>NC_087551.1:90158287-91420073 GCF_036250125.1 Pseudopipra pipra
GGAACATGAGATGGGGTAAGAGGGTTGGGGATCTGTGTAGCTACTGTGCTACAGGTGAGGGAATGAATGCAGCAGCTTCTAAAATCTACATTTGCTATAAAACTACTTCTAAAACTTATAGAAATTGGAAGAATTAAAAAAATCAAAAAACCTTAAGGCGACAGTATATGGAAGACTAAGGAATAAATTAAATTGGAAGACTGACTACAATAAACTAATTTAAAAACATGAAATCACAATATTAGATTTTTCTGTAACCAAATAGAACTTTTTCAATTTTAAATACCTCAAATTTTTACTTCAAAAAAACCTTCAGACTTTCAGAAGAAAAAAAATCCTTTTGAGATAGGTGATTGTTGTGAAACATCTGGAACAGAAACATTTTTGTTCAACACATATTGGTCATAAAATCAAGATTTTTATAACAAAAATTCTGGACTCCCTGTTGTATGATTTGACTGAACAAAGTAATTTTCAGACTAGGATGGAATGATGTGGTTCAGTATGTTTTGTCATTCAAAAATTTTGAGTAGAATTTACTGAGGTTATAAATAAAAAAACCAGTTTCAACTCTCAGTTTATGAAATTAGATGGGGAAAATCTTCATAAAACTTACTTTATTCCATTATTAAATTTCAAAAGGCTGAAATATATTCTTGGTTATATCTCTGCTCTTTTTAGTGGAAAAACACAAAGAAATCTAAAGGAAGAAACAAAGGCTGTATTTGGAAGTTAAGCTTTTTCTTAGTCGTAGAATCATAGAATGGTTTGGATTGGAAGGCACTTCAGAGATCATCTAATTCCAACCCCCCTGCCACGAGCAGAGAACCTTCCACTAAACCAGGTCTTGACCACCTCCAGGGATGGGGCACCCACACCTTCTTTGGGCAACCTGTTCTAATGCCTCACCAGTCTCACAAGTAAACAATTTCATCTTTATATCTAATCTAAATCTACCCTTCTTCAGCTTAAGGCTGTTCCCTCTCGTCCTATCACTACAAGCCCTTGTAAAAAGTCCCTCTCCAGCTTTCTTGTAGCCTGCTGGTGGGTGCTATAAAGTCTCCCTGGAGCCTTCTCTTCCCCAGGCTGAACAGTCCCAATTATCTCAGCCTGTCTTCACAGAAGAGGTGTTCCAGTCTTGTGATCTACTTAATGGCTCTCCTCTGAACTTCTTCCAACAGGTCTTTCTTGTATTGAGGCCCCAGAGCTGGATGCAGTACTTCAGGTGAGGTCTCACAAGAGCAGAATAGAAGGGGAGCATCACCTCCTTTGGCCAAGCTGCTTTTGATGCAGCCCAGGATACAGTTGGATTTCTGGGCTGCAGATGCACATTGCCTAGTCATATTGAGGTTTTCATCCACAAACTCCCCCAACTCCTTCTCCCAAGGAGAAATCCCCAGACTAGATTTGATCCATCCTCTGCCCAGCCTGTTCTTAGGATTGCCCTGATCCAGGTTGAAGACCTTGCATTTGGGCTTGTTGAACTTCATGAAGTTGACACATTCTCACATCTCAAACCTGACAAGGTCCCTCTGCATGGCATCCCTTCCCTCCAGGCCGCTGACCACACCACACAGCTTGGTATCGTCAGCAAACTTGCAAAGGATCTATTATAATGGGTCAAAAAAGCATGTAACTGTAGGTTTAACTATGGAATGTTCCATAGTTATGGAACAGTATGCCTACTGTTCACAGTGCTGTAAGAAGTGAAGAAGACGTTATTGCAACTAATGTAAATAATGCCTCAATTTGAAGACTTAGATAAAATTTTTAAATGACAACATAGGATTTTTTTTCAAAATATTGGCTTTTATTATTTTTTAAAATTTTGTTTCTGTATGTAAAAACTAAAAAAATCATCCGCTCTAGAACTCCAGGTGGTTGTAGAAACTGACTGTTTTTTATATATGTATGGTTAAGATGACTTAGCAGTATTTCTGGAAAAATGGAATCCACTTTCAATTTACTTAAACTAGTTGGAAAACAGGAAGACATGACAAATGTGTAAGTGTTGCGCCTCATGTACTTGATCATACATTATTGTAGATAGCTGGGTAGATGACTCAGTTATGTCACCTGACACACTATATTGCATCAGAAATAGAATACGTATAGTGAAAATACATAGTTGAAGCATATGTGCATGCACATTATGTACAGATAAAGTCATTATAAAAATACCATAGCATAGATAAATCCTTCAAAAGCCTTTTCTGTATAACGAAATGTTTATTTTTATACGCTTAACATAACAAACAAGTTACCTTGGAAGGAAGGTACATTAACAATGTCAAATGCAAATTTCTGGTAGTATAAATACTGCACGGGTTCTTACAGACAGTGAAGATCATTGCACAAATTGTCTGTAAATTAAAGCACTCTATAAGAGTGCTACTTCCAAAGATATTTTTTCTTCCTTTACTCCAAAATTCACCCAACTAGGACTAGAAATAGACCATTCTGGAGGTAAAATTTATGCCCCAGGAAGCTTGAAAAATAAGTTATTGTGGTTTCTCAAACCACTCATAGCCTAAGGCCAGCCACTTATGATGCCAAAATGCACAAATGACAAAATCACATTATCACAATGCAATCTTTCCTTTTCATTTTATGCTCTTTAATCATTATTTGAATAGCTAGCCATGATGATGTTCACATTTTAATTAGGATTCAAATTTGCTTCACATTAAGATGAATCAAGGAATCATTTCTTTCAAGGTCTGTGCCAGGCTGTGGTGAAAAAACTGAATCATTCTATGCTTAGTTTATATAATACAGATTATTTTTAGCACCATAAGGATCAGAAGTGTAAATTATTTCCCAAGAATCTTCAACCTTCATGAGTGATTCACCTGGCCAGATGAATCAGACTTGGCTCCTCTGGCCCTGTGGAACAGACACATTTCTTGGTATGTACAAGAAGTTAATACTCAAATTTCACTTGCCTCAGTTTTGTAAGAAAATAACAACTGGAACTGTTTCATTCACATTTTGCAGAAGTCTCTAAATCAAATCAAATAAATGTACTATTGCTGTAATTTGAAATTAAACTATTTTGATAGAGTGGAGAAGACATAGGTTTCAGTTCCTGCTGCAAAGATTATTGTAATATTTAGTCCACATTTATTTGATGTTTCTTCCTGTATGAATTTGTTAATTTATATCATGATACCTGTGTTGCTTTTCTGGCACAGCGATTCTTTAACTCATAAGACAAAGTGAAACATCTCGCATAGAAGGAAATGAAGAATGCTTCTTCCTTTATGACCATCAGAATATCCCAGAGTTTGAAACACATAGCCTTGGAACACATACAATGAAATGCAAACCATATCTGACAGATCCCAGAAAAAGCTCAACAACTGAGCCTTTAAATTAAAAAAAAAAAAAGTTCTAAGCTAGGGTGGCACCTGTTGCTAAAGCTGAGGAGAAACAGTGAGCACAAGGCTAACAAAAAGTTTTTCATTCCAACTTCTCATCTCAGCTGAAGATTTTAGGTTCCCTTCCCATAATTTTTTCCTCAGCAGTTTTGGAAAGATCTCAAAGTCTTTTGAGGAAAAAAAACAGCCTGATGTTCCCCATCTGGCTTTAAGAAGACAGAATCATCATTGCACAAATTTTATGCCACATTACGGGGTTGCTAAACCAGGACAACTTTGAAGTACATGGGTTGGTGTTGATTCAATACAGTAGTCTAAACCTAGAAAGAAGAAAAATTACCCAAAATGTCAGGTTTTGTTCAGCTGATGTTCATTTTGTGTTATGATTTTACTGGCTCCCATGTGGTCCTAATATCTTTTGAAAAATGTTAAAAGACAATGGTATAGGGACATGTATTCTCAATTGGCTGTCTGATTAAGACCCTGGAAGCAAGTGCATGTGTGAAATCACCGAGTTTGAAACTTGTGATGGGTTCACAATGCTTCTATGGGGAGCACGGATCATGTTCAATGGCAAGCATGGATAAAGAGCACTTAATGTGGGATATACCTCGCTCTGTGCAGTGATGCCAAGATAGAAGTAATTTCTAGTGCGGATGCAAGCAGAACTTTAGCAATGTCAAAACATCAGTGCTTCTGTGGACTAACAACCTGCCAAATTAAACAGCTGCAGAAAACCCAGTTTTAAAGATTTCTTTTGTGGACATAAGCATCAAAAGTGGGAATTAGTCTGATGTCAGGACTTATTGTTACTATAAAACAATCTTTTCTCCTGTCTGTAGAGTTGGTATAGCAGAACTCCCTCAAACTCCTCCAAAAGCTAAGCTTTTGTTTATCATTGGCCAAGACGACCTGAGTACTTTACCTCTTCTAATGGGCAAACTGAAACCATGGATATTCAGTCTGGGAAAAAACAATGCACCCCATAAAAAAATGACATTCAATCACTGATTTATTTTTAGTCATGAGACCCACAGCAGAAGTGTTTTTTATTGTACCTGTGAGCATACAATAGGAAAACATAAGCGGAGAGGTAGACCATAAGCAGTAAACTGTAGAAACTTTTCAGGCTCTGAAGTCTGAAGGACCACAAAAGAAACTTGAATGCCATATAACCTTTCTGTTTTCCAAAGTATTGAACATTTCATACAAGTATGACTACTCTTAAGGAAAAAGGATTACAAACCAATGAAGTGCTGTTACAAAAATCTATACAAAATACTTGTGAAAGTGCACCTCATTATGGAGTATGACAGATAATTCTTCAGTGAAAAAGGCACTGCTGTATAGACTGTGAAGATATATGGATTGCATAGACCAAACTTTATGTGAGATGAATCTTTCCAACAAATACGGTCTGTGCTTTGCTCTTTCTTCCAGGATAGGTTCTGTAACAAGGAGGTATTAATACAAGTAATTTGTATGGTTTTAAAGGCTGAACTTTGTACGTTGCATGAAACATTTAAAACCCTCCCTGTCTTGATTGTTTAAAGAGAACAGCTATCTACCTCTCTTTCTCAGCAAATGGTTAATCAGGTTAAGTTTATTTAAAAGTATATTATGCATCTTGATATTTGAGAGGAATTTATGAAAGAATGAGAGAAGTGATGTAAAAGGATATTCCAGACAAACAGAAATAGAAACCAATAAGGATATGGCTTATTTTATGAAACATATAAATAATACCACTCTTTTCCATTTGTTTTTTTTATTATTTATTCTTTATATATATACATATTCTTCATACTAAAACCCACACATATTCTTCATACTCAAACCTTAGGCTCAAACCATAAGCTACAGTTTATATAAACTAGCCTGAAGTGTAAATGCTCAATTTTATTGAAGTTTATCAACTAAATATTTTAAAGTGCACACTATTTAGTGCAGTACACGTATGAAGTGAAAGAATTTTTCAGGATTAATGAACTTCATTAAAAATAACTAAATTAGCTATGGCTATTTCAGTTGTAAATATAATATCAAACCCAATTTTTGTTTGCTATTGGAAAGAAGATATTTAGTTTCTTGCGAAATAGAACTCATAAAAAAGTAGTTCAATAGAATATTTGGCCAGATTCTCACATAAACAAATAGAATACTCTAAGACAAGTAATGAAATTATGTTTTATGAATCTTCTGGAACAAGCAGAAATCAGACAAACTGAAGTTAATCAGTCTAGAAAGGCTGTAAGTAGATTTCTACTGTTTGGAGGCTTTAGGTTTTTCTCAAATTCCAGTAACAGAAAGAAAACTGGGTTTTGTGGCTTTCTCCAAGTCTAATCTACCAATATATAAATGACTGTATATTTGTTTCATCAATCATTGTGCAATACAAAGTAATAGCATTTAAACTATAAAACAGCATGATGCAAAAACTTCTTACTTGGAAAGTAAAACAATTTCTTGAACTATTTCTCCTGGATTCAACATCATAAATTAACCAGAATATGTAGCCATGCTGTCTGCTGGTTAATCATACAGTTCATTCACTGGTTTCTGGCAATTATAACTCATTCTGTAGTGCACAAAGGCAGTTTCCTCTGGAATGTTTCAGACTTGTAGGACAGACATTTGATTTACTATGAATACACATAAAACTGAATATAAGTAATCTAAAATATAAAATATATGAAAATATATGAAAACTGTAATTTATTAATTTTCATTTTAAACAACACTCTCAAGAACATTCATGAAAATATAGAAAAGAAATAGAACAGCATAATTTCTTCCATTTACCAGAAATGGATTTTTAGAATATTCATTTTTCAATCTCTCTGAAAAGAAACCATAAGAATAAAAACAACTGTCATTTACCAGGGAGTAATAATTTCTTTTCTTTTTCTTTCTTCTTCAACTTACTCTCAGTGTTCTAGTCCTCAGTGGCCATTTCAGTGGCCCCTGCCCTGTGGTCATTTCACAGGTAAGAGTCTTTCTGACTTTATGAAGTTCAATATACCGAATGAAAAACAGAAGCTGTTATAAACTGACCACAAAGTCCCATTCCCTACCTGCCCTTCCTCATTCACAGGGCAGGTTGAAAGTTGAAAAGTCAGGAATGAAGGAGTGAAGTTGAGCCCAGGAAGAAGAGAGCGGTGGGGTGGAGGTGTCTCTCACCATCCTATTCTGTTTGTAAGTGGCAATAAATTGCGCTAATTTTCCCCAAGTTAAATATGTTTCGACCTTGACAATAATTGTTAGGTGATCTCCCTGTCTTTATCTTGACCCACAGACTTTTTCACTTATGTGCTGCAAAGAAGCCATGTCCACTCTTCCCAATAGAAGGTGTTAGTTATGTTAGTGCACAAAAAATAATTACTGGAGTCGTATAGATTAAATCAGTGAATCATGAGCACAAATACCTGAAGTATTCCAAAGGTGCACTCAAAAGTTTTTTCAATTTGTCATGTGAGATATTCTATTGTTCTTTCTCAGTCCTGTGAATGATTTATGCCATTTTGCGGAGTATAAGAAGAGATCAGAAGTCCCTGGCACCCTCGTCTTTTAGTAGGCAGCATCCTACATACCAATGTTAGTAAAGCAGCTAGCAGATTTTTACAATGTGCAGAACTGATACAGTCTAGAATTCACAAATCTATTAAGGGAAAAAAAATCTGGGTTATAGAGTCTACTAGGATTTTAAATAATGTAAAATTACTACAGTATACTATTTATGGCTTTGTGCTCTTGGTAATATATTTCAAGACAGCAATTCCCATTATTTCACCCTAAGGGAAAAGCATACAAAGGAAAAATTGAAATGGAAAGGTGAACATTCATGTTTGAATCTGAAAAGCTGTGTGTGGATAACAGTTTTTGAAGGCACACAAATTGTTGGTTTCTCATATAAGGAGGGACTTGCCCTTGTTAAGGGACCAGTGATACTAGTGAGACCCTGTTTTTCTGACAAGCTCACAGAGTCACATTATCTGCAAAATCCAGGTATCGGCATATGTATGAACATGGATATGTTGTGTACCAAACACAATAAATGGAGATTTTAATTAGAGGAATGACTAAAATCATTAATTTTTATGTCCCTAACAAGCTTAAATGTTGCAAAAGTTTTCTTATTCATTCTGAGTCATTAAACAGAGTGTAAAGCCCAGCTTCAGCCCTTAGTTTTGGACAATTCCAACCCATCAATAGTGCTCTTGCATTCATAGTAGGGAACCTGTCCTTTAGTTGATAGATAAAAGGACAAAATTGGAAAAGTAAAAGTTTTCTGATGTGATTGTTTCTTTTAATTGTATGTCAGTCAACAACAACAACAACAACAAAGCCTTATGGGAATATATAAGATTATAGGTAGCATAGCAGGAGGTAGATTCTTCTCCAGAGATGCCAATGTACTACTCTCAGACTGTATCTTGCATGTGGTAGCTCCTGGAGTGCTACCTTCTGGAGTTAGAAATAGTAAAGAAACAAATGAAAAGCCCAGCACATGTATGTGTTATTAGAAAGCATGTTCATGTCTCATTTATGCTTTTAATTTGTTTCACAAGCTACCTATTGACTTAATATTATCATTTTCTTCTGCAAGGATCTTAATCACTCTGCATCTCTTGTACAAATCAGACTTCTGACAGAGGGGAAAGGGAATTAAATTAGCTTTAAGAAATTTCCTACCCTATTATATTTCCTCTCTTAGATTCTCCTCAGTTACCACCATGTCCTCTTCACCAGTCTAAGCCTGAAGATTCTAATATTCCCTAAGATTTGATTCCACCTTTTTCCCCTTTTTCTGGGGACCCAGACAGGTGGCCTAAGCCAGCTTTGCTAGCCTGAGTTACTTCCCCTCATACCCAGCACCTTGCTCTCTGCCTCTCTGATACGCATCTTGGTTCCTTCACCCTCAGCTGAAAAAATCCCAGAGAAAAGATAGGTGAGGAGCAAAAACTTCCATCACTGTGGTAAGTAATGGGTTTTTTGCACAAGACAGCAGCCCCAGGCTTCAGCTGATCTCCTTCTGCAGGCAGACCCAGATGGAGGTGAATCTGCCTTTGGCTGAGGTCTGGAAGAGGCCAGGCAGCCTGCTCCCTGTAGGACCATCTTCAGTGGGCATGGACTTAACTGTCACTAGTGTGACACCGAAAGTTATCTCAAATCTGAGAAGGCATCAGCACCTGGAATAGAAGGTGAGCTACATTCTAGGCTGATTTTTCTGAGAAAATCCTTACCTCATTCTCAGAGAGAGACTGCTGCCTTTATCTCTTGTGTCAGGTGGTGGTGGTGGTTGGTTCAGATGGCCTCTTTCAGGTTCTTCTGATAAATCAGCTTGGAATTTTTTCACATAAACTCTAATGGAACTAAGCAAATGTTATTACCTTAGTTTATAAAGGCCTTGTATTTCTCCATAGCAAACAGTTTGAGCTGTTTTTGAAAAATAGTTTGATATTTACTCAAATGAGAGCTTTAATTTAAAGAGGTTGCTTCAGGCACAGGGAATTAATATAATTGCTTTTTAGTCCTTTAAGATATACTTTCACAGAAAGCTATCAGTTTTACAAGGCTGAAAAGACTGTGTTATTGTCAGATTGAATTAACTCTACTTTTTAAAATTCGCAACAGTCTTTGATTAAAAATAATCCTTAGCAGGGAGATGTAAAAAGCCCAAAGATTGCAATCACCTGGAAATTGCAAACTCACATTCCTAAGCTTGTACCTTAACAACACAATTGAAAGGAAAACACTACCTACATTTATTTTTGTAGGTATTCCTCTGGGATTATCAAGCAGAAGTAGTCTTGCAATTGAAATAATTTTAGAAGCAATTCAACTCTGGCACTTTGCTGCACCAGCAGTATTTGGTCTTGTTTTCTACTCAAAATGATATTAAGAAAATAAAAAAATAACTTCTCTTTTTGTTGATGATCATAAGGCTGTGTAAGAAATTTGTTCCTAGCATCTTACAGTAGTAGCTAAGATGGACTATTATCTTTCTCACTTATAATTTTCTCTAAAGGCTCAGGACAGTGCTTTGGCAAAGTGCTCTTGCCAGCATTGAGTGATAATATCCTGTATGATTTGAGAGGGCAATAACAACGATGGCACAAGTCTGAAGGATTTGGAAGACAAATACATAGGTCTGTATCCTGCAACATGCTTGAGTGGGAGAAGAAAACTGGTTTCTTAGAATTCTTTGCCAACAGAGTAAGAAGGACCTGTACCCTGAATTGTCTCTCAGCATGAAAAACTGAAAGATGAAGTTTAAACTGCTTTGTATCATTATAATATAATGTAAAATATATTGTGGCAAAAAAAAAAAACAAAAAAAACCAAACCCTGACAAAGAAAGAAAATATATCCCAAAGATTAATTGTTTTGTCTGAAAAGCAAAATGATTTTTTTTCTACAAATCTATTTATATTTCTAAAACAGTCGAAAGAAACTACTGGTTCAGGCAGACCTCAGGAAAACAGCACACATGGTCTTGTTACTTATAGGGCTCTTGTTGAAGATGGCTTATCTTGGTGGCTTTTAGACCGTGTTAAAGCAATACAGAGAGATTGTGGGCTTAGCACTCTTTTACCGGTGTAAATTGTATTATACTGATCCTGGAGAGACCAGGTAGCTTCCCATGGTTCTGTTCCTTGCATCAGTTTTGTCATTACCATAGTCATAATCAATAGACAATTACCATTGGAGTCACGGGTTTGCTTATGGTGGAATTGGGTGCCTAAATCGAACTGAAGTAGCCTGCTGGCAGCTGGAACTGTTAAGCACATTAAAAAAAGGTAAAACAAGGTGCTGGACATTCTAGAGCTGTGAGGGAGGTAGAACCTCTGTTGTGGAGAGTTGACACAGTTCCCTAGAGATATCCAAGAACTGTTAGGCAGCCAAAAAGATCTAGATAAGAAAGAAAATGGGAAAGAAGTCAAAGGATTCACTTGACAGTTTTCTTAGGTAAGGGAGGACAGAGTAACATAATGATTTCTCTGGATCAGAGAGAGGTATGGTGGGTGGACCCTGGCTGGATGCCAGGTGCCCACCAAAGCCTTTCTCTTCCCTTCTCAGCAGGACAGGAGAGAGAAAACATAATGAAAGCTTTGTGGGTCAGGATGAGGACAGGGAGAGATCACCCTGTAGCCCCCTGATTATGAAAACCTGGCCTGGCAAACCCAATACAACAGGAGAGAAAGGGATAATGAAAAATCAAATAGGTTTTGTGTTGAAAATGCAAATGTTGTTTTCTCATTATGAGATACTAAGTTGCTCTGGGTGGGAGTAAAATAAAACTTGTGAGGGAGTCTTTGAGTTACTGCCAAGAGAGGGTTACACACTGTGTTCCTTCCATAGGCCCTTGCTGCATGTTTGGAACATCTGCCATGCTGTTAAATAAACACTTAGATTCTAGAGCCCATAACGCTCATGTCAGCAAAATATGAGATTGCTGCCCTACTGTAAGCAGATCCGCTAAGATCTGGTTAAACTAAGAATAGTTTTGAAGGGTCTCCTCTGAGTCTCCTTCCCAGTTTGAGTGACACTGATCACACCCCATATATACTGTGAAATTTCATCATCTTCTTTTGGCAGCGTCCATCTGCTGTGAAGATTCTGCTGGGTCTCCAATGGGATGGATCTATTCCACTGTATTAACCAGACAGTTCTTGAAGAAAAAAGAACTTCATTAATCCAAGTCACATTTTTCAAAGGAAGAAAGGAAAATGCTTCCTTCTAATAAGAAAATTTCATCATCTGAGGAGACAATTCTTTGTTTTACAATCATAGCTTTAAATTATATTTTCTCTTTTTCACATGTAACAATAAAATGTTACATTAAAATGATGACATCTAAGTCAAACTGTGGATAATGAACTTGTTAGCAAGATGAGTTACACACTGAGAAAACAAAAATAAAAAGATATACACAAGTCAAAAGTGTATTCAGTCACTTATGACTGTTAAAGGCCTTGTCTGTGCTTCTTTCCAAATCCCATTTGTAGTACTTGAACATTGATACATGATTAATCTCCATGTGGCATAAACTTTCAGGCTCAGGATTTATAGATTTCAAATATACGACTTCTGGAGCAATAGGTATCCAGTGCCCCTTTTTATTTTTTCCCTTTCACAAAAGGTGTGAAACTGTGAGTACTCAGAAAACTCATCCAAATTGTAAACCTGAGAGGCTTTGCACAAAAATTGTAATTTTTTTCTTCTACTGTTAACATTTACTTACAATGCATATTGCAAATCCTGAGAAAAATCTTTCTTTCCATTCTTGGATGCAGGCAAAGCAGAGTTGTAGGTTGGATTGTCAAAGGAGTTTTGCTTTGAACCAGGTACCAGTAAGAACAAGTGATAATATGATGAGTTAAAAAAAATCTAAACTCTAGTGAGCTAATAAAAGCTTAAATCTCTTGAAACCTTACCTCTCTCTATAGAACTCTAGAAAGGCATGTACCCAGTGGAAGCAAGGTCGAGTGACAGGGGAAGAATTCAGAGATGCTTCTTGTTGCTCTAGGAAGAAAAGTTGTGCAACCAAAGCTCAGCTAGAGTTGAAGCTGGCCAGAAATGTGGGGAACAATAAAAAGAGTTTTTTCAAATATATAAATGGCAGTAGGCTGTATAGAAATATTATTGGCCAGTTACAGGATGAGGATGGTCACCTCAGAAACAGGGACAGAGACAAGGCAGGGGTGTTTAATGCTTTCTTTGTCTTCATCACGGATGATAGACCAAGGAGGTCTTGGTGCCCTGAGCTGGAGGACCAAGATTGTGAGAATGATCAACTCCCAGTCTACCCTGAAACTGTGCTGCTCCAGCCGGATCCCTACAAATCTATGGGGCCTGATGGGATTCATCCCAGAAGCCTCAAAGAGATGGCTGATGTCATCACAAAACTTCTCTCAATGATTTTTGAGTGATATTGGGAATCCGGAGAAGCCCCAGCTGCCTGGAACCTGAGGAATATTGTCCCAATTTGCAAGAAGGAGGACCCTAGAAACTACAGGCTTGTCAATCTCACTTCAGTGTCTGGTAAAGTTATGGAGAAGATTATTCTGGGAAGTATTGAAAAACACCTGAAAGACAACGATGTCTTCAGTCACAGCCAGCACAGCTTCATGAGAGGAAAGTCCTGCTTACCAAACCTGAATTCCTTTTACAATGAGATAACCAACCTAGTCCATTAAGGGAAGCCAGTTGATGTAATCTTTTTGGATTTCAGTAAAGCTTTAGATACTGTCTCTCACAAGATCTTTCTGGACAAAATGTCCAGCACACAGCTGGATAAACACATCATGTGGTGGATGAACAATTGGCTCACAAGTTGAGCACAGAGGGTAACAGTGAATGGGGTAACATCAAACTGGTTACCTGTCACTAGTGGGGTTCCACAGGACTCCATCTTAGGCCCCGTTCTCTTCAACATCTTCATAAAGGACTTGGAAGCAGGATTGTAAGGGATACTAAGCAAATTTGCAGATGATACAAAACTGGGAGGAGCTGTTGACTGCCTCAAAGGCAGAGAGGCCCCGCAGAGGGACCTCAAGAACTTAGGGGACTGGGTAACAACCAACCATATGAAGTTCAACAAAGGAAAGTGCCAGATTCTGCACCTGGGATGGGGCAACCCTGGATGTTTGTACAGACTGGGGGATTAGAAGCTGGAAAGCAGTGCCAGCAAAAGGGACCTGGGGGTCCTGATTAATGGCAAGTTGAATCTGAGTCAGCAGTGCCCTGGCAGCCAGGAGGGCCAACCATGTCCTTGGGGGCATCAGGCAAAGCATTTCCAGCTGGTCGAGGGAGGTGATTGTTCCACTTTGGTCTGCACTGGGGCAGCCTCACCTAGAATATTGTGTGCAGTTTTGGACACTGCAATATAAGAAAGATGTTAAGCTATTGGAGAGCTTCCAAAGGAGGGCAACAAAGATGGTGAAGGCTCTGGGGGGAAAGCCATATGAGGAGCAGCTGAGGTCACTTGGCCTGTTCATCCTGGAGAAGAGGATACTGAGGGGAGACCTCATTGCAATCTACAACTTCCTTGTAGGGGAAGAGAAAGAACAGGCACTGATCTCTTCTCTGTGATGACCACTGACAGAATCCAAGCAGATGGCCTGAAGTTGTGTCAGGGCACAACTGACACAACTGTTTGGATAGTTTGGATATTAGCAAAATAGTTTGGTTTGGATACTAGAAAAAGTTTAGTTTGGTTTAGTTTGGATATTAGAAAAAGGTTCTTCACCCAAAGGGTGGTTGAGTGCTGCAACAGGCTCCCCAGGAAAGTGGTCGTAGCACCAAGCCTGCCAGAGTTCAAAAAGTGTTTGGATGATAGTCTCAGGCATACGGTGTGACTCTTGGGGATGGTCCCGTGCAGGGCTAAGAGTTGGACTCGATAATCCTTGTGGGTCCCTTCCAACTCAGTATATTATGTGATATTCTGTCATACTGTACTAATTTTTATAACTCATTTTCTATTAGCTATGCAGTATGACATTTTACTGCTAAAAGGTGACACCAAAATATCTCCAAAAGTCAATTGCATTGAGAAGGAACTGTTCTGAATTTTTTTTCAATTTTTGATGTGTTGCAGGTTGCATTAGAGGCAGACTTAGTGGTGATGTCTCCAATTTACAGAAACAACTTTCAACATTACTTTTAAGCTAATGTAATTTGAACTACTTTTATTCATTTCTTTTTAGGGAATGGTCTCAGAAGCAGCACAGTGTGATAGAAGGCTTACTTGTTGCTTCATACAATTCCACGGAATGTAGTATGTACATCAAGGTCTTGCCTCACTGAGTACCAGTCAAGTACCTAGAAATACCAGATCCTTGCTCCTTTGCCATGTCATAGGCTCCAGATTCAAGTGTATTTGTAAAAACATGTAATTGTAATTGGACTTCACAGAATTTAAAACCACTTCTGCATTGAGCTCAGTAAGCTGAGTTGAGCTACTTGCCTCTGTCCTATTGCAATAATTCTTCCCTCTGGCAAATTGTATTCAAACTTCAAGTATTGATAAAAAACTCCATTCTGAAGGCAAATGTTTCATTTGAGCACTTATTAATATTAATATAAATATCTGTGAAAATTCCTCCTTGTTCCCTTGAATTGCCTGAAGTATTAAATTTTACAGATAATTTGCTTCCTATGTATTTAAAATACCTCTTCATAGGTCTCTTGTTGGTTTTGACATTTTATTTATTATATATTTGCTTATCAATTCTGTGTTTAATTATGTCTAGCTGTCCTAAGCTTCTCTTTGTAATACAGTATGTTGTAATGATATATTCATCATTATGGATTTTTTGTTAGTCTGCTGCACTTCTAGCAAAAAGTATTGCAAGGTCATCCAATCTACAAAGTTAACCTCTTGCACATACTACATACCTCTGGTGACACCTGTTATGCACCTGGTAAGACAACAAACTACCAGTTATTAAGCACAAAATTGAAAAGAGAATAATGGTGGCTTTTGGTTTGAATTACAATCAATATCAAAATCAAAACCAAAACCATTATAACCTGGAATAAAATTCTTGGAGTGTTGCAGTCCAGTTTCCATTTTTTAGTTTACCTATGGTTGTTTTTCTCTACAAATTTTAGTTTAAAATCTCTATTTGTATATACAGGATTTCTAGAAGTTAAAAGAAGTTGGTTGAATTTAAATATTTAAATATAAATTATTATTTTTTCATTAAAAATCAAAATAAGTAATTTAGTTCTACAGTCTTTTTATTCTTATGGAATTTTTTTGATTTTTGGTTAAGGATTTTTTTACTTCATTTTATTCCTTCTAAAACTTGTTTTTAAGGAATGTGTTATACACTGGAAAAATATTAACTTGGCTCTTAATGGTTGTACTTATATATTATATAAGGACACCTATTAACACAGTTTATCCCATGACAGCATCTTGAGTGTACTCTGTTGAAAGAATCAAGCATGTGTCAGTCTCCCTCAGAAGTTGCTTCTAATGTGGAAGACACCCAATGGCACTAAGCAAGGTGGGAACTCCAGTTTGCTTCAACATGCATCTAATCTTAATCTCCGCTGACTTCCAAGAGGTGAGGTATCAGCCAAAATAAAGCAAGGACAATCTCAAGTCTAATGCCACAACCAAAATAACTGTCAGTACAGAGGCAGGACAATTTTTGGTTTTGAGTAAAGTTTCTGAAAAATCTGACTCTAAATGTGGCAATCACATTTGAAACAGGAACAGTTTTCCTATGGAAAAAACATCTTTGATCTTACCTTACTCATTAAAATTAATTTTCTTTAAAAATATGATTTAGGTTAAATCTTGAATGTAAGACATCCTCAGCTGAGGAGAGGTACTGAGGACTTTGACTGGTGTTACATGGCTAAAAGGAAGACTTCCCTTAAATGCCTTAAAAGATATCCACTTCTGTTCAATAAGATAATTCACTTTGCTGAGCACCAGGTTAGGCAAGGAGGATAAACACAACCTGTAAATGTGCCAACAAGGACAATATGCATGGGCACGAAATAATTCTACCAACTGATGACTAAGTGAAACGACATCAATAAAAATATTTTAGACATCTATGCTGATGACTGTTTTCCT
Source organism: Pseudopipra pipra (assembly GCF_036250125.1). Lineage (NCBI taxonomy): Eukaryota > Metazoa > Chordata > Aves > Passeriformes > Pipridae > Pseudopipra > Pseudopipra pipra. The sequence goes on from NC_087551.1 coordinate 90,174,266, forward strand.
GATTTTTTTCATACTCACATAGTTTCTCTGTTTAGAAAGCAAATATCCTTGTTAAACTATTATTGTACTAATTTATATTTTGTTTTTCCTAGGGAACTTGACAGGCTATATAAGGGTGAAAAAAGTCAATGTATTAAGAGCAGGAAAATGGGCAATAAACAGGAGTCACATTTTCTTCATTGCAGATCATAAAACTCTTTTAAGATTTTTTTCTATGCTTGGTCCAAAAGAGACTGTTTCTCATCTGCCTTGTTCTCATACCGTATCTGAACTATTCTGTGCCAATGAAAACCTTTTTTCAATAGCTTCTAATTACCCCATTTGTCAGTAGACAAAAAGTTATTTTCATTTGATTGTCAAGAAAGTCCTGATAAATGGCATGTTTACAGCAATTTCAGAAATAAATAACCTTAAAATTTCAAGAGACCACTAATGTGAAGATATAATTTAATTCCTTAAAAAAGTTGAATTGATTTTATGTTATAGAAATTGCAGGCTTTTAATTAATTTGAAAAACTCCTATATTTTTCCTCCTTTTGTGATCTGATCCAAAAAGTACTAAGTAAATTCCTTATTTTTTTCATTCAGTGGAAAGATTCTCTTTTTGGATGCAACAACAAAATAAGTGAGGCAGAGAGAGAGAATCTGAACTGGGGCAAAACACAGGCCATCAAAAGAGATTACCAACCCTACTCATGAGTAAGAAAGTGGGAAAAAAAATGCCACCTGTCAAAACACGTACATGAGCAAAGGAGTTTCTGTCAGAGGGAGCAGCAGCAGGAGGAAATAAATTTGCAGCAGCTGTAGATTCTCCTTAGCAGACAGTTTGGGAAATTTGTGTTTATAAAAAGTGGTTCTAACTAACTACTTTAACTGCTTTCACTAGAGATCAGGATCTTTTCATACAGTATATGGGCTATAGATTTTTAAAAATGTGTATTTTTAAGGACAATATAAATCACCTAATGTAAGATGCTGCATAACCCAGGCTGCAGAATTCAGTAAATCCTGTGGTACTGGTGAAAATTTATATTATGGCACATTTTAAGGAATGACGACAGATATTGATTTAAAGTCTTCAAATGATGGCTTGGAGCATGGTAGAACACTACAAAGGGTTTGATTGGTCGTTGGTTTTATATATACTTACTTACCTTTTCTTCTATAAAGCAAGGGCATTCTCTCTTGTCTAAATATATTTAAAGTTGGACTCCAGCTTCTGGTTCTTAGAATGACTCTTTCTACATTGAGAAGCCCTTTTTAGCAGAAAATCTTCTCATGCTTTAGGTACTCATTAACCATGATAAAATTAACACTTGAAATTCTCTTGAATACATTCAATAGATAGGTAGATTGTAACTCTTCATAGGGAAGATTTTTCCATACCTCACATACTGTTGTTTTTATTTTGTTAAAATACTTTTTAAAGCAATTTTTTGTATTTCCAAAAAGAAACTGGTGACTTTACAGTGCAAAGTACAATGGCTTGACACTTCAACCTTTCCTAAAAATACAGGCTTGAATGTAGACCTTTGGATTTATGACTCTGAATTTTAGACAGATAATTAATGACAAAGTAGAGAGGAAAAGCAGCTCAAGAAGACTGTTCAGTCTATATAAGGTCTGATTTGGTGTTTGGTGATATCCATTTCTTGCCTAATTATATGTAGGTCATAAACGATGAATTTCAAACACCCGAGTTCAGATTTTACTGTCAGTCATTTTTTACTTTCACCTATACCACTAGTGAAGTTGAGGAACAAAACATGGCTAAGAATGTATATAAAGTCCATGAATCTCTCTGAAACACTGTACTTGCAAATTGGTTGTTAACTACACTTAATTCAGGTTATGCTACCATAAAACCTTTGCTACTAAGTCTATCCTGTAGACTATCTTTTTGTCATCTTTCTGTCAAATTGCTTTTGGCTGAATCAAGTTTTTTACTCTTTTATAATAGCAATGCATTCACAGTTTTATTCTCTTGCTTTAGAACTTCCTGGTGTCATGGCAGCTTGAAGAAGTCCCCTTAAGCTCTGGCAGTCATCATTTGCTTCTACACAATCAAATAGCCATTTATCTTTAGCATTTGATCTTTGGTACATTTTTCAGTTATGGATGAAACAGCTAAAATGTAAAACAAAACACCCTTGAAAGTGTGACATCATCCTTCTTGGTTATTTTGCTCTTCTTGCTTTGATTTTTAATATGTCTTCTCTGTTGCCTCCTACTTGCATTTAGCTATTGATTCCAGTAATCTGAATGGTTAAAATGCTTTCAGGAACTTGTCCTAATGAGGTATGAAGGGCTACTGTTAGTTATCTGGAGACATAACAGTGTTAGGAAGAAGAAGGCCTGCTGGGAAATGTGCCTTAGAGGAGAAGGTGTATTAGAGTTCCTATTCCTTTGGATTCCACATTCTACCTGCATCTGTAACATGTTAGCCTTCTGGGAAGGAATGGACTGAACCCAATGAAAAAGAAAAACCAAACCAAACAAAACCTAACAAACAAACAAACAAGAAAAAATAACAACTAGAACTCCCAAACCCAACAAAACCAAATCCAAGACAAAAACCCTAGGAAGTCTAAAACATCTTCAGGAAAAACCTACTGGAGGATGTTCACTTTAATACAGTATCAGAAAAAAATGCTGGAGGATGTTTGTTCAGGGCTATCCCTTGGTACAGAATAGAGGGACCCATATAAGCATGAAAAGGGAGAGTTGGGGATTTATGATTCAGAGTTTCTAGTTCTCCTTGTGCACAGCATAGAAAAGATCCACCAAGGAAATATCTCACAGTGCACAGAAAAGGTTGGAGACTAGCAAGTGCCTACATGTGCTGGCAAGTAATAAAAGTATCAGTTTATATTGGGTTTCAATACAACAGGACATACTTACAACAGAGTAGAAACACTGGAAACTTTTATACTGTATTAACAAGTCCTTCCTTATTCAGTCCTACCAGGTTTGGCATATCACAATCACTTATGTTGTATAATCTGACATATTGACATAACGAGAACTGATATGTCACCCTAATGATATGCCTATTCTGAAAACTGGAAAAAGACATGGCTCATAATATCAGTAATCACAGCTAAGATTACTATGGCTTTCAGTAACACACTCTTTCCAATTAAGATCATAGTCAAGTTGTGCTAAACATAAATGTGTGTGAATATGGTCAGTCATACCACGTGTTTTTATAATTACAGCTACATTATGTAATCTTATGAAGAAATTTTGCAGAGTTTTGTAGTAAGACAGCCAAATAGTAAGGAATGTAGAAAGGCATACAGAAATTCTTATAAGTACTTAATGGTCAATAATAATTTAGCAGTATCTTTTTAAAGCCATTTTATGGAGTTCTGTAGTGAAAATCCAATATTACCTTAACTTTAAAAAAATTTATTAAAATGACTGAAATGCCACTTCACTGTAAATCTAGCAAGATCAACCACTCATCTCCAAAGACTCCAAGGTTATAGACAGTCAGGTTTATTTACCCACACAGAACATTATTGTCATTCCTCATGGAGATCAGAGACATACAGTAAATGCATGGTCATTTATAGAGTGTATCTGTCATTGCTCCTCTGTGCTATCCTGTTATCAACATTGTAGAAATGCAGCAAATTGTTGCAATTACTATTACGTTACAGCTGTGACAGTTGAAATGAACACAAATTTTGAAAAGCGTTTTATTTGTTCCTTTTGCCAAAAGCTTTTAAAAATCTTTTATTGTCAGCCTGTGACCTTGCAGAACATGATTGACTCTCTGAGAAATAAAAGGTGCACATTTTCCCTGTCATACCACTGAGCCCTTTCAACTCCTATTACTGTCAGGGAAAGGCAAAGCATTTTGGTGTTTTCTATGTAATAGAAGATCTTTGTCGTTTAAGTTGTGCATTGTAAACCTCAGAAAACTCCTTACTGGGTAAAGGATGTATGATTGTATCCCTGCAATCAATTTTCTGACTCTTTTTCTCATAACCATTTTCAATTTGCCATGCATTTATGCACAGCTAAACTTCGCTTTACTCCAACTGGTAATATTTGTAACTATTCTGTGTGTGTTTACTTTTTCCTTTCCCAGACTAAAAGCTGGACTTGGAAGTGTAACTCAGCTGCTTATCCTTTAGTGAGTAGGCAGTATCAGTGAATTTTTTTACTAGACAAATTGCAGCAAAAAGAAAGTTTTTACCTCTCCAACTGAAATTATGAAGAAGAAAAGTTTAGTATGAACATTTAAACATATGAACCCATTGTGACAACCCATCCTTAAGCACCTAAGATTTTTAAATGCTTGTGGTCAAAAGAAACAACAGCAGAGGGTTCACAAATAGTTAGTATTTACTGAATTACACACTTAGCATGGAAATTTGTATATTAATCCCTGACCTACTATATAAGCACATGTCAGTGGGTTTTGGATAAAGGGGTAGGGTGAAAGGAAGAGAGAATTTAAAGAGGGACACATGAATTAAAGAAAGAAAGAGAGAAAGAAAAAGGAAAAGAAAGAGGAAAAGAAAGAGGAAAAGAGAGAGAAAAAGAGCTCACCAGTCCTGGTTCCAGTATCCATCCAGCTAAGGGGATGTGAAACCTGATTTCAGCATCTAACCACCTGATCAGCATCGATCCATCTGTGTGAGTCTGGCCAATGAGATGTCCAGGGTCCTGGGAACACTGCCTGGGCTTGGGGGGATACCTTTTAATGGATAGGTTTCTCCATCCTGAACAGAGGTTTCTCTTTTTCTGTGTAAATTAGGTATCATGCACAGCCTGCTCTTTCGGTTCTGGAAATGGGTCAGAGGGCTCTGGGGGTCTTTGACGGTCTTACTCCTACCCTATGGTCCAGACCCACTTCTTGGCCTCATTCCTGTGCTTTCACTGTACTGTGTTGTGGTTCTTTCTCCTGGAAAAGTGCTGTCCTATCTCTGCCTGCTCCTGTTCTCCAACCAAATATTGTTCTTTCTCACAGCATGTTAATAACAATAGTCCATGGTTATTACCAACAGTTGTTGTCTATTATTCCTAGCAGTCCTTGGTTGACTCCACAGCCATCTCATTATCAGCAGTTGAGACACACACATTAGCCCCTTATTTTCTGGGAATCCAGAGCTCAAAGGGTCTCACTTTGGACTGCTGTTTGCAGGGTCATTATTAGAGAGTGGACTTTAGTCAATAATTTTCAATCCTGGTTGCAATTTGAGTCAGTAGCTTTCTTTAAAATAAAAATATTACTCCAGTTGGGTTGTTATTCAGGAAAGAAAAATAAGTTTCCAAGGCTGTTCATTAAAAACCAGGTGCTCACTCGTTAGACACCTGTTGGTTCCCAGGAACAGACGGTGTTTCTGATAAGCTCAAGGGAGGCTTTGTCCAGGTTCTGTTTCATCAAGGCCAAGGACTAGCAAACATTTCTTACATCATAGTAGAACCCTGGGAGTGGGGGATGCACCACCACAATCCATCCTGCAACTAAAGTCAGCTTCTCTGGAACTCTACATCCACGAAATTTAAAATGTAAGCTCATAGTCCTCTGGTGGAAAAAAGCTCCAAAAACATTTTCTGAAGAAACTCCTTCTTTATAAATACAGAAAAATAATTTTGTCAAAATTAAGTAAAAACCATGTAGCAGGTACAATGATGTTTTCAGCCACTAGAAATTCTGGTCTGGAACTACAGTAGAAAGAGGGAAGCTAATACAACACTTTCTGCTGACCTGCATCACTCTGTGTAAAACTCATGCTGGAAAACTGGAAAGAGGTGAGAAACACACCTTTGTCAGAAAGATTAATTTGCAGAACTATCATGTCAGGGGTTTGATCATATAGTTTTTCAGTTTCTCAATAAATTTTTTACAGAGTCTTAATTTTAAATTTGTCTTGAGCATCAGGGCACCAGTTAAAATTTTACAGGCAAATAAGAAAAAAATACATACATTGGACTGATGTATTTCATTATCTATTGTGTGACCTGTAAAATATAAATGAGGTGCCATTAAAAAATGGAGTGCAAAAATTCAATTTTACAGCTTAACTTTGCCTGTTTCTTATGCTTAAACACTGGAAGAATGTATATATAACATTTTCAGAAGGAAATTATAAAATGTCTTTGGAAAAATCCACGTTTTGATTTCGTTTACAGAAGAACTTAATTTCACAAATTTCCAGCAACTCCAAAAGTGCTTGATCAGTACAAACCCAGGTAAAGTTAATTAATGATTTCAATTTCAAAGCACCTTTGATTAAGTGAAGTTAGTACATAGGGAGGCAAACTACTTTTCATTAATGAATCTTTTATCGTTTCTATTACAAAATGCCTTTAATTGACAGCACATATTTTCCAAACAGTCTGTATTATTAGATTAGAACTCTTGAAGTTGTTCACATCTGGGTACATGAGCAAAAATAATTCAATTTAATAATAATGGAAAAAACACAGTAATCCATCATACTACTGCTGCAGCATGAGCAATGAAGTCTGAGTGGGTGCGAAACTAAAAAAAGTGAATAAAAAGATCTGCCAATTACTATAACCATAATAAAATTTCAGCTCCTGTTCAAATGACTATGAACCATAATCCTCTCACTCAATCTCACTGGGATCTTCTGATTTCAAATTGCACCTAAACACATATTTAAGGTGACTAGTGTTGCACATTAGCTTTAGAAATCACATAGAACACTGTAGCCCTGACTGAAACAAATCTCCAGGACTCTTCAATTTAAAGTTCCTCCGTTTTCTGTCCTATTGTCTCAGCTTTATCACAGCGTTCAGTATGACGTGAACTATTTTTCCGAAGTCATTGTTCATATACTGGCAGCTTCCTAAGGTAAGCACAGTGTGATTCTCTCTCTTGAGACACTGCTTTTTGCATTCTTCTCATTTTTCTGTACCAAATGTTCTCATTTTTCAGGCTTTAGAAGAACATTTGAAGGGTAAATAGGAAGCTCTGAACGTTCAGAACATTTGTGTGTGTCCTATGAAAGGTGTTGTCCAACAAACAAACATCTCCCTTATCCATAGTTAAAATGGATTGCTATTGTAACAACAAAGAAAGGCGTATAAATGTTGTTTCAGCAGAGCAGATGAATGCATCAATGTCACACTTGTTTTGTCTTTTTCCACATGAAAGAGGGTAACATGGCTTGGTAGATATGCATTCATTAAAGGCTCAATACAGCAATTTCATGAGATCATTGATAATTCGTGTGTGCAGGGACCTCAGGAGGTCTCCAGTCCAACCTCCTCTCACAACAGGATCAGCTAATTGACCTTAATTTGCTCAGGAATTTTTGCATCTGGATTTTCAAAACATCCAAGAGTGGAGACTCAGTAACCTCTCTGCATAGCTTGCTCCTGTGTTGTGCCTTCCTTATGGGGAAAGGGCTTTTCTTTGTAATCAGCCTAAATCTCTCCGGTTTAAAGTTATGTCTGCTGTCTCTCAACTTCCCACATGCACCATGGAGAAAAGTCTAGAACTGTCTTCAGTACTGTAGTACAGGCAGGCTGCTGTTAGATCCCTGGCTAAACAAGCCACGCTCTGTTAGTCCTTCCTCACAGGGCAGCTGCTCCAGACACAGAGCTCTTCTGCTAGAAGAGCTGGTCAACCAGCATCTTGCCCATGCTGGGAAGCCAAAACTGTGAATAATCCCTTCCCTCAGTCAACTGGCCATGATCTTGTTAGTACATCCCCAAATGCTGTTGGCAGCTCAGGTCACTGGCTACCAAGACCCCCGGGGTCTTTCCCACACAGCTGCTCCACAGCTGGTAAGCCCTAGTATGGATTCTTACAAGGACCTCTTCCTTTCCAAGTGCAGTATTTTCCATTTATCTTCACCGAATGACATGACTTTAACCTAGATCCATTGCTTCAACCTGTCTGGATACCTCTGCATGACTTAAATAGATTAATTGCTCCATCTAGGTCATTGATGAAAATGTTAAACTAGTCCCATGGCAGAGCCCTTGTAGTTGCCATGGTGGGTTGACCTTGACCAGACATCAGGTGCCCCCCAAGACAATTTATCACTCTCCCTTCTCAGCTGAACAGGAGAGAGAAAATAAGATGGAAAAAAACTTGTAGGTTTAGATAAAACAGTTTACCAAAGCAAAAGAAAAAACCTTGCGCACACACACAAGCAAAGAGAAAAATCCAAAGACTTTTTCCTTTACTTCTCATCAGCAAGCAGTGTCTGGCCACTTCCAGGGAAGGAGGGCTTCAGCAGTTGCTCTGGAAGGCAAATATTGTAAATAACAAATTCCCCCCATTCCTCCTCCCTTTCTTTACTTTTGTATCTGAACAGACCTCATATGGTATGGAATATCCCTTTGGTTGATTTGGGTCAGCTGTCCTAGTTGTGTCCTCTTCCAAGATCTTGCCCACCCCCAGCCTACCGACGGAGGGGGTGGAATGTTAGAAAGATTGTGCTGATGCTGTGCTCAGCAGTAGCCAAAACACTAGTGTGTTATCAACACCTTTCTAGATACTAATGCAGAGCACAGCACTGCGAGGGCTGCTATGTGGAAAATGAACTCCCTCTCAGCTACTTTCAGTAGAGTAAGATTCCACTTCCACAAATTTTTAGGTTCAATTAAACAAATTAGTCATAACAAAGGGAACAGAAAATAGTGAGCAAAATGGGATCTCTAAGTAAGGATGGAAGTTATCTTGTGTAATATCAGTGCTCTGATAGCTGTGGCTAGGTTAAGCAATTATTTGCACTCCTTCTACAGTCAATGGGCTGATACAGACACTTCCTCAATATGATTAACATTCCTCACTAATCTCTTTCTGGAGGTTTTTTATTCCATCAGTTCTCCACACTGACAATGCTGGAATGCCCAGGTTTTTAAATGGCCTGTGTGAGAGGGAATTCAACTCATTAATTTTTGAAGGTTGTCACAGGATTTCTCAGAAGGCAGCAGAGGGGCCAGGAAGAAGGATGGCTGTCTGACCATGTACTGTAGGTGGCACCACTTCTACACAATAATAGAAATCTGCAGTTCCTTGGTAAACATCTTTGTCAGCAGGAACCAAGATGCTCCCAGCCTGTACGACCTGGCACGATAAGCATGCTTAAGGTCAAACAAATTTTGGATGCACAGGTCATGAGAGTGTGATGAGACCCAGACAATAGAGCATCAATCATCATGTTGAAGACCAGAATCTGGGTCAAATCCAATTATCTGCAGGCTCTGAGAAGCTTGGAGCACCTTTATTACCTTGGAGTTTCAGGATAAGCAGACATGTTTTCTGTCCAGTTTAAAAGAAATGGACAGATAAGGAATAGATCCCTGAAGTACCCCGAGATATCCACCCTTCTGGACAGCGAAAGAAATATGGAATAGTCACATGCTGACCAACAAATACCTAAAACAGAAACAAATTTTGCTAATGTCAGATAAACCTGAATAACAACAAAAAAGTTCGTAGCTACAGGACCTCAATTATTTGATGGAAAGTAAGTCAGGGTGCATGTGGTTCTTCTGTAAAAGATGGTACTTCTTACATATAATGGTGAAGGATTTTTTTTCCAGGTGAAATAAGCTGTTATTACCGATATGTATATTTTTCTGCTAGCAGTGGCAAGATTTATGAAATCTGTCTTCAACCAAATACTATTACTCGACAAAAGCTTCATATTCCATAGTGAGAGACTACATTTGGAGAATCAAGCTTATTAAGACAAGAAGAAATAAAATGGTATCTTACTGGTACCAAATACGATCTATGACATCTGAGGTTTTTTTTCCTGTGGTAATGCTACAGTCACATTGAAAAAAGTTGCCATCATTTCAGTACAAGCGATTCTCAGCTAAAGGAACTAAACAGTCTTGTTTAGTCACGATAATTACAGCTGTTGCTTATTTTATATTTCAGAAACTTAATGGAGTTCTTGTAAATTAATATAGTTAGGTGCTGAGGAAATACAGCTTACAATCTAAGTGGGAAGCTACCCATTTTCAGGTTGAGTGAAAAACTGTGGATACTTGACATTTTTGTGGCAAAATATTAACTGTACTGAAGAACAAAATAATGACATTCTGCACTGTCTCAGGTACACTCTGTTCACAGACTTTCAGAGTACATTCAAAGCAAATGTATTCTCAGTTCTTAAGAGAGCAAGACCCTAGGGACGCAAATTTTTGATGGTGATACTGAAATCTCGAAGGACATGATAAACAAATGGCTGTGTATCCTTACCTGTAGTCTGTAGTTAAGGGAGGCAAGCTGAAACCTTTCATTATGTAGCATGATCACATTGCTGTAGTCTTGCACAAGGCTTCAGGAATAATAAACCCGACTATGCTGACCTAAGCCAGCTACAGATTGCAAAGAGCAGCTTCATGTCAAAGAAACACATGTTTCTTTATCCCCTTGCTTTATGCAGAAACTGTCTTAAAGTACTATAGTGAACCTCTGGACTATGGGAAATTACTGGAAGCCCTTTTGAAATGACCCCTCAAGGACTGCAGACACAGGTCCTTTGATACATTTAGGTAGCTAGTTCCTCTAGCAATTGGTGGAAATCAAGGACTGAAACACAGGCTACAGTCCTAAATAGCTTTGTACATCTGAGCCACATGTACTCACACTCACCAAAGAAAGTCAGTAAAGCTTTGTCATGTTAAGAAGGATTACAGTACTGCAGCTATGCAAACGGTTGCAGATGGTCCATCTGCTATTGTAGTTTAATATGAATGTGGTGCAAGCCTTTGTAGAGACTTCAGATTATGAAAATATTAAGAACAATTATATTCAGTGGTTTGCATGTTATTATTACTTTTGACAGCTCTCAAGGATAATAGCCTGAACTAGACTTTTGCTCGGCCAATCCCCCTCAGATCTGCAGGAATTATTTCCACTAGCTCTAAAATGTTGACAACTTACTGAAAACAGTATGTTTTAGACAATCAATATGTAGAGAGGAAATAATTCTGAAAATACTGCAAAGGCATAGAGAACTCAGGATGTATAAAAAAACTTCAGTGATGCAGGGTTAGATTTCACAGTGAAATGTAGGTTGTCATATTTAAGGCTGTTCTGAGGTAAGGCGCTGTCAAATTAATTATACTATAAGTGCTCAGACTTGTAACATTTTCTTTACATATGCACTATCTGTTTTACAGTTCAAACTCAGTGTATCATTGAGTCAAAGAATAATCACCAGAGCACCACCATAGTCAAAGCAAAATTTAGCTAATTAAGATGCTTAGGATTCATTGCAAAAATTGTTTTAAGTCCTATCTTTCATTTTAAAAAGTATAAAAGCAATTCCATCTCTTTGTTTTCAAAGAAAACCATGAAGACGTAACCAAGCATGGTCTACCCTGACAAACTCCACTGAAAGCATAGAGTAATTTTTCAACCCGTGATCTTCCTCATACATGTTCATAGGCTGTAAATGATGAGCTGTATTGCAAGAAAAGAAGGAAATCCAACTCACATTGCCCACATTGCAATAGCTGCATGGTAATTTTACTGCTTGAGTAATGAAGTAGCAATAAGTTTGGCTTCAGCACAGAAGTGATAAATTTGTTCCACACGACTAAAAAAAAAATTGATGGTGCAGAGAAAGGAAAAGAAGGAATGAGTACTTCTGAGACTTTAGCAGGAAAAAGGTCTGTGTCTTCTACAACTGCACACTATTGTGTGAGACAGAGCAGAAGATCCTCTTTAGAAGTAGGTATGTATAGCCAGGATCTTTGCTGTGGTTTAAACCCAGCTAGCAATTTGGCCTCACTCAGCCACTTGTTCACTCCCCTACCAGCAGGATCAGGGAAAGAATCAGACGGGTAAAATTTAGAAAATTGATGTGTCGAGATAAAGACAGTTCAATAGGTAACACAAAAACCATGCACACAAGTGAAGTAAGCCAAGGAATTATTTTCCCACGGGCAGACTTCCTCCTTCTTAAGCCCCCTACCAACCCCCTCCCCTCCCTCCCTTTCTATACTGAGCATGATGTCATAAGAGATGGGATATGCTTTTGGTCAGTTGGGGTCAGCTGTCCTGGCTATGTCTCCTCCCAACTTCCCAGCCCCCTCACCAATATGGCAGTACTAGAAAAGGCATTGCTTCTGTGTGTAAGCACCACTCAGCAACAAGAGAAACATCTCTGTGTTAACCACACAGTTTTCAGTACAAATCTGAAACACAACCTCATACAGCCTCATACACTATGAAGAAAATTAACTCTATGTCAGCTAAAACCAGCACAGTCTTAGATCTTTTGTTTTGAAAATAATCCTTGCACAGACTTGCAGTGAGAGTTGAGGCATTCTGGACAATTGCACAGAAATTTGCTCCAGTTTCCTTTTTTTTTCCCCAAAAAAAGTATTAAGGAAAATAGACTAATAGAAAACAAATCCCCAAATATTATCTCAAAAAATCAGTCTTGCTGTACAAATGATCAAATACCTGTGACTCTAAGATCTATGAAGTGACTGTTAGAGAATAGTAACTACGTAAACTATTGGAGAACTCAGACAGCATAATGCTCAAGTTTGAACAGAAGACAAAACAGTAATACTTCATTCTTGTGAAACCTCTATTCAATTTTTTTAAAAAATGAAGTCAGACCATTGCTTTCATATGATACTCAAAATGGAATAGTGCCCCAGTAGCATATTTCAATGGGGTTTCCAGTCCTCTCTGACCTGGCTGAAACAGGATTGCCAAGAGCAGAACTACCATCATCATATTCCGGAGCAACTGAAATTTCCATTAGAAATGTCAAAGCCGCTTCAGTTTTAAAAGATCTGGCAAAAAGATACAAAGCAGCACAGTTCCATTTCTCATACTTGTTATTGTCACTAGTGCAATATGAAGCAAATGGCAGGGGTGGGGAGGATGTAAGGAAGCTGCTTTATCTTTGTCATTATGTTCTGCCCATGTTTATTTGATTGTTATGGTATCAATTTGTCAGTGACTGCCAAAGACTTGCAACCCTTAAGATTGGAGTTTGGTCATTCAAATAAGGAATTTTGGAAAAAATGCAGTCATAGTTCAACATCTGCTCAATTCCTGCTGTCAGTGCAATGGCACTTGAAAGGTCTCAATGATAAACTAAAAATAAAAAATGCTGGTTCTCACAAAAGCATCCAAAACCCACTGAGATCTGAGGAAATGAGAAAAATTGGAAATTGCATGTTCAGACTGTTTAAGCTTGAGGATAAGCAAGACCTGCCTGAACCACGAAAAAAAAAAAAAAAAGAAAACCACACACAAACAAAAACAAACAAGCAAAAAAAAGGCAAACAAAAACCCCAAAAAACAAAAACAACCAGAAAACTCCAGTGCTGCAAAACAATTTGGTTCTATTTCTTAAATTTCTATAAACTAATGCTTTGGATGAAGCAATCCTTTTTCCCTTCTGGTCATAAGCTTCTGGATGCAACTCAAGAACAGCCAGATATGATAGGTCAAGTGGAATGAAACTGATGAAACTTGACCTATTGATGGGATGTTGTGAGAGAGTGAAATGTTAGGGATTAATGACTCAAACAATTGACCATTTGCAAAAGCAGCAGGTGCTTTGCTGAGGCCAGGTTTGCACACACTCTCACCCAAAGGGGAGGAGGAGAGCTTTTTGTGTGGTTGCAAAACCTCTGATCTGCATAAGACTGAGGGGTGAGCACAGATCACAGAGGATGACCACAACAGACCAAGCTGTGTTTAGCAACAAGCCGGAAAAGGCTGATAAGAAGCAGATCCTGCTAGGTGGGATAGTGCTTTTTGCTATTTCATGCCGATGTCCTCACTTACATAACTGGCTCAGTCCCCCTCCCCAGGGAAGTACGGGGACGTTCACACATAGGCTTGAGCTTGAGGGTATTCATCCCTTCTGATGGGGCATAACTGTTGTACACAAAAATTCTTAATGTATCTCTGAGTCACTACTTTTCAACAATTTCCCATCTGATGGTATAGACAGCTGTTATAACTTCCTAAATTCATTATTTGGTTGCAAACAACTGCCAAATAACCATTCCACACCCCCTATACTCCTTTCTTTACCAGCAGAAAGAAATAAAAATTTCTTTTTACCTTCAGAGTTAGGTATAGAGGTACGTTATGGACATTTTGTTACAGTTGTGCTTATTTAAGGTGATTTCAATGAAAAGAGCTTCCATTCAGTGGGAAACAATTCCAGGTGAGCTACATTCCTTCATTGTAGTTTTACCAATGCTGTAAAGCCTGGGGTTGTGTTAGGGGAGGTTTAAATTACATATTAGAATAAGGTTCTTCACCCAGAGGGTGGTTGGGCACTGGAACAGGCTCCCCAGGGAAGTGGTCACAGCATCAAGCCTGACAGAGTTCAAGAAGTGTTTGGATGATACTCTCAGGCACATGGTGTGACTCTTGGGAATGGTCCTGTACAGGACTAAGGGTGGCACTCGATGATCCTTGTGGGTCCCTTCCAGCTCAGCATATTCTGTGATTCTGGTTCCATATTTAATTTCTGTAGGTCTTTAGGGTTCCTTTTTTATAAAATATAAACAGTTTCTAGTTTGATCTATTTGCAAATTCTCATAGGATTATTTCTTTGCGGCCTAGATGTAGTATATTTAAATTGAGCATTTTCCAGCCAGAAAGTTTCTTTTATATGTTTTTATATCTTTGACAATTTTTACTGTAGCCTCAGAATTTTTTTTTATTCTTTACCTTTTGTCTTTTAAAAATGTAACTATGCTTGTCTTGCAGTCTTGTATTTTTAATTATATATTTAGTTAGATGTTTAATTCAATGTTTTTTTCAAGAATTCCTTATTGTGAGTAGCAAAAAAAGTTCAAAAATAAAGGGAATTCAAAATTTCCCTGAAAATTAAATGTTAGACTACTGATTTATATTTTTATACAATTGTCCTTTTGCAGAGATTCCAGGAAAAAACCACAAACAAACCCCTCCATACAAACAAACAAAACAAAAAAAATCAAATCAAAACAAAAACAAAACCCCAAACAACCCAAACCTTAGAAAGCTGGCAGTTTAGAAATCATTATACTGATCACCAGTATATACTGATCTTGAGAGAGTCATGCTGGTCAAAAAAATGCCAGAAAACACATTAGCAATTTTAAAACTCTGGCAATCACCTGCTTATGCTTGGGATGCTACTGTGACACCGACGAATTTGCTGCTACAGAAATAGTCTGTTAATCAGCAGTCTGCTGGCATATGGATATCCAAAGCATCCCTTACCGTGCAGTACAGATTCTGTCACTTTCAATTAAACAAATTATTTTGATCCTTGAACAACTGTAGTAACTTAACAAAGATTTCCAGCAAGATTTGTGAAGAGGTTTTCTTGCAGGCTTCAGACCTCTCTTGTTTCAAAAGATGGTAAATTTTCTGTTGACTGGTCCTTGTATAGACCCGTTTATTTCTTCTTTGTATAGAACAAAACATGTTAGAAGGCAAAGCTGCATTTCCTGAAGTTTGGCACCTCTGATTTCACATAAGACTTATGATGATTTTGTACAACTAGACATGCAGTATTGAAAATATTGATTTTTGAATTTTTAAATTTTTTTCCCCCTCTCTTTAGCAATTTCAAAACCAAACAGCTCAGACTTGTTGCCTTCCATAATTGTTACAGAAAACTGTGTCAGGGTATAGTGTATTTCACTTGTCATTTTCAGTGTCAGTCTTCCTAGGAGGAAAGACTTCCACGTTTTAACTGCTTATTATTGTCACTTGAAGGCAATTAGAAAAAAAACCAAACAACAAAACCCATAACATTACAAGAACTATTGTCTTTATTTAGAAATCCATAAATCATTATGTATTTCCATATTAGGACTTGTTCAGAGTGGATTCAAATTTATTCTGGATGAAATCCCTTGGTGGTTTTCTCTTTTAGTACTTTGATGTTTCTGTATCTAATGAATCAACCATGTGTGGTTTACACAATATTAACTCAAAAAATCATTGCTACTTCCATTTTCATTATTTAAGATTTTGGAACTTTTAAGCATTTGTTTGTAGTTGTGTTGATACTGACATCTGGCCCTTCTGAAGCAGCATCTGAAGCCTAGGGGGATCTCCTGGCAAGACCATCATCTCTTGGACACCAAAAACTATCTCAATTTTCAAAATAGATTTTATGCCCTTATGAAAAGCAATTGTTTGGGATTTATGCATATCTTTGCAAATGTCTACAAGTACACTAGATTTTTTAAATCCTGTTATAATCAGTGAAATTCTAGTCAATGCAGTCAGGGAATTCAAAAACCCAGTTAAATAAATATCAAAGACCTGGTTAACCAAATTCGTCTACAATGTGACTATAGCAGTGGAGCCTTCCATACATAAGGCCATCTAAATTCAGATGCTTTGCTATAGAGCTGAAATTTGTACTTAATCAATAAAAAAACCAAAATGCCATTTTGTGACACTGAAAACTGCATTTCTGGGGCTGAAACACCATGTGCTACCCATGCATTCATTACAGAGGCTGAGAGCTAACAGTCTCCAACTCTCATCACAGTATTTTCTCTGGGGTGTAAATTAGTAAATATTTGGTGTTCAGCTTAAGCCAAAAAGGGATAATACAGCCTGAAAATAGTAACATTTTTACTGCAGCTGCCTGTATGCAGTACAAGACCAAGAGGAGAGTACCATTTCTGATCTTTCACTTTCAGCCCTGCCCATACATCTGGTTCCACAGAAAGCATGGGATAAAAGCACAAGAGAATACACTAAAACAATATCACAACTCTAGTCACAGTTTCTTCTGATGCTCTTGTTGCTTTCCTGTGCATGTAATCAGTATCTGACTCACTGTACTTTTGCCAGATGTCTCAGCCTTTCCAGAGCCGTGATGCCTCCAGCAATGGCCACAAACACCTGCCACTTTCACACACTGGAGAGACAACACTGTGGATGCTGGGAGACCTCGAAAGAAGAGAAAGAATGATTTTGTAACTGCAAGCCAAACATCTGCATTGCCACAGCACTGCCATTTAGTCAGCATTAAACTTCATGAAAATAGTGCTTATTATCTAAATAGGGCTCTTCATCTTCAAAGAGTTAAACAAACCTTAACTAATTAATCTACAGCACCCTGCAAAGGAGGTGAGTAACATCTCAACTCTCTTTTAAAATTCAAAGACTATAACTGATCTGACTAAACCAAAGAAGTAATTAGTATTATATAGACATAAGTGGAGGTCTCTGTTGTGCTCTGATAATTAGATCACTGTCAACTGCATCAACTGTATCTATCTTCTGTTATACATCTTTTCCTAGGTTTGAAAGTAAGTTTTTCTTTGAATGTTACTTTAAGAAATATTTAGGCTAAAAGAGAGATATAAGATAAAAGGTAATAAAATATGACTTTAGTAACAAAAAGAAAACCCTTGTATTAAAATATATTCAAATATTTTAACATTTAAGGCAAACTTTTAGGATTTTTAACATTATCTAATAATATATTTCCCCAAATATGCTTCCACAAACCCCCAATTTAGATTCTTGAGAAAGAGAGTCGGTAAGTCAATAGAAGATGCGTGGCCTGATGCTCCCCTTCTGCCCAAAGTTAAAGTCTTGCTTAAAGGATTGTGAATCTGATGCAGTGGCACATGACAAACCTTTTTTTCAGAAAGATTGACATTTATGAATTTTCAAGAATTGGCTTGACAAGGCAGCTGTCTAACAGCTGTAGGAAAGAAAGGAACAAATGAGAGATGCTTTCCCTGCCTTCCACTCCTCCCAGCTATTCCCCACACTGGTAATCATTCTGTGATTAACCACCATTTCTTAAAGGCTGTTTTGACAGGTTTCTTACCTTTCCAGAGTTCTAGTATTTTTGTTAGGGAAAGACAGAGTGGCCTATTTTGATTGGTATTCACCTGCCTGTGCAGACAAACCTACCCCCTCTGCCAAGTGCTACAGGAGGTGGAACTATGCATGTCGCTTAAAATTGTCTTACAAAGGAGTCAATATTAATATTTAAAATGCATGTGTCCCTCATGACACCTTCTTTACAGAGAAAAATGGAGTCTGTGATTGTAGCAAAGCCCAAACATTAGATTTTCTGATTATTTTCATCAGGAAACGTGTGCAATGACTCAGGTATTATTTGAAAAACAAATGGCTTAGGACATATGGCATTAAGTGACTTTTGGCAAACCTATCGAGTAAGGCATATGGCATATGATAACCTTGAAGGAAGAATTATCTCCTTGTATCTTGTAAAATGATATAATAAAGTGATCTCTGAAACTACTTCTTGATAGAAACTTGAAAAATTATATAGTATAAGGTTTTTTGTGTTTATTTTACTGCCCAACTCTGATTGCTAATTATGTTTAACTGGCAAACTGCGAAAATATCTTTTTATATGTGAGCCAAATACATGGACATGAATATGAACAGAGACCTTGTCAGCTATTGCTTTGTTATATATATTCTTATCATGTGAGGGTACTAGAGCATGTCACACATCTCACAGAGATTTTACAAATAACAAGACACACTTAAATTGTCCAAGGGGGATGTCTTGGAAAATTTTGAACAAAAATCTTTTTCTTTTAGGTAAATGCAGAAGTGCCATCACTATCAAAACAATGAATAAATTAATTTAAGAAAGAAAAGGCTATCTTTTCTCCTGGACTTTTGTTTAAATATTACTCTAACATCATTTTCTGGTAATTTTTTTCTATTTTCTCTGCCAATATCTTATATGAGATGCAAGTATAGAGTATGTATAGATTTTTGAACGTATATAGTTCCATACGACACATCATCATTAACCAGGATTACAATTTTAACAAAAGATAATTAGGAGTATGTGGACTGTTTTATGGTGAAGATTTTATGCTACACAGTCTTGCTGCAAATTCCATACCAAATTAGTTACCAAAGTTGTAAATAAATCTCTTTTCCTAATGACTTTTTTTCCTCTCAAATAGACAGATTTTCCGAGGCAAGGGCATTATTTTGATGTGCAGTGATAAAATAAAAAGGGTGTTTAATGACAGGTTCAAGCCACACGTAGTAAGGCTGTTAATTTTATGATGGAATATCCATTTTTCATTACCAACAGAGCTTGAATAAAAATTGAACTCTATTTTACATAAAAGCAAATTAAATTAGGGATATAGTCTTGGTTTCCTCAAGTTTAAAGAAGGTTTTTGATAGATCAGAGATGAACATTTGGCATCCTGCAGTTTATAAACCTAAAACTAACCAGAAATCACATTGTGCATTTCCTTAATCTGTAACACAATAATTTAAAAATCTGCCTCAAAATGGCACTGAAAGTGTTTTTCTAGTATAGAGTCACTATTTGCATGACCACGAAGGCCAATTTGGAGGTAAGTACATTTCTATCTCAATTTTGTAATCAAAACCATTTCTGATTTAAGTTTTGTGGAATTACAGTTGAGAGAATTTTTTTTTTTTTTTTGAGAGAGATTGGACTCAGTTCAACATCCCAAATGTTCCTTCCTTGATGAGACATTTCCAGATACCCTAAGACTGTGCCCACCAGTAGATCCAGCCAACTGGCATACACCAATGCCTACAGAGCAGTTTTCTACAGCCCATGGGATGTCTGAAGCTGGATATAGGAAACCTGGCAACACCTGAACGGATAATTATTTTGGAAATTTCGGTTGCCGTTGTAGTGAATTTCTCTCATAATCAAGGCCAACTAAAATTAGTCATTGTGCTGGTTTTGGCAAAAGTAGAGTTGATGTTTCCTCATAGTGGCTGGTAGAGGATTACTGGAAACGGTATAGATAATGCAGGGATATTTTAGTTATTTCTGAGCAGTGCTTGCACAGAGTCAAGGCCTTTTCTGCTCCTCACACCAGTGAGGAGACTGAGAGTGCGTAAGAAGCTGGGAGAGGAGACAACTGGAATAGCTGAACCCAACTGACCAAAGGGATATTCCATGACATATGGCAATAAAACTAGGGGAAAGATTGGTGAGGGAGCCGCTGCTCAGGGACTGGCTTTGCATCAGTTGGCTGGTAGTGAATGATTGTTTTAATTTCATTTCTGGTCTCTCTCAGGTTTCTTTAGGTTCTTTGTTATTTTCCTTTTCATTACTTATTATTGTTATCTCACATTATTTTGTTTCAATTAATTTACTGTTCTTATCTCAACCAATGAGTTTTCTCATTTTTACCCTTCCAATTCTCTTCCCCATCCCACTGAGAGCAAGAGGCTGTGTGGAGCTCAGTCGCCAGTTGGAGTTAAACCATAACAGTCATATAATCTAATAATTCATTTAAACTTTTCTTTCAGTCTGTGTATAAAAAGGAAATCCTCCAGGCTTTTTTGTAAGGTAGATGCAACAGTCAAACTTTAAAAAATCCTGAAAATTTGGACTTGATTCTCAGCTTCTGGTTGGATAAAACTGTGTCAGCATCATCTATTCATCATCAAAGAACAATTTTCAATAGCTTCAAAAGCTAAATCTGCCTTTGACCTTCAGGGCTAATAGAACAAGTCTGATCCCATGTCCACAGAGCCAACAAGAGCCATACATGTACTTTTAATAGGCTCTTGATTTGGGGCTATGCCATACTACTTGTAAGCTGCTGAGATAATGCTGAACACCCTCAACTCTGTGGAAGCTAATGAGGGGCATGGATCATCCTTATCTTTCTGGTCTGGAGAACATGAAAGCAGCATTTAATCTCAAAGACCTTCCTAGTTCATTATGTTGTGCATTTCCATGGGCAAAGTCTTGACCTCTGTACATCACTAGGCGTTGTGTCTTCAATGTTAATAGAAACAAAATTACACTGTAGGCATCAACTGACCATATTAATGCACATATAATCTAGGAGAAAATAGAAATAAGTGATCAGATTTGTTTGATCCTACTTAGGCTATTTAAAGACAAGTTTAAGCTGTAGAACATGTATAGGTATTCTTGAGATGAACATCTAATAAATGGATTTAATAGAAATTAAAATGAGACAATAATAAGTTCAAATTTATTTTATTAGATTAATATAATTTTCAATTATTCATTAAATGTGATTAAAAAATAAACTATACTCTTCAAAATTCAATTGATTCTTGTTACATTAATGATTTTATAATTAAAAACTAGAATTATTTTAACAGGAAGAAAATTGTTTGCAAAAAGGTGTTAAAATTGATTTTTTTTAGAATAGCACACCAAATACATTTTAATAAAGCAGTCAGTCTGGGATTCGGACACAAGATCTGTAATAGGCACATTTCAAGACTAGCTCCCATCCTCCAAAAATAACCCCCTTGTATTGATTTTAGTTATGAACTGACAGCATTAAAAAGAAATGACCTTACACACTCTGGATTCAGAGCACGCATACTTTATATAAAATTTCATATTACTGCTAATGCATTGCAAATAATTACCTTATTCAACTGCTCAGAGGTTAAACAGAATTTTTAATACTTCATAAGGAAAAATAAACATCATCATGTAGACCTAAGTTTTTATAGAAGAAATTATGTTCTGCTTTTTCATCTCAATTCTCCCATCGAACTTGTGCCTGTTTAATGGAAATTACTTGCAGATCTTATGTGGACAGGAAATTTATATATTAAACTGATTTACTTTTTTGTTTCTGTTTCAAATCTACCTACAAGCTTACCTACCCACTCATATCCATCACTGATCACACTCTAGTTCATGTACACTTGAAGCTGATGCTGACTGTTGATTGAACCTGGAAAAGCTGCATCACCAAAAGCTGGATGCACACAGAGCACCCGGAAAGACCAAGGAGCAAAAGATGCCTCCATCTTTGAACCCTCTAGATCCTGTGCTGCTTTTTTTTCCTGACTATTCCCAAGATGACATGGCAGGAGACCAAATCATGAGGCTGGACCGCTGTAGGAGAGGATGGCCAAACAGCAGGGACTGCAAGGTGCTGTCTCTTCCCTTCCCCACAGCACTGAGTTTGGGGAGTAGCGTTGGGAAAGAGATTGATGCTGCTACTGTCATTTTTTCTTTGCATTCCTGAGATGTCCCTCTGAATTCCCACCTTCATCACAGCAAGATGAGAAGCTTCACCAAGTCGCCCTGACAGGGAGGAGAAGCTTGGCCAGCTCATTTGTTCTGTTGACAGTGTTTGTTCACATTCTACTTATTCATATTTTTTTAATGATGCAGCCAGCATTACATAAACAGTGTATGCTCACTTCCTAATTATATAATGTTGAATATTAGTTGATACAGTAAATTATTGATAATGTCTTTACTATCTCTGGCCTTTGCAAGTATGATATCTACTAATACACACAAAACCACTATATCCACAGCCTGGTATGTCAAATCACAGCAGGTCTAACTTAAAAAATGAATTTTTTTGTGTAAGGCCATGAATGGGTCATAAAGCAGAGAAGAAAAAGATCTTTTAAGTTAACAGATTTCAAAGCAGCAAGGCAGCTCGTGTAGTTTTTCTTTGACACAAGTTAAAAACATTTAAATAAATTAAATAAAGCTTTCAAATATGCGTACTTTATAAAACTAATCATTTAACACAAAATGATTTTTAACTGTTTTGAAATAAAATAAGCCTCTAATTGGTTTATGCCTGTTGTTTGCTCTCTGACTTTCTCTGCAGTCATTCTACAGTAATTCACTTAAAATCTAGACAGAAGGCAACTATTCTTCTTTACTCTTAGTGAGAATTTCACTGGTTTTATTATACAGTTATACATATTAGAATTGGTGTTCTGTGCAAATTACATTTATTACTTTCCTATTTATCAGACAAATAACTTTCATCATTTGGTAAGATGCCTGATATTTTGAAAGATAAGAGTTATATTCTGTCATAAATAACATCTTTAGGTCAGGACAATACTACTCAAATCAAGTGAAAGCAAAGGGGTTGGGCAAAAAACCCCACCTCAATTCAAGGGCAAAATAAGAAACAATTGACTGGAAAAATCTCTCCATGGCTTGTGTTAGCAAAAGGGTGTTCTGGGGAAGATTTGTCTGTGCTGGTGGGGATCAAATCACCTGTCAGGTTTCTGAAGGGACACATCAATCAGAGTTGACACATTGCTGATTGCTCCATTAAATCACCACTGTGGTCCTGATTTATTTCATCAGGTTAGATGAATTTTTTTTTGAGGAGGCTTGAAATGGTACACTGTTTTTCAAATTTCTTGATTGAAGGCTCTTCAAATAAAGGTTTTTCATTGAAATAGTCTAATGGATAATAAAGTTCTATCCTAATAACAAGGTATTTTAGAATATATGATTTTGTTCTGTTTGGGATGTTGAACCAGTGCGTGAATTTGGTTTTCCTTTTCCTTTTCCTTTTCCTTTTCCTTTTCCTTTTCCTTTTCCTTTTCCTTTTCCTTTTCCTTTTCCTTTTCCTTTTCCTTTTCCTTTTCCTTTTCCTTTTCCTTTTCCTTTTCCTTTTCCTTTTCCTTTTCCTTTTCCTTTTTCTTTTTCTTTTTTTTTCTTTTTCTTTTCCTTTTCCTTTTCCTTTTCCTTTTCCTTTTCCTTTTCCTTTTCCTTTTTCTTTTTCTTTTTCTTTTTCTTTTTCTTTTTCTTTTTCTTTTCCTTTTTCTTTTCCTTTTTCTTTTTCTTTTTCTTTTTCTTTTTCTTTTTCTTTTTCTTTTTCTTTTTCTTTTTCTTTTTCTTTTTCTTTTTTTTCTTTTTCTTTTTCTTTTTCTTTTCTTTTTCTTTTCTTTTTCTTTTCTTTTTCTTTTTCTTTTTCTTTTTCTTTTTCTTTTTCTTTTTCTTTTTCTTTTTCTTTTTCTTTTTCTTTTTCTTTTTCTTTTTCTTTTTCTTTTTCTTTTTCTTTTTCTTTTTCTTTTTCTTTTCCTTTTCCTTTTCCTTTTCCTTTTCCTTTTCCTTTTCCTTTTCCTTTTTCTTTTTCTTTTTCTTTTTCTTTTTCTTTTTCTTTTTCTTTTTCTTTTTCTTTTCCTTTTTCTTTTTCTTTTCCTTTTTCTTTTTCTTTTTCTTTTTCTTTCGTATTCCTCCTTTTATTTATCTTTTTTTCTGTTTCTCTTTTCTGCTTATCTTCTTTGCTTTCACTTTCCCTCTTCCTACTTCTCTTTTCCGTCTCACCTATCATTTCTCTCATTTTTCTCCACTAAAAGCTACATAGAGTATTTGAAAAATCAAAGTTCATTTACTAAAATTCTCTACTAAATTTTAGGTCAAAGAAAAAGAAGGCAAAAATCAAACAACTCTGGAGAACAATAAAGCTTTTAGAATGTAGTGTTTTCCTGTGACAAAGTAGCTCTGAAAAATGTATCATATGACTTCACTGTGTTCCTGGATTTTCTATTAATATTTTGCCTGTGCACCCAGAGCTTTGGACATATGAATATTTAAGCAAATTAAAGAAATTAATAAATTAAACTATCGCTACTTTAAATATTTCTACTTTAAATATTTCCCCAGTGGCGGTCTGAAAAATAAAAACTAGACACGATCCCAGTATGGGGAAACTGGAATAGTTTATTGAACACGAGAACACTATTTTAAAGGCATCTGGGGCTGTATGTTAATGAAGGGGATAACCTATGTTAATTGGGGAGTTACACAAATTTTTACTGCAATTTCCAAATAGTTAATTTTTCTTCTAGTAGGATTACATGGGGGACAGAGGGATTACAGGGGTTTAGACATGGTTTGATACAATCATCTCAAAAGTCCTTTCTGATTTCTGCTGGAGCCAAGCTTGATCCATGAGGTAGAACTTTAACAGGTCTTGTGAGAAGGGTCCAGCTCCTTCAGATCACGAGGTTTTTGTCAGCCCTTGTTTTCCAAGGTTTGTGATTCAGATTTATCGAGTTTCCTTTTGCTGAGAACTGGGTTTTGTCCCCTTCATCTCCGGCTTTTTTATTTTCTAACTGAAAAAGAAAAGCTCGGGAAAAACTTTGATTGATCATTCGTTGAATACAAGAGAGTAAACAAGGAACACATAATAAAATGCAAAGAAACACAAAAATTCCGAAAAATGCTATAATAAGTATTTTCTTAAACCCTGCACCGATATTAAAGGCATCTAACCAATCAAACAAACTACTAATTTCGCTTTCATTATTTTCTTTTAGTTGATTTGCTAAAGTTTTTAACTTATCAATACTTTTGTGAATAGATTCTGAGTGGTCACTCAAATTCATGCAACACAACCCTTCAAAATCTTTGCAGCCGTGACCATGAGCTAGTAACAGAAAGTCTATGGCTGCTCTATTCTGTAAGGTAGCTTGTCTCACAGAGCTAATGTCTGTAAGCAAGTCTTCCAGGGCTGAGCTGGTGGCATTAGCTTCTTTTGCTAGCCAGCATCCCATCTTATCAAGCGCACTTAACGCGTGACCAGCTCCTATGCCTGGAATTAAAAAACTTCCAAAAAATCTCTGTGCGTGGTTCCAAAATATGATTTCAGAATCACAGTCTGCCTTAAACCCATGTGTATCAAATTCTTGCTTGTTAAAGGAGCGTTTAAGGCGTTTACTGAGTGAAGGGCTCTTAGAAGGCAAGGGGGTTTTTACTGGATTAAACAGAGCAAGTTTACCTAAGGTACATGGTCCTCCTTCAGCCTTGCTAGGAATGCCTTTCCACACTCTTTCTCCACAAATTAGAAATAAATCATCAGGAAGTCCGATTGGAAAAGGTTTTGATTTGATGTTCACTGCATTAAGGTGGTGCTTACACCAAAAACTTTCATTGTGGTATACACTTGTGGGGGACACATCTAAATTCCCTGGATCATGTGAGTGTGGATTTTCGGGGTAAAAATAGAAGCACAGGGGGGCAGTTAAGCTGCCCATGATATCTAATTCCTGAGGCTCTACAGTTAACTTTGTAAAATAATTTTGATATGGCCCTTTGGGCTGACCATGGTCTGTGCTGTATTTTTCGAAACAATCATCTATTGGCATATTATGAGTTTCTGGGTGTGCACACGGGGGGTGATGCTTTTTCAGAAAAGCATTCCATTCTCCGCTGGAGAGTGGAATTCCTACCAGACAGGTCCGAAATGGGTTTGTCGGGGTAGCAACTGACAGGCACAGGGTGTCAGTTCCTGTGGCTTTTGCTAAGGTAGTCCAAACGTTTTTTCTGCTGGAGGTTAGCCATTTGGGTGGGACTGGAGCAGGAGGTGGCATTCTCGCAGGCATTCCGGTGGTCAGGAGGACGATGCCAGAGATGGTCGTATAAAACGTGAGGGGATCCATCTCGGTCCACGATCTGTTAAGACACAACCATACCCTTTTCCCCATGTTATCAAGGGACAAGGACCTTGCCACTGGCCTGAAAATGGATCTTTAAACATTACATTGGGTTTTGAATTTTCAGGCATGTGTGCAGGTATAAAATGTCGCTGTACTGGAGTAGAGTTTTCTGTCATTCTATTTAAAAAATTAAGTACATACAAAGCTTTATTTAAGCAATCCTGGGGAGCTAACCCTGTACTCCCCCTTTTCTGTTTTTTTAACATGTCTTTGAGAGTGCGGTGAGCTCGTTCTATTATTGCTTGGCCTGTTGGGGAATGAGGGATTCCTGTTACATGTTCAATTCCCCATAATGCAAAGAAATCTTTGGTCTGTTTTGACACATAAGAAGGCGCGTTGTCCGTTTTGATTTGTTTTGGCACACCCATATGTGCAAATGCAGTTAAAAAATGTCTCCGGACATCTCGACTTTTTTCACCAGAGTACGCTGTGGCTGTCATAAATCCTGAAAACGTGTCAATAGAAACATGCACGTATTTTAATTTACCAAATGATGGTATATGTGTAACATCTGTTTGCCAGAGCTGGAGAGATTCTAAACCTCTGGGATTTACTCCTTCTGAGGTCAAAGGTGTGATCATCTGGCAATCTGGGCAAGAAGCTATAATCGCTCGGGCTTGTTCCATTGTGAGGTCAAATTGTTTTTTCAGAGCCTTCGCGTTTTGGTGAAAAAAGTCATGTGATAGTTTAGCTTGTTCTAAACGTTGAGGGACTATTACTGGTCCAGCTAACAGGTCAGCACGTCGATTTCCTTCTGCTATTGGGCCTGGCAAAGAGGTGTGAGACCGAATATGCATAATGAAGAACGGGGATTCCCTGTTATGAACAACATACACCAACTGTTTAAACAGAAAAAACAAAGTTTCATTAGTAATGTCTTTCAAGTATGAGTATTCCACTCTTTGCACAATTCCCACAACGTACTGAGAGTCTGAAACTATATTCAAAGGTCCTGTAAACAAAGAAAGAGCCCGAACAACTGCGGACAACTCGACAATTTGCGGTGAACCCTGAATTTTGTGAATGTCTTGTTGCCACTGGCCATCCTTTTGCCAAACTATTACAGCATTACCTGTCTTTCCCGACCCGCCTGTAAAGACGGTTTGGGCATCCTGAAGTGGAACTGGAGACCAATGCGTTCTCAGCTTCAAGGGAATTTGGTTGAGCCTCTGTAAGAAGGCACAAGCTGGCAAATGAATATTTAATTGGCCGTGATAATCAATTAAGGCTATTTGAAAATCCAAACTGAGTGTCTGCAATTGTTCTAAATGCTCTGTAGTTAAAGGCAAATAAACCGTTTCGGGATCAGTGCCCGTGAGTTCCCAGCATCTAACTCGACCCTTATAACATAACTTAGAAATCATTTCTGGCAGTGTGGTAACTGTCCTTGAAAACTGGTGAGGTAAAAAAACCCATTCCCATAAACAAAATGCAGTGTTGTTCTGGTACAGCTGACCTATCAGCCCGTAGGGCTGTCGGGGTCCTTTTATGATGACAAGTGTCACAGGTTCCTTTTGCAGGCGTCGATGTCCCTGTTGTGAATTTAATTTTTGTTCCACGATGTGCAGAGCTGCGCTGGCTTCTGGAGTCAGCTGTCGAGGTGATGTCAGGTCCGGATCTCCCTTCAGTAAATCAAACAGTGGGTGCAGTTCATCTGTGGAGATTCCTAGGAGAGATCTAAACCAATTAAGCGTACCCAAAAGCTGCTGTAAATCATTGAGGGTTTTTACCGACGTGGAGATGGATACACGTTGAGGCTGTATAGATGTTTCTGTGATTTTCCAACCCAGGTAATGCCAAGGAGATTCCTGTTGAATTTTCTCTGAAGCCACTTCTAGTCCATGATCCTTGACTGCCTTAATTGTGGCTTTCAGAGCTTGTTGCATTAAGTCTGTGTTAGCTGCACACACTAAGATGTCATCGATGTAATGGTAAATAAGTACCTCTGGATATTGTAAGCGAACTGGAGACAGGGCATTTGCTACATAAAGCTGACATAAAGAAGGTGAATTTTTCATACCCTGAGGCAAAACATTCCAGTGATATCGTGCATATGGTTCGCTGGCATTTAGAGATGGCACAGAAAAGGCAAACCTCTCTGCATCTCTGGGATGCAGGGGAATTGTGAAAAAACAGTCCTTTAAGTCAATTATGGTTAAAGGCCAGTTCTGTGGCAGCATTGCTGGGGATGGGAGGCCAGGCTGTAACGTTCCCATTGGTTCGATAACCTCATTGATGCGTCTTAAATCATGAAGTAAACGCCAACTCCCACTTCGCTTTTGGATCACAAAAACTGGGAAATTCCACGGACTTGTTGTTGGAGAAATGTGCCCGCTTTGAAGCTGCTCTTTTACCAGAATTTGAAGTTGCAGCAATTTATCTCTGGGTAGAGGCCACTGTGGAACCCAGATGGGGGTGTGTGTTTTCCATTTGAGGGCTGGAATTAGCTGCCTTTCAGCGGCCATTAGGACAAATTTGAACTGAGCCCGATTCCCCACTGTCCAAGGGCGTCTCTACCCCACAGTGTAACTGGAAGGTTTAAAATGAAGGGTCTTACCGTTGCTGAACGACCTTCAGGTCCTGTGATAACCACTGGATGTAGGCTCTGTTTCGGCAAGACAACTCCAGCCACCCCTTTGATACTTGCGTTCGGCAAAACAAGAGGCCATGTGGCTGGCCACTGCTGCTCAGAGATCACTGTAGCGTCCGCACCGGTATCTGCAAGGCCCCTGAGTAAAACTGTCTCTTTGCGAACAGAGTGGAAAACTGAGCATCGGAGGATTGGCCGATCTGTGGATAGAGTCTGTGACCAGTTAATAAAGTTTTCAGGGACCAACTGGTCTCCTGTGGAGCCAAAGCCTTGATCTCCCCTTTGTCTGTTGCTCCAGCCCGGGGGGTGTGCGTGTATTAGGATCAATTGCGCAATTCGCGTTCCTTTACTAATACAGGCAGGCGGCGAGGGGGTCCAAAGCATTACTTTAATTTCTCCTTTAAAATCTGAATCTATGACTCCCGGTAAAACGAAAACCCCGCATGCAGAGGCTGAGGAACGACCGATTAAGAGAGCACTGCATCCGTTTCCTGGTGGCCCCTGTACCCCTGTAGAAACAATCTGTACCTTTGAGTCAAGCAGAATTACAGTCGATGCTGCTGCTAGATCGACTCCGGCGCTGCCTGAGGTATGGGGGTTGAGAGAGGAGACGGGTACCAGGTGCTGAGGTTGGCTGTAGGAACCTTTTCTGTCATCGCGCTGTTCCCCTGAGCGCTGCGTTGGAAGTTTCCCGACGGTCCTCTCCCGTTTCCTCTCGGCGGCAGTGGGTGGCCTTCCTTGGTGAACCTAGAGCGACAATCTTTTGCAAAATGTGAGCCCTTTCTGCAGCGGCGACAGACAGGCGGTTGGTTTGACTGCCTTTTTACAGGGCAATACCTCCTTAAGTGACCTGTTTGCCCACAACCAAAGCAGCGTTCTTGCGGGGCAAGGGACTCTCGCGCTGCGACCAAAGCTTCAGCTAGGGAAGCAGATGCGTGAGCCTGCGTTCCGACATTGTTACAAGCTTGCAACATTTCTGCTAGTGTGGGGTTCCGCATAGCCCTTAGTATCTTTTGGCAGTCTGCATTCGCCTGTTCCACAGCAAGTTTCTGAAACAGGGCGTCCTGTGCAACTGTGTTATCGATCTGTTTGTTAATTGCGTCTCTGAGCCTGTCTGCAAACTGAAAAAACGGCTCCTGCGGTCCCTGGCGAACCGTGGTAAAAGAGGGGGATTGTGTCACAGCCTTAGAGATTTTACGGAAGGCTTGCAGTGCTAGGTCCTTTGCCAAGTTTAAATCACGGAGTGGGATCCGTGCCTGGGCTGCAGGGGCAGCATACGGTCCTTCCCCAAGCAGTTTGTTCAGCGTGTTTGTTATAGGGGTCCCATTTATAGCTAAAGCTTCCTCTGCAGTTTTTTTGCTTAGGCTTTTCCACTCTGTTTCAAATAGAGCAAACTGCATCGTGGTTAAAGTTATCCTAGCGATGGAGGAGCAGTCGTGGGGGGTCAGAGTAAAGGCACTGAAGAGATTTTCCAGTATACCCATTGTAAATGGGGCCTCCAACCCGTACTCTGTGACCGATTTTTTCAAGTCTTTTAAGACTGGATACGGGACAGGTTCCCAGTGCGGGAGTCTGTTTGGTCGTATGTAAACAGGAAAGGCTTTTAACATGTCAATGTCCCCAGCCGCCGCAGCCTCCCGCCGTAAGCCCTCCCACCGTAACCTGGGTTCGGGGACGTTAGTCATGTCGGTGTCGAATACCTCTGGATCCCAGGCGTTTTCCTCCGATAAGGAATTAGTCGTCCCTGGAACCTTTGTGCTCGGAAAGATTTCCCCATTGCACTTTTGAAAAGCCCCTTCCCCTTGCTCTGTAGCGGTATTGCGAAATTGTCTTTCTCTGGGCAATTCGGAAACAGTTTCAGTTCCTGATGGGGGCAGAGGCATGGGAAGCTCGTCCTGCAGGGGTATGCATGCATCTGGGGTGCCTGGGCTGGTGGTGGGGGTTTCGGGGAGGGTTTGATCTGCAGCTGCTCGGTCTCTCAGGGTCTCGTATAAAATTCTCCATGGCTTTAAAACTTTTGTAGCTTTTTCATTTCCCTGCGTTGCCTCTTCCCACAATCGCACCCCTACTCTGTCCCATAAAGCATCGTCTAAAAAGTTAGTTACATTCAGTTCTGCAAAGTTATGTTGAGCCCAGAGCAACAAGCTTTGTAAGGACGATTCGTCCAGTGTTTTTCCGTGCTGCTTTAGCACTCTTTGCAGGATTAAATAAGCATGATTTTGCTCAGTTGATACGTTTGACCCCATTGTACCCTACTTATTGTTACAAAGTCTTTAAAATAATTACCCAATCCGGAGTTCGTAGTCAGCTCACTCAGCAGTTCCCGCCTGCTGAGGACAAGTTTCCGTGCACGGCTTCCGTCTTCTTTCAGTTCTGACTACGCACACACCACCGAAACACAAGGAGTGCTGCTTCCCTTGGTCCAGCCAGCCGATGGCTGACGAATCTTCTAAATGTTAGAAGGTTCTCAGCCCCACGGTTGTGGCGACATTAGTGGCGGTCTGAAAAATAAAAACTAGACACGATCCCAGTATGGGGAAACTGGAATAGTTTATTGAACACGAGAACACTATTTTAAAGGCATCTGGGGCTGTATGTTAATGAAGGGGATAACCTATGTTAATTGGGGAGTTACACAAATTTTTACTGCAATTTCCAAATAGTTAATTTTTCTTCTAGTAGGATTACATGGGGGACAGAGGGATTACAGGGGTTTAGACATGGTTTGATACAATCATCTCAAAAGTCCTTTCTGATTTCTGCTGGAGCCAAGCTTGATCCATGAGGTAGAACTTTAACAGGTCTTGTGAGAAGGGTCCAGCTCCTTCAGATCACGAGGTTTTTGTCAGCCCTTGTTTTCCAAGGTTTGTGATTCAGATTTATCGAGTTTCCTTTTGCTGAGAACTGGGTTTTGTCCCCTTCATTCCCCCTTGCAAATAGGGATATGGTAGTCTCAAATCCATATTTGAATAGATTATGCTCATACTTCATGTGATAGTGGGAAGATGACTTACAGTAGGCATGATGTTGGCATGCCTCAGATGGAAACTTGAGAGTAAATCTGTGACCCAGAAACTTCCTGACTAGAAGTTCTCTGGAAATGGACCTGCTGGTGATATTTCAGCATGGCTGCTTCCCTCTTGAGCCAGCATAAAGAAGCATCATGGTCCATAACATTTCCTGGATGCCTACAGTTAATGTATATAATCTGTATTTCAACATCTCCAAGAGATAATTAATTTATAATCCCAGTCTCCGTTAACAACCACCAATATTTCTCCATACACTGATTCACTTTGAGAGATTTTAATTAAAATCAATGGAGAACATAAATAAAATGGGGGGGGGGGAGAGGAAAAAGGTTTTGGAAGCTCTACAAAGTGGCTTATGTGTCTTTTTAATCAATAGCCTTCCTGAGAGGCTGTCCTTAAATCCACTGAGAGTAAACTCTTCCTGATGAATCAGGAGTCAGTGCACACAACCATTATGGATATGGGGGACATTGACATAAGACTGGTTTAAGGTGTGGGTAAAGGGGTTAATTATGCAGCAAAGCAGCCTGTCAGTCAGCAGTTTCTCAGCTTTGCTTTTGCCCAAGATAAGGACTGGCACTGTGGGTTCCTTATCTGTATAGCTCACTTCTACAAAGTAACATCACATATGTATTCCCCCGAAAGGATGTGTGCAGGATGGATGTAGGAATTGTGGGTAGACTGCTCTGAACAAGGAAAGTATGCTCAGATTTCTCCCTAGCATCCTTTCACCTGCTTGTCACAGCAGGAGGACTGTACACATTATCTGGGTCTAATTGCTCATATGGTAATTCTCAATAAGCAGCTGGAGGCTGTGCCTAAGTCCAGCCTGGCTGATTTTCTTTCTAAATATTCTCTGTACTGCTCTTGGTGGGACTGGCCTTGAACCCAACTTATTTTTGCAGCATAGATGTGGCGTGTCAAGCTTCAGATGTACAAACTGGAAGGCAGAGCAAGTCATAGAGTCCCTGAGACATCTATTGCGCACCCACCATGTGAGAAATGAGTGAGCCAAAACTGGGGAGTCAGTTGGGAAAGCTGTACACACAGAAGCTAAACACATCTCTTAATTGAATGAGTAATACATGCAGCAACAAGAGCTGCTTTTCCCCAGGAGGTTTACGTTTCAACAAATATATCACTTTGCATAAAGGCAAGCATCACTGCAACTTGCTTTACTAGAATAGCTTTTCATTGTGATAATGGTCATGTCCCATTGTGATTGGCTTATGGAATGAAATAGAAACCTGAAAATTATGCAGATTGTTATTGGCAATGGCACAACAGCTGCCATCTGACTGCTTTTGACTGAGGCTCTGTTTCAGCACATTTTTACCAGCTTTAGTTGGGCATATTGGAGGAAGATTGTGGAGTGTCAAGTGTGGGTCATAACACCTGGACCACTCCAGTTACAGACTCTCAATTTTTTCTTCACCACAAGCTAAGTAGATTGATCAGTTTTTAAATCTATGCCTTATATATTGAAGAAATTATTAAATGTTTGGAAAAGTTTAGCATTGAAGCTTTTCTTCTTAGCTTGAAAAATCAGAAAAAACAGAACAGAGCCATCATATCTTAAAGACAGATATATGTCAGGGAAGAAAAAATTGCATGTTCTTGTATCTGCTAAAACTCAGTGAAGGTGTTGTGTCAGACCCCTGTATAAGAAATGCTAAGTATAGAGAACGCCAATAAATGCCCAACAGCTTTTGTGTCAAACTTAATACAATTTTAAACTGTATTCACTGAGTTTCCTGCATGCCTGACACATACGCTTACAAGAAATCAGCTCTTCACAAAATTGACTGAGCACTATTGAGGTCTTAATTTTAGATTTGAGATGAAATAGCCTTGAGGCTTAGTCCAATGTAATGCATCTGAGAGTCCCCAAAAGACAGAACTCTGCCCTTTGCTACATCAAAGAGCTAGCCTGAGGTGAGGTAACAAAGAGAGAGTTACATGTAGTGTTATGTCAGCATTTTTGCCTTCTTGTGCAAGGCAAGCACCTTGTGCACTGTTCTTTGTGCAGTTTTCTTGTCATGAACTGCAGACCTTCTCCCTATTAGAAAAAAAATTCCCACATCTAGAATGATAAGGAGAATATCCGTGCATAGTCTTGCCCTCTTTTTGTTCAAAACATTGTAAAAGTGAGCACATTCAGGAATTTGGATTCAATAAACAAGTCCCTGAACACTTAAAAAGAGCATGTAAAAGTGATATTATTGAAAAGATGATTAAAGACTTGAAACAGAGATTTAGATTAGTTATAGAGGCATTGGTAGGTATTTCAACTTCTAATATAAATCACTGAGGAACGGACATGTGGTGCCACATTATCCTTGTAATATGGATTCTCGAAACTTTATTCTAAGGATGTGTAGTTTTGTGCACTTCGATTACTTTAATCTCCAGCTTTCATACTTATAAGATGTGTTTGCATTTTAAATGATCTGATTTTCACTTGAGGTTTGCTTAGTATTCACTTTGATGTCAACATATTTGCTATGTCATTTGAGTTCTACACACTCCAAGGAATTAAGCTATCACTTTGGTATTTTAAATATTTAAGTGATATGTGAAATAACTCCTAGAAGAAACAGTAGCTGTGTTTCAACTTCATGTTTCAGCTGTAGCTGCCAGTATATATAAGCCCATAAACAGTACAAAATATGAGCAAGTCCAAATGTGCAGAAGTATTTTTTTGGACTTAATAAAATGGAAAAGAAATAAAAATATGCTTTAAGTATTAGTTATTACACAGATACAAATTGAGAAAAGTGTTTTTAACATCTTAAATTGGAACTTCCCATTATTATACACAGTAATTTTATGGCTTTCATCTTCTAAGGGACAGTACTTTATTTCCTTTTCTTGTGTTTTCAGTCTTTATCACATAGACACAATGTAATAATTACACTATATTCATACATAGAATATTATGTATTGTACTTCCTCTTGAAGAGCTGTAATTAACTACAAGCCTCAAATCATGATTCTTATGTAGACTAGAGTGATTTGGCTGGTATGTCACAAACAAATTCTTTTTCCCTTTACCTTTGTGTTTACATACTCCCTTACATCCCTATGAAATGCTACACCTCCTAGTCATTTCCTTTTCCAGCTTTGTCCACTTCCCACCTCCAAAAACTCTCAGTAGAAGTCCCAGTTCAGTCTCCTTCCTTTCCCTCTCTCAGACCTCCCTCACACACACATCTATCCCACTAGTGATCATCACAACAATTATATGAATTTATGAAGCTTCATTTAAATTTGGCGAACTTGGTTAGGAAATTCATTTTATCAAAAGGAAGACGAGTGGGTAGTTGTGAAAAGAGACAGAAAAATGGACAGTGCAGAAGCCATGTTTGTTTGGGAAATGAGGATAAAAGGCTCATATTTAAAGACTACAGCAAGCAGGGTTTTAAAAGCATATAAATGATACCTCAGTGCAGCCCATTTCCTATTCCATTTAGTGAAAAATTTGCAGTACAATAAATAAAACACAAAAAGAAGAATGCTGATAAGACACAAATATTCTTTTACAGATATTGCTGATATCAGGTACACCACTTCTTCAGCATCAGCTGGTACAATAGGAGCTATGCCTCAGGCTACTAATTTGTTTATTTATTAAATCTTAGCAGTTTATCTACCACAACTGATTCGATACTTTGTGAACAATATAAATAGCAAAGATACCTCCTGATATTTCTGTTTATTCTCCAGGTCCAGGCAATGAAAGCTGAGTTTGAAGAAGAATGAAAGCTTGTTTTGTTAGTGGAAACTTTGCTATATTTCTGTATCACATAGGTAGAAATAATTCATTTGCTTTCATCATTTTCATTTAATAGGGATATTGAAACTTTTAATGTTGGACAACCTTCTTGGAAGTGGAAGATTCCACAGTTTTCACTGCTGATGGCTGCAGTCTGGAGTCCTTTTAGTCCTGGAAAACCCTCCCAAAAGGGTTTATCTTAGCCTTATCTTACCAAGAATGCAGTGTCTTCAGGACTTGGAGATCAGCCTTGACATAGAATAACATAACTGTTGTCACCAACATATCAAGAAACTTTAAATTCTTAGCATAGCTGTGGCATGGTTTACTAGTTGTTCTAAAGCTAATGAAGGATCCCAATCATGGACATAATGTTCTGTTAGGAACTCAAAGTATGGATGTGATAGACAGCCATATTTCTAAACATACTGTTAATCTACACATTTCTAAATACTCCCATAGTAATACTATTCAAGCTAGTTGGATTAGAAGCCTGACAGACAGTGTCAGAAAAGGTCACCAATTCTTTTCTGTCTAACAATGTGCCACATGGGACATCACAAGCACTGATATATGCTAAAGGCCAACCAGCTATGAAGAAACTTGCCAAAAAAGAACCTGGGAGTCCTGATGGTCCTGCTTATATTCAGCTCAGGTTGAATATAAACCAGCAATGTACCCTTACTGGAAAGAAGGCAAATGGTATCCTCAGCTTCAGTAGACAAAAAAATTGCCAGCAGGTTGAAGCAGGTGTTTCTTCTCCTTTACTCAGCACTAGTGAGGCCCCACCTGGAGGGCTGTGTCCAGTTCTGGGCTTCCTGTACAAAAGAGACATAGAAACACTGGAGAGCATTCACTGAGCAGTCACAAGGATAATTAAGGGACAGGAACACCTCTCATATAAGGAAAGTCTGAGAGTTCTGGGATTGTTCAGTGTAGAAAAGAGACTGCTTGGGATGTCCCCATTAGTGCATGTAAATACCTGAAAGGAGGCTACAAAGAGGACAGAGCCAGGCTCTTTTCGATGGTGACCAGTGACAAGACCAGAGACACAAACTGAAACACGGGAGGTTCAGAAAACACTATTTCACTTTGAGGATGACAGACCACTGGCCCAGGTTGCCCAGGAAATTTGTGGAGTCTTCATCCTTGGAGATATTCAAAAGCCATTTGGTCAAAGTCCTGGGCAACTGGCTCTAGATGGCCCTGCTTTAGCAGAGGGATTGGATCAGATGATCTCTAGAGAACCATTCCCACCTCAACTGTTTTTTAGTTCAGTGATTCTGGGAAACCTTAAAAACAATTCCATTTGTCTGTAGAATTTTTGCATAAAGAAACAGAGAAATGAGATCTAACTCCTCTAGGAAGCTGAATTTGTGGTTTTTCATTGTTTTCTTCACTCAAATTCTTATGGAGATTGCACAAGATCAGCTGATAGATCAGTAGTCTCACTACACTCAACACCACGAATTCCAAAGTGATCCATTCTCAGTACTTTCATTTTGAGAGTGATAGTCACAGCTCAGCCTCACACTGTTTGACCCTCCTTCCCGTGGCTATGTAGGCCTTTACCTGCACTCTACTCATATTTGGCAGCATTCAGGTGGGAGAGTAAATTTCATCTTGCAATGAGCTAATGCAATCAGTTACTTTAACCTCAAGGTCCTCATGGCATTCTGCAGCTCTGACTTGACCTACTACCTATACGGTTTCTTGTAATTTACGTTAGCAAAAGCTAACTTCTGTCAGCTAACTTATGTTAGTTCTGCTGTGTTAATGCTAGCTACATCATCTAGCTCTTTCAAACTGAGTAAAGGATGCATATCTTAAGTAAAACTATATTAATATTTCAGACAGTTATTTTTGTGAAGCTGTGGTCATGTGTAAAATCTAGCCTTATTTATGAGCAGTGAAGAGAATCGCATCTCCCAAAATATAGAAGATACTTATAGCATTTTTGTCTAAGTTGTTATAAACATGACTTACTTGTTCCTAAGTGTTTTTTGATTGAGCAGGTTAAAAAACCAAAAGCACATTTATATGTAAATGCCCTTATTTTGTCTTATTTTTTTTGTAGAATGTTTACTTCAGCTTTAAGGACCATAATTTTTGTAATTCCTATAGTTGAAAAAATTATATGGAGCTGCTTCTCTTTCACAACAACAGTGGGTGGCTTTAATTAGATGTTTTCCTTATTCTGTTTATGCAAACCACTAACGACCCCTGAAATCTCTTTATGTCATAGATTATTTTTTTTTCCGCTTCTTTTCTTTCTTCTTCAAGGTAAGCAGGGATTTCGTCTGGTTATGTTTTATTTTTCTGAATATTAAATTTTGATGTGAGGTTTCCTCATTTCACTTTCATAAATCTCCAAACACGCCCTAGTTTCATTTTCCTCTATTTGTATTTCTCAAGTCTCTTTTCCACAGTACAGTTATCTCTGTTAATTGGATATTGTTTTTTACTTTCAAGTTCTGCTACTGTAGTTTAATATTGCTTGCTGGACTGAGCAGAGAGCAACTAACAGAGTTTGTGCAGTGTCCACATTCTTCACCCTGAGCAGAGACTTACCATCCTAATATTTTCTTTGAATTTTTGTACATACAAACTTTAACCTGATTTATTTTACTCAGATATTGCTTAAAAAGAGGTGAATAAAGAAAATAAAAATAAATAAATAAATAAAGCCCAAATATCTTACGAAGAACAAAAAATACAAGACCCCATTAAAAAGAAACTATGTTTACATTTTCAAAAAGAAATAAATCTTTGGGGTAATCTGAAAAATGTCTCTCTGTGATGCACTTAAAACAATGAGTCCAAGGGTTTTATGAGTAGAAGGCAGAGAGATTAACTATTGTAAATGTACTCTCTTCACATTGTACATGAAGCAAAACAATAAATATATGAAATACATAAAATAAGATGTTGTTTAAAAAGATACTTATTTTTCAACATGTTTTTGAGTTCATGTTTTTTCCTGTATTTATTATCTTACCAGGTGTTGGACAACACACTTATGGAAAGCTTATATATGATTACAAAATATTCTCCTGAAGAGCATGTGTCTGTTTCTTGAAGCATAGAAATGAGTAGGAAAGGCAAATTTTGGATTACTCTAATTTTTGTCATTCCCAGTGTGATCAGAGGAAACCACAGTTGGTTATTTAAAGATTAAGATGGGAAATTTAGGTGAAAATACGAATCAAATAGAGTACAGAAAGCAAACTCAGGAGAAGAAAGCACAATAGTGCAGTGAATTGTTATGTGGGTAACAAGAACCCATATTTCAGTTCTCCTAAGTACACTATCACCTAAGCTATAGAAAAAACAGCAACTGGAAAAGTAATACAGAAATCTATTTCTTGCCCTTGTTAGATTAAATCCTGACAAAGAAAGTCATTTTTTCTGTTGCAAGTTGTTATACTTACTTTTCTCCCTAAAATCCTACTCTGGCACTGCTCTACAAAGAAAGGCTGTTTACACTGCTTTTCCAATGTAAGTAAATTCTTAAGAGACAGATAGAGCTTCTTGGGTGTACACAAGTAATTATTAATGAATAAATCTAAAGTATTCGTAAGTTTTAGCTTAATTTAAAGAAAATCAATTTGTATACTATATAGTATTCAGAGAAAACTATAAAGTTAACAACCTGAAAATAAACTATGAAAGCCAGCAGATAGCTATGAAAGAGACATCTAAATAACTGACAGGCTGAGAACATCAATTGTTTCATGCCTCATAAATAAATAATAGGCACAGTCAATATAACAGCTATTATTCATGTAAGAATTACTTTTTCAGAGAAAGTTAAATCCCTATTGTCTACTCCAAATATTTATTAGAATAATGCAGGAAAATATGCAGCTACTTTCATGTTATTATGATTAACAGACCAAAACATTTTCTAACTCAATAAAATAAAACTATAGTCTGATCCCTGGTGAATCTCATCATATCAGCTTCTTGCACAGTCCCATTAAAACATTTACATCCTTCTTTGAACTCTGAAGGCCTTTTAAACATTACAACTCTTCCTCTGTTGTAGTCATTAGAGTCCACTATGCAGCTGGACCACCAGAAGAGAATTTCTTATATTGATTTAGAGGCTCAAGTTTTTAGTGTGCTGAATGAAATTATACTTTCATCAAAATAAATGAGAAATAAAACATGCAAACTACATACTTGCAATCAAATTTTGATGACGGATTGTTAACAGTCAGCCAGTACTTAAATTCTTTACCTACTGATAGAGAAGATATCCATATTTTCACTGTATATATGCTAAGAGGTCTGTGCTGGCATCTGATGGTGAAGCTTCATGAAAGTTGTTAGACAGAATTCAAATGCTATTTCTTTTATCTATGTTATGCTGATGTTGGCATTGTACAAGAACAATTTGTAACTAACACCTTAATAACATATTTTTTTAGTGTAGCACCAAACAACAGACTTGAAATTTTGACTGTCTATTTCATAGATTCATTCTGCATCATTTATATTATGCATACTCCATGAAATTTTCTGGAGAAACTATGATCATATTTTAACATTGAACTGCAAATCTCAGACACCGAGTTGTTTCAAAATCTAGATCAAACATTTGTATAAGAAACTGACTAGCTTTTGCAAAAAGTATTCAAACTGAATTAATTAAAAATTCTGTGTGTTTGCCCATATTGGCCATTAAACTTATTTTTCTTGCTCCTTTCCCATGAAATCAAGTAATCACAGGATCTCATCAGTGGCAATTACAAAGTTGAATGGAAAGCAGCAATATGTCAAATTTTATTCTCATCCATACCTACACCAAATACCATTCTATCTGCTACTGGGAAATATTTCAAGGTAAGAGTGTTCCCGAATTGGAGACAGAATTTAGGATCATGAATAAACAAGAGTTAATGAAAGGATGTCACAGTCCTCCATATGGGCTCCATAAAATCATATATGAGGCACTTGGGAAAGATATCCTTTCTTAACCTGTGATATTATCCACTAGTAGAAGGAAGTGATGCATAAAATGCTTGTGATGGCATTTGCCATATACCTTTTCATGCTTTCTGATTACTTTTTTTTTAAGAGACATTACTTTGAAAAAGAACCTTAGTTGCTAAACAATTTGAATAACAAAAATGAAGTAACATATTGGTTTTCTTACACTGAAACAATGGGTATTATATGCCTGTTGGTAAAAGTAGGTGTTGGACACTGTATCTAAATTTTCTCAGTTCCATGGAACTGATGATGTATTCAGAGCACTGAGAGATCTGCACGTCTCTGGAATGCAATAAAGTTAATCTTTTTCCTGGTAAGGGAAGGTTTGGAACTGTATTAAAAACCAAAATCTTACACAAAGAGGCCACCTTTTGCCACTGATCTTCCATGAATTTGTGCAAGCGTCAGAGACTTCATGTATCTCCTTTAGAAATTGGAAGAATTTACATGTCCTCTATCCCCCCCTAAAAGTGCAACAACCAGTATCAATTAATGCTGTTGTCAGCTGTTGTTGAAAAAAAGAGGTGAATTTATTCTAGCAAACCCATGCCATGCAAAGACCAGCTGCTTCATCTTGCCTTGCACAAAAACTGTTAGACAGGAATTTGGAAGCAATCTTTGAGGCATGAATTTATCCTGTTGAATCCAAAAACACTGGCTATCCAAAAACTCATGCCAAAGGGAGTCTGGATATTCAGAGAATGGCTGCATCATCAGCGCACAAAGCCATCCCAGAACTTAAAAATACAGCTTCATTTTTTCTTGCCACATCTGTGGACACACATGAAATAGACAGCAACTTAACTCCACAGGCATGTACAAGCTACAAACCTATATCAGTTACTGAAGGCTGAATGGATTAAAAGATTACCTCAATGAAAATTATCCAAAGGAAAATTACTTGAATGAAAATTTGGAGAAGAAAGATGTTAAAACTGTTATAGAGGGGACTATATACATATATATGTAACATTATAAAACTGAATATAATATTCATATGCATCATTTTATGTATTATTTTATGTAAATTTATTTTATTATAAATTTTATTATTTTATATAATATTCATATGCATTATTTTAATTATAAGCAAGGTATTCCCCTACTTTATTTTATATATTTGTGCTGCTAATGGCACTGAGAAGATGTAATTCTTCTGACCTAAATAGGTCTTCCAACCTCTCCAGAATACACCATAACCTGTTCTTCAGATCCCTTGATGAGTTGTCCCCAGGCACTGAGGTCCCTCTTGATTGTCTGAAGCCTTCTTTTTGGGTCTTCATGAATACTCACCTGGAAAACCAGTAGCTGGTAATAATCAGTAAGATATACCAGGCTAGGAAGTTTCTTACTGATGTCTCTTACTCAGGCCCCATGGAGGCAACAAACCTCTCTATGGTTTGGGTCTGGTCAACTGCTCCTGCAATCAGCGGGGACATCTTCACTAGATCAGGTTGCTCAGAGCCCCATCCAATCTGATCTTAAATGTTTCCAGGGATGGAGCATCCACCACCTCTATGAGAAATCTGTTCCACTGTTTCACCACCTTTATTGTAAAAAACTTCCTCCTTGTATCTGATCTAAGTCTACCCTTACCCTATTGCAATAGGCCCTGCTAAAAAGTTTGTCCCCATCTTTCTCATAGGCTCCCTTTAAGTATTGAAATCCTGATGATTTAAGGACTCCCTTAAAGTATCGCATCATATGAATAAGAACAAGAAGTAGCAGATACACGATTGGGTTGCTCAGGTTTGGTTACAGTGTGACCAAATAAGAAGCTTCTGCTCAGTTAAACATACAAAGCACACTGACAGTCTTTGCCACCTCGAATGGTAATTACCCCCCTTGCCTATGCATCACAGGCTATGTGGGAGAAAGTTCATTCTCTTAAAAATAATAAACCAAACTGAAACAAAAAAACTCCCAACACTATTGCAGAATTATGATTTACTAATAAAATCATAAACTAATAAAATCATTTTTGTAGAGTGCCACTAGAATTATCTACATTTATATTTTGATTGTGAACCCTCCTAGCATTTTGCCCTACATGCCAGAGACTCATAACAGCAGATCCCTATAGTGTCAGTCACTCAAAAACAAAAGTGTAACTATCTTTAACATCTTTTCCTGAAAGGTCCAGATTCTGGCTCTGTTTTTTGTTTGGTTTTTTGTTTGGTGGTTTTTTGGGTTTTTTTTTTTAACAGAGAAAGTTACTCTCTGGCAACTATCTTTTGCAGAAAGTTTTACAGAGACCTTTTGAATGACTGACAAACCACAGAGCTTTCCACAGAAGAGAAGAACCAGCAAAGCTAAAGGTGAAAGTGTTCTAAAGTTACTAGTGCCTCAGCAGATCCAAGGTTTCCCATGCATTTTCAAAGCACAGCCAGAGCCATATTACTAACCAGAGCCGATTGCTGACATCAATAGTTTCCAAAACTTCTGTGTTCTTTGAGGATAAACACAAGAAGAGCTCCATGCCAGAGATAAAAGGATTATCTAGAGTTGCTCTCCTTAGCAGAACTGGGGTGAAGGAAACTATAGAAAATTTGAGAACACTTTCAAAAGATACTACCTTTTTTTTTAAACCTACATGTCTCCTTCATCACAGCAATGGACTTTTATCTTGTTCTCCATCATCCTGAACTTGAAAACCCTGCTACAATGAAAATAACCTGCTACAGGATATGAGTTGTTAGTTAGTCCTAGAATAAATAAAATCTATTCCCTGAGTTCTGCACTGTGTTCCATCTTTGCTCATGTAATGTTTTGTCAGTCTTTTTTTTGGTTCAGTTTTATTTCCTCTTGTCAGCTATGTAGAACCACTTATTTACATGAACCTTCTTCTTTGCATTTAGCCACTCATTTTATGTATTTGTCATTATCTTAAAGTCATAAACACTGTTTTCATTATCAAATGTGTGAATGGTGCTGTAATATGGCTTCCCTTATTTTTTTGTTTTTATGGAAGATCATCTACTAACGTTACCCAGTTTTTCCAAAAAGACAGTGTACATCTCTTCCAGCTTGTAAAGGTTCCAGACTGACCATGATTTCTGTTTGTTGACCAAAGACTATCGTGAGGGAGAGAGCCTTGTTTGGAAACAAATGGGCATAGCAATGTTTTAATGATTTATAAGCAGTGTAGGAAGAAAAGAACTTCTGCATTACC
Source organism: Pseudopipra pipra (assembly GCF_036250125.1). Lineage (NCBI taxonomy): Eukaryota > Metazoa > Chordata > Aves > Passeriformes > Pipridae > Pseudopipra > Pseudopipra pipra. Next base: position 90,218,060 of record NC_087551.1, read on the forward strand.
AAATCTGTTTAAGTTGCCTGTTGTCTGTTACCATCAATAGCCATTATTTTTTAATTTTAAGATTTTAAGTATTGTTTCCTTCTAGTTAAGGCCCAAAAGGAGAATTGTATGCTGTTATCAAGTAATATTTTCATTTTGAGATAAAAAGTTTAAAATCCTTTCAAAAAGTGTTCTTTCCCCTACATTACTTCTGTTCTCAATATATAATACCTAATCCCATTTATGAAGAGGTACTAATCTATCTGATGTATCTGAAAGTATGTGATATATAAGCAATGCATCTAACTAAACAATCTTATTTCTGTGCTCTGTGAACAGAAGTACAGAATTTACTGATATTGGAAGACTCATAACGTGTGCAATGATGTTGGAAAAGCCTCACAGCAACATAAAGAGGTGAGGGAGAGCAAAGGTAAATTCTTAATAAAGAGTGAAATGCGGATAGTTAACAATATTGAGCTCCACAGAGTCGCTATACTCTTGCATAGTTATAGTTTATTCTGTGTCCTCAGTTGTCATATCAGTCATGCTGGGGCAACCAGGAGGCCTGAAGGAAAAAAATAAAAAAAAAGTCTAAATTCAGATCCTTCACAACTCTTCTGACAAATTTGTCCTGGAAGCCAACACTGAGAATAGCATAGCAGTCTACTGTACTAAAAGAAGCCAGATTCTGAAACCACAAAAGCTAATTTTTTGAAAGGTAAGGAAAATAGTGATATTTCATTCACATCTACCAGCAGAGGTTGTAGCTCACTTAATCAAAAGAAGTGATGAAGTTGGAAATAAATATGTTACATATATGTGGTTGCAGTAATATAAATTCTGCTACACTTGGAATACTTAAAATGCAGTTAGGTTGCATGAGTGGTTTTACTATAACCAACAGTAAAGCTAGAGCAACAAGTTATGAAACAAAGGGTGTTTCAAGTGATTGAAAGTATCAAAATTTTTACCTTAGCCAGTAAAGAAGAGGGAAAGTTGATATTATAAGAGAATGCTTCAGCACATTGACTAGAGTAGTAAAAAGCAAAGAACAAAGAAAGACTCAGTATGTTTAACACCAGAAGGTTAAATGGCACCATACCTATTACCACTGCTCAGGATTGACATCAGAAGATTTGTGACATCAATTAAAAATTGAGCAACTTGTTACAATTTCAGATAAGAAAGATGGAGCCTGGTATGTGAAATTAGATAGGTACATCTCTTTTTAGGTACCTCTAAATCTCCAGGAGGATATTATCAGTTTTCTAGATTAACATTTGAGATTAAATATGCCAGTGAAATATTGCAGAAAGAGAGTTATGAGGCACTTGACGATACTTCCAGAGGAGATAAAATTGCTGATTATATGATTATTACTTCAACTGATGAAGCTTAGCGTGATAGTACTCCTAGAACAGCAATGTTGAAAGCAAGAGATGAAAATATTAAATATCACAGAGATAGAGTAGAAAGAAATAGAGATAAAATACATGCTGGACCATGTATTACTTCAAAGTGACTAAAAAAGAAAAAGCTATTATGCTATGCTTATGAATTCCAAAAAGAAAAATGAGAAGTCTTTACAGAGAAATTATGTGTAAAACATGCATCTTAATTTAGGAAATACTGAGCTATATTTTTCAGTCATATGGAATTCAGTTTTTGCCACATTGAGGTCTTTTCCATTGAGGTCTTTGCAATAGAAAATATGATGTTCTTTTGTCTTCTGAGTCATTTGCAATTTTTAAGGTATCTATATACAAACAAGGACTAATTCTTTGTTCCTGCATCTAGAAAAAAAACAATTCCCTGTGGTTTGTTATTGTTCTTTACCACTGACTTATTTAACACTTTCTAATGTCTTGTGCAAAAAATATATGTCCAGAACAGATCATCACTCAACCCACAGGTCCACGCAAAATGTGAGATTGACCTTATTGGGGCAGATTATTCCACAAAAATGCAGAAGACAATTTCATCTTTAAATTTGAGACTGAGTGAAAAACACCTTCAAAAAATGTCTATTTCTCTAAATATACAAAGAACCTAGGGTAATTATCTTGGATAACAAACAGTTCTGTATTTAGGGAGTTAAATCATATGGAAAACATATGAAGATTTAATGCCTTTTCTTTTAAGAATGTATGTACTACCATATATATACCCAGTATAATATGGGGTTCTCTTTTACCATAGTGGAGTTTCAAGATGTCTCAACATTGTATTGCTCCTCTTTTCCCATGTAAACTCTTACTTTATTCTGTTTTTCGTCTAAGCATGCCTCTGAAATTATATAAATTTTCTGCATAGTATTAATATGGTTTTCCTATTAATCTATGACAAGGCATAAAGTTTAATATTTTCCCTATGACAAACCCATGAATTTATCAGCCTAACCCATGCTCTGTGCAGTGAACTATTTACAATCTATGGTTGTTAAAAGCAAAGGAAGCTAAAATAAATGAATAAACATGTAAAATTTTTTTCCCTATGGTAGTTTTATTAATTATTTTTGTGTAACATAAGTTTTACATTATTCACAAAGCATTCTAAAGCTGCAACCACAGCCTTTGTCGTGGTACTGTATGTTATTAGTATTCAACTTAATACTAAGCAAGCAATTAATTCTGAATGAAAATTCAAGAATAAAAGAAAAATATACTCTTTGATCATTTAAAGTAGCATATATTTAAGATGGGATTCTTCTGCAGCCTCCAGATAGTCCTCAGTTGTCATAGGAACTCACAGCATTCCCTGTGACTACCAGCTCTTTCTGCACTCTCGTACTGTTAGCTATCTTCTGCTGCACAGGTAACTTCAAGTACTGAAAAAGAAAAAAATCTTCCAAATTGCATGACTGGCTTAAAGGATGTAAGAATGAAGAGCAATCATTCCCTTTATCTGCTCTTCAGCATTGAATGGGTCTTGCATCAGTTTCCACTGTTTTCCTCTCAAATCACTAAGTCAGTATGGTCAAGTAAGTACTTCAAGATCTGGCCTTTTTGAACAAGGACAACTCTTATGAGGATTATTAAAAAGCTGGCAGCACATTTTCCTGTCTCTGCTGCTGTACCTTTTTTCTGTTTGTTTGTTTTGGGATGTTTGTTTGGTTGGTTTTTTTTTTTTTTGGTATAGTCACCATTCATATGCTGATCAGCTTAGACCTGTGTTTCAACATTTTCATCTGCCTTTCTCTTTCAGAGTTCTTTCAGCAGTTTTAGTCAGCCTTGTATTTATAATTTATCTCTCAACTAATGAAAGTAGAGAGATTGTAAAAAAAATTATTTGGAAATTTGAGGGATGCGGGAAAATTAAGTTCACTTTCTAAAATTATACTTTGGATGTGACTGTTAAACTCTCCTTATCATGACCATAAAAGTCATTGAGGGTGATTAATCTAGATTTGGACAGCTAAATTTGGGACATATCACTGGCAATTACGACTCTCATCTTTGTTGCCTGTGTCACATTTTGCACCTGTCCCTAAGGCTTTGCAGCACTGAGCACCAAAGTATATAAGTGTCTTCTAAAAACCCAGCTTTTGTCTATATTTTTTCATTGTATTCAAAAGTTTCCTAGATCATGATATTTTGCTTATATATATAGTTTACATGTGTAATACTCATTTCAATCGAGGCACCTCATTACCCTAAAGTTCTGCTTTAATCTAATTTTCCAGCTGGTCTGAGGTCAAGTTTCTAATCCAAGGGCCAAGATTGTACTAGCATCTTAGGTAGTGACTGAAAAAGAAACTTCACAGCATTTCTCATGTCTTCCTAGGCTGTAGAATTTGATATGCAATAAAGTCAGAATAGGAAACTCAAGATTTCAAAGGAAAAATGCCTGGAATTTTAAACAGTTTTTAAACATTTCTACATAATTTAATTTTTCCTTTTAGAAATAGGATATAAAAAATGCCTTCTGAAATGCAATAGAACACGACTCATTCATCCTGACTAATGTATATACACATGCATAAATCAAATAGTCTTTTGATGAAGTGTCTACAATTTATTACAAGCAAAACCCAGATAGATAGATAGATAGATAGATAGATAAGAGTTGTCTTTAGGATAAAAAAATAACATAGTTCTCATTTTTTTGCACCTCTTGCATATACACACATACATGAACACACACACTGAGAGAGCTACTGCTCAGTGCTACTACTTCTCTCTAGCTAATAAAAACTGTAAAACTGCTCAACAACCAGGGTTATTTCATAATGCCTCTTCCCTTCTTTAGCAACACTGCACAGCATCATTGTACCCTAATTATGTGATCCATGCTGGGAACACATCCCTGGTTAAGAGGCAAACCTGATACGGGAATAAAGATTAGTCTCCCTCCAATGATTATGAGATTGTATTCAAACCTATGTTTTATTTTAAGTAAAATCTTTATGAATTAAAGTAGTTCTCAGTAGAGTCTTATAATTAATTTCTTCCATTTTAAAACATTGTCTAGGGTAAATGTAATTTTGGTACACAGAGTTGCTAACAATACCTACAAACACTGAACGCAAATTGTTTCACATAAATTCAAGCTCTCCAAAACTTACAAAAGGCCTGTTTAGAGACTCTCAGACTCATAGATCAGAAGTTAACAAATTCAGACAAGAAAGTATAAGCAAGTATTAGAACCTGCATTAAAGATGTAGCCTGCAATTTATGGTGCTGAACCCACTGGAAGTTATTGAAGAGTTGATGTTTCCAGACTTGCTAGGGAATAAGTGGATTAAATGAATTTATAAAGCATGTGAAAGTGTGAAATATTTTACATAAAGAACAGAAAATTCAAACCTGATGTTTCTACAGAAGAGAAAAATGTTGGCAGGAAATTTAACCTAAGCAGAAAATGTAAATCTACAATGTCATTCAAGATGCCTTACACTCCCCAAATAAAATCACTCCAAAAGGAGTTCTCATTTTAATTTCCCTTCAAAAAAAACCCCTCATGAAGTGAAGATATGGAAAATTTGATCTATAAATAAATTACCAGTAACTCCACTAAGAAAGAGGGGACAGCATGCTGTACATGATTCAGAAGTGTGCCTGGGAAGCTCTGAAAGCTAATAGGATCCTAGGCTGGGTCTAGAGATGCATGGCCAGTTGATTGAGGAATCACAGAATATGCCGAGTTGCAAGGAACCCACAAGGATCATTGAGTCCAACTCTTAGCCCTGCACAGCACCATTCCCAACAGTCACACCATGTGCCTGAGAGTATCATCCAAATGCTTCTTGCACTCTGGCAGGCTTGGTGCTGTAACCACTTCCCTGGGGAGCCTGTTCCAGAAGCCAACCATCCTCTAGGTGGAGAACCTTTTTCTGATATCCAGTCTAAACCTCCCTGACACAAGTTCAGGCCATTCCCTCAAGTTCTGTCACTGGTCACCACAGAGAAGAGAGAAATTCCTGCCCGTCCTCTTCCCCTCATGAGGAAGTTGTAGACTACAATGAGGTCTCCCCTCAGTCTCCTCTTCTCCAGGATGAACAGACCAAGTGACCTCAGCTGCTCCTCACACGGCTTCCCCTCCAGAACCTTCACCATCTTTGCTGCCCTCCTTTGGACACTCTCTAATAGCTTAACATCTTTCTTATATTGCAGTGCCCAAAACTGCACACAATATTCTAGGTGAGGCTGCCCCAGTGCAGAGCAGAGTGGAATAATCCCCTCCCTCAACCAGCTGGCGATGCTTTGCCTGATGCCCCCCAGGACACGGTTGGCCCTCCTGGCTGCCAGGGCACTGCTGACTCAGATTCAACTTGTCATCGACCAGGACCCCAGGTCTCTTCCTGTGGCACTGCTTTCCAGCATCTAATTCCTCAGTCTGTACAAACATCCAAGGTGCAGAATCTGGCACTTTCTTTTGTTGAACTTCATAGGGTTGGTGATTGCCCAGTTCTCTAATTTGTAAACATCTCTCTGCAGGGCCTCCCTGAAGACAACTCTCTGTTGACATCAACGGAGTCAACAGCTCCTCCAAGTTTTATGTTATCTGCCAACTTGCTTAATATCCCTTCCAGTTGTGTGTCCAACTATTACCCTCTGTGCTCCACCCATGACTCAATTCCTCACCTCACCACATGTTGTGTTTATCCAGCTGTGTGCTGGACATCTTGTCCAGAAAGATCCTGTGATAGACAGTATCGAGAGCTTCACTGAAATCTGAAAAGATGACATCAACTGGCTTCCCTTAATGAACTAGGTGGGTTCCATTGCCATAAAAGGAAATCAGGTTTGATAAGCAGGACTTTCCTCTCATGAAGCCGTGCTGGCTGTGACTGATTACATCATTGTCTTTCAGGTGTTTTTCAATACCTCCCAGAATAATCTTCTGCATAACTTTACCAGGCACTGAAGTGAGACTGACAGGCCTGTAGTTTCCAGGGAAAACAGCTATTCCCGTATGCTGAGTCCATGTTACAACACATCTTGGAGATGGAGTCCAGTTTGGGACCCCCAAAGAAAATGTTGATGAATATGCAAAAGTCCAGCAGACTTGCTCCATCCAACACTGTCAGGGGCTGGAGCACTAGCACTGCGAGGAGAGGTTGAGTTCAGTGTGTTCAGATTGAAGAAGAAGGGGCATCTTCGAGGGCAGCTAAGGAGCTTCCCAGTGCCTCTGGGGAAGATGGCAAGGAGATGGACACAGACTTTTCACAGTTGGGCATGTCAGGAATTTGAGAGGCAATGATGAAAAGGGAGAAGAGGGAGATTCTGGCATAAGGACAAAATTATGACCATGATTAAACTATGGAGCAAGTTTCCCAGATCATTGTGCAGTCTCCACTCTTGGAGATTTTCAAGACCTGACTGGATAAAGCCCTGAACAAGTCGGTCTCAATTTTTTCTTGGCCCTGCTGTGAGGAAGAGTTTGGATGAAAGACCTCATGATGTAATTTCCAACCTGAATTTTCTATGATTTTATGATTTTGTTGAGGTCAAAATTTCATGATAGTGGAAAACTTTGTAAAATTCATTCACTTTTGATGGATTCACCCTATTTTAAGTGGAGAAAAGATACATACTAAAAAAAAAAGAATACTCTGGCTGAACTGTGAAACATGCTGGATAATTTGTATCCACACAACAAAAATTTTAACGTATATTTATGTATGTCTATATATACACATACATCTTTAGTCATGCAATAAGCCTGTTTTCCATCTTTTCAGTCATTTTCCCTACTCATTTCACATAATCAAGATCTTGAATTTTTTGTTCATTTCCAAAAATTATAATCACATATAAGAATAAGAACTTATGGTAAGTCTTACTATATTTGTTGAGTATATGAATTAATTTGGGCTTTACTCTTACCTGTTTTTTGTTTGGTTTTTTTTAATGAAATCAGCACAACACATATAATGGTGCTTGGGCTGAAGGATGAAAAGGAATAAAATATGACCATTACATTAGAAATTATTTTGAGATCTAGTGTGAAAAAAGTGTTATGACTCAAGAGTGTTATGGTATTAGAGGGAGATCTGTTGGTAAAAGCTGATGCGAAGTGATGACAGTTAAACAAAGAGCAATATGTGCAGTTGGCCTCTAGCCTAAAATAATGGATTAAAATAAAACTGTAAATTGAAAAATATAGAAGAAAGAGAGAGAAAGGAAACACTGTTGATGTGAGTTGTTAAATGTTAAGATAGTAGTCACGCTAGGACTTGAACCTGCATCTCCCAGGACAATGCTGCAATCACCAGCTTACACTGGTTTTATAATAAAAGACCAAAGAACTTTACCTTTCAGCAACAATGAGGAGTTCTGGCTGCATAACGAAGAACACAAGATCATATCCCATAATCTTTCTTAAGACACCCTGTTTATACAAAGGATAGGACATTTGGCCAAAACTAATTACAATGCTCAATTTCCCTGGAGAGTAAATGTCTATCACCAGCTTCCACATATAACTGACAAAGAATTATCAAAGGGAATGTTTTGTAAATATCTCACTAGATGAGGTGCATTTGCACGCTAGTAGGCAGACTTCAGTAAAAAGTTTAAAATAATAAGCCAATCTACAGAAATCAGTATAGGTACATGAAAAATTCTAAGACCCAAGTCTTCATGATCAAACATATTATTCACTGAAAATATGGTCTTTATCCTATCCTATCCTATCCGATAATGTGCATCTTAGTGGAAGGCTTGGCACAAATGCTGCAGTTGGCTGTACCTGTAGGAAATCTGCTCCTACAGTTTTTACAACTATACCATATACTACTCAGTTTTATCCTCGGAATAAACACAGAAAGCAGTAGAAGCTGTAAGGAATGCACTTGAATTGCAACTGTTTGAATAGATTTACAGTATGTTTTGGAATTATTTTTGACAACCCCTTAAAAGAATCACAAAATATCAGAATCAGAATTATAGAATGGTTTGGGTTGGAAGGGACATTCAAGGATCATCCAGTCCAACTCCCCTGCTGTGGACAGAGACATCATTCACTAAATCGGATTACTCTAATCCCCATGCAACCTGATATTGCACTCTTTCACGGATAGGGCATGCACAAGTTCTCTGGGCAACCTGTTCCAGTGCCTCACCACTCATTGTAAAAAATGTTTTCCTCATGTCCAATCTAAACCTTGTCCCCTTGTCCCCTGTCCTGTCACTACAGACATTGGTAAAAAGTCTCAATCTATCTTTTTACATACTGAAATCCTGCAATAAGGTCTTGCCACAGCCTTCTTTTCTCCAGGCTGAATAACCCAAATTCTCAGCCTCTCTTCATGGAGGACCTATTCCAGCCCTCTCATCATTTTTGTGGTCCATCTCTGCACACACTCTAAAAGGTCCATGCCTTTCTTGTGCTGGTGACCTGAGACCTGGATGCAGCACTCTAAGTGTGATCTCTCAAGGCAGAGTAGAATGGAAGAGTCCTCTCCCTTGACCTGCTGGCCACAATGTTTTTGATGCAGCCCAGGATATGATTCATTTTCTGGGCTACAAGCGCATATTGCCAGTTCATGTCCAGTGTCTCATCCACCAGAATCTCAAGATCTTCTCAGTCAGTTCATCCCCCACCTGTATCGATACCAGGGGTTACCCAACTCAAGTGCAAGACCTTGCACTTGGCCTTGTTGAACTTCATGAGGTTCCTACAGGCCCAGCTCTCAAGCCTGTCCCCCTGGATGGCATCCCATCCCTCAAGAGAATCAAACACACCATTCAGCTTGGTGTCATCTGCAAACTTGCTGAAGGTGCACCCATCCCACTGACCATGTCATTGATGAAGATGTTAAATAGTATTAGTCCAGTACAGACAGGAATTTAACCAAAGAAAGTTAATCCACAAATGTATTTTAAATTCTAGTCGTTTTTCCTACTGGATGTTTAGTTAATCTATTTTAACACTTTGGAAGATTTAATAGCTTGAAATTGTATTTAATTTTATAAATTCTGTTATTGATCTTGACATTTATATAGTCATGTCTTGAAGAGGCTGCTTTACCTGTAAGCAAAATATATCAATATTGTAAAATTATACATTGCACAGTTTAATAATATATTCAATAATGAGAAAAAGCAGTTTGAAAAGAAACTCACAAAGATAAACAGGAAGGTATACGAGCTTTCCTTTGAAAGAGGACTTAATCTGAGTGTCTTTCAGACTCATGAATACAAGCAACCTATGGAAGAGATCTCTGTGAGCAAGAAAAAGAGCATAATTAAGTATAAAAAGAGGAAAGTGGAAAAAGATGGATAAATTGAGAATCAGAGACGGACAAAGACTTTTTCAAAAAAACAGAGAGTGGGGAAACACTGGAATAGACAAACTAAAAGGAAAAAGAAAAAAGACATGAACACTGGTGGCTCAGTTGATTCTTGATGCTGTGCTGGAAAAATCATACTGGTATCAGGGGTTATCAAACTCTACAAAACAACAGTAATTCTGGACAAATATGGGCTGGAGAAAAAAAGGCAAAAAAACAATAGAGTGAAAAGAACATATGAAAGATGAAGCAAGCATCAGCACTGAAGGAAGGAATAATGAACAGAAGTCCTGCTTTCTGTGCCCTCTGCCCAGCCAGCACTGCTCTGCTGGGGCAGAGGGTGTGGTGCTTCAGGGAGGGCAGGAGGATCCCAGGGAAGAGGGCAGGCAATACTCGGGGCTAGAAGAAATAGTAAAGATTGAAGTGCACCAACGTATGCTCAAAAGCAGGTAATTAAAAAAAGAACAATAGAAAGCTTTCATAAAACTATACTGCTGGCATACACTCCAGGTTGCATTAGTGGTTTTTAAGAATAAATTTAATCATTATTACATTGTATTCTTTTGATTTGTTTAGTTACTAAGTAAACTGAATTACATAGATATTCTTTTCCCGTACCAGCTAAGATAGTGAAATTTTCATAGCAACTTCAAATAGGAGAGCCCTTTATCTTCTACTTTATGGGCATCTACACCTTTACTCACTAACTTGGGATACCTTTGAAGTCAATGAAATAGCAACTGAACGAAAATCACCTTTCCTGTTTTTGAATTTTGTATTATACAGATACACGATGATGTGCCCTGGACACAATATTTTACAAACTCTTTACCTTGTGTTTTTCCATATGGATGTGGCATATGCACTGCATGCACAGTAACTGCATTTTGTTGACATTTAAAGTAACTTTTACCAGTAGCCACTATTTTGAATATTCAATGAGATATTTATATGGAATACTATCTTATTAAAAGAATGATGTGGAAAGAAATTAGAAGAGCAAGAGTCAAGTACAACATTCTGACTCAGATAAAACCTAATTTTCCTTTGACATGGTGAAATAAAACATAAAGACTTAATATTAGTTAGACAGATATTATACAAACTGCATCATATTTGTTTATATTTCATTCCATATAAAGTCCTGGGCCATCTAAAAGACCTTGACTGTCACAATTTCTGTGGCTTATCTATGAAAGTAAGGAAGTTCATGTGACTTATTTAGTTAAATGTAAAGAAATTCAGCAGGGTTCCAGTGCATCAAAGAGCAGTTGTATGCTTAAATTTAAGCACCTGCTTAAATTGTTCCCCTGTGAGACAAGTGACCTAAAAATGGTGATGCTATTTTGATACCTTGTGAGGATATTAAGGAAGAGTTCGTTATACAAAATAACCTTGCAGGAAGTTATTTATATACAAGCTAATTTTATTCAAAGTACATTGAAGGACAGACAAAAACTGCTGAACTACAAAACAGCAGACTTTTATCAACTATGAGAAATTGTAACAGAAGCGTTCAGGGACTTCATTCATTCTCGAAGTACTTCTTTGCATTCTTCGAATTCTTAAAAAGGGGGACAGATGTGTATTCAGGCTGCATGTACAAAATCCAGGGTTTTTCTCTATTCTTATTATTCTTATTTTAATAATTTTTAACTTTTTTGTTGTTGTTATTGCTACTGAGCACTTGGCTGATAGAATAAAACTAGTAGATCTTTAAAAAAATGCTTGGCATATAACTTGACATATTTAGAAAAGATATTAGAAGTCTACTCATCTGTTGCTGCCCTGAAGAACCCCTATATGTGTTAAAAATTACATATTCCTTATATCTTCTACCTATGTGCAATATTCTGTGAAACCTAACTTACAAACTTCCAGCTGAAACCTGGACCTAGGACACAGCCCCTGCTTAGAATATGGAAAGGTTTTGATCCACAGAGGATGGTAGGATTTAAATGTCAATGTCCTGGTTAACCTAGGAACATTTAGATTGTCTTGTGCTTGGCCATCTAGGAGAAATCTCACGCTTCATTTCTCCTTTTCCATTCAAGAAGAGTAAGAATTTGTTAAGCCTGTAGGCTAATAAGCCCAACTATAAAAAATGGCTACAAATTATAAGGAAATGGAAATTTGCTTGAGGACCTTAATTAAGACTTCAAGTTTTAGGAAAAATAAAATTATGTAATGAGGTGTTTCAGGGTGGACTTCTTTATTGGGAAAGCAATACTGCTTGCCTTCTTTCCCCATCAAGGAACAAGTGCAACACTGCTAATAAACTGACCCTCTTCTTCATGATTTTTAGAGATGTTACATGCATTAGAATAACAATTGTCCAATAGTTGACTTGGCTTAAGATTTAATTTTCTCTCAAAGTTCATACATCACATTAAAAGTTAAAAAAATTTCTGCACAGTTAAATGGTTTGTCACGATTTCAGTTAATCTACATTTCATATAAACTAGTCTCAAACTCATGCTACAGCTGAAGGGGGGAAATATTTCCTATAAACTTTTAGCCTACAGAAATATAATTATTTTGTGTTTTTAAAGAAATTGCTTCTTAGAAGTCTTTATCCGTTTTATTAATCTCCCACTTTCTGTGCATACAATGTCAGTCACTAGAATTCTATATGGTAGAATTTGTGCGTGTTGTACTTTGTCTGCAAATATAGATATGATAAAATGGAAGTCTCAGTATTGTGGCTGCTCTCAGTCCTTACTGACAAACAGCTTTCCAGACCCTTTTTTTATGCCATAAGAAACAGTGAAATAAGTCAATACTTAATTCTATAATATATAAACAGACGGAATAATAGTATACATTAAACACAGAGCAAGAAGAAAGTTTAAAGCCCATTTCAATCCCTGTTCTCAGTGCCATATGCCCTGTTCACTTATTAGGAGATGATTCACCTTAATAATATTCACATTTAACATTACTTGAGTGTTCAGTGTCTTGAAATGCAGAATTATCTTCTCTGAAGCACAACAGAAAAATATATTTACAAAGTCATCATTTATATATTTGTGTCTTCAAATTTCTATGTGCTTTGATCATAAGAATGCCAATTCAAGTGCCATTAGCCGTTTAGTCACAGTCAAGGACAGAAGAATATGAGCTCTTAAAGTCATCTCACAATCTGTTTCAATCTGTTTACTCCATTCAATCAGATACAATAACGGAGAATTGGTTATGCTTGAAATCTGAGTGTCATCATCATGGCTAGGCTTCGCGAACAAAGATTTGGGAAAGGCTCTATCCACATTTGTTACAAGCACGCTGGTGGCTAATAAGGCCAATACGAGATAGACATGTCCGATTGCAAAAGGCACAACAGAAAGACTCCTTAGGTGGTATCTTCTGCAAGACATGGTTCTTTCTGCATTGTCTTTTCTCCTTGAGAGTGATCCTGTGTGCGTTCTCAAAGGAGACAGCTGCGTTATAGATGGTGTGTCTCCAGACCTCCCGATTGGAGGCCAGAGTAGACCAGTTATGGTGATCAATATGGCCAAGGCTGAGATGTTGTTTCAGGGAGTCCTTGTATATTTTCTTTGGGGCTCCTCTCACGCAGCAGCCAGTGGCAAGTGCACCATAAAGCAGGATCTTAGGGAGGCGGTGGTCCTTCATCCTTGAGACGTGCTCTGCCCAACACAGGACACGCATTCTCAGCAACATGGCCTCAATACTTGTGACTGCTGCTTGCTCTAGAACAGAGGTATTGGTCACATAATCTGACCAGTGGATGTTAAGGATTGTACGGAGACAGGATTGATGGAAGCATTCTAAGAGATGCAGGTGGTGGCGGTAGATGACCCATGATTCGGAACCATATAAAAGAGTAGACAGTACAATGGCTCTGTAAACACTGATCTTTTCTTCAAGTGTTTATTTCGCCAAACTCTTTTATGAAGCTTTCCAAAGGCACTATATGCCTTTGCTAACCTGTTGTCTATCTCCGTCAATCTTACAATCTGAGGAAATGAGGCTACCTAGGCAATTAAACTGCTGGACTGATTTGAGCTCTGATTGGCCAATGGTGATATGGGGATGATGGAAGACTTCCTGAGGTGCAGGTTGATGGTGCGGTTTTTGGGGGGTGCACCCCCATGGCTTCCCAATCTGAGTGTAATGAAATAAATAACTAATTTCCAAAGCATTAACTTTCTTAGACATTGAATATATATGCATCTGAAGTATCATTTAAAAGGAACAGTGTTTTGGTACTGTGCCCCACTGGAACTTCTCATATAATAGCTAACTTTAGCCTTGAAACAGAGTTTCAAAAACAGACTGAGCATATTTTTTTAGCATGTGAACAGCCACAGCAAAATGCCACCTTCAAGTTATGTAAAAAAACCTCAAAGGCACTTCCTTTTAGTGGAAGGCCACTAGCTAATCAACCCACATTAACGCAGTATGTAACTGAGTTTCCAGCATTCAGAAACTGGTCCTTACACAAATGCATTACTTACAAAGGTTTCATCAATAATGAAATCTAGACATGGGATGAAAGCCTCAAAATTAGCAGTGTGTCACTTAGAACTCTTAACCTACTATTTTTACAGCCTCCCTTCAGGACCCCTTACCTTCTGTAATCAGCACCAACACTATTCACTTGCTCCCTGCTAAGCTTTTATCTCCATGAAGTGAAGGTGACAATGAAACACTCTCCTGCAAGATCCTCCTGGCAGCATTCCCACAATGGCTGCTGGACTGTTTTGATCCCATTTCATATGTCCAAAATTTAAGCAGCACTACAGCTGCCTGTCTCTGAATTGTATCGTGTCGTGCTGCTGGGCACAACCCTGTGGTCCCTGAGTTCCAAAGTAATCTTCTCAGCCTCTTTCAATTTTCACATTAAAGAGCATGCTGCCTGGAACTTGATGATTACAGGTTTGTGGGGACAGGATCAAACAGAGGAAGATACTAACAGGAAGTCAAGAGTAATAACATTATTCTGCAGACATAGCCAGTTTTCACTTCTCCTTTGAATGAATTCAGTCATCTACAGCAGCACTGATGTAAACATGGCCTTGCAATTCCATATTAGTGCAGACACATTTAAGTAAATTTCTTATGTGTGATTCCATCCAGTAAAGCAATTTATGAGAGAGCTGATTATGTAATTGTAGCTCTGGATTATTAAGTGCAGGGACTGAAGAGTTAGGAATATTTTAGCAATATATGAAAACGTACATATACGGTAATTTACTTGAGCAATAAAACTATCAATTATTTTATCTACTGATTAAAAACTATGAACACCAAAGAATCAATTTATTTTTCAGGGCAATTCACTTTCATAAACAGACACTAACTGCTCTTTTTTCCCTGAAATCTGTCAAATGTTTTTAGCTCACATTACATCAGCATTTTAGTAAAATTATTGATGGTTAATAACATAAATGATAGTTCTTTGACAGTGAAACACTCTGTCATGTCATAATACTAGTTAGTGAAATCCATATTCACTTCATTTTCGATTCAAGAGAAAAATATTACCTAGAGATACCACAGCTGCCCCTCAAAAATTATATTTCATCTGGCAACAACTGACATATATATATATTTATTACTGTTTCAAAAATCTAGCATAATAAACATTCTTATCAATGACTCAAAGAGTACATAGGTTTTGAACTTAGTTTTCACCACTGGTTGAGAGAATACACTAGGGAGTGTGAGATCCTTCATCGGTGAGAACCTTTGTGTCCTTGGTACCACCTGAAGAGGTATAAACAAGAAATATTTTCCTCCTGCTTTCTTTCTACTGTAGGTTGTTAGTAGAAAGAGTATAAACCACAGAACCTTGGCTTTAACTTTACCCAAAGTGGCTACTCTGCCTGCATTGCCAGTTTTGAGGGCTGAAATCCTCATAAAGCCCTTCCTTTTCACTCAGAGAAGGAGAGAAGCACAAGAGGAATCATACATGGAAAAATTACCAGGGCAAATTATTGGATCACAATTAAGTACCAGGTTCTGACATGCTTCCTATTTCATTCTCCTCTTCTCTACTTCATTCATTATCAGTACCACCATAATATCTAAGAATCTGTCTCTGGTAGATTAAATAATATGATTATCAACTCTCAGGTATTCTCCTTCTCTTTTCAAGACCATGAAAATTAGTGTTCTATATTTGGACATCTTTTACATTACATGTATCTATATCCATCTATGTATCTACATAAATCTAGAATATGGATAGTATAACTATGGAAAATAACCAAAGTGTCAAAAAAGCCTGAAAAATAGAGAGTAAAAATCTGAAGAACAGCAAGTGAAAGACTTAAGATGTCTATATCTGAGATATGTAGATGTAATGTGCCTGTTGAAATCCAGATACTATGTAAGTACATTAATTAATACCTCAGTATTACAGTTTGTCATCTAAAATTAAATGGACTTTTGTTAGTGATGGGGTTTTATATTATAAGGTATCACTTTAGTCCTAAGATACAGGAGGCAAAACAGGAAGTCAAAATTACAGGAGAAAGATGATCTTTTGGGGTTTCTTCCAATCTGAGTGTTCTATATATGAATGCAGAAACAGACATATATATGTATATATAAAAGTCTTCTAATATACAAATAATAGGTACAAATATATAAAAGCACCTAAATTAATTACTATTTTATAGTTGCTATGTTTTGATTACATGATTAGACAATAATAACCATGTTTTCCTTTTATAATTCCTAATAGAACAGCTAGTAAATAATCCTAGCTCGTTAATGTTCTAAACACTTTGTGAACTTGGCTTTTAATACATTTAGAAAATGTTATTTAGCTTCCTAAGTTACCAGGTAGTTCCTGATTTTTTTTTTTAAGTAAAGACAGAAATAAAGTACAATTGACCAATATGACCTGAGAACTGGGATCACTATTCTCTTCATTTGCCATTGGCCCTTCAGCACAGAGCTTGTAACAGCATTTGTGATGTTGTCATGTTCCCATACTGGTTGAACTAGAAAAGGAATATCTACAAAATGATCCTGTAATGCATTTTTATTTGGAAATTAGTTAGCCTAATGAAGAGAAGCTTCTCATATGCAGGGCAGGAAGCAATGGAGGGAAGATATTGCTTACCAGTCTAAGATTGAAAATCCAGAAACTTCTAGTTTGCTGCTCCAGCTCCATCCCTTCACTAGAAACATTACTGCTCTGCTGAATCCTTTCCCCTATTTCTTCTCAGTGCACAGCTCCTCTACCTCCTTGCCTTTTCTTAGTACCTGTTAGCAAGCTTAGTCAGGGTCAAAAAAAAAAATAGAAAAGGAGACTGGGAGAGAGACATAAATATGATGAGGTATTTTTATTCTTAAAACGATTTTGTAGATAGTAGTTAGAAAGACATAAAATGAGCCTCTTCTCTTTTCTTATTGTTCCTTCTATTCACTGATCAAATACTAATTGTTTAATGACATAATTGTATGAGCAATGTACAGTGATAACAAGTATGGATTGTAGGATAGAATGGTGCCATAAGAATTCCCTTAGCTCTTGAAAGAATATATCTCCAATGTAGTTCTGTGAAATTTCAGCACGTAGTAGCTATTATGACGTGAGTAAAGCTGACAGAGATGCTCTTCCACAGGCTTTTCTGACTTGCTTTGGTGTGACTTTGATAACATTAATGAGACTGATGTCAGCCAAAATGGCAATACTCCAAAAGCATTAGATAAATATATGACTGAGTGCATGGAATCTTGTTTCCTCTTTGAATGCTTCAAGTGGAACAAGATTATGTTGTGATCTCCAGATGATCACAAGTTTAAGATTAGAAATGGCAGCCTTGGACTTCCAGGAATGCGTTTCTTTTATCACAATTAGTGTGCAAATATCTGAAGGTATTTATGTTACTTTTCTAAAAACCACATGTGCAGCAATTGCGCCTTCAAATTTGAGCAATACCAATGCAGTTGCCCAGTGTCCCCTTCTAGAACACTCAAAATGAAAGCAAGTATATGCCTGGCTGCTGGAGGTTGTTGAGAGGCCCTCAGGCATAATGAGACTGAGGCAGGCAGACCAAGGCTTTCGGAACAAAGGATGTTGGCTTTGTCTGATGTTTCTGTGTGGTTCTTCAGAGTTTATACCAGATCAAGCTAAAAGGTGCTTATGCTGCTACATTCAAAGACTCAGGGGTCTCACCTTTGTCCTCCAGTTTCATCTACGTTTCAGATTTCCCCCTCCACATCTCAGCCAAGGAGGATCTTTGTCAGTGTCAGTGCTCAGCTAAGCTCACCTTCCAGCCTGTGGAGAGGAACAGCTCTTACCAGGGACACTATTGGAGCAAAGGGGGAAAAATGCAGAACTCCCTGAGAACACCAGGTTTCTGTGGAGATAATGGCTCTCTCTTCCCTGAAATTTCTTTGCTACTGAAGAAATGCCTTTAAATCTTCTCATTATTTTGACCCCATTCATGTTAGGATAAAACTAACCATACCAAGGAGGTGCCTATTTCCCTCCTTCATTGGGAATCTAGAGTAACTAGCACAGTCAGATATGTGACTGTTAGATATGTAATGGTAGGTTAGATGAAGACCATCATTAGCAATACTGAGAGACTGATCACAAACTAATTGTGAGGAGATAATGGCTTTTGGTACATACACAAGCAATAAAAGAAGCATTTTATTTTGCAAAGGTGAATGGCTGATTAAAAACTTGAGTGATTTATGTTTGGAAGCCCGTTCCTTACTTCAGGTCTTACTTTACAGATATCTTCCTGTGATCTCAGGGAAGCTTTTAATTGTACCAGCATGATTAAAAGCCTTCTAGTGGATTCTGGTATTCACTCACGTCTTTTTTCAATTGTTAGGTCTACATACCTTATTTTTTGCAGTTGTGGAACTTTTCAACTCCCTACCCTGAAACTGATCAAACATGGGAAACTTCCCTACAGTTATCAGAACAGTGCTTTACCTTTTGCAAAACTCCTCTATAATTAATGGATCCAAGGTCTGGATCTTTGAGCCACAGTATTTTTTTTCATCTTCTCTCATCTTTCTTGTATCAAACACCATGTCTAGTATACTACCATAATATAACTTCACCTCAATCTTATCTTTAAATATTTTTTAACTGTTAGTTATTCTATGGCCTTCCCCCAAAAATTAGTAATGCAAATGAAGTTCAGGTGTTCTATTAAAAAATATTTGTTTTATTTCATTCTCTAACATGTCTACTGGGATTCTTTAGTCTTTCCTCGTTACTTGACATGGAGGAACAAAACTTTAGAGTCAAAAAAGAAAAAGGAAAAGACCAGTATCATCTCTGTTTTATCAACATGGAAATCAATCATTAACAACAGAATAGAGATTGTCATGGTAACATACCATCTTTTAAATTTGAGTTATATCTTGTATGTATATATGTACACTTTTAAAGCACTATTTGTCCACAAGTCATTCTTGTCTGAAACGCTGTATGTACACATAATTGATACTCTGAGGGGTAAGTCTTTCATACAGTGAGACAACACTCTATGAAACAAATGTTAATATGTTTTCTAACTCCCTACGCATCAGTGTTTGCTGTCTTTTTTAATTTGTACATCCCCTAAAAATCTGCAGAAAATCCTAGTCTTCTGACAGTAATCTTTCTGTTAGTTACCCTTTATATACTTTTATATATTCACATAGAATAACAATCCTTGAGCCCTTGAACTAAATCTATACAGATATGTAAAATGATCCAAGGACTAAAGCCAGCTGGCATTTATAAACAAAATATTCTTGCTCTCCTCTCATAAAAGGTGGTTAACTCCTGTATGCCTGTTGGAAAAGGCTCCTGGTTGGGGTGAACCTCAAATCATCTCTACTAACAATTTAACAGCATGAACAAGCACATAACAATGTTTATTATTGGGCTCTGATGTTGGTTGATTTCCTGATGACATAACCTTAAGATCCAGAAATGACATTTTGAAAACCACTGTTTTAGATTGGACAACTGTGGACAACTGCAGCTTTCCTAGACAGGAAAGCTGCAGTTGGAAAAGCATATGCACAACCAGCACAATGCACTGATTTTGGAATTGACGTTCACTCCTGATCCTGAAATCAGAAATCATAAAACAAACCCTGACAGTGAGAGGTAGCAAACCTGAAGCTATACTACTGGTGTGGAGGGAAAGATGTATGAAACATAAAAGCTAGAATTAATGTGAATACCTGTAGTCTGCTGATTTTTTCAGCCTGATGTTTATTTTTACTAATTTATTTTTTCTTGAAATTCTTTAAACAGGTGAAAAACTATATGTGGCTTTGCATTAGCCTAATGGGCTGGAGCATCACTCTATTCCTCCTTCCTCTGAGAAACAAGAAGTGTTCCCTATAATGTCTAACTTTTTTTTTTAACCTTCTGAATTATCTGTACAGTACTTCTTAATTCATATTAAAAACCACATTGCCTCCCCCTAAAAACAATGTGTTGAAGTATTAGCCTGTGGTAATCAAAGGAAAGAAGTATAACAAATCATGATTTTTTTTTGAGTTGCTCATGTCTGTACTGGTGGGAAAGAACTCAAGAGACACGTGACTTTATCTTGTTTATTTAAAAAAATCACTTCGTTATCCAACCTACATTTTCCCTCCTGTGTTTTGGAATGGTACCTCTATGCTTTGTCACCTCCCGAGTTAAAGTACATATGATATTTAAAATACTAAGCCAGCCTTTTCGTTTCTGCATGTAGGAACAACTTCAGTAATATCAAGAGAATTTAACCGGTAATTAATTTGATCCATTGATGACATATTATGTAAATAATTCATGTTAGTGTGCAATTAAAGGTTTAAAGACTGAGTTATGAAGGGAAAGAATCAGAAAACTAGCAGTAAGACAAAAGACAAGGCAAAAGAAAAGCAGGAGAGGAAATATGGGAAAAAGAAGTAGTATACATATAAGGAAAATTGGAGGGAGGAGGGTGTGAACAGAAAATTGAAAATTGGAATTGATGAGATCAAAGCCAGCAAAGTGAAAAGGAAGACATAGGTAAAAAGAGATGTGGGGTAGATTTTGAATCACATCATTGATAGGCATAAAAAAAGACAGTATTTCCCTGTGTCTTGTCAAAGCAGTCATGGCAGACATCCTGTTCTAATGCTACTCAAGTGCCTACCTTTGTCCAAAAGATATTGGGAGCTAAGTTTTATATGTAGAACAATTTTACTGTCTGTAATAAATGCACATTGGAGTGGAATTTGTCTTATCAAGTTGCCTGGTTCATCTGCTTCTGATTCGAGTGCTAAAAAGACAGTGTGATTCAGAACAAGCAGGTCTAGCTAAAAATTCTATAACATCATGGTAAGTGTGAAAAGTAAAATAAAATAAAATAAAATAAAATACAAATATGGTGTAACCCTGGAGAAAGAAAAGGAAAAAGCTATGATAACCTGCAAACTATCAGTATAGTGAATGACATATTTCAAGAAATTTTCTAAAATTTCTTCAACTTTTAGTCAAGAAATAAAACATAATTGCCCTCAATCTTCTCTCTGTCTCAGTCCTTAAGACAAATAAATGGTGACTGTCTAAAAATGAGTGACTGATGTCTTGTCAAATGTAATAAGTTTGGAAATACATTACAGACAAAGTCTACTAGGAAGGTTGTTTAAATATCTTGTGCACTTCCAGGAATGTAAGATAGAATAAGTTCTATGAACTAAATCTCATCTTGAAACTGCATCACAACATATAAATACCAAACGGTACCCTTTCCACAGAATTCTTCAGCAGAAAGAGAAGTAGTCCTTGCTGACACAACCAAAGACACATCGGTTATGCTGCTGGGTGTGTGCTTCTGGGCAGTCCAAACTAGTATACAAAGAATTAAACTTATAGTTTGCAACATTAGGGTCTGTTGGAGGCACCCCGAGAGAATCCTATGAGTGGTGGAGGAAACTTAGTGAAGAGAGATCAGAAGAAGAGGACGAAAAAATATCGGAGTGCACTTACGCCGTGGTGCACTGAATGTGACTGTCATGACTACGAGAATGCCTGTTTTCCAGTGCCTTTGCTCAGTGGTCTAATTGTTTTATTGTTAATATAATATACCTTATTACAAGGTGTATGATTCCCTTCACTGTACCCTGTTACCCTTTCTCCTATTTGTTCAATGTAAGCCCTTTCCTTATTCGTTCTACCCTGCTTCAGCAGTTCTCCCCAGAGACAGTTTCCCATTTGTTCATGTTCAAACTGTTCCACCCCTTGTTGCTGTGATTGGCCACTCCTGTCCTCCCAGTCTCCACCCTTCATTCCAGAAGGGTCTCTGCTCTCCCTTTATAAGCCGACGTCCATGTTTAATAAAGGTCCATTTTGAGTCACACTGTAACTGCATGCAGAGTGGTCCTTCTGGGTCTTGCACAAGGGGGGTTACAGCTCTCCCCCCGTCAAGGGTCTGATTTTCATTTACATGAACACTCTCATACTCTTTTTCACTACTGTAAAAGGAGTCTTAAAGCAGGAATTATCCCATGCTAGGACTTCTTTTTTATCTGAAGAACACAAAGGGATGTAAGCCTGATTAAGGCCTTATTCCACATTCAGACTACCAGGTAATTTACAGGTTATTCTTTGTGCCAGCAGATGGTTACTGACATTGTGTCTTGCCCAGTTCCTGGCAAACAGATTCAGTGATGCCCAGCATTTCTGGGTCCATCATTCCTGCTTACCACCATCTTGCCTTGTGCAATTCCACTTTGCACTCACCAGAAGACTCTGTCATTTCTGCATCAGATTTGACCACCACTGAGATATATTTCTCTCCCACTTTCAGTTCAGTGTCATCACTTAAATGACAGTGTAGTTGTTTATTCTGAGGGTATTTATTCAGGACAGGTCCAAGGGGTGGACCAGTAGCCTCCCACATGTTATACAACAATTTATAGGGTATACCCTGAGTCCTAAAGACTACCTTGTCAGCCTTTCTTACTGATGGCTATTAAGATTTTTCTTAGTTTCATATTTGACAGTGGAATCAGAGACTGTAGATACAGTGAGGGATTGAATCTGCCATCAGAAGCAATCTAAAGACCCTAGGCCACAGGACAGTCAAGCTTCATTTGCAGTCTAAGAAAGCTGTGCTTTCTTCTGTGATGGGACTCTGAGCCAGAGTCCCATCACAGAAAGAAAAGCAAAACTGGATAAATACGAAGATTTTAAGAGACCTACATGTTAACCTATATCTAGTTTTCTTGAATGGCACATCAAGCCTCATATTTCTGTTTCAGTTAGGACATGTATTTCAGGAAGACATCTAATCTTTATTTGAACACTTATTGAGCATCTAGGTAAATTATTCTGTTGGTTAGTGATGATTCACTGTAAAAATGCATGTTTCATTTCTAGTCTCAATTGACCTGTGCTCCATGTTCAGGCACTAAGTCTCTAATGTCTTTGATAGATCAAGCTTTCCTCCCATGTTGGAAGTATCTGCATTTATAGACCATGGTCAGATTTGCTACTGAACCTTAATTTCATCAAGCTAAATTGATTGAGCTGGGTTAGTATTTCACTGTAAAGGCTTTCTTTTCCCACGGAACTTCTGTCATTCTTGTAGCTCTTTTTTAAGCCATTTCCAATATATCAAAGGTGCTTTAAAATGAATTCATAAAACAGAACACAGTACCAGTCTCACTAATATCATAGAGAATCAAAAATAGCTCTGTACTTCCATTTTTTTATTCCTCTTTCTATTTATCTAAGAATCACATTTTTTTCTTAGCCACTGCTTCTCCACAGACTCAGTAAAATCTAGACCTCTGTATTGATTTCTACCTCCTATGGGATGCTTTGGGTAAAAATCGATATTGGATATAACCACATTTCACCATTGTAGAATACTTCAAAACCTTTAGCAGTCAATTTTATAGATGACTACCTGCACAAGTTCAAGGAATATTTACCATATGATTACACCACTAATTTTTTTTAAATGATAAATAGATTTAATGTATTCAAAACTTGTGTAGAATATTGAGGGAATATATTTTGAAAACACCACTAAAAAAAGAAACATCAGAGAGAATAATATTTCTCTTTTTCATTATAAAAATATCATCTGACTTCTTTGTTATCATATTCAGCTGTATGAGTTACACGGTGGTATTGAACACTCAGTTAACTGATCTGTGGGTGATTTAATGAATCAGATTTATGTCACAATGTTTCATTAAAATATGATTAATTACCATTTCCATACTGTCACAAAGACAGACAGTCAATCTTATAGTCCCAGTTCTGTGAAATTTAGCAATTTTTCTTTTTTGTTTTCTTTCCTACTGGATGATGAACACGTCTCCTATAGATATACAGCAATCAGACAAGACATTTCTTTCTTTCACAAAAAATTGTTTACCAGCTTCCTGTTGCACCAGTGGTGGTATCCTGATGTTTATCATCAGAAAATTATTTTAGCTTTCCTTTTTTCATTTGGTGCTTGGTTGCAAGATCACTGGGTGCTCTGTGGTCAATACAATCCAATTATTTAGGTTGTCAAGCTGGAGTACTGTCTGCCCTAGAGGTTTGCACTAGGCAAAGCTCTGGATGGGTCAAAGAGGACCTCTCTCCTTTGTGGGCACCAGCAGTGACTACCTTCACAAGATCAGCACTAAGGAGTCGGCACTTCAGTAAGCAGCGTTGTGCAGGGACAACCAATTTGGCTCTGAATTAAAGAATTACAGTCAATACAGGTGTTGCACATGCAAGTCTGGAAAGTGCAGTGAGTCTGCTGCAGTGAGATGGTCTCTAACTTGAAGGTGGAGCAGGCATGCCTATTGTTTTCTTCATTGCAGGTATATCCCAATGACTTGTTTTATTTTTTTGATTCAGGTTAGATTCATGCTTAGGTAGGAGTTCGAAGATTCTAGCTTTGGTGTCTGACTCAATTACAATGGAAGAGACAGGCAAGAAGAATCAAATTGCAACATATTGTACTGTCTTGACAGGATTCTAGAATTTCAAATGTGTCTTTCATACATATTTATAGTACGTTTTTCCTCAGCTTGAGTCAACATTACTACCCCATGGTGAAAACCATAAACAAAAATATGTTTGCTTTTCCATCGCTGACATCCTCCATTTGTGTATGAACACAATTCATTAAAGTTCTCATTTTTCTGCTGATAGCTCCAGTACAAGGGAAAAATACTATTTTTTTCATATCAATTCATGTTTTATTAGGTTATTTCACTTGTCTCATATTTGTAAGTTTCTTTCACAAGGGAAAATTTACAGGCTTCTCTCTACTCTTTTGTGAGGACGGATTGATTTGTTTGTGTTCAGAAACAAAGGCATAAGTAGACTGGGCTTCTGGGTAAAAAAACATCAGCAACACAAAGATAATATTCTGTCACATTATCTAAAAGCCACTAAAGTTTGGGGAAAAAAAGAACATCTGGTTTCAAATTCTTAACCATGTGAGAGAAATTTATGCCTTAGTGGCTGTAATCATCAAGAGTGCTAAAAATGTTTAGTTCAGGTTTAGTTTTCTCAATATTCAGAAAAATTATAAGACAGAATGGTAATGTCAGCCAGAGTGACAAGTAGCTAAGAAAGTTCTAATTCTGTTTTTGCTGCTGACTGGGTTGGTATATGGGCTCCCAGTCACGAGGTGGGTGATTGTCATACAGCTCCACAGTCCAGCCACGGTTTGACTGCATCTGACCTTCACATCATACACTCGCATGCCCTTTTGCCACTTTCAATGATAAAACACCTCTCTGAGGAGGAAAAGAATCTTAAGGCCTCAAATGAAATCCAGAAAAATCATTGTATCTTACAGATCGAGCAGGACAGTGTTTTAAGCAAATACCATTTGTGATCTCAGATTTGAACACATTCATTCTCTACTCCAGTTGTGCTGAGAACAGTAGCCCTGTAGAGAAATCAGGGAGGAGGGGCTGACAGGCAGAGAATTATTGAAATGGCTCTGCAGAACTATGGAGTTAAAAATATTACACTCTTAGTGTATCACACTTACAGCTAACATTACTGTTGAAAGATTTGTCTTTCACAATAGCTGCAGTGGAAGGAATAGACCTGTAATTGCACTAATAGTGTATGAAGATGTTTGAAAGACAGCAATATATTGTGGGCTATTTCAGATTCCTGTCCTCAGGATTTGCTTTTTCAAGGGCCCTTAAATCTGTTGGTGAGCTCATTTTTAGCTTTCATATAAGTCTAAATAAATCAGAGAGTTCCTGGGGGTATGACTGGGTTTTGCTGCCATTTTTTTTGTTTACGTGGCAACATTACAAAATGTGGTGAGGCTTGTCCAGGTCACAGGTGTTGGACAATTTGTCTAATTAAAAGGCCATTTGCTAGGAATTGTGAATGAAGAACACGTTCTACTGCACCAACTTGACTTGCGTCTAAACAGTATCATGAAATCTGTTTCCATGATAAACTTCCTCTGTGAGTACTATGATTGTCTAGATATTAAATTATTTTTAAAAACTGTTGCAATGTACATATGAGATATATAGATATAGATATCTGTATTTAAATTAACTCTTTACTTTATGGGTAAAAAATTATTGTTTCTAGAGAATTCAAGTTAAAATTAAATGTTAGCTCCAGCTGTAGCAGATGAACCTTATTTAACTTCCAAGACTCAAAACAAAAAAAGTGCATTTTGGAAATACTATGTTACTGATTTAGCCTCAAGGTTCGCCTTACAAGTGACTCGTGTCCCTAGTACTAATCCCATAACAACCCTGTCACATTTATAAAGCTTTACGGGAAATTGATAACATATCTATTACAATAAGGACCAAAATGTCATTCTTAGCAGAAAGGATTTAGAATGTGCTCAGTAGCATCCCAAGCCCTTTCAGCTAACAGTCAGCCTGATTTGGAAGCAATAGGCAATCTCTGGTTGCCTATTACAGGTGGTGATATGATCCATAACCTCCTATACACATCTGTGCCTAAAGCTGCAGCTCTGATGCACAGCATGTGAGTTTTCTCAGTAAAACAGCCTCACAGCTGCTCAGATCTAATGCAGGTTGTCCAACCCTTACCTACACAACTGGTAGTCTCTCTTGTATACCTTTTGCTAGCAGAGCCTTCAAAGGACTATGGGGTTTTTCTCTGTTTGGTGGTTGTTGTTTTTCAAGGTTGCAAGCTCATTCAATCATGTTTTCTGTATTTGTGTCAAAATAATCTATCATAAAAAGAAATGCAGTTAACACTTTTCATATAAAACACTCACAATAATTATATGAAGTACAATGCTAAGTATCCAGTCCAGCATTGTAGAATCACTTCTAACATTTACTACATTTTACAAAAACAGGAAACAGGCTAGCTTATTTGGGTGGTTTTTATAGGATCTAATTAAAGCACCATTTGAATGAAACATATTGTTCTTTTGCATAGTAAACTTCAGGCCAGACCTCTACAGAAAGGCAGAGGCAAACTGGATCTGGGGTTCTGTGGGGTGTCCATGCCCCAGAACTGGCAGTGTTTTCACCTCAGCCCCCAGTGCCTCCTGGGAGTCAGGAGTGAAGGAGAGAAGCTCAGCCAGGGAATCACAGGCGAAAAGATGGTGTCAAAGTGTTGTTTTAATTTTTGTCTTTTTGTCCCCTTACTATACCAATCTATTGTAGTTGGCAATAAATTAAATTTTTTTTTTCCAAGTTGAGTGCGTTCTGCCCATTACGGTAATTGGTAAGGGATCTCCCTGTTTCCATTTCCATCCACAAGAAAGCATTTTCTCTGTCTCTTTTTCCTTCAGATTCTGATGGCAGAAATGCAGCATTTCTTTTAAGAGTTTAGACTGAACTAATCCTTATTTTACTCATTTCCACAGCTCTGTCATGAATATTCCTCTGTTTTTTCCCTCAACGTTTCAACTCCTCCACAGCTCCTCAGCTTTTCTGGCACTTCCATTACTTAGATTTGTATAATTCCTCTGTTTTCATCCAGTTCCCATCACATCTTTCATGTTGTCTGTTAGGAAAAGGTGGAAGAAGAAAAAATTTGAAGAAAATCTCATTGTCATGTGTGTCTTAGGTGAGGGGAAGCCACTTCTAGAAGTCTTTTCCAACCTCAGTGTTTATGTGACTCTATTTGGCTTTAGTCAACTGTCTGATTTATTCAGCTTAGATTGGGGGTTTTTTACTGGCTACAGGGGAGTGACAAGACACATCACTAATTTCCTCTTGGACTTCCTGCAATTGCATTGTACATTACTTGTTTTACATTGTTATTTCCCCCCCTCCCTTTTCTGTCTTATTTAACTGTCTTTATTTCAACCCACAAGTTTTACCTTTTTTCAGATTCTCTCCCTTATCCCACTGGATGGGAGTGAGTAAACAGCTGTGTGTGTTTAGCTGTCTTCCAGGTTAAACCACAACAGGGTTCAAGGTGGGTAATGTCAATTATATCTTGCTTAGCAAGTTTCTACTTCTCTACCTGCAACACCCCACTCATTTGCCTACAAGCTCTCTGTAGTCAGGTATATCTGTCTTTTCCCCACCTAATTATTCTCTTGGTAATGGCTTGCTGATATAGAACTTTTCATGCATCATTTTTGGCCAACTGACAGTTCTGTATTCAATCTTCATAATAATATGTAGGGATAAGAAAAGAATAATCTACAGGACCCACTTCTCATGCCTCCTAAAATCATTACATTTTTGAGTCTAAAGAAATGAAAGGGTGTCTTGTACAAAATTGTGCTGCAATAGTAAAAGTAAACCTGAGAATGAATATTTTTCATATATGTACATATATATGTATGATACGAAAAGTCTAGTCATTATGCATTTTTTAAATTTAGCATTATATCAGTCTTACACATTAGGATTATTTTGCTAATAATGAAAATCAGTAGTTAATTACCAATCATCAGTTATTACATTAATAATGTTATCATCAGTAAAAATAATAAACTTTGATAGTAACATGATTAGAGCAAAGTTCATGAATAAAAAATATGGTAATGCAATAAACAGAGCTTCTGGAAAATGCTGATATTGCTTCATGTGCTTTAAGTTTTACTTGCATATTTAAATTTTTCTCATGGGACAGAAGTAAAGAAGAAACATGATGAGTTGCACTACCATCTGAAAACTCAAGTTCAAAGGGGTTTTGCTTTGAACCAAAGTTCAGTAATGGTTTGAGACCTTTGTGATGTTCTGCAGCATGGCTGTACATGCCCCAATTTCCTCCAAAAGGCACATTTCGTGATTAAGCTCTTTCCTGTAGCCATGAATTTTTCATGGCTACATTTTACTTAATGCATGTTAATGTTCTACTTCAGAATAGTGCAGCTAATTCTTCATGGCATAAAATTTTAGGCAACAATACTAGTCAGCATTGTAGTTGAGCTTTGCAGGTAGTTCTTTGATAATAATCATTCTCCTGTTTAGTGGTGTGTAATGAGATGTACGGTTCTTGCACACTCCTTTCACTTAACATCATAAAATGAAAAACAAAGAGTAGGGCACACAAAATGTAGTCACTGAAGAAGATAATCAGGGAGAAAGTTTACATAATGTATAGCTTTGGCGTGTTAAACACTCTACTTTATTGAAACTATTTTCCAGTAACACCTGCCTTTGGAATAGCACATAACATAAGCACAGGCAAGGAAAACAATTCCTCAACTCTAAAAAACCAATGACAAAAACCCTGAACAACAACAATGTAGCTATGGAGAGGTACCATGAAACTCCTATAGTATGACTTCAATGAAAGGAGATCCATTGTTAATGACAGTATATTGATAATTCAGTCAATTTAGCACCAACCTGTACTGGGAAGAAGAATAAACTTTTAGTTATATTCTGAATTATGGGCTTCCAGGGCATGTGCATAACATTTGCATTCTTTGCTGCAAATTTAAGTCATGTTAGCAGGAGCAGGACAGGACACATATCCATCAATGCCACTGTTAGCTGTGTTTTTCAAAAGAGTTGTTGATGCAACATCCTGGAATGTCTTGATATTCACTATGTATATCATAAGCATCTTTATTGCATTATTGGAGTTAGCTGGAAGTATTGATTTCTTGGCTTTTAAAATCAAGTTTAGGCAAAAAACACATTATTAGGATATTTGTCTTGGACAGTAAATCAGTAGTACTACAGGCATCAGTAGCTTCAGGTCAAGAAAGTCACTTGTCCACCTTATGCATTGGATAGAAACTGAACATGACGCAGATCCGGGGGCCAGGGCGCTTCCGGGGGACAGCAGGGCAGCGACTTGTATGCCACAGTAAAGTTAGTCTCCATTCTTGAACCCAAGAATTCTATTTTTATTTGAAATTAGTGTAACTACCCTTTCTTTTTCACAAAGCATTATGCTGAGAGCACATGCTGAGTTATTTAGTCACAGCCTATACATTCTATGAATTGCTCTTCCTAGATGTGTTACTGAACATATGGCAATGCTAAAAACTACCTTAATCAGCTCCTAAATGATCTGACTATGTATCAGCTCTTTTTCCAATATTATTTATCATTTCTCCATTTTTTATGCCCCTTGTTTATGTTTACCAAAAGTTATTTGGTACTTTTCATTATTTCAGATGATTATTGAAAATACTGGGTAGCAATAGGTCTTTTATCAATCCAAACAGAACTTAAATACAAACAGTGTCACTTGAGAGCAAATCCCTGTTAACACATTCTTTTCTCAGTCAGCCTTCCCAATAACCTTTCAGTGCTCTATGGTTCAGGTTGGTGTCTGGTTTTGGTTTTAAATCAGAATGCTACAGTACTAGGTTCAGTACTCAGCTGAACTGAAATATAAAGTGAAATACTGCCAAATGGTTGCAACAGCATAGATGGTTTGGCCGAGGTAGACCTCTGTTGCTGCAAATGAACAGAATGGCTCTCAGTTCAGCTGCAATGCAAAGGAAGAGCTTAAGTGTGATGCTGGGTAGAGATAATTATTCCTATGTGGGTTTAACTGCTACTGTCATGTTCCATTAAAGCATGCAAGATAGGTTTTCTCTGTGTCTGTCTATTATGAAAATAACAATCAGGAGGAAATGGTGAGTGTACAGCTGGTAATAAATGCAAGCTTCTGTGATGTTCTGCAGTTACAAGGCCTATGCTGTGTTTGTATTCCTTTGCCAAAATTATTTTGGAAAGCCAAAAGAATAATTCAAAATACAGAAATGCAGCAACATTTGTATTCAAGTTAGTAGTATTTTTTTTTCAGAGCAAAGATGTAATGTATTAGCAGTCCATGTATAAATAATGAAACAGAAAATAATTCTACACATTAATAACAACTAAACCAACAATTCTTTCAACTTAATTTAATATATTCCCTTTCCATTACTTTGGTTAAACCTAGGACAGTCCAGGCTGCCAGATACAAAATGCAAACTCTTAAAGTGCATTTCATGTTGAAAGAACTTTGGATATTATATTTTTATTTAAAATAGATAGATGAGTTTTTGATATGTTCTAGACCTTACCCAGAACTCTGAAGAATGAGTTAGCATACTGAGAACATTAAACTGAATAGAAAAATTGAACAGAGACCAACATCTCTGTTTAGCAGACAGACAAAGGAACATTATGACACTATCCCAGAATATTCATTAAAACATTAGGAATAGCTACAAGTACACTTACTAGTCCTACTGTTTAAATGTTTTTCCACAAAAGTAGCAAAGAATGTGGACGCTGAATTACGTCTCTTCACAGCAAGAGATGATGTACAAGTACAATGATGCAGCAATCACAGCATCTTGGTATCCTGGTGGACTAGGGAACAGCTGTTTCTGTTTATAAAATGCAGGTCTGAAGTCAGCCTAAGTATTTTAGTGGAAGCATTCAAATACCAGCACTCACAGACATCAAATACTAAATTTTTGTAGAATGCTTACTATAAATGCCACTTCAAATGTAACTTCACAAATAAAAGTTTTAAGAATGTTCGCAGCAGTTGAGAGAGTCCCACATTGAAGGTCATAAAGAAAACTGTGCAGACACGATGACAGATAGTTAGACAGACTGAAAGAAAGAATATCCATCTACACATCCATCCAAAATTTGGCAGTGGAGACTAAACAAACCAGAATATGAAGCTTTATGATAGGAAGAATTAAAGTCACAATTTTTGCCCTTATGTGCTAAAAAGATTCTGATGTCTTGTGATTATACACCACAACCAGGTGTGGAGTTGCATCAGATCAGTAATTTAATAAAGCAGTAAAAATTCAACGACACAGTAGTTACCTTCTGACCGTTACTCTCAATTACAGCTCTAACTATAAATTTAAATGACAGCTACTAATGTGTCATTTAAAGCTAACAGCTTAGCCAGTGTTTCTTAATTATTCAGAGATTAATGTTCCCCAAAAGTGGTACTGATAAGGAAAAAAAATTATCTTTGGGTACATTACAAGTACTGTTGAAAGTATAATCATATTGAAGAACTGAGAACAAAAGCTTGGTGGGTTTATTAGTTCAGTAAGATGGTCAGTATTTCTTATCTCATTGTACTTGTACACTACAAAAAAAGGAGGAACACAAGATAAAAATGAACAAATATCTGTGCCATTATGTCAGGACTAACTTCCTTAAATAATTGTCTCCAGAAGGAAATGTTTACATAGAGATTCTGTATAAATTTAAGAGTCAAAATTATTAATTACTATTTTTAAACCTGTAACTAGCTCTAATGATATCTATACATTCTAACATTCCCTGGCAAGTCACAGCTTACAGCATTGG
Source organism: Pseudopipra pipra (assembly GCF_036250125.1). Lineage (NCBI taxonomy): Eukaryota > Metazoa > Chordata > Aves > Passeriformes > Pipridae > Pseudopipra > Pseudopipra pipra. The sequence continues at coordinate 90,250,482 of NC_087551.1, forward strand.
TGGGAAAAAAAAAACCAGACAAGAGAACAATTTTAATAAGCTGAGGCGCTTTTTATAGTTTGCTTCAGTCTTCAATAGAGATGAATATATTGCCAGACTATATATTTATGAAGTGGTTAACTTAAAACTGTAATTGCCTGTCATTTGAGAGTAGAACTGATAGGAAAGTTAGAACTTAACAAAGTTTAACAAAGTAAAATTCTTTTAGGTTATGTGTAAGTTTTCCAGGTAAATTAACAAGTTTTAGGAGTATGTCAATAAATGTAGGAACTGGATTTTACATTACTGTCTGTTTAACAAAAAGAATTACACAGATCTCAGTAAACTTTACACATGCTTATTTTAAGAAAAAGAAAGAGTTTTAAATTGTGGAAATAATGGACTATCTTGTAATTTACACACAGTAATTGATATATGGAGATCTATACATTGGAAAAAAAATCAGTCACCTTTTTGCTTATCAGATTAGATTTGTGCCAGTTTGTCTTCCGTTAAATTAGAGTACAATATTTTTTCTCTTTGGGCCTTGAAGTGAATCTGGGGTAGCCCTTAACATCCTCTGGTTCAGTGCTACAATCCCTATTTTCTGACTGGTGAGACTCAGAACTTCAAAATCAGATCATTAACTGCAGTAGGATTTGGGATCACAGTTCAAGATTCATCTCATCTGTCATATTGCCTGTACAGCTAGAGTTCCAATTCTTTTCATTCCTTGAGCAAGCACTATTTCTGAAGATAAGCAGCATTTATCTCACATCTAAGTACATTTAGGACTCACCCATCAGATATGAGGTCTAGGACACAATTTCTGCTACTAGACAAACATAGGATCCTCTTATCTCTTGTAGTCTTTTTGGACACATCATGAAACAAGAGTCTTCATGGCTGGGCTTCGCGAACGAAGATTTGGGAAGGCTCTATCCACATTTGCTACAGGCGCGCTGGTGGCTTATGAGGCCAATCCGTGACAGACATATCCGATTGCAAAAGGCACAGCAGAAAGACTCCTTAGATGGTGTATTCTGCAATACACGGTTCTTTCTGTGTTGCCTTTTTTCCTCGAGGGTGATCCTGCGTGCTTTCTCAAAGGCATCAGCTGCGTTATAGATGGTGTGTCTCCAGGCCTCCCGATTTGAGGCCAGAGTAGACCAGTTATGTTGATCAATATGGCCAAGGCTGAGATGTTGTTTCAGGGAGTCCTTGTATCTTTTCTTCGGGGCTCCTCTCATGCGGCAGCCAGTGGCAAGTTCACCGTAAAGCAAGATCTTAGGGAGGCGGTGGTCCTTCATCCTGGAGACATGACCTGCCCAACGCAGCTGTGTTCTCATCAGCATGGCCTCAATACTTGTGATAGCTGCTTGCTCTAGAACAGATGTGTTGGTGACATAGTCTGACCAGTGGATGTTTAGAATTGTACGGAGGCAGCGTTGATGGAAGCGTTCTAAGAGACGCAGGTGGTGGCGGTAGATGACCCATGATTCAGATCCATATAAGAGAGTAGACAACACTATGGCTTTGTAAACACTGATCTTGGTGCTTTTCTTCAAGTGTTTATTACGCCATACTCTTTTATGGAGTTTTCCAAAAGCACTATATGCCTTTGCTAATCTGTTGTCTATCTCTCCGTCAATCTTACCGTCTGAGGAGATGAGGCTACCGAGGTAATTAAACTGTTGGACTGATTTGAGCTCTGATTGACCAATGGTGATGTGGGGATGATGGGGGACATCCTGAGGTGCAGGCTGATGGAGGACCTCTGTCTTCTTTAAGCTGACTTCCAGCCCAAAGAGCTCAGCAGCATCTGCAAAGCAGGATGTTAAACGCTGCAGAGCTGCTTCTGTGTGGGCAACAAGGGCGGCGTCATCAGCATAAAGCAGCTCCCGGACAAGATGGTTTAAGGTCTTAGTGTGGGCCTTCAGTCGCCTTAGATTGAATAGACTTCCATCAGTACGGTATCGAATGTAGATACCGTCCTGATCATTGAGGTCTGCTGTGGCCCTTTGGAGCATCATGCTAAAGAAGACGGTGAATAGGGTAGGAGCGAGAACGCAGCCTTGTTTCACACCATTCTTAATTAAAAAGGGCTCAGAAAGTGTGTTGCCATATCTGACTTGGCCATGCTGATCCTCGTGGAGTGAGATGATCATTTTGAGGAATTTAGGGGGACAACCTAAACGTTCCAAAATCTGCCACAGACCTCTTCTGCTCACAGTGTCAAAAGCCTTAGTGAGGTCGACAAAGGTTACATAAAGACCTTTGTTCTGTTCCCTACACTTCTCTTGCAGTTGTCTGAGGACAAATACCATGTCTGTGGTGCTCCTGTTGGCTCTGAAACCACACTGACTTTCAGGAAGGATACCTTCTGCTATAGTGGGTATTAGTCTGTTCAAGAGTATTCTTGCCAGGATTTTGCCAGCAATGGAGAGCAGAGTAATACCACGATAGTTTGAGCAGTCAGATTTAATTCCTTTCTTCTTATACAAGGTGATGATGACTGCATCACGAAGGTCAGATGGTAGTTCGCCGAGTTCCCAACAGCGCACCACGAACTCATGGAATTTGGTGTGGAGTGCAGGGCCCCCATGTTTCCAGATTTCAGGTGGAATTCCATCAATCCCAGCTGCCTTGCCAATTTTCACCTGCTGTATGGCCTTGAGGGTTTCTCCTAAAGTGGGGGCAGTATCCAATTCATACTTTACTGGTTGTTGTGTGATGGACTGAATTGCTGAGTCTTGGACTGTGCGGTTGGCACTGAAAAGAGTCTGAAAGTGTTCAGACCATCGATTCAGAATGGAGGTTTTATCTGTCAGAAGTGTTTGACCATCAGCGCTGAGTAGAGGGCTTTGTACCTGGTATGTAGGCCCGTATGCTGTTTTCAAGGCCTCATAGAAGCCTTTGTGATCACCTGTATCTGCGCATAATTGAGTTTTTTCAGCTAGGTCAATCCACCATTTGTTCTGGATGTCACGGAGTTTCTGTTGGAGCTTGCTGCATGCGAGACGAAAGGCTGCTTTTCTTGCGTGACAGGATGGCAGTGCAAGGTGTGCTTGGTGGGCGGTTCTCTTCTTCCTCAACAAGTCTTGGATTTCTTGGTTGTTTTCGTCAAACCAATCCTTGTTCTTCTTGAGGGAGAACCCTAAGGATTCTTCGGAGGATTGCAGGATGCTGTTTTTAATATGATGCCAGATTGTTTCAGGAGAGGAATCTGCAGAATTTTTGGGAATGTTATCGAGCTTAGTTTGAAGGTTTGCCTGGAAACTGTCTCTTACTGTGGCTGATTGGAGATTGTTAACTTGGAGTTTTCTCCTTGGGATGCTGCCCCTTTTTGGTTTGATTTTGATCTTGAAATTGAGTTTACAGCGCACCAGCCGATGGTCTGTTTGGCATTCTGCGCTGGGCATCACGCGGGTATGGTGGACATCGCGGACATCTCTCCGTCGCACCAGGACATAATCGATGAGGTGCCAATGCTTAGAACGGGGGTGCATCCAGGTTGTCTTCAGACTATCTTTCTGCTGAAAGATAGTATTAGTGATGGTGAGTTGTTGCTCTGCACAGAATTCTAGCAGAAGTCGACCATTATCATTGCAGTTTCCAACACCATGCTTGCCTAATACACCTTTCCAAGCTTCAAAATTCTTGCCTACTCTGGCGTTGAAATCACCAAGGATAATGATCTTATCGTCTGCAGGGACCTTTTGGGTAAGGAGGCGCAGGTCAGTGTAAAATTTATCTTTTTCAGCAGGGTCAGCTTGGAGAGTTGGGGCGTATATACTAAAGATGACAACATGTTGCTTGTTGTTTAGTGGAAGGCGTAGGGAGATAATGCGGTCAGAGTGACCTGTCGGCAGATTTTCGAGTTTAGGAACAATAGAGTTTTTGATCATGAAGCCGACTCCTGAGAGGTGTTTTTCGGTTCTGGGCTTGCCTGACCAAAAGAGTGTGTAACCGGCACCATGTTCTCTGAGGCTGCCTTCTTCATGAAGGCGAACTTCACTGAGAGCGGCAATGTCGATGTTGAGACGAGCCAGCTCATGGGCAATTAGGGCAGACCGACGCTCAGGACGTCCGCTATCTGCAGAATCGAGCATGGTTCTGATGTTCCAACATGCTAGAGTTAGTTTAGGTACACCTTTGGAGGCAGGTGCGTGCCTTTGACTTTTCTTTGTGCGACCGCATTGGAGGAAGATGCCCGTTGGTCTGCGGTTAACCAACCGGGTGAAAGTGGAGATGAGCTTTGTTTAGGCCACCTTTTCTAGGCCCCTCTCCGAGTGGAGCAAGCAGTGCTGTCCTTGGAAAGGCTGCTTGGTCGTTCAGGGTGCTGCCTCAAGAGACTGTCATCTCCGGTCAGTCTCAAATGACCAATATCCTGAACCGCCTGCATGCAGGGTTGAGTCTGCGGCTCCCAGTGCATCTTTCACCTGCCGTTTCGACCCTCGCCCGTCGCTACAGGACTTTTTGCATGTGGGTAAAGCCTTCAAGCCTGCGCAATGGATTTTTTAGGTGAGATGCAGTATGCGCCGAACTGAACCCACCCTTTAGTCCTGAGGTTCATCTGCCAGGGCCGAGCGAGCTTGGACGGTGGCAGTGAGGTCCTCAGGATGTAGGTTTGATTAGAGTGACCTTCTCTTAGATGGATGGCCTTACAGGGCTAAGCGAGCTCCATCTGCCCGGGTTTGGGATTAGAGTTGTCCTTCTCCTAGGATGACTGCCAGAAGGCTAATGAGCTCATCCTACCCACAGATTTATTGTATCTGACCCTATAGTTTTGACCTGTCTGGCATGGGCGACCCTACCAAAGGCATGTACCATCGCCAGCGTAGCTCGCAACCACATAGGGGTATACAGGTTGCATTCTTACTATTAAAAACGATTAGGCCAAGTCTTACACTACCTAGTTTTCTGCCATCTGTCTATATTCAATCCCAGGGAAGCACCCGGGATCAGCCCTTTGTCCTGACCAACCTTACAGGATGTAACAGATAAATCCAGGACATACCAAACCTGGGCAGTAGCCACGGGTGAACCAAAAACAAACAAACGAGCGAAACTGTTCTGGCCACCGTACCCATCTAGGGCTCGAGGCCCTCTCTAGGCCCCAGCCCGACCGAGATCTCCAAGCCCCAGAGGAAACTATTATCCACTCTGAACTTGTCCTCCCCCCACCGTGTTTCCTCATATCTTCCCACGCACTACTTACCTGACCACCCTCCAGTCCGAGGACCCCCACAGCCTCCTTGTTACCCCCCCCTCCCCAAACCAGACCGGCAAACCTCTGTGTATTCCGAGGCTTCAATTCTCCTTTCTCTCCTTTCGCACGAGGGCACAAGGTCACGCCGGCGAAGCTCCCTCTCTCCTTTCCCGCTGGGGGGGGAGGGGACCGGGTGCGGCCCCGCGCGGGACCCCGGGGCGGCCCCGCGCGGGACCCCGGGGCGGCCCCGCGCGGGACCCCGGGGCGGCCCCGCGGCCGCGCGAGAACCGCGGGAGCGACCCCGCGGCCGCGCGAGAACCGCGGGAGCGACCCCGCGGCCGCGCGAGAACCACGGGAGCCGAAACAAGAGTCTAATTTAATATCAAATCTATGTCTTCCAATAGATCCTCTTTTCCTTGGCCTTGCTTGTCAGTCCAGGCCAGGCCTTAAAAGTAATTTTGTTTGGTGTATGTTAACGTAGAAGAAATGTTAAGTAGAAGAATTAATTTAATGTCTACCTAGACTTCAGTAAGGTTTTTAAAACCATCTCCCATAAGATTTTGAAGGAGAAGCTGATGACATATAAGCTAGATGAGCTAGGACGGGGTGACTGAAAACTGTGTGACCAGCCACCCCACAGGTCAGCACTGCCTTCAATCCCCTTTAAACATCTTCATTAATGATCTGGCTTATGGGGCAGAGTGTACCCTTAACAAGTTTACAGACAGCACCTAAATGTAAGGAGTGGCTGATGTACCAGAGGCTCATGCTGCCGTCAAGAGGGACCTCCACAGTCTGGAGAAATGTTTTGACAGGAATGTCATGAAGTTGAACAAGGTCGAGTGTAAAGTCCTGAATCTCAGAAGGAACAACCCCATGTAACAGTATATGCTGGGAGGGGACCAGCTAGAAAGCAGCTTGGCAGAAAAAATTTTGAGATCCTGGTAGCTAAGTTAACCAGGTAGCTAACACGCCAGGAAGGTGTCCTTACAGCAAAGAAGACTAAAGGCGTCCACATCTGCTTTAGGAGGAGTGTTGACAGCACATCGAGGGAGGGGATCCCTGCCCTTTATTCAGCCCTGGTGAGGGCTGAAGTACCTGAAGTACCACTTCCAGTTCTGGATTCTCCAGTTTGAGACTTATAAAAGGTAGGAGAAAAAAAAAAAAGGTAAGAGAAAAAAAGAAGGTAAGAGATAAGAAATGAGAAAATAAGAGAAAAAGAAATTTAATTCAAGAACACTTCTTTAATGATGTTTTCCCTTAGCAACAGAAATTATTCTTGAAAACTGAAATGTGCTTTCTCATCACTTTGGGAGGAGAAAGCATTAGAATTCACATACTGTCCCCTAAGCATTCCATCTAATTTGCCTAGGACTAGAGAAATGACTGCTCTGCTCAGGGAGAAGAGCAGTGAATCATATATGTGGGAAATGAAGTTCATTATGCCATCTTGTGCAATCCAGCATTGGTCAAGTCTTTTTAAAATAGAGCTGTATGTCCCATAAGTAATACTTAGGGTTTCATCTAAGAACAGAATGCCATTGAACTTCTTTTTTTTTATTTTTTTTTTCCTGTTTAGTGTCTGTCTTCAGTCAAGATATATTTCATCTTCTCACATAGTAGAAAAATCTATTTCAGCAGCTTATGACTTTGAAGGGTATCCTTTGTCTGTTCTGCCAATCAGGATAAAACAGTAGTGAGAGAAAGAGATAAGAAGAGTAAATTGAGAGTTTCTCTCTATTTATCTTTCTCATAAATTTTTTCATAGCATTTTCCTTCTAATGAATGCAAATTCACAAAGCACAGATTACTTTGATTTTGCCCACCATAAAATTCACCCTCAAGTATTTTCCACTAGGATCATATGGGTTTTACAAAAGGTAGAAACATGATTTTTGCAGTTGGTTCCTTTGTATTTCCCTTTACCTGACAGAATGGAAGTCCTATTAGCCTCAATGACTGATCCTGTATAAGAATAGAAAGATACAAAATACAAAATGAGCATCATGGTTCTGGGATTACTTCAGTGACTGAGCTTGCACAGGAAATTTGAATAGTTCAGTCCTCATATCATAAGAACCCGAAATCTTGGCCTGAAATCTCAGGACTGGTAGCATATTCCAAAATTATTTGCTTTCTTAGAGAACTTCCAAGCAGGTGCAGAACAGAGGAAACTAGAGCATTCTGAATGAATGAATGAAAGAGAACCGTATCACTTCACTTTCGCATCACTCTTACATAATAAGTAACATCATACATGGAAAACTTGCCGTAAAGAACAGTTTCAGAACTTAAGGATGAAATCTATTTAGTTTTGAACACCTCAGTGTTAGTTGTCTACATCCAAATTAGTCACTGTACAGAGATTCATACAGTCAATAGAGGTAAAGATGACTCCAGTTCACTCAACCTGTCTTGTACTCTAGTCCTTGCAGGAAGTGCTTTGCCCTCTAAAGGTGCATATCTTCCTTATGTGGTCCCAGAGGTTACTAATTTTTGAAGATGACAATGATCTAGGTTGACTCTTTAAGTTTAGACAAATAATTTTCAAGTGTCTAAGTTAACTCAGATGAAGCCCCTGCAAATACCTAACAGCATTTTAGAAAAAAACCTGTGTCATTATTGCATTTAAAGCCTCATTCTTTTTCTTTCCTATTTTTTTTATTTTTGTCTTTGTTTTTTTTAAGGCCTCTATTTCTACATACACCTCTCAAGAGTAAGCATTTGTATGTTACTTGAATTTATTCAAGAAATTTCAAAGAACTTTACAGAGAGCTGCAAGCTACAGAAATTTGCTTTTAAACTACTTATTATTTTTTTTATTACTTATACAGTACAGTTTCTCTTCAATAAAAGTTAAGTTTTGTTAAAAGTTCTACAGATTAATACAAATAGAATTCAAAATTTATAAAAATAGAAGGCACAGCAAAATCTTGTCCTTTGTCACATATTATCAGAAAAAAATCAATACTCTGGCTTCACAGCATTTTCTTCAGGATGTGTGACCACTATCCAGAACTCAATTTGATCAGTCCATTTTATGCTGCATCTAATTAACAAAGAAGACTTCCTTCCATTGCAAAAATGAGACGAAGATATTGCTTTTATGAAGCGTTCGCAGAGCTATTTTACATGTACCAGAATATAATCTTACCCAATGATATGGTGCTTAACTGAAAACTATAAAATGAAACAGAAAGTTAACCAAGGTTCCTATTCAAGATTATTGGGAAATTTGTTATACATGGGTCATTAATGTAAACTACCTGAGAAGCATTACAGGGACGTTGCAAGGTTGACCCCTCTTCCTCTGCAAACGGTATTTTATATTTTTAAAATACTCCCCAATAAAACAGAACATTTCTTTTTTGGATTTGGACTGTCAAAATGTGAGCTGCTTAACCCTGATATTCCTTTAGAGCTGTTCATAATACTTTTTTAAAATCTAGGTTTAGTGTATATCTGTAACTTAATAATACTTATAACTTAGCTGATTCCTGTTTAAGTGGAACTAGACATTATTAGAATCAGTGATGGGATAGACTAAAATAGTTCTGAAAGAGTAATAATCAAGGGCTAGAAGGAAATGGCATACTCTAGAAAGAACTGTTGAAAATTGAAATATATTGCATAACTTTTTTCTGCATAGTGAATGAGATTATTAAAATCAGATTTATTTTTTACAGATTTTAACTCCTCAGAGAAGGGAATCAAAAGGGATGTTTTAAACATCATCCACACCTGACTTGGAAAACAACTTGAAAGGATGTTCTGTGACCCCTTTCTGCACATGACAGGAACTAAACTCAAAGGGTACTTTGGGCTTTAAAGAAGGAGACAGCTTAGCAACTGGTCAAATTTTAAATGCAGATTTCCCTCTTAAAGGGAAAATATGTATGAGAGACATCTCTATGTTTCAAACCCCATGAAATGCATAAAACATTTAACCTCTGTAAGCATTTGCTAATACAAAAAGTAATCCTTACTTTTCTCATAAGAATATACATAAGGTATTCTGCGCCTTTGTTTTTTTCTTTCTCCTCATCATTCAAATCCTAAGTGATAATTATACATTGGGATAATGAATAAGGGCTGCTGGATCTTCCAGACAGGGAATGTATATGCTGCATTCAGCTGTTTACAGACTTAAAGACCCCTTGACGCAAATTTGTATCATGTCATTAAGTATTTGGATCTCCAATTCATCTGAAAGAATATACGAAAAATCAATCAGAAAAGCATTTCTCACTTTGCTACACAGCAGAAAAGGCTCCAATTATTAATGCAAATAAGTGATTAGAACAAATTATGGCGTCAGGTACCCTTATTTTAGATGCAGAACAAAGAAATTGTGAACTTTCAGCTAAGTATAGTTCAACACCAAAAAAATAATCCTATATTCGTATTCTTTTTAAAGGTTGGTGAGAGCTGCTATACTCTGTGGATGTTTATTAGTAGACAAATCTGCCAAACCTGGGAATCAGAACTCAAGACATATCCCTCTATTCCCATAACAAATCTTACAGCTCAAATTCAACTTGTTCTTACCACAGATGGAACAGAATGGTAAATATAAGGATCTGCATGATTTAGGCAATTACAAGATCAGTATTTTTCAATTCAGGACACACATTACGTATCCAACAAATAACTTATTAACTCTATATGTTCATTTAGTAGAGCTAAAGGGAAAACCTTTTATCGATAACAGGATCTCTGCATGAAATCTCTCCAAACCCAGTATACGTTTTTTGCATAAGAAATTATCCTGGTGAGAAAGTTTACAACCGTAACCTAGCCATACAACACCAGAAGAGATATTGGCAAAATCAATTTTGATTTCTGTGGCAGTCGACACATCTATATAACAGAATATATTTTCTCTAGTCTCACATTTATTTACTTTTTTTTTACTTAGATATAGATATAGAAGTGGTAACTTCTAAAAATGCAACCCTATAGATATAACTATCTTCTACATAATTTAATCACAAGCTTTAATTGGCCAAGTAGCCCTCCAGCATCCCATCTTCTCTGTACATCTCCATTTCTCAAATTTAGGATCACTACCTCACAGTCTTATCACACTGCTTGAATTCCATGGCCAACAACAGAGTACCACAAGGGAACAGACATGTCCTTGGAGGCAGTGTAGCGGGTCAGAAGAAAAAAGAAGGGGGTTGCACTGTGAAGAATGTTTGCACAAGTGGCAGAAAATAGAGGGCCTGGTGTTTTAGGAAGGCATACAGGGAAGCAAAGAAAGTAATGGTAGTAAAGCCAAGATACAAAATGGTTACCTCAAGATCCCTTTTTTCTTTTCATCAAAGCATAACCGATGCATGCAGTCTTATATGTTGTCTTTGTAAATCTTTCTCACCATTTTAGCTTTCCTCCTTACCTGTTTGCTCATCTAATCTAGGCTTCATAGAGACAATAATTCAACTGAGCCAAACAAAGTCATCAGGGGCTATTGTCTGGCTGGAGAAAGGAAAAATACCCCAATCAATCACATACCCTACTACTTTAAAAGAGAAGACTAAATACAGTAAATGCAAGGCAGGGGAGCAGGATGTTAAATGTGGTAGTTTGGGGTTTTTTTAGCAATTTAGTAACAGATGGGCAAAAGACCAGCGATGAAAGAGCTTTCATGTGGCAAATATTCTGCTTCATAGTAGTACAATGGGAGTTACTACACCAGAACATGAATATCTATGCTGTCAAACTCCGCAGAATAATGTTCCTTGTTTAAAATGAAAAGTAGAATAGAAAGCTCAGGAGAAGCTTCGGACATCAAAACCAGTAGCCATCCACAGCCCACTGCATTGTGGTACAGGCCTGCACAGTCTACTGTGAGCACAGCCACACTTTCTGCCACTTAATGCTGCCTAACCATACCAAAAGCTTTCACAGATCTCTGGTGACTTAAGCCCAACAGGTCACCATTCCTACTATAGATTCTAAAAGCCACCAAGAAAAGTTGAAATCTAACAACATGGAATCAATTTGAATAATGAAATCTTTATTTTCCCTTATTCAAAGTATTCCAAAAAGAGGGAAGAAAAGCCAAATTATAAGTAAATTTAAGCCAGAAGTTCACCAAGGGAGTTGATTGCCTCTGTTGACTTTGCAGTTGAATTTGTTTCTTCACATTGTTTTGAGAGGCAGTAGCAAATCTATGTGGATTGCTTGCACTCTCTTGAGTAATTTCAAATACAATATTTAAATGCTTATCTTAAAAGAAGCTTCAGTGCAGCTAACAAGTATTTCCTAATGTTTACATATAATTTGCGAAATAAAATCCTCTCCTCATCTCCACATATTGATGTTACTGCAAATAGCACTATTTTTTCTTCTTTTTTTTTTAATGGCTTTTGGAATGGGAATCAAAGTGCATATAAAAGAAAATAATAAAGTGAGCGACTACAGAATTTTTTCAGGAAAAACACTTAGAGGCTATTCCAATCATTTTTGCTAATCTTCCTGATTCTCTTCTGAGGGGTTCAAATGCTACATAGAGGAGGAAGTTTGTACACAGTTATTTGAAAATTTATTCTTTTAACCTTGATGCAAGCAAAATGTATTCTTCATTTTCTGTAAAAACTGCATCAAGATTTGTCTGAGAAGGGATTTTTTTGATTGTAAAATTAAAAGAAGTAAACTGAACTATATCTCTATAGTGATGTTTGAATTTTAATTATGTGCCAGAAAATATATATAACAATATTGTTTAATTTGATGGCAGCAGATGTTACACAAAAAGTTACAGCCTTTCAAAATTGGTTTTTAAGGGTGGTGGTATGTTTTCAGATGGGATGCTTTTAAAGTGTATAGAGTTTCACTAAAGGTTAATCTAAAATAGTACAAGAAAATATTTTTTTAATATTGAATTAATTATTAATAATATGTTTTATTTCTCAAGGCAGGGTCTCTGCAGTTTGTTAGCAGAAAAATTGATGAGGCTTGATGGGGTAATTGATTAGAACTAATGATTTTTTTGAAGGGGTTAAAACTGACAAACTTCTCTGCCAAGCCACTGATAGGCTAAAGTTTCTGTATGCATTGTATGTAAATTATAATCACTTTTTCCTCTTTCTTTTTTTCAGATTCAAGGGGCCTAGACCAAATGTAGCCACAGAGGATGCCAACTGTTAAAGTCTTTTCTTTAACTTTTGGTAGAGAAGATAATTCACACCATTATTCACATCCATTTCTTGGCAAGATTTTACCAATTAGAATTTAGACTGCAGCAGTAGTGAGGCTTCTGCATGTGCTCCTTGACACCCTAAGGATCTCGAACTCCACCATTTCATGGTCACTGCAGTCCAGGCTGCCCTTAAGCTTCCCATTCCCCCCAGCCCCTCCTTGCTGATGAGAACAAGGTCAAGCATAGGACCTCTCCCCAATGGCTCTATCACTTGAAGAAGGAAGTTATCCTGAATGCACTCCAGGAACCTCCTGGGTTACTTGTGCCCTGCTGTGTTGTCCTTCCAGCATTTATCAGGGTGTTGAAGTACCCCATAAGGCCCAGGACTTGGGAACTTTAGGCCACTCCTAAATTGTCTTTAGAGGGCCTCATCTGCCTGGTCTTTCTCAGTGGGCAAACTGTAGCAGACCACCACTACAATGTCACCTGTCCCTACCTTCCCTTTAATTCCGACCCACAAGTTCTTGGTCAGCTCCTCATCCATCTCCGGGCAACACTTTATGTAATTCAGCTGGTCGCTGACAGAGAGAGTAACATCCCCTCCTCATCTCCACTGCCTGTCCTTCCTAAAGAGCCTGTATCCTTCCATTCCAATGCTCCTAGGAGTTGGAGTCATCCCACTGCATAGGATTTCTTTGGACAATTATTAGTTCCATTTTGTAGTTGTAATAATCTTGTTTCTAAGATTTACATGGAGGTTGCTTTTGCCAGTTAGATGTGAGAACAATATTTTTTCAAAATGCCTCCTCAAACTATCCCATTTGAGAGGTAAGCTGAGAAGATTGTCTGTCACATAGCTCCATGCTTACTGTCATAGCCCATGCATTAGATAGGCAGAGCACAAAGTGGCGAACATATTTGCCTCTAATTAAAACAACAATTAATTACTCTAATTTAATTTACAATATTTGTCCAGGGAATTATACTGTGTGTTAAACTGAGATAGAATCACAGAATTACAGAATACACTGAGTTGAAAGGGACCCACAAAGATCATTGAGTCCAACTCCTGGCCCAGCACAGGACCATCCCCAAGGGTCACACCATGTGCCTAAGAGTATCATTCAAATGCTTCTTGAACTCAGACAGACTTGGTGCTGTGACCGCTTCCCTGGGGAGCCTGTTCCAGTGCTCAACAAAACTCTGAGTGAAAAACCTTTTCCTAATATCTAATCTAAACCTACCTTGACACAACTTCATGTGGCTTCCTCAAGTCCTGTTACTGGTCATCAGTGTGAAGAGATTGGTACCGGCCCCTCCACTTCCCCTCCTGAGGGTGTTGAAGATCACAATGAGGTCTCCCCTCAGTCTTCTCTTCTCCAGGATGAACAGATCAAGTGACCTCAGCCACTCCCCATATGGCTTCCCCTCAAGACCCTTCACCATCTTCATTGCCCTCCTTTGGACACTCTCTAAGAGCTTAATATCTTTCTTATATTGCAGTGCTCACAACTGCACACAATATTCAAGCTGAGGCCACCCCAGTGCAGAGCAGAGCGGGATAATCCTCTCCCTTGTCCCGCTGGAAATGCTTTGCCTGATGCCCCCCAAGACACAGCTGGCCCTCCTGGCTACCAGAGCACTGCTGCTGACTCCATATTCAACTGGCCATCCACCAGGACCCCCAGGTCCCTTTCTGCAGTGCTGTTCTTCAGCCTCTCATTCCCTAGCCTATGAACACATTCAAGGTTGCCCCATCCCAGGTGCAGAATCCGGCACTTGCCCTTGTTAAACTTCACACAGTTGATGATTGTCCATCTCTCTAATTTGTCTACGTTACTCTGCAGGGCCTCTCTGCCCTTGAGGGAGTCAAAAACTCCTCCTAATTTAATGTCATCTGCAAACTTACTTAGTATTCCTTTGAGTCCTGCATCCAAGTCATTAAAGATGATGTTGAAAAGAACTGCACCAACGATGGAGCTTTGCATAATTGTGGAGGAGCAGGAATCAGAGTGGGAATGGTTTCCAGCATGGAAAAAGATATACAACAATTGAAAAAGGACTTTATTATATGGACTTTACAGTTCTTATGTGGTTTCAAATATGTGCATTGTATGTTACCCCTACAGTTGTACCGCCTAGGCATGCCCAGGCATGTCTCAAGTTGCCTGTTCCCTGCTTTCCCTGCTTCTCCCTCTGACTGGCTGAAGAAGCTGCAGTGTGAAGAGAGCTGCCATTGGTCCTCCTTTCTCAGTTCCTCCCCAGTTCCTCCCTCTTCCCCCGAGTCCCTACTCCTATTCGTTTCCTGGTTGTCTGTCTCATGCTCCACCCCATTTTCTGGCCCTTTCCATGCCAGAGCTTATATAAACCCCCGCACACTCTCAATAAACCACCATTGGACCAGACCTTCAACCTCATCTCGGACCCTTTGTGCAGTGTCGCAGTCCCGCTCCCCACCCCCACGGACCATGGCACATAATCCCACTAGTGACCGTATAAAACTGAACTACATGATTTTTTGGAGCACATTTTCATTTCAGTAACAATCTTTTTCACTAGACACCTGGTTGGTATGCATTTTTGTAAACAAAATTTATTGTACAGACACTGTATATAAAAGCTTTTCTGTTGTGATTTTTTTGTTTAAAAGTTTGTTCTAGTCTCTAGAGATACTTTGCTTGAAAAAAGAAAAACTTTCTTCCTTGTAACTCATGGGTTGGATTTTCTGAAAGACACATGCATTATTTTTCAAAGAATCAATAGAATAACTCTGATTGAATATACATATTTTAACTTAACACATTTACGGTAAAAATCTTGCACAATATGACAGGTTATAATTTGCAAAGGGTGGAAGATCACTTGGGATGCAAATGTCTTAATTCTTGAGGTAAGCAACCAAGGAAAGATAGGAAAGACATTGCAATGTTGAGATTCTGATCCCATGAACTAGGAAAGGTTAGATTTTCTAGAACTGTCTGATTTTTTTACTTACCTCATCTTTTAAATTAAATGTTCATATATGTAAAAACTTTTATAGTACTTCATTTTTTAAACCATTGCAATTTCTAATAATGTATTTTTCCAACATGTTAAAGGGTTGTGTCATAGGTTAAGCCACCTTCCCTCCCCCCCAGGAGGGGGCTGGAGTGATTGGTCCCAGGAGAGTTTCCCCTGAGGGACAAATCGGAGCTGTTTTCTTTCGCTCCTGTGAAATTAGATACAACAGCTGGAAGTTGTTGGTGTAATGTGTGTGAGAGTGTGTATGAGAAAGAGAGGAAAAAGTTGATGGGTGGCCAGGGGCCTCTAAACCCAGGGGGTGGCTTGGCCAGGGCTGGAGGCAGTGTGTAGGAGTGTGTGTGTTGTGAGGGAGAAACTCACAACCATGAGGTGAGATGGGGGAGGCCCTTATGGGGGCCAGGCCCTCTTCCCCCCCCATCCAGCTAAGGGGCTTGGGACAGTTTGTAACTGGACCGAGAACCCATGGCCAAGGCTGGAGGGCTCTTTTTCTTCCCCCACTGCCCGGGGAGGTGGTGGTGTGGACTCAAGGCAGGCGAGGCATTGGAGCCAAGCCAAGAGACGGGACGGAGTGGTTCGGTTGCCCAGAGAAGCAGCTGCAATTCATGCAGGAGCTGGAAAAACTCCAGGCAGAAATGGGAGATGGGCCAAGCGGCTCGGAGGTGTCCTACGTGGGTTTGGACGAGGGATGCTGAAACTGAAAGCTGCAGCAGCTAAGGAAGAAAGGAAACCAAACTGGCAGGTTTTTCCGGGAAGGACTTTTGGTGAAAACTATTTGGGGTAAAAAGACTGAGTGAGACCCAGAAACCTGCAACCTGGAGAGTGAGAGTGGAACATCTTACTTTCTAGGAGGAAACCTTCACAAACCAGGGAGCTGACTCCCTGGACCTTTTGTGATGAACACCTGATGACGGTGTTTCCCTTGCAGCTCAGGATGAGTCTTCAGCAGGAAATGAGGGCTGGTGGGGGTGAGAGACCCCTTTCCCTAATACCCCCATGAGAGAGAGATTTTTCACTATCGCCCTGAAGACTTCTCCTGAACTGATGTGGGAGGGTCCAAGGGGTGGTAGGGATTGTGTTAATATTATGTATATAATTGCTTTTTAGTTTCTTTAGTATTTATTGTGTATAGTAATAAATTGTATATAATCCCCTTCCCCCATACTGAGTTGTACCTGTCTGAAAATTTCTCTTCTGTGTTGAGGTAAATTGTGTGGGGAGATTGGAGATTGGAGAACTATGTTCTCTTATTTTATCAGAATTATAATTCCGTGTGCAGTTTTGTGGAATCTAGAAATATCTTATCATTTGGACTTCTGAACCGTTCCAGTGAAGTCCTAATGCAAAAGAACAAGAATACAGTTAAACTGGGGATACAGATTTTGTGACACATTATAGCATAGAACGTCTATGTTCACCAATGAGACACACAATGAGAGAATTTTTAAATGTATTATATATATGTTGAGTAATACATTCAGTGCAACTGGCTTGGTGAGCAGTAGCAGTGTGAGCTGCAGGGTGAGCTTTGGGTGTTGGGACTGTTGCCTTAGGGGGTTTTGATTTTTTTTTTTATTTTTCTAATTTTTATAAGTTATATAGCAAATGTAGATTTTAGAAGCAATTGCATTAATTCCCTTACCCTTTAGCACAGTAGCTACACAGATCCCCAACCCTTTTACCCCATTCCATGTTCCCCATATCAATTCCTCCTTAAATTCCTTTTAGCATATTTAATCTTCTTTCCAGGTAAGTCTCCTACTGTTTAAGAACATCTGCTCCCTAGCCTGAACTGCAAGATACAACCAAAGACCGTGTGCACTGTGTACTCCGAAGAAGAGGAAGATGATGCAGGAGTGGTCCCAAAACAACCCCCAGACCCAATTCCCGAGGGGCAGATTGGGGGGTGGAATGGGGCAAAGGCCAGAGGGTGGACAACTTAGGGATTGGATGGACATTATTATAAAAATTGTAACGCTGGAACGGGGAGCAGCGTGCATAACTTGTAACTCCAATGCCTGGGAGGCATCATTAAAACCTTCCCTTACCTTACCTCCAAAATTAAGTTGCCCTGGAGTTTTTTTCTCCCTGAGTTTTCTTTTAGGCAATAGGACCCTGAGGCAATAAGCTGTGACCTGCTGACCCTTTGCACAACAAAGAACAGGGGACCCATGGCCCAGCCAGGGGACCGGACTCTCAGAGACACAGCAGAAGCTGAGGACTGGGGAGGAAGAGCCCAGCATTTAGATGTACATGTATAAAACCCCATGGTTTCTTTTGTTCAGGGTCCCTCCTCAAAGGCACCAGCTCAAGCTGCTATTTCGCTATTGCACCAAGATTAAATTATTTTAAGGATTGAGACTTCTGAGACAGTCGAGTCAGTAAGGAAACTTGGTCTGACTGTGTAAGTGTGGTGTGTGTACCTGCAAAGGAGCATCAGTCCCAGCTCAGGTGGTGTGAGTGTGACTGCCAGAGTGGGTCCTCCATGGTCAGACAGGGAAGTTTCCTCTTAACATATTGTCACGCCGAGTGTCACACACACAGAGTAACACTTAAAATTCAGACTTCATTAATGATTCTTTATAGTGTTGAAACTACTTCAGTGCTCTAAGCAACTAATGGAGTAAGTTAACTGTACAATGCTTTTACCATATCTTGCAAGGTAACTGAGGGAAACATGAATGACATTGAGGTTCCTCAAGGTAAGGCAGACCTTGGGTAAACAACTAACACAAACAATCTATATTGTCTTGATTCCCAGGCCTGATGGTGCAGACTGAAGTAGGAGCAAACTGTCAAAGGCAAGCATATACCAGATCATACTGGTATCATCTGTACTTCATGACAGGTGGAACAGTTCTCCAGTGAACTTTGTATTTATGTAGTCTGGGGCTTTTATGGAACACATCGTGTTCACCAGTTGAACCTCAACCCTGCGTTTTAGCTGTTCCTGATTTAAGGTTTAAATTCAGTGCAGCCTGAACATGGGACCTTGGCTGGGTTTTGCTAAGGAAGTTGGTATGAAGGAATAAGTACATGAGCTAAAGCAACATAAGATAAGAAAAGCAGGAAACAAAGTATAATAGTTCAGATGGTGACAAAAAAAGCAAGAGGACAAATACTGACAAGAGGCACTATAAAAAACTAATCCAGAAAAGCCTCCAAAAAAGGTCAGCAAGATGCAAGGGAGATCAACATTTCCCCAACTGACTTGCTTGAGTTGCTTATTGAGTGTTTTTGTGGGGATTAATCTTCAGTATCTAATATGTGAACTGTCAATTAATACCTTTCTTTCATAGTTGCTCTGTAAGCATTAAAGGACGCTGGGACATAAATGACCTATAAATTTCCATGCTGGAAAATTCTGTTTAACTCTTGTAAAAATATGCAGCCCCCTTATTTATACTGCCACTTCCAGTGCTTTTGTTCCTGATGCCACTTCTGTTGCTCTTCTCATGCATGTGACTGAAAAACCATGACAGTACCTGAGGGCCATTATTGTGTTATCTTCATCCTTTGAGATGAATCAGACAAAGCCAGCCATCTTGGAGAAGGTTCAAATCTTCTGGATATGAGAGGCATTGACCAGAGCAACCAAAACTGCCAAGAAGTTGTTCATTACTTTCTTGAGTTTTCCAACATATTACTTATACAAACCAGCCATTTAAGGGCTTTCAGGACTCTCAGGTATAGTGGGATTTCTTATTAGAAGAATCTATTTGGTTTGGTCCAGAAGTCTACTGGCAAACTTGCATTTATAACCTGCCACAAAACAGCGAGCAAAGCAACCGGGCAGGGTCTGTTTTTTGTTGCATTTTTAGTACTGATGTGCAGAGCCAATTTTTTCTTTCACTTCTTTTTTAAGTGCTCCAACTACTATGTTACTACTGAAGTAGTGGGTTACATAAACAGAAAATCTCTTCTTACTGCATTTCTTCAGTGAAGGACATAATGAGTTCTGTCCCTAGTGGTGAATTTAGTGCTTTAAGCAGAACTACAAGCTAGGGCCTTTTAGAGAACTCAGTGATTTAGGATTCACAAACTTTTGCCTGTGTCTATCAGCAGAAGACCAGAGAAGCTCTCATAGTGGTCTCACAAACACTTCTTAAAATAACTGGTCAATAACTAAACTATTATGACAGAAAATTGAAATTCACTTGTTCTTATAAATTTCTAACAAGGCATTTCTACAGACTCAATTAACCATGTTTTACAGTACGTTAAAAAAAATCCCTGATTTTACCATGTGCCTTTTACTTTGGTGGTTTTTTTACCATTATGGAGCTTACTGTGATAACACTTGTGCTACAGTTTAAGGCTTAGGATCACGTAACAGAAGGTATCCCGCTTGTGTGAGTTTCCACTGTAAGCATAGAGTAATTGTAACAAAATTACGGTTAAAACAGACAAAAAGTTCAAAGAAACCTTGCCTGACAGAACTGGTTAAGTACTGCATAAGTCTATAATTTCTAATAGTGGTAGGGTACACGTATATGTATGCTCAAATGCTCTCCACTATTACACAACTTTGTTGTTTTGTAGTGGTCATGGCAAAAATGAAACTTAAGAAAGCAGAAGAAAATGAAAAAAAAATCTGGTTTTAATTAATTAGTTACTTGCATACTGGCTATGTGGAAAGAAAGCATGATCCAAACAAGAATTATTAACGAAATACAGGAGATAAATTTACTGTAAAGTGAAGTTTTATTCTTTGGAGAGTAATAGTAAAAATTCCCATTGTTCTAAATGGGAGCAAAATTTAGCCTACAGCTTATATGACATTCATCAAAATATTCATAAGTTGTAATATAAGATTTAATAGAAATATCTTTCATATTTCATTAGTATGTCAAGGTGAAAACTAATGGACTATAGATATCATGAGTTTAAGAGCAGCTTTTTTGCTCATGTTTGACATTTCTCTCCTTGACCCCTTTACACTTTCTGGGTTATGTAGAAAAATGACATTATTTAATTTGCTCCCCCTGTCAAAAATCTCTGGAAATACAACTGAGTGAAAGAAGTGAAAAGACTTTGGAGGGGACTGAAACAAGGAAATGTCACTGATTTAGAAATACTCCTTGTGCAAGAGCCTTTGCCAGTAGCAATAATTTTACCATTCATAATGATTGCATCAAGTTGCACATGACAAGCAGCACTCCACACAGCACTGTGACCTGCAGGAAACCATTCCATTTGTAAAAGGCCAAACGTTCTTTGCCTTAAGCTTTTGAAATGAAGCAGAGAAAACAATTTCAGGGCTATTTACTACCCAGGTCTCTGACAGCTTTTGTCCTAGCTTCCTGTAAAAGATGTTTGCTTTTAGTTACAATCCTTTAAGTAAATATGATGCTTGTGGCTACAAAAAAAAAAAAAAAAAAAAAAAAAAAAGCATTTGCTTGGGTTTTTTGAGTCATAGAGCTTTTATCTTGTTTCTAAAATCATAAAGTGTGCCTGGCAATGCTTTTTTTTTTTAGAGTTAATGACTGATGTCCTTTCTATACATTTTAGGTAATCAGATAAGAATTCAGATGATCACAGAATAATGCTAGCAATGTAGAAAAATGTTTCTAATAGTTTTGTTACTGATGCATGTCCACGCTCCAAATCAAACAAAATTTTTTATTGCCAAGTTTCAGTTTTATGCTGCATTTTGAATTCTCATCTCTGCTGCTGACTTTGGGGGAATATTTGGAAAAGATACATAAACTCCCTTCAGTAATATTTTAAAAAAAAGGTACATTCATGACCAATATAATGTTTAAATAGACAATTGAATCCAGAAAGAATCCTAGCTTAACAAGGAAAATTAGAGTACAAAATTTACCAAGTAAACCCCAACTTGCTAAATGAAAAAACCCAGTGTCTTATTCATATGCCCATGCATATTATTACAAGACAAAATTACAAGACATCTATGGTGAACCTAAAGACTAGCAAACCCTTTCAGTGCATCAGAAAACCATGGCACAACAGAAAACTGCTGGCACAAAACTTTGCCAACAGCAAAGGGAGTCATGGAATGACAAGAGTGTATGCCATAATAACAGTAAATTAGGAAGAGATAATGCCAAAGTTTGCACTAGTATTGCCTACAATATTCTGTATCCCAGAAGTATCAGTCATGTGCATAGGTGTCCTGATTCTCCCCTCAAAACAGAAAAAATTCTACAGTATACAGCAACACTTTGCTTTCCAACATTTCCCTTGTTGTTCCTGCTGCTTCCTTTTCAAAGCACCCTTAAACCACCATCAGGTTTATTACTCCATAAATTTGCATGAAAGAATTACAGTGAAATAACAGTCATCTGCTTCTAAACTAAAACCCTATCATAACACTTGGGGCTGATATCTATAAACTTGCTAAAACCTACAAGTAAAACATTAAAAGGAGGAATAAAATCTTTCCACAACATGATGTATATGACATAATTATGATGTTAGTAAAAGTCTTCAGTGTAACCATGAGAGAAAAATAAAGAATAAAGAAATTTGAAGTAAGCTGGTTATTTGTTTGTATTTTGCAGTTATGTTCATGATGCTTGAGGATGTTACTGAAATTAAAGCTCATAACTGTTTCTAACAATTAGTACAAAACAATTACCTTGGTATTAATGAGATACCCTCTGGCTAAGGGTGCAAGTTAGTAAGCAAACAGAATGAATGAATAGGTCTTCATATGTACCCTTAAAAGAGCTAACCAGTAAACTTTGGAAGAATCATAGGAGAATAGATTTCAGGGCACTCACTGTTCCCCTTTTCTGCTGCCTTGATGCAGTGGTGCTCTATAATAATGTTTTATATTTAATATGCCCTAAAATTTGTACATCTCTGATCTTCTTGGTTCAACATTCATATGTACAATTATTCAATTTCTTCATGCCAGCATTTTCTAATAGAAATCTGTTTCATTTAGGAGTTTCCAATAATTTCTGTTAACAAAGGTATTCAGAGCTTTAAATATTGTCTAGAGTAGGGTTTGACTACCCACCCAAGATAGCCATGAATACTGCGTTGTTTTATTTTGATTCATTGTAACATGCGCATATGGATTTTCTTCACTGGATTATAAACTTCTCTACCTTACATTAGGTTTTTATGTTAAAAGCAAATGAATTATCCCTTTTCCCTGAGCTCACCTTGGGCTCAGAGGTTTAATTAATTCTATCTTAAAAGGATCAGACATTTAAAAGAATAGATACTGACAGGACATTGAAATTTGACTCTACACGAATTAGTGTTGTACAAAATATTCTTCTGAATTCTTGTCATTATTACTTCATTTCATCATTGTTTCATGACCACTGAGATTCTTTTCCAATATTATCCTATTTTATGATACAGCAGTCTGAATTCTCTTCATATCACAAAGGTCTGTGTCACTTTGAGTGTTGATATTGCCTTTTGTGGCAAAAGCCATCTGACTAGGGTTAATGTAGACTTTAAGTTGCTGATTGTGAGATAATTTGTTCAGGATTGACTAAAAATTCATAATTCAGTGGAATTTTGTCTTTCTCATACTGACAATTCGATGCTGTCATGTTGCCACTTTAGTCCCATAGAAAAGTAAAGTAAAGTTCAAACTATTTAGTTTTAACATCAAACTATTTACTGTAATTTCAACAACTTTTGAGATGCCTACTCCTCTTAGTTTATGGTATCATATGGACTACATCTAGATTTAAACTAGGTTAACTAAATTAACCTCAGACAAATGGTAGGAACATTACCCATTTTATCTTTTAGATTTTCCAATAGCATCTTTTGGACACAAACATTGAAGTCAAACAAGATGATTCTTATTGTGGGAGGGTATGAGGACTCTACATGCAAAATAACAGAGGTATATTCTCATAGAATTCTTGAATGGTTTGTGTTGGAAAGGATTTTTAAAGGTCATCTAGTCCAACCCTTCTGCAATGAGCAGGGACACCTTCAACTAGATCAAGTTGCTCAGAGCTCCATCCAGCCTGACCTTTAATGTTTCTGGAGGTGGGGCATCTCTCTTGCCAATCCCTTCCAGTGTCTCACCATCCTAATTGTAAAATATGTCTTCCTTTTATCTAGTCTAAATCTACCCTATCATGAGAGGCCATTCTAAAAATTTTATCTCCATCTTTCTTATAAGCCTCCTATAAGTACTGAAAGGACACTAGGAGGCCTTCACAAAGCCTTCTCTTCTCCAGGCTATACAACCCCTACTCTCTCAGCCTTTCTTCATAGGAGAGGTGATCCAGCCCTCTGACTATTTGTGGCTCTCCTCTGCACCCACTCTAACAGGTCCATGTCTTCTGCTGGGGACCTGAGAGCAGGTCACAGTACTCTAGGTAGTTTCATGAGAGTGAAGTAGAGGGGGAAAGTTACCTTCTTAGACCTGCGAGCCATGCTTCTTGTTATGCAGCCTAGGATATGGTTGATTTTTTGGGCTGCAAGTGCACACCACCATCTCACATCCAGCTTTTTGTCCACAGGCATCCCAAAGTCCTTCTCCACAGGACTGCTCTAAATCTCTTATTCCCCAGCATACATTGATAATGGGGGTTGCCCCAATCCAGGTGCTGCACCTTGCACTTGGCCTTGTTGAATCTCTTGATATTCCTATAGGGCCACTTCTCAAGTTTGCCCAGGTTCCTCTGGATTGCATCCCATCTTTCAGGTGTGTCAACTGCACCACTAAATTTGGTGTTGTCTGCATATTTGCAGAGTGTTGATCCCACTGTCTACGTCATTGATGAAGACATTAAAGAGTACTGGCCCCAGTACAGTCCACTGAGGGACACCACGTGTCACTGAATTCAGGACAGGTCAGGCAGAAACTTTATTACCTATGATCATAATGAGAGAACCTTCCAAGTGATTGCAGAGACCCAGACTATGTAGTGTTTCAGAAAAAAAAAAAATTCAGTGTTAATAAATCCAGGTATCCATCCCTGGGACAGACTTCTTAAGCATCTTGTTTAGTGCCACAGTTCTAAGAAGGAATCAAACAGTAATAGTGTGACAATATGGAGAAATGGTTCTTGGTGGAGCCTATAGGATTGGTACACCCACTGTCATCTTAGCTTAGGAACAATCACTGACTGTTAGCTTTTAGTCAAAAGGAGTGATTTTTTTAGTTAGGATAAACTTAGATATATCTTTCAAATCTTGAATATTAATCATTTTACCACCACACTATCCTTGATGATAATTATTTTATAATAAGGAAATGAGAAGGAAAAATTAAATTAGAGAAGTCCTCTCATCATCCATTTCCTAAACCCAAGACATCTATGTAGGAATAAGCAATAGATATTTGATTTACAAGACCAATGAAAAGCATTTTTCAGGAGCCAGATTTAGAATTTGAGGATTGCAGTGAAATGTGATCTGGTAGAGGTAGGACATCTTATTCTAGACCCGAGTGTAGCTCTTACCACTAACTTACTCTAATTCACTCTTCACTCTACAGATTTGCTTACTCATGTTTTCCATATGTATTTTTCTTTGTCTTTTTTGCTTTTCTCCTGTCTTGTCTTTTCACAGTGAGTAGTAAATGATTCATTCGTAACACTCTCTCATTTGGATTAGCCTCTTTGTGTTTAATTGATTTTCTGACTTTTTAAAGGGTCGTTTTTCAAGATTTCTCTTTTTTTTTCTCTTGCCTAAATCCCTCCTAACAATTCTGACTAAAATAAAAACTTCTCTGAACTGAATTTTCTTGGGCTCAAATATCACCTTCAGAGCCTGTCAACTTTTTCTGCTGTCTTTGCAAACTTATTGAATTTTTCTTTCATAGACAGCATCCACATATAAAGCAATATATCATTTTGTTATATTATCTTGAAGTAGCTAGTGGTATTCTCTTTTTTTCCCAAAAAACCTCATGCAATATTTCCAGTAAGAAAAACTGAAAGATTACATTGCTTTGTATCACTTGTTAATGCAAATGAAGAGCACCAAATTCTCAAAGAAAAGTGTTATTTGTCAAGATGACCTAGTAGGAGGTAATATAATCTAAGGTTTTTACAATATTTCTTTCCAGAGTGAGGGGTCCTGCAAGCCTTCTTAATATTCTGTATAAAATAAAATAAGAAAATAAGTGAAGTTATTGTGTTGTTGTTTGGAGTTTTGGGTATCACATTCTGTTGCTTCATGCATCCTGAATAAATCAACCCAGACAGAAAACTCCCACTCTGTATTTTATGCATGTAATTCTCAGGTATTGTTTTGTAAATCATGTTCTTTCATACCATAAATATATATACATATATAGTGAGGATTGGTTTTAACTATCAGCACAGTAAAAGTACTTCAGCACTTGTCCCTACAACAACATTACGGGAAGATAAAAGATTTATTTATTATGAACATTTTTAACAACTCTTATTGCATGAATGCCCTTAAGATCCTGATGTCCACATTACTTGTTGCAAGGGATTTGCCTTATATATTTTTCTATTAGACCAGTACAATTTGGGTAAACAAGCTAAAATCTAAAATTCATTGGAAAGTGACAAAAGAATCTGTTGGTGTCCTTTAAGCACCTTTTGTGAATACAGCAGAAAAATAATCCTCCTTCTCATAATTGTCCACTGAGAGCAAAATAGACCTGTGCCTTAATGTGGAAGAAATTAATCCTCTAGCTGCAAAATTCAAATCCTGATAACAAATACTGAAAAATCAGTATTACATATCAACCTCAAATGATCTAACAAATTACAGAACAAGCAATCACATATCAAGGAAGACTGGACTGGTAAATCTGAGATACTAATTTTGTCCATAAAAAGTGGATGAATTAATAATTATTTTTAAAAAAATAGGAACATATCATTCTAAATTAGAATTATTTCATCTTTATTTTTTATTTCTTTGATCTTTTTTCAATGCTTTCTATGTAGTTTAAAATAATAAAATTGTTAGAAGATCTGGCACAAATAGCAGAAGTTTTCCCCCCATTGCTTACAGGTGTTACCTTTTAAGATCATTGAAAGTTGCCAAAAATACTTTATGTCAAAAAGAGTGATCTAATTCTCTTTCCTTGCTATAGGACTGTTCTAACGTTCCGGCAAATCAGGTTTACTATTCTGCTTCACTGCTTAATATGACCTCAGATTAATCTACAGAGTGTCAATAAATCATAAACTCTTTTATTCATGCTCAAAGTGCATTCAATCAATTTTACCCACTACTGAGCTTCTGGTATTATCAAACATCTGATCTATCTTTGTGCATTTACTAAATAATTTAAGAATATGATATCGACTGATTATACATTATTTCAAAGCACATGAAATCTATAGTTATATTAAAATTTCTCAAGCTGACAAAAACTTGTTCATTTGTTGTTGGAAAGATATGAATAACATGTTTCTTAACAGAGAACAAAAGGTAGATTTTACATAAAAAAGCTCTACTTATACAAAAAGCCTTTGTTAATATGTTTCTGTGTTATACCAGGGTTCTAATCTACACGTCATTCTCGTACTCTAAGATTTCAGACTAGCCTGTAGTATTCAGAAAAAAGAGACAGAAAAGCCTTATTGCTTTTATTCTTTCATTTAAAAGATGGCATAGTAATAAGAAAGGTGAACAATGGGTAGATAGAAAAGATAGTGGGCATGAGATTTGGCTGAGGAGCACTGGAATAGTCCAAAGGAAGAGAATGTCCCTACACCTTCTAAGTCTATTCTATATACCTTTCTATGCACCCTTTCATATTGGTCATACAACAGGCAATTTCAATAAAATGTGATTTTTAATTTTTTCTCATCCTGCAAAGAACACAACTCTTCAGTGGCATTGATAGAGGATATTTTAATTAGTGTGAACATACAAGAGAAAAAGACAAAATGGCCGTACCACTTATGATGGAAGGTGCTAAAGATTGTTCTTGAAGGACTTCATAACATCAGATAGTATTTTCTATAAGCTGTAGATTGATGACGAATGTAGCTAACTGATAAAGTACTACCATAGGTCACGTGAACAGAGTGAAGGTTAGCATCATGAAAGTCTGAGTATTGTCTTACCTCTTACCTCAATTCTTTGCTTGCTTTAAAGAATTAAATTATATCTGACCTTGTCCTCTAGAAAAATAGGTATAGGTACTTACCCTCAGGCCATGGATCTTGATGGAAAAAAAGAATCTAAGGTATGCTAGAGGGGAGCAGAACACTCTCTGCTTAATACTTCCTATTTGCTGAAATTGGCAGCTCCATATTCTGTATTAAAGTTTTTTAGGGTGGCATCCTAAAGAGATTTTCTTTCTTACTGATTCTACAGTTCTTCCAAGATTATATCCAGGCACCCAGTGAATAGTTGGAAAATTAAGACTGTGCCTCGAGGAAGGATAGCCCATCATAAATCCTGTCTTGAACATTCAAACTGCTAGCATAATGAGTTTGAAATGCATTTGAAATTATAAATTTGAAATTGAATTTTAAATTAGATTTATGGTGCCAATACAAACTTAATTCTGACTCCACACTCACATTGGTAGTTATTTGTGTTCTGTGCTACTTTTGAATTAATTGATAAGTTGAAAAAAGTTTTGTGGGACTGGCAAACCTAGCAGGTATAAAGAAGAGGCAGAGAAAGTTAATGTTGATAAAAAATTGAGACAGACAAAAATTATGGAAAAGATATGGAAAACACGTTGCTCATAGAAACAGATTATGTTTTCCTTTCCTCAACACAGAATTAATAGCTGAATGCTTTAATGAGGTTTTATTTTACTAAGACTTCATTACATTTTCAAGACCTGCTACTACAGAACATTTATTAGCACATTATGAAGTGTTATAAATAATTGAAACTAAGCTGCCTTTGTCAGTTGAATAAGTGCTTGCAATTCATAATTATTACATTTTTTTCCCCCACTCAATAGTCTGTAAAATTCAAGAGTTTTCATTAAACGTGGAACTTCCTACACCAGCGCATACACTCCCTCACTGAGCTGGCACTCCTGGCTTTGCCAGCTTGGGACAGGTGGGTGGTAACTTGCAAGAAGGGCTCTCTTCCTGGGTACACTGTTTCCCTGGAGTCTCCTCTGTGCTTGTCTCACAGTGACAGAATAACTCAGAGAGAGGTTATCTGGTGCAGCTTAACATTTGAGCGATGCAGTTCCGCTGGGCAAAGTAGCATCCATTTTGGAAATCCTGAATATAGGAAGGAATATTGATGGGATACCCTCCCCTTGGGAGGGGCTGCCCTCAGTAAGTTTTGATTGCTGTAAGTGACACAAAAATTATCTGAGGACTGTGAAAATAATAAAAATACTATCCCAGATGTTCTCCCTTATGACACAATCTCATTCCACACTAATTATTAGAGGGCATAAGTTTTTTGTATTTTGATGTTCAGCATGCCATCTTTACTAGAAAGGCAGCAACTTGTGTATCATCCTGATTGATTCAGCCATTCCTTAATTTAGTTCAGACGGTCAATCAATATTTTGTATCATGTGATGTGTGTTTTGATAAGCAAAGAATTGCCTTCTGAGTCACTTCTTAAGAACTGAATATAAAGCCACCATATCATTTATTATTCCAGTTTGATAAGCCACTGTGCTTGAATTGGTCATTGATTAAACAGAGCTTTAGCCTCAGATTACAATAGAAATTTGGTTGTTACTCCTTTAAAACAGTAGCTGCAACAATCTAAACAATTCTTTCATTCCTGTAAATTCCAGAAATTGAATATGATTTGGTATCCAAGACAAGCAAAACCATGATGATATTTTCTAGTGTTTTAAATAAGTATATTTCTTTTGTTATATATGCTGTGAAAACACTGTGATATTACGGAACTACTTATCAGGTAAGAGTTCTACATTCTCAAGTGTTACACCTGGAAAAGCCACCTAAAATTTGTAGTTATTGTAGAGAAAATGTATTCTAACTGTATGGCATCCTGTTAGAGTGTCCCATAGGCATACATACCTAAGTGTTTCCCATACTTGAAAATGCGTGTACAGTGTAAGCGTAAAAGATTAAAACCTACAACCACCAGCATATGTAAATTATTTTTGTTATTGTTGTTAAATACAACTATACTTTTATTTTCAACTGCATTTACTGAAGATTTTAATCAATGTTATTAGAAATATGTTAATTCTCATGAGAATTTAACTTCCTACAAATATTTATTTACAAAAAATGGAACAGTAGGTTCTGATTGGTGTGTAACTTGAAAAGCTCATTGATGGTGAAAGGTAATTTGAAGTAATATGTCCCATTTTAGATTAAGGTAGAAACCTTTTCTTTATACATTTTTAATAGTGAGGTATTTACATGAAAAAAAGTTCTGTCTTTCAGTTCTTGCAAATTCAAGGGTTTCGGATACTTTTCCTCTAACCCAAATCATGATGTGTCTCTGGTGTCGAAATTTGTTGCTGTGAAAACAATTATCATATCAAGAAACAAGATTATTACCTCAGGTGAGGAATAATCAGGAGGAGTAGATAAACTCTTCTAGCTATGAGATACCATCAGATGGGCACAGGAAATATTTAAAAAAACAAAGCTTTTATGTGTTTTTAAGATGATAAGATTTAATTGAAGATCCATCGATCTGTTTGTCTTCCCCTGGAAAAGATTATTATCTTCAGGTGTTGCATAAATAGTGTGTAAAAACCCCCAAAGGAAGGTAGCTTGAGCAAAAACATTTTAAAAGTAATGGAGAGAGGAAATAATACTTTCTGCCAAAAAGCACTCTATGAGGGAATTTTCATACAATGTAAATCAAATACTGTTCTTACTGGAGTGGTACATGTACTTTACCTTCAGTACACAGTTTTGTGCATCTGCAAGCTAGATCAGATAAAGGACAATGGCACTGGCCAAGGCTTTGGGTGAATTACTAACAGTCACTGAAGAATCCTGGATCAATGAAAATTCTAAATACATAGAAATATATTCTATTCTGCAAAGAATGCCATAATTTTGTTATGTTGCCTATTACATGAGAGAAATTAAAATTTTTATTCCCTTCTTAAAGTGCTGAAATTTCACTATTCAAGAATTCACTATTCACTATTTATGTCTGTCTGTGCAATCACTCTCAGGCACTCAAGATCCCAGAGCATCCTAACTGCTTACAGCGTTTGTTTCTCTCAATGCTACATTGGAAATCTTTCAAATTGCCAGCTAAAGTAATTAACTGTGACAGGACTAAAAATGATCCAGTAATAAATCCTAAAGAAGAGTTGGGAATAGAGGAATGACACTGAGCCTGGGAAGGGTGGGGTGGGAGGAAGGTGGTCTAGAGGGGGTTTGTCTTTGTTTCTCACCGTTCCACTCCACTTTAATTTTTTCTTACTGGCAATAAATGTAATTAATTTTCCCCAAGTGTATATTTCACATGACAGTAACTTGTAAGGAAGCCAACCAAAGTCAACTTAACATGTTCAGGTAATTACCTTAAAAAAATAGATACTGCTGACACACCTTGGATGACTACGATATTTCATGACTCCTCCGCGGGTCTTGTCACGCACTAATATACCTGTTATATCTTTCTCACCTCTGACTCATTTAGAGAGTACAAGAGACGTCCAACTATGACTGCATACTGCCACATCTGAAACCATTTGACTTCTGACACAGATAGGAGAAGAAGATGAGAGGGAGAAAGGGCAAGAGAGGAAGAGAAAGAGAAAGGAGTTGGCTGTGCCTCCCTTTGCTGTGCAGACTGGGGGTGGGATCCTCTTTCCTAAACCTCAACATCTGGTGTCATTCAAGGCCACTTCATTACTCCTATGTTACTGCATCTGGCCTCTGACCACCACTCCAGAAAGGGACGTTTGCCTCATTTCTGCCACTCTTGTTTGGCGATCCTGAACAAATATATATATATATATATATATATATATATACATATATATATATATATATATATATATAATGGAATTGTAGGCACCTAGAACAAATTTATGTATCTTAACTTTCAACTCAATCCCAGTCTTATGTTTTTCTATATTAATCTCAAACTGAATTCTGCTTTCATAAATCTACTTGTAGCTCTCTGGACAGTGGCCAGATTCAGTCTAGAAGCTGCTTAGTTGTATTACCAGGGCATTATATCTCCTCAATTCCAACTGGGGAAATGGATTGTTTCCCTGCTGTTGCTCTCATCCTTTTCTTCCTTTTCTGCAGTGTGGGTATAGAAATTGCTGCCTTGGCCTAGGGTCAGGAAAGCATAGCAAATTAGATTCACACATCCAGACATCTCACTGTGTGGACAGAATAAAAGTGTGACTTGCTGGTCTTATCAGCATACATGTTCTGGTTGTGAAAACCAAAATAGAAATATGTTGATTCTGACCCTGAGATGTAATGGAACAAAAATCTGGGCCTCCCTTATTAAACTTTCAGAATTAAACAATCCTTCATTTCTCTTGCTGTTTTAAGCAGCCTGTCATTTTTCTTGAGACAATTTTGCCAAAACCAATAAGAACCAAGAAATGGAAATAATCTCTCGGAATATGCACTGAAATTGTGCTTTTTTAATTCTAAGATTAGACTCGAAACAATTTACTTTTAAGGAGATAGTTTAACAGAACAGTTATACGTTAATTTAAAAACAAAATGCTCCATCTCATAATAAATTAGATGTTCTGTATCTTTTGAAGAAAGAATGAGGACTATAAATAAAAATATTATATCTATGATTGACATGGAAATTAATATGTTTTGAAAAAAATATAGCATGCCATGATAGGGCAGGTGCCCTTATTCTTTTGTTACTCATCAGTTCAGCTTCTGTTTTGTATTAAAAGTTATGTCTGTCTACATTTACTGAGAAAAAAAAAAAAGGACTTTCCCCCCCCTGCTTTTTTATTGCTGGTACCTCACATTTAGAAAGGATTTAATTAAGTCCTATTTCTTCTAGTACCTGTATCATCAGTAGAATTGTACCTAAATTGTAATTTACTAGGCCATTCAGTTGCACACCAGAAACAAGGGTGTAACTTGTTTCATGATGAAGCCAATAGTATAAGAATATAGTGTTCTCTAACTGCAGGAGAAGGTGTAATTTGTCTTCAGATTTTTTATGGTGGAGCCATAAAAAGCAAAGCTTTTGTTATCGTTGATTGATTTTTCTAAGCTTGCTAATAGTGGGAAATAAGCATTTTGTATGAATTTAAACTTACCACACCACGACTTTTACAATCAGTCTTCTGAAGCCATCTGAAATACTAGTACTCGACATTATCTTGCATGTCCATTCACAGATTAGTTCAATATCAGTTATGTTTGCAGCCTCTTCAGTTTCCTACTACTGCCCAGTCACTAGCTCTGCTAAGCTCAGTTAAGGACAATAAATGGACTTGTCCAATATGTTTCAAATCATTCACAAGATTCTGGAACTTTCTCTATTCCCCTTTAAGCATTTTGAGAGGGAGGCTGTCATCTGCTGAGGCAATACTGCCACAGAAGTTTGAATGAACTAAGATTGCAAAAAAAAGTATATTTATAAGTAATCCTAAAGTTACGATCATACTCACCATCACATTCCTCAAGGTACAGAAAGAGTGTGGGAGATCAGATGTAAAGGTTACATTGGCAGCTGCAGGGCAGAACTGATGAGCTCTGCTGTCCTGTGCTGTGTAGCTGTCCTGAAGCAGCTGATGAGCTGGAACTTTTTTTTCCTGAGGGTGTAAAGGACATGGATGTAGTTCAGAGGCTGTGCTTGGTCTCATACTGTTGCAGCCGCATTTTTACCAGTGCTGTTTAAAACTAGAGTAGGTATGTCCATATAAACATACAGATATAAACTTGTATAAGCAACCAAAAAACATTTGGTGATTTACAAGATATAAGTAATATAGTCTTATTATTTAAACGTCTGTTAATAATAACATTCTTGTCCATTTCCCATCAGAGTCCCTGTTTTCTGCAACTTGTTCCTCTTTGACATACAGTTGCTGTCGTTGTGATGATGTTGTGTAGAAAGCAATTAACATGCAGACCATTCACTATTTGTGAAGATAGCTGTAAAGGCACTGGCACACAATTTCACAAAAAAAATATTTGTGCCTGTTCTCTGTTAATTTGTATTATTCCTTAAAAAAAATAAAAAGACCAATCAACAAAATCTCTAAGTTACTGTGAAAAAGATTTAGGAATTGAACTATGTTCCTGTTTGAAAATTTTAAAATCTGCAATAGTATAATTCTCAATCCTGAATATGTTCCTTGACCTCAGTACTTTAGGGGTGACTGTGAATACACAAGTATTCCTTCATGCTGAAGTGACTGTGAAGAGACAAGAGGGAAGAGAGGAATTGTCATTTGTTCCTCTTTTCTTGCACTCTTCCATTCTTCTATGCTATAATATCAGATACACCTCCCATTTAAATACCAAGAGAAACATTTTAATTTGTTTGGCTTTGCATATGAGTTGTGCATTTAAGTCCAAGGTAGAATGTGACCCTAATTGCCAATTTCAGATGTCTACTTTTATTCTTACTTTTTATATTATCTTAGAATCCATCACAGCAAATCTAATACTTGTGTAAAACTTATGCCAGTATATTCATTCTACTTTCATAACCATTGAGCCTTTGCTCTTGATGTTTTATGTTCAATTAAGTCTGTTATTAAATATGACCTTCTAGATTTATTTGGAAGCTCTTTTCCTGTGTTTAGTAACTGTATTCTGTTCTTTGCTTCCCAAAGAAATTGAATGCCCTTATTGCAATTCTTTTGCTAGCAGACAAGTTAGAATATTTTAGCAACTCCTATAACCATTCTTGATATTCACAAAAATGCATTAGTTTTACCAAATAAATCACTATTACTGTCTCAGCAATTGTGTTGTCCTACAAATAGAACAGAGCTCTTCTTCAAGCTTTCTAGCATTTCTCCTTTCCTATAGTTTACCTTAAACTATAGTTTGCAAGTACCATTTTGTCTTTTTGATTTAAATCATTGAATTAAAACAAAATATTATTTACAACCTAGAAGTCATCCGTCTCTGAGCTGTTATACTCTAATTAGAAATATAGTTTAATAACAATTTATGTACAGTGCCTGAGCAAGTTCTTATTAATTTTGCTCTGATAAAGATACCAGAACCTGATATCCTACACTGCAAAAGTTCAAAGACACATGAGTTATTCTAGGTGCTTTGGATCTTGAGCTTTGGATATCTGATGAAGAAGGCAATGATATCCAGACATGAATTAATTGAAGTATTGATTAAGAAAGCAGCTAGTCTAACAATGTGTAACATCTTTACTTTAAGAAAAGAAAATTTTTTGCTATCTTTACAAGCGTACTGAATTAAGTTTAATACATTCCAACATGTGAATGAAAAAAATATTATTTTATTGATCTGTATAGCATCTAAATTTTCAGAAGGTAGGGGTCTTTCTTTAACAATACCTTTTGTAATGTTTTTCTGGTCAACAAAAGAAAAATTTAGTTGGTTTCCTTATGATTTAAAGCCTGCTTGCCTAGTTTTGTATAAAACACATTTTACAAGAATCTCATAATTCTCTGCTTTGTTTTAAAAAAATTATGATCTACAATATTACTGAGTCAAATTCAGACATCTTCCTCATATCCTAGAGTTAGTCTAAATTGAGAAACAAATTTTATATCTGATAAGAACATGGATTTTGAATCATATCTTACCTTATGTATGATTATGAAAGCAAAATAAGGCCACATATGTGAGGCAATCACAGTAACAGAGCCCCTGTCAAAATTCTGGCATTAGAACAGACTTGTTTTCTGATTAAAATGAACCAGCTTTTTTGATCTGTATCTCAAGGGCACACAGACAAACAAAAACTCTCCTTCATCTCCCAAATTATTACTTCATGTTTGTTTTCTTCTCTTTGTTTCAAGCACCTAACACTAGCTGGGAAAAAATTTATAGTATAATTCTCTCTTTTTAATTATTCAAACAGTCTGAAGCTTCCAATTTTCCAGCCAAATTCTTAGTCTCTGCATGAGGTAAATTTTATTTGCAAACATAGAGCAAGTAAAGTAAATCTTTAGCCCTTCTTAATTTTCTTATGAGGGCAATATTTTGAAAAGGCAATAGCCAAAAATTGTAAAGTGTAATTTGTTGTAGAAAATGTAATTCAGGAGAACTTTGCACAAAATTTTTCCAGACATAGTTGGTTTGACTTGGCTGAGTTGTTCTTATAAAGTGTGTGCTTTTTTCTGGTTTTGTTTGTTTGTTCATTTGGTTGATTGGTTGGTTTTTGCTATGCTCTACTGACTTTTTCTTGCTCTTATTGAAACAAATGGGTTTGTCATTTAGCAGAGGTGGACTGATATTTAGGTAAATGAGTGTTTAGTTCATAAATTAGTGTGCATTAATTCTTCATGTAATATTAGAATTTACAGTGTGAAAGTTTTCCCTTTTTTTATAAGAATCTATTCAAATTCTGCCTATTCCCTTCAATCACTCACAAAATCTATCATATTTTCTACTTATTGTAACATGGTAAATGCAGGAGTTTCCTGTATATGAACAGAAGGAATCATAAGGATTTCAGTAAGAGGAAGAGTAGGTTGAGCTATTCACAAAATACATTATTTGGGTTTGCTAGATGAAGAGGAAAAGAGTTTAATTGATGCATTGTTAAGTCAGATCCTGTACAGCATCTGAACAGGTGGAGATGAGCAAAACCAGAACTATAGTTCTGAGATTTCTAGTAGATCATGAATGGCTCAAAATATTTTCCTTAAAGCATAAAAAATCTCAAGAAAGGAATGAAATCAGCTCTGCTGAAGACTGAACTTAACAAAGAGCTGGATTGCACATTCTGCTTGGTATCAGTCTCAGCCATGTTAATAAAGCTACAGTACACTTTGTTCAAGTTGTAATATCCTCTGTCTTTCATCATGCTTTGCCAGGTACATGTGGTTTCTACTGTCTGAACCACTGTCTTTTAGGTAGGGTTGTAGTTCTGAAACTTCTGTGATGACCAGGAGTAAAGTTATTAGATATTTTACTTTTTCACTTTGTACCTTACTTTCTTGACTGCATGCTAACTCCTGAACAAAATTTTTGCAAACTAAAGTTTTCAGGTTAATCAAGCTTTTGTATTACTATATTAGCCATGTAACTACTTCCTATAGCTTCAGAATGTATTACATTAAACACTCTTGAAGCTGAGGTGTGTTTGCAAACTGAAGTTTTCTTTTCTTAGAAATAAGTGACTATTACAAGAGAGATATGTTCTGGCTTTGGAAAAACATGGATATTTACAATAAAAGTCTTCTTTTATTCAGATTTTTGAACTTCAGGTATGGCTGCTGTCACAGCAAGTTACAGCATAGTAATAGCCAGCATCAGCTGTGCATTTTGCACATACATATGGCTGACTGAGTAGGAATATAAACAGCTTAAGAAGACAAACTATTTAAACTGACAAAATACATGGGGAAATAACCTCTGAAAAAAAGATAGGAAGTGTCAAAGGTTTAACCTGAATTTATATATCTATCTTTCCTTGAGGGATGTGCTCATAACTATTAAAGAAATTCTTCTGAAATCTGTCCCACGAAAATCTCTCCTACATCTTTCCTTTCTCCTTTTTCAGTTAACTTTTATTTTTAAAACAAGTTATGTTCCTGAAAAAAACCGTTCTGCTTGAGTTGAAAGGATCTGGTTAAGCTCTAATTCTCAGATGTCTCAAAGATTTCAGAATTAACTGGACAGTTCTTGAAATGACTGCAAAAGGCCAGTAGAATAAATTTGTAATGCTTGAATATCTTAAAGCCTTGGCACTGACCCAACATTCTTTACTTGCTTTATATTTTGTCTGGCCTAATCTATTTCTCATTTGATTTATTAATGGAGTTTATTACACAGGAGTTGTGCTAACACAGCTTTATTGTTGCCAGTGTCAGCAGAGTATTTCTACAAGGCACAGCTTTGCTGATAACTATAGCTCTCCTCCCTCAGTACTGCAGCAAACCTCATAGTGTGTATTGTTATCCAAAAGGTATCTCAGGTAACCTAAGTACACATGAGCACTTTGATGGGGACTGCCTGTTTACTGTGTACCACACTGCACATATTTTATACTGTATCCTACCATGGGGAGTATTGATGCCTTAAAAGAGCTCACAAAGTGCCATCCAATGGGTCAAGAAGCTACTGAAAATCATGAAGCTTTGTACTTCTGCACCTATAGCTGGTCAACAAGAGGAGTACACTGCATAGGGAACATGGGGTAATTCTACAATGAAAGTTTAGGGTTGTCTCAAGTTCTGATTCATGCCTAAAAAAAAAATAATTTTATTAACTAACTTTAGTGCTCTAGAACTAATAGTATTGAAGTCTGGGATTTCTAGTGTTTCTTCTTATGCCATATAGATGAAAGGAGGACTGACTCTAACCCAGAGTTCTGCAGAGAATTTCACCCAAACTGTTATCAAATCACACCTTCTGTCATGCAATAACAGCTAAATACAACCAGAAACACCTCTTAATTTTTTTAATGGTCCTTGTCACATGAACACTCTTTGATTGCTTTTAGTTTTGCCCTGAAATCAACCAAGAACTTTCAGACAAGTTACAGAAGAGACTTGAGAAAACTATTTGTCTCAGTTCTTATCCTAGGCTGATTGCAGTGTTGTTTCACCTATGAAAAATGTTTAGTCTGCACTAAGATACCAAATGTACTGCAAATTTGAAAACATCCTGTGAGCCAGGTGGAGACCCAAAGCAAAACTGATGATGTAGGGGCTTGAGGAATTTTTTGTTTGAGTTTTTTTGTTGTTGTTGGGGGGTCTTTGGTTTTTGATGGTTCGTTAGTTTTGGTTTGGGGGGTTTGTTTCATAGAATTGTAGAATGTGCTGAGTTGGAAGGGACCCACAAGGATCACCAAGTCCAACTCCTCACCCTGCACAGGACTATCCCCAAGAATCACACCATGTGCCTGAGAGCATTGTCTAAATGCTTCTTGAATTCAGACAGGTTTGGTGCTGTGACCACTTCCCTGGGGCGCCTTTCCCAGTGCCCAAACAACCTCTCAGTGAAAAACCTTTTCCCAATATCTAACTTAAACTTCATCCAACTCAGCTTCCTGCAGTTTCCTCAAGTCCTCTTACTGGTAATTAGAGTGAAGAGATTAGTGCCTACCCCTCCTCCTCCCCTCCTGAGGATGCTGAAGACTGCAAGGAGGCCTCCCCTCAACTTCCTCTTCTCCAGGCTGAACAGATCAAGTTACCTCAGCCACTCCTCATACGGCTTATCCACAAGGCCCTTCACAATTTCATTGCCCTCTTTTGGATGCTCTCTAATAACTTAATGTGTTTTTTATATTGTGGTGCCCAAATCTGCACACAATATTCAAGGTGAGGCTTCCTCAGTGCCTGATGCCCCCCAGGACACAGTTGGCCCTCCTGGCTGCCTTTTGTTTGGGTTTGGCTTTTTTCAGTGAAGTCCTAAGGTTATCTTTCTCAGGGTTACCAAATTGTAGTCACAGTAACTTGAAAAGCTAACTTGAAACATGCATAAAAGAAATGGTTTTCTTATAAAGTGTAGGAGAAAAGGAGTAGGAGCACCACAGCCTTCTTTTGGGATCCTGGTATGAATACACCAAACTGTGAATAGTCCATTGATATCTGACCTGCACTCCAGTAGGACAGTGGTCTGGGAAATGTGGCTGCAGTGAAGAAAAAAACCAATGAAATTGTACTGTAGGCAAATGGTTATATGATTGTGTCACGGTTCCTGTCCCAGCTCCCAAAATAAGATACAGTCACTGACTAACAAACTAGTGCTAATAGAAGCAACAATGTACCATTGAAAACCTCTTAAAATTTGTCACTGCAAACTAAAGTACTTAAAAAACTGATATGAGCTGGGCAAGGGTCTTGGGGATTGTATTCTCGGAGTGATGTGCCTTCTTTGTTTAGCTGTCTGGTCTTAGTTTTGTGTCTGGCTTCTGTTTCCTTCCATCTGCTTGTAGGTGCTTATGAAAAACTCCGTCTGGATTCAAGGTAACCACAGGGAGGAGCATTTATTAAAGGACATATTATGCGAAAATTATTTTTTTCTGAGAATATGTATTGGCTAAAATGCATGAATTTAGAAGATTAGGATTTTATTGCCAGTTTTTTACTTATTTCTTCCACAGTCAGTATATGAATGGGTTCTCACTGAGTCATTACCAAATTTCATTTATTTCTTGGCATACTTGCAGATGATCTCCTCTTCCTCTTTCCTACCCAGCCACCTTTGACTGCAGTCAGCCAGGTGGTTCACTAACTGACTTAATAACTTATAAATTCAGCTTGCATTACAGTTTCTGCTGAACACATTGTCTCACTAACAACAGTTTTCCCAGCTAGAGTAATAAATGAGGTTACCTCAGGGTTTAAACAAATGCGAAATGTGTCCTTAATGCAACCAGTTTAATCAAACACATCACTGAGTTCTTCTAGTATACTATTTTCATTTAGCTCACATGAGACCTCCATTATACATTTGATCAATTTTAATTCCTCAGAAACTTTAATTCTTGGCACAGGCTAAGCCTCCACATTCACAGTAAGAAATAGAATAATTCCTGAGAATTCTATACAGAGAAGGGTGGACCTTCAATGTGAATAATTTTTGACTTCATTTATTGTGGCATGCGTAGCATTTTTAAACTTTCCCATATTTCCAATGAAAAGCCAAATTTGTATATTGTCCTTGTTTAGTATATAAGGCAAATGTCTACAGAAACTTGCAGCTGTAATAACCCAAATTTTTGACAATTTTCCTGCTTATTGAATACTTCAGTTACATCTATTACTCAAACAGTCCAGTACATTTCTGGCAGTACAAAGGATTCCATGGTGTGCTTAACTGACAGGTTCACCATTTACTTTCAAAATATTTGACAGCAGCTACAACTGAAGATCAAAATTTCTACTGAAATTTGTTTATGAAGAAGTAATACAGCTTATTTTGCTTGCAGCAGTATAAATTGTGAAACAAAGCCAAAAGAAAATAGACAATTTTAAGTTCATATGTGATTGGGTTTTTTGAAGTGTGATACTTCTGCATAGTTGGTTAATCAAAGGGTCAGAGAATCACATGGGCCACACAGTGACTGATTTATTCAAAACCTAGTAATAAATGAGGCCAGATGTTAAAAATAAAAATCGGTTAAGAAAATGTGTTTGCATTTCAGGATAGATCCAAGATCATCAGATTGTTCCTACTCAGTGATGACATTTCATTCTTGGATAAGTGCTAACCTTCTGAAAATTAAGAAATGTTTATACCTCTACTGCTATTGAGACAGTGTTTGGCTGATTGATTGTTTTAGTTTGTTTTTAAACTTAATACATATCTTTAAATATTCTTGGAGGTTTGATTTTGGCTTTCTGTCTATTTCTTGTGTTGTGAAAAATATCGCTTCAAATCTATGTATTGGCTTTCTGATCACTGTCATTGGTCATATAAGCATTTTGCATCTCTTTTCGTTTAGTGTTCTGAAGGTCAAAGAATTCCATCACATCTTGACTGCTCAGACTTCCATGTTCTGCCTAGACCTAGTTGCCACTTTTGTATACATCAGAGTTTAAGACAAATCGTATATGCACCATATGAATTACGTATCAAGTGAGGAAACACGGTCAATTTTTGAGGAAACCTCTCATCTCTTTGTATATATCTTATATCATTTGTTCCATATAAATGACGTAAAGTTTGAAATCCAAAACCCTAATGGTAGCATTTTACATGACAAAGCAACTAACTTACACTTTTTTAAAAAGTAGAAAAACTGAGAAGTATGGACCAGATAAGTGTACAGGGAGGTAGATCAACAACTGGCTGAACTGGCAGGCTTAAAGAGTTTTTATCAGTGACACAAAGTCCAGTTACTCCAGGGGTTGATACTGGGACCAATATTGCTTTAACACCTTCCTTGATGGCCTGATGATGGGAAAATTCCTCCATCACCAATTTTGAAGATGGCATAAAACTAGGAAGAGTGGCTGATATACTGTATGGGTGTGCGACCATTCAGGGGGACCTTCTCTCATTACAAGGGGATTAAGGTATTGAAGCATCTGTCACAGGAAGAGGCAGAGAAAACAGTTAATCCTAAAGAAAAGACAGATTAAGAAGAATCTTATGAAAATGTATAAATATCTGACAGGAATCTATAAAGAGTACAGAGCCAGGGTTTTTTTCAGTGGTGCCCAGAGGCAATGGGCAAATACTTTAACACAGGACATGCCATATGAACATCAGGAAACACTTTTTTACTGTGAGGATGACTGAGCAACGGCACAGGTTGCCCAGAGGGGCTCTGGAGCCTCCATGTTTGGAGATATTCAAAAAAGCAACCTGCTCAAGGTTTCCTTGCTCAAGCAGGGAGGTTGGATTAGACAAACTCCAGAGGCTCCCTCCAACCTCAACCATTCTGTGATTTTGTGATAGTAAATTTAAGAAAATTTGAGAAAAACCATAGTAAGGGGACAGGGAAGCAGAAGGAAAAAAAAAAAGAAAATAAATCACATGACTGGCAATTTCAAATAAGGGCAGTTAAGCTTACTGACACCATGGATTCAGTATCGTTTTCCATCAAAAGAGTATATTCAAGATGCATTTTTTCTGATGTCCACTTTTAACCTTAGCTCTACTTTACTAATGATCATTTTCCTACCCATGAATTCGTCTAAGTGCAAAAAAGAGTACTTTGACAGAGCAATAAAATAAGTATTTTGGTGAACATAAGGGACAATTAAAGTCAGCATAACAGAGCAAATTCAAATCCTGATTTTAGTTGCCTGTCAATTATTTAATTTGATTTGATGGGATTTGGTTAATTTAATGGAATCAGTTCCTGTGACACATGTTTGAAGACAATGTATCCAATAGAGAATCCAGTGTAAATTCTAGACAAACATTTCTAAAATATTAGTTCTTCAATATTCAGGACATATACTCTTAACAAGTCTTTGCACATTTTAAATATTTCACTACACATCCATGTGTTCTTGCCTTTTTAAGGTCCTGAACTATATCCCATAGGAAAACTTACTATAAAATTCTTTTTATACTTAATCGAATACTTATTTCCTACAAAACTGTCAGGTAAATTAAACTAATGTATCATGTTAAATAAGGTGTGAAAGGAGCCACTCCCTAAAAAATAATATTATTTTAGAATCATAGAATCGGTTAGGTTGGAAAAGACCTCTAAGGTCATCAAGTCCATCATTAACCTAACACTGCCAAGACCACCACTAAACCATGCCCCAGATGCCACGTCTACACATCTTTTAAATACCTCCAGGGATGGTGACTCCACTACTTCCCTGGGCAGCTTGTTCCAATGCTTAACAACCTTTTCAGTGAAGAAATTTTTCCCAATATCCAACCTAAACCTTCCCTGAAACAACTTGAGGCCATTTCCTCTTGTCTTGTCACTCCTTATCTGGGAGAAAAGACAAACCCTCACCTCCCTACGACCTCCTTTCAGGTAGTTGTAGAGATTGATAACATCTCCCCTGTGCCTCCTTTCCTCCAGGCTAAACAACCCCAGCTCCTTCAACCTCTCCTCATAAGACGTGCTCCAGACACCACCTTCGCTGCCCTTCTCTGGATGTGCTCCAGCACCTCAATGTCTTTTTTGTTGTGAGGGGGCCCAGAACTGGACACAGGACTTGAGGTGTGGCTTCACCATTGCTGAGTACAGGGGAATGATTGCTGCCCTGGTCCTGATGGCCACACTATTCCTGGCACAAGTCAGGATGCCCCAAGCCAGTAGCGCTGCATGGGGTTGTTGTGGTCCAAGTGATGATGTATTTATGAAAACATTTTTATTGTCTTTTATGGCAGTAACAAGATTAAATTCTAGTTGGGCTTTGGCTTTTCTAATTTCTTCCCTGCTTAACCTCATTATATCCTTGCAGTCCTCCTGAGTTGCCTACCCTTTCTTCCAAAGCTCATTTTAACAGACTTACAGTAAAATATCCTGCTGAGCATCAGATCTTTGGTCTTCAGCAGTTCAACTCTTGGACCCCTCTTGAACTAAAGTGTTTGTCAGTACTACCAAATATACCAGAGCTGAATCAACATGTTTAAAATGTGTTTCTAAAATGCCAAAACAGATTTGAAATAGAAGATGAGAGACTTAATGCAAACAAAGAAAGGCATTAACAAACCCCCAAAATGGGATAACATTTTGGAGAGAGAAAATGAACCAGTGAAGAATGGAGAGATGGTCTTACAGATGGAGAACAAGAGGTAAGGGATGGAGAGGGAGA
The DNA here is from genome assembly GCF_036250125.1 of Pseudopipra pipra. Lineage (NCBI taxonomy): Eukaryota > Metazoa > Chordata > Aves > Passeriformes > Pipridae > Pseudopipra > Pseudopipra pipra. The sequence continues at coordinate 90,294,066 of NC_087551.1, forward strand.
CTGAAAGGAAGAAATATCAGGTAGCAGGGGAAGAAAATATGACAAAGTTTATAGTGATTAGAAATACTGCATGAAATATGAAGATCAAGTGAAAGAAACAATAATAAGCTCAGGAAATAATCTTCTGAGTAAATCAAGAGCAGTCTTATGGTTTCAAAGATTTGCAATATAATAAATTAGATATCCTCTAATATGCCATATGGGGTTTGAGATCATTAAATTCACATTTCAGTGCTTTCCATCTAGAAATGTCCTTCTAAAATAATAAAAGTTAATAGCTTTCACATAGAAATATGAATAGTAACTTTAAGAAAAAAGCAATTGTATTGAGAGATACCAAGGATAAATGGGGGGGGGGGGGAAGGTAGAATAACTTTAGGAAGAAAAGGAAAATGTGTAAAGAGGAATATGAAAAGGTATGATGTTGCTTCTGGAAAGAAAATATCCAATCACAATTGAAGAACTGCTGCCCAAAATAAATTTTTTTTCCTGATTTTTTCAGTGACTGTTCATTGGGTTCCATGTTAATCTTCTCAGTTTCTCTGATGTTTTTCAGACTTATTAAATATTCACAAATAAATATTTCTGAAATATCTCTCTGCCAGGTGTGTGGAGAAAAGAACACAAAGGAGAAGATGTAAAACTGCTGCAAGAAATGTGAAGAAAAGGATTCACAGAGATGAGGGAGAAAGGGAACAAGGAATGAAGACTGCTTGCAGGCAAGGGGCAGACAACAGTAGAAAAGCAGTGTCAATATTAATACTACTTACTTTTTTTATTAGAATGCGTCATTGTTTCTTTACTGTCTTACTGCTATTTTATATTGTCCTAGAATTTAATCTATTGAAATTTTGGGGGAAAAAAAGGCAAAATTCTTCTGTGATATTACATCTGAAATCACTTAAACAGATAAATTGCTTCTGTGCGGGATTTAGATGAACAGGCATCCAGGATATAAAAATAAGGTTTTTGTGAATCTATTATACTGAAAAATATGAGATAGGTGAAATCTACAGCAGGGACTCAGCTTATCACACACAGGGCCTGTCAAAGGGCAACTCTCTTCTATTAAGTGAAATTGTTGTCTGCTTACAGTCTTTGGGCAAAGAGAGTAGAAGAGAATGTGTATACCCCCATTACTTGTAGGTCAACTGAATTCAGCTATTAGAGACAACTCGTAAAAAGTGAATAACAGCACTTAAGCCAAATGTTGTGAAAAATGGCATTTTCACATTTCATGTCTATAGCCATTATTCAAGGATGCTTTTAGAGACATTTCTAAACTTTCAAAGATAAAAAAAAAAAATCACACCCTGTGGCTACATGAAATCCAGATCATTTAGAGGATTTCTTAGAGATTTACCATTTCTCAGTCATGCGTAAACATGGAGACAAAGACACATCTGTTATGGTTCTATGCTACTGCATCCTGCTGCAGTTTCTGGCTCATTTTATCCTAAATTTTAGTCTTTTCTTGTTAAATGATGCAGGAGAACCTATCATGTAGCAGCAACTCCAAAGGTTTTTTGAGGTGAATTCATAGAGCAAATTTCCTGCAGGTTCCCTAATGGATCTCTAGTTTCTTTCAGTAATTACTTTGCCTGTCAGTCACCGTATGATTAAATAGCTACCTGTCTGTGGCATCTTGAACCCTTGAATCTGACAAGAGGTGGTTAGGGAAGTTAGCTTGGAAAATAGTTTAAAACAAACCACTTCAAGTACCACATCAGTTGTCAGTGGTCCTCTGCAATCTTCATTAAAAGGACAGCAGGAGATCAGATATTATAAGACTATTGCAAAGTTATGCAGGTTATTTTTAATAACCCCATCACACATAACAGTTACTGAGTAAGGCAAACGCCATCACTCCAAACATCCCCTCCTCCCATTTTCCCTCAGCTCTATATACTGAGCATGATGTCACATGGTATGGAATATCTTTTTGGTCAGTTGGGGTCAGCTGTCTCAGCTGTGTCTCCTCCCAGTCTTCCTTGCACCCCCAACTTCCTCACCAGAGTAGCAGTATGAAAAGCAGAAAGGGCCTTGGCCCTGTGAAAGCCCTGCTCAGCAATAACAAAAACATCTTTAGATTATCAACCCTGTGTTAAGCCCAAATCCAAAAAATAGCCCCATACTAGCCACTGTCAAGAAAGGTAACTCTACCACAACCAAAGCTAGCAGAGAATAATAAATGCAAATGACACTGTCTTGGAAGAAAAAGATGTTATAATTCAATAGAGCTTGTAAGTAGGACGACAAACATAGCCAAAAAAATTAACACGTCAAAGAATCTTTGTCTGTCAAAAGACAGACCATCCCTAAAAAGTTTAAGTAATATTTAATTTGCATTTTTCAAAAACCAAAATCTCAAGAAAATAGCACTTTTCCCTAATATTCTAGGGAAGAAAGGAAAGGGGAACACTCCTGGGAAATCTTTTTGGAAAAAATGTTTATGTTCATGGACATGCAATTATCTCATATAAAACTGCAGGAAAAGGGACCCAGGCTGGGGTTCTATTTCTGAATGACAGGGCTTTCAGGAAGTGGTACTAGTTTGGTCCTTCACTCTCATAACCAAGAGGTGCATCAGGTTGCCAAAGAAACAACTGGGACCATAATATGCCTGATGTCAATCTCACTGGACTCTTAATATCTCTTGGTGGATAAAATATGATAAGGTCAGGTGTATTTAGAAAATCTTTCCACCACAGACGAAGATTAGTTTGAAAATTTCACCTGTATGTTCTTTTTCAAAGAACAGCATGAATTTTCTCAGTGCATTTTCTCAGTGCATTCCTCATTTCTGTTTTTCATTTTCCCCAGTAACAAACCTGTTCAAGCCAGCATGAGTTGTGTGCAAGTTTCGAGCTGGCTTCCTATCAAGTCTCCAAAACTCAACGACAGAGCCTGCTTCCCAGAGAGGGAAGGAAAAAAAAACGAAGAGCCAAAGCTATAGCAAAAAATATATATTTTACATATAAAACAGACATATACAGTGAGAACACTACATACATATAGCCCCAGAAACCCCAAACAGCTTCCTAAAAGGGAAAAGGAGAAGGGAGAAGGGAAAAAGGACCAAAAAAAAGGACAAAAAGGGACAGAAACAAAACAGGTATGCACAATCTAAAAACTCAGTAACCAGCGAACTAAAGAACTGGCAAAATCTCACCACTTCCCTTGAGGAAAGCAGGACAGCCAGACCGTGGCCCAGCACTCTCCCCTCCCACAGCGACAGACAACAGCAGTCGATACAGGCCTCCACTTCAGATAAGCAAGACCACGTAGGGATCTACTGTTCTTGAACCTTGCGGGAAAAGAAGTGAGCGAGGTCTCCCCGGTCGGCTTTATTTATACCTCAGGTTACGTAAAGGAATAGCATGGAATACTTCCTTGGTCACCTCCCTAGTTCCTTCCTGGTTACAAGCTAGTCTCCAGGAAGGCCTAGAGTGAAAACTATCACAGTTGTGACTTTCAGCAGCCTCAGTCCATGTACACTTCAACACAGACAATAAACTGAAGCTGAAGCTGATGCATACCATATCACAAAATCACAGAATCAATTAGGTTGGATAAGGTTCGATAACCTCTGAGGTCATCAAGTCCAACCTATGATCGAACACCACTATGTTAACTAGACCACAACACTAAGTGCCACGTGCAGTCCTGGTATGTTGACTCCACCACCTCCTTGGGAAGCCCATTCCAATATCTTATCACCCTTTCTCTCCTACCTCAACCTCCCCTGGTGCATCTTAAGACTATGTCCTCTTGTCCTGTTGCTAATTGCCTGGGAGAAGAGACCGACCCCCATCTGGCTACAACCTCCTTTCAGGTAGTTGTAGAGACTAATAACATCTCCCCTGAGCCTCCTCTTCTCCAGGTTAAACAATCCCTCAGCCAGTCCTCATAAGACTTGTACTCCAGACCCTTCACCAGCCTCGTTGCTCTTCTCTGGACATGCTCCAGAACCTCAATGTCCTTCTTGTCATGAGGGGCCCAGGACACAGGACTTGAGGTGCAGCTGAGTACAGGGGAAAAGATTATGTTCTCCTGTTGCCACGTCCTAGAACAGTTCAACTTTTTCCACAGCAACATTTCAACTAGGAACTCACTACAGCTGCACTAATATTCTCCTGGGTCTATTTTTTTTTTAGTTTGGTATCATGATTATGTGACTAGAACTTGCTGGTGGCTCAGTTTTCATTTTGTTGTATGTCCTGGCATATAGTTCTTACTTACCTCAAATGGACAGGTTTGATAGTAACAGCTTAAATTATTTTCCAGTAACAGACATAGGCATGACACCCCCAACATAGACTTTACAAAGTCCATCAAAATTACCAGAATCCAGGTCTTCTGAGCCTTATTGCTGTTTTTAGGAACAAAAAGCAGACTAGAACACTAGCAGATGCCAGTTCCTGCTGAGATGCGTTTGCAAATGGATATTCATAATAGCCAAATCAATTTAAGCAGGTGCTGCTGTATTAGGAATTTAGCAATCATTGGGATTCTTTTTTTTATTTTTTGTAAACTGAAGTTACTAAATATTATAGTTCAAACAAAAAAGCTTTACATTAAATTGCAGGATATTGAGATGATATTGGAGGCCCTCAAATTTTTATTATCCTTGCTATAAAGCAAGGGAACATCTGCTAAAAAGAAAGCCTCAATAAAGATTTCACCCACACAAAAGTAAACCTTTTCAAAACTGCAATTACTAAGCAGTATGAGGAGACAGCAACTAGCAGTGACCCAGCTCCACAGGAAATGCGTAAATAAAGATCTTTGTAAGTAGATGTAGGAACACTTTAGAAGAAAGATAAAAGGTCATCACAAAATGCAGATAACTTCAGAGACATACCATTATACAAATCTCAAAGCTAAGATGACAGGAATGTTTAACAGATTTCTATTTAAAATGCCATTACAAGTTCCACAATGCTCAGCATTAACTTCTAACACTTGCAAATCCCATAGTCTTCATTGAACTTCTATTTTTAATGTCCAAAATATTATCCTAAATACATTTGTCAGTCCTAAAGATCTCCATTGAAAAATGTTATTTGGTATAGCTTCAATGATACACTAAAATATACATTTTAGTGCTTATCTTATCAGAACACCTATAATACCTGATATGCCAGTAAAAACAGTAAAGTTTTATTTTATCCACAGTTAATATCACAAAATTAGACAGCATGAAAGAATGTGGAAAGCTTAGCCTCTTAGTCCTCAGACCTGCTTTATATGCAGCTGCAGAAGATCCCACTACTCTAGAATGTGAATTAAAATGCCAAAGAGTTCCCTGATACTCTTGGTACCAAGTCCTAAGATCTGGGATTTTTTTTCCCTTACTTTTCTGTTTCATCTGATTACATAGATCTTCCACAAAAAATCTAGCAGGATTCTCTTATCTTTTGAAGTTGCCATGTCTGGCTAACTTCATTATTGAATGGCCAGCATGGCTGTCCTTCAAACCTGGGAGAAAAAATAAAAAGAAGGATATTTGAAAAATCAAATGAGAATTTTACACTAGTTCAGTAGATTTTAAAATTGACCCAGAAAATCAAAATCTAAGAGCAGTAATAATATAGATTTAAAATGACCCATCTTCCCTAATAACTTGTGTGCAAATTTAATGAGCTATACATCAAAGAGATTATTCTGATACCTTTAACTCTGCTTGTTCTAACACCTTCAAAATATTACTTGTGGAAGTGTACTTGCAATTAAGATTGCTTAATGCTTTGGAGGTGTACCAGCCACATTACACAGCTGAAGTTAGAAGCCTGGATCACTAATGGACTCAAGCAGGAATTGGCGTCCTGCTTTGTGTTCTGGCTATACACAGAATCTAGACTGTTAGATGAGGTCCCTAAATACTATGTGGCGTGAATACTCCCTCCTTACTTTAACTTGCTTTAAACTCTTCTTATTAGTAGAGATTGGTCATAGTTTATTCACAGGGTTTTGATACTCAGTTTCCTTCCACCTCAGGCTGAGAGGCTCTGAAATACTGGGCACCTTAAGATACACATGCATTTCACTCAGGCAAAAGAGTGAATGAAAAGGGATCTATATTTAATTCATAGTCCTTAAAGAGAATTTGTCTGATAAAATGCAGAAAGATCTAGTGGTTCCTGAATATCCTATTTAAACAAACTGTCTAATGTAGTCATATAAACACTTACTGACACAAAAATTGGTCATAGTCTTGAATTTCTATGATTTTGGCCCAATGTTTCTTCCTCTTCCTGAAGTCAAGTTAAGGCCCAAAGACACTGACTGAAAAACTACTGTTTAATGCATTCACATTTCCATGCTGGTGATTACGTGCTACATTTACTGGTATATTTTGCTTGGGTTTGTCAGAAGTTGATTGGAGTTTGCTTTACATCAAAAAGATTTTGCTAACACCTGTACAGTAAAACAAAACTGTTCTAATAATCTTTCTATGCATTCAAGCATTTGTACAGTATTCAGATTGGCAGTACCAGGTTTCATATTAACTAGAGAACCTGTATTTTTTGACTGCCTTTAGGGTCAGCTGGAGGGAAAACAGTTGAACCTCTCTGTCAGCAGCAGACGGGTTTCTTTGAGACTTTTAAAAAATCTATTTGGTGTTTCTTAAACACTATTGATTTGTTGGCTTTAATGAGGGTTTCACTTGATTAACAAACTCTCTATAAAGACAAAGCATGAGTTTGCCAAGGAAAATAAGGTGATAATCATACCAATAAAATACCTCCTCAATATGGTGTTCAAGAACCACCTAAACCTGGTATTAGGTTTATTCCCTTTAAAGAGTTTCTTCTAGAGAGTCTAAATTGAATTACATCTATCAAAACATTTTGATACAATAAAACTTGGAGACAATTTAAAAGCACATATAACGATCATGTAGAACATAAAAACTTAAAACAGCTATCAGAATATTTCATATGTGTTTGTTGCATAAAAAGGAAATAAATGGGAGAATAAGTGATTACAAAGTGGATACTGTCATTTACATAGAAGTAATTATATTTTTGTGAACAGCGCATTAGTACCTTTGACAGACGGGTACCAGAAAAATTACTCATAATTTTGTCCAGCAAGAGTTACTTTATTTTAATGCAGTTTAAAACTGGAGCCTAACTGCATATTTCATGACTATTACTGCAGCTCTAAGTCTGTTGCCAATTTTCTATTGCAACAGCCAAGCACTAATAACTCCCACCATGGGACACTTTCTTTGGCCATAATAACTTCATTGTATAAATTTACATAGGCTAAAATAACACTGTGCCTCTGTTTCATCAAAATATTTCTGAGCATAACAAATTTTATGCATGTTTTCCAATTTATTTTTTTTTAATGCTAGCATGTGATTAGTTTCTTTGCTGAATGTGGTCCTTGGGTAGATTAAAAGCATTTTTTTTTAGTCCTTTGTTTTTTTTCACTATTTCCAAGATAAAGCATAATGCAGAAGATTATACTTCCCTCAGAGAAAAGCAATTCACTCTTATCAAAGTCATTTCGGTAGAAAAATCTAAGTGATCAAAACCAAAGTCAGAACTTGTTTTTCTCAGAGTGAAGTTTTGCATTTAAATGGGGAGTTATATATTTGTAAAGAACATGTGGTGTGTATGGAACAGTCATTTCATATCTTTATAGAATGTACTGCAGATGGATGAGATACTTTATTGGCAGAATTAAGCAACATTACTTCTCAGAAACTTGAAATCCATTATATACTTAAGCACTTAAACTGTCCTAGTCTTATCTTGGTAAACTTGACATGACTTGGTATGGAGAGAGGTGACATTATGTAAGATGGAAGAAGGTTATCAAAAGTCTCATGAAGTTGCTTATTTTTTATTTGCATTCATTGCCGATGAATCAGTGTAGTCAGTGAAAGTAATGGCAAATATTCCATTGACTTTAATGGGATGGAATTTCAGTGACATGTTTTTGTCAGTTGAAAGTAAGTTTCAGATAGAAAGATGTGTCATTGTGGCAGAGATTGAAAGAATGATAAAACATTGATAAGACTACAAAGTAGAAAACTCAGAAAATAGGAAAGGTTAGAACAGAGATAGCTTTTACAATTGATAACCTTAATAATTTGATGTAACAGTCTTAATAATATTATATATTACATAGTTACATTATCATAATTGTGTCTGGATTCTTACTTAATTTTGGACAGGAGCTAGATTATGTTCTGGGGATGGGTCAGGCTGTGTCAACCTGAATGTTTTAGGCATAATATAGTTATACACAACAAAAGGCAAGTTATTATAACAAGAAAAATGAGATAATTTCAAGTACAATTGTTTTCCCTACTAACTGCCTTCTATGGTTCTAAAGTTATAAAACAGGATGATTGACAGCAAACCAATATATACTATAAAGAACTTATTTTCAGTCATATATATATACACATGCATTTTATGCCACTAAAAACATACCTGGTTCCATTTGGAAACTGAGAGACCTGTTCCATCTTGTCCTTTAAGCTGTTTTCAAGCAAAAAGGTTTTTTTCCTTAAAGAGCTTTTCTTTGAAAAGTAATTACTCTTCTGTGAGTGACAAATCTGAAAAAAAATTTGTCATTTTGCAGTACTCAGAGAAAATAAGCATCTCAACTTTTTTTTGAAAAGCATGAAACTGTCATTTTTCCCACTCAGATAGTTGTAAACCAGAAAGATTTAACTTTATCAAACTCCTTCTTCAATCAAAGAAAAGAAATAACCTTGGCATTGAAAACATACTTGAATAAAGGTCATCCAAGCAAGCAATAATTTTCCATTTATAAAAGCCTCAAAATAGTGGCTTAAGAGAAAAACATCCCCTGACCGTTCCGACGACCATTGTAATTGCATTATACATGTTATTTTCAAAACAGTGTATGGCAATCATATTGAAGTTCTGCCTAGAGGTAAAGAGGGTAAAACTGTGGTTCCTGGTGAAATCAGTAGAAAACCTGTTCTTCATTTTTCCCTTCAGAAATTTACTGATCTTGGAATCGTGCACTTGAGACAGGCAACACCATTTTGCTTTCTGTCTTACCTGGTTCTTGAACTCCTGAATCAATCAGTGTTGGGACAACTTCTGAGTAGCACTGCAGCAGAGGGAAGTGACCAGAAGATGCCTTGCAGTTAATGATGCCTCTGTTACGGATTCAAGAGAAGAATAGGAATTACATGAGCTAAATAACTTCCACAGGTGTCTGTAATCAAAAAAAAAAAAAATGAACCTGTAGATTACCTATTGCACACATTTTTGATCCCAATATACTCCCAACAGCTTGTGTTAAAATGAAGAGCCTTAAAAGACTGAAAGCCACTATAATGGACTGATGTAAGAGAGAAAATCAACAGTATGACTAGTGCCCCACTGCTGCTAATTTGAGAATATTTGGGTAAACTGCTAGCACTGAAACTAACCTGTTTCAGTAAATCCATCTCTTTCCCTGAGCCCCAAACAGGAGATGGCAACCATCTTCATGCCCTAAGCTGACAATCTGGGCACAATCTCAACCTGAAACCAAAGTGCTCTGGAGAGATAAAGAATTCATATCAGAGTTCAGGGGTTCACTGGCTCGTCTTCAGTGCTATATTATTTAACATTCACAGCCCAAAGTAAACCCGTCTCTGATCCTTTCGAGTCAGTGAAAATGTTTTAGGAATACATGCAAATGGAGATTACTTTCAAGCAAGTTCAGCTTTAGCCAGAAGGGTTGCTAAGGGGATTTATGTTGACGACACCTAATTTTTTTCTCCCAGGACAGCAAATGGAGAAAGATAGTCCTCTCTGAGGGCAGTCTGAGTTTAGGCTGAATAAAATGACAATGAACAACACATAATAAAAAATTATCTGTTGACTTGTAACAGAGGCAACAGCTCTTAGGAGCGACCATCATTTTCTCAGGCCCTGGAGCTCTAGTGAAGTAGTAGAAAAATGGTGTAGTAAAACCATGAGTGTGGTTTTATTCGAAAAAAAATCCACAACAAATCAATCTAGTACAAGAGACACTGGTATGTGGAATAAACTGCTGGAACCATGCTGAAAAATCAGTAAATTGAAGTGTTTGAATTATTATTCAAACACTTCTTAACGTTTCTCACAAATAATGCAAGTTGTTTATTGAGCTTTATATTGTGGGCAGACTTTAAGTGGTCAGGAGTGGTGGCTGCGGGGTCTCTGGGAGGAGAGGCCGGGGCTGCCCCGTGCCGGACACAGCCAGTTCCAGCCGGTCTGACCCGCCGGACACAGCCGGTTCCAGCCGGTCTGATCCGCCGGACACAGCCGGTTCCAGCCGGTCTGACCCGCCGGACACAGCTGGTTCCAGCCGGTCTGACCCGCCAGACACAGCCAGTTCCAGCCGGTCTGACCCGCCCAGCGCAGGGCACGGCTGAGCCCACAGCAGAGGGGGGTTGCCGAGGGGAAGTGTATTTAAGAAAGAGTAAAAACACTGCACAGGCAGGAAGGAGTGAGGTGTGAAGCATCAGTGTGAACACCAAGAACAGTGAAGGAGGAGGGGGACGAGGTGCTTCAGACGCTGGGGCAGAGATTCCCCTGAGCCCGTGGTGAAGTCTGTGGTGGAGCAGAAATCCACACCGCAACCCATGGGGGACTCCATCCAACCTGGCTTTGAACATTTTCAGGGATTGGGCAACCATAGCTTCTCTGGACAACCTATTCCAGTGTCTCAGCAACCTCATAGTGAAGAATTTCTTCCTAAAGACTATACAAAGAGAAGGTTTTGAGCTGCTGCATAAAGAAGCAAGTAATGACCTCTCCCAATGAATGAACTCAAAAGTTCCTCTGAATACTCAGAGTTCCTCTGTGAAGTTATATGACTGATAAAATACTTTTTACATTAGCAAAATGATAATCTGATCTTTAGTTATGTAGATTATGTAATACACTCAAATAACAATCTTTTTGCATTATAAATAGGACACGAGTTCATACATTCACAAATTTTTATTCTCTAAATCTGTGCTGATTAGAGTAATATACAAACAGATGGTAAGAGAGCATTTTAAAGGCATATTGTTAAAATAACTTCAGTTTGCAGATCCACAGATAGGTTATCCTAACAAAATGTCCTCTATTCCAATATTTGCACTTAAAAAGAATCATTAAATAGTTTATTGTAGGACTCTCAATTGGAGCACATGCTGTGGTAATTAATAAATGCCTCTTTATAGAGCAAAGCAAAAAAATAAATTTGTCTTTTTAAAAATACAGCTTCATCCAAATATATATGAGCTTGCCATAGTATCTTTATAAGCCACATTTTGGCTGTTCAGTGTGATGAATAATCCAAATTTTTTGCTGTTCAGTTTAATAAAACACTTCTGATAACCTCTTCAGGATGATGATTTGTTCTTTATGACAGATTGAACTATTAAACAGAACTAGCTTAATCATAAATACTGTCAGGTGTATAGTTAGGGAATTGTCACCTTCCTCACATCACTGACTATTGTAATATTCATTCACACCACTAGAAATGAATGAAGGTGCAGATATTCCCTTAAAATTTTCTCAGTGCTCTCAAAGCATAGATATGTACACGTTCACATGAAGGATAAACCTCAGATTTTAAGAAAGAGTAATCTAGACTACACAGATATCCTGAATCTTTATAAATGCAAATACAAAAATGTAAATATAAACCAAACATGAATATCTGCTAAATAAAACCTTTCTGAAACTACAATTGTGGTGGTATTTCTTTTGTAATATAGTGAGACGTAGACATTAGAAAAATATGGAGCTTATCTTTCAAAATAATGACTGATGAGCAATGTTAATACTTTTGTATTGCTTTTTTTAAATTATATTTTTTACATAGTTCTAACCCAAATTACAGTGTGGCTTAACGTGATTTTAATAAACAAAATCTTCAATTTAATTTGGCATTGCAACAAAAAGGGTAAACTTGAAGTTGTAATGCACTAGGGGGACATGTAGGCAGATTCCTTCACAACACGATAACATTTGAGTGGGAGACATTCTAATGATAGATTATTCAAAAAGTGCTGAACAATTTTCAGTAACAAGTTTCTGTTAGCAAAAGACTCACAAGGTACCTTATTATGAATCAAAAGGTTGGTTAAGGAGAGTCATTTATTATTACAAGTCATTTCAGTAGGAAAAACAATGAAAGTCAGGTGATATTAGAGTTTATGTGTTTTGTTTGCAGATCTCGTGCTGGAGTTGCATCATACCTGCAGCAGGGCCATTAGAAATCTTTTGCCTGCTTATATAAGAATAATAGATGGACAGTTACTGAAACCAGCATTAGTAGGTTGCTCTGGTACCTGAATGGACTCCTGATCCAGCCCTGTCTGGACACATATTGAAGATTAGTTTCTGTGAGTGGTTTCTGAAACCCTTCTTTTTTCATCTGTCTCAAGGAGAGCAACATGCTTCTTGGACCTGATGACCATTGCACAATCTGTTGGGATAAGGAAAGGGTCTTGCCATTTGTGATAGAGTTTAAAAATCAGATTCAGTGAAGAAATGCATCACCTTTCATCACATGCTACCTAAAAAAATCAGACCATGGAAGAAATTATTTTACTTAATAATTTATTTTATTTGCAAATATTCAATATATAAAGATTGAATTCCATTGAAATGTAGTTACAGTACTTTTTTCTATACCACAATAAGATATAGTTGTGCTCCAGTATCGTTTATATTACTTTATGTTCAACTTCCCCAAATTTATTGTTACAATTTCAGAATAAATTCTCCACAATTGTACACAGGGAGGGGCAACATGATTCCTGTTAATAACCTTGATGGAATTGGCCTTTTCTTGTAAACTATTATATTCATATTTTATGATTAATATTCTCTGGGGAAATTTTAAACCAGCTCTAGTAAGAATTCTCTATAACCATCCTTTTCCTTGAAACAGTGTTAGGTACAAGACAGGACTGGGGATAAAATGATTAGATGTTTTTACTACTCAGGGTTGACCAGTTGAGACCTTAAGATCAACTTTCTGCCTGACCTTTACCCGCACGTACAAATGGCCATCTGTTCTGCAAATCACAGCCTGAAGTCTTCGCAGGGCAACAAGATATAAGGATATAAGCTGATGGTCAGCTATGAAACATTTAGATTGAGGGACAATTTGTGCATCATGTAGAAAGTCTGAAGCAGATATGGGCCAGAATACTCCCAGTTTGTTTTTTTTCTTGCACAGCCTTGCTTCATTCATAATCCCTGTCTGATACTGAGGCAATGTTTCCCCACTGACCGGCTTTGTTCTCTGCACAACCCTAGCAATACCCCAGGTGCCATACATAATGGACTCACTCCTCCCTTAAAAACATCCTATGGATCACATAATTAAACATTGTATTAAAAACATACAAAACACAAGATAATGCCTACAAGCAATATGGTCACTAAAATTCTGCACATTTAGTCTGTAGGATAATATAAGTGCAGACAGCTGCCTTGTGGTGCAAAGTATCTTTGGTAGGGATGTAATCATTGGATAATTTAACAGCTGTTCTTAATTGAGTCTTGATAAGTTATGTGAGGAAAGGGGTTCTTTACAGAGGAAATAATTTTGCCATAAAAGGGTGATCGTCCCTAAAAGAATAAGATATCAAGATAGCAGGGCAAAATCAAAGTTTCTAATGAAAAATCTGAAAGAATTATAGGTTCTGAAGTATAACTATTGCTGAATAATTTGTTAATGTGAGAAAATAACACACTCTACTAATCTCAGTCTAGAAATCGTTGAATCTCTTTTCCTAAAACTTTTCATTTTAAGACACATATCCGGCACAGGAAATTTCAGCCAGATCAGATAAGGATTAACAAAGTAAAGTACAAATGAAAGCAGGATGCTAGGATAGGAGGAACTAAGCAACCAAAATAGTAGTAGCATTGCATAAACAGATAATAACATTTCATACTTCATTCTGCAGATGAAAGCGAGGAGTTCTGTTTGTGCAGCTTTCTGCTGCGCCTTCTTGTGAGGTGTTTTTCTTTTTTCCTGCATATGCATTATTCCTTTTAACTTGTTAGAGAGCTCTCTCAGGCTGGGTTGGTTTGTATCATTATTTTCTCTGTACTGTTGAAATTCTCTGAAATGTGGAGCAGCTCTTTTAGGTGAATTTCACATTACATTAAATAACCAAAATATATAGCAATGTAGTAGAATATAGACAAGGGGTAGATGCTGGGATGACTTAACTAGGGTCTTGGAGGCTATAAGCACAATAAAGGTTTGGCATTCTGAGTTTATTTTTCTCTACATATATTGCATGTCTTGAAAAAACACTCATAAAAGTCAAACAAAACCAGTTCCTGAACTAGGCAGGGAGTTGTGCTGCACAAAGTTGATTGTTCAGGCCATCAGGCACCTTGGAAACTTGCTGAAGACACTTACAGAAGACATAAGTTTATGACTATAGAAATAAAGAACTCTCAGAAAAAGTTAAATACAGCCTCATGCAGTAAGGCTCTGACAGCCTTTGTTTGTAATAAAACTGCACATGTACACTTGACCATGTTGAGTGATAAACTGTAAATGTCTTCTATGGCTTTAGCATCAGCTAACTAATGCTCTCCTTGGGTAATTCTACAATGCCCTTCAGGAGCTAACTCAGGCCATGGCGGCAGTTAGGGATTAGGAAACTTCTGCTGGAGGCCAAGACATAGTATAGACATAGTATAGACAAGGATAATCACAGTGTGACCAGGGCCATAGACTTGGGGCTATAGGGCTTTCTGGGCTGCAGGAAGTCTGTATGACTGCTGAAGGTGTAAACCTGCAGAATGGAGCCCAAAAGTCTGATACCTTCTGGAAAAAACTGTTGAACATCCTGTCACCCCACTGTGTTAATTCAGAGCTTTCTGTTTTACATATATATTTTTTCAATATATGCATTTGGTACAAACAGTAGATATTAAACATTTCTGACAAACTTTGTCCAAAATGGTCTCTGTTAGGGTCATCTTTTGAGTTATCTTTTCTGACTCATCCTTTATTATCAAACAAATGTATTTTACACATTAATCTTAGCCTGAAAGTTGATGGGTGAATCTTCATGTATCACAGTTGCTAGGGAGTTGGATCTGTACTCTGCAGTCAAAACAAAGCACTATGGACTGACACAAAGCTTAAAATCTAGCACTTACATGGAGTAGTGATTGGATGAAAAATGACACAGTGTTTTTAAAGTGCAGATGTGTTAACTTCAGATGAGGCCATATCTGCACACAAAGCACTGCCAAAATGAAGAGTATAGTCTGCTGAAAATTCTGCTGACCTTACCATGTGCAAAGAGCTGCCAGCTTTTGAGCTTCAACATTCCCTCTTTTTAAAGGGCAGCATCTGGACTAGCCAAACTGCAGAGGAAGTTTTTGTAGAAAGAAGGATAATTGTTCTTTTCTTACAATTATCATTACTTTATGAACTGAAATTACTTTCTTTTGGAACTCCCACTTATTTGGTAGAATTTCGGAGGAGGCTGAAACTCAAAAAGGCCAATAAAAGCATTAGAGACAGGAATGATGGGAACATTAAGATATATGTCATTTGAATTTAAAATGTATGTATGGTTTGAGTTGAAGATGCTTGAAGAGGAAAAAATGTTACATGTAGTAAATAATGTGATAAAAAAGATAAATTTTGTATTTTTATATACAAAAATTATGTATTTGTACCTGCTGCAGATACAGTTGGATTGAAATTTATGTGACAATAAAATCCAAATACATTTCAAATAGAAAGCCAAATAACCAGGTGCTCCAAACAAATTCATTTACCTGAAAAGAGTAAGAAAAAAAAATAAAAATCTTCTTTTTAGTAGAAGTTCTGCTGTTTTCAAAGTCTGTATCAATACAGTATCATTCATTATATCAATATAGTATATCAATCATTATAATTGAGCATTTTACAAAAAATTCTCTTAATTCCAAAGGTTTCCAGCAGAATGAGGTACTACAATACTAAGCCAACAATTAGAAATGCCATTCTGACCTGACAGTTGTGTAATCTGAATAAGAAGGGAGGAATGTGATATGTGGAAAGCCTAGGACTGCAGCAGTCATTGCAAAAAAAGCTTGTCACAGGATGTGGTCCAGTGATAAACAAGGTCAGGCTAGCACACCATCTGCTCATGGAATATAGTGTCAATTCTGTGCCTTTACAGCTATATTGTTTCCAGTCATTTAGCAAAATTCCATCAAAACAAAAAATGCTTACTTAACAGCTAACTGAATGCAGAGCAAAACAGGCAAAAAACAGAAACACCAAAATTTATTCTTTGTGTGACACTGAAAGTTGGAGTTGAAAATATTGCCATCTCACACCACACATCAATTGTGACTGCTCTAAATGGGAAGGAATCAAGGTTCAGCTGCCCTTCTTCGGACAATGTCTTTCTGGGAGCTGTTACTTATTGGCACAGTGCTGCATTTTCTGGGCTCCTGTTGGGGGAAGGAATTATCATTCCTCAGCTGACTGTCTCATGCTCTGTGCACGGTGTGACTGAGTTGGCTGGAGTAAAGCAAACCTCATCAAAGCTGTGTTTAAGACTGTTTCCAGAACAGGACTTTGAAAACACATCACTACAGAGTCAAAATGATGCCTTTTGCTTTCATTACATAGAAGGATTATTCACAGTTCTACAGATAAAGGTACAATGAAAGTACATGCAGAGAAAATATAAAGCATTTTTTCTGTTTTATCTTTTCTTGTAAAAAGTGAAATTTTCTTGCATTTGATCTTTTGAAAGCAAATAATTAAATGCATTCAATAAATATATGCGTTAGTATTTCTCAAATTCTCTCATTTTTTGGCATAGATTATTCCACTTTAAGAGATACCATTCCTGTTGACTTCACTTGGAAGCATATGTGAGTCAATCAAGGAGTAGCTGATGCCTTGTGTTCTTTTGAACAAATTGACTCCCTGTTCAGGATACCGTCCACTTACACCACTCCATAAATTGCCCTGCAGAAAGGTTTTAATTTGAGGAAAACTATACTGGCAAAAATAGGAATGTGAAAAACAAAACAAAATCAGGGATATTTTGTTATACATGTGTTTAAGATCTCTACATGAATGCGTTACACAAGCAACTATCCTCATTACAATAATGAAGCATTTCTATATGGGAGTATGGGAGACTCCTTCTTCCCCTAAACCAGGGAGATATTCTGCCTGCCCCCATTTGAGCACACACCAAGTGTGTGTGTATAAAGGCCAGTGGAAATGCCCTTTATAATTCTTCACCAAATTACAGCTCTCCCATTGCGTGCTGCTCAGAGGTTGCTTATTTTCCTTCTTTCTTGGGAAACATGAATATCAGAGGACTGTGAAAGGATGGGCAGGTGGTAATTTGTGGCCTCACACAATAGTCAGCAGATCTGGCCAGCTTTATCTTGGGGAAAAGAAAAAGCAGATTTCTACAGGGGAATCTACAGCTTCACTGCACACTCAGGTTTACATCTCAGAGGTGGCACAGCCCTCCAACTCCTTCCAGATTTCACACAAATAGAGTCTAGTGCAAAATCAGATGTGTAGAATACCTTTACCACCTATTTCAAAAATTCATAGGCAACCCAAAGTTTCTTTGCTAGCTTTTATTTTGTACTGCATATACAGGGATATCATTTTCAGTATTTTTAAACTTTTATTTCCTCTCTCTAGTTTCAGTATATATATTTGCATTTTGAAATTTTATCAAGTATTTATATTTAGTTATGAAGTATATAAAATATATCTGATAAAGAATATGATATACAGACAGACATATTGAATTTTGAAGACTGTCATGATGGATTCTTTACAGAAATAAAAAAATGGGTTCTTGATGAGACTTTTGTTACTGGTTTTTAGCATAGGTAGATTTTCACTTGTTATTTTCTGAGGAAGTTCTTACCAGTACTTTTAAGAACACATTCCAGTGGTTTTTATTCTTTCTTTACTTGAGGGTTGATCTTGGTAGTGAGCACCATACCATTGTCCAGAAAATCATTCATGTACATCCTAATGGTCATGGAAATGATTTTTAAGAGCAGTTGAATATCTAAGTATTCAAAGATATGCATAAACTTTGGTCTCTTAAGAAGAAAGATCCATCCTGAGAAAATCCCCATAAGACCAAACGTATGTCAAGGCTGAAAATAGTGCACAGATGATCAATCACTGTGGTTTAGCAGAATGCAGATGATGACCTAGTGTGTCTTGGAGGTCTTCGAGAGGTGCCTAAGATCAGAATCCCACAGTCCTATTCTCCAAATCCATGGTGACTTTATGATGTGAAAGGACAAAAGAAGCATCTTTTTACTTTCTCAGCACATTTGCTAAGGCTCACAATGAAGTTCAGGGCAGAGCTGTTCCCTAAAGGTTCCTGTGAAATTGGACTGAACTATTAGGCAGTATCCTGTAGGCAAGATCTTCTCCAGCTATTTCAGCAGACATTGTTGAAGAAAGTAGGGATAAGGCTCCCTTTGAAAATATTAGGGAACTGCATGACTTCTATACTGTCTTGATGTTAAATGAAAGAGATTCACTTCCAATTTTTCTGGATAATTAGTACAGAGACAGATCTATTTGCTTCCACTTCACAAAATATATGTGTTAAACTGAAAGCAGGTCTTTGGTTTTAGGTTTCTCAGATACTATTCATAAATTCAGTTTACAACAGAAAAGAAGGGAAGGGTTACTTAATTTTTCACATGAACATTGGTTTAAATTCCATTTAAGTATATTCTCAAATTATGTTTAAAAGTGTGACTGTGGAAATTTAAATCCTGTATTCAATATTATAATGCCTGGAGCTGGAATATGTTCGCCTAGAGAGAGTTTCTAAAGGAAAACCAGACTTTATCTCAGTTCTTGTTCTGCAATGTTGACATTTTTAACTTCGTTCTTTATCTACTTTGTTGTTTTGCTACTAATCTCATGCCTCTGTTTTTTCACCACCAAATTTCAAGTGCTTCTTGTTCAGTTCTGTTACAGCTCAGTACTCTGATTTTGCCTTGAATCCCTCCACTTAAGGATTTTCTGTTCTTTTGTTTTTACGTATGACGCTCCTCTACTCTCAGAAATTATTCGTGTTTGTTATCATTCCTTTTACTTCTCATATATTTATGAGTTTATTCCACTGCTAGCCACCAATATTTCACTGACTTCAATAAAGTTTAAATTGGTTTCAGAGGAGCTTTGCTGAGCTTTAGAAGTTTGTTAGAAGATGAGCTATACTAATTTTCAAAACAGGCTAAAAAGCATATTAACTCTGTCAATAATCTGTTTTGTGACTGAAGCTGGACAATCCCTTCCAGAACCTTGAGAGTCTATGCATAGACCAGGCTCCTCTTAGAGGGGAACTGGATTTATGTAGCTATCACTGCAGGAGGAGGAATGGTCACTTTCCAGCAGCAGCACAGACCAATATTTGGTGGAGATAAGACACCCAGAAAGATGCACTGTAGTAGTAACTGTGGTACTAAAAGTCTTGTTAAAAGGAAAAATTGGCACAGTGTTTTCTCAATTAAAGAGAAGGCAGAGAGGAAAACATACACCTGTAGAAGGTGGGAATGGTTGAAAGAGATTTGTGAGTTGTAACATTCTTAAAGGAAGTTTTTGAGGTTAGTAAAATTGGGTATTACTGCTAGTAATGAAAGCAGACAAGAGAAGAAAGCAGGGATGGCCTCTCCTAACAAAGGAGAATAGTATGAAAAGCCTTGGAGAACAGAAGTGAAAAAAGCTCATTTCCTTTCCAAGTGTATATGATAAACTAAAAAACTTTGAGAATAAAGACTGATTTTATTGCCCTTAAGTGGGAGCAGTGTTCAGTTCTTGGAAAGAAGAGAAAAATTAAGAAAACTGTGGGAAGAGAAAGAAAGACATCCTAAATCCGCCTGCCTGGCAGTATGGCTTAACCTCCCTTATAAATAGACTCAACTCATGTGAAAGGAAAAGTTCACACCTCTGCCTCTGATTATATTTT
The DNA here is from genome assembly GCF_036250125.1 of Pseudopipra pipra. Classification (NCBI taxonomy): domain Eukaryota; kingdom Metazoa; phylum Chordata; class Aves; order Passeriformes; family Pipridae; genus Pseudopipra; species Pseudopipra pipra. Next base: position 90,314,059 of record NC_087551.1, read on the forward strand.
TCATGGGATAAGGGAGAAGTTTAGTGTAATCACACATTACAAAACCTTTCTTTTCCTAATGTTTTAAGGTAAATACAGGTATTTATTTTCTGTAAGAAAGTTTGCTCTGCCCCTTAGTGTGCATTTTTGGCTAGAACTGAATGAAGCATTTATGCATCCATGATATTTCTCAAAATAGTACACAAAATTCAGCTGTCACGCCACAGTGTTGGTGATTTTGTGAAGATATTGTAGAAGAATTAAAAATTTTTCATAAAATATCTCCCAGTGTACACAGGGATACTCCAAAGTCACTTAAAGTGATTCCTACTCCTTTCCACTACGTGGTAGGTGAGAAAAACGTCACAGAAATGCCAGTGAAATGTTTCCTCCATTCTCTTCCCCAGAAGTGAAAGGAAAATGAAATTCTGTGCTGCTTCCATGACAGTGAGGGTAACCTTAGTATGGTTTGGATGTGAGTTATCCTAAAGAAAGGTACACAGTAAAAAATCAGAGAAGGCACAAATCAGAGCAACAGTAGTTTTAGCAGTCTTTCACATATGACTGTTAAAAGAAGAAAGAAAAATATTATACGATAGACGTCTTTTTTTCAAATGGCAAACTAAGCCAATGAAGCATCTGTTTTGGTGGTCTCGACTGCATTGGCAGTCCATACATGGAGCCAACAGGAATATTATGGAAAAACTAATGATATTACAAAGATAACAGTTTGGTGAAGAACAGTCGAAGAACAAACAGACATCTACAACACACAGGTAACTGAGTTCCTAAATATCCCAGCATATGTACATGGTCATCATATAGAAATGAAAGATAACTTCAGATGACAAACTTCAAAACATAGACAGAGTGACAAATTTTTGTCCTGCTATTAAGTATTATATTCCATCAAAAACTGCTTGCATTTTGCATTTCTGGACTCCTTCCTGTTTCTATTTCTCACATATAAGCCTTTGTTTTTTAAACACTCTTTCAGTTTTTGTTCTTTGATCAGCTCTAGCCATTGCTTACGATTTTATTTACTCTTAAATTTATACTTAAGATGTTTCCTCCCACTTTTTCAGAAATGCTTTCCATTTTTTCTGCAAGTCTACACTTAATCTTTTTGGATGTTTTAATGTGATACTCATTTTTTATTCTCTTTATGTTCCACACTTCTTCAAATCTTTCACTTCGTGATCCACACGGTTTTTGTGCTTATTATGCTGGTCTTTATGTCCTACACTTGCTGTACCTTTGTTTAGCAATAATTTATTTTATCTTGCCCATGGCATTTATTCCTTCAGCCTGAGGAATTCAAAACGGAATCCCTACTGATCCTTATCTTAATCAGAAAGGGAGCACTCCGGGGCCCGCTCTCCACTAACAAGTCCCTCTACACTGCATTTCTCTTTAAGCCTTTAATATTTTACTCCAATTCTACAGAAATTTAAAACTTGAGAGATTTACTAGTAAATTAAAACGTTGGATTTTTCAGCTTCTTTTATCATTTAAAGATATTAACCTGCATTTCTTCTCTAGAGATGTATTTCAAATGTTGCAATTGAGCTCTTTAACAGAGCACAGGCCTGAAATTCAATGGAGGAATACTATTTATGAAGAAACCTAGCCAGAAATATTACATATAAGTCAAGAATAGCCATACATCGCGTTAGATAATGTAATTTTGTACACTTCTGTAATACATCAAGAAAAATAATCTGAGAACTGAGAGGAACTGATTAATTGCTCCCAATAAACACAAAGAAGTACTAGAAATTAGTGTTAATTAACTCATTATTCTGAGGAGTATTCTGGAATTTGATGTATAATTTTGGAAGACTAGGACTGTAACAGATGATGAGCACTGCAACGAAACAGAAAGTTGTGCTGAGCATAATATAGGGAAATATGGGGCACTATGGCTTGATTATTTCTCTATTAAAGGAAATTGAAGTTCCATCACAAACTTTAAGAGCAGAAATTATTTAATTTCTGTTGGTTTTTACTAATATTTAATTGTATATCTTATCAAGAGGAATTAAACAGTCTAAATACAGATTATTAAGATTAACTTTAATCTGAAACTGTGAATGTGTTGATCTTTTCCCTTAACAACAGAAAGCAGTTCATGAAATTTTTGAAAACTAAGGCAATGCCAGTTGATAGTACTGAAGAGATATTTCTGCACAGTCTGGATCACAATCAAACCAAATTAAAACTGTCTAGACAAATTTGTCTTTTAAAAATGCAAACATTAACATACCAGAAAATGAAATTGCTTTCAATTAAGATATTCACTGAAACATAACTTGATGCTCAGTAATCACTGCTCACCCAAACTTGATGTTTCTACAAGCACAGAGAAAAAGAGAATTATAGAATGACATGAGGTTATATATTAAATTTTGTAAGTGATCAAGTTTCCTCTGTCTCTGAAACGTAAGATGGTTGCAAATCTTTATTTTAAAACTCCCGATTAAATCTACCAACCTAAATGGAAAATCTGTAGTCAGTTGTGGTACAAAAATGAGTATTGCTGATAAAGAAATACAAAAATATTGACAATGTAACTGTCAAAACAAGATGTTTTAATCTGCTTGGGTGCCCAAGAACAGTGGCATTGCACAACCTCAATCTATTGCCAGAAGTTTATTAAAAGTCATGCACTGTCCATATTCTACATAAGTAAGTCATTTCAACAGTTCTATATGCAGATTAGAATCCGTATATGGTTCAAAGAATCAGTATCAGTGCTTTGAGAAATTGCCTTCTCTCTTATGATTTTTAAGAAAATATAAATCCAATTCTGTTCACCGTCATTCAGTAAACAGACTTGTAAACAATTTACATTTTGCCTGGAGTCAGATAATCCTATCATTATTTAATCTCTTTAAGCACAGACAAATATCTAGATCCGCATGCGTGCATCAGAAAGTGCTAAGTAAATAACAAGGCAACAAAAAGTGAAAAAAAAACCAAGAAAAAAACTATTAGAAACATAAAACAGTTGCAAATACTTATAGCTGTGAAAAGTAGATTTTTTTTAGTTCCTTCCAAAATTGTAGAGTTTTTTATCCATGCTCACGTAATCAAGCACAAGGACAGAAGATGAACAATCATACACAAAAGAAAGACTGTTTTTCGAAAAATAGGTTGGGATTCCTCAAGTACTTCAGCACCGAATTTGTTTCAGGACCATTTTTTACTCATTCTTCTTGACATAAAATTCTACACACTGAAATGTGACTTTGTAAAACTGTCACATTTTTACTTATCATTTGCCTCTGTCTGATTAGCCTCATATCCATTCATTAATTGAAAATACTATCTTTCTTCTTATACCACTTAGATTTGGATAGCAAACATGCTTGAGTTTCTTCTTTTTTGTGAATCTAAGTGTTTGTAAAATGTTCTATTATCATCTTCTTTGCTTTGGTGGTTGTAAAGCAGAAGTGAGCCCACTCTCTTGACTACTTGGCCTTGTTGAGCAGCAACTCAAGCACTAGTCATTAAAGTAGGAAATCCGCAGCTCTCCCTTACATGCAGTGGTCCAGGTTAGAGTGAAGAGGGAAGGTGAATCACTCCTCCTTATTCCTACTATCCAAAAACTGGATAGGAATAAACTGTTCTGTGAAAAAAAAGTGATGCATCCATAAATACTTTGGAAGAATAGCATTAATTTATTCTTCGTCTTCCTGTTGTGTCAGTGTAGCTCTATGACACCTTTTACAGTCAAGAATCGCTTTATGAGCTAAGCTGTTGGTTGCATCCTGATTGACTTCTGCGAAGTTGTAGAGATGTCTGTGAGAGAAAATTCGGCCTGTTCTTACTATACTGCTAAGGATCATAGAGAAGATACAAAGAATCCATTTTGACTCTGAAAGGCTGAATTAGAAAAAATAACAGAAGAAAAAAAACAGATTTTTACTTATGAATTTTCTCATGTACTATAGGTTCCCTTAACCAAAAAATCCTCTGACTCCGGTGCAAGGTTAGGACTGGCTTCCCGCCAAGTCTCTGAAACTTGACAACAAAGGCCTGCTTCCCAGAGAGGGAAGGAAAAAAAAATGAACCAAGCAGCCAAAACTATAGCAAAAATATATATATTTTACATATAAAACAGATATATATTGTGAGAATTTTATTTACCTATAACCCCAGAAACCCTAAATAGCTTCCTAAGGGAAGAGGGGAAGGGAGAAGGGAAAAGGACAAAATAGGACGAAAAGGGACAAAAACAAAACCAGTCTACACAATCTAAAAACCCGGTAACCAGCAAACTGAAGAACTGGCAAAATCTCATCACTTCCCTTGAGAGAAGCAGGATGGCTGGACACGGCCCAGCGCTCTCCCCTCACACGTGGCAGATAACAGCAGTCACTGTAGGCCTCAGCTCCAGATAAGCCAGACCGAGACAGGGACCCACCGTTCTCGAACCTCGCCGGAAAGGAAGAGAGCGAGATCCCTCCTGCTGGCTTTATTTATACCTCAAGTTGCGTAAAGGAATAGCATGGAATACTTGCATGGTCACCTTCCTAGTTCCTTCCTGGTTACAAGCTGGTCTCCAGGAAGGCCTAGAGTGAAACCATCACACTCCATAGAGCTACATCTACTGAATAATTTTTCAGAGATAAATAATGCTTTAATAATTTTCTGTATTAGCATAGGGATTTTCATCTTCCTAGAAAAAAAAATTCTTTATACTTCAATATTTCTTTATATTTCAATATTTCTTTGTATTTCAATATTTCTTTGTATTTCAATGTGCAAGCTCTTAGCTTGCACTGGACAAATCTGCACAGTGATTTAACAATCAATTTAACAATTTAACAATCAATTTAACAATTTAACAATAGGGTCTTGACCAAAGTGCCATCAAGCTAATATCAAACAATTTTCTTAAGTCAAATTCTGTGAAAAAATGCTTGGGGGGTGTTATCTGAAAATTCATCATGCATCTCTCATCCAGGAAGTAACTATTTCAAAAACTTTCTGGGGTGTTAGAAAATTGTTTTCTGCCATTCACTGAATATAACTGACTGACGATATAAATGTTTAGAATACAAATCTTCCTTTACTGAGAGAAATACACGCAATTCCTTGGTTTCCATACAGCTCATTAATTCAATTTTAGCCATTTTGATGAAGAACATATGATATAATCAATGGGAGGAGGTCTGTGTCCTTGCAGACTTTCCTTGGTTGATTTGTATGTAAAAATTCTGTGACATAATCTGCGTGAAGTCTGCTGTCAAAGATGTGACCTTCACTTTCTTCTGCTCTGATCATGTGTGCCTGCCCCTTTCGTTGTGCTAGATGATTTGGACAAGCCTGCCATTATGGTCAGAAAATTAATCTTTAATTTTGTGGTGTAGTTGCTGATCAGGTTAAGAGGCTGATCATGTGGCTTCAAGGTGACTGCATGATTCTGTGTGTCATGCATATGTATCGTGTTCTTTGTATTTCTTTAAGCACTATTTGTCTTGGGATGCAAATAGTAAGCTCCTTAGAACAAAATAAGACATCCTATGTTTTTTCTATTTCTATTTTCTGGAAGCGACATGAAGTAGAAGGTTGCAATTACACAAAATTTTGGGCAAGTCCTTTTGTGAAAGTCCTTTCGTGAACATCCTTTCAAAATATTTTAGGGAGGTAATTCCTATGTATTGCACAAATTATAGCTTGTTTGTAATGATGTTCATGTTATCAAATACATCTTTTGTATCGGTCTCACAGAATTTTGAAATTATTTGAAAATTGTTATTCAAATATTCTGGCATTTTGTTTAGAATCATAGAATGGTTAGGGTTAGAAGGGACCTTAAAGATCGTCTAGTTCCAAGCACCTTGGCACAAGCAGGGGTGCCATTCACTATTCCAGGTTCCTCAGGGAACAAGCCCATCCAACCTGGGCTTGAACACTTCAGGGATGGGGCATCCACAGCTTCTCTGAGCAACCTGTTTAAGTGTCTTGGCACCCTCACAGTAAAGAATTTCTTCCTAATATCTAATCTAAACCTACTCTTTTCACTTTAGAACCATTACCCCTTGTCCAGTCACTATCTGCCCACATAAAAAGTCCCTCTCTCTCCTTTTCATAAGCCCCCTTAAGATACTATAATGTCTCCCTGAAGCCTTCTCTTATCCAGGCTGAACAATTCCAACCTTCTCAGCCCATCTTCTTAGAAGAAGAGCTCCAGTCCTCTGATCATCTTCATGGTCTCCTCTGGAACCGCTTTAACAAGTCCGTGTCTTTCTTGTGTTGAGGACCCCAAAGCTGGACACAACACTCCAGGTGGGGTTTCACAAAGCAGAGCAGAGGAGGAGAATCAGCTGCCTCAACCTGCTGGCCCCTCTTCTTTTGATGCATCCCAGGACCCTCTTGGGCTTCTGGGCTGCAAGTGCACACTGCAGCTTCTGTCCAGCTTTTCACCCACAAGAACATGTCTCCACCTACACATGGAGTGATTGGCCAAAACTCCCTGGCTGCCTCCATCCAGCCAATTCCTTATCCACTGAATAGTCCATCCATCAAATCCATGTCTCTCCATGCGCAGATGTGGGAAGATCAGCTGAAAACCAAGACTCAAGCATATCGTTTAAGGCATTTCCTTTTGGACTGCTGCCATAATCAATTTCCTTTTTGCAAACACTGAGCATAACTAGTATACTATTAGATGTTTCATCGCATGTTATGGTAAGGAGAAGGTATGTACTGAGTTTTTGTTGGGAAAGCTGAAGTTCAATTAAAAGTTAGGCTACTGAGTTGAAACATAAATACAAAATGAGACATGATCCCATATTTAATATTAAAGAACAGAAGAAACAGACCTGGAAACATTGCCATGCGAGCAGAGCTTGCAGCTGTGCACAGCAGCCTGAAGGAGCAGGAGTTAGTAGTTAAAATTATTTTATGGTCAATCCTTAATTTTTCCTGACAAGTTCATCTAAGCATTAATACACCATCATATCAATAACTGAATAATTTATATTTTTCAAATTTCACTGCAGTCTATAATCAGTAAAAAATTAATGGGACTCACAATCACAGTTAGTAGGAGGCTTGGGAATTTTGTTGTGTGTTTCTTTTCATTTAGATGCTTAGGAACAGAATTACATTTTAAAATATTACAACAGTCTTTCAAGATTAAAAAAGAATATGCACAAAATCGTCCTCAGAACAAAAAGAAATGGGAAAAGAGTGCCAAGTAATCTCATTACTATTTAGCATTTCAATATGGAAAAGATTTTTAATCTATCGTGCTGCTAAAATGAAATGGTAACTTATTTCTTCATGTATATAAATAGGCAAATATTCAACTACTATTTTCAGTGAATATAAAAATAATAGGATATGTTGCTTGAACTGCTTGTTATTTAAAATGCTGAATACTGCATGTATTATATAATAGAACATATATAATTTTAGGACATCTGATAACTTAAAAATGTATCTGAGATGGCAAAAATTATGATACATTTTATAAAGTACCAAATAACAGAAAATATTAGCTATTAGTAAAACAGTATATTTTAGCAGAGTGGTTTTATTTATCCATTTAAATAAATTATCAGATGATAGTTAGATGGTGGGAAAAGTCAGAGGAAATAATTCTGAAAGTTACAACATTAGTATTTGACATTGACATTGAACTTTATTTCAAAAATCCATTACATAATCATTGCTGACAGATGATTTTGAGAAGAATATAAAAAACAAGGCAAATCTTAAAAAGTAATTTTGATTACTGGCTTAATGAAATTAATAAAAATTAAACCATGAAAAGATAGTTAAATCACACAAACTAGTAAGTTCACATCACCATGCTGGAGGTGCCAATAAGCTAGTGATAGTAATGGCAAATGCTAAACACTTGCTAAAGCAGTAGGATGAGACACTCAGATATAACTAAGCATTCATAAATTTTGATGGTGTCCTGAAACAATATTATTACAATGAGTTTGTGTTCTTTGCTAGAAAATGTTGATGACCTTGAAAGTTTCCACAAAAGAACAAGATAGTTAAACCATTTCTTTCTGTTCACACATATACCCTTATGAAAGGTTAAAAAGAACAGGAATTGTGGGAGGAGAACAATGAAGCTGATTAGGAGGGCATCAATGTGTCCAATTCCATCATAGTTTTGAGATAGTAACCTGCAGGTCCTCTTAAAGAATATTTTTAATAGATAGAAACAAACCTTTTTCATTACAACTAAGCTATATAGTTGGACTCTATTTCAGAATCTGATTTCCCAAATGCCTTAGTAGCTGTTTTTAAATCTTGTTTTCTAACTTGGCAAAAAATGTTTGCAAGTTTTTTTAATAAAGATAGAGATGATCACACAGGAGTGAAGGGAGAGGACCATCACTGTCAATACTTTTAATTATTTCTCAGAGTTTGAACACTGTGTCAGCACAGCAGTGTTTCTCTGCCCTCCCCAGATCCATTTCTAAGTAACCCAGTGAGTGAGCATTTGCATTAGGAAGGACAGTTTCTTTTCAGCTCATGATAAAAGTGCCTTTGTTTCAGAACTTGTGGCATTATTCAGCAATTTCCATTGTACTATAAGTCTGTGTGTTGCTTAGGTACATACTCATTTCAAATATAAGTGAACCCTAAGGCTTCAACATCTGGATGATTTTCTTCCACAGATTCACTTTTCTGTAGATTTCTCTGTGGGGCCAGGCACACCAGTCCTGATGCCTCCAAGACTATGAGTCCATAAGCATTAGTATCAGACCTCTGCATTGCCAGATCTCAGCAGGACGTGTCTGATCCCCTTCATCATGTATCTGCTGAGTGAACTAGAACATGTGTCATGATGTTTATTTCTGCTTTATGCTTTTATACCTGCTGAGAGGATAAACAATATCTGGCATAAAGCAGCAATCCCTGGTCTGGCATGAGGTCTACTGGTATAAAATCATCCTTTATGAACAACATAGAGTAAACAAAGATTATATCAGATTGACACTTTAGATTGTGTCATTGCAGTGCTCTCAAACAAGAAGTAGGGGCCTTCAAAAGGACAGTCTGAGGGCTGACCTGCTGGAAAGCAGCTCTGCAGATAAGGACCTGGGGGTCCTGGTGGACAGCAAGCTGTCCATTAGCCAGCAATGTGCCCTTGTGGCTAAGAAGGCCAATGGGGTGCATTAGGAAGAGCATTTCCAGCAGGTTGGGTAAGGGATCCTGCCCTTCTACTCAGCTCTAATGAGGCTGCTGTGTCCAGTTCTGAGCTTCTCAGTGCAAGAGAGACATGGAGACACTGGAGCAGGTTCAGTGGATAGCAACAAAGATGATTAAGGGGCTGGAGCATCTCTCTTATGAGGAAAGGCTGAGGGAACTGGGACTGTTCAGCCTCAAGAAGAAATGACTGAGAAAGGCCTTCATCATCTGAGTGGATCTGAGTGGAGGGTGTCAAGAGGTGATGCCAAGCAATAGGATGAGGCAACAAGCAGAAACTGATGCACAGGAAGTTCCACCTGAATTTCTTTACTATGCAGATGACCAAGCACTGGATTAGATTGACCTGAGATGTTGCGGAGTTTCCTTCACTGGAGAATTCCAGAACCATCTGGATGCAATTCTGTGCAATGTGCTCCCTCCTTGAGCAGGGAGGTTGGACCAGATGACAAGCTGTGGTCTTTTCCAACCTTACCCATTCTGTGGTTCTGTGAAAAGGGATTTCCTGTGTTGCTGCAATGGTCTGATGTAGCTGCTGCTTTTCAAATTGGGTCTGCTGAAGCAAGCATATTAGAAGAGGTGAGGAAGTTATAGATGCATTTTCTCAACACTGCTACAATGGAAACTCTTTGTCTGGTAACTTCATTAACTTCTGTGACCTTCTGCTATTATTCCCATGGTCAGTTTTATACACAAGTAATCCCATAAAGGGACTCCCAATTGAAGGGAGGCACATGTATTACTAACAGCCTCATTTTGTCCTTTACCTTTCTCCCTCTCCAGCGCAGTCGCCATTTCTCTCTCATATGAATGTGACATCCTTTGTCAACACTCTCACTGTGAGAAAAGACACACTGACTTATGCTTGCACGTGAATAAATGCAAGTTGTTTTTTGACATGCTTTTACATTTTCAGAAAGAAACTCTCAAACTAAAATTCCGATTCTCTTCCAAAGACATTTCAGAAAATTTTATTGGTCAAGTCAAAATAATCTGAAACATGCTATTTAGTGCAGAAACATATACAAGTTTGCACCACACTAAGTAACTGTGCTTGAAGGATGCAATTTGTTGGCTCATGCAGATTTTGAAGTCTCAACTAAGAGCGTTGGATAGGAAGATAGCAAAAAAAGCATTAACTCTTCCAAAGCACATATTTTCTCAAAAGTCTGGCTTTTTTCTTATCGGTTGATATTCACACTGAAAGTGTGCAATTACATTTTCAGTCCAAGACCACAGCAGCAGGCATAGCATACCACCTACTACAAGTTTAGAGCCTGCAACATCCAGTAATTCACCTCTTCAGTTCCAGGGGCTGGAAATGGGCAGCCCATGGACTGCAAATGGGCAGCCAGGAGAGCTGGCAGTTTGTCTGAATGGAGCAGGAGCTGTGTCTGGTGAGCTAATCCAAAAATGGCTAACATGAAAGACTTCATAGACAGAATTGTGCTATTTATTCTCCAGGTGCCATCACAGAAAAGAGTGATCTAACTGTAAATAGGCAATTGATTTTAAGACTTGAGTCAGATAGGTACACATATTCTTGAGCCTGACATTTCCATTTAGGGAGTTCCAGGAAGCATTGCACATGTATAGAACTGCAAATATTGCCCTCTGGAGTTTCCTGCAGTCCTCATGCAGCCAATGAACAAGATAGTGCCTTACATTGTCATTCTGCAATGGCTTCCCATTGATGTGTGCTCTCCATAGGCAGTAAAGGCTTCTATATTATTTGCTCTGAATCATCCTGCTGGTGAATCACCCAAATTTACTGCCTAAAGCAATGTGAATCTAGCTCACCATGTTTGAAATGCCCAAATTTTAACATCCAGCATGCAATATCCTGTAGATTAGGATCAGTATTTTCAATTCAGCATATTAGTAATAGGAATCAAAGTGATATACTGCCATCAACTCTTGTCTAGTTAGAAGATTGCTGTTGAAAGAGCGGAAGTCCCTGCATATAGCATCCATATTTAAACCTCTGTGGATCTGCAATAGTTTAACCTGACTTAATAGTATTAGAGAGTATTGAAATAAGCAGTGGTGCGGAAAGGAATCTACATAGTTCTTCAGTCATTTATTTGGATGACAGCATTACAATAAAGGCATTGCTTCTGCGATAATATACTTATAAAGCAGGCCTATTTTTCCTCTTCAAATTATTATTATTCAAAATTGATTCCAAGCAAAACCAATTTTTAGAGACTGAACAGAGGAAGGAATTTTCATTCTTCATTTAGTGCAAAATTTTATGGCAACAGAAATTTTGATAAGGAAGAAATCTAATGAGGAAGGTAGTACCCACCACTGCCAACAGAGCTGTTACTGCGTCATCATGCATGTAATATCTGAAATGAAAGAGGAATCAACCTCTATTGTCATGTTTGATAAGACCTTCTTCCTTTGATGTCTGTCATAGTTTGATTTTTCAAAAGCTAGTTTTAACACAGTTTCTAAGAATCTTTGACAAACAAGCAGATGAACCAAGACAAACAAAGAGGTTTGGTTTTTAGGTTTCCAAAATCTAAAGATTTGACAGAAATTTTAAAATTATTAAACAGGAAAGAAATTGAAATCATGGGTAAGTACTACTACAAAGAAAGTGTAAGAAAGAGACAAGCTCTAAAATGCTCCCACTTAATTAAATACTCTAATTATTAAATAATCTGTATTTAAAGTGGTTTAATACTTTGATTATCATCATAAAATCTATTCTTGTTTTCATAATTATTTTTATACCAAAAAGAAATTTCTAATGATGACAGGAATTTGTAAGAAAAATTCACATACTTGGAACCTGCTTTCATTTTATCTTTTTCCAACTTTTCCCCCATACTTTTTTCTACTTTCTCAATGAGCAACCTGTAACAGAATGCAAATTGCAGAAATCAAAACTTAAATGCCCCCATTTCAGCAGCAACAAACACCTGTTTTGAATAAGTTTGTTCCTGTACAATTCTTTTTGTTCAAATGTAATTTGCCCATAGTGAAATCCCATAAACATGAAGGAATTAAGGAGTGTTAGGATGTGGATTTGAATGCAGTCAGATCAGCTCTCCAAGCAGAAGATCCCACTAGCACAGGAAGAAATAACCAGTAACACTGTAAAGTAACATGGTTTTGATTTTGGTTTTTTTTCATTTAAAGGAAGAAAGAGACACATCCATGTGATCAAAGATGATTGAGAAAGAGGCATCGGCTACAGAAACTAGGAAGGAGGATTGTGCTAAGGAATGTAAAGTGGTCTAGTAGTCCCAAAATAGTAGGAGGACATTTGCTCAGTTTGACTCAAAACAGCCTAGGGTAATTCAAACATTTTAAATAGCAGGTCTTTCTCACACTGCCTGTTCTGACCAAAGTGACTGACAGCTTTGAGGAGACAATTCTGACTAGAATGTCGTGATGAATGGGTAGGGAAGAGACCCCCTCACTTGAGGCAATTGGAGCCAGAAGATGTATAATTTCCTTCTTATTTTAACTGATTTTTTTAAATCAGAATGCATATGCTCTTCATTACAAGTTTCAAAAGGAAAGTTTATTGTTCCTTGTGAGTTCCCTCCTTCTTCTCAGTAAAGAAGATGTTAATGTGGAAAGGAGAGGGAGAAGCTTTCCCTTTCTTGACTGTTTCTAATGTTTTACTTTTTTCTTTTATATATTTTTCAGAAACACCTTCTTTTCAAACTGAATGTTGACCATTTTCTTTTCCCCACCTTTTCAAAAATCATGTTTCCCAATGCATAGCTATCCAGTACACTGCAATATGTGACCGTAGGCCCAGCAAGGATATCTTAGAATCACAGAATCATAGAACATGCTGAGTTGGAAGGGACCCACAAGGCTTATCAAAGTCCAACTCCCGTCCCCACCCAGGACTACAGTAAGAATCTCACCATGTGCCTGAGACCATTGTCCTAACATTTCTTGAACTCTGGAAGGCTTGTTGCTGTGACCAATTCCATGGAAAGCCTGCTTTAGTGCCTGACTCCCCTCTGGGCAAAGAACTTTTTCCTAAGATCCATCCTAATGCCCCCCCTTATGCTGTTCTCTTGGATCCTATCAGTGGTCACCAGAGAAATCAGTGCCTATCCTTCCACTTCCCCTCATGAGGAAGCTGTAGAAGGAAGCTCTTGCATCTCTTCTAGTCTTTCCCATCCTTCTAGGATGTCTGCCCTCCTAGGACTCGTACCTTTGCAGCTGCAGCAGGAACAACATATGGCTCTGCCTAGGTCTGTCTTAAGACAAAGTAGGCAACTACCACACATCCCTACAACAGTCTCCATTCTGTCTATTAAACAGCTGCCTCCTCTGGCTAAATTTTGCTGCAGAGATGAAGTTATGTGTATGATCTCTTCAAAACTATCTATTGAGCTTTGAAGGAGCGCTGTATACGTCTTCCATCCTCACATGCACTTGCCTCCTATAAGCTCAGGGCTGGAGCACACCTCTGTCAGAATCACAGCTTTCTACTGCAGGTGGAAGTTCCCCATGTGCTCCCTGTCCGTGGTGACTGAGAAGGCTCACACCCACGCGGGTGTTAGAGTATGGGTAGCTGTTGGAGTCCAGGCCTTCTGATCTTGTAGGAGACGTGTTGGAACAAGGAGTGCGGAGATTGGATACAGGTCATTCAGCACACTTCTAATTCACTGCTGTCCCTCTGCTTCCCATCTCAGTTCTCCAGCAGGACCATTCTCCAGAGGGCTCCTCAGAGTCTCCTGGGATCCTCAGGCGAGTTGTCAAGCAGGGTGTATAGCAAGATCATATGGACACTGTAGGAACACTGGCTATAAAGTATTATTCTCTCTGTGGATCTTATTGTCCCAAAAGTAAGATGTATGTATTTTATCACAGTATCTTTCATATTCAACACTGCAGTACCTAGAATATAAATTTTCAGCAATATTTAATTCTTTTTCTTCATTCAGAGAACTGTAAGGACTGGAAGAGAGGCAAAGGATTTACATTTCTTTTACTATTGCTTCCCTCAGCTTGTGCCTATGTATGTAGGTTTATATAGAAATGTGCTTCTTAGTTATCACAGCTTTAAAGCAGTACAGGATCTTCACACAAATGCTAGAAAAAATCTCCATTAAATAGTACACAAGAATAACTTTTCCTTCCAAATGTTATTTAAGCCATATAGTTAATTATGTGACTGTAGGATTCTTTTATAAGATCAAATACTGAGAGCATGACTAGTCATACAATTTTAAAAAAACATTATTTCAAACATGCATTTAAGCTTGACTGTGCTCTCTGTCTCTAATATCTACAGACATTAAAATCAGTGATGAATGCATATGCAAATAAAACTCTTACTGATTTTGTATACAGGGCAATGTATATAAACAAAAGCAATTAGGCTTTCTTAGGAACACCACACTGAATCAAAAATAGGCTAATGCAGTAAAGAGCACAAACAGCACTTCAGTCTCCCACAGACTGACATGCATAGCAGCATGTTGACAGTTCTCATTGTTGATGGCCATGAGCTACAGTCCAGTATCCATAAACAAATGAGAAATGTATTAATTCTTCATGTTAGTTTGGCTCACTCCTAAATGCCAGTATTAAAGAGCACCAAGCCACATAGTTTTTTATGTTTTGCTAAGTTTTAAAATTTCTACTGGAATATAAAAAGGGAAATGTAAAGGAGCAAATGCGCTTGGCAGGCAGCATTCTGCAGTAGCCTCCTCAGACCAGCAACGCACACCTTTGCTTCCAGGCTGATGGAACAGATGTAGGGCAGAGGAGCAGCAGCAACAAGCCAGTTTAGAGTGTCCCAAGCATTTCCATCCAGTGAGAGCACAGCAGCCCTCCAAATCTATTTGACCGCAGCAGCACATGTGTGTTCATCCAAACATGGATGACAATTAATAATTAATCCTTTAGTTACTAGAGCTAAATCCTTTAGTTATTAGAGCTAAATCCTTTGGTTACTACTAGTTGTGTTACAGCACATCTTGCATCAGGAACCAGACAATTTTCTTTCCTGTCTTGTTGATGCTGCTTGCTCTCAAAATAGCTAACAGGCAAGAAAAACTTACACTGTCATTAAGTTATTTTTTTGCCTTTGTCCATATAGCTCAGAAGGACAGTTCACTGAGGATTTAGTTTCAGAAGCACTTGGCAATAGTCAAACCCAAGAGAAATCAGACAGGTGTCTATGGTTCAAGCATAAAAGCCTTTCTCTCATTTATTGAACCCTACTGTATTCATACTTAGCAGAGTGATGGTTTCTTGTCAGAGAACTGGCATTTTATTTGTTAATTCCATGCAATTATTTCCCTTTTGTTTGTTTGTTGCTTTGTGTTTTTATCACATACTTATCTTCCTAGAGCAGTTGAAAAAGAAGGAACATGTGGTTACGTTGTTTCTGTACCATGATTACCAGGATTCAGCATAAATGGGTAAAATGCATTCAGTTAGTACAACATTCTGCTATTCATCATTATTGCTGTAGTGATAGTGCCTGTCCTTAGAGAACATTGCACAGCAGAGCTTTTTATTAAGCCACCTCTCATTGTTTTCTGTGGGCAAATACATCACTTCATAGCAGATTGCCAAATAGTTGCAATCTGCCCTGCACAGGTCAGAAAAGTGAGAACTTTTAGCCACCCATGTTTGACACAAACGTAGGGTGTTGTATTTGCGGCCACAAAACTGAGCGAGGAGAAAGTACAGATGCCTATTTCTGAAATATATATATTAAAAGAAAACATTATGACATGCTACAAACGTCAAACGCTGCCAAACGTAATTGATCCTTTTTTCTCACCCTTCACAATCTTGAGAATTTTGTAGGTTAAGAGGAAATTCTTAAAGTAAGACAAAAATATTGCCCAAAGGGTGTTTCCTGCTCATAAACATCACTACAGTTGTCATCTTGTGTTAATAGGGGAACTAGTTTAGGCTCAGAGTTTCAGTTTGAATGTGAAAACATTTATTTGTAAACAGAATAGGTTCATTCTTAACCCTAATCAAATCTGGAATAGATTTCAGCACATGTTGATTTGTTCTCTCTGTATCAGAGCTACCTCAAAAAGGATAAAGATTTTTAAATATTTTAAATATTTTGTTTTATTCAGCTTCAATATACTTGTGCAATTTGGCAGTGTAATGGATATATCTAGCTGAACTCTACTAGGATGCAATTTTTAATCCACTAACCAAAGAGTAAGGACTTGTTCCTGTTTATGTTTGTGTAAAGAGCTGACCCTATGGAAAATAATCCTGTTCTGCACTAAGTCTGGGATGATGAACAAGGCCTCAGCTCACAGGCTCTGATCTCAAATGAACCTAACATACAGAGTGCAGGTGGCTGCAAAACCATAGGAAAAAATTGAATCTTTTTCCTCTTTTTCAGTGATCATTTCTACCATTAGAAATAAATGCATAAAACATCATCTTACTTTCTTGTGTATGGAGTCATTTTGGACAGTCCCATACCTGTTTTAAAATTAAGTGTAATTGCACATGATGCAAATTTCCCCCAAATTTCATATGTGGGTAACCCATTGCAAAATGATAATTTTATCTTCAATGTTGCATTCTCAAGACTACAGGTAGAATCTTCACTTTTCCTTTTAAAATAGTGCCAGAGGAAACAGAGGAGGAAGTTTCTATTTCTCCTTGTAAATTTAAACTTGCCTAGATTCAGAGTTCATGAGGAGCCCAATCTATGTGAATGAAGAAGCACAGGAAAATTCTGCACAGTTCATGCTTGTTGTTCATGATGTGCACATCTCTGAGGTTACAATATGAATTAAAGAATAATTACTATTAAATAAAAAAAAAGGAATTAAATGCCATTTTATTTTTGCCAGAACCAGATGCACAGGAAAATATAGCTCTTTTAAGTTTTGAGATTTCTTTTTTATTTTCTTGCAGGTACTAATTTGTTTTTTCTCCCAGACTATCATTTCTTCATCCTTAATCAGAGAAGACGTATCTATAGAGAATAAAAGGGTTTTTTATTTTTTCCATAGATCCTTAGCCATATGGACAGCCTGTTTTATTGATTGTTACAAAGTATTCAGTCTTTCTAAATGTAAATTTTCATTTTGATGTATATTATGCATAAATTACCAGTAAGTTGACTTCAGGAAGAACTATGTCCTAATCAATGGTTGTAAATCTATTGTTAAAATCTTTACAGCACCTTAAACTTATTCATGAAGTTTCTTCTCTTTGAGTTATAGAATAGCCTCCGAGCACTTTCTAAGCACTGACAGTAAATTTTTTGTGCTTTGCAAGTCACCACCTTCCATGCAATCAACAGTGAGTCTGGCTCTATTGTCATTGATTCTTGCTACTCTGTTGATGCCATCAAGTTATACCAATGTTATGTACCATTCTATTGTTCATACATTTTTTGTACATTCAGTCCCTGAAAACTTATTATGGTTTTGTCCAGAGTTACTGGAAGGCAGAAAATTGACTTGGGAAGAATCAAATTATTCTGAAGGCTCCATAGCTAAGGTAGATGTTTCCCCAGTCTGTCAAAAGAATGATAAAAAATAGGCTGTCAGACACTACTTGAATTCTCCCTAATCATGTATTACAGCAAAAAGATACTCCAAGGTTTGCATTGCTGTTCCCTCTGTGCACCAGTAGGTAGACTGGGAGATCAGAGACTGAAGGCCAAGTGCTCTCATCCATGCAGGAAGTGCAAATTAGACAGCCATACTGTGCGTACAATCTGGAATTCAACTTTTGTAGCACTAGTATATATAACTTGTCCTACAGCAACTAAATCACATGTTGGCAAAAGCTTTTAAAAATTCCAGCGTCAGTGTTCTCCCAGCAAGAGTTATGATGGGGTCAAAACTGTGGGAGACAGTACTGTAATTGTACGACTATAATTCATTAAAAGCTGAGCAAATTACAACATTGACTTCCTTGTTCCATTCACTAATGAGCTGTAATGGCACAGTTTTCTATTCTGTGTCTTGGGTACACTGCAAAGAATTCTGTGCATAAAAGAAAACAGGAGAGGTTTCACCTCAAATATGATGTTCTTGATCTCCTTTTCTTCCCATATTTTAGAGAATCTTTAACAAGAAGCTTTCTGTATAGTGATTTAGAACTGCTGTGGTGGAGTTTTTTCACCCCTCAAATTCAATTAACAGTTCAATAGCATGCCAAGGATAGTCCTCATTTATTTTGAAAAATAAAACACTACCAAGGGAACTAGAAAACTGTAAAGTGCTCCCTCCTTCTTTATTTTTTTGATAGCAACAGACATAGGGGTCCATGGGGACATCTGCCAGCCATCAGTTCTACTTTTCCCAACTAAAGTCCCACAAGTTTCAGTGTGACATAAGAAAGGAAAAGTTTCTTATGGTCTGTTTGCACTGTTAGGTTCACAGAAAATCTAGCTCATGTTTCTCATAATCTGAGTTGGCTGGCTGGGAGCAAGCCCTGCTGCAGACACTGTTTGCATACATTTATGGAGGAAGGTGATTCATCTAAGGAAGCCTGGTCCTCAGCAGTCATTTTCAGTTCAGCACAATGTCGCACCAAGACAGACAAATGGCTTTGGTTACAGAGCTGTTCTGCATCATATTGTGTTGGAGGACAAAATCACCCTTTTTATCCTTTCACTGAGCACCTACAAATATTCCTGGCTTTGGAAATCCTTTAAATGCTCTTTGAAATGTGCTCCCTGCCTCCAACATTTTACCTTTAAATACAGTCATACTTGTATGTGCACATCTTCACATAACGAATTCAAGAGAATTTTATCCAACCAGTGTCAAACTGCATCAACTGAACAACATGAATGATAAAAAGAAATTCTTTATGCATTCATGTGCTGGGATTCCTGTTCTGGAAGGTACTTGAAAACAGAGATAGTTTGCTGTAAATATTTAAATAATTTTACCTTTTTAAAGTCATCTGAATCTCTCAGAAATCATGGCTATGAGGAAAAAAAAAACCTTCTCACTTCAGTTATTTTCTCATACAGATCTTAAGCATGTTTAGTAAATCTTTTAAATGTTTATCTTCCCCTCTAAAATGTGACTGGAAGATAAGAGATGCAAGGAGGTAAGCTGGAAGACAGTGAAAAAATAAACTCCTCTATTTAATATATTTGAAAGAGCTTGTTAACTTGTTTCTGTCTCAGTCTTGAAGACATTGTAGAATATATTGTCTTCATCTAGCAGATCAAGATAGACAGTGCTGTCAAAACACAATCTTAGAAGAGCTCATTTTCCTTCCCATTTTCTTGAGGTTTAATTAAGAAAATGCAAATATGGCTGATATTAGCTTGCTAATTGGCATGCTGTTTTCATTAAGGTGTGAAATGCTCTTGTGGGACAAAAAGTATGGAATATGTGAAAGATCTGGCTGTCATTCACAGACAGATTCACAGCTGTGAAAAGGGCTGGAGAATATAACATGGACTGATTCTTCAAGTGTGAGACACTTCAGTTTCAGGAAATTTTTGTGCCTCTAGGCCTCACTGCCCACAAAGATCAAGAAATATTTTCCACTTCTTAAACACAAAGTGTAAGGAAAAATTTGGATTCCAGTACAGCAATTATTTTATTATTACTGTTATTTTTTAGTGAGGATTTAGCAACAAATAACCACTGGTAAATTCTTGGGTCAAAGTCCTTTATCCAGAACTCAGTAGAGAGGATATAATGCTACAAATTTATACTAAACAATGCTTTACATGACAGTGGGTTATGACCAAGTCCTGTGGGACATTGTGCTGAACTAAAAATGACTGCTGAGGGCCAGGCTTCCTTAGCTGAATCACCTCCCTCCATAAATGCATGCAAACAGAATATTTCTTAAGGATACTTCAGATATGGTTACAGTTAAAGAAACATCTGTGAATTTGTGATTCCAACAGAGCTGAAGCACAAAATAGTACTGACACAACTGAACTGATTCTAGAACAAACTTGAAGGAGATGTGTGATAAGTGATGGCTAAATGGGACTTGGGCTTTTAAGTTTCAGACATACAGACCTGTGTCCAGATCTCTTCTCCTGAGTCATATAGAGGACAGAGGTTCTTCCAATGACACTTGAAAGGTGCTGAGTATCTTGACAAGGCGTTAATCAAGGTCCTGTCCTGCTAAAGATACTCAAGCCTGTGTTGAAGATGCCATCTCTGATCTTTGTATAACAGCACAAAGCTCTGACATTCAATTATCATTTTTCAGTTTTCATCTGTGGTTATATATAGGCTTGTACTGTGATGAAGCAGACCAATATTTCACCATGGTTAGGCTTCATTTGCCTTGAGTTGTTTTGACAAGTTAAGAAGCAATCTATAACTACCTGTGTTTTTTCAAGATCATAACTTACTCTAAAGTCATGATTTTGTAAAGGACATAAAAGGGGCAAAATAAATCTCTTGCTACAAGGTGGTGAATGGGTGAGAGGACACAGGACTCAATGCCCTGGCATGCTAATGTTCCAAACCACTATTCTACTTGGTTCTGCATTTGTAATGGATCAGCATTATTGCAGTTACAGAGTAAATTAATTTAACTGTAATTAGCTTATTACAGCAGAAGGAAAAAAATCTAAAATAGTACTTCTGTCTTATGAAAATTTTGTGCTTCTAAATATTAGACGCTTAAGGACTGCTTAGGGATTTGTGACAAATGCTGGAAGTATTTGACAGTTACCAATTGCATCCAACTTGTTGGTTTCTTTTTTTTTTTTACTAATAATTTCTGAAGACAAAATTCTTCATTGTTCTTATAAAGTTTTTTTCATTATTTTCTCTGTAAAAAACCTTGTTATTCTATTTTCCCTTTTCAAATCAACTCATATTCCAATTTCTACCCTACTTGTGTTAGAGAAGTAACTTAAATGAGACAAGTCTAGCAAGGTCAGAAAAGAAGCAGTTCTACCAAGGCCAATAGAGTCATCTCAGTAGAGTAGATTTCTGAAAGAAATAAAATAAAAGTGACTTGAAAAGGAATCTGGATACATAAGTGTAAATTTGGAAGAAATGAGAGGAGAAGCTTGCAATAGCATTACAAGTTAGTGAATAGTAACAGACTTTTTTCTTAGAACAAAGAAGTGACAAAAGTGACAATTTCAAGCTATAGATGCAAAGACAATGTGACTGCATGCAAGAGAGTAAAAAATTCTCAAAGCTTGTATTACAAAAAGGTATTAAGAAAGTTGCATTTTATGATTTAAAAGTGGGAGCATAGCCGTGTAATATAGCAAAAAAAAAACAAAAACAAAAACCAAAACCAAACAAACAAAAAAACAAAAAACAAACAAACAAAAAGAAAAAACCAAGGAGGGCAGTGATATTTCAGCATATTTATTTCAAAACAAGTAGTCAGTTCAAGGCTTTTTCAAAATCTGTAGTTACCTATCTCTAAATTTTTGCTAGGTAAATTTAAGCTGCCTGTCAGCATGGAGGTAAAACACCTTTTTATTCAGTTATGATGAAATCAAAGTTGGGCATCTTCCTTCCATTCAAATGAAACATCAGCTTTGAAAGGTTATAATCTGAGAGAACTTTGGAAAAAAGTAATAAGAAAGGTCAAAGAATATGAAAAATTAAAATATTTATTGGTGTCCTATCTAAAAAAAATTCTGTAGCTTTATAAGAAATACCAAATCTTTAATTTATCAAATATTTCACCATACACTTGCATTATATACACTTGTATATATAGAAACTGCAGATGTTCCAGAACAGAGAGATTAAAACCACATGCAGGGCTTTGCTAGCTTAGGGCACAAAACCCCATTTGTTTAAAAGAATAATATTTGGCTGAAGGTAATGAAAGAATATGGGTCAATGCTACTTCAGTGGTATTGATAGATACAAGAGAAGAAAAAACTTAGGGCTGTGTAAAGATCTGGGCAGTAGTATTATAGAAGGAACTTCAGAATGAGACACATTAGGTCTTCTCTTGCATTATCAGCTATGGAAGTTTCCCAAACAAAACATGGAAACCCAACCATTTAGGAAACAAATCTAGAATTAATGGGTTCCTTTCTGTGGGGAAAAATAGTGCCCTGGTATGGAAATATTCTTGTTGGCTCTGCGCTTCTCAACTGTTACTCTCAGTCACTATAGAGGTGTCTTAGTATTGGGAGTATTGTCAACAGCTTCTATTCTTAAGAGTACAAATCTACTATTTATTGCTGTTGTTAGTATTCTTGCCTAATTATTGATACTAAAAATTAGATCAATATGCAAATATAGAAGTGTATATTATTAAATCATGCTTTTTTTTTTTTTTTTTTTTTTTGCAGTAGTGATTGACTTTTCAGCTCCCTAGATGGAAAATTACAAAGTAGTACCTAAGGATGCATTTCAGATAATTAACTAAATTTTAATAAATTGCCAAAATGCAGATTTATCCCCAAGCTAACTACCAAGATACTTTTCTGTAATGAACAAGTTTATCTGGTTGATGATATGCAGGGGTTCATTCCAGCATTCATATATGCATATTGCATATTTCTTAGTTTTTATTTTGATCACCACCATTCTGCAATATTTAAAAATTACTTGAAACGAGGTGGAAGGTATATCAGCTCACACAAAGAAACTAAGCTGTTTGTTTCCATTGATAGACAGCATTGTGTAGGATTGCTGAGAAAGCTCTTAGATCTCTTTAGCAAATATATATGGTTAATTGCACTAAATGAAAGGTGAAAACCTGAGAGAATTCAAGGTAGGCTCAGTAGTCAAGCTACAAAAAGAATTTAAGACTCACTGTGGAATGATTTGCTCTCTTACAGATACAAAAGTTGTAACCTGGATCTTATGCATAGGCACAGCCATCATCTGGAATAGTCTCTTTAAGGCACATTTACACAGCTTAACTTGCCAACTGTAAGCATGAATGCATATGCTACTTCTTAAATACAGAATAACTCGAATAGTGTTTCCCAAAGAGAGAATTTTTACTGATTTAGAGGTTGTATTTCAACTAAACATAACTTTAACTTGTCAGCCTTGCCAGCTGAATACATAGAGGAAAAATGTTTTAAATCCTTCCTTTTCTTTTTCTAGGCTTTCAGAGCATTACAAAAGGCTCTGAGCAGGTAATTTTCTCCACCCAGGATTTAAAGGTCTTAATCCTCTCTTCAAGGTCTTTCTTTTAAAATGTGTGAGTGCCTGGTAGGCTAAAATAGTGCCTGTGTGACTTTTCATGGTTTTATATTTTTGCGCTTTGAACAAGTGTAGGATACAGGGTATGTGGTATTGGAACAGACCAAGGACTAAATCTTGTGATCAAGGATTAAAACTTGTGATCTTCTCTGAAGCCAGGTGACGATCTCCACTGCAAGGCTGTCATTTTTTCTCTTTAGTCTCTTACTCAAATTGTAGTTGGAGATGGAAGGAAACCCACAAAAATCTTGCAGTTGTAGAACTCTCTGGGAAGTCTGCTATACAGTTTATATCCCTTGATCACAGGAAGTCTCCACAACAGGGACTCCTTCTCCAGATCCTTTCTCTTTACACGACCAAATAAAAGAGGTGCAGATCGGTACCATCTCATTCTCCAGGTATTTTAAAGTGAAGCAGCAGTCAATGTTTTGATGACTCTAAAGCTGCATTATTAATCCCTCATTCTGTATGCACTGAGAAACTTAAGTTTCATGGTCCTGACGGAGCTTAGGCTTGAGATAGGCCCTGAGTTACCCAATCTAGTCAAACTGACACACACCCGCCCCCTCCACAAACAGGTAGTTCTATTACTCTCTTGAGTAATATTACTCTCTTGATGGCAAATTTATGGCAACCTGATCCCCAATTATAAAGTTGCAAAGGCTACCCTTTTTGAAAGCTTGTTTTATCTTTGAGGTTGCAAAATAGTCCCAACTTTGTGACAGTTTGCAGGTGGGAACAGCTCTTGCTGCTCACCCCAATGGCTTTGAGAGAGCTTGCTGCTACTGCATGTTATTTAAAGGTCCTATGCAACACCAACAGTCTCTACTGCAAATATCTATGTTTGTGACACAAAACTAATAGCTGTCAATGAGTAGTTCAAGGGGCTTTTTCCTGGCTTAAACTCTTGGCTGTGTTACCAGCATCTAGTGGCTAGTGCACATTGTATTTTGAGCCCAGCTAGGCACTGACTGATATTAATTCACCCACTGTCATTGCTAAGCAGTGGAAGGGATTGAATTTTCTGAGTTGCAAAGCTTACTGACCCTCCTGCTACAGAATGCTCTGTGTCCTTAAGCATAAACACAAAGATACGCTAACTTCAATAGTAAGATGTATTTCCGTAAATTAAATTTCTACTTCAGTTTTTTCCTCAAGTGCTCCTTTTCCTTTTTGATCCAGTTAAAAATCCAAGATGTACTGACTTGTTTAGACAGTGAAAAATATGATACACAGCCCAAAGGATATGCCTTTCAGTGCTGCATTTTAATTTTTTGTGATGATCCATAAGGAGCTACTTCAGTGCAATAGCCTGTTATATCCAAATATCTCAAAGTGGTGAACAAATTCATTATTCCTCACAAGATTCCACTAGACATACCTTAAAGGTGAAAAAACTGAGATACATAGTTAAATAACCTGCCTAGCATTATTTAAAAAGTCAAATGCAAGAACAGAAATCATCACTTTTAGTCCTACAGTTAATGTAGAGATGGCTTCTGCTTTTGTTGTAACGATCTCACAGATTTAAATTTTCTTCTTTTTTTTAACATGACCTCTTCAGTTGTATTTGGGGTTTTTTTGAGATTAAATTTAAAGTTAACACCGATTTTGGAGATGTTGAACACATTTTTCTGGGGAAGACAGCCATGTTGTTTGAGTATTTTTTTCCTGAAAATTAATGGAAGACAAGCAAATTTCAACAAGAAAAAATACAAACAAAATTTCATTTTTCCTTCCATCCACATCCAAATTGGGCCATTTTAAGAATCATCTCAGACTCTTAGCCAAAAGAATTCTTGGAGGAAAAGAATGTCTCCAGTACACAGTAATATCCCTTTACTGATTAATATCTCAAGTTTATGTAACTGTGATTTCAATTTTCTCTTTTTTAAAAACAGATCAAGCAGTTTTGCCAACATCTATTCTCTGTCAAAAATTTCACTTACTCTCAGTTTGCGGACAGCACGTGAGCTGTCTGTTGCCCATGCCTTTGCAGCTGTATGTTCCTTTGAACATCAAAATGAGTCTATCATTGCTCCAACACAACATCTAAAACTCTGTTCTTTACCCTGTCGGTGGTAGTGTCTACAGGAAAGATACATCCGATGGGGCACATGGACAAACCCAGGGCCAGTAAGGACAGCAGGAATCTGACATTTTTATTAACATCCTTCTCATCTTCTGTTTATAATAGTATCTGCCTTGTACCAAGAGTGCAGTTAGGCATAAAAAAGACATAAAATTGAGTAAAAACAATTAAATGAAAACAAAACTGTACCCAGGGTTGAAAGGAGAAGAAAGTGCATGGAGAGAACCAGCTGTTCCCTGGAACCTTCTGTAAGACTCCAGTCCCGGGAACTGCCAAGTCACAGGCTTGGCTAGGAGTTTTATTTTAATATATAGATATGGGGTTCTTTACTACCTCGAGACAGCATGAAGAGAATAAGCCATTGACTTGTTCCCAAGGGATTTCTTTATTAATTTAGGGGAGCAAATGAGGGAACTTGGACAAAGTTCAAAAGGACAGCACACAAGCTAGACAAAAATATTACACCGCAGTATTGAATCAATATGTACTATTAATCCACAACACTTAAGGCAAGATCCAATCAATTCCACAGCACTTAAGTCAAGATCCAATCCCTCCAGCTCCAAGTCACCCTAAGCATCAAGAAAGGAGCAAAGAAAGAGAAGCAGAGGGAGCAAGAAGAGAGAAGGAAAAAGAGGGAGAGAGAGCTACCACTGAAACCTTGTAGAAGATCACCTCTCACAAGTCCAATGGCAGAGCTGTGACACGAGGCAAATACCTGTGGTTTTATCTGCTCCGGTCCCTATGGCCAACCCCTCCAAGTGGGGCCTCTGACGCACCAGCAACTCTGGGGTTCCAGGACAGGGTGAGGGGCAGTGTTCTCACTGTCCCTGCCAATCTGAGGCTGGGTGAGGGGCTCCAGGAGGTGGGCTGCTTGTGACTGACAGCTACTCCCAGGCCTCCCTATGTGGGCTCCAGGGGCCTGCCAAGAGGGACATGACACCACCCCACCTCCATGAGATTTGACCTATTCCTTCCCCTTACGCACACACACACACACACACTCCCCACAGAGTGGTTCTGACCCAATAATAACTGATCTGGTGTCCAACACCCTCTTTTAAATGAGTGCTGCCAACAGTGAAAATGGCCAGTCTTGCCTTCCTGTAAGAGGGAAATGAGAAGAGTTAAGGCAGAGGCTGTTGCATGACTGACAATGTATTGCTTTGGTGAGAGAAAAGGATTTCAAAGACCTTGAGGCCTGGCATGAAGGTGAGAAAGAGAGAAAGGCAGGGTAATTTGTCCCATTGACAAGACACTGAGAAATGACACAAGCAGAATCAAAGGAGGGGTTTTCTTTCTTTCTGAGCAGGACAGAAGAAAACCAATTTGTTCCTTGAGAGTGAAGAGCTGTAAAGAGGGTATACAAAAGAACATCTGCTCTTAAAAGGCACTTGACAAAATAACCTTGCACTTGTGTGAAGAGTATCTCTGTAGCCAGTAGGTTGCACATATCTCATCCTGGAAAAGATATTGGAATTTCACAGAATGATTGAGATTGTAAGGTGTCTCTGGAGATCACCTTGTCCAACCCCCTTGCACAAGCAGGGCTGTCTACAGCCTGTTGCCCAGTTCCATTTTGGAACATTCAATTAACAAAAATAATAATACATGACATCCCATAATCGGGTCTCCTGATTTAATAACAGCAGTTTAGTGGCAGGCAGAAAAAATTCCTAAACAAGAATTATGGTGTGCACTCGTGTGCAACCGGCCACTGAAAAAACATCCAAAAGAATTGCATTGAACCAGCAGAATTATTCCTGCATGTCTTGATCATCTTTATTCTGACGTTTCTTTGTTTAATTTATTTATTCATTTACAGCAGAGGACCTTTCTGACTGAAGGAAATGCAGTTTTCATACCTGTGGCCACAGATGGTAAGAAGTGAGTTTAGAGATGCATTTTCCCATGTAAACAATGTAAACATGTAAACAAATACTGTATGAGTATTTTTGTTGATATCCCTTTGTCATTGTTTAACCCCAGCCAGCAACTCAGCATCACAAAATCGCTCACTCACTCTTCCCTACATGGGGATGAGGAGAGAATCGGAAAGGTAAAAGGGACAAGGAATTCATTCACCACTTCCCATGGGCAGTCAGGTGCTCAGCCATCTTCAGGAAACCAAGGTCCCATCATGTGTAATGATGGGTTGAGAACACAAACATCATAACTCCGAATATTCTCTTCTCTCCCCGGCCCACTTTATATACTGAGTATGACACCATATGCTTTGGGATCAACTGTCCCACCTGTGTCTCCTTAACTCCTTGTGCTCACTCAGCCTCCTCACTAGTGGGATGGGGGTGAGGAGTAGAAAGACTTGTGATTTTATGAGTACTGCTCACCTATAGCTTAAACATCTCTGAATTATCAACACTGTTTCCAGCACAGATTCAAAACACAGCCTCATACAAGCTACCATGAAGAAAATTAACTCAGTCCAGTGAAGAGCATCACACTATTTCAATGCAGTAAACTGCTTCTATGGGCCTTGGACTTTCTGGATCTCAACCAAGATGTTTTGTGGAATTCTGATTCTCTACAACTTTGAAAATTCCATCACTTGTTTGCCTAATAAAAATATTTTCTCCAACAAAACCATTTTCTTCTGCTGTAAAATGACAAAATACCTACTCTTTGAGCAATTAAGTCTTACTATAATAAGTAACCTTTACTAGTTTGTAGGGGTGTATCTTAAGATAATTAAGAGTTAGAAAGCAGAATTGATTGGGGAAAAAAGTCATTCCCATGGCTAGTAACATATTATTAAAAAGTCCTTCCCCTATTCTGATATTCCCACTGCCTGGCTGAAGCTAAGTGAAGCTGCAAAATAGTAGCTGTTTGTAACTCACTGAAGTAATACTCCTCAAGAAACCACACATAGAGTATTTAATTTTTGTCCCTGTTGTTTCTTTCATCTCTTGGTTGCTCATTTGTACTATGTCCAAGAAATATTCATGTGACTCTTATGAGACCTTTTGAAGAGTGTATGGAACATGACAACCCCAACCTTACCTTGTGCATCTCATTTTCTGGCTTTGTTGAGAGGTCAGTTCAGTAACTTAGGTACCTTGTCAGACCTAGGTCATCACAGGGACTTGTCAGATCTTAAAATAAAACATTTCCTGAGCTGTACTGCAAAGTGAGATGTTATGCTGGAGGGAAAACATAATGCTTGAAATAGCATTTTGATGTGACTTACAATGATATTGTAGTGCACTTAGTTGTTGTATGTGATATATGTAAGTCAGTATCCATATGGACTACTCATCTTTTGCAGTTCTTTAAACTGTAGTAAGTTTATATCCAGTGTGTACTTTTACAAATACATATGGTAGTAGTCATGTGTTCATGAAAAGGATTTAATGTCTTTATTTGACTGAGGGGTTGTGTGTACTTTAAATCAGAGGTTAGATTATTACTTACCCCAACGTACAAGCAAATAACATGACAGGCACTTGCAGTGAATCATAGCCATCACTTATCTTTGTTTTTAAATGCTAGATTCAAAGTCACTGAAGCCTGTGTTTATAGAGTAGCCTGGTTCTTTCAGAAAATTTGATATTGGAGATTGTTTGCATGATGGATCATGACACTTCATCTACCAACTATTGCTACTGTTATTTATAGTTTCCCCAGCCTTGTTCACATTCTCATAAACAAGGAAAACAAAGTAGGTCTATTTTGGGACAAAGATCTATAAAAGACTGAAATGCAGAAAAATTAAAAAATAATGTTCTCTGCAGTTTTATATTAGACTGAGCTTATCATTAAATTTGGTTTGAGTAATTAATCCACTGAAATGATGAGTCAGAGAAATTACAAACCAGTGAGGAAACCCAGATTAATTTCCTTTAATGATAAGGACTCTTTATGATAAGGACTCTCTCTTAATTCTTTTAAAATTTTTTTCTCCCATGCCCTCTTCTGTGGTGAGAGATACAAATAAATGTATAATATATGTTAAATGATAAAACAAAAATCTGGATTTCATCCTGAACATTCCCCAGTCATCTTAAATTTGACAGAACCAGGTGTTTGAAATGCAGGAGCTTTAAGTTAACTAACATCATGCAAAGAAGAATAAAGAATGTGTCTACAATTGTTTTCATTTGTGTATTGGGTTTTTGTGGCCAGGTTTTGGCTTCTGGAGGGGGGGAAGGGAGGGGTGGGCATCTGTGAGGAAACTCTCATGGTCTTATTATACAATCTTCTTAACTCCAGCAACAAGCCCACTATTTAGTGTCAAAAGTGTTGGCTAACAAGCCCTTAATTTTTACAACACACTTCAACAAGCCCCAGTTCTCACAACAAACTTCACTACAGAGTGTGGGGTAGAATATGACAGCCACTCTTTGCCCAAACAAAGCAAAGGAGGAGAGACATAAAGGCAAAAAAGGAAGAAAGATAAGAAAGAAGATCACAAGTCCTTAGATCCCATGTTCATTCTGCACATGGATGGTCCGGATCTGGAGAAGCAAGTCAAAGAGAAAGAGAGGGGGACCTCAATCTACTTCCTTTTATATTTAACCTGGCGTTTGCCTCTTACGCAAACCAGATTTTTCATGCAATTTCTTTGCGCATGAAATTTCAGCCAGCCCTTTTGAGCCCTCCAGGACATGAGTTGGTGGGGAGGGAACTGGATAGAAATCTCAAGGTGGAAAAGGAAGTTGGCTCAGAGCGGTGCTGCCCCATCTCTGCAGGACCCTCTCCTCCCTTCATAACTTTGCTGTCACAACAGTCAGAATGTTTGAGACAAGACACGCGTATATCTGGTCTACTACAGGCCAGGAAGAAAGGAAGGGGTAAAGGAAGGTATTTTAAGGTTTAGTTTTTATCCTTCATTATCCTGCTGCCATTTCAGTATTAATAAATCAAACTAATTTCCCCAAGTTGAGCCTGTTTTGCCCATGATATTAGCTGGTGAGTGGTCTTTCCTTACCCTTATCTAGATCCATTGTTATATTTTCTCCCCCCCATCCACTTACGGTGGATGCATTGGTGGGCAGCATTGGTGGGCACCTAGCATCCAGTCAGAGCCAACTCATCACAGTGCAGTCTGTTGAGAAGAAAATCTTGTTATTCTCTGTGTGACTTATTCGATAAATAGTATTAATCATCAGAAAGTACATTTGTAACTACTGCAAAAAGGGGTTGCATATAATTTTAATTCTAATCTATATTCTACTCACAGTTGTTTGAACTTCTTTAGCTTTATTTTCTGTACTTGAAGAAGGTTTTTTATTAACACATATATATTACTAATTTTTCATCTAAGGACATTAGAAACGCTTTACCATATTGTGTGGGACAACTGAGAAGAAACTATACTTATCTGAACCTTTCTAGCAGTGACATTTTGGGATAAAGAACTCTCAACAAATCATCAGAGGCATCAGTTCTGTATGGTTTAGCCAACTTGACATATAACTTAATAAGAAATTATATTTTGTATTTGGTGAATATATGCATGCAGGAGCCTCTGTTTGAACATAAGAAAATATTTATTTGCTCTGATGGTGATGGACTGGCACAGTTTGCCAAAAGTGCCTGTGGAATCTCCTTCCTTGGAGATATTCAAAATCTGTCCGGACACAGTACTGGACAATCTGTTTAGAGTGAAACTGCTTGAGCAGGGAGTTCGGACCAGATGATCTCCAGGGATCCCTTCCAACCTCAGTGATTCTGTTTTACATACATCTACTGCTTTGAGTGAATTCTGTATTCCCTACAAGGTAACATATCACACTCTGTAAACGGTTTATGGTAGGACATTGTCATAAACCTGTTCTTTATCTAGGGACTGGGGAACATGTGTGCACACACAGTCTTAGAGTCTAGAATGCTGGGCAGACACTTTCACCCTGAACACCTTTCTCATCAGGCAGCAAGCGGCTCTTCCTGGTTTTTGTCCTTCGGCTCTAGTATTGACTAGATTAATAAGGATCCTTCCCTTTTTCCTTGTACTCAACCAAAAGAGCCAGAGTTTAAAGCACTGTCACAGTATGTGATTTCTGAGCAGACTATGACAGGAATTTAATCCAAGTCATCCATTTTGGAATAATTCTCTAGGCAAACTGGATACTTGATGTGACAAGGAAGTCCTCAAAGCCAGTGAAGGTCTAAGCCATTTTCAACATACTTGTGTCAAGATCTCTAAGCCTATGCTTCAAAGATCTAGAAATGGATTATATTGATATTAACACTTTGTCTATCATTTGATGTTTCTTGTACTTCCTGTGGATTGGTGTTCTATGTTGAATTAATGCCTAATCCCTCTGAAAATAATGTGTTCATCTCCAGTTTGCTCTCTGGAATAGTGTATATGTAAAAACTATTCCTTTGTTTTTGAAATGAACATACCTTAAGTTGAAAGAGCAGTCTATTATGCTGAAATAAAACAAACAAAATCTTTTTTACATAGAGAACATTCTTATGAAGAAACTTCAAAAGATAAAACAGTGTAGAAACAAACTAATAAAACACTGCTATAAGTTTATACAGTCATACTTCATGGGAGATTTATTTATCAGTTTGCTAATCCTATTGTGGAAGCAGCAGAGCCAGTAAGAAACAAACTATTGGCTTTAGAATATGATTCGTTCAACCAATACCAATGAGGACTCTTGCTATAAAATTTTGCAGTCCGTGCTCACTTTTAAAGATAAACTTTGACTATAATCTTGTGACATAATTTGGGAATAATGGAACATGAATTATAATAACTTAGCAAAATATGTGCCAGCACGATTCTAAGTTAGGTCAGAAAAAGTATTTATATGTGTGAAACAGCATAAAAGAGTGGAATAAAGGAAAAAAGAAATCCTAAGTTACTTGTCAACTCTCACAATGCATGGTTGCACAAACGTATTTCTAAGGCTGTAAATCTCCTCGCCTAGTATTTGGCAGGTTTGTGAAGGTTAGTTAAAGACTAAGTCCATTGGAAAGCAAGGAGTTAAGTCAAAAGCATTGGCTTTTTTGCAATTCAGTCTTCTTCCAGCTAACGCAGATCAAACAACCAGGTCAGGCAGTAAACAGAAATTCTCGGGCATGCAGTTACTGATTTAATCATAATCCAGGAGAAATAACAAATCAATCTTAAATTGTACCTACAGTTATTTAGAAGATCTAGCAAATGTTTCATAAACCATATAGTTTTGAAAACCAATTCTAACCATATTCTTGACATCAAAAAATGTTTCCGTGTAAAATAGTATTCCGAGGTAGAACCTATTAAAACTTATAACTGAGAAAAGCTCTTACAATAGGTATGTACAGGCACTTCAGTGTTATTAGAGGGAGGAAGAAGAGTGGGCCTTGCAAAATTTTTTTTTTTACAGATCCATATCTCGACCTGCTGCTCTTTAAGGACAGAGATGTTAGAGTTTAAGATCAGCTGCTTTTGCATGCCTTGTATTATCTAAGTGAAGCTTGCAAATGTGGTCTCTGACTTGTATTGAAATGTCCTTAAAAGAACGGGACAAGTAGTTGCACACTTGTAATTGATTAAATGTTAAACGCCAATTTCTGCTACTCTTTCTTTCTCTGAAGGACAATATTTGTCCCTCATTGATCTTTCATTAAAATAATAATCATTCAGTTGAAGAACAATAGCTTTTGACAAAAAAATTATTCTTACCTGATTAATCAGAATGCTCTAAGTAGATACATTACACAGCTTCACTATTATGGATCTTCTAATGATGTTCAGGAAGGATATTGAGGTGCTGGAGCAGGTCCAGAGAAGAGCAACAAGGCTGGGGAAGGGACTTGAACACAAGTCCTATGAGGAGAGGCTGAGGGAGCTGGGGTTGTTCACCCTGGAGAAGAAGAGGCTCAGGGTTTCTCAATTGGACAAAACTGCAGTTTTGTCCTCATTGCTTTCTACAACTCCCTGGCAGAAGGTTGTAGCCAGGTAGGGGTTGATCTCTTCTCCCAGGCAACTATCAGTAAGACAAGAGGACATGGTCTTAAGCTCTGCCAGGGGAAGTTTAGGTTAGATATCAGGAAGAAATTGTTTACAGAGCGAGTAATCAGACATTGGAATGGGCTGCCCAGGGATGTGGTGGATTCTCCATCCCTGGAGGTTTTTAAGATGAATTTGGCACTTATTGCCATGGTCTACTAACCACGGCAGTGTCAGATCAAGGATTGGACTTGATGATCTCAGAGGTCCTTTCCAACCCAGCTGATTCTATGATTCTATGACTCCATGATTTATGTTGATGTTAGCTTGTTTTACGCATCAGAGGAAATCAGTAACTCAGTGAAATTTAAAAAATTCTGACTAGCTTCATGAGGGCACAGAAAAAAATCTGATTAACTCTTGTCATGATAAAACTAATTCATACTCTGCAGTTTTGTCCAACTACTGCTGCTAATCATGTACGAAAAGATCTACTTTATTGCATAAAACTAGTTTTCCGAGTCTATCTTGTACATTTCATATAACTTTTAATTTTGGTGCATGAACGGTTTGTTCTCTGTGCATACCTCTCATAACAGCACTTTTCTTTCTTAGTATCTTTCATGGAGCCCTAAGAAACAGCCCAAGAAACTTCAATCACACATTGAATAAACACAGTGGTAGATATTCTTTGCAAAAAAAAAAAAAAAAAAAGAGCAAGTTGGTTTTGATTCTATTTTTTTCTCTTTTCACTTCAAGTATACACCCAGAAAGTATTTTGCTGGCTGGTTTCTGTGAGACTAAAGATGCAGTAGCTGCTGAAAAGACTAGTTCTGAATTTCACAGGTGGCAGTTAACACATTAAAATGGAACAAAATAAACATCTGAAGAACTTTGTTCTCTCCATCACTTATTTATAAAAGCAATAAGCAATAGGATGTTTATATAAACATCATATTGGTGTTTTGCTTTCGTCTGTATCCTATAACTGTGTGTATACGATGAATACTTAATAAATTAGTACATCTTCTTCTTTAAACCACAAAGTTCCATAGCATTTAAAGGCAATCACAAGAGTTTTCTGAAAGCCAGCTCACTATTACTATGTTAAATATTCACTATTTCTTCTAAATGCTCTTTTTGCTGTAACCAGACACTGGTGGACAAGCTGAAAATTATGTTGAATTGAACATGATTAGTACAGCTTCCTGAAATTGCCTTCTCTTTGGTTTATATTATTCAATAGTCCAGTGTTAGATCTTTAAATATTCCCATCTAACTCATTACTGAGGTGGTGACTTATATAAAATCTTCCACAGTTGACAAATCAAGAAATTCTCATTTATATCAACTTCCTTTTGATTTCAGTAAAAGTGTGCCTGAGCAGAGCTTTTAGGATGCAATTCTGTTAATTACAGAAATACTTGTGTAAATCAGATCCTTTTCTCTTGAGTTGCTACTGCAGATTTTTGCTTTAAAATAAAACAGCGTCCACCAAATGCTTAGCAACTTACCAGTAACTCCCTTGTAATATGGGAAACGTAAAAAAGAAAAAAACACACCATATGATCAACACAAAAATTGAACAGTAACAATAAACCAACAAGGATTTTGGGTAGGCCGTAACCTTCATTCTGAAGCACATAATTCTGGTGTGACTTTTGTCATTGGTGAGTGAGAGAGAGAAGACATATCACAAATCACATATCACATATGACTGTCCTATCACATGACAGTACCACCAGCGTTGCATTACCTGCGAATTGCGGCTCACAGTAGAAAAATAGCAGCGCATCACACCAAACATGCTGGCCTAGCACCCCTTTGACAGGTAAGATATAGAAATATAGCCAGTGCTGAAAGTAAAGTACCTGCTTGCAGCTATCAGCAAATCACCATAGAAACGACAGCATAAAAAAAAATCAAAAAAAAAACCAAACCAAAAGAAAACAAACAAAAAAAAGAACTAACCCCCAGTAAACCACTACTAGTTCAAAACAACTAAGGAGAATTTTCCCTTTTTTTTTAGAGAAATGTATCTTATAAACATCAATCTTTTTGTACAAACAGGTAGTGTTATACCTCAATGTGTATTTTCTTACCAGTATTTAAGGAAACTGGTCACAAACTGAGAAATGGGATTTCCTAGTACTGCTCTGTATTTCTCACATTAGACATACAGTGTGTTCATTGATAGCCATGTCTACAGTTTGATTTGACTCTCAGCATCACCAGTTGCTGTTCTCAGTATTTTTTGCTGCAATGGAATAATTCAGATTCATTATTTTAGCTGGAATACATGGACTGTCATTCTGTGCTCATGGACATTCACTTTTTGGTAAATGCTAACAGCCAAAATCAAATGAAGTTATTAACTGAACTTTAAAAACTCTTCTATAAGAGAGGCATGAGAAGTATCTTTTATTTTTAATTACTTTAAAAATTCAGAAGTGTTTTATCATTGTCATCAAAACTGAGGGATTTTTCCTCATAACAAGGACTTCTCTAATCCCTCATTTCTCTTTTCTGAACAAATAGCTGCCCAAGATGAATGCATTAGCAATGTCTAGCACTGATAGTAGTGATAATATTGCAATTAACTGTCAGATTATTCATTGAGGAAATGTTGTTGGCTGAAAGTGAAGGAAAAGCAAGTTAAACTTGGACAGGTTGTGTTTCATAGAAGCTCTCTACTTAGCCAAAAGCTGCAAGCTGGATGCAGAAATGGTTATCAGATTTAATATTCTAAGGCAATGAAATTTTGTATAATAGAGATAAACTCTTCAGGGCAGGAGAGAAGATCTTTCCAAGGACTCACACAAGGGTGTGGAATGGACTCACATAAGAACCAATACTGATGGAAAGTAGACTAGAAAATACATTACTCTATCTTTCACACTGTTGCCATTAATGTCCACAGTCAGTTACAATCAATTAAAAATGCTGATAACTATTGAATATTTTTATAGAGGATTCCGTGTTGAATATTTTTCCCCAGCCCATATGAAATTTGTGATACAATTTAAGAGCTCATGTAGAGAAGACTGTTACCACTAGATATAAGATACTGGCTCACACAGAATGTGAAAATTAGTTATATAGGTAAAAGCTCTTTTACACTTTTCTGATATAGGTCATATGTTTTTTCTAATGGACTCAAATTTCTAATTTGGGAATTATCCTTTGCAGATGAATGGCAGTTCTGAACAAAGATCATCTCCCATAAGGTCTTTTTCACACAAATCTCATTCCTTGAAAACACTGTGCTCTGCCTATTGTGTGTGCACACAGAGTGAGACAAAATGTTGTTGCTGTTCCTCCTCCCTCTCCATCTTCTTTGTTGTACTTCTCTGCCTCACCTTAGCAGCTCAGCAAAGCAGAGGTGTTTGGGGGGGAATGGGGAGTAAGGATAGCACCACAGAAATGAGCTTTATGGGCTGTTTTGTTCTTCTGGTATGTTTGACCCTTCCAAAATCTGCTTTTAAACACAGGAAACTCATCAAAATCGTTTATATTCTATATAGTTCAGATGATATTTCACAACTGCAACTGTGCATTATTCACTTCTTGTAAAGTTTACAGGAAAAAAAAAGCAAAGGAGAACACAGTGCAGCATAGTATATGGAATATTGACATTTTTCAGGGGCGTTAAAGGGTCACATCAGTCTGGTACAGTTCACATATTTGGGAGAAATAATAAGCTCTATTTAACCTATGTTATTTGATACTTTTTTTCCTTTAAATAAATTGTTCTTTTGAAAAATGCACTAAGCGATCTGTTTGCTCTGTATGACTGGATGGATAAATGAGCTCTTTTAAACATCAGAATAATTTATGTTTTGGCATTTAAAATGCAGTGTTTTCTTTAAAAATATGAAAGCTGAAAGTAAATAGACAGTAATTAGTGGTTTCTGTAACGTAGTCAATGACATCTCAGTGGAATTAATGTGTGTTACATATTTGTGATAATTATTATTTATTGATTCAGGAAACTTCTACAAAATCAAAAGAAAATAAAAGGAAGCCAAATAATCTTAGATTTTGGTATCTTAGCCATTTGTTGCTAAAGGAAATATATCACATTTTTAATTTTCACCAAAAGGAAAGATTTTACGACAAACCTGACCTACGGTATTGCTATGTAATATTTTGTTTTCAATTTTCATTCCTTTATGAACACTTTGAAGTGCATATTTAACTAAAATTTCATGTTGTTGCATTTGTCAGTTACAATTTAATTGGTATGCATGAGATAATTACATTTCTTGTCACAATGGATATTGTGCCTGTCCCCTAAAATTTTTAGAAGTAAACCCTTCAGTTAAAATTGGCAGATTTGCAAAATAAATGTTTAAATTTACATCTTGTTTAAAAGGCACAGGTTTGTATTCAGACATCATTTTGATATGGAAATGAGCACAGAATTCATACAATATTCTCACATTAGAAACAGAAAAGAAGAATATTGGAAGTTACCAAATATTTTTTTCATAGATCATAGGACTCCCTAAACTTTTTCTCTCTTTTGCACTGCACTAAGGATGCCAGTACAGGTAGAGGAGAATAAATGAACCTTTTAAGTCATTTATCATTTTTCCCACTCATATAAAGTTGTGCACGCATTGTTACTTTTCAGGCAACAAATAACTGAAATTTTTGCCATACTTCAAGCTAAATTGATACTGAGCTTTCAGACATATTCAGTTAGTTTTTATTAGTTCTTTTGACACTATAGGACTTAAAAGTAAGCCACAAACTTCTTTTGAGTCATTGTGTTTTATTAAAACAGGTCTCTAACCGACAGATGTGAGAGTCTCAGCTCTCTCTGACAGTATATTTATTATGTTTTGGAGCTCTGGTCTCATTGAGGCAGTTGTGCTGGAAAATAGTATGAGTATTCAGTGGCAATAATGACACTGGAGCTGGTGGGTGATTGCAGCACACGCACCATTTCTTTCTATGCCTGACTGTCCACATTAAATAACAGGATCATTACTTTACACTTCAATTGCTAAGTGAAAAATACTTTTCTAATTGGCACGTAAGCACTAAACTCCTGATAGTCTCCTGTCAAGGAACTAGGAGTAGGCAGTGAGACTATTTTTTCCTATTTTCATAGAAATTATGTTGAAAGGCAAAACGTATTTGTAGAGCATCACTCATGTATTAACTATGAGAGGCTGACCATGACAAATGATGCACTGCATACACCATCGACCCTGGGTAAGTGTGAGACTTTCTAGCTCTTTAAACACCAATTTTTCAATTTTTAAGTGTTAGGTTTCTAGCAAAGTGCAGGAAAGCCTTGTTCTTTAGACAAGCCAAGTCCTTTGCACCATCACTAGGCTAATAATTTCATCAAGAGTTTTGTAATGCTTCTGCCAAATCTTAAAAACAATGCTATAAATTCCTCTGTCTTCTAAATATGACATCACTGAAATAAACAATAAAATAAAAACTATAAGAAGCTCAGTCAAACTGGTGCAAAATTTAAAACCTCCAAATCAAACTTGTACTTGCACACTGGTGTGACCCGGTGTATTTCCTAAAATATGGCAGAAAGAAATAGTTAACATGCAAAGCATTACAAAGCAGGATGGCACAATGCAAATGCCTGAAACAATTAAATGAAGATATCTTCTTTGTTCTGATCTTCTAAGGCCCTGGCACTTCAAGCATGTGGCAGTATATGAATATATTTAGCATTGCTCTTTGTTCCTGCATTAATATTACCACTACTGTATTTTGTTCCATAATAACAGAGTGGAACATTTGGCACATGAATGACAATAAGAAGAAAATGGAACATATTATTTGACTACTGCAATGGTAGGAACATACATTAATTGGACAACATTGTGCTATAATGGAAGATGGTGGCTGGTACAAGAGGGTGGTACCTGCAATAGTAAGGTGAATTATATCCACAGTGCCTCTCTCACGGAACAGAATAACAGTGGACATTAGAGTAATTGCTTCCTTACAAATATGTTAGGCTATAACCTTATATTTCTTAAGAATCACATATACCTGTAGATGCACTGGAAACTGTCTTCTAAAAGTCTATAAAATCAGAGTATGCTGGTCTTAGGATGTTAAACTGACAAAAACATTAACTTTTATCTGCAGTTGATCTAAACTTCCAACATAGCAGTGTACACATTTTAATGAAATTTTATTTTGCCTTGTCCAGTTCTCTGTACAAATAAGTCTATATTAAGTAGTTTGACCTTTGTCGAGGATTTCTTCTACAATATTTAAAAAAATAATATTATAGACCCAAATATTTTGGAGGGATTAGTATACTTGCAGAATAATGCTGTAGAATTATCTTGCTAATGGTATCTTGTAATTAATTATCTGAAATCATCTTGAAAGAACTGACTAAAATTCAGGAAAGTAAACTGAATTTCAGTTTACTGTACATTCACTTTACAGTACATCTAAATAAGAGTACTTAATAATGCACATTCATAATGGGTCCCAATAGGATCTTCAGAGGTTCTTAAGAAAAAACTAAGAGTTGTATATTGCCATGCTGCAAAGGAGGCAATCCTCATTGCATTCATATATAAACCATAAGATGTGTGAAAACAACTGTTTGAGTTGCTGATAAGGCATTAGCTCTGTTACAAAAGAACTTAGGTAAAAATGTATCAGGGAATTTGAGATTACTTTGACTGGATCATTCAGATGACTAACAAATTCAAAACAAGTTTAAAACAAACACTTTACTAAGCTGGCATTTGATTAATAATATATTTTGTGCTGTTAGTTCTTTTATGTTATCCCTACTTATCTCTATCTGTGTAACTAATATAAAACTGTTCATTCTTAACACCTGTATCCTATATGAGCTGTGAGTGTACAACACCAGGGTGCTGATGCTGCATATTTAGCAGTGATAAGCCATAGATCTGAGGGGTTCTGGGTCTCCGTGCTTATTTGCAGAGTCTGTTCCTTTTATTGTTCTTTGCTGTTTTACAAAATTCACTGCTTGGGTCACTGCTTACACATTTTCAAATGCCTGCTATGTGCAACTGCACAGATCTCTGATAGTTTGGTGGTCAAATTGCTCACACTCTTCAGTTAAATGCCCATATTTTGTACTTAGCGTTCAACTATACCAGCACAATGTTACAAACTAATTATAAATTGGTCTCATTTACATTATTTTAAAACACATACATTTTGAGATGAGCTAGTATTAATTATATTCTGATTTTATTTGATTTTTTTAATTTATGGGCATCACAAGTCTTGGATTTGACCACAGTCAGAACTCCCTGTCTAGTTTTGAGCATGACATTTAAAGAGAGATGTGAGTTTGGCATAGAAAATCCAGAAAAGAACCTTGGAAATGACTGGAGGATTAGGAAACTTGGCTCATGAGGAAACTTGGGCAAAACTGGGATTGTTTAGGCCAGGATTTTATCTTTTTACCCTTGTACAATGTCTCTGAGTATTATTAGGCACGGGCAGGGCACTTGCTATCACCAAGCCTGACACTGCAGCACCTTGGAGCCATAGGTAGCGCTGCAGAAAGCACTCTGCACCTGGGCAGCAGCCCTCAGAGGGGGCTCACAGGATTTATAGCAGAGATCAAGATTATAGGCTGAAGTCTGTTCTTCACACAAACACACAGATCTGTGTGTGACAACTTGGCCAGAGAACAAAATTGTGAAAGTTAGGAGAATGCTGGAAGATCTTGAAATCCCAAATGTTCTGAGGTTTCCTTTGTGGTTTGACTGACATCACTATAACCATGTGCTTGGACTCTCTATGCTGAAGTTGAAATAGGGGTTGCAAAAATAGAAGTTGAAAATAGACCTTTTGTAAAGAAAATTCTTTTCAGTAAATGAGTTACAGAACTCTTGTGCACTTGCACAGTAGCCCTCAGACTGAATATTGTTGATTTTTATCTTGCTTGGAGGGGTAATCTGTTCAAAAGAAGCTTAGCAGAAAGAAGGCCATGTAGGAGACACTAATAAGGCCTTTGCAAGATTGTGAGTATTTGTTCCATATTTCCTCATGCATAAAAAACCACAACTATTCTCATCTTGTTTATATTATCTTGACAATAAATAACCTACTCTGTTCTTGCTTGGTATGATACTGTACTTACAAACCTATGCTTTGTTCCATGCATGCACACATGCATGTGGACATCTAGTGTGATGGGGTTTTGTTTAAATAACCACAAGTTAAATAGAGTTTACAATATTTCTAGCAATTAGAAACGTGCATGAAGTGTCTAGGCTGAGGAACCTCTATCAGTGGGGTATATGATCCTGGATTTTCAAGTTGTCTGTAAGGACAAGAGAAACCCCTTCCCAGTGTAAAAATTAATATCATTATTCATGATGAGCAAGTGTTTCAATGTGTGTCTTCTTACAATTCAATGTTCATGGGCCACAGATTTCAGTGAGACTTCCATGCACACATGTAAGAGTAAAACTTGATTTATAATCTTTAAGCTATGATATATATTAGTTTTGGAGTCAACTACACCATTCTTTCTTCTGTAGGAAATGACTGAG
The DNA here is from genome assembly GCF_036250125.1 of Pseudopipra pipra. NCBI lineage: Eukaryota > Metazoa > Chordata > Aves > Passeriformes > Pipridae > Pseudopipra > Pseudopipra pipra. The sequence goes on from NC_087551.1 coordinate 90,355,888, forward strand.
TTGTTTTTAAAGAAGATAGTTTGAGAATATTGTCTTTCTATACACCACCTGGACATCTATTTCTTTATAGAAAATTTAAAAATGTTTTTTTACATGCCACTAGATCACACAAACTTTCTCTTTTTAGTAATTTCTCCTGTCCAAAAGATTGGGATAGGATAGATTGAATTGACAGATTATACTCTTGCATAGATCCAATATCATTTTTCAAGAGATTGAGATAAAAAAAATAGGATTTATAGTCTATCTCATATAGTAGAAGCACATTAGATGGGAAAGGTTAGACCTTGGCCTGTAACCTTTATGTCTGTTATAAACTACTTACAGATCTTTATTGGGTGCAGATGAACACATAACTGTCAGCAGCTGTTGGACTGACCTGTACTCTACTTCTACCAAAGCAATGTGAAGCTTTTGAGAATTGACAATTTATTTAGTTTTAATCATAGAATCATAGAACGGTTTGGATTGGAAGGGACCTTGAAAATCAGCTTCCAACACTCCTGCCGTGAGTAGGGACACTTTACATTAGACCAAGTTGCTCAAGGCTGCATCCAACCTGACCTTGAACACTTTTGCACTGTTTGCAATACTAATCTAAAGTTTTTGTCTCAGAAATCATTGCAGTAGATGGAAATGTAACTGTCCCAGTAATGAAACTTGTGTAACTAATACATATATTCTAACCTTGTTTCCCAAGAGAGGATTTTAAAAGCCTTTGCAATGTAAATGTAAAAAAATATGTCACCTACTAGGAATATAAATATTTTTCCTTCTTCCACTCTATGCCAGAAAATCTGACGCTAAGAGGTGGAATGCTGTTATTGCCTCAATAGCAATTATCCTACACTTATTTTTAATGAGAATCTTTCTGCAGATTTTATTTCTTCAGCCATTGCTTTCTTTCCCTTCCTTGTCAGTTATCTGTTGCTGATTTTCTCCTTTTATTCATCAGTGAATTTCATCTCAGCAGTATTACAGCTCTTTCTGAACTTCCTCTTCAGATGACCAGAGAGGACTTCTTTATTTGTTTGATTGTTTTCCTTGTGGCTATTTTATATTTTGTTTCTTTAATTATTTTTAAGAAAGACTCATGTTCGAAAGCAAGGTCTGCATCAAGTGTAGTAAGTACATTTTTATATACTATCTTATGCCCTCTCTTGGCAGTAAAAGACAACTGTGGATTGCTTTAGCAAGAACTATAAAAATGTAATTTGCTAAGATCTGATTTGGTCTTATTGCCTGACCTGAGTTCTAACAGTTAAATCTAGAATATATAGCTGCTGAAGCTTATTAATGCAGGGTAACTTACATATTCAGAATGATCTCATTGTACTCTTTTCCTCTCAGTTAATGTAAGACAAATGAGAAAAAGCTCAAGAGGACATTTAAATAAGGTTCTGATTTTGAAATTTTTGCCTTCATTTAAATTTGTAGAATTCCTTTTGAATGGTATCAGCTTATGGTGTTTCATTCCCCTTTTTTATTTTTTCCTAGGGGGTTACCAAGAATGAAGTATATTATTTTATTTCATATGAGTTGCAATTTAAAAAAAAAATCATTATATGAAGAAATTCGAAGTTATTGTTTTTCCTTTGATCATTAAAAATCTGATTAAAATATAATAAAAATTTTGAATCATATCTCTGTGATGTCACAAGGGAAAGGTATATGTATACCAAGAGTAACATTCTGTATTTTTGCATTACTTTGGCAAAATTATTGCAGCTTATGCTGCAATATAGCAAAGTAGAGAAAACTACTTTTTTTTCTTCATTAGCTGTTTGATATTACATTCTGATCCAGCCAGTCACGTGTATATTCTCTGCACATGAGTAGCCTTCAGCAAAAGGAATTTGGAATAACACATAAAGAAGATAAGAATATTTATATATTTCACCTACTGTATATAGTAGCTGTGCTAGTAATCATATTTACTTCAAAAGTGGATATTCTTTTAATTTAAATAAACTACTTAAAGCCCGTCAATTTTTTAGTAGAAGTGGCTTGTCAGTAATAATCTGATTGATTTCAACATGAGCAGATAGTCTCTGCAAAAAGCTCAAGATGTTAGACAAATTTCATGGTTCAATAAACAAAAATTTGACAGATGGAACTTGCTGGCAAGGGATCTTTTCAATCTTATGATTCAAAATAAATCAGACATTTGTGTAGATGGTATCTTCAGACCATCTACCTAGACTGGAATTGACAAACACACTGAAATCCCATGAACTGTTTACCAGCTGTAGTCAAAACTATATGGTTTGGGTATTCTTGGCTATTTGTGGACAGTGTAGCCAGCAGGCAGAATTGCATGCAACTAATCTAATATTACCCAGCTCACAGATCATATCAAATGATTCTAGTATCAGGCTCACAGCTTCAGCAGAGCTGCCCCATATTTTTCACAGATATTACTTCTAAAGACTTTGATGATAACCTATTGGACCTCTAGTCCTTCTTAAGAGGAGAGAAACAAATTGGTAGTGGACAGAATGTACTTTCACTTAAACCACTTGGTGATCTTTCCACTATCTTCTTTAGATAAACCTAACTTTCACCATAATAATTGTCCAGTGAGCTTCAAATTAAGTGAATGACTGAACATCTAACAGGTATGATAGAGCTGCAGGTTAAAATTTAAATTCTGTAATTATTTCTGTGGTTGCTGAAATTTTTGTGTAAGGAAAGACTGTGATTTGACTTACATCCTGAGGAAAGCTGTTGTCACGGAATCACAGAACCACCAAATATGCTGAGTTGAAAAGGACCCACAAGGATCATTGACTCCAATTCCTGGCCCTGCACAGGACCCTCACCAAGAGTCACACCATGTGCCCAAGAGTACTGTCCAAATGTTTCTTGAACTCCTTGAGGCTTGGTACTGTGACCACTTCTCTAAGGAGCCTGTTCCAGTGCCAATCACCCTCGTCAGTACACAAAGAGCCAATAGTGACAATATAAAGCATTTCTTTTATATATTTCTACGTCATATTTCTACAGATCCACTAGCTGGTTTCATGTAACATATTTTGTTCTGTACCTTGCACCAAAGCAGTCTTTTGTAAACCCTCAAATTATTGTTTACAGAGAAGTGAGCAATCACAGACTCGTTCAGAATCACAGAAAAACCTCAGCATCCTGCAAGTCACTCAGAAAACTGCATATTACCAGCAATAAGATGGTAGCAAGTACTTTAACTTGACCATGCTAATTCACACAAAGAGCCAGCATTTGTGCCTCAGAAGAAAAAAATCAGACTTAACAAAAGAGTGTTTGAGTAGAGGAGCATTCTTTGCTACTAGAGTTTATGGTATCTTAGTTATATCTCATTCTGACACTTTAATTATAAACTTAGACTTAGTGCTTTTATTTTTTCTATTCTGTGATAAATGCAAATAGTAGTTCAGTCGAGGTTTCCAAATGTATTCAGGCACTTCAAGATGCAGACAAAACTGTAGTAGGATTTACAAAAGCTCATAGAAACTAACCATGAATTTAATAGCCAGGTGCTTTTGAAAGTCTTATTGGGTGGACATTTGAATATTTAGTAGCCTCTTCTGAAAAAAATCGAAGCAGTATAGGCTCTAGAAGAAAAATAAGGCTATTTATTTAATCTTTTAAATTAAATTTTAAACTTAATATCCCTCGAAAATTTATTTATTTTGTGTTTATGTGTCTGATTCAGATTTCTTTGTTGTTTATGCAGCATTACAGTGAGGATCTTTACATGCATTAATACAATTCAGTGCAATTTATTTTTCATAGTGGCTTTTGTGTCATATACTCTGAAACAATCATTTTTCTGAATGATAGACCATATGACATTGAACAATGAACAACTGAACAGTAGAAAAGACACATGTTTTATTTTTGGAGTAGATAATTTGCTACATTTTGGGAGAAAAAAGTAGCTGTGGTGGGTGGACCCTGGGCAGGCGCCAGGTGCCCACCAAAGCTGCTGTACCCTCCTCAGCTGGACAGGGGAGAGGAAATATAACAAAAGGCTCATGGGTTGAGATAAGGTCATGGAGAGTTCAGTCACCAATTACTGTCACAGATAAAACGGATTTGACTTGGGGAAACTAGTTTAATTTATGAACAATCAAATAAGAGAAGGATACTGAGAAATAAAACCAAATCTTAAAAGCACCTTTCCCCTCCCCCTCCCTTGTTTCCAGCCTTAAATTCACACTGTAATTGTCTACCACCTCCTGGTACAGTAGCACAGAAGGATGAGTAATGGAGGTTCTGGTCATTTCATCACAGGTTGTCGCTCCTGTTCCTTCCTCCTCAGGACAAGAACTTCTCACAGTCTTCCCCTGTTTCAGCATGGGGTCCCTTCCATGAAAGTCAGTCCTCCATGAACCTCTCCAAAGTGAGTCCTTCCCACAATTTGCAGTTCTTCATGCATTGCTCCAGTGTTGTCCCTTCCATGGGTTGCAGTCTTTCAAGAACAGACTGTTCCAGTGTGGGTGTCCCAGAGGGTCACAAGTCCTGACAGCAAACCTGCTCCAGCATAGGCTCCTCTCTCCGTAGAGCCATAGGTTCTGCCACGAGCCTGTTCCAGTGCTGGCTTCCCATGGTGTCACAGCCTCCTTTGGGTATTCACCTGCTCGACCATGGACGTCCATGGGCTGCAGGAGGACAGCCTGCCTCACCATGGTCTGCACCTTGGGCATCAAGGAATCTCTGCTTTGGCATCTGGAGCTCGTCCTCTCCCTGCTTCTTCACTGACCTCAGTGCCAACTGAGTTGTTTCTCCCACATATTCTCACACCTTTCTTCTTTGGCTGCAATTGCTTCTCTGCTGTAACTTTTTTCCTTGTTTGACTATGTTATTCCAGAGGCAATACCGCCATCAGTCATGGTCTCAGCCTTGACCAGTGGCAGGTCAGTCTTGGAGCCATCTGGCATTGGTTCTATTGGACATGTGAGAGGCTTCTGGCAGCTTCTCACAGAAGATACTCCTGTAACCCGCCCAATGCTAAAACCTGGCCACGTATGACCAGTGCAGTGCAGTAGTATACTGTATGTCTAGTATAAGAGAAAAGTCAAAAAAAAAAAGAAAAAATATTTAGTAAGATTTAAGTCTTGGATGCCAAAATATAACAGCTGCAGAAAGGAGCCAATGCATAACCCTTGGAAAACAAGGGCTGAGAGGAATCCTGTGACCTGTTGAAGTTCAAACATATGGATTAGCCTGGCTCCTGCAGCAAAATAAGAAAGGACTTTGAGATGATTGTATCAGACCATGTTTAAACCCCTTAATCCTTTTCCCCCTATGTAATCCTGGTTGAGAGAAATGTTAACCCACTGGGTAACATTAGTAAAAATTTGTGTAATTCCCTAATTAACATAGCTCGTCCTCCTCATTAACATGTCCAACCCCTAAGGAGCTTAAATTGTGTTCAATAAATTATTCCAGTTTTCTACCCCATACAAGAATCACTTAGTTATTGACTTGCTACTTTTAAGTATGAAAACCATGAAATAGATTTGGTTATAATGTGTGCATATAACTATAAAATTCACTGATCATTAAGTTAAATTCTCCTTTTTCTAGAAAAGTAGTTTAAAAGTTTGATAATTGGTGGAGAGTAGTTTGTCTTTTTGTGGGCAATTAAGTGAAATTTCCTGGCAATATTAAGAGTACATTTGGTGGATGTATTTTCAACAAAATAACCTCAATTTGATAATAATTTTGAGGCTCATATCATTGATGAGAAAGTATCTTTCTGTGAAGGGGTTCCTATGGATAAGGGTGAACTGTTGGCGAATATGAAAGAGATTTAAAATAAATCCTTGAAAGCAGTGATGGAGTTTCAAATCCCCTAGTATAGACAGTGCAGTATGTTCTACATTGATTATCTGATTACAGCACTATTGAATGTCAGAGAAGGATTTTGTCTCAGTCTTCTTTCATGAGTTGTTCCATTCTGTTTAAGATATCCACTATTTCTTTGCATCAGATTACTGTAATCAATAGGTTTAAAATAATCTAGCAGAGAAAGATCTTGAACTAGAAAATATCACACCCACTACTACTGCTCTAAACCATCTAAAATAGGAGATTTTTTTTCAGCTGTTTTGTGAAAAACAGCAAGCAAATTTGGGGTTTATTTTTGGTTGTAGTTGTTCCTTTCATAGTTTTAATCACAGTGGTGAGAGATTTTATTAACATCTTATTTCAATAAAGTAGAAAGGTTATCTTCTGAAAGCTCACATTTTCAGTCTCTTAATTCACAGAAAAGTTCAACCAGTCTCAAAAAGACAATGGTTATGAGAAGCATTTCATTTATTATTAAATCTGGGTGTTCTGTAGTCTCTGACATTTTGTGTAATGTGAAATTGTGCTTTCCAGGTTTCAAGAGCTGGAATGTCTAGAGTCCAATAGGAATATTCTCTCCTCTCTTTGCTGCTTTGTTTCTATCTCAGACAAGAATTTCTGACTGTTCTTTCTTCTCCTAAAGTCAATGAGAGGAAAAGAGAGAATTGAAAACATACTTCTTTTCAGACAAATGGGGAAACCTGGTACAAGTATTCAAAAATAAAAATTTTGCCTGGCTTCATCTGTTACAAGACTAGGTATGTTTAACTCTTTAGATTCTCAAGAAAAAGAAAGGAATGGCATCTTTATTTCTGAAGAGGATATTTGTCTATTACTATATTAAAATCGAAAACCCACGTGTATGAATCTTTCAAAATGCTACCTTCCCAAGGAGAAGTTTGACCACCTAGTTCGTGAGATTCGCAGATGTCAAATTGTATTTTTTTGCTTTCCAAGACTGTTAAAGAAACAGATTGATGGGCTGCTGAGAAGACTTTATTAATGACATAAAACTTGTTAATTGCAGCTGAAAACTGAAAAGGATCCCTCCATTTCAGTGTGGCTTCAAAATTTTGCTAAGCTATCTAGGACTGTATTTGACTTGTGTTCACAACCTACAGAATTATTATATCCCACATATCCCAACATATGTTTGAGATATAAAATGGCTGACCAGAAAAAAACAGCTGGAAATGACTGTTGTAAAACAGGTGCTCTGATAAAGCTCATCTCGAAGCCTGATGGGATGACACTGTCTCCACTGACTGAGAGTGTATATTATCACAGGTATAAGGAAAAATTTCCATGAGAGCAGCCCAGAAGTTCAGCAGCTTGCCCAGAGAGCAGTTTGTGCAGCCTTCATCCTTGGAGATTTCCAAGACCCAACTTAACCCTACTGTTGCCACTGCTTTGAAAAGGGATTGCACTGGAGGCCTCCTGAAGTCCCTTCCAACCTGAATTGTCCTTTTGAGTATCAAGCCTGTTTGCACTTTGCATTGGCACAAATTACTCAGTGGATTCTGGGTTCCTAGCATTTTGGTCTTGCTGCACAGACAGCCACGTACAGATTGTTTTAAAAAAAAATAAATTATAATTCATGGGATTTTGAATGGGATAATGCTCAGTGTCTTAAGTAAGTCTACTACCTCTTCTACACAGAGATTACCTGGGGAATTACCAGTCTACAGTCAGTATGGGCATGCACAGTGCCACAAGCCCTTAAAAACCGGCTGCACTATGGATGCAATTTTTAAAAAATCTTGGCTTTCATCCTTATGTCACAACTCCATGTATGTTGTCACAGTGTTTGTGAAGAATGCATCTTTAACTTCAAGTAGCTGGGATGCACACCTTAGAAATATATCTTGGAGTTGAAATTCTATATACTTTCAGTAAAGGTCATTGCAATATGATATGTTTAAGCTTGTCAGCTCTGAAAAGCAAGATGATCTTTTTCAGAATGCAAGAGTTTACATCCTCTGTAACAGGGACAAAGAACACATCCTTCATAAAGTTTTCATCTGAGAAACCCTATCATCCTGACAAGAATTTTTTTTTGAGATATTTTAATACTTTATTAATTTATAACAATCCAGCATATTATATATTCAAAATGATTTTGAGATATTTAGAAGGAAAAGAAAATCAAGATGATAAGTTTTATATTTGTGACAAGAAGATAAGACTGTCAAGCTTGATCGGCAAAGACACAGTTCTGTCTCTCTACATGCCCACTCTCAGAACTAGAGGATGGTGAAGCAGACTATGGCGTAGATTATGTTTGACCTGACTGTGATGAGGAAAATGCAATTTTAGATGACCATATAATACACATCCTTAAACAAGGAAGATTAAAATAACACTTTCTTGCTAATTTCTAAGTTATATGGCTAAATGCATTATTTTAAACAATCTATTGGATAACTAACAGTTATAGTCTAATATAGTCTTTGGGACTATGAACTCTCAAAGTACCATATGTAGCTAAAAACAGTAATCAAATGCATTTTTAAGCTCAGTTCATCCTTCTCTATATAGTTGAATATAGGGTGTGAAGGTTATTGTAGAAAATATTGTATGCTTGCACAGTAGAAACAATTGATTAATACTCTTCACAACTAATATTACATCAAAACCAAATCCTAAGAGACTTTTAGTCACAGCCATTTATATTATTAAAGTAAGATAATTAATAGATTTTTGAAATCTTTTATAAATACACATGTGAACTTTTTCTTATTTTAAAATTCCAAGTCATCTAATTTATATAGTTATTTCTGAATTATTCTGTCACTCTGCACTTTATACCTTATTTAATATAATATACTCTATTGGTTAGCATTACACCTACATTACTCATATTAGAATACCACTCTCACATTGGATAGAGCTGTCAAGCTTTATATATGTGTAGATGTGAGCCATTCACCCTTGATTCTTATTATAACAGTGGAGAGAAGTCAGGGCTTTTAGGGTGACAGTCATCTTGATCTATTTTCAATGACTGCTTTAGTACGAGATGTACACCCAAAAAGTACTCATCTGTCCAATTGGATTTAAGCATGCAAAAGATGACTGGCTGAGATATAGATGGTCTCACTGTAAATGTTGATATTTGATAAGATGTATCACTGCCCCAAGCCCCAGCTGTACATAAATGAACCATTTCCAACAATCAGGAGGTGTACTTGCAGTCCAGTAACGTTTCTGTCGTTCAAAGTAAAAAGAGAGTAAATTACCTATAGATAAATAATCCAATTAAATAAACTCCTGCTATTTATCAAATAATGTTCAAATATTTTTGTCCTGTAAAATGGGATGCAAATATTTAACTGTGAAATCTATGTAATGCTGAATGTGCTTATTTCCTTCCAGTTGAGGGAGTTTAGGAATGTATAGGACATTTCCATATTTATTTTTAATTATATTCATCCCAACCCTAATGATGCAAGTATCCGGAAAAGTCCCTCTTGATACTTGATTGTCTTTCATTTTTACTTCATTATTAACAAACATTTTACAAAAATAATTATCTTATTTCCATTCGTGAGGTCAATCTCTTCTTTCTTATGTGAAAATATCCCATCACATATCTATTTCACTTTTATGACCAAGACCAGTACTTAATGTAGGAAGGTCTATGTCAACTTTAGCAACTAACAGAAAATTTAAACAAGCCTGTCTGAAACTTAATTAATTTCTGTTTGAATGCCTCCATTAAAATGATTGATGAAATCTTTGATGAAACAATAAACACTGCCATGTAGGTGCCAAACTCAAAGTGACCAAGATGTTCACTTGACAGATGCAGTAGATCATGTTCCAGGACTTCTTTTTTTTTCCCTTTTGAGAAGAGCTAGTTAGCATTTCTATCACCTAGAAATTAGGAACTTTGAGGACCCTTGACCAGCATCAGCACTAATCACCTTGCCAACACTTTGGCTAAATTTGTGAAGCTGTCTACAGAACACCTCAGTCAGCTCTGCAGCAAATGTCAATCTCCACCTCTGCACTGAAAATAGGCTGTAAGGAAAATAATTCATTGCACTCAACTTTATATCTGAACTGGGCACTGTAGTACCTACAATTGTATGTACTTTGCTCATTTAAATGATAGAATTTAAACAAAAAAACCCACTACAAACAACATCTTCAGCACTGGACCACAAGTCAAATTTTATCTCATATATACCACATTTCTTAAAGAAGTATACTTGGTCAGCAAGCTGTAGCCTTTAGATTTTGTAGTATCAAAGGAAACTTTAAATCTGAGCCCTTCTGTGGAATGGTATTGTGGGTTTACTGTGGTCTGATGGTTCTGCTGGGTAGGAATTTGAATCTTAGCAAAATCCTTCTAACTTAAAATTAAATCTATTTATAGATAAAAACCTCAAAAAAAATGTCATACAATCATAATGTTTTCTTCTGACTTGGTATACAATAGTCTGAGGTGTTATTCTGAGATGCAGATCAGAGGCTCCCTGGGTAAAGATGTCTCCAAGCTTCCCCTGCAAAAAAGGTTCTCTGCTCAGTGCCTTTGGTCATTTCCTGAACCAAGGGTGGTCAAGCATGAGACAGGTGTGGACAGGGTGGAAGAAGGGGAAGCAGTGGCTTGGCTTGTCACCCATTGCGCTCATTGGCACCTTCTGCAGCCCTGTGAAAGCAGGTATGGAAATTGCAGAACTGGCCAGAGAAATGAGCCGCGCTTTGGCTCCGATAATTCCACAAGCCATAGCTTGTGTCACATGGTAGATTCAGGGATGCAAATGAAACTTAAATGCATCCTGTGGATTAGTTTATAAAAGAAACCTTTGTTACACAGGGAAAAAAATCTTTCTGGTAACAAGACTGTACTTTGACCACGATTACCCATTATAGGTAAATACTGTGGTATGAGGTTTGCATTGGGTTATTGGGTGGGATTGAATTCCAGCACAAGGTGAAAAATATAGCTTCTTTCTTTTTGTAGGAATTACAGCCCAAAAGGTTACTACCACTGAGTGAACAGAACCAAAATGTATGAGACAAGATATAGTCCAAAAGAAAAGGTAAATTTCAGAAGCATGCCTTCCTGCTACAGAGGGACAAAGTATTAGTATGGATACAGCTGATATTGCACTTCCTGCCACTACAGAGAAAGTTTATACTTCAGGGATTTTTCAAAGACAAATGGCAAGAACATGTAAATAAAATATAAACTATTTGTCTCTGTACTGGATTTTTTCCTTGGTAGGCCTTGTCATTTTCTTCAACAAAATGACAGACCAGCATACAAGAAATTTTTGTTTTCCAGAGTTTCATTTGTTTCTTTCTTTTATATTTGCTATGTAATTTAAAATGGTGGAAACCTTTTTCTTTGTTATTGATCTCAAAAGGGGTTTTTTTGGAAGTAGAAAGATTTGCAACACAACATGCTGGAAGGGCCTTGCACCAGCAGTCTTTTCTGAGCTTTTCTCATGCTGTAGAAACAGGATAGTGAGAAGATTAATACAGGTGAAACATCCATGTTGTAAAGGATGTAAGAAATCTGACTTCTACGAGTTCCTATGATCCTACAAGGCTTTCTGGTAAGTGAGGACCAGCAGCCTTTCCTCTAACCATTAAAAAATTGAAGAAATCCTTCTCTGATCTTTTTTCTTATCCTGATTGCTGCCAGTATGGTGGCACGGGCTCTGTGCTGGTATGTGCTTGCCTGGCAGGCAGCAATGTTTGTGTGCTTCTCCCAGGAAGGAACGCTTCCTCTGCCTGCATGCACAGTGCTCAGGGCCTCCCAGGCAGGCAGCAGAGGGAAAATGGCCTGATCCAAATCAGTTTGAGGACTGACCTGAGAGTTTGCAGGAACAGCAGCAAAAGCTGACACATCCAAGTAACCGTAGAGGCTGGGAACGTGTTTGTCTGACAGTCTTCTTCACACTTAATTCACATTTAGACAATTACCCTCGCAACTGGAAGGGGCAAAAAACATGTTTGGAAATCAAAGCCTGACCTTTGCAGAGGTGATGACATTTGCCAAGGGAAAGATGCTTTTTTCTTAACATATGAGTGTTTTTCAAGCCTTGATTACAGTGTACTTTATATTGTCCACAGTTTGTAGGAGAGAGAGAAAGGAAAGTAAGGGGGGAAGCAGGTGCACTTTTGAGTATGCACACAGATTTGAAGACAAGTGCTATATCTATAGTTGCATTTAGAAATTAAAATTAGAGAGGGTCTCTGAAGTCATCAAGATAAATCCCCTTCTGTCACACACATTTTACTTTATGTTAGCACAGTAGCATCTTGGTTACAAATAAGCAGTAGCGCATTTACACACACTAACTCAATTGATCAGAGATGTATATTATACATTCTTCTCATCATGTATCTATTGACTAATGCAGATGCACTGTGTTGTAGAATTTTACTAAAGGTTTATTTCTCAAATAAAATTATTATTTTTTAAATCTCCAAATTGGCAGAAAAGCATCAAATGAATAAAGACGTACCTGTGAAAATAAAATTTCTTCAGATGATGTAAACAAATGGAAGCCTATCAAAGCCAAAGGGTCTAAGCTGATATTCGTAAGTTTGATATCTCAAACTATGTCCTTGAAATTGTTAGTGGGATTGGGTTAGGGTCCTGGACAAGGACAGGTTTGCCAGGTTCTTAACATTTCGATGAAGATGGATGTACCTTATTTTCTTTCTTTCTGTTATTGAAGTCCTGTCCTCTCTGCAATCTTTCAAACTGCTGAAAAAGAATCAGAGCTGAATGAAAGAAGCTACTGAGTAAAGATGGGAAGTCTGAGCAAAGCTTGTCCATGGAGGGAAGCAAGGATCCCTCCAATTAGCATCCTGAATTGTGAACATGCTGGAAATTCTCAGATTTCTGTTCTGTTCCTTTCCTTCTGTAATGTCAAAGATTGGCGGTGGCTACATTTTCCTGAGACTTTCTATAGCCTCTGTTCCTGGAGGCAAAAATGTGCATCATAATACAGAGCAATGTGCATCATCACAGAGCAAGGTTGCAGATATTCAAACAGGATATTTGGGGATAATTGTTAAAGTCCTATGATCTGTCCATTTGCTGTAAGAAAATACAGCAGCAGTATATGCCCTGCCTTACTCTTCATCTTTGTGCTCAAGACCTGTTTTTGTTTAGAATGCAGAGACCCACCCCTATTATCCTTAACTTCATAATTTCTTAACATTATGTCTTGCCTTCTTATTTTAATTGTTTAAAGTTGCTTTCTTCATGTCCAGCATTTTGGTGTTTGAATGTTTATCTTAACACAAAATTACTGATACATTTTTTTACAACCTTCCTTGAAAAAAGAATCATATGAATATAATATCTGTATATTGTTTTCCTGAATCCAGATGAGCTCCAGGTAGTAAAACACATATAAATATGATGAGAGTTGAAATGACATGGAAATATTAATACTTCTATTTCATACTTAGACATTTTTGTGAAAAAAATATATGAATATGCATAGAACAGATAATTTACTATTTATCATCACTGTGACAGTTACAGTTCTTTTTACAGAAGCACTTTCACAGTTCCTTGTTTTGCAGTTTCTAGATGCTAATTATACAAATGAAGTGAATAACGTAGTAAACCAAGCTGAATATTCAAGTAAAACAGATAAAAATTCTTTTTCTCATAGAGAGATGTGTTAACTTTTGTATTATTTTCCATAAGAAAAGATGTAAAATATTACTTCAGGCATTGAAAACAGGCATCGCACAATGGTAGAAAAAGCGCTGCAAGGAAAGATAAAATCTTTCCTTTTTGAAAAGAGCTCATAAGGGCTGGAGAGAGTCTCTTCCTCATTTATATTGCCTATAATTTCCCTCCTACAGTCAGTGGGACGAAGGAAAATGAGTTATGTAAAGCTCCCAGTAATTAAGTTGTCTTGAACTGGTGAGCTAGTACATCAAAAGATGAAATGACCACAAACTGTAATGAATTCCACTCCAAACTGCTTTCATTACATTTGTAATGCAGAGCAAGAACGTTGTTAAATTAAAACATGTTTCCTCGAATAAATCTAATTAGTGTTCACACATTATGCTATTGGTCTTTTTCAGAACTTTCATGTATAACTCTGTAGCCCTTTAATTTTGTTGTTAGGGTCTGTGGGTTTTTTAAAATCTCTACTGTCCGAAAGATTTCCAGCTTTTGATGTTGCATTTATGAAGAATGGCCACTAGAGTGCTGCAAGTATCCATTGAAGCTGCAGTTGTGTACATTTACGACCAGCATTTCAGTTTCAGATGTATTTTTAATATATATTTATCATACATATGCTTTTTTTAAAAGTAGATTTTTGTGCTAAATATATACCTAAAAAGCTTTGAAACACCTACGTGTATAAATTAGGTCAAATCTGATAGTTTTGTATCTATGGAAGGGTATGACTGCTTACAGTTGATAGTTACTGCTACAGTTAGTAGTCTACAGTTGCATAATGGTTTAGAGGATTCACAATTACATTATATGTCATTGTCTTTTAAAAGATTACCAAATAAACACCTTTAAGTACCTATTTTCTTGTTCAATCTGTCTGTACCATTATTGATATAACTGTAATGTGAGTGCTTTTTTTAACTAGTTATCCTCAGTGTCCATTTCTGAATTAACACCAACAGATGATACAGACTTGTTTCTGAAAATTGTTTGAGTGTTAATATGAAAATCATTATAGAGATCTCAGTCCTTGCTCAAAGTTTTGGCCAAATCTGTCTAAGAGAACCAGTCCAAGAAGGAGTCACAATTTTCTGTACCAAAACAGATATACTTACCTTCCCTGAGATAAGCCCTGAATCCAGGAAAAGTCACTCACCCCTGACTTCACATAGAATCATAGAATGGTTTGGATTGCAAGGGATTTTAAAAATCTTCAAATCATCTAGTTCTAAAACCCCTGCCATGTTCAGGGACACTTTTCACTAGTCCATATTGCTCAAAGCCCCATCCAATCTGCTTCTCTGAGCAACCTGCTTCAGTGTCTCACCACCCTCACAGTAAAGAATTTTTTCTGTATATCTAATCTAAACCTACCCTCTTTCCATTGAAAGCCATTCCCCCCTTGTCTTGTCACTACTTGGCCTTGTAAAACAGTCCACTTCCAGCTTTCTTTTAAGTGGTCTTTAAGTACTGAAAGGCTACTGTAGGTCTCCCTTCTCCATGCTGAACAACCCCAGTTATCTCAGCTCGTCTTCACTGGAGAGGTGCTCCAGCCCTCTGATCATCTTCGTGGCCTCCTCCGGACCTGTTTCAACAGGTCCATGTTCTACTTATGTGGAGGACTCCAGAGCTGGATGCAGTGCTCCAGGTGGGGTCTCAAGAGAGCAGAGGGGCAGAATCACCTCCCATGACCTGCTGACCACACTGCTTCTGATGCAGTCCAGGACACAGTCGACCTTCCGGGCTGCAAGCACACTTTGCTGGGTCATGTCAAGCTTCTCATTAATCAACACTCCCAAGTCCTTCTCCTCAGGTCTGTTCTCAATCCATTCTCTGCCCAGCCTCTAATTGTGCATGAGGTTGCCCCAACCCATGTGCAGGACAGTGCACTTGTCCTTGCTGAACTTCACGAGGTTTCCATGGGCACTTAGCACCATCCTTGTTCCCCCCCGTCAGTGATTACTCCTTTTTACAGCAGCAGTTGTAAGAGTAGAAGCCTGACTCAGAGAGATGATACGAGACCCTCTGCTAGAGCCTATTAACTGTTGAGGAGAAGCCAAGCGCCATCTAATGTTTCTGTGGTTTTAAGGTTGACCTTGGCCCTGTATAGAGCAGCAAAGGCTGTCTTGGTTAGACTAGTTCATAACCAGAAGTCAGTGGATGGGACTGAACTAAAAGCAAAAAGGCAGGAAAAAGCTGCTTGAGATACTACAGTTCCGATTGTCTGGTTTAACTTATTCTAAAAGCGATATAAAAACATCACTTTAAAGCTAACCAAAGGCAAGGCCAAAATATAATAATACTCAAAGGTTAGGAAGGGAAAGATTAAAGTCAGGAAGTCTTGTCAGAAAGAAACTGATACTGGGGTGAAGATGAAAACTGAGCAGTTCCAGCCTGCTCTGAGGAGTATGTCAGGACACAGCACGGGAAAGGGGATGACTACTGGGACAAATAGATTAGAAATGCAGTAACAGTTAAAGAATTGGACAAGTTGGCATTGCAAAGCACTGTTGCAAGGGAAAGCTTAAAAAAATCCTTGTAAGACCCTGAAAGATGAGGACGACTGAGGTCACTGTAACTATGACGACCAGTAAAATGGACAGAGGAAAAGAACAGGTGAAGAAAACCGAAACCAGAATGATTTGACACACACACATGCTCTTTCTGATCACTCAGGGGAAAAGGAGAACAGAATGAAGGCAAAAAAGCACTTCAATTATACGCAGAGAAGGGCAAGGTTTCTTTTGCCTTCCTCCTTTGGTTTGTATTAAATTCCTTTCCATTTCACACCCTCCGTTCTAAATTGGCAGAGTCAAACTCTGCTGTAAAGTTAATGAAGGATGTGGTTTTAAAGTGTTTGATGTTTAATACACCTTTTAAATGTCACCATGTGACAGGAATTTCTAATCATATCGCTAAGTCTTTTATCAACCTTGAAATTTTCTTTTTTTCATTTTTATATTGATTCTGCATTGTAAACTCAAAGACCAAGTATAGAAACATCTGAAAGTCACAAACACGTGGATTAATAAGGATTTACATAATCACCAATGTGGAATTAATCAATGCAAACCAATGAGAACAGGTTGGCTCAGAAAGTAAAACCAGTATGCCAAATTCTTCTTTCATTTAAGTGCATGCCAGTTCATTGACTGGTGTCATACTAACAATTTATCCTTTCAGGAAATTTGTATTTTAAGTGGTTTCATATTTTAATGCAAATTTTAATCATTGATGATTGTGGTGAGTAGGGGAAAGTGAAATAGAAACGCTCTATGTCCTGAGTCAGGAGCGGAGGGATCCTGGTATGGCATAGAGACTGGGAACTCTTCACAGCCACATAAACATCTACGCAAACAAAGACATCT
Source organism: Pseudopipra pipra (assembly GCF_036250125.1). Lineage (NCBI taxonomy): Eukaryota > Metazoa > Chordata > Aves > Passeriformes > Pipridae > Pseudopipra > Pseudopipra pipra. The sequence continues at coordinate 90,372,760 of NC_087551.1, forward strand.
TGTCTGGGAAAAACATCAATGGCCTGTGGAAGGACTAGAGCTCCAAAGGGCTCAGCACCCTTGTTGCTCTGTGTTATTGCACACTGTAATGTCTGATGTCAAATGTTTCTGGCTTAGGTTGGCTACGAAAACTTCTTAGCAGAAGGCACTGTCAGGCTATCACAAAATAGTTTTTAGGAAGCAAGTTCAACCGCAGTTGAGTTTTTAACCTTTGAAAAGCCTATATTGTTACCAATAGGTGCTCAAGGACACAGTTTCACAGAAGTTTCTTCTGGGAGTTGGCAAAGTCTGATCCTCAGTAATTCATGAAAAATATTTTGCTGCTGGAAGACTTCCTGAAACAACAATATATGGCTTTGCTCAGCTGCAGCTTTAAGTGCCAATTTGATCTCTTGCAAGAGAACCAGTGTTCAGATAAATCAATAAACTTTTACAGTGTTTGTGCTAAACTTCTGCGCAAAGGAAAGTAGTGTGTTTACCTTACTGTGCTGTATCTGTTGCTAGAAGTGGGGTTAACTTTGATGTCGACACTATGTTTTTTAGAGGTAATGCAGAGTCCAGAATGTGAAGGGGTAGTGACATGAAAAACTAGGACTGGGCAAGTAGAGGTCTTCTCATAGGTTATTATATGCTTGAAATCAGTGCATTGATGAAATCATTACTTAAAATTTTAGGAGATTTTGACTTTCATGACAAAGAGAGATAAGATCTTGTCTATATGCATTTAGGACTCTATGTATATCCCTCTGAACAACATAAGCACTGCATCTGTTGCATTTCACAAAATACCAGAAGGGATTGTCTGTTCAGAATAAAAAAATTATTCTTTTCCTTTTAATCTAGACAATTGTAAAGTCCAGGCATTCTGTAAGCTCCTCTCTACATCCCCCAAGTGGACAAGAACCAAGGATCGGGAAAAGTGTGTTGAGAATTTCTCAATGATTTGCAGCTGAGTCTGCAGACAACACTTTAGGGCCAAAGCTGTATTTGTTAGCACTCATATTCAGTTAGCATGTATATGTGGATAATTCTTAAAATTGGTTCTATACTAAACATCTCTCTTCATGCCAAGATTTTAATTGATACGTTCCTTAACAATCCTCAGAGATGAGCATAGATAAAACAGATTTTTCTCTTTACCCCTACTCACATCTGTTACCTTTTTCTCAGTAAAGCTCCTGGGACTGTAATACAGGTATCATTAGTTCAAAAAAACCCTTAGATTTCCTGAACAATTCTGTAAGACTCAGACACTAAGAAAAATCTTGAGATACCTCAAGTCTCTCTGATTTCCCAAAAGCCCAATATTTTTCATATCTATTTAGAATAGTGATGCAAAGATTATTTTTAGTCTTCATTTTGACCATATCACCTCTTACAGTGTATTGCTTCACTCATTCTTTCTGCTTTATAATGTAAAACATAATAGGCTTTTTCATTTTCAGGGTCTTCCATGATCTCTCCTATCCTATCTATCATATCACATTCACCATGAAGATGTCAGCCCTGTCCCTGAGTCTCTCACTCATCTCATTTTTCAAACAATTTTCTTTCAAAATATCTTCCTTCCTCCTTCTCCAGTGTTTAAAATAAACTCCCTGACAATGCCTACAATAAAAGTTTCCTGCTTTCTTTTAAAAGTCTGTTACATTTCTTTTTTGCATAATAACAAAAGGATTTTTCATTATGGTTAGGTACACTCCTCCTATGTAAAGTTCTGAAGCTTCTTAGTTTCTTCAGATTTTAGTTCTGTCTCTGTACCTTATTTCTTACTTTCAAATTCCTAAATCCTGATCTGTGAGGCAGGGATCATCTCTGTTTGGTGCTTTCACAAGGCTTAGAATGATCCAGTCCGCATGCAATGCTGACTGTGACTAGCAAAACAAAACCAGAAAAAAAACAATGGTAGGAAGAGTATCTTTGAAGAAAGAGCTGATTATGTTCTCTAGAAAAAAAAATTTTTAAAAAAAAGCACAATAAATTGTCAAGTTACAATTATTTACATTCTGAGTGCGAAATGTATCCTCATGTTCTCAGTTAATTTACTTTAGCTTTTATGAGTGCACACACCTGTTGAAAAGTCATCCCAGAATGTCCAACCATATGACTGCTTCAGCAACAGTAAAGTCTCCAAGAGATGTATATTGTTTAAAAGTTTATATTACCAGATTTTGGAGTTGTGTGGTCCAGAGATTGCAGCAGAGGACCAGTCTTGGTTTTAATGCTGGTTTTTAGAAGCCCTGGGGAAATCAAGGGCTCTATAGTAGAGTCAATTAAGTCTCTCTTTGTGATACAGTAATCTCAGAGAAGACCTGTTGGTTCTGTTGATGACTGCAGAGCATGGGAAAGACTTCAGTTCCCAGTAGTATTTCATGGATCAGAATACATTATTTTTCTGAGAAGTAGAAATAAAATTAGTATATTCTATTTTTGTTGCACAGACAACCTCGCATAGTATGAAATATTAATTTTGTAACATGAAAAATATGTAAATATGTCATCAAATCACTAATCAGGACATACTGAACAAAAACTAGCTGACAGATAGTGAAGGAAACACTAAATGGGAAATCAGCTATAAGAATTCAGTAACCCTTGAATATTTACATATATTAACATAAGTGATGACAAAAGGTAATGTCTATAAAAACTATTTTGTTCAAAAAGGATAAAAACCAAGTTAAAGCACACTTGTATCACAAAGAGAGTACAAAAAAATGAAATAAAATCACATAGATTTATAAACAAAGGAAGAATTTCTGTCTGAATGTGCAAATTATTTTACAATTAGTCTAAGCTATTCTTGTGACCAAAACTAAGAAAATTACTCATTATTATATTCTACATCATGCAACATTTTCATAATGAGGATTTATTTTTAGTTCCACACCATTAAAAACAGAGCCAACTTATAATAAAAGAGATGTTTGATCCTATAAATACTTTCCTCATGCTTAGGCCCGCTGAATTCTAGCACAATGTTAAGGAACAGACTAAAAGAGATATATTTTTAAAATCTGTAATAATAATAACAACAACAATACCAAAAGATAGATCAGCAACAAACTTTGTTTTGAAGTGACAGTAATTAACACAGAAATACAGTTGAAATAATCTTCCCAATATAACCTAATTTTAGTAGCTTGTACTCTTAAAACTTTATTAAAATCCCTCGTTAATGCCTCATAATATTTTACAGTTCTATTTTTCTGTGAAGCTGGGTAAAAAAACAATAGAGGTGACTTATTTCACAGTCATAATGATGAATTTAAATAAAATATGGGTTTCAATACACAATTGAAATGTTTGTTGCCTCAGTCATGAATTTCCTATTTAGGACTTACAGCGATGAGAAGGAATGAGAGTTTCTTCATTGAATGAAAATTAGCCTAAGTCCTTGTGTTCATCCTGTCTGTCCACACCTGTCCAGCCTGCAGTGAAGAGGTGACTCCATCAGGGTGTGTATACAAACTTCTGCTGGCCTGAAACTAGTGATCCTGAGTACTGATCGGTGTCTGGCCCTGGCACCACTGGAAAAGACCCATCTCTAGATGCAGAGAAGCTGCAAGTAGAGCCAGCAATTCCTACAGCCCTGCTGTGGGGGGGATCTGATAGAGGGCACACGTGTTGCTCTTTCTTTCTGCACTTCTGGGCTTCACCTTCACAGACACCAAAGCAAAATGTGTGTGGTCGCTGGCTGAGTTGGCAAACAATATGGTTCTGTGCTGAGTCTTGGAAAGGCACTCCCACTTTTTACTGTGTAGATAGACTTAATTATTCAATTATTTCATGCTGTTGCACCAGTATAATAGAGGAAAAAACTCAGGCTCCAAGGCACTAAATAGAATGAACTACTCTTTTTGTTGAAAAAAACAGGGCAATGCAGCTTGAGTAAATATGATAGGTTCATAATTACTTTTCACACTAATGATAACAGCTACAAAAAACCTAAGAATTTGCTTACATATAAACCCCAGTTTGGGCAAGTCTTCTTGGAAAAGGGGAGAGCCAAGACTTAGTTCAGGATGACATTTAATCACATGTGCAACATTTAATTTCAACATCATGCTTAAATGCTTTGTGAGTTTTGGATCTAAGTGGGGAAAAAATCAACAAATAATAGTTGAAATATTTTTCCTTGACATTTCTCTTTTCTGTTTGGAAATATGTTAATCAGCCCTGCATTCTGGAGTAAAATATTTTTTACAAAGTCCATCAAACTAAACAAATGGAAACAAGAGGTTTTATCTCCTTCAGGTAGGAGTGACTGCACTGCATGACTTATTTGAAGGTAACCACTGACTCACTCCCACAGAGAACTTGCCTGTTCACAAATAAATTCTCTATCTTTTTTTTTTACTCTCAACATCTGAGGGCTTCTATAATGTCACCAGAGGATTCCTTTTCATTAGCTTGTTGGGAGATGTGGCTCTCCTCCCATGAGCAGGGCTTCTAGCAAGAGCCAGGAGAGCAGCTTGATGCCACTGCTGCTTGCTTGGTGGGTCCAGCCAGAGGGATGCTTTGGGAACAAAGGACAGAAAGGTGCCAGAAGGGAGAGCAGATGCTGATGCCAGCAAGACATCTCAAAGCTTTTAAATTGTGGTGAGAAGCAAATCCCACAGGGGATGAGAAGATCTGTGTGTTGTTCCTGAGCCCAAATCAGAGCAAGAAAGGTTATGGCTTTCTGCCTCATAATTCCACTGCTACACACTTCACTAATATGCAAACACAGTGAAGGGTGGCCAAATATGTTCAGAGAAAATATCAGTGAGGAGATAAAAAGAATTCTGAATTAGCTGCCAGCCCCAGACAGCCCTCCTCTGTCTGTTAGATTGAAAATATTTAGATGTTTGAAAGGCCATTACTGACTTGGGAATAATTAATTAACTTAATTTCATGGTGCTGCCTTCCCCAATTTTTGTCAAAATAAATACTGATTTATAAAGTTTTAAATACCTAAAAATGCTATTCTCTTTCATAATTTAGACTGTTAGCTTAGTTCTAAGTTCAAGTACTATTTAAACACCTTCATTATGAGCAATAATAAGCAGTGGATAAATTTTTCCTGAAATGTATGCACCTATGCCTCTTGCAGCCTTATTGTAATACTGTTTTCCTTCAGTCTATGACAAGAGTGAAGAATCTGAACCTTTATTTGATCACTTGAACATACACTAGTTCTGCTGAAGTTTCTCAAATACATAAAATGATTTATATGTATGCAAATCTTTCCCAGTTTAAAATCCTAATTAAAAATTAAATCATAGAATCACAGAATCAGCTGGGTTGGAAAGGACCTCTGAGATCATCAAGTCCAACCCTTGATCCAACACCACCGTGGTTACTAGACCATGGCACTAAATGCCACATCCAGTCTCGTCTTAAAAACCTCCAGGGTTGGAGAATCTACCACTTCCCTGGGCAGCCCATTCCAATGCCTGATTACTCTCTCTGTAAAGAATTTCTTCCTGATATCTAACCTAAACCTCCCCTGGCAGAGCTTAAGACCATGCCCTCTTGTCTTACTGATAGTTGCCTGGGAGAAGAGACCAACCCCTACCTGGTTACAAACTCCTTTCAGGGAGTTGTAGAGAGTGATGAGGTCTCCCCTGAGCCTCCTCTTCTCCAGGCTGAATAACCCCAGCTCCCTCAGCCTCTCCTCATAGGACTTGTGTTCAAGTCCCTTTCCCAGCTTTGTTGCTCTTCTCTGGACCTGCTCCAGCACCTCAATATCCTTTCTGAACTGAGAGGCCCAGAACTGGACACAGTATTCCAGGTGTGGCCTCACCAGTGCTGAGTACAGCACTTCCCTGGACCTGTTGGCCACACTGTTCCTGATCCAGGCCAGGATGCCATTGGCCTTCTTGGCCACCTGGGCACACTGCTGGCTCATGTTCAGCTTCCTGTCAATCCAAACTCCCAGCTCCCTTTCTGCCTGGCTGCTCTCCATCCACTCTGTGCCCAGCCTGTAGCACTGCATGGGGTTGCTGTGGCCAAAGTGGAGGACCCGGCACTTGGCCTTAACAAACCTCATCTTGTTGGAATTTGACCAGCTTGTCCAGGTCTCTCTGCAGAGCCCTCCTTCCTTCCAGCTGATCGACACTCCCCCCTAGCTTGATGTCATCTGCAAATATGCTGATGGTGGACTCAATCCCCTCATCCAGATCATCAAGAAAGATATTAAACAGAACTGGGCCCTACACTGATCCCTGGGGGACACCACTAGTGACTGGCTGCCAACTGGATGCAGCACAGTTCACCACCACTCTCTGGGCCCAGCCCTCCAGCCAGTTCCTGACCCAGCACAGGGTGCCCCTGTCCAAGCTGTGGGCTGCCAGCTTTTTCAGGAGATTGCTATGGGAGACGGTGTCAAAGGTTTTGCTGAAGTCCAGATAGACCACATCCACAGCCTTCCCCTCATCCACCAGGCAGGTCATCAGGTCATAAAAGGAGATCAGGTTGGTCTGACAGGACCTGCCCTTCCTAAAGCCATGCTGGCTGGGTCTGATCCCTTGTCCATCCTGCAGGTGCCGTGTGATTGCACTTAGGATGATCTGCTCCATAACCTTGCCAGGCACTGAGGTCAGGTTGACAGGCCTGTAGTTTCCTGGGTCCTCCTTGTAGCCCTTTTTTGTGGATTGGCATGACATTCACCAACTTCCAATCATCTGGGACCTCCCCAGTGAGGCAGGACTATTGGGAGATGATGGAGAGTGGCTTGGGGAGCTCTTCCATCAGCTCCCTCATCAGTAGAGCAAAAGAAAGAAGAAAGTGAAGAGCAGGAAGAAGCTTTACTCTAAAACTGAGGATGAATAATTGAGTACCAAGGAAGAGAATTGTTGCAGAAATTTTTATTGACTATTTATAATAGAATGCCTTGAAGAGGTCCCAAACACATTATTAACCCAGTTCTGACAAGTGATTTTGAGAAATACAGAAGAAGCAGTTCTTGTCCCTAGGGGTGCAAATAGAGGGGAAAGATAAGAGGGGAAAGATTATTGCTAGCTTTATTTAAAAGCCAGAGGACAGAAGCACAGCCTGTACCTGTAACTTGCCCGGCAAATCTGTTTTTTAATAGAATGCTGACCCTGCTTTCCAGTCACAGGATAGCTATTGTCCTTTTGATTTGCTCCTCATTACCTCAAATTATATATTTAGCTAAGTGTCCTGGCCTGGAGAGCTCACTGTACAAAAGAAACAAAGCACCCAGAACATGGAACACACCTAAAGACTGCGACAGTGGTAAGTCATAGCCTGTATGGGTTCTGTTGACTGCTGCCTCCAGTCACTGCAGATTTTAACTGGTTTATTTTCTGAATATAAAGCATCAAGTAGAAATGGGTCTTCAGAGATGCCCTGAGTGGAAAACAGCATCAAGAGATTGTAAGTGTGTAGCACATTCACTTATGGGATGTGATGTAGGATGACTCTTAGAAAGAAGTATGTGGAATGAATCCCAGGATTTTGTAGCCTGACCAGAATAACAGAACATCCACTGCCAGCAAAACTCTGGAAATGATAAAACACTGATTTGCAGAGCAACAGAGCTGTTTTGAAACTGGGTTATTAGAAATTAAACAATAGATCTTCTGTCTAAGAAACAACAGTTATGTTTGTTTTGCTCCAACATATTGCCTCTGGTAGTGATTCTGATTAAGGATATGAAGGTAAGTTGCTGTCACCATGTATCAGGTTTTTGTCCTGGTGATTTTTTTCCCCTCTTTTAAGTTCTTAGGAGTTCCATGAGTTTTTCCTAGAATTTTCTCTCTTTCCTGGAAGAACTACTGTTCTGTGCTGTCTGGACTCAAAGGACTTGAATAGTACTTTACAATACTAATTCTTGCAGCTAAAAAGATCATAAAATTAATCACTGAATGTTGTTCAAAGAGCAGAACTCAGAAGTGTACTGTTTTTCAAGAAGCACAGCAAGGTATAAAGCCAATCTTTAACAAAATAGAATTGCTAAAAAAAATATTTTTTAAGAAATAGCATCTTCTTACAATGTCATCCAGAGTAACACTGGGTTGTGACAATGTTAGGACTGACCTCAATGCTAGAACTTTACCTTGTTTGTATTTTCATGGTTTTGAACTAAAAAAAAAAAGCAACAGGGTTCTATGACACTGCTGAATTTAGTAAAGTTAGTAGTATTGATGGTAGAAAGGTTAGTAGTATAGATTATAAAACCTGATGCTAGGTGCCCATTGAAGATTTTTCTGTAAGAATGAATGTAGTTATTGGCTTTCTGATAGCTATAAATGTAATTCCATTTTGACATGATGGAGCCCCATCTTTCAATACAACATTATAATGAAGAGTTTTAAAACGCTATTGCAGCATCAACTGTCAGAAAACTTGAATACTGAAATGTCTTTGAGAAGAAGCATGGAAATGTGGATGGTGATTGTAAATTAAGTTGGTCCAATGACTATGCAATCAATCTAGTAGACTATAAAGATAGCTTAAAGCTATTTTAACTCTTTCAATCTTTTCTGTGCCAAAGACAATGACAACAGATTTAAAAGGAAGCCTTATTCTGATAATATGGGAAAAATTCGAAATTGTATGTTTGAGTTTTTCACCGATAACAAGCTTCAAGTACTTTAAATATCTTAAACAGTTTTATTTTCTGAAGTGCTCACTCGATATGTTGAGTTCAGCAGTGACTAACAGCTTTATCTTTAATGACCACTGGTCATCTCTCTGGGATGAAGAGCTGTCTACTTCAAGTATTCACCAACTCAGGCACAGTGGGAAACACAGTGTATTAATTTAGAAGAAGCATCTACAACCTTTGCTAATACACTCCATGCTAGAACAGTTATCCTCACTGGGCAGTATCTTGCACTGAGTAGGTGCAAAGAGAGTGATTTGCTCACCAGCTGAAAATTAGAGGAGGAAAACAGTCAGGTTTCCTGGGTACTGAACTGATGGTGTGATATCTAGACCATCATTTTCCTTACAGAACAAAAGGTAGAGAACACATCTAAAAAGTGGACCATATCCTTCGGCACACTTGCTGCCCTCCTTTCATTTCACAGTTCAGTTGGGCTTTGAGATGCATTTTGTGGTTTATGTGATGTGTGAATCTTAAGCTGCTGTTCCAGATGAAATTTCACTTTCTGGCTGCACCATGCTGGAGTATCTCAGAGTCTGCCATTTTGTATTTTACCTTCCATGTCATAATGACTGTTCTTGAAACGCATGCTTGACATTATCTACTGTTATTATTGAGAGAGAGAAATAAAAATATGGAGTAGTTTAACAGAATGGCCTTTGAGCATTACGAGTTTTGCTAACCCTGAAAAGCACATAAGACAAAACTTATGTCATTGGTACATTCAAACTTGTATATTTTGTATGTAGCTCAAACCTCTGAATCCCTTATACAATACCCTGTACTTGTTTGCACTAGTTTCTGGATGTGATAGTTAATTGGTATTACCAGCAGGACATGTAACAATTATTTATGGGTTTTGTCTGTTGATTTCAATAAAAGCAGGAGTTGTTCATATTGAGGTTTTACTGATTTTTAGTTGTCAAAAAATAACGCAATATTATTAAAAGAGTTAAAATTAATTATGCATCCTTTTAAACCAAGCATTTACAACAGTCAAATTTTAGTTTCCAAACACAGTTCAAGAGTGCAATATTAAAGTAATAAATTTTCTTGTAAATCTCTAAAGCTCTATTGGTTCTGATTTTTAAATAACTGTCGCTAGCCTAAGAAATTACTGACATCAAAGAAGTAAAGGAAAAAAAATTTAAAAAAAAAAAAGTCTCTTGACTTGCATTTTTTCCCCCACTTTTCAACAAGTGGCTTAAAATTTGTAGAAGAAAAAAGTTTATGGATGCATTCTCTTACATAGTATGAATTCAGAAGCATCTCAATCTGGAAAAAATACATAGGAATTGTTGTTACATTTCTGGCAAAACTATTCAGGGGACATTGCATTCAGCTGCAAACATCAGTATATGAGGAAAATGTCCACAAGATACAGAGAATTTACAGGGAAAAAAAAAAACACATACAAAAAAAAGAAAATAATAGGGCAATATTTAATGAGACAATATTTTAAAAGCTGAGTGATAAATTAAAGTAATAGTTCTGCTTTTCTTCCTCTCTTCTCTGGTTAATGATTGTCAAGGTCAGCTAGAAAGAATATTTCTGGAGAAAAACTAATTTGTTTTCTGCAAATCAGAAGCGCAAAGTAGCATTTTTTAGGATGAATGATTAGAAGATCAGGGCATTTGGGAAAAATAAGGCATGAGCCAAATTGTCAGTGTAAAGTTATTCATAAGATAATAATTTTCAGGTCTTTGTTGTTTAAAACTTTTGACATTTATCTCCCTATTGTTCTATCTAAACAATTCTGACACAAGTGTACTGCCTTGTTTACTAGGTTGTTTGTTGGCAGATGGCTGCTCTTTATTCACTGATGTCCAAAGGTCTGAATGCCTCTAGGGCAGCAGCTGTCTTTTATACTGAGAATTTTCTGATCTTTTTGTCTCTAATGTTATATTAGCAGTGGCCCATAAGCAACATCCTGTAGGCTGCAAAGAGTGTAAGCACACATAGAGCTATTAATAGTTAAGGTAGAGGTTTTGTTTGCTAGTTCATATTTCTTTTTTTTTTTCTTCAGATTGTCCAGGCTGATTCTTTTACCCTTAGTCTTTCTCTTTATCATGAGAAAAACATCTTTTGAACATGATATATCTTTCATGTTTTCCAATTGCTGCCACAGCTATTTCCAGGTTCATTCAATTTTCATCATTGGCTTGAACTAGGGGGGAACAAGCCTGCTTTTGCAGTCCAGATACTGCAAATTGATGTCACCAGCCTGTTACATTTGTGCAAGATTCTGCATCACTGTCAGTCCTTCTTTCACAGTGAATGAGAAAGGTGTTGCGAAGTAATTCATCATTCAAGTGACTAGCAGGAATATCTTGAAGTTCTAAATAGAGTGGGATGAGACATACAATTTTATGCTGAACTCCTCTTAATATTTCTCAAATATTTACTGGACTCGAGGAAACAGGAAACTAGAATATTGAGAAAATGTTGCTATAAATAGGCTTCCACTTCTTTGCTGTTACCATATTGTGTGACTAAGAGTAGCCCAGACACTTCAGTGTGAAACCCTGTAAGTGGGAGTTTTGTCACTGACTTCAGTTGAAACTGAAGTTCTTGCAGTTCTGTCTCAAAATGCCGGTGCAGGAAATGAACTTGGAGTGTGCTATTTGTCTTAGAGGGACTAGAATATCATCCTCTTGACACAGATCCACCAAAAATATGCAGTATCACAGATCTCTCTCTTATATGTCAATTAATTGATGTAAAACATAAGACATCTGATATATGTATTACTCTATTTATCTAAAAAAAATATTTTTGTTTTGGACTTCTGTTCTGAGTAGTAGCGTAAAAATTTAATTTAGTCAAATTCCATATTTATTTTAATCAATTTAATATTAAAGCTTTCAAATTTCAAAATTCTCTATATGCATTAAGTAGTAAAAATAAGATTTAATATTTCTATTTCTTATTTCCTTTTCTATTCGGTTCACAACAAATGTCAAGAGCTTTATGTGATGAGGTTTCCTGTATTATGCAAGAAAGCTTGGGACAAGATGGTAAGTCTTTGATTCATAAACTAATTCAAAGAAGGCTGTTAACTGTGTGAAATTAATCTTGCAAGTAAGAGACTAATCCTGATTTTGTGATGCCAGTGGGAGTATAACGTAACTACTATCTATATTCCTTCTTGAATTGTAGGAGTATATTCATATTGATTTGTAACAGTCAAAACCACAGTAACATATCAGTGTTCAGATTTTTGTGCCAAACAATTACCTTTAGAAATAACATTTTAAAAAAACTAGAATACATTCAGTTGAATGCTTGAGAATGTAATGTTCTATAAATGTATATTTAATGTAAAAACTAAGTGATCAGTACTTATAGAATCATAGAATCATAGAATCAGTTGGGTTGGAAGGGACCTCCGAGATCATCAAGTCCAACTCTTGATCCACTACCGCTGCAGTTACTAGACCACGGCACTAAGCTGCATCCTATACATTTTCTATGTAGCAAAACTATGAAAATGTCCCTTCAGGTTCTGAGTTTTATTATTGATTACAAGAAAGCTTCACTTGCATTTCTTGAGCATAAATTAGGTATGTTTGAATGATTACTCTTTCAAGCATACAAATGCCAGAAAGGTGATCTATTCAGTGTAAGACTTTATTTATGCAGAGATTTCAAGCTCATTTGAGGAACATAAGTAATGCAGCTGAAGTGGATTCAGTTTATGCAAAATAGCACCAGAAAGATGATGAGTCAGGATTAAATAAAGCAAAAGATCAAACTGAATAAACTAATTAGGAAATAAGTACTGGACAGAATAACTCTACACAAAATAGCTTTTCTACCATTCAGTATTTCACTTTGAAGGATATTATGAATTATTTCAGTGTCTTCCATTGGTAAGCATGAAATAATATTGCTGGTACTATAGAAAGTAAACCATAATTTTATCTTTAACAATATAAATTGACAGTTCAACTGACAGCATACTCAACAAGTCTCTGATTCAAAATAATTTTTCCCATCAGTGCATTCACTGCATCATGAATGCCATTCTTTCATATATAGAATAGGATCTAAACACTATAGACATCTAAATGTAGGTAGAACCCAGCCAAGCAAATATTTGATAATTATGCATTCATTTATACCTTCTACAACATCAGAATCTTTAACTCAGAAAGAATTTGTTTTCTCTTCTGTAGAACCTGCCATTCATAATGAAGACATAAATCTAAATCCCCTTTAGGATATAGCCACCACTTACACATCTGGAATAAAATCCAACATAATATTTAAATGTCTTTAATGCCTGAATTTTTCATTAAATTTGCTCAGACATTTAAAATTCTGTTCAATGTATGCCAAGGGTCCCTATCTGCCTTCTAAGGCCTTCTGAGATTCATAAATTCTGGGTCTTGGTGCCTCTAAAGAATTTGGTGAAATTTCATTCAGTGATGCCTCAAGCCATTGAAATGGTTACCCATACTTAGAAAATGAATGAATTTAGTTCTAGAACAGTTTGAACATGAGTCTACAATTCCTGGTTTTCATTTTTTTTTTTTCCATACATAGTTTATATACGTAATGTGTCCCAATAACCACACTACTTGTTAACTGTTAATTCTATGAAATGCAACTCTGTCAGAACTCCATGGAATCAACAATGAGAACCATTGGGCTGGAAGGCAATCAGCAGCCTGTATTCCTTGCCTAATCTCTTAAACTCTCTGTCTGAAGATGCTCTTCTGGGATGGGAGTGTAAAATCACAATTTTAAGATTAAGTTTGAGAACATTTTTGTTTCCAGGGAGCTGCTTGATAGTTTCTCAAATTCCCTGGCAAAGTGACTTCATTTCCCAGCTCAGAATTCAAATTCTACTTGTGCATCTGGATGCTTGTCTGCTAGACATTTCAATGTGAAAAATTACAACTCTTACAGCCTTTTTCTGACTGTCTTTGAGCTCATGTATGAAATATGGAAAACAGAAACATGGAATAGGACTGTTGGTGTCATATGAGAACCACAGGAAAACCAGATGTTTCCAAAGAGTGTCATCATAGTAAATTTCTTCTTCAGTGGTTAGTGTGAGAACAGAAATGAGAACACCAGTTTACTGTGTAATGGATATGTTGCTTGGAAATCACTGTTTTCTGTTTCCAATATTACTTCTGTATTTTAATTAAAAATTTCTTAGGAAAAGATGTAATCTATAGTCTTATCTCTCAGGCATGGACTTGTGTGAACAGACTCCAGCAATTCTTCCTTTCACTTTCCCTCCATCTTGAATTTCTTCCTACACATCAGCCAAATTTCAGCAGTAGTGAACAAGTTTTTTTGCCAGAAAACAGCTTATAGATTCCTTTTAAGGTACAGAGCTAAGAAATAGTAAGCAGAGGCTGAATGTTTTCATAAAACTGAGTCTCCTTTAGATGTGTTTGCCACTAAATTATTAAATTTTTAAAAATTAGGTTGTTGCCATGGAGTTCAGAATCTGCTCTTATGATTTGTTTTGAGACACTGGATTGTTATAGTAACTATTGGCTCAGACCAACTCAAGTGTGTCTGTAGGGGGAAGGGACAAGTCAAATTTCATGAATGTGAAATGGTGCCCTGTCCCATAACCTCACCTCCTTGCAAGCCTTTGGTGCAGCTGTCAGTCACTGGCACACTGGGAGCACTGCCCCACACACCCAGGAGACCCTGACCCAGACCCAGAATAGCTGGCACTCTGGAAGCCCTGCCTGGAGGGGGGAGGTGGCAACAGGGAACCAGAGCAGATAAAACCAAAGACACATGGTCTCTATGTTGTCACTCCTGGTAGCAGGATCTATGCTAGATCTAGGGTGGTAGCTATAATTCTCTCTTTCTCTCTCTCTTTCTCTCTCTCTCTCTTTCTTTACTTCTTTTCCTAATCTCCTTTCTTGATATTTGGGTAACTTAAAACTGGATGGGTTGGATTTTGTTAAGTTAACTAACATGTGCTAAGTCAATACTTTGCAGAATGCTTTATTTTGGTTGAATGTTGCCCTTTAAAGTTTAGCCATGTTCCCTTATCTTCTAAAGTTTGCCAGTAAAAAGCATGTTATTTGACCTCCTGAGAAACGTGTGTAGCATTTTCTCCCATGCACTTTCTCAAGGTATTAAATGATCTGGAGGCCCTTTTAATAAATTTTTTTGGAGCCTTGCATATTTTTAAAGTAAAACCCCTTTGATGAGCTCATAGGGCGAGCCTGGGGTCTTACATTTGTGGTAAATAGTGTCTGAGAAAACCTAAGTAGAGCAGATCTCTTTTCTGAACCGTAAATGTCTCTAGGTGCTGAGCTGTGCAGAACTCACAGGTCTTTCCATTCAAACTTTGTATTCAAAACCGAAAATGCATAGGAAAACAAAGCAGCGAGCATTCTGTATGAAAAAAAATTCTTTTTCTTGGATTTTGTTCAGAAAGATTAACCTTGAGTATTTATTAGGTTGGACTGGGATCTTTGAACTGTAAAGTAGTGAAAGTAAGTCATATCAAAAACATCTGAAGACTTCAAAATAAATTATGTGTTAGCAGCTATACTAACCAGCAATCACATTTTCCATCTATCGATTTTTCAATTTAATTACAAAAAAAAAAAGTATACTAAGAAAAATAGGCTAAGAAAAAAATCAAATATAAACCCCTAAACTTATTAAGGAATTGATTCAAATAAGAGATAGGAAGGAAAAGATTGCAAATGTGGCCTGATGGAGAGTTCCCAAATTAACATACACATCTGGCCATGAAAAAAAGACAAATTATGGAAGTAATAGGACTTCCACTCCACTTGAGCTGTTGAGACCTAAGTGTTAACAGGAGTCCACCTTAGAATGTTCTTTGAGGCTTCCAAGAAACCACCCTTATATCTACAGTTTGGGGATATTAAAAAACTGACAAATACACATTCTTTTCAGTGGGACAGGTAGCTCTTTAGGTAGATTTATTTGCAACAAAACCAGAAATGTGTTCCAAATCCTCATTTTCATCACTGCCCTTTAAAACATCTTACATGATTTTCAGTTGTGAATGGGAGATGTAATGGATACATTTAAGCATTTGTATTTGTTTTCATTCTACAATATGTCACAAAAACTCACTCTCGCACTACACAGCTGAATAGTCACATAACTGTATTAGGAAATACCCATTAAGTTTGCAAGGACTGCTGAATTTTTATGTATAATATGCCAAATGCTATATTTTACAGAGCGATGCAACCACTTAGAGTCTCATAAACGTGCTTGAAGTTTACAGAGAAATTTTGTTTTACATTTCCAGAGAGCTACTCATTTCCAGTATTTCTTCTGTGAATCTAACAAAATCTACTCACCACAGAAAGCGACCTTTAATAAATAGCTTCTGAACCTTTATAAATAACATGACTGAATTTCAAAATCAGGAGATCAAATTTTTCCACATAATACAGATTTTGATGGATGTATCTGAATTCTTTGAAGCTTTTCAAGAAGTTAAAAGTTTGGAGGTAAAATTTCTCTTTTTTTCTATGTGAATGCACCATCTTGTCTTCCTACAATGAATCTGTCTTATTAATGGCTAATAATACTTCATGAATTTGTCACTAGATGTTGATTCAACAGCAACCAAATTTTAACACAACCACTATAAGTTTGTCATGATGCTTCAACTCCTTTTATTCCCTCACTTTCAAACATAGAAACCCCTAATTTCCACCCACACTCCTCTGTTAACTTGATATTTTCAGGAAATATGTTGGTGCATACCTAAGGATCTGTAGGATTTTCTACACTGGGGAAGGTTACAATGCAAGTTTATATTCCCTTTCTTACGCTGACAGAGATGTCTTAACCATTCAAACTAAAAGGGAAGTAAATGGCAAAGCACAGTACTAGCCATCTTCTAATTAAGTAGGTTGTTTCCCCCCCCCCCATTTCATTCCACTATCTCTTGCACGATGAAACACTATGTTATCATAATCTGGAATTGGAATTCTGTAAATAATAAATAAATAAAACTCTATTACTTTCATTAAAAATCTCGAGTGGAAATGTGTAACACACAAACACAACCATGTAATTCTCATTAAAAAAAAGGTGGTCATACTGTTGCCTTTTGATTTTAAAATTCATTAATCAATATTTAATTTTCAAGTAGAGTACAGAGACACATGCACTGTGGGTCTTCCGCTTTTCTGCTGAGACAACGCAGCTCAGTATTTTCCCTTATAGGACCTTTTCTTTCAGATGAGTAATCAGTGAATTAAGAGTTTGATATTTATGCTAGTGCTACCACATGAGGTAAAAAAGTCTAATTATGCTTTTAAAAAAGAATTTATGTAGATTTTATTTAGAAATTGTAACCTTTGCTAAACTGTAGTGGTAACGTAGTAATAAAAATTCTGTTCTTAATGATAATACTTCCCATATGTTTTTATGTTACAGCACTTGAGCTTTAAATATCTGTTGATAAGAAGAGATCTTATCAGGAATCAAAATATATATTCATTGTGTAAGGACTTCATTAACAAATAGCTCATTAAGTTCCCCTGATTAAATGATGTTGTGTAGGGCCCTAAAAACTCCTTGTACGTGGAAAAATATGTAACAAGAAGTAATTAATCTGAACTATCTTACGGATGCACCTTTGGATAAGATCCTTTAAATGTTGTTGATCCAGTCAACTACTGAATGTCCTTGGCATAAGATGCAAATCTGTAATTACAGGTTACAGCATAACCCACATCATGGAGATCATCTCCATATTCTTCGTTGAAACAGAAAGACTTTAGCTGGCAGAAACTTGCTAAAGTCAGTGTCATGTCATTTGGCCCAGAAGAGTTCACTGACTCATGCATTGGAATAAACTGACCTCAAGAGACATGCAGGTGATGAGTGTATTCCTGCAGTTTTCTGAGAGAGCTCACGAAATCTTCCATGACTCACACAAAACACACAGCAATAATAGTGTTCCCTTCTCATCAATTTTTAACCTTCAGCTTTTTCTTGCTTGTAATATAAACAGCAATGTTACAGGCCAAAAAGGCAGACAAATTAGCCAGTATTAGATCTACTTCAGCGTCAAGAAAGCATGCTGTTTTATGAATATTATGAATATTAAGCCAGCTCTTTCTCATGCATCAGTCAAAATGTACGACTGCTAAACACAGGACACACCACCAACATATCTCTGTCTTCAGCAGTGATTATGATTGATTTTGTATCCACAGTCTGCAGGGAATAGTCCATGTAACATACCATGAATATCTGCTTACTCGTAAGATAGTCTAAGATAATTCACCTCAAAACAAAAATTTCTAAGTTTCAAACAGTGACTTCTGATACATACAGAACTCTATTTTGTGGTTGCTGTCAATGACTTCCAATTGTTATATTGTCTAATTTTCCTATTCCATGACTAAGAATTTGATGTGGATACACAACCAATGTGGTATTCTGAGGATATACACATATTTGGAGGATCATCATTCCAATAGGACACATACAGGAGAATTGTCTAACAAACTATCTTTGTACTTACCTTGTGCAGTTGTTCTAAGCAGGTTTTCATCACCTATTCAGTCTCTCTCCTGCACAACTGTAGATCATAGGAGTTTGATTAAAGTAACACCATGTTACAAGTTTTTTATACCCTTTGGCTATGACTCCGTATTTATTATCACCTCAAACTGTCTCTTTTAATCATAGACTGACAGGATATCCTCCACTGGAAGGGACCCACAAGGATCATTGAATCCAGCTCCTGGCTCTGCACAGGACCAATCCCAAGAGTCACAACATGTGCCTGAGAGTATAATTCAAATGCTTCTTGAACTCTGGCAGGCTTGGTGCTGTGACTACTTTCATGGGGAGCCTGTTCCAGCGCCCAAACACCCTCTGGATGAAGAACCTTTTTCAAATATCCAACCTAAACCTGCCGTGACACAGGTGCATGCCATTCTCTTGGGTTCTGTCACTGGTCATGACAGAGAAGAGATCAGGCCTACCTCTCTTCTTCTCCTCATGAGGAAGTTGTAGACTGCAATGAGGTCTCCCCTCAGTCTCCTCCAGGCTGAACAAGCCAAGGGACCTCATCTGCTCCTTACACGGCTTCCCCTCAAGGCCCTTCACCATCTTCATTGCCCACCTTAGGATGTTTTCTAAAAGCTTAATATCTTTCTTATACTGTGGCAAAGCCTAAATGAATTAAGGTGCTAATCTGAACCAAGAATCTGTATTTTAAGCAGACATGAATGTTTGGAGGTGTATGTAATAAACATGCATGGAGATGGTGTACAGGCCAGCTTATTATGGAAAAGGTGCAATTCAGGGGTAGAACCCTTACCATAATCTATGACATCCACATAACAAACTCATGTATGCTGGTAGTTTTGCATTATTACCATTTCTTTAGCACTACTCTGTGATACATGCTTCAACAAGGATCATGGTCTGTAGAAATGAGCTGTTCCAAAAGACAACACTTAAATGTGATTGGCAAATATTTGTTTGCCAACAAACATTTCTGGTATTCGTAACTGCCTCTTCTGAGTCAGAAAAAATAGCAGCATAATTATTCTGAATTAAAGGAATTTTTTTTCCTTCTAAATCTGTAAAGTGACTTGCATATGACTTTTTAGAGAGTGACTATATGGTTGGAATGACATTTAGAAGAACATCTTCATTTCGGCAACATGTTGGGAAAGCTACTAATTAGGAAATATTATCATTCGATTAAACTATGCAAATAAAGTTGTATGATCCAAATTTAACAAGCTTAGATTGTGTTGTCTCTAACTGATAAACTCACAGAGTTCTTCTGGAATCAGTCGATTATCAATAAACTTGTAATTATGTACAAATGAAAGACAGTAAAGTTCTCTTGAAATCTACCTGTGGGTTCACATGGATCTTTTATTTTTCTATTAAAAAAAGATTCTTCCTGAGATTTATTTCACCCAAAGTTCTTACATTATTTTTATTTACATCTTTTCTGTTCAACCGTGAACAGCTAAGAAAACACAAGGCATGATTATTAAAAGTTTTGCTTAAAATTCCACTTGCTTTATAAAAAAACCAAACCCTTATCTTAAATATCTGTCATCCAGATAAACTATGACTGATGATTTACATCTAATTCATGCAGGAAAATGTCCAGCTTTATAAATATTTAAATCAAAGGAATAGTTGGAAGAAATGTAGTAGGTATATTTCATCTTCTTAATGGGTAAAGTTTCTCTTTTGTACTGGATCATAACATCTCATTAGAGAGCAAAACAGACACAGTGTCTTTCTTCAGAATCTATGAAACAGAACTTCCTCTCCTTTTATGCACTGTGCATATCAAAATTTGAATTTTGCATATCTTTTTTTTTTAATGTGATTTGCAATATTTCTGACTGGTACTGCAGAGATAGATGGTTTGTATCTACCAATGTTTTGATTGTAAATTATTCTAAATATCTAAGTAAAGAAAATCAATTTAAGTCTTACAGGCATAGGCAGTAAGATCTGTTCCAGACTACAATGAGGTATTTGGACATGGTCACTCTTCAAGTGGTTAAAATTTCCTTCTTGAGTTCCTGTTGCCTAGCTCCTAAACTAATATTATATTTTACTTTTAATGACTAATCTTTTACTCTTATGTTTAACCATATATATTATTTATTAAGAGTGATCAGCTTAGTAAGCTCTTTTAGCTGTCATGTTAAATTGACTTTTTTGGTAGTTTTTCACAAGGTGGATTCTCTGCTTCTATTGCTATTATGATAGTTCTTCCATTTTTTCATTTACCTTTCTTAAACCATTCAGTACTTCAGTGTGACTGATTTCAGTTGCACTTTCATCACATTTTTTGGAACTGTTGCTGTTTAGCTTAGCTGTCTTTTCTGAAGTGATCTATAGTATGCTCCATAAGTAAAAATTAATCTTTGCCTTGCTCAAAAAAATTCTAAAGAGAAATTTATATATATTTTCTGAATATTTCATTCCTACCAGATCATAGCAAAGTAAGGTACAGAATTCTGAGGCATTTTTTAGCTTGTCCTCCTATGAGAGAAGATTAATTCTACCTAGCTTATTGTGGTAGATGTTGGTTTAACCTTCTTTCAAAGATCTTAGATGAGCTTGCCAAAGCCTCTCTGGGCACTGCCTTTCACTATTTTCACTCTTGCACTCACTTCTTGTAGTGGGCTAGCCTTGCATTACAGCAGGATGCCTACCCAGCTGCTTACTGAGTTAGCAGCGTGGAGGGAGAAAATTGGATGAGAAAGGTCATGGGTTGAAGTGAGACAAGGAAATTACTCTTGGGGGAAACACAGAGTTGACTTCGACAACAGTAATTTATTGCCAATTAAAATAGATTTGGGTAGTTAAAAACAAAAAGACAAACATTATAACAACACCTTTCCTCACCCTTCTCCAAGACTCTACTTCGCTCCTTCACTCCAGACCCCTAAGCAAGCCCACCCTGCCAATCAGCACAGGGGATGGGGATTACAGTCAGCATATAGTGATTTTTCTCTTGCTACTTCTTCCTCCACCTGCTCTTCCCCTGCTCAGACATGGGTTCTCTGCAAGCTGTAGTCCCTTCAGGAGATATCCACCTGCTCCAGTATGGGCGCTTTCCCAGGCTGCAGGGGAATCTGTGCTCTGCTGCCTGGAAAAAACCATCTTCTCCTCCAACTTTGCTGTTCTCCCACCTTTCAGTTGTTTTGCCCTTTCTTAAATACATTTCCCCTCGGCACCTCATCTCAGCTGTGGGCTCAGCTGTGCCCTGCGCTGGGTGGGTCGGAGCCAGCTGGAACCGACTGTGTCCAGCACGAGGCAGCCCTGGCCTCTCCTCACAGAGTCCCCTGCAGCCCTGCTGGCCAAATGTGGACACCTATAACCAATTCAGATTCTTTTTTCAATCAAATTGAAATCTTTGTAATGAAAACTTTGAATCCATTAGTTCTGTTACTGCTCTCCACAAACAAGGTTGATAAGTTATTCCCTTCCCCAGTCTTGTTTCCTAGACTTGAAGAATTCCACTCTTTTCTTTTCCCAGAAATCACATTTTATAAATCACAGTGCCTCTAGATTCTTCAATTAATATATGTCTTTTTCAAAGTGCAGCACACCATGGTTCCCCCAAGGCCTAAACTGAGCAAGCAAACTTTTACAACAAAAACATTTTTGGCAGCAAGCCCACTGCCCACCCTCCTACTGACCTCCTGATTTACCTTCTTGGAAAGCAAGACATCAGCCCAGGGTACAATACAATTCCCAAAACCGCCCTGAAGAAAATCGCTTCCTCAGCTTTAATCTGTGCAACTCATTATTCCTATATAATTAAGATGCTCTGCTGACTTTCATATTTGGGGCTCCAAAAGGGTAGAAAGCATTGGGGTTGACATGTATCTAGGTTCTCAAAATTTCAGTTACCACCATAGGTCAGCATGTTAAGAGGCTGAATGCTACATGATTTTATTGTAGCAAAATTAAAACTAAAAAAATCTTCTGTTTAAAACCTAACATTCTTGGAGATGTTTATATTTTCTGATTTTGAGTATACATTACTAAAAAACTCTATCGCGGTATTTTTGTGAAGGAAAGGTTTTCAGAAGACAACGACATATTTAGAAGTAAATGAGTCAACAATTAGGATAATAATAAAATAAATACCTCTGATACTTTGAATGAAATATTAAGGATATAAAAACTAACAGCATGTGAAGTAGTTTGTCAAAAACATGTATAATATTACCAAACTCAATAAAGAAATGTACTTGATTAAACCCACAGAGGAAAACACTGTGATATGTATCCTGTTACTCACTGAAGACATTTGTCTTTTGTTGCCTAGACAGACTGTCACCGTGTTCTCATCCATCTTGGTTATTCAAAGGATACAACAGAACTATTGATTTGTGTTCATTCTTATATTCCTGTGCATAATAATTGCTAAGGGAGGTAAAATTATTTATCAGGCAGCTGCAGTATATTTTACTGTGTCTGATGTTCACTATGCATTTAAATAAGAAAATATCAATTTGTGGTATTCCAATTCCTTAATGCGATTGTTCCATTTTGTACATATTTGTGATTAGTGTTCACAGAACCTCATTTGAAAGCAGCATACATGGAGAAACTTCTAACACCATTACACTTGTCATTCCCAATTTGGCTCAACTGATTAACTGAGATTTTTTACTCTGTACCTTAACTAATAAAAACAATTTATTTGTCTTTAAAGCACAAGTTTAAGCAAATTGGAAAATATAAGACTCAGGCTGTATTTAACTACTTATTTTAACTTTGTAAATTAAAAAATATCTTTTTGATAATTAAACAGATCTGTGATTTTCCTTTCATGCTCAGTGCAAGTGTGTATTCTAACCACACTAAACGGACAATTTACACATTCTAACACTAAACAGCCCACAGGGTGAGCCACTATTAAGTCTTTAAAGTTGAGACTCATTGACCTGGTGTGTGCAGCAGGTACATATTTTCTCAAATAAAAAGCAGAAACTAATTCATGCTGATTAACAATACCCTTCTCGTCTTCTCTTACAGCAAGGAAGAGTCCCATTCATGGACATTTTTAGGAACACTTTAACAACTACACAGCAGTTTCAAAGCCAGAGACTACCTCTTTGGCCTCAAATAGGTAAAGAAAACATCACTCACAATGCTGTTTGAGCATCACACAAAATCTTAAAGCTGCTCAATTTCAATTTCATTAATACTTGAAAATGCTAAATGTCTGGTGGTTCGCATTTGTATGAAGGGAATAAGTAGTTGTAGTTTAGCATAAAGGAAATAGATAAGTTGTATAACTATATCACTTCCAGTAAATTGAAGAAGCTAAGGCCATTCTTTGGAGTGGAGGGCAGCTGACTGGTGATCACATTGCTACCATGTACATTCGGACTCTGACCTCTTGCTGACTAGCAGTGAGGATGGCCCTAATCCCTGCAGCCAGCTGACCCATGTCCAGCTGGGATAGGGCTTCTGCTCTGTCCCAAACCCTTCATACAGTCTAAGAGGTTGAACTGTCACCTGGCAGAGCAGTGTGTCAGTAACCTATAGATTTCCAAATGCAATGTTAAACTTTTCATAAAATAGTTATGATGCTAACAGGCTTTTTAAGCAGACCAAGATGATATTCAGCATAGGTAAGCAGTGACTCAGGACATTTATACTGATCAGTCTCTGCCAAGTCAAACAAATGAGTGCATTTTCACTGCTTTTCAGATCAATATGTACTTCATTTCTGGAAATTGCTGGCCTACATCTCAACAGTTATTGGCAAGGCATGTGCAATCCCAGCAAGGGAACCATAAGAATTTTCAGGACTAAATCCTATAGCTGTGACTTGCTGCTGCTTCTTTAGCTGTACTCTGGAATCCCCAAGGGCACCACCAGCTCTGACCACCACGGACTGCACTCCTGCCCCCAGGCCTCCTCTTATCCTGCCCACATCAGCGGACCCCACATCAGCCCCCTGGGTCTGTCAGTCCGTGCCCCAGTGATGTGGTTGGCTTTCCTGGCTGCAAGAGCACATTGCTGAGTCATGTTGAGCTTTTTGTTCACAAACACCCCCAAGTCCTTCTCCCCAGGACTAGTCTCTATCCATCCTCCTCCTAGCCTGTACTTGTGCTTGGAGTTTCCACAAACCATGTGCAGGACCAGCGTGTTGACTGCCCCCCACAGCTTGGCATTGTCAGCAGGTTTGTTGGGGGCGAGTATGTACCTGTTATATATATGTGTGTATATATACATGTGTATATATATGCACACACACTGCATTTGTATGCATGGTAAACTGCTTCTCCTGCAGCATAATTATTGACTTCTAATTCTGATGGACTTTTAAAGAAGAAGATCTTTGTTAAACAAAAATTAAGTGAAGAATGTAAGAATCCAGTATATTCAATATAAGCCACCACTATAACAAAGAGGGATATTACTGAGTTAAAACTTACATTTCAAGATGAGGTTAAGAATGAGATGTTTAAAAGATAAGAGTGCATAACACATATTAAAATGGAACTATCTGCTCTGTTCCTCCCAGCCTACAGTCCTCTGAGATTTTCAGTACCCTCAGTGTACACTGATCATCACAGCCAGTAAGAGCTGTGTTGGTTTACTGCTTTGTAGGGGATTCTTAGCAATTTGCCTTTTAGGTGAAAGTGCTTGGATTTTTTGGCTGAGGTTTTCATCAAAACAGCTAGTCATCATAACAGAAAACTGAGAAGAAAAAGGGTCATTACTAAATGCATGGAATCAATCGATGGGTAACATGTTGCAGTACTATTTTCATGTTTAACAACAAAAGTCAAGCCAAGCCACATCTTTAAAAATGCTTGGCAATATATAGCATTCAGACCTCTATGAGGTTTCTTTTATGTATACACACATGTAAGGACAGTTGCAGTTCTGTGTGTCGAATATACATAAAGATCAGCAAAGACATCTTTGCACGTGTTATCAGCAAAATAAAAACTGTGGTTTTAGGTCCTCAATATACATTTTTCTGAGTTGCCACAGGTACTTTTAAAACCTTAGTGTTCCCTATAGTAAATACCTATATTTCACAGTTAGAGGATGCAATGCAGTTAGAGATGTCTTTCTCTCTGAAGTACAGTTTTCAGTGGTTCAGCATCACCATAGAGGCTTTCTGTATGATATCAAACATATTTCCAAGACATGCTAAGAAGATATGTCTAAATGTTTAACAGTTAATATCCCTTATTTTTCCCTGTCTCAGTACACATATACTTGAGACAAGAAATCGAATTACTCCAAAATCCACATTTAAAATTACAATGTGGTTAAGCATACACTGTCTTGACACTGAAGATTTGGTCTTTTCATCCCAGTCTTCCCTGATGCTTAAAATGAGTTCAAACTACTTTACCCCAGGGTAGTTTTAACATGATTATTTTTAGACACTCTGTTCTTCCTGTCACACTTAACAGCCTAGCCAGCCCCTTCATTATAACAAAGTTCCATGCATTCATTTGCATGTAGGAGAGTATTAAATCACTCTACAATTCAAATATTTCAGAATAGGAGATGAGAGGCATAAGTCATATTAAATATAGAAGGCAATTGTAACACATAGTATGCATGTTCATCACTTTTTTTGTTATTCCAATCGAAATGGAAAAATCTTTTTCTTTTGTTATCTTCTAATTTAATCAATCATATCACATTTTTCTATTTTTTTTAAAATTTAATTCTCTTTCTGAAGAAATTGCTTTAATCAAATTGTGAAGCACAGCATAATCCCATCTTCTGTAAATAGCTTTAAATGAATCCTTTTTGTAATGTTTCAGTTTTGCCTATCAGTTGATATAAACTGATCAGCTTGAGTTAGGAGAATTTCTACCTGCTGTTTTCTTTTGGTTTTTTGCATACATTAGATGGATAAATAGTATAGCTTAGAGATAAATAGCATAATGTTGATCGCAGTCCATCAAAAATAAAATGAAAGTTAGTAATGCACACTGTTAACATAACTGGTGGTTTCACTATCATTAGATATCCTAAACCAAAGCTATCTGATTTCTGAAATTCATGTTGTAGTCATCCACAATTATTGGACTCTGTGAAGGAATAGATAGATGACTGTAAATATTAAAATATTTCACCTTGGAAATCAGACTACCTCTTTAAATGTTCTGACCAATCTTCAAAACAGTCTATGAAAACTGGTTCATAAAAACTGCTTGTTGTATGTTTGCAACTCTTTTGGAAAAGGAAATGATTGATATTTCATTTTGCAGTATCCAGTTTATATAGTTTATTCTTACAGAAAAAAAGTGGGAAGAAAAATAGTGGGAATAACTCTGTAAGGGATCCATTCCAAAAAAAAAAAATCAGTGAAATTCTACAATAGCAGCTCTACTTGTTTGTCCAGTTTCTCCAAAGGTAAAATGGTAAAAATTAAAACCGGGACAAGATAAAATGCAGAAATTGTTTCATGTCATAGCCTGTTTGGAACAACTTAATAAATGGAAACTGAATATTTGTAAGCTCACGAATGTTGACATCAATGGGACTTAAACAATAGTAGTCAAGGAGAGGCCACTGTTCTGTTCCATGCTGGGCCAGATGTTCCATTTTCTGTCAAGTCTGCTACTGCTTGCTAGGTTTGGACTTCTTATAGCTAGCTCAGTGAAACACTACAGAGAAAATTAACGACATGACAAAAAAAGGAAAAGCATGTCTTTTCAGGGATAAATGTGCTTTATCTATAGATATTTATAAATTTTTGAATTTATAAATGGCTACATTCAATCTCAGTAGCACGTTCTAATACAGATAAGTAAGAACTAGTAAACATGACAGATTTTGTCTTGTGCAACTATACTAATCCCCCTCTCTTTCACATGCAACATCTATTCAGATTTGATATTTGTTGCTAACCTCGATCGCTACTACTGAAGATATAGGATTTGTTGTGCTAACAAGTAGTAGGGAAAGATTGGCAGCTGATATAAGTCAGATGTTAGAAAACAGTTTTTGAAAAATAAGTTTCTCTTTTGTAAAAAGTGACACAAACAGAAATTGCATTATCTTTGAGAAATAATACAAAATCATAAGAACAGTTTGAATTTCATCTTGGGAAAATTTAGTGGACTATGAAATGCCTTATGAAAACCAAGTTGGGAAAGACCCATGATCATTCATGTCAGCTGTCCAGTGTAGTGAGCCGTAATTCATGCTTTCCTGTCTATCACTGTTTTTTGCCTAAATCTGTGACATGTCCCTACTAATCTTCAGGACTGAAGAGGTTGCAAGCAGGAGATTCTAGATATTCCTGCCAGATCTCTATTATCACCCATATTTATTTCTCTTTTAACTACCTTTGCCCTGGAAAGCAAAGGTTTGAGTTTATGCTCCCAGTACTTCTCACTGCAGTGGATGTTAATGGGGCTGCAGAAGGAGCAGAGTTCCATGCTTAGATTGTCTGTGGCTTTGGTATGCTGCCAGTCAAAAAGCAATAATGGAAACCCCAACAGGAAAACAGCAACTCTCTGTAGTTTATTGCCCAGTCAAATCTTAAGATAATTTCCTGGCATCAACCATTGGTATTTTCCTGGCATCATAACTTTTTCCGTCAGAGTTCCTACAAGTTAGGTAAACAAGCCACCCCCAAAAAAGTCCAATTATATTTCATAATGGAAAGTGTTTCTAAGTTAACCAAAACAGAAGATCACTGTGCATATGCTAAAAATGAGATCTAACTATTCATTCTGTAATATTGGCCTCTCTTGGAAAGGGAAGCCTAAAAAATTTTAATTTCTTTTTGTTCCCTTTAGGATAAAACTATTATTTGTGCAAAGATTTTGTGACCTATATGTGCAAGGTACCATATAATCACACATAAGAGCAATGAGAAACCTTTCTGTTATTTCTCAAAATACTTGAAAATAAATTACTATAAAAATGAAGGAATACACTAACATTTTATAAAGAGCTTTTGGATACATTCACTGTTATATCATGTAGATTTTTAAATGGTTGTGTACATTTTTTGTTGTTTTACCTGTTAACTGCAGGTAAATTTACAGACTATCTGTAAATTTTGATAATTTTGATAATATCTGCACTAAACAAAAGTTGCACATGCTAAATCCTCCATTTAAAAAAGAAACATGACACAGAATCACCAATCAGGAATCTGATCATGCATTTTTCTTCTGCACATAAACGATTCAGACTGAAAAAACTGGGGGTTTGACATTCCAGAAAGGAAAGTTTTGTTGAAAAATTAAGGATTCACAAAAAGAAGGGGTACATTAAAAAAAAGGAAGTGAAGAAGTGCAAGCAGCAGCCCAACACAAACTGACACAACTTTCAGCCTAACTTTCCCAGAGCAACAGTGATCTGCTGGCTGGGATGGAAAGTGGAAACCAAGTGAACAAAGCAATTGGTTAGTAGGTGCTTGAGATACCCAAGTAGGAGAAAACCTCTAATTTTTCTTTTTCTCAAGTGATCTACAGTACCTAGAACCAATACAGGCTGTTGCTTCCTCTATTTGTGTAACAGTGGTTTTAAGTATTAGTCTCGCTTCAGAATATAATTTTAGAACAAAATAATGAAAGGCTGAATAGAAGAAAGAAAACCAAAAATGAAAAAAAACCTCTTACAATAAAAGCCTTGTTATGGGCTTTGAAATAACTGAGGTAAAGTACACTATTTTCCTTGGCAAAATTCCAGGTATAAAAGACTTAAGTAGATACAGAATCAATATCACTGAAATGTCTTAAGTGATCTCTCTCTAAAATTCTAAAGGAATAGTAAAAAAAGAATGATAAAAGAGATGTGAATTTCAAGAACAGGACCACAGAATAATTGCCCCTTGAGCTACCAGACTGATTAGCACTGGGGAGTTTATTTTGTTTCATAGGTTGAAATCTCAATGTTTGAGATTTGAGGAGGAAGGTGTGCAAAGTTCCCAGGTTAAGTTATATTCAGGACAGGTATGTTATTAAAAAGGCCTTAGGCTGAATCATCAGGTCAGCCTCAGTTCTTCCAAAAGTTACCTGAATTTTAGTTTACAGTGACCTGAAAAGATCTTCATGTGAATATGAATAAGAACCACACATGATCTGAAGTATTTTTATTGAAGTTAGACACAGAGGCTGGGATCCATCTAACTTAAGGTCATATCTGAAAATTTGTTGCCTAAATCCGTTATGACAAACTGAAGCTCACTTTGCAGTCAGTGCAGATAAATAGTTAATGAGATGAAGCCCCTTTTAGAGGTGCTTAACTCTCCATTAAGGAATGTAGCATTAGTTAGCTTTCACTCAGGTTGCTGGCTTTGAGAGACATAGTTTCTGTTGAAATGAATCCCAGAATGTTAAAACTCAATCTACTGTTACAAAAGCTATTTTCTATATTATCTAATTTGTATTTTGACAGCAGAGTCTTTACATCTTATCAATAAACTTTTTTTGTTACAATCCATGAGTAAGGACTTCATTAATGGCACCAAGTCATCTAATATGATGATTGGAAAACAAACCAATATTAAAGGCTGTGGGCTATACTTTAAATACTGTCCCCTTCTGAAGTGCTCTTATAGGCCTGAACTAAACTTAAGTGCTAATTTCATAAATATTTTCTTGTGATTGGTACCTGAAATTGAGCACAGCGATCAGACAGTCGGAAGACATGATAGTGATGCCCTTTCTTCAGTAGTTGAGTGGCTAATACACTAAATCAGTATGGGTTTATTCTGTTCTTTGTTTGAAGAATATACATCTTGACCTTGTGTAGTCAGTAAACGCTTACTGATAAAGAAAAGCTTTGTTAAAAATTCCAGAAGAGTAAAGTATCTCCAGTATTTCCTGGGCCAAAAGAAAATTAGGCTCTAATCCAGTAGTTTAGGGCATTCACTTGAAAGAAGAGACCTAAATTACACTCCCTCCTTTAATGATAGTCTCTGTATTAGGTGTTAAACATATGTGAGAGTTGGAAGTGCATTTTCTTCTCTGGAAAGTGCCCTAGTCATGAGGCTACAAGTCACACACGTGCTTTTTTGACTGATAGTTATGCAACTGCTGCAAATAGTGAAAAAGATTCAACAGAAGGGATTCTAAGGAAGCCTTACTGTGAAAGGCAATAAAGAGACTAAGATAGATGCAGAATTTGCAAGTATAGACTGGTGTTTGGATGACTTTCCTAAAAATCCGTAAATAAAAGGAAGAGGTGGGGGACCCTATATTCCACATCGGGGAGGCTAGATAGCTGTAATTAACACAGAAGTGATTAAGCAGTGCTGTCACCACTACACACGCTCCATGGAAAGGAATGCTGTTCAAGGAAAAGGATTTTTAAAGCTTTAGAGAGCCTTCACTGTGGCATGGGAACCAGTTGCTAAAGACCATGAGGAGAAAAAGGATAAGACACAGCCTTGCAGCTTCAGTCCTTGTGGATGCCATGCTCAGCTGCTTTATCCTTCACATACTGAGGAGCAAGCGTACCTCCTGGCTGAATCTTGCCCCTAAGTAGCAATGGGGCTTGTGCAGTTCAAGGCACTTTCCTGAAATTGTGACAGTATCAAAAGATACTGGAAGCCAAGGGATTGCTTTCTGAAACTGTCTTGAACTGACTACTAATTAGTGTTTTGTTTGATAGCCCTTTCATAGCTGGATGCAGTTGGATGGAAATAAATCACAAAGGGAGTACATTTTTGTTTATCATTAATTTTACTTAATTTTGTATAGACTTGCGAGACCCTGCAGTAATCTTCTTAATTTGTAATACATTGTAAATTCATTTAGTAAGTTTATGCATTTCAGGAGTCTTTTTTTGTTACTTCTTACAAGTCTAACCAAATTAATACATTTGATAATGAGCCAGATCATGTCATATTGCTCAAAGTAATCTGGTGAGTTCCTACTTTATTACAGTATTAGATATCTCTAAAGTTTATTATTAAATTTTCCAGTGCCCTGAGGGCATTCTGCATGTGGTAGAAAAGCAGGGCTCTGAGAGAACTCATTTACATTTTCAAAATCAGGCCAGTCCTCCTGTCAAATTTATGTGAAAAAATAATTACTTAAGTTTATAAAATAAACAATCAGAATAAGTCAGATGGAAATGTAGGTATAAACCACCCTAAAGAGCCTAAGCCCAGGAAAATCATGTATTTTAGGTAGCAAATATTGGTTGTTTTAGAGATGCATCCTTTTTAGCCAGCAGTAGGGTTCCTTTTTTTTCCTTATGAGACAGAGAGTGCATCCTTACAGACTTAAAGCTTATTTTCTTCTTAACAGATGTTTGAGACATCTTTCTCAAAAACTTAAAGAATCAATGTTTTGGCAGTATCCTTTGCAGACAGTTTAACTACTGTCTTGGTTTTGAGTTCAGGCACTGAAAAACGTCTCCCTACCCACAGATTAAACAAAAAAAGTGCTTTTACCTATAAATTAATCTCCTTAATCATGTTTTAGTGAGTGAAGTATGGTTGTCTCCTAGGCTTTCATTCACCTCCACCAACATAATATTCTTCAGAAAAAGCCTGCTTTTGCCTTGACAAGAATCTTAGGACATGTTAATGCTAGCTTTCTGACAGGAGCTAACAAAAAGACTTCTGAGTGAAGCAGTTCCACTCCGCAGGGTAGACTCTTATCATCTTGAATGTGTGATCAACCATGACTCCAGAATTTCAATGAGGAAATAGACTGTCACAGAGCTGTGTGAGGGGCTAGCCCCGGCCATGTGGGTTGAAAATCTTCAGTTCAAAGAAGCTGTGCTTGTGCAGAAATGAGTCATTCTTCTGAACTGAACTGCAGCATTGGCAGTACAGTCAGCTGTCAAATTGCTGTGGTAGCAGGCTTACAGTGAGACTCTAGTGTTTTCTACATAGATACCTACATTAGGAGTATTCTTGGAACTACAGTTCACTTGCAGAAACGGGGGGCTCTCAAATCATGTTGAGGTCACTGATAGTTCATTTGTACTTAGTTCTCCCTCTTAAATAGAAGCATGTCTGCCATGTATTAGGGATAGCTTTCACTGCTACCACAATCATTGGCAGATAGAAAGGCCTTACAGAAGTATTTGAATACAAATGCAGTAAATAGCATATGAATAATTTTGGCCTGCAGCACCTAGTGGAAAAATAAAGAAAAATATGTTTAGAAGGACAGACCCAGGGCAGTCTTTGCTAGGCTTCAAAGCCACTGAATATCAGTGATGGCTATAAGCACACAAGGAACATGAGGGACCCTGTGTATGCTTATGTCTTGGTGGCATATACACTGTTCCTAGGAGATGCATTGAAAAAGTGAAGATAACAGAGCCCAAGGCAGAGGTTAACCAGCAAAACCATACACATATTTTTTAACTTTTTTTTTTTTCTTTACACAGGCTAGACTTGAATGCCTATAGGATGCCTGTGAAGTAGGGAGTGCTTTAATTTCTGGGGATTGTAATTATATGGCCTAGGCCACTAGTCTTTTCGCCTTTGTGGCATCTTTTTAACTACAAACCTGTGTTTATCAGTTTTGACTCATGAGGTACCAAGTAATTCCTTTTTACTTTCTAATTGGATTGTTTTTATCTGATGCTGCAATAAATTATTTTGGCATAAATACAGTTATTGAATTCCTTTTTAGCTGGGCATCGACTTTATATAGTAATTCACTAAACTATCTGAGGAAGTAAAAAGAATAGCATAGTCAGACTATCTGCTTCTTAAATGAAAACAATTTCTTCTTAAGCTTAACACAAAGCATAAACTGCAGGGAAAAAAACTATCAAGCATTCAAAGAAGATCCACAAAACCAAGGTGATACCTATTGTTTTCTGAGCCATTACTTATTTTCCTTTACCCTAGTGTGTATATAGAGATTTTGAGTAAAGTCTATTTTCTA
Source organism: Pseudopipra pipra (assembly GCF_036250125.1). Taxonomy (NCBI): domain Eukaryota; kingdom Metazoa; phylum Chordata; class Aves; order Passeriformes; family Pipridae; genus Pseudopipra; species Pseudopipra pipra. The sequence continues at coordinate 90,405,736 of NC_087551.1, forward strand.
CTCCTACCACCCTGGAATTACTTATTCTTTCTATCAAAGCTGAATTTCCAGTCCCTCAGCAGCCTGTAGTAGGTACAACCACAGAGCAGAACATCAGTACTCATGAAGAGTTCAGATGGAGCTGTAGTGAGCAAATCACGAGTCCCAGCAGTTCTCCTCTCACCCTGTCTGAAGCTCTCTTCCTTCATTTTACATAGGCTTTATAAAAACAAGCCTGATAACAACACATGTCAAATCTAACATCTACCAAGTTACTGATGTATAGCCACCTTTGCCCACCATCCAGTGTGATCAACTTGAATTTCTGCAAATACTGAAAGACCCCATAGGAGTGTTGGAAAATTGTGAAGAACTTTGGTGAACAGATAAAGTCAGTTGGGTAATTGATAGTTACAACTGCTACTTATGCTTCCCCTTTGTGTCAAACCAGCATAAATTTCTTTTGCAAGGTCAGAAGGTAACCAGATAAAATCAATTCACAGGAGCGGGGAACATGATGAGTTTAAGAGGATTTGAAAAAGTCCACTATTACCAAGTGAGAAATTTCTTTTAAGGTGCCAAAGAAAGACAACAACAATTTGATGATTGCAGCACAAAATTGTCTCTTGAGTAGGGAGGAAACAGTATCTCTTTTTGGTTTTGTAGTAAGAATAACTTGGAGTAAAAAGGCCTCAACACTACTATAAACTTCGTCATTAAGTAAACAAAATCTTATTTATAAAATTATAATGTGGTTTCTAATCAGAATTTAGCCTATGATACTGAAAAAGAAATGTTAGTAACTTTTCCTGTTACTAACAAAGGATTTTCTCTCTATGTAATCAGATGTAGCCATTGGATTCTTATGTCCAAAGCCATGCACTTTGGGAGAATGGGGAGCAAAGGGAAGTAAGCTGATGCAGAAATTCTATAGTTGGTATCTACTTTTTTTTGAAGCTGCCTTCTTCCAACCTTGTGTAGTATTCCTTATAGTGAATACACTGTATTTAAGCCAGCACAACTCAATCTGCTTAAACCAGGAAATTTACAGAGCAGAAACAAATGCAGCTGGCAAAATTTACAGATTTTTTTTCACAATGCCCTTATTTTATCAGAATATGTGCAGTTTTTCTGCTAAACTAGGGGTTGCTTCCAGCCATCAGATATTAGGTGTTTTATGGTAACATCCAGATCTGTGTTCAGCAGAAACACGTAAGCTCAGTATAGAAGAAAATGAATTAATTGTTTTTTCTATCAGATGCTTTAGTGACTCGGGAAAACTGTAATATCAACCAAGAGAGATTAAGTTCTCTCTGTCTTACAGAGAGAAACTGACTAGTTTGGCAAGACATCTACTGTCTTATGAACAGTAAGAGTCCGTAAATTATTTAGTACATTTTTAAGCTTATTCTTACCCACCTACTAAGTACTGAGTTTGTTAAGAAACCTCCTTTCTGTCCCATTCTTATGCCTCTTTTCTAATTTTTTTTCTTGTATTTAAATGCAGAAATTGCTGTTTCTGGTAGAAAAAGCTATAAACAGAAATTAGATGAAAAGAAGATGCAAAGATATATTGCCATTACGCATTTAACATTCATCAGTCTCTTTCAGCTGCACACACACTCTTTATAAGTTTCTCTGGATACAGATTAATCTAAGAGGATAAAAAGCAGCTTGGATAGCAGACGACAGAGAGCAGTGTAGAAACTAAACATAAGAAGCCCATTTATTTATTTTATGTATATTGAAAAACAAAGAAAAAATAAATTTAGAAAAGTAAAGTAGGACTTTGTGATTCTGGAAAGAGAAGACTGTGGTGGGTTGACCCTGTCCGAATGCCAGGTGCCCAGCAAATCTGGTCTTTCACTCCCCTCCTCAACTAGATGGTATAGAAAATATAACAAAAGGTTCATGAGTTGATATAAGGGCAGGGAGACATCAGTCACTGTCACAAGCAAAACAGGGTTGACTTAGAGAAATTAGCTGAATTTATTACCAGTCAAAATCAGAGCAGGATAATGATAAGTAAAAAAAATTCTTTAAACAGTTTCCCCTCACCCCTCCCTCCTTCCTGGGCTTAACTTCATTTCCAGTTCTCTACCTCCTGCTCCAGAGTGGTTCAGGGAGACAGGGAATGGGGGTTACGGTCAGTTCACCACATAGTTTCTGCTGCTGCTTCCTCCTCAGGTCCCTCAGTCTTGGGTCCCTCCCATAGGAGTCAGTTCTCTGTGTGAGGTTGTGAGTCCACCCCATGGGCTACAGTTCTTCACAGACTGTTCCAGTGTGGGTCCCCCATGGGGTCACAAGTCCTGTCAGTAAATCTGCTCCAGCATGGGTTCCTCTCTCTACAGAGCCACAGATTCTGCCAGGACCCTGCTTCAATATGGGCTTCCCACAGGGTCACAGCCTTTTTTTGGGCATCCACCCACTCCAGCATGGGCTCCTCCATGGGCTGTGGGTGGGTCTCTGCTCCGCTGTGGACCTCCATGGGCTGCAGGGGGACAGCTGCCTCACCATGGTCTTCACCATGGGCTGCAGGGATTCTCTGCTCCAGCACCTGGAGCACCTTCTCCTCTCCTCCTTCATTAACCTTGGTGTCTGCAAGGCTGTTCCTCTCACATATTCTCACCTCTCTCTTCTCCAGCTGCAACAACATCTGCACAATTAATTTTTTCCCCCTTAAATATGTTGTCACAGAGTTGATACCACTATATCTGATCAGCTCAGTCTTGTCCAGCAGTGGATCTGCCTCAGAGCCAGCTGGTGTTGGCTCTGTCAGACATGGGGGAAGCTTCTGGCAGCTTCTCAGAGAGGCCAGCCATGTAGCCCACCCCGCTACCAAACACTGGCCATGCAAGCCAAATACAAAGACACATGGAATTATTTTTAAAAGTCACTAGTCAAGATGACAAACAGCATGACCCTTGGGTCATCTGATACATAAATTGCAAGTTATATAACGGAAAAGTGGAAGGGATGAGTGGAATGGAAATTGTTCTGAATTACTTGGAATATAAACTAACTAAATGATCATTCTGACATGGTTTGATGCATCAACATTTTATTTTGAGAAAGATTTAAGTTCCCAGAAGTAAGTGCCTAAATCAGTCTGCCTGAAGGAAAAAACAGTCCATTTCATTTTCTATGACTAAGAAATATTCATCCTCCATCAATTTTAAAGACAAGCATAAAACTAGACCTTCACCCAGAGTCAGTGGAAGGCAGTGCTGGTGGACAGCATGACAGCAATTCCAGCAGATTGGAGTACATCTGCTGCAGTATCCTTGTACTTGAGTCACAGTCCAGTGTCAATGATAATATGCATATTAAAATCAATGGTCATTCAGGTAAGGATGCCAGAAAAAAAAAAAAAAAGGAGAGAGAAAAAACACCTCTTTTATTTTAAAAACTGCATTAATGACAATTTTTTTTCTATTTTTAGTGGTCTTCATCAGAGAACTTTTGGAAACATTAAAGGATTCAATTAACAGCGTGAATATTGCAGTCACTTTGTGCTTGCACAGGTGTGGGCAGTCTGTTCTGGGAAAAGATTCCAAAGGTCCTCAATAGATGTCCATTCTGCATTTAAAATATTCATGTTTTGTTGCATTATCATGAGCAAGTTATATTTAAAATAAGGTATATAAGGTTGAAAAGGTAAATTGAGCGGAGAAAAGTAGTTTTGCATAATTCATTTAAAATTAATTTTAAAATTATTTTGAAATATATATCTTCAAATCCATCATGTATTTTAAAAATAAATTAAAAAATTAAAAATTAATGTATTTACATTTTAGGTACTCTTAGGTAGCTGACATTTACATAATTTGGGAAATATTGCATAATAGTTTTTAACAGTTTCTGATTTCTCATCTATATATGGTACACTAAATTTACAGAAGCAAATAGTAATTATTAAAGTTTTTTGTAAATCTGTATGCTGAAATTGCCCTTGATATGTCAAAGTTTTAAATAATAGAACAAAATCCTATAAAATGAAGATCAGAAGGTTACATTTTTGTTCAATCATTAAATAAAATTAGTATAATACTGACTGAACTGGGACAATGCTTAAACATAGGTAACAGTATTATACTCTGTCCTTAAATTTCATCCATTCTGAAAGAAATTATATAATCATGGAGTTAGTTCCTAGAGCTTTGGAATTACTTATTTGGAAAATTAAATAATTGCAAGATGAGACTGCACTTAATACTCTATTCAGAAATAAAATGACTCATCATCCATTTATTTGCTCCATGGGTGAACTGAGCTTTGCAATAGTTGAGACTAATACAGCCCAGCTCCCAAAATAAAGCAAATCCATTTGCTCTGGCACAACCGGCAAATAAAGTGCATCATTATGAGCAGATTCAACATTTGCTGAGCTTTTAACATTTTCATTCTTATTACTCTATTTACTCTAACTGGAGCTGGAAACACTTTTTTTCCCCCACAAAATTGCTAAATGTTTTCCTGTTTTTTAAATTTCCTCTCTTTTGATTTTCCTGACCTTTTCCCTTTATTATGCACATCTCTAAGAGGCCTGTTGGAAGTACCACCAAATACTGTCAACTTCTCCATAAAGAAACTGCTGGGATCATTAAATGCTTTGCTAACACTAAGAAGAAAGGATAAAGGGTATGTTTTGAAAGTTTTGAAACTACTTGTGATCTGAAGTTTTTAAAAATTGAGTTTATATTGGATTTTCTAAATCTTACAGATGCAAATGCTCATTGTGGACTGTGGATATTTTAAGAGTCAAAGTGCTCTTACCTAAATACAAAATTGGCAATTTGGAAGTGTTTTCATAAAGGAAAACGACACACAAAGCTGGTATAGTTTTTTATTCTTGTGAAGTGGAAATCTCTCTATCTCCTATTACGCATTAAAAAATTACATTCAGATATGCTCAGTTTGGATCTAAAAAATTGTGAAATAATTTATAACATTTGTCCATGCTTTACAGCTAATAAAATGCTAACATGATTTTCATATTATTTTCTGTCTTCTAAACACCTTCTTTTGTATGCTGCTAAGAGTTTTAAAATCATTCAGCAATTTTTCTAGAAAATGTTTGTGCTATGATCCAGTAAGATTGAAACATATGTGAAGTATTGATTCTATGGCTTCTTTAAAAACAGGCAAATTTTATGAGTGGGATGAGTATCACTTCACAGCCATCTGCTGAACTAAAATATACATTGTCAAAAGGAGTTATTTTCATGGGGGTTTTTTGGTTTGGTTTGGTTTGTTTCATACTGGTAATAATACCTGCATTTAATCCTAAATTAGACACATGCTGGATTCTTAAGTTTTAGGTTCCGACTGAAATATTCTGCCTGAAATAGTTCTTTATAAAGAAAGTGGAAATATTTGGGTTTTTTTTTAATGCTCCAAAGGTTCTCTCTTCAAAAGTCCTGAAAAGTAATGACTTCTAATCCTATATTTAGCATGTAGCATTATTCTTAAACTGTCGAGTTGCTAATATTACACACTTAAAATAAATTTTTAATATAAAATTATTTAACTTTATAGTTAAGAGTATATAAATTGGTAAAGATGTTGTACCTTTCCCCACGTCTCACTTCATTTTGAACAAAATTGCCATAATGCTTGACTGTGGTTTGGAGAGTTAGTTGAACTCTTTCTGACCTTTTAATATCGTTAAGTAACTTAAAGCATGTTTAGTGGAGAATTTTGTTCTTTGTTCCAATTTTCTGATGATTTGTATGTCCTGTAGTTTTATATATTTCATTTTAAGATTGTCAGATGAATACCATCCATGAGTGATTTGTCCAGGATTTTCTTTGTGTGCTTCTACACTTCTGATAAGTAAGTGGGAACTGGCTAAATTCTGTATTTACACATTGCAAATGCATAAATCGGCATATGATAAATCAGATGCTGAATTCGCTCAGTTGCAGTTGTTACAATATTGCAATAGACCAATGGATTAATAAAGTGTATTTTTATCTTATTTTCTGGCTATGGACTTTGTGTACCTGATCAATTAACTAATTGAGATCAGACAGTTGTGTCCATTGTATCCTTCTGAAGGAAGCAAAGTTAACTATATCAGGTGCTAATTAATGAATTACAGATAAATATTCTCTGAACAAAACTTAAACTAAAAAAAATCAGATAAAAATCTACAAATGTATTTAAAAAAAAACCAACCCAAACCAAACAAAAAACCAAAGCTCAAACAAACTAATCAAAAAAACCCCACCAGATCCCTAGAACAAAGTAAAACAAATCCACAGAAAATAAGAATCGTTGTATTATAGCCCATAAATTGTCAGGGCTGATCAGGAGAGCTTTAAACTAGGTTTGAAGGGCGAAGGGAAGGAAACCAGGCTCTCCAGAGATGAGCCTGAGGGTGGAAAACTAGAGCTAAAAGTGAAATCAGTAGCCCAGCTGAAGTCCATGTACGCCAATGCACACAATATGGGTAACAAACAAGAGGAGCTCAAAGTCATCATGCAGCAGGAAAGCTGTGATGTAGTTGCCATCACAGAAATGTGGTGGCATGACTCGCATGACTGGAGTGCTGCCATGGATGGCTACAAACTCTTCAGAAGGGATAGGTGAGGTAGGAGAGGTGGAGGGGTGGCTCTGTATGTTAGAGAGTCTCTTGACTCTGTAGAACTTGAAGTCAGTAACAATAAGGTTGAGTGCCTGTGGATCAGAATCAGGGGGAAGGCCAACAAGGCTGACATCCTGGTGGGAGTCTGTTATAGACCGCCCAATCAGGATGGATGAGGGTGCCAAATTATTCTACAAGCAGCTGGCAGGTGTCTCAAAATCTCCAGTTCTTGTCCTTGTGGGCAACTTTAACCTGCTGTAGGTCTTCTGGGAACTCAACACAGTGGAGAAGAGGCAGTCTAGGAGAATCCTAGAGTGTATAGAGGATAATTTCCTGCTCCAGCTGGTAAATGAGCCTAGCAGGGTGGGGTCCCATTAGACCTGCTGTTCACAAACAGAGAGGGGCTGGGGGGAGATGTGGTGGTCAGAGGCCATCTGGGGCACAGCAACCATGAAATAATAGAGTTTTCAATACTCAGGGACGCAAAGAAGGCCATCAATAAAACTTCTACCCTGGACTTCCACAGGGCATATTTCGGCCTACTAAGAAGACTGGTTCAGAGGGTACCTTGGGAAACAGCTCTTGAAAACAAAGGGGTCCAGGAGGGATGGACATGCTTCAAGAAGCAAGTCCTGAAAGCACAGGAGCAGGCTGTCCCAGTCTGCCGAAAGGCGAGCCGGAGGGGAGGATGGACAGCCTGGCTGAACAGGGAGATTTTGAAGGAAATTAAGGGAAAAAAGAGAGCTTACCAACTATGGAAAGTATGGCTGCTCATGAAGAGTTTAGGAATATAGTTAGGTCATGTAGAAAGAAATTAGAGAGACAAAGGCACAATTTAAACTCAATCTAGCCACTTCTGTTAGGGATAACACAAAGTGCTTCTACAAATACATTAAATAACAAAAGGAGAGGCAAGGAAAACCTCCATTCTTTGTTGGACATGGGGGGAAACACAGTCATGAAAGATGAAGAAAAGGCTGAGGTACTTAACACCTTCTTTGCCTCAATTTTCAACAGTAAGACAGGTCGTCCTCAGGACAACTGGCCTCTGGAGCTGGTAGACAGAGACAGGAAGCTGAATGTTCCCCCTGTAATCCAGGAGGAAACAGTTAACAACCTGTTGAGCCACTTGGATCCCCACAGGCCTGTAGGACCAGATGGGATCCACCTAAGGGTGATGAGGGAGCTGGCAGAAGAGCTCGCCAAGCTGCTCTTCATCATCTACCAACAGTTCTGCCTCACTGGGGAGGTCCCAGATGATTGGAAGTTGGTGAATGTCATGCCAATCCACAAAAAGGGGCTGCAAGGAGGACCCAGGAAACTACAGGCCTGTCAGCCTGACCTCAGTGCCTGGTAAGGTTATGGAGCAGATCATCCTAAGTGCAATCACACAGCACCTACGGGATGGACAAGGGATCAGACCCAGTCAGCACGGCTTTAGGAAGGGTAGGTCCTATATGACCAACCTGATCTCCTTTTATGATCAGGTGACCTGCCTGGTGGATGAGGGGAAGGCTGTGGATGTGGTCTATCTGGACTTCAGCAAAGCCTTTGACACCGTCTCCCATAGCAATCTCCTGAAAAAGCTGGCAGCCCACGGCTTGGACAGGGGCACCCTGTGCTGGGTCAGGAACTGGCTGGAGGGCTGGGCCCAGAGAGTGGTGGTGAACGGGGCTGCATCCAGTTGGCAGCCGGTCACTAGTGGTGTCCCCCAGGGATCAGTGTTGGGCCCTGAAGCCAGACAAGGCCTAGAAAGCAAGGGGAGAGTTAAATTCAGAATATAGGTATAAGTGAGAGCACAAAGAATTTGCCAATACTTAGCTAGGGTGTACTGCCAGAGCTTAAAGATTAGGTGGTACCGTACACTAGAAGAATGCTCACACACCTAACATAAGTAAGATAAGGGGCGAACTAGGGGCTGGAGTCCAAAAGTCTTGCAAAATTCACCATGGAGTCAGCAAAAACCAAGAAAGTTGAAAAGTTCAGCTGAGGAAGAAGAGTAAAAATGCGACCCCCTGAGGCTGAAGAAACAGGAACGACCACCAAACATCACCTCAAAAAGACAACTCCACCCCAGGCTCTGCCCAGACTCCGCCTATTATGAATATTATAACTAGATGTTGCAATTATATGAATATGTATATGAAAATGTCGAAATCACCTGTAAAAATGGTATATAATCCTGTCTTTTCACTGAAAAGGCAGAGCAGTTTGTCCAGCACGAGCTGGCTGCTCTCCAACATTGCCTTAAATAAATACCTCGCTGCTTAAAGACTAAAACCCTTGTCTCTGAGCAGTTTCTCCGTCTGTGCCTTTTGGAGCATAAAATTGGCATCAGCCCAGTTCTGTTTAATATCTTTATTGATGATCTGGATGAGGGGATTGGGTGTACCATTAGCAAATTTGCAGATGACACCAAGCTAGGAGGGAGTTTCTATCAGCTGGAAGGCAGGAAGGCTCTGCAGAGGGACCTGGACAAGCTGGAGAGGTGGTCTGATTCCAATGGGATGAGATTCAACAAGGCCAAGTGCTGGGTCCTCCACTTTGGCCACAACAACCCCATGCAGCCCTACAGGCTGGGCACAGAGTGGCTGGAGAGCAGCCAGGCAGAAAGGGACCTGGGAGTTTGGCTTGACAGGAAGCTGAACATGAGCCAGCAGTGTGCCCAGGTGGCCAAGAGGCCAATGGCATCCTGGCCTGGATCAGGAACAGCGTGGCCAGCAGGACCAGGGAAGTGATTCTTCCCCTATACTCATCTGGGCCCCTCAGTTCAGGAAAGGGGACTGAGGAAGGATACTGAGGTGCTGGAGCAGGTCCAGAGAAGAGCAATGAGGCTGGGGAAGGGACTCGAGCACAAGTCCTATGAGGAGAGGCTGAGGGAGCTGGGGTTGTTCAGCCTGGAGAAGAGGAGGCTCAGGGGAGACCTCATCACTCTCAACAACTCTCTGAAAGGAGGCTGTAGCCAGGTTGGCGTTGGTCTCTTGTCTCTTCTCCCAGGCAATCAGTAGTAGGACAAGAAGATATGGTCTTAAGCTGTGTCAGGGGAGGTTTAGGTTGGATATTAGGAAGAAATTTTTACAGAGAGAGTAATCAGACTGGGAGGTGGTGGATTCACCGTTCCTGGAGGTTTTTAAGACGAGACTGGATGCAGCACTTGGTGCCCTGGCCTAGTAAGCACAGCGGGTTGGACTTGATGATCTTGGAGGTCTTTTCCAACCTGGTTGATTCTATGATTCTATGATTCTATTACAAGCTTCCTTGTATCCATGCTTACAAGCTTTCCTTTCTTTGCATTCTACATCTGATGAAAGTTCACTTTCTAAATGATATAGTAAAAGTAGATTGTTACATTCAATATAAATTTTCCTATGTGTAGTATAATCTCCTTAGTTCTAGTTTATATTGTTTGCATCCTCTAAACAATTTTATTCTCATTTGGGTATAATATTTTTTGCGCATTTGTACATTTACTTACATCTTTAATAAACTATATGTATGCATCTCTCATCTTTTTTTCTCAAATAAATTCTGTCATTTTATTTTCAGCATGGTCTGTCTTTCTACCTCTCTATGCGTGAAGTAGAATACATTTTGTCATGTAAATCACGTGCACTTTTTGAAAGACTTATTTTTCTGTTCCATCATCTATTATATAATGACAAACTCCTCAGGACTTTTTATTGTCATACACTACTGAAATCTGCTGGAATTCATTTCTACGAATGTTGTCATGTACAAGATAGATGCTTACATCTAATCTAGTTACTGACTTTATATCCAGTGGAGAGAAAACATATTTTGCATAGAATGACTCATCTCACCCAAAGATAGGTACTTGCAGGTCGGATGAATAAACTGCTGCAAGAGCCTATTTCAGCCTCCTGACTGTAAAGGGTGTCTGTGGTGACTGGACTAGACTTAGACATGTAATTTTTACATGCCTAAATCTAGGTGAGACTTCTCTAATTTGCTCTGCTGAATAATTGGTCTTTAACTATGAATTGAAGACTTATCTCAAGGAAGAGTCCCAGGAGTTTGGAAACTGTAACTCAATTATTGTAAACCACATTACCACCTTCTTTGTACCTCAGCTTGTCCATTAGTTCTTCTTATTGTTGTTGTTATCCTTCAAGGGAGAAATTTGTATTAAAGGAAGACTTCCATACTCGGAAAGGATGGTGGAAATAATAAGTAGAAAGGGAAAAAGTAAAAGAAAGGTACAAAAGGAATTATTTTGCATCATGTGAAGAGGAAAATTAGTTAGCCAATGGAGGTTTTATATGAAGAGGAACAGATCTAAATCTTGGAGATGAGGTTGAAAGGGAAATTCTGACTTACTGATTGCAGTAGGGTTAGAGAAAACAGGTGAAGTGGAGACTGTGCTACGATCATGGAGCAGATTTTTATGAAAATGTTTGGGCTACCTGCAATGGATAAGATGTAATATAAAGGTCAGAAGGAACAGCAGAGGTACAACTTCAAACATGGGCAAGCAAAATACAAGATCTGGTGTTTACCTCCATGTGGAGAGAAGAAAATTATAGTTATGTCATAGAGTCTCACCTTCTCTGTCAGTTTTGTTAGTATCACAGGGAAGAAAAGGCATTCTAGACTGAATTTTATTCTTTGTTGTTCAGTCCTATTTGGTTTTTTTTCTATGTTCAGTTGCTATTTTATACTTCATTATTTTGTTTCAAATTATCCCAAATTAGTGAAAAAGGAGATCCCTCAGTGAAGATATGCTATGTTCCATGGCATTTCCCGAATCGCATTTTCAGTTATTTATTTACAACATCTCCAGAATGATAACATGAAATAGAGCTGTAATATACGTAATTTTATTTTTTGTGTGTTTTGATGAACTAAAAATTTGAAATGTGAGTGTCATAAACCAAGTTATGGCATAAGCTAATATTCATTGTACACCAGGAACTCACACTGAACTCTTCTGGAGTCCTAGGCTCACCGAGCATATGAAACTATTTAATGTCTTGAAAAAAAATAAGTATCTATGGATATATTTTTAACTGAAGCTGATTTATATGATTTGTATGATATTTAAGAAAATCAGTGTTTATTCAGTCATATGAGTGGAGAATCTAAAACTGCTGAAATAAGAGACTTACCGCACAGATCAACTATCTGTGTATTGGACCATACAGTTGAGTCTTTTGCTGTGCCTGGGGTAGTCTGAAGATGATCTACAGTGACTTGTGTACTTGCTGATGCACAGTTCTTTTCTGGATTGCATGGCAAGCTGTTGGCAGTTGCGGGGCTGCAGGGCTGGCCTCTACAAGGAAAGGGCATAGCCAGTTCCAGTTGGACCTACCTCGGCCATAGCCCAGTACATCATCCCAGTGTTGCTACGTGGAAACGAGCTTCACATTGATGGCCTGTACATGTTAAGGTATCCCGTAATCAAACCATGAAGCCACAAGGTCCAAGGACTGGTATCCACACGCCAGCATACAGACAACAGATGGAGGCTGGGTACAGAGAATATCCCAAGAAAAAAATTAAATAAATTGAAGTAAAGGAGGTGGGGTCATTCCCTCTTTCTTGCACATGTATTGCTGCTTCTTTATTCCTTATATTGTCAATTATAATTCTACTTTCAGGGAAAGAGATGGTTACTTAGATGACAGGAGAAAGTCTCTATTTTTTTTAAATGCTCATCTGCAGTCAGTGCAGATAACCCTTACCCACAGCTAAAGCAAGTCAAACAGTAAAGAAATTTGAAAGCAAATTGAAAACTCTTGACTAATCTGATTTTTGGTGTGTGAAGTCCTAGGTGCAGTCATACACATATAGATAACTACACATTTAAATTATCATGTCAACTTTATCAATATGTGCTAGAATGGTAATTGCCTGTTTTTGTACTTACAATGGCGATTCATTCTACTGCCTATTCTCAAAAGATTTAATATTTTTTGAACAAGCATTTGCAAAGTTTGGAGGCTTTCCTGCAATTTTTTGCCTCCACTGCCTTTTGACTTCAGTGCTATATGAAAATATATATGCATTTAGATGTTCTCTCAAAAATACATAATGATTGTTACCTGTTCTATCTTTGAATGAGCTATAATCTAGTATGCTGTGATCCACTTTTGTATCAGACTTAGCAATAACATATAGTACAGATAAACTGTAATTGGCTTGACACTTCAATCTAAAGAGTTGTAAAATGTGTCTTTGGTTTTTAGTAGCTAGGAAAAAAATTCATCTCCAACTAGCAATGGAGTCGTGCTTGATGTCATTAGAGATCTATATTTCCTGTCTGACAGATTTTAATGCCTCCTTTTTATTATTAATGAGGTATAAGATAAAATTCAGAAAAGTTATCTCAATGGCTTTGCAATCTAAGTATCACTGAAAGTCAATTTAATATATTAATATAATTGACTGAAAGTCAATTTAATATTATAACTTTTGAAAAATGAACTTACTGGAAACTTGTTTCTGTCTACTTTGTTACCTGTTGGAAAGATGTGCAAGCAAACCTGCTGTCTACTCCTTTGACCAGAAAAAAATTTAATGACTGTAGCACTTCCCACAGTTTAATAAACATAAAGGTGTTTAAATCAAAGTTTCCTGTGATCTAAGTAGGTTAAGTACAATTAAACAGACTAAAGTAACACTATTCTTCTAGAACCTCAGATGGAAAGCCCCCAAAACTGATTTTCCATATACATGACCATGTATAGCTACCAGACCAGGATTGCTTCTGAGTAGGGACAGCTTAGATTCATTTTGAAGGTGCTTTAAGAGAACACACCTCATCACCAGTCTTCTCTCTTCTTGAAGCGAGGGGCACCAGCCTGAATTATTCTGATAAAGAGAGATGCAGAAGTACAGTCTGATGACATAGGTGATCTCCTGAGCTGCATTGCAAACAGCACCATTTTTCGCTACGCTGTTAAATGGGAAAGAAAAACTATTCATGCGGTAAATTGAATCAGGGTAAATTATTAATAAACTATCTTAGTTCTATGTTTCCCTTTGTTTTATTTGTTTGTTGTTTTGTTTTTTTTTAAAGGAGGACTTATGTTTTCCCTTTATCCCCATAAATAATTTGTAGTAAAAGCTGATTGACAATTAAACATTTCAATTCTGCTATCAGTCTTCTCTGCTTCTTCAGTGTTTCCAAAGTTTGCTGAAATCAACCGTTTTCCTGTCCTTACTCCTTTTCAGCAGGGAAGTTGGTTCTCAGATGTTTTATTCCTCATTTCTGGAAATACTATAGAATAACACATCGGTCACTGACATTCTCCACATATTTTTGTAAACACATGCAGTCCCTCAATTACCTGCATGCTGAGTGGAAATTGCCTAAATGTTGCCTACATATATTTTAGGATTTTGAAAACATCACAGACTAAGTTTTTATGTAATGGCTGTACAATGCATTCAAAACCCTGTGGATGCCATTACAGAGTTTTTGCCTTGATTTTTATCTTCCTCCTTCCTTCCTTCCTTCTCTGCTAATCCCCCACAACCAAAACAAAACCATAAACAAACAAACAAACAAAATCCAAACACCACAACAAAAGAATCTTGAGATAAACAGTAGTAGGCCATTTACAAATGTATTATTGCAACAACTGTTTTATTAGAATAAATACAAAGTTAGTATTCTTAGTGGTACATACTAAGAATTTCACATAGGGATTGAGCACAAAATGCTGTGTTTTGCACACAGACTGTTTGCTCTTGAGGTCCCACAAACAGAATTTTAAGGGCTTAAGGTGAGTTGGACATCTTTTGTTTACTCTCTAAAATCAAAACACGTTACTGAATTGTCTGTTGGGTGGAAATCCTGGATAAGTATAACCTCTACTAAATGTATACTTAAAACTAAATTCTAATTAAAATCAATTTTATTTACCCCAGCTGTAGACACTTCAATTGCATAATAGCTTTAGTTCTGTCAGGGGGCCGTGGGAGCTGCAGAGAGCTGCTCCTGAAGGTGCAGCGTAGCATTCCTCGGCAGAGATCGCCCCTTCCCCTCAGGACCGCCAGGCCCCTCCTGCGCTCCCTCTCGCTGTGCACAGCACCCGCGGGCAGACATTTTCGGCGCGCCGTGTAAGCAGCGGTGCCCGATGGCTGATGCTCCGATCACATCCTCACGGGAGTCGCTGTTTGGCAGCTCCGCCGCGGGCACCGCCGTCGATGCGGCACCGCTTGAGCGGGGCAGCTCCCGCATCCCAGCGAGCCACGGGGCGGGCACCGCTGGCTGCGCGGGGAAGCGGGGGACGGAGGGAAGCGAGCAGCGCCGGGAAGGGCCGGGCAGCGCTGCCGCCTCCGCGGCTTCACCACCACGGACAGCGCCCGGCGGGCGGTGCGGGGCGGGGAGGTGGGCGGGACAGCCGCGCACAGGCAGCCGGGGGGTCACGGCGGGCACAGAGCGGCGGCCACGCGTGCGGACAGGGACACGGACACACATGCACGGGCGGCTGTCGGGCGTGCACCGACGGGGAGAACTGGCTTGAACGGGCCCAGGGCCCACGCAGAGACACCGGCGCGCTGAGACGCGCGGACACAGAGGCACTGGGGCACAAACCCACGTGCGCATTCTCGGGGATGTTCGCGACACCCACACTCACACCAGGCACTGCAGCACAGCCTGTCCCCCACACCCCGCTCACACACGCACTGTCATGTACGCGCGAGCACACAGACACACAGACACACACACAGACACACACACAGACGCACAGACACAGAGACACACAGAGACAGAGACACACAGAGACAGAGACACAGACAGACAGACAGACAGACAGACAGACACACACACAGACACACAGACACACAGACACAGACAGACAGACACAGACAGACAGACACACACACAGACACACACACAGACACACACACAGACACACACACAGACACACACACACAGACACACAGACACACAGACACAGACACACAGACACACAGACACAGACACACAGACACAGACACACAGACACAGACACACACACAGACACACACGCACACACACACGCACACACAGGCACACACACAGGCACACACACAGGCACACACACAGGCACACACACACACACACACAGACACACAGACACACAGACACACAGACACACACAGACACAGACACACACACACACACACACACACACACACACACACACACACACACAAGCTCTCGATTCTTCACGCGCGCCCGCCCCGCCCCCGCCGGCCGCGCGCCTCCCGCCTGGCGACAGCCAATGACGTTGTGAGTCTCCCGCCGGGAGGCGCAGCCACCAATGGGAGCGGCGCGGGCGCGGACCGGCTGGCCCCGCCTCCTTACTTAAGGCGGCCGGTGGCCGAGGGTCGCTCAGTGGTGGGAGGAGGGGGGGGCGGGGGCAGAGGCAGCGCCAACGAGCGCGAGCATCGGCGCGCTGCGACCCGCGCACGTGCCCGCCCCGCAGCACGGCGCGAGGGGAAGGCGGAGGCGGGGCCGGGGGCAGCGCGCGCCGCGGGAGGGGCGGCGGCACCTGCGGGGCGGCCGCGGGGCGGCCACCGGCAAGCGGCGGCCGAGGGCGCGGAGCGGCGAGCGGACACTCCGCGCAGCCCGCCCGGCGTGCCCGCGGGCATGGAGCAGGACAAGTACCTGCCCCAGCTGATGGCCGAGAAGGACAGCCTGGATCCCTGCTTTGTTCATGCCATGCGCCTCCTGGAAGACGGTGAGGCTCCGCGCCGCGCTCCCCCAGCCGGGACGCTCCTCTGGCTCCGGGCGCCGCGGGGCGAACTGGGGTCTGCGGGCGGGCGGGCGGCGGCGGCGGCGCATCCCGAGCCGCCCGCGGGGGGACCCGGCCGCGCGTGGGCGAGGGGCGGCGGAGGACGGAGAGCTCGGAGCCGCCCCGGACCCCGCGGCCAGGGACCGTCCGGCGGAGCTCCGGCGGCAGCGGCCCCGTGTGACCCGCTCCCCTCCCGCCCCGCCGCCGGGGCTCGCTCGCCGTGCGGCGGCTCTGCCGCGGCCAGTTCGCCTGTGCGGGAAGCGCTCCCCCGGCGCCCGGGTTCACTTGCACAAAGACAGATGCTGGCGTCTCATTAAACTCGTTATGTCCTGTTTTCCGATCTGAAGTAATAAGGTCTATATGGTAATACTGTTATGCTGTTAATGCATCGCTGTTTTAGTTGACTGCGCGATGTCAGGCGTTGATTGGATGTGGCTTATCAATTTCACGATACTGTTTCATCCAGGGCGTGATGATTTTTCTCTGGGTTCCGTAAGGTGATCAGAATATGCTGGTCGTAATATTTTGTTATTCCGTGTAATTCGCTCAGCTTTCCTTGCTTTAGTTGGACTAGTTCAGCTGGAGGTTCTTCAAAAAGTTTATCATTTAGTCTTTTAATAACTGCTCAGTACAGTGATTGAGTGCAGGCCTTGTGGTACAGAATTTCAACTTTTGCAGAAGTGTAATTCAGTAAGTTCCCTTTATGCATGTTTTTCTTCTGAGCTTCATAATAGTTATTTTTAAAATCCCTGTTAAATTTGGAATCGAATGTTGAAGAAGTAGTAAAGAATGATGCATAAAGCAACCTATCAAGCTCTTAAATGAGACTAAGGAAAAGAAATGTGTGGTCGTGCTCTTAAAAAAGTCACACATTGAAACAAACTCACATTCAGAGGCAGTAAATAATTTCCCAAGTTCTCTTATGATTTAAGGAAAATCATAACTAATTCAAACTTACTGTGCTAGCAGTAAGTGTCTTTGTCTGTCAGCAGTTTTTATATTGTCTTTCCTTAATGTACGTTCTATTGATTCTGAATGAAGATACTGAGTCCAGGTTTTGTTAGAGTGCCCCTGTTTGATAGCTTGGAAATTCAGCATGAATACTGATACATTTAGTACCCTTTCGTCATAGCTGCCTTGCTGCTGAAGAGGCAGCCATGCTGCTTTTTACAGCTGTTTTTCTAATAATCATACGGTAAACAAAGTCCTTATTTCTTAGAGGAATGTATTTTTTGCACCTTGCAGTTCGATCTTTTCCCAGAGGGGGGAAGTATCCACTGAGAGTGTGCATGTGTGCCTGGGAAAGGAGGAAAATGCAGGAAGGACAAAACCGAAAGCATGCCAAGTAAAGTACAAAAAGGAGAATAAAATAGGTGTTTCTAGGTGTCAAGTTCATGCGGAAATTGTATTTTGGGCAAATGTGTGATTGAATAAATTAATAGTTTTCTCATTCCTTCTTACCATAACTAGGACTATGTATATTTAATTGGATTTTTTTTAAAAGATGAAGGTGAGTTGCCTGAGAGAATGCTAATGTCAGATTCACGCCAGGTACCTGGCATTATCCTTCAAAACACCATCTGTCAAGCTTTCTAGAGATTTATTTTAGAGTCTAACATACGATGACTGTTTAAACACTCAGCAAGGTAAGAGTGTAACTACTTAAGGAAACAAGACTTAATGCACTGGTTGCTGCTGGGTGTAAATAGAAGAGAAATGTATAGAATAGGCAGAATTTTTATTTGGGTGCCAGAAGAACGTGGGATTGTGGTGCAAGGATGTCTGTAATAGTGGATTTCTAGGTTATATCCACGATGAAGCAGTGTTTCCACACTCTGGATTTCTGTTGTTTAGAACGTGGTGTGTGCGATCAGCTACGTCCACAACGATAGCAGCCAGGTGTTATTTTTATGGTGTCCTAAGCTTTTTTGATTGCCAGTACATTTTGTATAAAATGCGTAAATGTAGATATGAAGATTTTGCTTCAGAGTCCAGAGCCTCAAGCATTCACTCTGAAAGTGCTGTGTCGTTTCATGTCGGTTGCTAGAACCTGAGGTTGAGGAGAGACATGCTGCTGTGTGAAACTGCAGAAGGACACACAAATGATAAGCATTCCAGAAAAATGGTTTTGATTTGCCACAGTGGATTTACTTGTAAAGGTAAAAAACTCCCTCCCCGCCTTTTTTCCCCAATAATTTTTTGTTTGTTTGATTTTGTTTGTTTGATTTGGGCTTTTTTGTTTGTGTTTACTTAACCTATATTAAAACCCAGAAATTACTTATGATTTTAATATGTAGGTGTGTGTCCTGCAGGTTGATGTATGTCGGAGGAATACTCGAATTAGTAGCTATTTACCCCTCACCACTGAGGGATGAATAGAAGTCATCCTTAAGGACTGATTTACTTTAGTCCTTACCTGGGTGTGGTAAAACCCACGGAAAAGGGACATTTACTGTGGTAGAGAATTTGCATACTTAGCAAACAACACAAAGAAACGTGAGGAAAAAGGTACTACTGCTGCTTAAATATAAAAAAAGAAGGCATAAAACAATTTCTTGAAAAATCACTGAGGGAATATGTGGTGGATTGTGACTGTGAACCCTGTGTCCAAATGACTAATCGAGTGCCTTAATTAGAAGATACTTTATTTCCCCCTGGGTCATTATCTGTTTCATATAGAAATAGATCCTACATGATTATTGCACTATTAGAAAAGTCGGTTATAAGTCATCTATTAGAAGAACTTGTGAATTGTGAGGGGTTGGTGATATTTGCCTCAGTCTGTATAAGTTTTTTCAAACTTTAGCAAAATGAACATACTTATTCTGATAATATAGTCCAGTCAGTAAGGACAACAAAAGACCTCTTTAGTTGAGCTCTAAATAATAGACAAGTCTCCATTTGTTGGAAAGGGGTTTTCTCTATCAAGTGAACTATTTTGGATACCAAACGGTTATAAGATGTGGAAGAGTCCCAATGTCTCATGGAAAGTTTTAAATTATTTTATTGTAAATTGATTACCAGTAGTTATTTTCTTAGGTAAGATTGTACTGTTTCTATTCAGGAGTTATCCTGATGCTTGGTCAGATAGAAAATGTTAGAAGTGAAGAGCATGTTCTTGAGCAGTGCCTTTTGTACCCCACTTGTGCTTATACTGCAGCACACTCTAGAGAGTTCTCCTCCAGGGAGAACTGCAGGTGCCTCTGTTCTGGTGCTGCTTCCTGCTTCTGTCTGTTACTTTTGCACGTATGTAAATATTTATTGTTTTGTGTATGATATCTGTGATTATGAATATAAAAATAAGTATGTGACTGTAGCTGTGAAGGTGTGGATGACACAGAAAGCTACAACGAACTGGAACTGTTCGGTAGTTCAA
This sequence comes from Pseudopipra pipra, assembly GCF_036250125.1. NCBI lineage: Eukaryota > Metazoa > Chordata > Aves > Passeriformes > Pipridae > Pseudopipra > Pseudopipra pipra. The sequence goes on from NC_087551.1 coordinate 90,425,429, forward strand.
AATTTGGTTTATATCAGCATTATATTTAATAAGCTGAAGTGCCAGGTAATTGTCTATATACTTTTGTGTACAAGCAAATTATATACATATGTGTTTATATTTGTGTGGCTTTGGAATATCTTGTATTATTAAAGCCAGCTAAGTGTTTTGTAATATAAACGTAAAGGAAAAAGACCTGTTGGAAAGAGCTGACCAAAGTAAGAGCATCTCTCCCCATGGAAATATCAGCATTACTTGGGTAATGAGGTAGCTAATTTCTCTCTATAATGACAGTACAATTGACCTCAGAATTTCGGTTGGCATTCTGAAGGCATTGAGAATTGGGCCTTTAATTTTAATCTTGAGTTAAGTCTCTAGATTATTCCACATGGCACAGAATGAGTTTGTTAAACCTCCAAGTTGTGTAAATTAGACTCATATAGCTCAGCATCATAAAGCTCCTTGTAGGACGGGACATAATTATTCAAAAGATTAGCCTTTGCACTCAGTGAGCATTAGTACAGTCTTTCATGCAAACCTGCAATAGTTGTTCCAGCTAGTATAAAACTGTTGATGCAAATTAATTTTGTCTTATATTCAGGATTTCAACTAATATATTTGCTTTGTGTGGGTTTTGGATTTCTTTGGACTATTGGAGACTCATTTGCTTTTCATATAGGAAGGCAGATTTAGTTCATGAGTGTGTGTTTCTGTTAAAAACTTGGGATAATAATAAGGTTGCCGTATGAAAATTATTTGTCTTGGAAATATAGTATATGGTAATCATATCCTTAACCCTAAATGTGAAAGGCTGTTGTTCAAGCCTATGACCTGCTAAAATCAGGCCTCTGATACTTTTTAATTTTTATCAAATTTTTCATTGAAAACTACCTGTGAAAATATGCTTACAAATTTATTAATTTACTTGTCTAAACAAGCCTTTGGATTAAAATAAGATTAATCCGAAATGTTTATGTAAGTACAGACATTAATATTAATCTATGAACAGTCCCTTTTCTGCTTATTGTTTCTTTTTTCCCTGATGTTTACATCAGGTGAGACGAAATCTGTGTTTATAAAATAGTTGGTATTAATCATAGTTTGCTTTGCTGTCTCAAGAAATGCAGTGTAAATAACTGGTAGATTGACTCAGAAAACACCATAATATTCAGAATGTGTATTTTGGATATCTTGATTTCATTAGAAACTAGATTTATATATTGATCAGTTGGAACCTTTTCAATAAAAAGTGCAAACTCTAGATGAATAAAAGGTACTTATGATTTCTATAAAGTAGTGATGTGCTAGCAGTTCCAGACTTGGTTCAAAGCTCAGTACAGTTAATGGGAATATTTCTGTTGCTATTAGTGGGCTATCAGGCAGTCATTGTAATACAAATATGATATATTGACTGATATAGCCAATAGACTTGTAATCATGAAAACTGATAGAATATACTGCAGGTGTTAGAACTGACTGCATTTTGCTTTTTGTATTTTTTTTTAAAGATGATTTTTTTTTGTCATGATGTGACAACATATTATGTGTTCGTAGCTCGAGGAAGTGCTTTTGTCTTGCAGAATGTAATGCAGATAAATCCCAAGTGATAACTGGATTTAGGGAAAACAAAAATACTATAAAATATTAGAATGAGAGTAACAAAGCAACCATTGTGTTTATATTGCCCCCAACTTTTTAGTCATAAAATGCAGGCTTGGTTAAGAGGAGAGAAATAACAAATGATAGATGTGATTTAAAAAAATAAAAATAATAAAACTGCCTTTCAGACATCTGAAGTAGCTTAGGACCATTTGATCTGTGATCTTAGAAAACATGTACTTTGAAAAACAGTAAATTGTTTTTCAAAGAGATAGCAATATAAGTGCAGTAAGTGAAGGTTAGATTCTGATACCCTTGTCTAAAAAAAAAGGTGCTTCGTTCTTTAAATAGTGCTTGAATCAATGGAGCTGGTTAAGGTGCAATTCAGTGCAAATAGCAGAATTTAGTACCAACTCTTTAAGGGAAGGTCAAAGACATTTGCTGAGGCTTATCTGGATGGCCAGAGGCTCATCAACAAAGTGTGCTGTTTTCTGGCAACATGAATGTTTTCCTTGGAAGGAGAAGAAAATTTTTGGTTTGTCTTGGGAATTCTTTCAGTAAATTTATGTCATATAAGGTCTCCTTGGTGTATTCATTCAGGGAGCACCTGCTGTAACTGTCCATCTCTCTTCCTTCGTGCTTCTAAGTAGATATTTTTAAACTCAAGAATTTTTAAAATTGATAATATTTGCAGTCAGTACCAGGAAAAGGCAGAATACCTGGACAACTGAGTAGAAAATTCCAGACAACTGTTAACTTCCCAAGCACTGATCACCTCTGTAATGTGTAGAATAGAGTGGCCATTCCTAGCCAGGAGGTGGCATGATTGGGCTCCACATGCCAAAATAGAGCTTTATATCCGGACACCTTCTGGGAAAGGGCTTGTCTGGCCCAACAGATGTATCAAATTCGTGTTCATTGGATGCATGCTTTTCTCCTGTAGGCAGTATGCAGACAATATATACTGACAGGCAGATTTGCTGGAGCATGCTGGGCTATTTAGTAGTCTTTAAAATCTGATAGGATCAGTAGCGACCAGTGAATGAGTCTCTTAATAAAGGCTGAACATCTGCCTAACCCACCAAAGTAGTCTCATGAGAGTGGAACAGTTCCTCCATGACATGTGAGGATGTGGGTTTCAAGCTCAAAGTGCAAGATGTGTTGGGTCTTATTTTAGAAGGCATAAATGTAGCTGCTGTTTGGTAGTTCCTCTCACAAGTTTTATTAAAATAGGAATACATCACGCCTCTCTGTGCCTTGCAGCTGTACCGTAGGTTAAACATTCTGCTTATATGAAGCAGTTGTTTTTTTGATCGGCAGGGTTGCTGCAGTTATGTGGCACTTCAGGGTAAGAGTGCCTTTTCAAAAACAAGCAGTTTTTAGCTGTTTCAGTTTAAATCTCTTCTCTCCAACAGAGTGCTGAATGTGAAGGAAAAGTCAGTGTCCTCACAAGCTGATCTCAGAATATATATTGTTCTTTAAAATATTTTAAGAATAAGAAATAGGAAAAGTGTTTTCATCAAGAATTTGAGGTGTAAAGAAAGCAAACATGCTAGAAAAAAGCAAAAGCTATTTTGCAGATGGTTCCTGTTAAGCAGGGTGAAGGTATGCATTCATCTTTTGTTCACCTTGCATTTTTTGGTCCTTGGATGGGCATCAGTGTGCTGTATCAGAATAAGCAAGGAAGCAGACAATTTTTAAAATGAAGTGTGTAAAGTATGGAACTTTACTGATGCTGCAGTTTAGTCTTTGGCTGTATAAACAAATAAGGACTGTGCAGTCTGACCAGAGAAATGAAAAACCTTAATACTTGTGTAAAGATCTGAGGTGCGTAGAATATGGAATTTTGACTTGTTTCTTTCCTGTACTGTATACCTGCAATGAATACATTCTAAAACTCCCATCTGTAAGATGTAGACTAATGTTGAATTTCATTCTAATCTTTGAGATCTCTAAGTGAAAAGAGTTTCATAAGAAATGCATATTATTATTATTACTTTTAATATGAAATTATTATTTTTAAATTTGCAGACAAAAATAATCCTGGTTATTACAGTCCTCTGTAAATCCTGTCACATTTTGATTAGAATCCTGCTGGAAATGAGTACAGCTATTTCCTTATTGTAAAAAGGGTCAGAACTAATAAAAACTATGAAGAAGAATTATCTAAGACTTTCAGCAGATTAAAAACCTCCAAACCCCTCCTGCAATGTTATGCCTGTTTCTAATTTCACAACTTTTGTTGTTGGAAGGGAATTTTTTAGTTTAAATACTGAAAAAAAATATCAAGTGAAACTTATAATAATGCTAATGTGGTAGTATTGAAGATCGTCCACATTTAATTAAGATGATACAAAGTTTTGATGGTCATAAATAGCCACATAAATGGTTACATATATCATATGTGATATAACCAAAGACATCTTAAAAACTTCAAATGCTCTACTTGCACTGGGCATGCCTGTTTATTGTTCTTGGGTTAGCATGATGCAAAGACTGAAAGGGACAGGGCAGGTCACTGCTGATTTAGAATTTCTCTGCACCTGCTGAAGTGTTCATCAAATACTGTAACATCTAATTCTTATTGTAGGGGTTACAATGAAAGATGTAAACTTCAAAATCTTTTGATTCATGAAGTACTTTGAATTCTGGCAATTGATGTGACTTGGAAAAAGTAATACTTCATGCTAATCTGTAAAAGTTTTAATAAAATCTGCATTCCTCCTTTTAACTCTCTTTTGAATTTGCAAAAGAAATTCTACTTGTTTTATAGTAGAAGCAGTTTAGATGTGCTAACTGGCGAAGACAGGTTTGTCTTCAGCAAAAGCAAAAGTAGGGATCAAGGCCCCTGGCTCATAAACAGTCAACTTCCAAAGAGCAGCACTGCAAATTGAGGAAAAATGATTTTCCTAAGATGTGTGAGCACTGGAAAAAGAAAACAAATCCCCATTTGGCATATTCCCCAAGTTTAATGTTCCCTAGGATTCAAATGTGTGTTTCAAAGCTCTCTTTCCAATGCTTGAAGTTAGGGAATTTGCCATGAAATCAGGGACTTGGTGTGTATGTGTTAAAATAGCTTTTCAGTATTGAAAAATTGAGTTAACTTATCTCTTAAGTGTAAATTTTATTTTTCATATTTCTGGTAATGTAGGCTCATATTGCTGATTTTTCTAAGCAAACTTGTTTCTTGTATTTTGTCTTTTTTGAGATTCCGAAAAGAACTTTTTGGTGTTGTCTGGGTGAGCTCTAGCTGGGAAAAGAGTGAAACTTTGTTCTTCCTAAATACTTAGGACTATGCTGATTTGCTGCAGCTATGAAGCTGGCTCCCTGACTCTGCTGTTTCCAGCTAAAACTGATTTTTCTCCAGTTCTGCTGAAAGCACCAAACTTAAGTGACTTGCTGTGTCTTCTGTTGATGTTTGCAAGGTAAGTGAAAAACTGATAAAATGCAGAATTCCAAGAGACGTTTCTCCTCCCTGTCTTTCCATTCAGTAGGAAAATGGCAAGTTAATTTTGGTAAATGATGCTTATTATCCTGGTGTTTCCATAGGACTGTAGAGCTATCTAATAGATTAGCTTTCACACAGATATATATATTTCAAGTTATTTCACTAATACTTGTATGCAAAATAGTGGGATTTAGCCCATTGTTAAATCTGAAATAACACCCTCCTCATACTCATAGATCCAGGTAAATATAGGACTTGTATCAGTTTATTGTTATGCTCAAAAGCCATTGGCAGGTAATCCACCACACTCAGTTCTTATATTGCATGGACTCTTTTTCCTGATCCTACACACTCCTATTTAACAAGATCATTCTATCTTTGTAAATATACTATTGCAGAATGCCCTGTAATTTATTCTATTTGATTTGTTAGAGATCTTCCAGATGCTGTTGCTGCTGTTACTGTAGTGGTTGTTCTTTGCTTGCTTCAAATGTTTTAGTGTAAACACCAACAGATCAGGGTGTGCAAAAGCCCCTGTAAAGGATGGTTTACTCATCAGTGGGGATGAGTAAAGCAAAGGGATCCTAGGTCAGCAGGGAAAGTGGAAAAACGGGTGCTCATGTTACCTATTTCGTTACTCTTCTTTTTCCAGAAGATTAAACTGCGCGGTAACCTGGATATACAATAGTTTATGCTGAGTTGTGCATGACAAAAAGGTGTTCATACAGTACTAGCTTGTTAGAACACACAAACTATCTATTCAGCATGAAAATACTCTTGCTGCTCCAAAGTATATGAATAATCTGAAATAATATGTCAGATGCAAGGGAGAAGGGAGGACTAAGTTTTTTGCTTGAAATATTTTGATGCAATGATTTTTTGTAATAAGGAATGTTTGTGCTGTCAGCTATCCAAGTGCTTCTTGTGGTGGAAGTAGAAGGAGATGTCTTCATCAGAAAGTGGAAATGGAGCAGCTTTTGTTTAGACACAAGCAGGAACTTAATGTGATTCTGCATCCATCCAAACACTAAAATGTCCTAATTTGGAGATAAATAGAAAATAATTAGAAGCTAATATCAACTTTTGGCTGGAACTTTCTGGTTCTTGAGAATTCAACTTGTCCCTTTTCACAGCCTTTAAAGTTTTTTTGTTTGTTTTTTAAATAATGAAAAAGTAGGATGGAGAAATGCAAGAGTGGGGAAAAGGGAGGAAAGGTGGAAAAACGACAAAAAAATAATGGGAAGATTGTAAAGGAAGTAGAAAAGAGAGTAGTGGTACACAAAAGGGTATAGAGAAGAAGATGTGATAATTAAGTGAAGAAAATATCAATTTAACAGGTGAAAAAGATTCTGTTATTTTAGCTCTGAGAAACTGATGAAAGCACAAGATATTGAACATGTAATAAGGACTTCTGGAAGCTTTTAGTTAAATTTTATTCAATTAGAATAGATAGATAAAAGTAGGGGCTAGTAAGCATTTGAAAATGCTGTTTGGTCATTTAAGAAAAATTAAAATAAAATTCAACTCTTTCTGAAAACCTTCTGTTAAGAATGAGATAATTTTGAAACTGTTGTATTTCATGTGTTCAGAGATACGCTATACGTATCTGCCATACCTATATATGTATTAAATTATGCAGTAATTAAACACAACAATCTGTTTTGCAGAGATTCTCCCAATTTTATACTAAACAGCATCTGAGATATTGCCTGCCCTTGAGATATTTGCAGTCCTTTTGGAATATTATGGTTATCCAGTTAACAGTTTAATTATGCTTTTTATTTTAAATGGTAGTATTATAAGATTGAACAGATTGACGTTTTAGAGTTTCCTTCTTTCTTTACATAATTGAGCCTGCAAACTTTGCAATGTACTAGTGGTAGGAGCTGTGAACTTAGGTTTTGATTTATATCAGGTAGAATTACTTCAGGATAGAATCACCAGTTTGACTTAACTGAAATATTTACTACATCTTGCATTCCGAGTCAGATTGTCGTGTTTGGTCACTTTTCTTTCCTTATATAAATGCAATATCCTTGGGATAGTTTCCTGAATTAGTTTCTGGTAGTGTGAGTTTTCAGATTTTTGTTGAAATTGCTGACAGTTTCTTCATGATTTGTACCATTCCTTAACAGTGAATCAGAATCAAACTGCAGAACCTTTTTAAGATGCATACTTTAAGATTATTTTTTCACTTTTTTTAAGTTGGGGTTACTGACTATTTGAGATCCATCTTAAGCCATACTTCCCTATATGTCACTTAAACAAAAGCACGGAACTATGGATTACTACAGAACATCTTATGTCAGAGACAGCAGATTAATAAGCTAATAAAATTGATATGCAGGACTGTATTATGCATCATATCTTCTCATTAGGTTGTTTTAGGAAAGAGAGAACAATCATCTAGAAAAAAACCCCAACCATAAAGTCTTACAGCTTAAGCTTGATTTTTGCTTAACTCTTTTTTTCCTGAAATTCTGAGGAATTGTAACTGCCAGATCTTTCCAGATTGATTTATGGTCACTTTTAGCTCAGATGACAACACTATCTAGTTTGATATTTGTCTCTCCTATTGAATTCTGTTTACGTATAGTAACACTTTGTTTTCATTACACCCAAAATACAGAAGCTGTTGGCTCTTAAACTGTTGCAGATGGGCTGCTTCAGTACTCTCCAATATGTCATGAGGCCATTTTGGTCATATTTATTCTAGAATACTTAGAAAATGGAAATTTCTCATTACTCTGTTTTTAGAGTTGTTTATTATGTACTTTGGACAGGAGTAGTCATCATTGGCTGCTTCCGATATCTGGATGAGGTGGGATTTTGTTACACTGTTCACTATCCCGAGGCACCTTGGTACCTTTCCATTTGTCTTGTAGGGCACACGGCTTAGTTCCTGTCTCTTTCTTACAGTGATCTCTGTTCAATTTACTGTGTTAATTTTTCTGCAGAACATCCTGCATTTGTTTCTTCAGTCTTAAACCAACTCTCCAACTCTGTCCAGGAATGTTCCAAATCCTTGGGGTTTTGTGTAGTTTATCTAAAGGAGAGTTCCATGATCTTTAACTTCCAAACTCCTCCAGTAGGAGGTTTGGCTTCTTTATAGAGCACCTTCTTGTAGCTACAATCTCAAGTTAGGATTTGTTCACGTACCAAATTCAAGCTGTTTCATTGATACCTAATATTAAGTCTTCAAACAGTTGTTTGTTTTTTATTTATTTTCTTCTGAGTATCTTTCCCTAGATTTGAATTTCAGTTTCTCTCTTACCCTATGATGGTTAGTCCTCATACTTTTGAAAAAAGTGTTCTTCATCCTTAGGAAATGTTTACCTTGCTCTACATTGTCAATCTTCTTTTAAGCACAGTAGAAAAATATAACAGGAATTTAGAAATTAGAAGCTTCATGTTTTCTTTCCTTTGCTTGGCTTAAATGAAAACTATTAAAAATGTCAGGAGCTTCTGAAGATGGGTTTTGGGGGCTATTACCTCACTGATATTTTATGGTAAGAAACCTACTTCAAAATTGTTTGATATTCTTCTTGCACTATAGAAAGCACTGAGTTCTATCAGGGTCTAGGAGTGGTGTAATTAAGTATGACAGTATTTAAGAAGATAATAAATGTCAAATAAAAATAATGAGTTCAGATGTTGCTTAGCTCAGAACAGAAGGCACAGATAGGAAAATCTGAAGCTTTCTGGTAAAATTAATAGGGAAAAAATTAACCTTTTCTAAAATATGCCTCTAAAATTCCTGAGGAGGAAAGTCAGTGAAAACCTAGTTGAGTGTCTGTTGTGTCAGATTTGTCAGATGTCACTCCAGTGCAGTAAGGAAGAAGGTTACCACTGGACATTTTAGGTGCATATGTGGGGTTTGTGCATGAAGAAAGACTGTGCCAAAAACTAAGTCCAGACTCCAGAGTTAAATGGCTGATACATGCTAAATTTCTGTACCAATTAACTCTTTTCTTAGCCAGCAGCTTTGGTGGGGGGGGATTCTGTTCAGGCTGCCCATATGCTGGGAATAAATTTTACAGTACTAAATTTTTAAAGAAAAAAGGTAATGTAGAGTAAAATGCTAAATTTCAGTCACATCATTAAAAGTGATTTCCTGCTATGCTAAAGCTAGTTTTCTGTTTGAATTTGAATATTTTAACTGTTTTCTGTTTATCACATTGCTGTATTTAATAGAAGTGTTTGGTCTTTTTAAAATCGGAATGACAGTAGGTAAATCTAATCTGTACTTTTTAAGTGGCATATTTTACTTTGCTTGTCCACAATACAGTTTGTCAGGGAAAATAATTGAACCACACTTGAATGTTGTGGATTTTTGCTTTGAGAGTATTTTGTTACTTTTCTGAGCTCAAACATAAATGTTTCACAGAGGAATATGCCACTGAGTATTGGGATTTGGGTAGAAAATATATATGGTGTGAATGAGAGGAAATAAATGAGGTATTTTGGGCAAGTTTCTTCTTTTTGCTACTCGATTGAAAATGACATATTTTTTTTAATGAACTCTAAAAATACTCCTGATTCTATTGCACAGGTGTCTTCTTGGGTTTCTGTCAACAGGTAGAGACAAAGGACAGCAACATCTAAACTTTTCCCAAAGCTTAACAAATATAGTATTAGTAGTGTTATTGTGTCCCTACATTGGAAAATTAAATATTTTTCTATTATGATTTATCACTTACATATTTTTGCTAAGTAAGACAATACTGCTTAGTAAAAGCAAGTTCTCAACTCCAAAACTACTGAGAGTATCTGCATTATACTGCTTCTGCCTTCAGCTACAGTTTGTGCATCATGCTACCAGTGATATTAAAGCGATTTTAGATTTTGAAAATGCTGCTGATGCTTTTGAGAAAGCACGCAGGATCACTCTCAAGGAGAAAAGACAATGCAGAAAGAATCGTGCCTTGCAGAATATATCTCCTAAGGAGTCTTTCTGCTGTGCCTTTTGCAATTGGACATGTCTATCTCGTATTGGCCTTTTTAGCCACCAACGCGCTTGCAACAAATGTGGGTAGAGCCCTTCCCAAATCTTCATTCGTAAAGCCTAGCCATGAATGAATGAGATTTTGAAAGACTAAAGACTTGTTTTTGAGCTGATCACTTGCCAAGACATGAAGTTTGGTTACTTTTTTTAACACTAGCTTTGTTCATTAATTCATTATTGGAGGATATAACTTAAACCATTACAAATTTCAGTGTTACCCTGTGTTTGTCCTGGAAGCTTTCAGTCCAGACAGCAGTTCACTATCCATTTCTTTCCACTGACAAAGTGAGTGAATTAAGGTAAAACTGTCTCATAATCATGAAGCATCTCTGTTGCCTACAGTATTCCATCAGGTGCTTTTTCATGTGGCTGACAAAAGACCCTCATTTGAATGCTGAGTAGTGTAAAGGCCATTATAAGCTCCTGACCTCTGAATTCTAAAACGTCCCCATCTCTCATGATTTAAATGTTTATAGCCTGAGGTGCAGAGACCAGGAAAGGATGTTTGGTCCAGAGGCAAGTCTCAGTACTGCCAAGATAATGATCTTACTGTGAGTAAGAGTTATTCTGAAAGAAAAATAGTACCGTTTTACAGCAACAATTTATTGGAGACCTTTAAAAAATAGTTTTCAGGTGCCAGCTAATCCCAGTTATCATAACATTATTGCTATCACTTTAAGAAAAATACCTGACAATTGCAGGGGGGAAAAAAGTCAAGTCTTTGATATCCATTTGGGTTCATTCCCAAAGGGATATCTTTCAGCTGTTTTGTACAACTTTACAAGCAAACCAAACTTTAGAAAACATAGGTATTGATGTTCAGTTCAGAGTTTAAAGTTAATGTTTAAGATTGTTCTTATGTGCTTGAATTGAATCATAACTCATGTTTAAGTCTATTGTTTCTGCGTGGAACTCTAGAAATAACCTTATGCTCTTCGTAAATTGAATGAATATCAGATAGTGATGCAGCATGTGCCTTTTTGAGAAAATTTGGGAAGACATGTTTGAGGAATAATTAGTGCTAGTGAACAAAAGTTTTCTTTAGAGGTTGAAATACATCTTCGGTTATTGGTACTGCTTCATTTGAAGTGGTTGAATAACCCGTGTCCACTAACCATCTTTTCTGGGTGCTATCTGTCTAATGGTTCCTCACTGAATGGTCCTGTTGGGTACAAAAGTCCTCTAGTGATTTCTTCCCGGAAACTGGATGTATGGAAGCCTGTTACGTAAACTGTATAGTGGGCAGAGGGGAAAAAGAGTCTTAGTATCTACTACTTACTGTGTATGTACATGTAGAGAATAAGTTACTCAGTCTCTTCCACCTTTTAGTGAGGATCTTGCCCCTGAAAGTTCTTAGTTAATATTTACGCATTTTTTATTGTTCTTTTTTGTAATTCTTGTGCTTTTCCTATATCATGTGATGCTGTTGTCTCACTTGGATTACAAGCTCTTGGAGGCAGGTGTGAGGTGCTATGTGAATATGGTGTGGTAGTACATATGAATGTTTTTATCACTTGTTGTTTGTCAGGAAACTGGTCACTGCAAAACACAGTTGCCTGTAAATGCCACCAGCAAGCTTTGAATTCTATCCTGGAGATGTCTTGTACCCAAATGCTACTGTTCATATTCCCTGTTCATTCAAAGTTTCAGTTCAGTTGAGCTCTTCCCTGTAGACATATCCATGAACATGTTTTCCATTGCCATCTGTAATAGGTCTGTTTGCTTTGGTAACCTTTGGTCTTTTCCAATTTAGTATTGAAACCATAATTTCTACGTCTTTTCTTTCAGTTAATATATTTGGAAGTTGTTCTTGATTATCTCTGCAAGTGTACCATCCAATAACCAGTGCATCCTGGTCTGGATAGGAAGGCCTTCCTGCCCTCACAACAGGATCTAGAGTGTACTGTTCTTTGTATTGCAAAATAATCCAGTCATTCTTAATGTACCTCTTGCAACAATACTGTCATGTTTTTCTAGACATTTCTTTTTTTCTTAAATTACAAGCTGCTTCTGCCCACTTCTGACTTTATTAATATCGTTTGTGCACCCACACATGGTATTTTGACATCAACAAATATCATACACATTGTTGTAAAACATGTATCTTGATCACTCTTTCATCATTCTTCATGCTTATATTTTCAGAGATGAGGTAATAATTTTAAAACCTTAGAAAATTAAGCAAAGGTACAGTAACAACCTGCATACTTAGCAAATGCACTTTTAAAACTAGCATCCTGGGGTTTTTTTCCAGTTAAATAAACACTGATGTATTCAAGTTATTAATTTTACAGGGTTGCAGCAAAGAAAACTGATAATGTATTAGCAGGACAGTAGGAAAAGAAGGGAGAATGCTGGGCTGGATATTATCGGTTTCTTTTTTAGGAAACAGAAATTTTAGAGCAGAGAAAACCAGAATGTTTCCAAGGCACCAGAGCTTAGCTGAATGAATGCTCTGAAGAGCAAGTAAGTCCATGTGAATTGAATTGTGTGAATAAACACTATTTTAAAAAAATCTACAAAACCTCAAACCCCTTGAGTGGTAGTCAAAGATGCAGAATGGCAGTAGGGGGTCGATAATAATCATTAAACAACTACTACAGGTTGGGATAATAGAGGAGACAACGTAAGAGAGATAGGAGACAAGCTAGAGAATTAAGCTTGAAATAATTGAAGTGGAAGCTAGTGTAAGAGTACAAGCATGAAGGAAGTAAGACAGCATATAGCTGAAATAAATTGCAGGAGAAAAAGAGAACAGGTGGGAAAGTTGAGGAATAGGAGAGGAGGGATCCTCATATGGCTCTTTACGGTCAAAAAAAGTCTACAAAAGATAGTAGCAGCAGTAAAGTCTAGGGACAAAAATAGGGTTTCAGTAAGGTCAAGAAGCAGGGGAGTTGTTAATGTGTATTTTAGTGTAATGTTGTGACAGTTTGAGCCACATTAGAAATCTAAAATCCAATTTTTTAGACTTCTCCCCACCCCTTCTCAACAGTTTATCCTAACACTGGAGAGAAACTTTCAGGCCAGAGGCCTGTGTAGGGGAAGGGGGAAGTATATACATTTATTTACACAAATAAATACTATACAAACTAAAGGCAACTATATATATATATATATATTACATTACTATCAGTCAGTCCTTTCAAGGCCCTCCTTTAACTTTAGTCCAGGAGCAGCCTTTAAGGCTGATATGTAACACAGTCTTTTGCTGTGGGAGTGTTCTGGGCTCCTGAACACTCCCTCCTCACCAAGTTCCAGCAGTTGTTTGTTGTAGTCTCTCCTCCTCATGAAGTCCGAGAAGATAGCTTTGAGTCCTTGTTCTTCTGCTGCTGGTGATTCCTCCCTCTCGGTGTCTCACCTTGGTTCATAAACTGCTGTAGTGTAGCTTATCAAGCGTCCACATCCTGGAATCTTCATTCCTCCACATCAGTTCTCAGCTGCCCCCGGTCAGCTTCGGCAGGCAACTCTCGAGCTCTTGGCTCGTCTCCAATTTCGCCTGGGACTCTTCCCGAGCACCGGGCCTACTTCCACAGCCCAGTCTCTTGGCTCAGCTTCAATTCTGAGCCCCTCCTCTACTTACAGTGGAGGGAAAGAAAAAGCCCCCCTCTACAGCTTCACTGCAGAAAAGGAGGGGGAAGAGAGGGCTTGGCTGCAAAGCCTGCCTCTCTTCTCTTACCTCAGGTGCTGTGAATCCCTTCCTTCACAGCACACACTCCAAATGCTGACTCTAATTCTAGCCAAAGGCTGAGCTGGGGGGTTGCAGGGCTCCTCTCTCCCCCCTGGAGGGGAAGAGAGGGAGCCCAGCCACCCCTTGGCCTTCAACACCTACACGCAGCAGACACCAACAGCAAAACAACCAAAACTGCACTGCCAACCGTTTACTGTGCTGTGATAGATGATTTTGAGCAGAAGCAAACAACATGAGTGGTGACTGGCTCTCCAGGGAACACTGTCCTGGCACCCAATCACCTCTGAGCCCCCCCAGCCTCTCAGGGGGGGCTGATTTCAAACTGTGACAAATGTGATGGAAGCTGCAAGAAAAAAAAATATTTGGATGAATGGCAAGAGAAGTTCTGAAATACATCTTACGATGCTAAGAAAATGCTAATAGTGATATGCAAGAGTGGTGCCACGCAAGTGTACACCTGACATGACTTTTTGCTACTTGACAAAAGTCAGACCTACACTTTTCTTGAAAGTTGTTATTCTGTTGCCATTAAATTCTCTCTATGATAAGTTAAAATGATTTAGCTGAAGATCATTGAATATCCTGCATTGGAAGGGATCCACAAGGATCGTAGAAGTCCTCCTGGCCCTGCACAGGACCATCCCCAAGAGTCACACCATGTGCCTGAGAATATTGTCCAAACACATCTTGAACTCTGTCAGGCTGGGTGCTGTGACCGCTTCGCTGGGGAGCCTGTTCCAGTGCCCAACCACCTTCTGGGAGATGGTGTCATGTTGGTATATGTTACCTTGTTGGTTGTTACTCACACCTTAATATTCCAGCTTTCTTCAGAAGACAAGATTATTTTTTTTATTAGTAATTTTTTTCCAGTACTTTTATAACACCTATTCCTGGCATTTTTATCTTGCTACTGCTACTTGCTCTTTCAGTGGGAAAGGACAATTCAGGGAAGGTTTATGGAGGACCCAGGTGGGAATCTTTTAGCACCAAATGGCCTTGTGCATTTCTTTGTCATTGATATGGTTTGGCTGCTACACACCTTCATTTGAAGAAAGGCTTTGTCTGTCCCTGGAAATTTTTTGCTTTAACATTAGTTAATATATTTTTATTTTCCCAGACTCTGAAAACATGGTATTCTCTAACAGTTTAGTGTTGTTTACTAGAATGCTTGTTGTTGATGCTCAAGCAAGGAGCATAATCATGGCCATGTTTTTCTACCTTTAAACAAATGGTGCAGAGCATACGCAGAAGGGTTGAAGCTGAGTGTATCTTCATGTAAAGACCACGTTTTTCACTTCCTTCTATTTATGTACCTGAAGAACCCTTACAGTTTTTTACATCCCTGTCCAATTTCAATTTGGGCTGAGCTTTTGCTTTTTGAACTGTGTCTCTGGCAATGCTCTTGTAGTTCTTAGCAGGTATTCTGCTTTTCTGTCTTTGGTATGCTTCTCTTGGTTTTGAGCAGACTCAGAAGCTCAAAGTTGAGCCAAGGGGGTCTCTTGTTCTGCCTGCTTCCCTTACCTTTAAAGGGGATGAAGTATTTTTGTGTTTCCAGGACAGTGTTCTGGAAAAGCTCCCAGCTAGCTTCTTTATCCTTCATGGAAGCTTCCCATGAAGTCCATGCCACAGTGGATACCACTGAGAAGGGTCTGGGTTACATACTCCCTTCAGCTACTTAGGTACATTGCTGAGATTTTCTTCTGAGCTTTGTCTTCTCTAGGCTAAGCAGTCTGTTTTCTCAGCCTGTCTGCATTTGTGAGATCCTCCACTCCCTTAATTGCCCTTGTGACCTTCTGTAGAACTCCCTGGTACGTCTGTGTCTCTCCTTGGACTGGGTAGCCTAGAACAGGACACAACACTCCATTTGTGGCCACACTAGTGGCGAGTGGAGGGGAAAGGTCTCCTCAACCTGCAGGCAGTCCTCCTCCTCGTGCAGCCCAGGAGGCTGCTGGCCTTCTTTGCAGCAAGGGCATGTTGCTGGCTCATGGTCAACTTGGTGTTTTCTAGAACTAGTAAATCTTGTTTTGCAAAGCTGCTTTCCAGTTATTTGGCCTCCAGCTTGTACTGGTGCATGGTGTTGTTCCAGATGCAGGACTTGGCACTTACCTGTGTTGAACTGGGAGGTTCATGTTGATGCATTTCTCTGGGATGTTGAAGTCCCTCTGAAAGGCAGCACAATGCTCTGGTCTATCAGTTGCTCCTCCCACTTATGTATAATTTGCAAATTTGATGAGAGAGCAATCTCTCATCATCCAGGTGATGTTAAGTGGCATTGGACCCAATATTTGAGTCTTGATTAAAGTGCCTTAATCTTGAATGTTACCCCTATATGGATTCCAAATGTGAGTATATTAAGTAAAAAGAATGTGGAGAACGCATGTTAATAATGTGAAGATAAGTGAGTGGACTCTTTTTCCTTGTTTATGATCTCTGTGTGGTTAATGGAATTAGGAAGGTTAGTCTGACAAGTAAAACAGTAGGAGTCTGTGTGTGCCTAATTTGACACAACCTGGTCCTCGTGAGTTATTAATAATACATCTTTGTGTAATAGTTAAAATCCTGCTTTCACAGTAAACATTTAACTTCCTGTAGATTTTTTCCCCTGTATATTCTTCATTTGATACAAGTATTTTCTGGATTTTTTTAAAGTACTAATGCACTGGGTTTGTGTGGCAGGGTTTTGGTAGCAGAAAGCTGCTGCAGAGGTGACTCTCAGAAGCTGCCAAAAGCTTCCTCCGTGACTGGCAGAGCCAGTGCCTGCTGGCTCCAGAGGGACCTGCTGCTGGGCAAGGCCAAGCCCATCAGCAGTGGTGGAAGTGCCTCTGGGATAATGTATTTAAGAAGGAGGGGGGGGGGAAACTGTGCAAGTGCAGCAGGAGAGAGGAGTGAGAATGTGACAAGAACAACTCTGCAGACCCCAAGGTTAGTAGAAAGGGAGAGGGAGGAGGTGCTCTAGGCACTGGAGCAGAGATTCCCCTGCAGCCCATGGTAAAGCTTATGGTGAGGTAGGCTGTGCCCCTGTAGCCCATGGAGGTCCACAGAGAAGCAGAGATCCACCTGCAGCCTATGGGACCCCACGGTGGAGCAGGTGAATGCCCGAAGGAGTCTGTGATCCTGTGGGAAGCCCATACCAGACCAGGCTTCTTGCAGGACCTGTGGCCCTGGAGAGAGGAGCACATTTTCACTCAGGACTCGTGACTCCATGGGGGACCCACAGTGGAGCAGTCTGTTCCTGAAAGACTGCACCTTGTGGAAGGGACCCAAGATGGAGCACTTTGTAAGAACTGCAGCCCATGGGAAGGACCCATGTTATAGAAGTTCATGGAGGACTGTCTCCCATGGGAGAGGCCACATGCTGGAACGGGAGGAGAGCGTGAGAAGTTCTTCCCCTGAGGAAGAAGGAGCGGCAGAGACAGCCTGTGATGAACTGACCCCAGGCCCTGGCCTCTCCAATGGGGGGAGGATGGAGAGAATCAGGAATAAAGTGCTAAGAGAACTTCTCTGTCTCCGACCCTCCAGGACCCACTCTGGCAGTCACACTTGCACCACCTGAGCTGGGACCAAGGCCCCTTTGCAGCTACACCCCCACATTCACAGAGTCAGACCAGGTTTCCTTACTGGCTTAATTCCAGGTTTCCCATCGCACAGTGTTAGATGTCTTGATCCTTCAAATAATTTAATCATGATGTGATAAAAAAGTAGCAACTCGAGCTGGTGCCTCTGAGAGGGACCCTGAACAAAGGAAACCCTGGGCTTTTATACCCTCACATTCTAAGCGCCGGAGAGTCTGGAATCCTTGTTTCCTGCCCTGTCTCTGAGTATTGGGTCCCCTGGCTGGGCCACAGGTGCCCTTTGTTGTGCAAAGGGTCAGCAGGTCACAGGCTCTTGCCTTGAGCTCCACCACCCAGAGCTCACCCTGCAGCTCAAACTGCAGCTGCTCGCTGAGCCACCTGCACTGAATATATTCCTCCACAAAAAGTAAGACTGGGAGGAAGGGAGGGGTGGAGGAAAGGTGTTTTTAAGATTTGGTTTTATTTCTTGTTATCCTGCTCTGATTTGATTGGTAATAAATTCAGTTCATTTCCCCAAGACTTTTGCCCATGACGGCAACTGGTGAGTGATCCCTCCCTTCCCTTATCCCAACCCAGGAGGCTTTTGTTATTAAGTTTCCTCTCCCCTGTCCAGCTGAAGAGGGGAATGATAGAGCAACTTTGATGGGCACCTAGTGCCCAGCCAGGGTCATCCCACCACAGCTCATCCATTTCAGTCCAGTAGACTGGATTCAGGTAGGAGCCACCTTTGGGATGTATTATTTTGTTAGCACTTGATTTCCCACATTGTAATTTCTTCTAATCTTCTTAGGTCACTTTGTCCGTTGTGTTACCATATTTTTTGTGGTTTGTTTTTTATACATTATCTATTCTTACCTTGAAATGTAATCTTCAAGTGACTTGCTTTTTGTTTAAGTAGAAAATAGTTTTTGTAAGTATGTTTATATGAGCTAAAGGCAGTCAGGTTAGCATGGTTGGTGTAGGGTATACTGCTTTCTCTTCACTTGAGAGCATGTTGTTACACTGATTTGCAGTAAGTAAAACACAAGCAGAACATTAACCCTTTGGAATAATAAGGTATAGAAGATTTACAGACAAAATTGCTTGAAGAATAGGCAGATTAAAATGGAATACTTTCTAATAAAAGTCTCTTATTGCAGTACTGTGAAGTCAGTTTTTTGTCTGTCTTTCACCAGATTGTGCAGGAATGTTGGGCAGCTGAGTTTTGGACTTTGTAAGCAGCACAGAAGCGAAGTGAGTGACATGAAATGACAAAAATTGTAATGCCATTCTGGGCCAGCATCTTGGGGATTAAATTCCAAGAGACCTGTGCACCACTGTGTACTCTCTAAAAAGGGTATTCATTACTTTTGCAGTGAATGTGGACTACTGCAAGTCTACAGAGCAAATAAAGTATTACTGACTCTAACACATGCCATTTAGAGCTCTTGTACTAATATATGTGGATGGATGCAGAAAGGGAATGGTGTAAGCTTTACCAAGAACCAAAACACCAAGTGACTGCAGTTGTTTTTTCCTACTCAGATAATGAACCACGTTGCAGAAGTGAGGACTGCCCCAGTTTGTTGACTACACATGGATGGATGCCTGCTTGGTGGGAGCTTTGTGGGATCTCTGCTTTCCTCCAGCATATAATTTTCTGCTTAGAATAAGATCAGTGTTGTTGAATTCTATTAATTTGACACTGGAACTCTGTCTCTAGGTTTGGCAATGCTAAATGTTAACCTAGTGCAGCAGCTTGAAAAACAGTTTCGTCTTAAAACTACTGCAGATTGGAGTTGCATTAATGTCTAGTGATCATGTTTGCCAGCTGGGTGCCTGTTCCTGTTTGGCATAAGACTCCTCATATTTAGTATCTTATTATTTTTTTCCCCTGACAGTATCTTGACTTCTTTATGCTGGAGTTCTTCATTGCAGAAAAGAGGCCAACATTTAATCTCTAGGAGTTTTATGTTGAAAAGGTATCACATCTTTTAAGGCATGATGGGCTGCAGGAAATGTTTAAACTGCCACTTGCCAAGTCACGTTTTGCTAATCATTTATACATTTAGGTCAGATAATAAAATTGCTACTGGAAGTTCTTACAGCCAGCAAAGAAAATCAAATGCAATTATCTCAATGACACTAATAAATATGGGCTCCTTAACCTGAGCTTTTAAAGGATATCAGCTATAAGCCCATATTCATAGTAGTCTAGAAGATAATTGCATTTTGCATAAGTCAAATGTCAGTTTTATGTTTTACAAACTGTAGTAGTAAAGCTTCGTTTGATCTTCAGCCAGAAAAACCCCACCAGATCATCTCTAAGTCCACCAAAATGGTGGAAAATTATAATTCTGAGATTAAATGATAAAAAAGTCAGAGAAAAAAGTAGAATTTGAAAGTATGACTCTTTAAACTTTTTTTCATACTGTACAGTCTTCTTTCAAATTTAAGTGTGGTACTGAAAGCTTGATAGGCTGCCCAAAAGCTCTGGATATCTTCTGTGCATGCAATTCATTCTTAGATCTGTGTATATTAGTGACAGAACTCTTATTCAGTTAAACAAAATTAATTCCTAGTTTTTATGTGTTTTGTCTCATTTTTAATGCATTGTCTTAAGTTCTGCTTCTTGAGTTACTGCTTCTTGGGTTTTACCAATTGAAAAAATGATCTGTACAGGTTTAATAGAAGGAACACATTTTACTAATATCTTCCCAGACATCCCACTGAAAGCATGAGACACCATAACCCTTCTAGAATACTGATGCAAGGGAGATTTTTATATTCAGTAGAAATGAACATTGTTCATCCAAAAGATACTTGGTTTTAAAAGCTGAACAATTGTCAGTCGTCTTTAGAAACTTGAAACTATTACAGAAGCAGACATGCCATGATTTGTAATAGGTCTGAGTTAGCAATTATTTATCTTCCTAATGTTTACAGATATTTTCTTAATTTCCACTATTAATGTTGTTTTAATTTGTTATTTCTTTTTTTTCTGTTGCATATTGTCACCTTTTCAATCTTTTGATATCTCATCTTGAATATTCAAAAATACTTATGAGCAGTATTAGCATTTTCTCTGCAAGCTTTCCAAGTCCTTTACAGTGATGTCTCCTGACCCTGTTTTTTCCCCAAAGACTTCTGTCACTGTTTCCTTGCCTTCCTCTTGTCATCTTTTTCTTGCTTTGTTGCCAGCTGCCACAAAGCAGTTGCAGTCTCTTTGGCCGCACTTGCAGAGGCCCTCCTGACAGCAGAAGCAACAATACAGAGATGCTCATCCTAACTAGAATCCCAGCTGATACACAGTTCCTGGACCATGCTGCAGTGAGAGGTCTGCCTTACGTGGAGCAAGTACAATTTTAGTCAGGGCTGTTTGCTTGAACTTTGTGCCACGTGTAACCTATATGAGCTTAGCATAAATTCTATGATATTCAATCAATCTGAAAACATCTTATTGATTGAAGTAATCTTTAGCCCAGAACTATTCCAAGATCATTCACTTTTTAAGTTTATCTTACTGCGTTAATAATTTTTTTTTTTAACAAAGGCTGCAATGAAAAAGGAACTCATTACCTCTGGATTTGTTGATGTTATCTGTTATTAGCTTTAATGTCCCTTTGTGCTAGTCAGAAATGTGCTTAGTAGTGCTTTCTGAAATTTCAGCTTGGTATAAAAGTGTGACTTGGTTTATGGTGCCAAGAATTTTAAAAGAAGTGAGTAACACCATTTTGAAAACCCATTGCTAGTAAATCTAAATTTCTTCCATAAAGACAAAAATATACCTCTGAATTACTGGGTTTTGATAGTTATATTCTTCTAAGTTATCATCTTTCATGTATTTTAAACCACAAAATTACAGCATAAAGGAGAAGAAAAACTATAATATTGGACTAACATAGGTGAAGTATTCTTTTTAGATGATTTTGCTACCCAAATACAACTACTGTATTCTACAAGCACATTTGTTTTGAAATTTTAAGAGCAGTGATGAGTCATAAAAATTCATCATCATCATCATGGCTAGGCTTCGCGAACGAAGATTTGGGAAGGACTCTACCCACACTTGCTACAAGTGTGCTGGTGGCTAAAAAGGCCAATACGAGATAGACAAGTCCTGTTGCAAAAGGCACAGTGGAAAGACTCCTTAGGTGGTATCGACAAGACACGATTCTTTCTACGTTGTCTTTTCTCCTCAAGTGATCCTGTGTGCATTCTCAAAAGAGGCAGCAGCATTATAGATAGTGTGTCTCCAGACCTCCCAATTGGAGGCCAGAATAAAAAATTAGTATTATGAAAATAACCCAAATAGATAAAACAGGTAGTACTTCCATCTTCTGCACCTGCTTCTCTGTGCCAGGTTTCTCTTCTTATTCCTGACTCTGTCACCAAAGCTTTACCAACTCATACATTCAGTTCTACCCTGCTTGAACACAGGAGGGATATGTCAGTGTGTGTTCTCCACATGGTCAACTATTGCTGGTTTTCCTACACTTAATGTTTCTTTTCTAAATCAAGCCAATTATTTGGTTTTCACTTTAATTTTCTCCCCATTTGTTCTGGAAATAGTGTTAGAATACAAAAAACCCCACAACCAACCATGGAGAAACAGTAGTTAGCCAAACAGCTCCTAAAAAGCCCACAGTAAATCAGTTCTGTATAAAGATAGCACAGCAGATGATGTAAACTGGGATAGTATAGTTCAGTGGTCAGTCACCAGGAAAAATCTGATCTGAGCATGAGCTTCATGTTTTCTAACAAGGACTCAATCCCAGTTTTACACCTGATATTTGAATTACATATTTGAAAACTACCATGATATTCTGCTGAACAAACACCTGTGAGAGTATATTTTGACGTGGATGATCTCATTTGCGACACAAGATCAGCTATTGGTATATATGCTTTCCTTTTTGTTTTAATTCCCTAATATTTCTGAAAGTAATTATCAGTCTTTCATGGTATGGGAGATTGTATTGGTGGTATAAGTGTGGTTTTATATATATTTTTATATATATATACACATACACACTTATACACATATACACTCTATCTAGTTATACACACATATAATACAGCTTTCTTGTTTTATACTTAGTTTCACTTCCACTTTCTGTGATTCCCTACAGTGAGAATCAAAATTATTATTTCATAAAACATCTGACAATAACATATTATTTCTCTCTGTAGGAATACCCATATGAAATACAGGAGAAATTAATTAGATCTGGACAATGTTCCTCTAAATAGCTTTATTAACTAGGTTATAAATTTTACAGGATAGACTTGACCTGTTGTTATGTATCTATGAAGTGTCGTATGTATTTAAAGCATTATGCACATTTTAAATACTCTGAACCAAACCACTTATGGAGATGGAAAACTGGTAGAGCACACTGTAGTTCTTAACAAGTAATTGTTGCAGAAGACTGCAGTGTTACTACTCTCCTACTGTCCTTATGGGAGTAGGTAGGAGATAGTAAGTTACAGTCCAGAAGTTTTCTTAAGAATTTCAGGTAAGATGAAGATAATAATTACAGACTGAATAGCACATTTGGGTAGTAGGATGGGGGGAAAGTGTCAGAATTCCTCCAAGGAAGAGTGTGCTTTTTCAGCCTGTTGGAGTTCTTTGAAAAAAAGTCGGTAAAGTACATAAAGGTTACCTGTCAGACATAATGTTCCAAGATGTTCACAAAGCATTTGATAAGATTCTTTGTAGTAGGCTGCAAAGAAAATTAATGGTGACAGAGGAAGGAACATAACTTAGGTATGGTTTAAAAACTGATTGTACTGGAAACAACTGTAGATGTAGTCTGCTTCTGAAGTAGCAGTAGGACCAGAGTTAATGAACACTGCTGATTGTGATGAAGAAGGAAGCTGCACAAGGGAAAAATTTGCTTCTGTGTGTTATTTCTGATTAGGAACAGCTGTCCAGATCTGTATGAAACTCCAGATTATAAATGTGGCACAGTCAGATGCACCTAGGTCTAGGTAACTAGCTTAATGGGTAAGGCTTTTCGGACAGAAGCCTATCTTTTGATGTGGATATTTAGTGGAGGATGAAGTACTAAGGGACCACTGTGTTTATGTGACTAACTGCTAACAGAAGATAATTATAATATCTTGTCAGAATATTTTACTTGATAGGGATGAGAAATGGAAATATATTAATTATATCAGAAGCAATTGGTGCACTTAGTCCTTTAAAGAACCAGTGAAGTACAAAATGCAGTTAAGTATGTCATGACTGACTTGCAATGATTTATGAAAAAATAACTTTAATTTATTTTAGAGGAGGGTTAGAGAGTTGTAGAACTGCTCAGGTTGGAAGAGACCTCAAAAGATTTTGTGGTTTAACTTTTCTTGGGAAAGGGAGGCTGTATGAGATTACCTAGCACTCTGTCCAATCACATATTGAAAACATCCAGTGATGGAGATTCTACCATGACCCTGAGAGGTTATTCCAGTGCTTGAAGACAGGCTTTAGTGAGGTATTCTGGAAAATTAATTGACTGTATCTTTTTACCCTTTCCAAAAAATAATAAAAGAAGCAGACAGTTGTAAAATTAAGAAGCGCATTAAAAACCTGTAAAATGAAATAATTATGTACTATAGTCACCCTGTGAAAGTAATTAACTCTACAGGGCATTTAATAAAAAACTGAGGCTTGACATTAATTTTCTGTAAATATTGCATCCCTAGCAGCAAATAAATCAAGATGACTCTCCATTGCAGAGTGCTTTATATTTGCTTGTAAATCTGTCTAAGACTTGTGGAAAAAATGCTATCAGATTGGAAAAATGATATTTTACTGTTCTTTCTCTCAGGTGGAAATTACTAAGCAAGTTGATGATCAATGGAAGTTCAGACTGCACCTGTTTACAAATTTGAGTAGGAACTCCTGAAATGTTATTCTTTCAGTGTATTATAACTTCTGAGAAGCAAGGGGCTCAGTTGGTCATTCCATTGGGAGCAGTCAGATGCTGGAACACACCTTAAAGTTAACTCTCTGTGTCCATTATCTTTGTAGGTCATGAAATGATCCTGGTCATTTTATAATTTAGAAGTCCCACATTGTTATTGCAAAGGAACATACAGAGGGGGTTATTTCTCTGTACCTGTACATACGTATTAACAAAAGGTCTAATGCCTGACTGAATTCACATAGTTTGATTGCATTGTTGCAGATTTTGTGAAACAGAATGAAGACACAACACTTAATGACCACCATCATGCACTGGATCATGTTTGCCTGTTGTAATGGGAGAGGCATGAGGCTTGGATAGAAGAATCTGAAACCTCATCACTTGAAAATGAACTGGAATACTCCTCTGCTAGGCAGCCTGTGTAGGACATGGAAATGTGGTGAGGGAATCAAAGAGTATGTGTTCTGTAATCCTCTGCCCTTTGTTCTGTCATATGCAAAGGCTTTATCTATGCTGTTAAATTAAATGGGATAGTACTCAGGCACAAGGACTGGCACTTTTGCCCACACTTAAATTTCCTGATATGGTTTTAGGGCAGTCCAACTGGAATTCTCACAGACATGGCCTGGGCATGTTTCAGAGTGTGGCACGAGCTTGACATTTGCCTTTGTTACAGGAGTTTAGGCAAACGCGTGAGTTGTGTGTGATAGCTGGTCTTGGGACCAGAGGAAGTTTGTTGACCCTATTATATTTAGTTAGTTGGTGTAAATTAAGATGTTGATAATGTGAAATCCCTTTCATTTGTCTTTTCTCCTGCTGTCAGGTTTGTACAGTTTCACATCATGATGCTATTTTACTCATCCTCATCATACGATTTCCCTCTCCATTCTCAACAAAACATTCAAACTTTCATACTACAGTCATGACTTTTTTCTGCCTTTGCTCTTGAGTGCATTTCAGGTGATTTTTCCAGCCTATTTCCCTAAGCTACCATGTTTGCTGCTCCCTCCTTAAAACCTCAGTTATTCTGTGTTATTTAATAAATGATTCAGAACTGCTGCAATTTGAAAGAGTGGATTAAAAAGCAAAGCATGTACCATCTCTCTCCCAGTCTCCTAATTTTCTCCCTACTTCCTTTGCATTCACACGCTCCAACATGGTTTTACTTTTGCTGTATTTTAGGTTATAATTTCCTTAGGATGCATTTGTGCCTCGTTCTGGACTTTTTAAATGAGTAATGGGAAATGGTGATAGGAATGTTTTGCTTTTCAGAAGCTTCTGCTAATCTTTCTAAAGGCATAATGCTGCTGATGGCCACAGAGTTGTCCATTCATATTATTTATAATTATGATGATCTAAGATCAGTTATGTGTTGAAAGTAGATAACTGTTCAGTGTGAACATAACTTCTATATCCATTTTTTTTGTTTGATCAGGTGATTCTTAAGGAGTAAAATAGAATTCCCAATGTTTGGTGTCTTGTAGCACTTTAAAAAAATCGTCACTAAAGCACAGATATCTGAAAAAAATATCCATTTTTGTTTACATGATAAGGTTTGGTACATATGGTTTTAAAACAGTCTTAAATAACAAAATTGGAAAAATACAGCCTAACTTTCCATAGTTGTGTTTCTACAGATGCAATTGTATAATGCTGGACCCTCTCTACTGCCTGGTAATATTAGTTTTGCCAGATAGCATCTGGAAGACTGGGCATTACATGGCATGAGTACTTGACTAATATCTGTCTGAACTGACTACAATACTGACAACTGTGTATTCAAACCAGTTCCAGAATGTTTATGGGGAGGGTTGCACTTTTCAGATATCTGTGCTACATGTGGTAAAGGATCCAGAAAAGTGCTTTGAGAGCTCAGCTGCTGCTCAGGTGGTTTTGTCCTGACTATGAATGAATGTGGTGTCTGTACATCCTTCTCTGTGTAGTTATTAATTCCTGCAGTCACTTTGGAGACAAAGCTGTGCTCCAAGGAGGTTTTCTGATTTGAAACAAACTGCTAGGGTACCCTGAGTAGAAGAAGAACAGGAGCTTTGAATAAAATCTTCTTTATGACAGTACCTGAAATATAGAACAGAAGTCCTAAAATAATTTGAACAGGTTGCTCTAAAAGCTCTGGGCAATCTGTTTTTCTCTGAGAAGACAGAGATGAGTTAAATCAAAATAGATTTTGCCAAGGACTGTTAATTCTTTAGTTAACAAATGTCTTTTTTTTTATGATGAGAAAAAAGATTTTTAAAAAGTTTATATTTGAATGGTAAATATATTTGGGTTTGTTTCGTGTAATCGCTATGAACTTGCCAGTTTCTTGGCAGAGGGATGGGAAAAAAATATATTTCATTTGCAGTGTGTTGCTAAAATTAAGAACAAATATTACTTAAAATTAAGGACAAGCATATTTTATAAATCTTGCATAGATTACCCAATCTATCTTGTAGTACATTAAAACATATCCATACTAATAATTTTTGTTTAAGTCAAGGTAATGGACTAGAAAAAAATACAGTGCACTGCATCACGATTGGTGTTTTAAAAATACATGAAGAGGTGTTTTCCACCTGTCGAAATGTTCTGTCTGACAGTCAGCTGGCTTGGATATTTCCCAACCTGCTTAAAGTCTGACTGTGCCTTGTATCTTGTTGCTTGTGTCTGCAGTGGTTGGCTTCTCTCTTTCAAGAAGAGTGAAACTGGTGCAGGCAGATAACTCAGATTCTGTGCTACCACAGTCCTATTAAAATTTTATGAATTTTGAGGATCTAGGAGACCAAGGAATGGCAATACAGTTATTCCAAGGCATTAAGTTAGCCTGGAGAACACCCTGCTGCTAGAAGCATGTTTTTCTTTCCAAGAAAATGGTGTGGCGTCCCTTTGTAGTGCAAAGGTAAAGTAAGGTTCTTTTCTCTCCAAGTCGAACAGGGAAATGTATGTTTTTGACTCTTCTATTACAAAGACTTTATTGAAACTGCTTTCTTTTGGCATATGAAGCATCATTCAGAGAACTGGAAGGAAATAGTCTTAACAGGGAAGAGTTCATTTTACACTGAATATACCTACAGTTTATAGTCCCAGAAAGCATGAAGGAATTTCTGAATCAAATGGGTCTCATCTAAAGATTGGAGCCGGATGTTGTCCAAAGTTACCTCGTATACTAAAAGGATGTAGTCCTCTAATGTAATTTGAGAATGAAAAATGAACTGAAATCGTCATGTTCTCAGGGACATACTGTTGCTTTACAGAAAAGTGCTTAGAAGAACTGCCCTGCAATATGTCTTAAGATTAATTGAAATGTTAGAAAACTGAGTGGAAATTTGTCTATTGATATTAATATCCCAAAGTAAATGTTACTAATCAAAAGCTCTGGCTTGATTATGAGGACTGTCTAGATGTGATAATTTTGAAACCCTAAGTAGAAATCAGGCTAAAATAGTAAGACTAGTAAGACATCTTCCTTCTGAAATAAATATATACCACAAAGAAGTTATTTTTTTTTAATCAATAAAGTATTAAAGTATATTGGGAAAAAACTCAAATAGTTTAAATTTTTTTAATAACTGATAACTCAGAGGTAACTAACAGACCATTGTTTTCATAAAACTCTGAACCATGCCACTAGATCTCCATGTGCTATAAACCCCTCCCTTATAATACATTTAAAATGTCTATTTCCTGCTGAATTAGGTGCCTGTATCTGTCAATACAGCATTGCCTGTCCAGACTCTGCCTGCCTCTAACTGAGGTACCTGTAATTCTCTATCACTGTTTTCTCAGATTTACACTTTCAAACCAGTATTTCATTACATTTTGTATGTCACAAAGTGCGTTTATACGCAACCAGTATAGTACTTTCAGATGCTGGGACAGTCTGCATAGTGAGGATGACCCATTAACACATTCACATTCTGTCTTGCAGAATGAGTTGTTTGGGATGACACTCTTCTTGGTTTATGTAACATTTGGGTGCAGTTAGATTTTTACTAAAGCACCTATATTTATAAGATAAGCTCTATGCTCTCATTACAGTTGATGGAGATACAGTTAATGCAGTCTGTGGAATGGGGAGAATGTCCATTTCAGTGAGCAGAGCTATTTTCCTGGTTTCATTAACTCTATTGGTTAGGATACCTAAGGTGGGATCGGTTCATTTATCTGAATACGATCCAGTACTGTTTCAGATGTCCCATGGTGTCAGAGACATCATCCAACCTGAGAGGTACAGGTATGACACAGGGCCTGTGGGAGACTGGTACCCTTTACAGAGGGGTAGCTGGAGGCTAGACAGGTTTCTGACATCTTAGGTAGTAGTAAATCACTGTATTTAGGTAACTGAATCAAATCCTGCACTTTCAATAGAATTTAGGTATCTCAATAGGAAGCTGAATTCCATGCAGGTCTGAGACATCTATGGAAGGATTGCAAGTAAGACATGGAAACCTGTAGATTTGCATGCTGCTGCACTGTCAGCTTCAGGACAGATGAAGTATCTTTTGGTATCTCAGACTGTGCTAGGGGCTTAAGATTAAGCAATTGAGGTAAGGGTAGAATAAGTGACCTGGGGCTGTCAGGTTAATGGGTGGGATAAACCCATCTAGAGCTTATGTGATGGACTGACCCTGAGGAATCTAGGGCCTTCCAGGCTGATGTGCATCAAAGTCAATTGCATACATCTTGACTCTCCTCTGTTTGGAAGACATTAATTATGTGAGCATCCAGACAGTTATTCCTGCAATATCCAGCTGGTGTTCTTACTTTAAGACAAACCACATTGCACGTCAGAGATGGTGGAACACGTCATCTTTCTTTGCCATCACAAGCCCAGAGTACCTTAGGGCAGGCTTTTATCTTGAAATACAGGGAATACTTCTTAAGCCTTTACTTAACCATTCATTGCTGCTTATTTGGGTGGAATTTCCTAATGGCATCAAAAGACCATAATAATGAACGCAGGTCAGCCTTTACAGAAGAATGTGCCATTACTAAAATTTGCTAGCAGGAAAGACAAGACAAATGGTGTCTTATATTTATATTCCAGTATATAAAATGCAATTGTAATTGGAAAATGTTTAATAGTGGTCATGGTAGAAGTGAAAATTGCTTTATAATTGTATATTAACTTTTTGGGGTTGAAGAAGTTTATTCAAATTTAATCCATAAGGAAAAGCATTCATGATTTTTTCTAAAATATTGAGGCAGTCACTGACTCTAGGTAAAGGTTCTCAGTGACTGCTTCTGCTAACTCAGGTTTTCTAAAAGGTAGATTGTACATACTGCTGAGACCTATTGCTTATTGTTGACACATTTAACAAGTGTATGAATATATGTAACTCAGTCTTTCCAAATAGCTCTAAATATACCATATTTTTGCTTTAGACTTCTTAGTATCACTGATATTTTGAAACAGTGCTCAGATTTGACTTCAGTATGTTGTACAAGGCTGCTTTATATTATTTAAATTCCTTAAATTCTGTTAGTGCCAAGAGGAAATTCCTCAGAGCCAATTTGGGTTTTAATGCAAAAATGCAGGCATCTTACTTGCACCAAATTACCCTGTGAATGTTTATCATTGTAAAGATTGATTACAAGAAAGATATTGTTTGTCAAGAGCTTTATGGGAAAGAATGGGAAGGACTTGAACTAGCCATAAGATGAGAGAAATTGGATATCTGTTTTCTTCATAACAGTTACATCTTTCCAAGAAATATAAGTGGCTTGCTGGTGGACCCTTAAGAATTAATAGTTGAATTGCAGAAACTATAGTAACTGTAGATTTTTGTGGGAAAAAAGATCACTGTCTGAATAGTGAACTGGAAACATCTTGATATCACTCACATTGCTACTCTCTTGTGACCTACATAAAGAAACAGTACTAGTATTTCCAACAAATTTATTTTTATGCTAAGAATATCGGACCTTAAATCAGTTACTGAATCCAGAAGTAGTATAACATGAACGGCACTACATAACATACGCAAACACTGAGTCTGTCCCTCTGACACATAGTCATCCCAATTCACCTGAACTTAAACATTGAAGTAAGCTGCATTCTCAGGCCAGTAGTGCTGTTAATGCATTGTGAGGCTTGCTTAACTTCCCAAAATGTTTAACAGATATTTCTTCTTTATGGAATGCATTTGGAAAAACTGCATCAATTTTCCTAAATATTTCTTTTAGTCTGATTAGTTGAAGAGGTTGATACATAGGCCTTAATCTGCTGAGACTGTGTACATGCTTAATTTCATAAATTGGAATACTTGCAGTCAGTTATGGAAAATAATCTCAAAGGTTTGTCCCTAAGTTGTGACAACTCCATTGTGAAACAGTCTGATAAGAGAAAGGTGCCTGAAAGGCTGAAGGTAATCCGTGATCACAGGAAATCTTTGACAATTATCAATTTCTGTGGGATACGAAATGTGTACTTCAGATTAGGCAGTCTGTTCATTCCTTTCTTGATTACTTAATGTAGAAGCTAGTTGTCCTTGTTAATCAGTCTGAAGAGATGAGCTCTCCATTTTTGCTTCCCCAAGAGATTTAATATTTTTAACACAGAAAAAAGATTTTGTTGATATAGTAATCTTGTTTCTTTCAATCAACCCATTGTTCAGCCAGCTGCAGTTTTGGGCTATTACTTTGTGCCAAAAAAGCCACAATATTTGCTTTCCTTCTGACTAAGAGGTATGAATCCCTCAGGCAGGGGCCACACCTTGAGTACTGTGTCCAGTTCTGGACCCCTCAGTTCAGGAAGGATATTGAGGTGCTGGAGCAGGTCCAGAGAAGAGCAACGAGGCTGGTGAAGGGACTTGAGCACAAGTCCTGTGAGGAGAGGCTGAGGGAGCTGGGTTGTTCAGACTGGAGGAAAGGAGGCTCAGGGGAGACCTCATCACTCTCTACAACTCTCTGAAAGGAGGTTGTAGGCAGCTGGAGGTTGGTCTCTTCTCCCAGGCAGCCAGCAGTAGGACAAGAGGGCATGATCTTAAGCTGTGCCAGGAGAGGTTCAGGTTGGATATTAGGAAGAAATTTTTACAGAGAGAGTAATCAGACATTGAAATGGGCTGCCCAGGGAAGTGGTGGATTTACTGTCCCTGGGGGTTTTTAAGATGAGACTGGATGTGCCCTGGTCTAGTAACCACGGTGGTGTTGGATCAAGGGTTGGACTTGATGATCTCAGAGGTCTATTCCAACCCGGTTGATTCTATGATTAACCTGTAATCCATGCAGAGCAATCTGGTTTAACATATTTTGCATAATTAATACAGATATCAATTAGTGATGGGTACCATAGTCTTTTGACAATCATTTAAAGTTGGGAATTGAGAACTCAACCTGTGTTAGAACTATAACATTGTCTTCCTATTGTGACTGCTTTCTATGTTCTGTCTTAATGTCAACACACAGTATAGAAAGGAATTGTGAATTGTCACATTGCAGAAAGAAAAAAACTTTTATGATAAACTTTCTCATTGGTCTGAGGGTACTGTTTGTCTGGACTTTAGTTTCTTGGAATTCATCATTAAACCCTGCTTTTATCACACGGAATGCAGTGGTGCTCTAGTACAACAGTTTATGCATACCCTGGTTGCAGTAGCCAGGGTTTTGACTATTATTCCTACATGTGTTGGTCAGGTTATTTGGTCTCTACTACTTTATTTACTGTAGGTAACACTGATCAGTTATGCTGAGGGCTTTTTGTCTCAACAGAGCCACAAAGAAATCCTTTTTTAATGAGACAGCAGAATGTTCATGTATGTGTTAAGCATGGATAGTATATGATTATCATTTAACATTCCTTGAAAACTTAATGTAAAATAAACATACAGAAAACTAAGAGTAGATTTGGGAGCAATTTGGAGCATTTTTTGAGGTCAAGTGTGAGTCAGAACAATTTCAAAAGAATTTTTTCCCCCACTTAATAATTAAATGTTTCAGTTTTAATAGAAATTTCACTCTAGCTCTAGCTGACTTGCATGTTCGCAGAGTTGTTTAAAAGCAGTGCCTACTAGGTCTGTGTTGTTTTTTGGATTATTTCAGATTGACTGTTGCCAGAGGTAATGTTTAAATTAGAGCTACCTTTATTAAAGCTTCAAAATTACCTGTGTATAGTCTATAGTTCCAGTAATACAATAGTTCTAGTAAAAGTATAGTTCTAGTAATACAACAGAGCTCCTTGTTAGAACAAGAGGTAGATGGTTGTATTTTATTATTTTGACATTTGATGGCATGAGTTTGAAGTTCTGGATGTCTAATATATATGAAACCTAATAATTTTAAATCTAGCTCTGTATGATGGCGTGATTTTCTAACTCTACCTAAGAAAAATGTCCTATCTTTTTTTTCTTTACTGATCTCTTTGTTTTTCCTTTTACATTCATTACAATGTTACATTTTTTTAGTAAAAAAGCCTTTGAGGAAAAAATAATAAATTTTTTTGGAATTTTTGAAAGGATTCATCATTTTGCTCTTCCCCAAAATGCATTTTGTACCATACTCTATGTAATCTTGAGACTGGATGTGGCACTTGGTGCCATGGTCTAGTAACCATGGTGGTAGTGGATCAAGGGTTGAACTTGATGATCTGAGGTCCTTTCCAACCCGGCTGATTCTATGTTTCTGTGATTCTTCTTCATTCAGAGGGAAATTGTATAATGCTACGCAGTGACTTCATCAGAAGACTTTTGGAAGTGCCTTCTGATGTTCCAAAGGAGCCTCTACTCAGAATTTGTAGACATGTATGTGTATCTGTTCAGACTGAGGAGGAAGTTAATCAATGAATGAGGCTGTTTGCCTGAAAACCTCTTAATGGGACTTAGGTTCACCTCCTCTCCTAGCACTGCCTGGCTGTAATGTGGGCGCTTCCCTGCTAAGTCTGAAAGCTTTCTGCCAGCATTACTGCACTCATCATGTTCAGGAAAATTATTTTAAAGATGATTACCACTGCTGTCATACCTTGGAATTCTCTCCCATGGGGGTGCATGTATTTAACATCAGTTCCTTGGGTACTCATTAGGGAGTAGTGGGCACAGATATTCAATGGATCAAATTCTGTCTTGTTCTTGGCAGCGTATGAATCACTCACTTGTGTGGACTACCCATCTTTGCAAGTATTACATTACATGTGCTGCTTTCTGCTGATTAGAGGGGAGACTTAAGGTGCTTGTTCTAGGACAGTCACTTGAAGATCTACTTACCCAAGACTTAGATAATTCAAGGCAACCTGCATTTAAAGAAGTGGACCCTATTCCATGATTCCCACATCTTATGCTATAATTATGATCATGAACAAGAAGAACAGCAATTGCTTTTTCTGCACACGCTTTTTTTTGCTTATCTAGCTTTCAGCAATTGTGAAGAGTGAATCCACATACATATTTCAGTGTCAGCTTTGAAATGTGTAGATCTTTGACTTTAACTACATAGTAAGTAAGTAATGCTTTAATGTCTTCAGAGTGTAAAGGCTACTGCTTTCTTCAGGATGGGCAGCTTGTGACATAGACTTCTGGGCATTGCTTTGTCATAGTTCGCATTTGTAACAGTGGAGTAATTAGTAAAGCTGCTAATGCCTGCAGAGCCAACAGCAGAGCACTGTTCTGGGTTCAGCAATAGCATTTTTGGAGCCTGAAACACTAAAATGGGCTACCTCACAATTTTATCTAAATACAGCCACTGTATAGCAATAACTACTGCATAGTTATTGCTACACTTCTTCACTCATTAAGTGCAAAGTAATAATAATAATAGCTTCAGAAAATATATGGAAAGTAAATACTACTTTCAAATTTTTGTGAGAAAAAATAACTTCTCTGCCTTTCATAACTATTGCTATTAGTCATTTATACTTAAATCCATTTGCCTTCATTAATTTTCCATGACCACTTTAAATTGCATTTATTATTCTGCACAGTGAAAAATACTTGTGGTTCTTGATTGCCTTTTTTCTTCTGTTGTGTACTCTGCCACTCAGGAAGGAATCATAGTAGATTCACTATGTTTTAATAATTTTTCTCAAGGAACTATTTTTGTATGTCGTAAATACGTGTTTGTGATTTTTAAGGAAATACTAAGGAGCTTTCAGGATGCTTATACCATTATGAGGTAAGCACTGGGGGTAGTTCAGTGTGAGGACTGCCTGTAGGCAGAACTCCTGGAGGAGAACCTTGGGGGTGACTCAGGAGTTGGGAATGTGAGAAGGTCAGTTCCCTGATACAGTGTGTTGCTTCAGAAAGTTTGGGAGGCACTATTACTTCAGCCTTTTAAGGTGTTAAAGTTATTTTCCTCTCTAAATGGGTGCCCAGACATACTATTTTATTGTTCAGTTTGTTTTTACTGAATTCTTAGATGTTCCAAATTTCTATCAAGTTCTGTGTTGTTTCCCTGTGGAACACCTAGCTGACTTCTATCTTCATACACATTAATGTTTCAGGTTGATATTTCTCAAGTGCATATTTTCAATGTGTTGATTTATCAAAGATATGTAAACCAATGTTAACTTATTTCCAGTCCAGTGATGATACATGCAATGTATTATATTGCAGCAAGCCAAATGCAAATTTTGGCTAAAAAAAAGTCTCAGCAGCAAAAAATACTAAAAATATCTTAGATTACAGAAAAGTAAGGCTCTTTGAAAAGTCACATCCTCTATATTGTCATGCCTTTAACAGAATCAGGTATGCTGTTATAAGCTTCATCTGTCCAGATGAATGTTGCAAATGCTAGGCGATGGAAAACATGCGCAACATGTTTCCCTGGATACTCTATGCCACTGCTGTTTTGGGGCAATATTTATTCTTCTGGTAGCATTTTTGCAAATACCTTTCTATAGTTTAAACTTCTGTCATTTCTTCATTCAGTTATTCCTTCTTAGCTCTGCACCTTTGACTCCTTGCGTTCAGCTCTCTCAGTGCAGCCTGGAGAGCAGTTCAGTAAATGAATTCTGCAAAGCCTGGGTGTGTACTGGTCACCTTAATGGTCAGGTTTTCCAGCTTTATGTGGGATAATGAGTATGTGCACTTTATATGAATTATACTCTATGGCTTTGAACTCATTGAAAGAATGGTTGCGCCTGTGTATTTTCATTTGTATATCTGCTGATGGAAATGTTCTATCAGAAGTATCAAATCAAAAATTATGTGGATTAGGGACACTCTTGGGTGAATTTTATGTCCATAAATAAATTGGTACTTTGTGATAGATATGATATTTCTTCTGTAGGTTTTAAGTAGTTTTCAATGAATTTCCAATTAATTGCAGCCTCATGAAATTCCAGTGTGGTATATGTAAAAATGAACTTGACAGCATCCTTGAAAGTTTAGTCCAAGTTTGTTCCTGGTGAGTGATAGCTCAAATGCCTTTTAGAGAATGTCAAGAGGAGCTGGTGCAGCAGAGATGTGGTTATGTGCATCTGCATGAGTGTAACGCAGCAGGAAAAGGAAAGAGTATGCAGAATGAGAACAGCATAGGCTTTTCATTGATCCTAACAAAATGAGAATATTTAGTTGTTATAAATTACAGGTCAGAAAATGTCCAGTGCTTTGCAAATGACCTTGTGCCTGTCTCCCATATGTCCCTTTTGATACTTAGGCTTAGACTGACAGCGTGCACATTGCTGAGGGTGTAGGAGCCAGGGCATCTCCCTGGAACTGGGAACTCCCTGCCACACCGGGGCTTCACTGGTCTGAAAAGTCTGGTGCGCTGTGGTGCCAGCCTTGGTGATCTGTGTGTGCTCTTTGTGCCTCGGGAAAGAGAGAAACAACACTTGAAAGGGTTTAATGAGAACAAGTTGTGAACATGGGCTGTCCATGCCATAGAAACTGTCCGAACTGGCCATCATGCATCAAACTCTGTAGGTGCATAGCTTAGCTGTTAATTTTTGTTTCTTAGCTTAAATTTTACTGTGTACTTCCGCTCTTGTAATAGTAGCATGCACTTTCAAGCTTCAAAAAGCAGCTGTTTAGAATTTCTTTTTATTTCTTCCATTCAGTGTTCCATCAGATGTTATAACTTTGTAATTTTGTTTTTAGTCTCTGGAGGAAACACACAGATCCTCTCCTGTTTACATAACTTCACATGGGTAATCAAAAAGAGCACACTCTGCAGGAGGATCCAAGAATTAGAATTTATTGTTGTTTTGATTAATGCTTTAACAATCTAACTGAAATAGGATAGCTGCTTATTTTTATTCCAGTTGTAACAATGCTAATTCCATCAAAAATTACAATTTCTATCGAGATTTGTTAGTAATACAATGAAATCAATAGCTGGAAATATCTGATCTACCCTTCTGATTTCTCAGCTCTCTGATGATCTATAGTCCTAAGTCAAAGGCAGGATGCTTTAGTGAGTTGTCAGCATCCCACTTCTTCACCAGGAATAGTGTCAGTGGTGGTGATTTCCTTATATTGAGTTTGTTCAGGGTTATTTTTATCTATTTCAACCCATATTTTTACTTTTCTGTTGATCTCTAGGGCTTCTGATAGCATGATTGTTGAGGTTCATTAATCTTTTCCCTAAATGGTACTATTTCTTTTGGTGAAGGAGAACCATTCAACTGGAAAGCTGAGGAAAAGTTAAGCTTAAAAAAAAGTTATGTGAAAACCAGCTCAGTTTATACAATTTGGAAAGTGTGGAGTAGATGCCTGAACTTTGGGTTCTGTTGCTGTTTCAGCTAGGAGAAGCTATACAGACAGTTGCAACAAAAAATACAGATGCAGCTAAAATCAAGCAAAAGTAAGTTCAAGACCAGACAAGGACAGTTAAGGCTTGTGGCCTGGTATGACTAGTTATTTTTATAAAATTGAGGGCTTTATGCTACCCTTTAGCAAAACCAGTTTCCTGATTCACATTTCACATATTCACATATTCAGAAATTTACCATTGGAGTAGACAAATTTGTCCTCTGCTTACCTTAATAGCAGTATTTCAGATACTTTATTCTTTCTATGTAGTGAATATTAAGAGAGCAGCATGTAAAATAGTTACTTATTTTCTAGATATATAAATCTACCAATTACCTATTAGAATTAGTTTTTAGTTGTTAGCAACATACAGTGTTTCATACCATTGCTATGATTGCACTGAGTGTAAATCAGCTTGGAGAAGCAGAATAACTCCTTCAATACAACCAGTAAAACTGATTCAATAACTTCAGAGTCTTCCATCCTATCCATACATGCTTGTGACTTTTTCCCTGGCTACCACTCTCTTTCACTTTCTTTCACTGGTCTTTAGCAGTTGGAAGGGTGGAAAACAAGGGCGGAGCTTTTACAAGTCAGAAGAGAGTGGGACAAATTGAGTAGGATCTCTTCCAGTGATAGGACTTGTGGGAATGGTTGAAAGCTGTGCCAGGGGAGGGTCAGACTTGACATCAGGATGCATTTCTTCAGCAAGAAGAGTGGTCAGACGCTGGAACAGGCTTCCTAGAGGGGAAGCTGTTGATGCTCCAAGCCTGTCAGTGTTTACATTGTCCTTAATAATATGCTTTCACTTTTGGTTAGCCCTGATGTGGTCAGGCAGTTGGACTAGATGAGCACTGTAGGTCCCTTCCAACTGAAAGAGTCTATTGTATTCTACAGTTTGTTCTGTAGGAATGGGAAAGGAGCCAAAAGCACGTGTCAGTTGTGGCTGGAAGATAAGTGCTGTAGCGAAGTGGCAGGCAGGCATGTTCCAGAGTGCTAACCTTTTGGCTGTATTCCTCTTTCGGGGATCTCTTCTCTCTATTTGTGCTATACTGTTGTGTCTTTCTGCTGCCTCATCTGCCTCCTGGCTTTTGCAGCAAGTTGCCTTGTGACTGTGCCTTGTGGAGTCACGATAACATGTAATGAGGAACATGAAAACATACGTCTTGAAAAATGACTTCCCTTTGAGTAGTAGATGCTTTATTTGCTAATTGTGTCAGTGTTTCATGTTGTCGTTAAAAGATGGAAAACCTCAGTAGTGAATTTCCATAATTTGGGTTGAAGGGATTACATCTAAGACTAGCTTTAGAACTGTTCCTCTGAGACTGTTGGAGTGCTGATGTTTGTTAATGATAACCATATGGCTGTCATCTATTGTCTTTAATTTACTGAAAAGTCCTAGGATTTTCCTGTCTCCTGTCATTGTGTTTTGATGTCTTTTTGTCTTTGTTGTGGCATATGCCTGCATTTAATTCTTTCTTCTTCAAATAATTTTTCTCCTTGTTAGTAAATGACCCAGTAGTTACTCTGCTCATTTTACTTTGACATATACTTTAAGGTCCTATATTTTTTTTCCGTGAATGTTTCTTCAGAACTTTTGCTATCATTGAAAATATGCTGAAACAAGTGAAGGTGATTTTGGTTGTATATTGAAGCAGTAGGGGTATAGATTTGCTGATAAACCCTGAAGAACAGATTTGAAATCAGTGTGATGACACATTTCTGTATTTCTGTGACTTACATAGTGCTATATATACCTGAGATGGTCAGATTCACAATTTTCCAAGGAATAATAAACATATTTCAGCATTAGGTTATATCAGTGTAAAGATGTTAAAATACACTCATGTATTTAACAATGCATATATTCACTATGAAAAATGCTATATTGATGTTCATAAGAAGTATTTATAACATTATGATATAAAGAATTCATCATCAGGTAATCAAGACAAATTAGTTGCTGAAGAGTACAAAAAAATAGCAATGAAATTTATTTTAACCTGATCATAATAAAGTTAAGTAAATGCTTTTTTAGTAAAGTGTAGACCTGATGTCATTGGGAAAGAGAAAGCATACAGCATTTATATTATATTTATTGTGCTTTTTTTGTATGACCATGATAATTGAAAAGCATTATATGTGACCAGAGGTGTAAAATGGAGAGATACTTCATTAATGACTGTTATTATTCTACTGATGATACCATGAGGTGCTTGATAGATTGATGTACACAGATGTAGTGGGCTTTAACCTGCTTACTCAACAGTTTGTGCTTATTCATTGATAGTCAATGCTTTGTACTGCCGTTATAATTGTTTAGGTTTTTTTTTTTTTTGAAGAATCACATAATTGTATGAAAAACTGATTGTATACATACCCCTTTTGAAATAAATTTACTTACCCTTATGTGTCCGCTGAGATCCTAGACACTCTGAGAAACCATCTTCTAGGGCTTGGTAGACATCTTCTAAACATAGTCAGGGCCAGAAACTGCTGCTAAAATTCACTCTTTCAGCTTACTGTTACCCTCGTGTTGGCATGCAAGGGCTGAGATGGTACAATCCTTAGCCATGTCACTTTTTTTTGAGGATTGGACTGTTCTGTTATTTATTTATACCTGTATTGTGATGTAATGTCTTAAGTTGTCCTGGTTCTAGCACAAGCCTAATAATTACACTGCCTGAAATTGCAGTTTCTAATATCTATCAAATGGTCCATGACTCCCTGGAGATGAACTGGTATATTAAAATCTAGCTCTTTTTATCAAAATATCTCTGTATCAGCTTCTTCATGAATCCAAGTTATACATAGCATGGACAATGCATGTCTCATTTGGCAAATACTTTTCTGAATACTGTGATTTTTTTTTGAAGTAAAAGTATAGATTAAAATAGTGTATAGCAGAAGGCTGTAAAGGCAGTGATGAAACAACAGATCTATTATTGAGAGCCTCCTATAAAATAACGTATCTTGCCATTCTTCACTTTTATGTGGCGCAGTATCTTCACATTTTGTATTGGTTTGCATTCCAGCTACATTGTCTGTTCTCAGTGACAGTGGTGTTACGATAGAGTGAGTTAACTGTATGGTATCAGTATAATTACAGACTGCACAGAAAACATATAACACTTGGAATATTTGGAATCATTCTGATTTTGCTACTGAATGTCAACCCTCAATAAGGTTGTCATGCTTTTTGCTGAGGATAAGGTAGCAGTGAGAGTGAAAATACCTCTTATCTTTTTACAGCATCTGGTATTCAGTGGAGTAGAAGATCAGGCATCATCATGCTTACCAGGATTTAAGTGATTTATGTGGAGCCGTTTAGATAAAGTGAGCATGTTTTGAGAGTAGTGACAGAAAGTAATCGGAATCTAATGTGTGGAACTAGAGACTGATGGTGAAACTTGGGATCCACAGAGAGCAGCCAGAAAACTTTGCACAGTGAGAATCCAGTGTGCTGCTCAGCAGTTCTGCTCTTATGTGCTAGGAGTAACAGCAGCGAAACAAGAATATAATAATCTTCATAAGAATTGGACTGATGTTTTGAAGCTTCAGAAGTACTGTATTCAAGACCACTTTTAAGGCAACTCCAGATTTTTTAACTTTTGTTATATGTCATCTATTCATTTACCACAATTCCACGGAATGAAAGAAAAAAAAAAAAAAGGGCATAGTTACCTTAAAAAGAAAAATAACCAAAATACAGAAGATAATTCTGTGTAAGCTGACAACCAGTTTTAGCCATGATTGTTTGGGCTTTCTTGAGAAGTGGCTGCTATTATGCCCTGGTAATTTTATGCCTCCTGCCATTGCAGTGTCTTCCACCACTCTGATTAAGGATTAACATCTGCCATGAGGTATTTTTCTTTCTTCTGCGTTACCCATGACTTAATCAATTTTGGACTATGACAAGCACAATGTCGTACAGAATAATTCATAACATTTGCTATATTTGAAGTTATAATGTTTACATTATTGGTTTTGTAATTTATTTATGCATCTCAACAAGCTAATAGCACAATTGGACTATTAAAATGTTTACTAATGCTTCCTTCAACTTGTTTCTTTGCAATTACAGTTCTAACAAAATTACTACAAATAAATATGTCTCTAAACAAAAAAAAAAAGGTAATCATTACTCTATTAATTTATGTTCCAGTTGAATCCTGAATTCAAAATTAATTTAACTGGAACAGATAGTATTCATATTTCCTGCTTCCACAAGGGTTTCCTTCTTCTGTAAGTACAAAAGTTAATTGTAAATGCTAAAAGTGAAGGGTTTCAATATAAACTCAGCTCTTCTTTGTGTATAGAGATAAACAGTAGAAGAAAAATATAGTGTTACTATGTGTGGAAGATTTGTTATCTCAATTTTTTACTGTAATAAGAATATAAATGTAATAAGATAGGCCTTTGCTTTCTTTAAACTATAGTACTGAAGAGTCTAGTTGGTGTGTCTTCGTTGCTCACATGCCACTTTTTGGTTGGGATTTTGCATAACAGGAAAAAGAGATGATCAAAACCAGGGGATGGCTTATTTCATGTTCACTGAATAGAAGTCACACATTTTTCTTGTCTTATTTCCACTGGTTTACTAATGGTGTTTTTCTAGATCTCAGCATATTTGGTGGAATCTGAATCTCAAAAGAGCCCTTTCATCCTGGAAATGAGAATGTGTTGGCACAGTGGTGTGAATCATGGGCAAGTTTCCTAGTGTTGTATCTAGTGCTGTACTTGTCTTTACAGAACTTCATGATCCAGCCCTGGCGTTATTTATAAGCATCAAGTAGAAGGCTTCAAAACATGCCTGCTCATCTGACTCCTTAATTTCAGAATGAATTAAGTACTTAACCATCTTTAAAATATAGGTCTGAGTTAATTTTGCCTTAAACATGTCAGTTTTACATCATCTCTTGGTACTGATGTATTTTATATTTCTTTTTAATTTAAGGTTTTCACATCACTTTTTATACTGATCCCCATGGCATACAGTCATTAGAGCTGCTATCAGACAAGTAAGAGATTCTGTCTGAGTTTCAAGATGCCTTCTGTTTAACCTGTTCTGCACAGCTTGTGATTTGTGTTAGCTTTTGTAGTAAGTCCATAGAAACATTTAGCTTTCTCAGGTGCTTCTTTAATAACAACATCATATATTGCTCTGAAACATTTATTTTCAAATTCATAGAATTTGCCTCTATGAAGTGTTTTCCATATGGTGTGATGAAAAGAAGTTTAATAGAGGATGATAGACAATACCCAAAATATAGTGTAGATCACAAAGGTCAGTCTGTATATTTTCATTTCTTTTTGCCAGACAACCACTTAGGAAAAGCTACATTATTCCAAGATTTTTAGTTAACTACATGGATTGCACCATTTTTGTTTACACATATTGGAATGTGTCTTCATATCACAGCAATAGGCTAGCCTTTAATTTGTGTGCTGCAGTTTTAATTGGTAGAGATGTTTTCTGTAGCAGCATGCATCTTCTGAAATAGAGCAGTGCACATCTTTTGATTAATGCAGACTAAGTCACTGGAGTGTTCATGTTGGCAGCATCAATTTATAGGCATAAAATCTAGAAAAGAATGCGGAAAGAATAGCAAGCCTGTTATTATCATTCCCTGTCACTTTATTTATATATTGATGTTCCAAAATCTGGACTTTTGCCTACTGATGTTCTATTTGAATAATATTTTCTATTATCAAGTTGTAGATATTTTTTTGTTTTGATTACAGAATGATGATTTTTCCTACTCTGTTCTAAACTACTGGTAGATAGATGCATGACTTCAAATGTCATATGACTTTTTTTTTTTTCCAAAAGCTGGAATTAATCAATTTTATGGAAAATTCTTTTCATATCTGTGTAATTTCAGCTGTAGTAGTATTTTGAAAATAGGACATTGCTGCTACCTGAGTTGCTAAGACAAGTCAACTTTTTTTCCTTGACCTTGCTTGACTTAGATGCCTTGGGCTTTCTGAAATACCCTAGCAAATACTAAAGTGGCATTTAACATATAGTCTATGCTTAAACTCCATTTATATGAAGTTTATTTATCCATTTAGTTTTTGTTTTTAAACCTTGATATATGAAGTCCCTAAGAAGAGTCTTTTAAGGAAATTACATGCTCACAGGGAAAATGCAAACATGACCTAATTGCAGAGTGAACCCTACCTATTATATTTAATCTCAAAAAAACTGAAATGAACGTCAGATAACTACTACACTATGATTCTCAGGCCCTGATGCATGCAGATGTAAGCTGTGTCTACTTAAGCATATTAAGTATTTCCAGGACTGTTACTTGGTACTGAAACTGGCATGAAAATGGCTGCATCCATGGTGGTCATGTCTCATGCTCTGCAAAACAGAGGGTGCATGCAGAACTTTTATTGTGAATGGTCCCTGGCCTTGGATAGTGTGTGTTTCAGCCAGGACCCATATTTCTCTTGGAGAATCTAGTGAATTGTGTCTGCCCAGATCCGTTCTGGCCATTGGGTGGTATGGTTGGTCAACTTCCAGTTCACAGGGACAATCCCTGACACTCAGGGATCTGTGATTTGCAGGAAGCACTGGTTAGCAATAGTTTTGGCTCAAGAGATTGGCTCTTTGGTGCCCCTGATTCCTATTAATTGATGCCCCTGGGTATATGCTCCCAGTCATGATTGTCCCGCATGTCCCTGCCCTCCCAGGAGACTGAAAAAATAGCCAAGCTCTGGAGTCTGTGCCAGTTTTTACTTTGAGGCCTGAGAATTTCCAGCCTTAGGGTTTTGGCTTTTTGGCATATTTGAATCAAAAGATTCCTAAACCTAAGAATATTGAGTGAGGAGCAAGGTTTACTAGCGAGTTAAATTTAGATCATGGAGACAAAATTTAACATGTGCATTAACATTTCAGGGATATATATATGTATAAAATATTTATATATAAATATGTATTTAGATGGATAACATAAATTAATATTTAACATTAAGGTTTTCAAGTGTGCTTAATCAGTGAGATGCTCTATCTTTGCTCATTTCTCATTTAGCTCCCTGCTTATTTTCCACCTCAGCACAATCTTCAGATTTGTTCCCTTGATTTCTCATGTCCTGCCTCATAACTTGTTGTCTTCAAACAGAAGATTGATGAAACATGACATGAACTTTTACCCTTCCTCTCCTTTATATTTTTTGTTTGTTTGTTACCTTGCTTGATTCTGTCATCTCTTTTCTCCTTTTTCTTCTTTGTATTTCCTTGAGAGCCTCCTGGCCATCTCCTGACACCCTTCTCTCTAGATACCCAGATTGCTTGCCTTCCAGCTTCATCCTGGGTTTCTCTATATTAGAAACATTTTATAATGGAAAACAAGGTGTATTTTATAGTGTCTGATGCCATATCTTGTACAATACTTTGCGAACAGTCACAATTTTGCTTCCTAGAATTAAAGAAAATCTTTTTCAGCCAAGAAGGAACTATAATCCATTGGAGGCTTCTGAGAAACCAGAAGAAAATAAAAATGAAAATATAACTTTTTGTTTCTTGTCTATTCTACCCCTCTTTTGTTTGTTTAATCTTTGGATTATTTAGATTTTTTTCCTTTTAAATTGTTTGCACTTTCTGATTTTGTAGATGCATAAAAAGACCAATATCCTTTCTTGGAACATCCCTCTAAACAAGTACTTTTGAAATGGACATTAATATTCTCAGTCGTTCAGGTGGGCAGCCATGAAACTCTGGGCAAGAACTGACATTCTCCAGTGATTATCAACAATTCTACCTCTCTTACAAGAGCATATAGTGACAGGACAAAGAGAAATGGCATAAAACTGAAAGGCAGTAGATTTAGATTAGGTGTTAGGAAGAAATTCTTTACGTCAGGTACTGTGGAACAAGTTGCTGTGGCAGTGTTCAAGGCCAGGTTGGATGAAGCTCTGAGTAACCTGGTCTAGTGAAGGGTGTCCCTGCCCATGGCAGGGTTATTGGAACGAGATGATCTTTAAGGTCCCTTCCAACCTAAGCCATTTAGTGATTCTCTCCAGTACTAAGACAGCTCTGTATTTTCTAACTGAAACAAAAATCT
Organism: Pseudopipra pipra; assembly: GCF_036250125.1. Taxonomy (NCBI): domain Eukaryota; kingdom Metazoa; phylum Chordata; class Aves; order Passeriformes; family Pipridae; genus Pseudopipra; species Pseudopipra pipra. The sequence continues at coordinate 90,470,377 of NC_087551.1, forward strand.
ATCTTATATTTTCATTACTCCATAAAATTGAAATGACAAACATGTCAGTGCTGTCAGCTGTTGCTGTTGGTGGCATCCATCCTAAAACAAAAGGGAAAGCTATAGGATTTTTATCAGCATTCAAAAAAACCCAACAATATACATACCAAATCCTGATGAAATATTTTTTGAATATTTTTGAATTTTATGAATATTATGAAATATTTTTATGAAATGGTTACAATTTATTGAGAAAAGCACTTTCACAAAAATAAATTTCTTATTAGCTCATCATCGAGTTACAGTTCTTGTGTTGGGCTGAGCCTCAGCAGACCTGTTTTGCAATGGAACAGATTGTTTCATGACGTGGTGTGCTCCTGGAAATTTTCTTCTTCTTTGAGAATGAGCCTGTGGCATTTTCTGAACTTCAGAGGGTGTTTCCTGTGCTATTCAAGGCAGTTGACAAACCCTTCAGCATGCTTGAATGTGGGTTTGTCCAAGTTCTTTGTCTACCCTATACACCCTTATGAACAGGAACAGATTGGCAGAATTTTTTTTTCCTGCCAGCTGCTGAGATCATCAGCAACAAACATGTAACCAGATGAACAGCTTGTTAGTCTGAAACATAAAATGCAGGCAAACTGAGCTATTTCCTTTTAACGTTTTCACTGAGAATTGCATTTTTCACTGTTTATTAAATATTTCATGATACTTAAGCTGCGGTTTGATCTGGGCATGGTTAATTAGAATGTTTATTGCAAAACAGGATGGTTCTCAAATGTGGCCAGTCTTACAGATCTCACTACTGTTTCACCAATGTGCTGGGAAAAAAAGAAATCTCCGTGGAAGGACTTTTTTGTATGCCCGCTAACGAACAGTAATAGTGAGGTAATTTGTGAAGATGATATTAAAGTGGAAGAGGCAGGAAAGAAGATCTTCCCAGATACAGGTAAATATAATGGGCATCTTTGTTTGCTTGACAGTTTTGAGTAAGGCAGTTGTTCTTTTCCACACTTACAGTCAAAGGCCTACCTGCCAGTTACCTTCACTGAAAGAATGAATTGCTTGTAAAGAAAAGCAGGGCATACACCAGATTTGTATGGCTTGCTTCTGTGTAACAAGATAAACCAGCATTCAAATTAGTGGACAGAACAAACTGAAAGATATTTATGCTTTTTAGATGAAAATTAATGTCTGTTTACTTAGGCTTATAGCAAAATTGAGATTGGAAAAGACCTCTGAGTCCAACCATTAACCCACCACTGCAAAGTCCACATCTAAACCATGCCCCTCAGTGCCATATCTACATGTTTTTTGAACACTTCCAGGGATGATGACTTCACCACTCCCCTGAGCAGCCTGTTCCAATGCTTCATCACCCTTTCGGTGAAGAAATTTTTCCTAATATTGTGTCCAAACCTCCTTGGCACAACTTAAGTCCATTTCCTCTTGTCCTGTCGCTTGCTACATGGGAGAAAAGACCAACACACACCTGTGTACACCCTCCTTTCATGTAATTGTAGAGAGCAGTAAGGTCTCCCTTGTGCCTTCTTTTCTTCAGGCTAAACCCCAACTCCCTCAGTTGCCCCTCATAAGACTTCTGCTACAAATTAGTTACCAGAATTACATGCTAGTTCTTTATCCTGTTCTGCACAAGTATTTACTGGGTTTATAGTGCCTTACTGAGCTGCTGTACATTATTCACTAAGCAGTTTAATGACAGATATGCTAATAACAAGAAAGGTAATCAAGAACTTGCATAGTGGCAGCCTACGGGCTCCTACATCAAATATATTTTTTTTGCATTCCCTCTCATTCACGTGACCTGAGCTGCTGCATTTTTAGTTACTTGGTGTTCACAAGTCCTGGGGCAAAATGAGGGTACTGAAATGGATTTTATGGAAATTTTAAGGAAAATTTTCCAAGGAAATAAGTTAGTTTGTGCAATTAAGTTGTTTATTTGTCTGCCAGGCTCTTCTTCCCGGATAATTTTTTGACATGTTGACTAATTTCAAATCTATAGGAAACAGAAATTCATTATTCTCTTTTTATCATATATTTATGGTAGTGACAAAGTAAAAGCAATGCTTGAGGTCAGGTGTTTGGAAAAGAGTCATAACAGACTTTAGTATTCTGAAAACACTGGTTCCTGGAAAAACTGTTATCTGTCACAGAGCTGAGCCCAATCTTTTGCAGACTGATGATACATTGAGATACACTGGGCTTGAGGAGTTAACTCACTTCTCACAGGGTCTAGCGTAGACTTTTAGACCAACTTTTCTATACCCTGGACTAGGAACCACCTTGAAAGTGGGTGCCATTGCTTTGAACTTGACTTGAAATGATGGAGAGCCATCTGTGGGAATTGAGAATATATTTGGTTTTATGATATGTTGTTGTTATAACTGCAGGACTTTGGCCTTAAGAAAGAGAAATACATCTTTTTGTAGGGTGAAAAAATGATACTTGGCCAGTTATACCAGTGTGGGGTCTTCCAGCCAGTTGATCTTAGGAATATAGTGCCTAGGTATCATTTATGGATATCCATATGTATGAGACATCAGCAAGGATACAGGATTCAGATTTACTCCTAGACTGTAACAAATAAATCTGTTGTGTAGATTCATCACAAGCAGGTTTCACTACTACTGGGAGCTTCTCAGGTTGCTCACTGAGTTTCCTGGCAGCATTGCTGCTTATTCTTGATTCAGTTTTATATAACTGATCTTTATTAGTGATCTTGTCTGTGATAAGCAAAGGATTTGGTGGGGGGGAAAAAGGGAGGCTTCCCATCACTGATTTTTGGATAGATGCCAGGAGCATACACGGTACTCACATTATTTGAAAACATTATCCTGGGCCCCTTTTTTCCCCTCTTGGCAAGATAACAGTCTTTGACGAAGTAGCAGGCAGGTTCAAACATGTCTTCTTCACCTTTTAAAATTGATTTCTAGAAATGTAGTTGGAGGAATTGAAGGATATTTGCAGGAAATGAAACTAGTCTTCTTGACAACTCTATGTTTTAATTTAGTGCTGTGGTCTGTACAATGAAAACAAGTACTCTTAAGGCAAAGTGACAAATCTATAAAAAACATGCATCTTGTTTGCTGCAGTGTCAGGCTGTAATACCACTGTAGGATGAATTTTAATTCCTTATGTCAAATAAGACAGTGTAATGAAATCACATTACCTCATGTTAAAGTGGTTTCTTTCCTATGAACACAAGTTCACTTGCTTGAAATTTTCTTTGTTGCTATAGAGAATCTTATTTCCAGTCAGGACTCAGGTTTCCTACTTCTTGAATAGTTTGCAAATACTTGGTTTATATCCAGTCATAAGAATGTCCCTAATCTTGCCTCAGTTGCCAAATGCTCTTTCTTGCATAAATAAATGGTAGCCAAGAGCACCCAGGGCCACTTAACAAAAACTAGTATGATGTAGTTACTAAACCTGTCTGTTACATCTAGCGCTTGTTCCGACTTCTGATTACTGGGCTGGTTTTTATATCCTTGTGTTACGGCCATTTCATTAAATGGACAGGAATAGTGCATTGGCCCAAACATTGGCATCTTGTTTGCGTGTCCCCTGCCATGTCTGTAGATCAGTAGGTGAGTGGTCAGACATGGCTTGAAGTACAGTAAGAGTGAGGAAAACCTGCTGAGCGTGGTGTGGGCATGAGCGTGTTCTATCAAATTCATTGAAAATTCGGCAGAAAAATCCACAGGAGGCTCTGCAATAAAATCTCTTTAGAATATTAAAATATCTTTAATTTTACACTTTTCCTTCATTTCAGCTTCCTTGATTTGCACTGCAAATTTACAAGTGTGTGAATTTATGTTGCTTCATTCGCCATATATTTTTAGATATTGCTGACAATTTCTCTTGAAGAGGCAGTACAGGAAGGTTGGTCATCATTTTAGTGTATGGGACTGATCCTCTGGACCAACTATCTGTTTATAAAGACTTCCAAGTGGAAGCTTAGAGCAAAGATATGCTCTCCAGTGGGTTTGTGAATAAAGGCTTACATACCGTTCTGCTGTTTAGATAGCACTTGTTTAGTCCTTGAAAGGTTTTATTTGTAACTTTTGCTCTCAGTTTGAAGTAAGATAAAATATATCACAACCGAAGCAGATCAGTAATCTTCCATTGTGATAGGACACAGTGTGATCTTTTGGATGAACTAAGAAATCCTGATAATATACAGTGAGAGTCTGAACATCATTTAACTTGACATTTGCCAGAAATAAACTTAATATGTATGTTGGCTGCATAGTATTAATGAGTACCTGGGTGCAAGGTTTCTTAAAATAAAGTCTTCCGTGATGGAACAATGCATGTTTAAGAGATAATGTCATTATAGAGAGGTAGATTTAATCATATATATCAGACCTGAATCTTTTATTTCCTTCTTTTGTGCCTTTTTTACCAGTTACAAATAAAAGGTTTGTTTATTTTATATATATAAACTATTTGTTTTATATCTGAGTATGTGTATTTTCCTGTCTGTACAGCAGTCACAGCTGTTCTTTTCTATTTGCTGACAGAGCACATTAGGAAGCAAAGGTCATATTCTGAAACACCCTTAAGTCTCTCCCACCTCTGAACAATTCTGTGCATTTACTTGGGGTTTCATCATCTCTTCCCCAGTGAGCTTCAGTTTTCCTGTCAGTCTTCCAGATACAGTTGGCTTTCTGAGCCCAAGATCTGAAGTCACATCCTAAATGGAAACTACTATTTTGAAGGTTTGTAGGCACCTTTCAAATACTTTGATAACTGTGAGCAGAGGTTGTTAGCTCATTAGTGGCATTGCTAACTGGAAAACCAGGAGAGGTCACTGAGGAGCCTGAACGCCAAGCAAAATTTTATACTGGTTCTTAACTTCAGTAAGTGGCATCTTTTCATAATTTTCAATATTTTGAACTTCCAGGCATCTGTCTTACTCTTTAGCTGTTCTACCTCACAGTACAGAAAAACACGAAAAAGGGTAAGAGCACAAAGGGAAAAAATACCTGCTGTTTCATCTCTCCCTCTTGCTTTGAGGACAGAATAACAGACATTATACTGAAGAGGGAAAAAGAAAGTATTTCGCTCTTTCCAGAAACTGTGAAGAGACAGAAAAGCTTCCTTTTGGCTGGTTACTCCAGCTGGCAGAGCAACCCTCTCAAGAATACCAACAACTTTCAGATAGTCAGGGTTAGGTGATGAATATCTCACTGGTGGACTTAACAGTGACGTCATTGATCAATTTGTCTTTCAGCCCTACTTACCTGTTCCACACCATACAAGATATAGCACAGCATTGATGTTTTCTCTTCAGATTAATCCGTTAAAACATTTCTGTATGTTTTGAAGTGCCTTGTTGAATGGACTTTTACACAGTAGAAGCTATAGAAATCTTTGTTGACAGAAAGCTACTTTCCTTTTCTTACATGTCATAGCAATGCAGTTTTCTAAGATCTTAAACTCAAGGACACCTAGAGGTATGTTCACAAATAAATATACTCTTGATGTTTTTAGTGTTTTTTGCTTTATTTTTTTTCTGGTATGAGTAAATCTTCCTGCTCTCTATTTCCTCTTTTTATGAGTAGTCCCATGCTCAGATGAAAATAATCCAGGATTAATAAAAAATATTCCAACAACTTTCAAGTTCTCCTTTCATCCAACTGGTGACATATTCATAATACTATCTAAGCTGCTCTGAAGGTAAGAGGTAAGAAGGGAGAACTGTACTGAGAACAGCTATTTAGTGAACTGCACACCATAGTTTGAGCGATAAAATAGCTGCCAACACCAAACTTTCATCACAACCTGTGCAGGGTAACTCCCCAAAGATATATTTGATTTCAAAGACACGTTTGAAAGAACCTTAGTCTTAAAAATCTTACGCAGTGGCTTGCTTTCTTTTTAGCAATTTGATAACAAATATATTTAATCAGTGTTGTAGTAGTTCAGTCCTTTTTGTAACCGTTTTCTCCCCAAAGTACAAAAAAACCTGTATGTTGAAGCTAACATTGTTGTCACTCCTTAGATGTTATCAACAACTGTATTTAGTGGGCCATCACACTCAAAATGTATCCCAGATCTTCGTACTGCACTTGCTGATGCTGACCTTAAGATTGCTGTTGGTTATTTTTATTGAGGTGAGAAAGACTCTTATCAATTTCCTGCAGTAAATTTCATCCTAAATAGTAATTAATTTTCTTTGTGGTAACAGTTGGTATCCATCTAGAATTATGTGGAATAGTGTATTGAGGAATTATTCAGCAGTTGAAGTAGGATTATGTGGACTAGTGTCTTGTGGAACTGCTTGGCAGTCAGGCTTAAAATTCTCCATGGAAAGCCACGTCTGAGCAGATGTTGTTCACAAATTTATCAAGAACTAGTATTTCCACTTTAACACTTTTCTAGTTTCTTAACACTGTTAGTTATTCTCTTTATTGCTTTTTTAATCTATACTAATCTAGGCATAGATCAGTAGATAGATACATTAGGTAGTCGTTTTTCTACCAATACTATAATTTGGAGATGGAAAGACCCTGTGGCATACCTCTGCAAGTTGCTGAGTGCAATAGGGGTTGTAGTGCTTTGGATTTTGTTTTCCCCCAGAGGCTAAGAGAAGTGGTAGACCCCAAGGGGTGGAAACCCCTGGAAGTTTTGAAATTCTGTCCAATGGGCGCTCCTGCAGAAATGTAAACATATCACAACCAGACCGGAAGAGATGAGTTGTAGTTTTGGTTGTTGTAGGAGAGGTGGCCATGTTGTAGGGCCACGAGGTAGGGGCTCTAAGCCCCTTGGGGCCTCTGGCCCCCTCCCAGCCCCCAGCGGGGGGCTGCAGGGACCTGGAACAGCATAAAGCTGGGCTAGGTGCCTGTAGTTATGCCGGGAGATGTTTTCTCCATGGGCGCAGAGCAGCAGCTGACGCTGACCAGAGAAACGGTGGCAGAGAGCCAGAGATAAGGACCTGAACTGGAGGAGCAGCAGAAGCAACATGCAGCACCGGAGAGAAGACTCCTGGAAGGAGAACCGAGGAAAGAGAGCAGCTGAGAGACAGAGTTTGGGGTAAGACTGTACCAGATTCCCCAAAACTCCCTTGGAGACCCTCTTGGAGAAGAGGGACATGGACTCCTATTTAGGAGAAGAGTTTTAGACATGCAGCACCGGAGAGGGAGAGGAGCTAAGCAGCTCAAAAGACGTCCTGGAGCGGGACCGGGACGGCCAGATGGAATGCGGGGGGAGTTGACCTTGGCTCCCCCTCTCGCACTGCTGCCGCGGTGGCAGCCTGAGAGACAGGGCACAGAGGCTCTGCAAGAGATACCAGACCGTCACGAAGACCCCCCTGTGTCTTCGTGATATGACGTGGTGAAACGACCTTGTCTGGGGTTACGAAGCCCACGGAAGACCCCTCGGTTGTGAGGCGACGGGGCCGAGAGAGGCTTGGATGCCTCTCTCGTGGATGCTGGCAGAAAGCCAGCCACAGCTGCTGCATGCATGAGATGAAAAGAACCTGCTGCCTCAGAAGATGCTGCTGCTTAAGGACTGGAAGGGATCTGTCCTTCTTTCCCTCCTGAACTTTTATTTGGAGGGGAGAAGAGATCTGATCCATTGTAAATACTATATGTCATGGTAGAGATCGTTGTGATCGTGTGTATAATGTGATGTTATATTTATTTGTACAGTCATTGTAATATATTCCCTTTCCCCCACTTTGAGTCTGGTGTGTTTTGTCTGGAAAAACCCATCTCACATTGGGTTGAGATGTGGGAGGGGGGATGGAGCTAGGGAATTGGATTTTGGAACTATCTCAAACCATGACAGGGTAGAGTCAAAGTAGCAACCTGGCAGTAAAAATCAGTTGCCAATGTAGAGAGAAGGGTGCAAAATCTAAGTTCAGTTTTACTTAGTCTTTGCTCACTTTAGTTTTCTCCTTTGTTTGCTTGTTAATTCTTTTTTTGTTTTAGTCAATTTGAAAGATGAAGTTCTTTAAATCTTTAATTTCTTTTCTACCTATATTAGTATGTTTTGTTAAAGAAGTTTCCGAAGGATACCGGGCTTATGTGATCACGCTGTTTCTATCTTCTGATGTTTTCTGCAATAACACTTAAATCTTTTGGATAAGTTCAAGAAAATTTGACAGACAAGGATAAATCTGAAAGTTACTGCATTTATAGAATCAGAGGATAGTTCATATGTGAAGGAACATTGGGAGATCTCTAGTCGAACCTCCTGCTCTAAGCAGGGCCAACCAAGGGTTCAGACTAGATCATTCACTGGTTCATTCAAGTGGATCTTGAAATCCTCCAAAGGAGATGGTACAGCATATCTTAGAAACCTGCAGCACTGCTGGGGAGTCCTCATGGTGAGAAAACGTATACACAGTCCAAACCTTTCTGTTTTCACCTTTTCCCTGTTTTCTCTCATCCCTGTTACACACTGCTACGAAGAGGCTGACCATGAGAACACAGGCATTATGGAGCTGCTGTTCAGTCCCTCAGAGCTGTCTCTTCACCACAATAAACAGGTCCAGTTCTCTCAGCCTCCTCTCACAGGGCGTGTGTTCCAGCCCCAACCATCATGACTGACCTCCACCCAGCTTGCTCCACTTTGTCAGTGTCTTTCCTGTTCTGGGGAAGAGAGGTGGTAAATCTGGCCCCGGTGTTCTGATACATACAGTGTGAGTACTGGCCAAAGGATATGGTCACTTTCCTGTGTTTCCTCTGTGTTCTGTAAAATAGGCAACCTGGTAGAAGATAATGGCACTTAAGTACAACAGTGGAAAAAACCCTACATTATGAGTGAAACTTTTAATGGACACTGCATTTTTAGATGTGCCCAACTTGAAAAGATGTTCAGTAGGACGTCATGCCTTATGGGACATCATGGAATCTAATCACAAGAGAAAAATCTTTTTCAGCACCTGTGACTGATTGTACTGTCCTGATAACCCCTCCCAACTTCTATTAGACACTGAATATTTTTACATTTGCAATTCTGATTCTTATGGGTTTGAATGTCCTTTTCGTGACTAGAAACCTCTTAGGATGTTCCCTTCCCATGCATTAACTTAATTTTAATTTTTCCAACTGCTTTTATTGAGTCATCTGCTTTTTTTTCCCCTGTCTGAAAATCCAGTACCCCTGCTTTCAATTAAAACTGTAACACCTTAGACAGAAAATGAGCCTTCCTGTATGTTTTTAGTATTTTCTATTTTAAAACTATGCTGGGATTTTGTGTTATTTTAACACCATTGTAGGTGTTCAGAGTTCCACCTGTCATTTTTTAATAATCTTTAAATTAAAAAAGCTCTTTCTAAATTAGAGCTGTCAGTGATTTAGCGATTATTATTTTTCACTGGCATTGGCTCATTCTTCCTCTTTCAGTTCAGAAATTCTTTCATTAACCTGCAGAAAAACTGTACTTCTAAGGGTACTAGATAATCTTGCTATGCATAATGCTACATGCATGCAAGAGGTTGGTGTTATTCCCATTCTGGAAATAATTCCCATTAATAGCGTATAGTTCTTTCGGAGGGCCTGATCTTGTTAACAGCACCTCACGATTCTCTAATGAAACTATGCCAGTACTGCAGACACAAAACCAAGAAAAGCCAGATAGGTCAAGTGCAAGGTAGGTTGCAGAATTCCTTTAAGTGGGAGGCAAATGTTGACAGCAGAAAGGGATGTGTAGATTCAAGTTTTTTGGTGGGTTGGACAGACTGACAAGAAGAACATTATTTTTTGATGAGTTTTGACATGACTCTTAAGTGTAGCAAAAGAATGTTTTTACTGTAGGATGCTGAATTTTAATAGAAAAACTGTATTCATGACAGAAGTTTTGTAATAGGTGTCAAGTACTTTGAAGAGAAATATGATTAACATCATTTTATTGGCACTGTAAGAATAAAGCAGAGCGTTTTCAAAAAAGTAAGAGCTACTAACTCAGCTATTCCATTTTATAACTCCATGAAGGAAAAAAAAGTTACTCCCCTCAAAAAAAACCCAAAAAAACCCCACCACATTAAAGGGCTGACAGTATTTCCAGAATTTTACAGCTCAGTCTGAAGGGAGCTCAAGATAAATTTTCATAGGGAGTAATATCTCTAGAAAGATATTAGAAATGCTTTTAGTTCCTGACTCTTCTTTAGTGGTGACCTCTTTGTGCATGACTGAGGTATGCATGTTTTCTTGAAATTAAGAAGGATTACATACATGTGTATTATACAGAAGCGAGTGCAAGAGTACTGTGTTAATGATGAGAGTCAAAAGTGAGGCGTATTTGCTGATTAACAGGTACTGGAGGAGGTAATTAAATAGCTCTGCGTCTCCCTGCTTTAGTTCAGTTAGCTCAGGGCAAAAGAGAGTGAAAAATGTATGAAGTTTCTTCTCACAGAATGCTTTATTTGCTCTTTTTATGTGAGGTCAATGATGCTGAAAATGTATTGTTGAGTTCCTTGTGTTTGTCCTCACTGGAAGGATGCCGTTGCTTATGGACAACCTATTTCCATTGGTCACAAAATCCTATCTTAACTATAGCATTGGCATTACAGGCAGTGCCTTTGAGACAAAGTAATTGTAAATCAACTTCACTTTTCACTGCCACCTTGTGAGAAGAGTGGTAACAGGAGAAGTTATCCTGGGGGATATTTGGAGTAAAGCATGAGAAAACAGGTGATGTGGAAGGACAAGAGGATTTCTAATAAGGTTTTGGTGGTGTTGGTAGCAGGGTGGGAAAGAGAAAACGTGGTAACATCTGTGGTTGATCATACTGTGGAAATGCAATGTAGGGAGCCTAGGCACAACCATACAAAATGTTCAGTACCACATTTTATAGACAAATATAAAACAGCATGACAAATCCAGTATTCAGGTTTTATGCTTGTTATACTCCTCAGCTAAAAAGGCCTTGCAAGGGTCTCTTTAGATTTTCAGATGAATTTTGTGATGGAGAATAAATTCTTATCCCCAAGTTTGAACACTGGATTTGACTTTATTTTGCAATTTTTAGTAGAAGCTCTTTTTGTCTAAAGTAGTGTCGTTCCTGACACCAGTAACAAACCATGCAGTAGTACCCTTCTTGGTCGGGTGTGCTACCAGGCCCTGTGCCCAGCAGGGCTATGGCACATCCAGGAGTATCAGTTCCTTGTTGGCTGTGGTTCAGTGATATAAACCTGGTGGCCCCGCTGACGGTGCTCGCTCCACCCCGAGGAGGTTGGGATGTCCTGTTGGAGTCTTAGAGCTCGTCCCTCATCACGTTCCATCCTCCTTAGACTCTCCCGCGGTGTTTGGCGCCGAGTGCTGCGGGGCATCCCCTGGGTTTGTCTCCTTGTTGCCTGCGGTTCAATGAAAAAAAACTGGCGCTCCCGTTGACGGCGCTGGCTCCTCCGTGAGGAGGCAGGGACAGCCCGTTCGATCCTTAGGAACCCTCTCTCATCATGTTCCACCCTCCTTGGATTCTCCCGCAGTGTTTGATGCCGGCTGTTGCAGAACCTCCCCCTGGGTCGGTTCCTTGTCGCCTGTGGTTCTCTGTAAGAAAGCTGGCGCCTGTGCTGACGGTGGTCATTCCTCCTGGAGGAGGCTTGGATGTGCCATTCATGCCTTAGAGCTAGTCCCTCAGCGCGTTCCATCCTCCTTAGATTCTCCCTCAGTGTTTGGCGCACAGTGCTGCGAGACCTCTGGCGGAATCGGCTCCTTGTCGCCTGTGGTTCCATGAAAGAAACCCGGGGCCCCTGCTGACGGCGCCTTCTTCTCCTTGAGGCAGCTCGGATGTGCTGTTCAGTCCTTGGAGCTCGGCCATTGCCACGAGCAGTGTTCTGAGCCCTGCTCTGCTGCCGTCTCCTCCTGCTTGAGGAGTTGTAGCCCTGGGCCTGCTGAACCCTGCCGTGGCCATCGTGGTGCCGCCTTTGGTACCTGCTTCGGTTCCTCTCTCGAGCCCCACCACGCCTAGTGCCACGGCGACCGCCCCAGGTACCACCACGGCTTCTGCTGAAAGAGTTGCGGTGCTGGTGTCCTGAGGAACGATGCCACTTCCTTTCCTCAGAGCTGGGTCCAGCTCTCCCTCCTTGAGCATGGTTGTCAGAGCTGCTGTACTGCCCAGTGGAGTAGGTCCCGGAGTTAGTGTCTCCCACTGTGCAAAAGTTGTGTGGGAAAGACCACTGGCATATTGGGCACACTACTCTTCTGTGGAACCACTCCACTAGGCAGGAAAAACAGACAGGATGGCTACACCAGCTCACGGAGCCTCGGTCATTAGTGGTGTCCAGGCAGATTGGGAGCCCTAGGCTCTCCGAAGCACCCGGAGGTGTAGCCTGGGACATGTGATTGGTGCTGTCAGCACAAGAAGAGGTGCTGCCTTCTGCCAAGTCCTCCTCCAAGTTCATCTCGCCCTGCAAAACAATAAAGAGATAAGAGGTTGTTGCATCCACCTGTGCAAGGGACACAATCTGCAGCCAGCAGCAAAGCTGCCAAAGTTGAGTTCTAAAGAACTGCCTGCTCTGCCTCGGGGCTGAATTTGGGCTACCACAAATGCCAGAGATCATCCTGGGGCAGATGAGTGACACTGGGGTGTCTTTGCATGTTCCTGCTCTCAGGGCAGGATGGTGACTGACCTCTCTGACACGTGCAGGCAGGAGTTGGGAAGGTGGAAAAGGGATTCCTGGCCTCTCAGCAATGGCAGCTGGAGCCTGGGTACATGGCAGGTTGGGACCAGTGGCCTGGGCCCTGTGGTGTACCTGTCCGGCAAATCCTCTCTGTGCCCTCAGAAGGCACCCAGTGGGATGGGTGTCCTTTGTCACCCCACGTGCAGGTGTCTGTTTCTGATGGAGGAGGCCAGACACTGTGGCCCTTCAGGGCTGCCCTACACCTCCAAAAGGTATGTTGTCAGGGGTGTCACAGTGACTCCCTGGTGACATCACAGGACTTCCAGGACCACACTTCAGCCTTGGGGAACAAGACCTTGCCAGATAGCTCATCTCACAGAACTGCCCCGCTGTTGACCAGAATCCCTTTGCTTTTTTTTTCATATAAATTTGGAGGTTTCACCAATCACACCCAGCCCTCTGTTCTCTTTTAAAAATAAAGCATCTCAAGGCATTTCTTGCTCCTTCACTGACTTTGCAAGCCAAGTGAGTTGACCTCTGCTTAGTGCTGTTGAGGCAACAATTGGAGTACAGTGCTGGGCTCTTCATCATAAGTAGAGGTGGACACAGTGGAGAGCAGCTAGCAAGGGTCCACAAGGATGATGAAGGGACTAGGTCATCTGTCCTATGAGGAAGGAGCTAAGAGTGCTGCTTCCAGGCTGTTGAACCTGCAGAAGATTTGATACGGGATCTTTTCCAGGGTGTATGTTATTGCAGGGTGAAGAGCCTAAGCCAGGCTCTTTTAACGCTTGCCCAGTGGAAACAGGCACAAGCCGAAACATGGGAACTCTCCTGTGACTGTTTGAAAATCTTTTTTTTTACTGCGAGAGTGACCAAGCGCTGGCAGAGGATTTCTGGGCTCCTCGTGGAGGGAGTCTCCCTCCTTGAAGCTGATACTCAAGACCTGTGTGGCTATGGTCTTGGGCCACCATGTCTCAGTGGCTCTGCTTGGGCAGGGGCTGTTTGACCAGATGACCTCTGGAGGTCCTTTCCCACCTCCAGTGTTATGTGATTCTGTGACAGAAAATACACTTGTGCAATCTAAGAAAGCACTTCTGGGTTGTGGGAAGGTTGAATGATTCCATTATGCTCATGAGGAGTTAGGTTTGCCTTATGGAAGTTGATTGTCCATGAGGCCGCCACCTCTTTTTTTTTTCCTTTGGTGGATTTATCAGTGACTGCACATAAAACTAACAAGCAAAAGAAAATAATGAGGATTGTGTGAGGGGGCGGAATATCTTGATGGTTCTGTTTTCATAGTGTGTGTTGCAGATTTCCCAGTTGGTCAGCAGGTCACAATTTGTAACTAAAGCAACTTGCTGCGTGTCAGTGCTGTGAGCCACCAAGTTGGCAGCTTGATCTTCGTCTGAATTCCTTCATGGCACTGTCTTAATGCTTCTGCTTGCTGAAGGTCAAAGTCATGGAGTGACACAAGGAATGTACAAAGTAGAGGCCAATTGTAGTTGAATACAGTCATTTAATAAAGCTTGTCTTGGTCCGGTTACTAATTTACTGTGTTGCCTCTGTCTTTTGAGAAGATTCCTCTCTTTGCACCAGTATTACTTGAAAGTAACAGTGTTCTTTGCCATTGTTTTTCAATAACTGTGTTAGTTTTTGGCTGTGGTCTGAAGAGCCTGTAGCAGATACTGTCACTGTGGGCATTAAACGTTACGCTCTGCACAGGGCATGCCATGGGGAAAAATTTCCCTGTGAAGGCTTTGGGAGTTATATTTGAAGTCTCTGAGTAAGAAGGAGATGAAAAGCTTTTCAGAGGCTTGCTACCAGGCATTAGATTTGTATTGGCATTATAGGCAGTGCCTTTGAGACAAAGTAATTGTAAATCAACTTCACTTTTCACTGCCACCTTGTGAGAAGAGTGGTAACAGGAGAAGTTATCCTGGGGGATATTTGGAGTAAAGCATGAGAAAACAGGTGATGTGGAAAGACAAGAGGATTTCTAATAAGGCTTTGGTGGTGTTGGTAGCAGGGTGGGAAAGAGAAAACATGGTAACATCTGTGGTTGATCATACTGTGGAAATGCAATGTAGGGAGCCTAGGCACAACCATACAAAATGTTCAGTACCACATTTTTTAGACAAATATAAAACAGCATGACAAATCCAGTATTCAGGTTTTATGCTTGTTATACTCCTCAGCTAAAAAGGCCTTGCAAGGGTCTCTTTAGATTTTCAGATGAATTTTGTGATGGAGAATAAATTCTTATCCCCAAGTTTGAACACTGGATTTGACTTTATTTTGCAATTTTTAGTAGGAGCTCTTTTTGTCTAAAGTAGTGTCATTCCTGACACCAGTAACAAACCATGCAGTAGTACCCTTCTTGGTCGGGTGTGCTACCAGGCCCTGTGCCCAGCAGGGCTATGGCACATCCAGGAGTATCAGTTCCTTGTTGGCTGTGGTTCAGTGATATAAACCTGGTGGCCCCGCTGACGGTGCTCGCTCCACCCCGAGGAGGTTGGGACGTCCCGTTGGAGTCTTAGAGCTCGTTCCTCGTCACGTTCCATCCTCCTTAGACTCTCCCGCGGTGTTTGGCGCCGAGTGCTGCGGGGCATCCCCTGGGTTTGTCTCCTTGTTGCCTGCGGTTCAATGAAAAAAAACTGGCGCTCCCGTTGACGGCGCTGGCTCCTCCGTGAGGAGGCAGGGACAGCCCGTTCGATCCTTAGGAACCCTCTCTCATCATGTTCCACCCTCCTTGGATTCTCCCGCAGTGTTTGATGCCGGCTGTTGCGGAACCTCCCCCTGGGTCGTCTCCTTGTCGCCTGTGGTTCTCTGTAAGAAAGCTGGCGCCTGTGCTGACGGTGGTCATTCCTCCTGGAGGAGGCTTGGATGTGCCATTCATGCCTTAGAGCTAGTCCCTCAGCACGTTCCATCCTCCTTAGATTCTCCCTCAGTGTTTGGCGCACAGTGCTGCGAGACCTCTGGCGGAATCGGCTCCTTGTCGCCTGTGGTTCCATGAAAGAAACCCGGGGCCCCTGCTGACGGCGCCTTCTTCTCCTTGAGGCAGCTCGGATGTGCTGTTCAGTCCTTGGAGCTCGGCCATTGCCACGAGCAGTGTTCTGAGCCCTGCTCTGCTGCCGTCTCCTCCTGCTTGAGGAGTTGTAGCCCTGGGCCTGCTGAACCCTGCCGTGGCCATCGTGGTGCCGCCTTTGGTACCTGCTTCGGTTCCTCTCTCGAGCCCCACCACGCCTAGTGCCACGGCGACCGCCCCGGGTACCACCACGGCTTCTGCTGAAAGAGTTGCGGTGCTGGTGTCCTGAGGAACGATGCCACTTCCTTTCCTCAGAGCTGGGTCCAGCTCTCCCTCCTTGAGCATGGTTGTCAGAGCTGCTGTACTGCCCAGTGGAGTAGGTCCCGGAGTTAGTGTCTCCCACTGTGCAAAAGCTGTGTGGGAAAGACCACTGGCATATTGGGCACACTACTCTTCTGTGGAACCACTCCACTAGGCAGGAAAAACAGACAGGATGGCTACACCAGCTCACGGAGCCTCGGTCATTAGTGGTGTCCAGGCAGATTGGGAGCCCTAGGCTCTCCGAAGTACCCGGAGGTGTAGCCTGGGACATGTGATTGGTGCTGTCAGCACAAGAAGAGGTGCTGCCTTCTGCCAAGTCCTCCTCCAAGTTCATCTCGCCCTGCAAAACAATAAAGAGATAAGAGGTTGTTGCATCCACCTGTGCAAGGGACACAATCTGCAGCCAGCAGCAAAGCTGCCAAAGTTGAGTTCTAAAGAACTGCCTGCTCTGTCTCGGGGCTGAATTTGGGCTGCCACAAATGCCAGAGATCATCCTGAGGCAGATGAGTGACATGTTCCTGCTCTCAGGGCAGGATGGTGACTGACCTCTCTGACACATGCAGGCAGGAGTTGGGAAGGTGGAAAAGGGATTCCTGGCCTCTCAGCAGTGGCAGCTGGAGCCTGGATACATGGCAGGTTGGGACCAGTGGCCTGGGCCCTGTGGTGTACCTGTCTGGCAAATCCTCTCTGTGCCCTCAGAAGGCACCCAGTGGGATGGGTGTCCTTTGTCACCCCACGTGCAGGTGTCTGTTTCTGATGGAGGAGGCCAGACACTGTGGCCCTTCAGGGCTGCTCTACACCTCCAAAAGGTATGTTGTCCAGGGTGTCACAGTGACTCCCTGGTGACATCACAGGACTTCCAGGACCACACTTCAGCCTTGGGGAACAAGACCTTGCCAGATAGCTCATCTCACGGAACTGCCCTGCTGTGGAGCAGAATCCCTTTGCTTTTTTTTTCATATAAATTTGGAGGTTTCACCAATCATACCCAGCCCTGTGTTCTCTTTCAGAAATAAAGCATCTCAAGGCATTTGTTGCTCTTTCGCTGACTTTGCAAGCCAAGTGAGTTGACCTCTGCTTAGTGCTGTTGAGGCAACAATTGGAGTACAGTGCTGGGCTCTTCATCATAAGTAGAGGTGGACATAGTGGAGAGCAGCTAGGAAGGGTCCACAAGGATGATGAAGGGACTAGATCATCTGTCCTATGAGGAAGGAGCTAAGAGTGCTGCTTCCAGGCTGTTGAACCTGCAGAAGACTCTGTAGGGGTTTTTTTTTCAGTGTCAATCAATACCTGAAGGCAGGGTTGAAAGAAGACAGATCCAGGCTGTTTTCAGAGTGCCCACAACTTCTCTCTGAACATTTGGAAACCTTTTTTTACTGTGACGGTGATGAAATACTGGCAGAGGATTTCCAGGCTGCTTGTGGAGTCTCCCTCCTTGGAGATGAATCTCAAGATCTGTGTGGCTATGGTTGTGGGCTACTTGCCACAATTCCCTGGAGGAAACCGTATGTGCCCACTTTCCGCACTGGCTTTTGATGCAATAATCCTGCCCTACAGTTCTGGGTTTACAGCCTGGCTCTCATTGCGATCCCTCCCCATTTGCTTCTGTCACTGTGTTTGACCTTAAGTGCTGCTGGACCTCACCTGAAATCGACTTTTTGTTGCCTTTCATTTCCTGGAGGAAACCCCACTGATGTTTCTCACTCCTCTGTTAATGAACTGGGACTAGCTCTTCTGGACTTAGAGCTCACCCCCTCATCATGTTCAGTATTGGAGTTAAACCAATTAAAGTGCCACAGGTTGTCTCTTGATAGATCTGCAAACTTTTATCACTTAAGTCTCATAAGCCCAGCTGAAGTAGTCTTTCATTAACTTTAGCAAAGACACCTCTTTAGTTCCAAAATTTTCATGTACTCTCATTTAAAAATAAAGTGCAAGACTGGGACTGACTGTAAGGGCTGGTGGACGTTTTGAAGGCGAGCAGTTAGTCCTAAGCTTTACTACCCCTCCCTACTGACCATACAGTCTTCTAAGCATCTTCAGCACCTTCCCAGAAGAATGAGTTTAATTGGTGTTGAGGCCACTGACATCCTGGCTTGTATCAGCAATAGTGTGGCCACCATGACCAGGGCAATGATAGTCCCCCTGTTCTTGGCACTGGTGAGGCCACACCTTGAATCCTGTGTTCATTTCTGGGCCCCTCATTGCAAGAAAGACACTGAGATGCTGGAGCACATTCAGAGAAGGGCAGCAAAGCTAGTGGAGGGTCTAGAGCACAAGTCCTATGAGGAGCGGCTGAGGGAGCTGGAGTTATATAGCCTGGAGAAGAGGTAGCTCAGGGGAGACCTCATCACTCTCTACAACTACCTGAAAGAAGGTTGTAGCCAAGTGGGGGTTGGTTTCTTCTCACAGGCAACTAGTGACAGGACAAGAGGATGTAGCCTCAAGCTGTGTCAAGGGAGGTTTAGGTTGGATAATCAGGAAGAATTTCTTCACAGAAAGGTTTATTAATTGTTGGAATGGACCATCCAGGGAAGTGGTGAAGTATGTGTCCCTGGAGATGTTTAAAAGATGTGTGGATGTGGCATTTAGGGGTATGGTTTAGTGGTGGACTTGGCAGTGCTTAATTAATAGCTGGACTTGATCACCTTAAAGTTATTTTTCAACTCAGATGATTCTGTGGTTCTGGTGTAATGTATGTGTACATGTAGATCAACTTTCCCCACTTGTCTTTTAGAATTATCTCAGCAGTGTTCACAATACATCTGGGAAATTCCTTAATTTCATTCCAGTACTTACTGTGCTTGTGACATTTTTCCCCCCTTTGTTTGCCTTGTCTCTCCCCTCTGCACCCCATAGCACAACACTTTGTATAATTGCATTGGATCTATTTTCAAAGAACTTTCTATCTATTAAACCTGCCCAAACTAAGTATTTTACTGCAAAGAATCAGTTTTTAAGCTTGTGCTTAATTGATGGTTGCTGCTTTCCAGGTTAATCTTTTCCACTGAATGCATTATACCGCTATTTTCCAGGTATATTCAAGTATTTTATAATAATGAAATATCCTTCTGATGATTTTAGTGATAGTAAATAACCTTTTAATCCTAAATTAGGGAAGGTGTATCCCATCTGAGTTCTTTTAGGTGTGTTCTCTGAGAGGTTTTGAAAGAACTTATGACTGAAACATTAGAGAATTGTCTGCTGGTGCAGGCTTTAAATAAATTTTTTTGGTCTTATATAGGCAGCATAAATATTTATTAACAAATCATGACATGGGCTGTTCTTTTCAATACATTTTTTCTTATGCTTATTGTGAGTCAAAGAAACTTGTATTGGTGTGTTACAGATTGCTATTGCTGTGTTACTCTTTTCCATTTTTGGTTTCTGGTCCTTGAAACAGCATGTTTCTACGTCCCACAGCTGTCCCTTTTTAGCTATAAATCAGTTATAATTAACTCATTATGAGCATTGCCATTTTCTGTGCTGCCAACAATGTCACTGCTGCAAATGCAGCTTTTTCAAAAGTATCTGTGCTCTCAGGGAGCTCTCAGACACCTATTAGACGTTCTTTGCAGAGTGATAATTTCAATTATTTTTTGTTATCTGTTCATTATCAGGCTTTAGGGAATAAAGAATTCAAAACTATTCAACCTGAATATATTTTTGAGTTTTTTTTGTAAATTCTGCAGGTGTTCTACATACTAGCAATATTATATATATATATATTTATAACAATTATTTCCTGTATTTCTTAATTGGGAAATTTTTTGTAAGAGTTAACTTAATTTTGTACAACCTTCAATTAATTCAGAAGAATTTGAATGGAAACAGTAACAAAAAGTAGTTTTCTACTACTTGTACTGAAATTGCAGTTAGAATCCAGTTCAGTTCTGGCAGGTCACATCTACAAAAGGCATCAAGCTGAGATGATGTGATCCCCTTTAAAAGGCTGATAAGATGGAATTGTAAGCCTCTTCTATTCCTGCTCCCACTGAGATCATTTGGCTTCCCTTTCAGCTGGGGAAGAATTAGTTGAGAAGTACCACCTGTGGACTGTCACCAGCGCTGAGAGGAAAAGGTGACAGTCCAGTTTTTTCAAACACAACAGTACATGCCACAAGTGCAGACAACACAGGTGTTCAATACACAGCCTGCATTATAATGTGTAAGTTTAAAGTTCCTGAGGATGATAAATATCATGCCACTGATTGCTCTGTTTTTTAATATTTTTCAGAAATGGAAAAATTTCAGGGTTCTGAAGGCAAGAAGGAAGATGAAGAAAAGAAATATCTTGATGTTATCAGCAACAAAAACATAAAGCTGTCAGAGAGAGTTCTGATCCCTGTCAAACAATATCCAAAGGTACTGTAAAATGTAGTCTAACACTTGTAGTATACAGGCTTTGTAGTATTAAAAAGAAAAGAAATCAAGCTCCTGCTTGAATTTACCTATTATTAGCTATCACATGTTTTCACTTATGTCTCAGGGCCTTTCAGAAAAGCTGTTGAAGTGAATGAGATTTTTTTTAACTTCAGGTAGGTTTTGTGGATTATACTTAGGCAGACCATTGATCTTTTTTCTCAGAGTTGTTTTTTCACATGAACCATTTTTTTATAAAATAAAATACCAGTTAACAAAGAAAAAAATATTTCAATAACTCTGAAAAGCTTCGTCATAGAAGAGCTGGGTGATTTTCTCTGGTGTAAGAAGTTTTGGAAGATCAAGTATAAGGATTACTGATTACTGCAGGCTGTGACTATGACAATGTTCATCTTTATTTATAAAAATCAAATGTCTTGGCACCTCAGACTTTCTTCCCTATTCTCGCTGCCGCACACTCTGATTTTAAAACAGGAATTTTTTTCTTGACAAAGAGCCCCAAATTCATCTGCTTGTCAGAAGTTTTAGTTTTTATTTTACGGAAGATAATGTTAATTTTTTGCAGCTTGGGTGTTTATTTGGTTTTCTTGTACAATGTTTGATTTTACATAAACAGTTGTTCTAATAGTACTCATACTGAAACGGTAAACATCTCCATTTGTCTCCAAAGTATTTTTTCCTTGCTGATTTATTATCACATGGTATTTAATTCACCAGTAGCCTTGATTACGCTCTCAGCTTTTTACTTTATACTTTCATCAGAACAATAAATTACAACTGGTAAAAAGCCAATCAGGCAAAATGAGAGATGTAAAAAAATTGAGATTCGATGATTCCAGTTGACATTTACCTCCTGACTAGTGAATATAAAACTGAGATAATGTAATAATCCAAATGGTAAACACCTTAGAAACACATACCTTGCTATAAGGAATTACTTTCTTTCTGTATAGCCTAAGTTGCTTTAACTAGATTTGTGGTATTTTGTGTAAATGCTGTAGGTGACCTGAAATTCTTATTAAAAGTGTAGTCATTCTGTAGCTTCATAATGGCAATGTGATAATTATTCAGAGTACTGTTTGATGAAGATAGTAGAATAAAAGACAAACTATTTAAAAGACAAAATGCAATAATCTATCCAGTATAGCACCTGAATATGATTGAATTAAGCTTCATTTACTTTAATGAACCTGTCATATTAATGAACTGTAAAAAATATAAAGCATTTTTACAGATTTAGACCAGTGAAGCAAAAAAATCAGTGTGATGGAGATAAAATACTTATTCAAGAATGAAAATAAACGGGAAAGTTTCTGTAGTTGGTTTGCTAGCAATATTCTGTGCTTGGCGTGGAATTATTCTCAGAACTGCAGGTTTCCTGCTACCGTCTCTGGTAACCATCCTTCAAGGATTCCATTTGCCATTTGTATCAAACTACAGATTGCTGTGATCCAGTGTCTTACCTTCTCTTGAAAATTTTATACATTAAAGTAGTCAAAACCAGTACCCATTGGGTGCTTCAGATTGCTTTATAAATAGCAAAAAAGACTAGAAACTCAATTAAAAGAGGATTATATATATTTAGTAGAATATGTTAATAAGAGCAGTTGATCAGACTTATATGTATAAATAAGTAAGATTATTACCATGTGATTTCGCCTGAGAGGCATTTATCACAGAATCATAAAATATACTGAGTTGGAAGGGATCCACAAAGATCATTGAGTCCAACCTTTAGCTCTGCACAGACCCAGCCTCAGGAGTCATATCCAGGGTTGCCTCATCCTAGGTGCAGAATCTGCCACTTTTCCTTGTTGAACTTCATGTGGTTGGTGATTGCCCAGTCCCCTAATTTTTCGAGGTCTCTCTGCAGGGCCTCCCTGCCATTGAGGGAGTCAACAGTTCCTCCCAGTTTTGTGTCATCAGCAGACTTGCTTAGTATCCTTTCCAGTCCTGCATCAAAGTAATTTATGAAAATATTGAAGGGCAGTGGGCCTAAGATGGAGCCCTGTGGAACCCCACAAGTGACATGTTGCCAGTCTGATGTTACTGTATTACCCTCTGTGCTCCAGCCATGAGCCAATTGCTCACCCACCACATGATGTGTTTATCCAGCTGTGTGCTGGACATTTTGTCCAGAAGGACCCTGTATCCAGAAGGACCAGAGACAGTATCGAAAGCTTCACTGAAATCCAAAAAGATGACATCAACTGGCTTCCCTTGATGAAGTAGGTGGGTTACCTTGTCATAGAAGGAAATCAGGTTTAATAAGCAAGACTTTCCTCTCATGAAGCTGTGCTGGCTGTGACTGATGACAGTGTTGTCTTTCAGGTGTTTTTCAATACTTCCCAGAGTAATCTTCTCCATAACTTTACCAGGCACTGAAGTGAGACTGACAGGCCTCTAGTTTCCAGGCTCCTCCTTCCTGTCCCTAAACTGGGATGATGTTTGCCATCTTCCAGTTAGCTGGGACCTCTCTGGATTCCCAAGACCATTCAGAAATCATTGAGAGATGTTTTTTGGTTTATATTTGAAAGAACATTATTTTAAATTATTTATTCATTGTTTGCTGATAAGCTTTTTTGGGCAGTTTTGGGTTTTGTAAATCTGAAGAAAGTGTCCAAGAGTGTAAAATTTTGAAAAAAAAAAATTTGCCCAGTTAAAAACCACTAAAAACCAACCACATAGTTTACGGACTCTCTATGTAGGAATGAGTGCAATCCTTGAAAAATATTTGTCTCACTTTAACTCCACATATAAAGTTCTCAAAGGGAACCCTTGGCCTAAAAGTTTATTATGGTCTGCAGGTTAAGCTGCAGTGATGGTAGATCCCCTCAGTAACAGCTGTAGAGTCAGGAGCAGCATTTTAAGGTCTGAGCAAAAGTTAACACAAAAGGCTTCTAGTGGTTAAACAGCTCTTGAAGTTGCAGAATAAGTATTATAAAATTATCTCTGCTTAAGTGTCTACAGTCTGATTTCTGAAATTGCTGGTGTGTACAACACGAAAAGAATATGAAAGACTGTGATTAGCACCAGCTGTCGTAACGTTACCAGCTCTGTTAATGACACAGGCCTTTCCCCTCTTCTGTAAAACCAGGATCTAAAATAGAGACAGAGGTGTTAGTTGATACTTTAGCAATGATTTCTGTGAGATGAATTAATTTAAATACCAGCAGCACAGGTAAAAGCAGCATCTCATTTACACACATTCCTCTATGCAGCAGATATTTTTAGTACATTCAGATTTTCTCTTGAAACAGGCATTCAGTGTCTCGTGTTCGTTGATCCTTCTTTCTGTCCCATAACACCATTTTTTTCTTTCACGATGTGTGAATTCCAGTTAAGACTTGCATGAAAACATTCAAAAAGATTTTAGCATTTATCAGCGTAATATTGTGTTTCAAATTCATCAAATATGGGGAAAGAGTGGGTTATTAAAAAAAAACAACAGAAGTCTGAAATTATCTTGTTACTGAAAAACAAAAGCCACAATTTAGAGGTTTGGTGGGAAATATTGTCATTTGCATGGTAATACAGATTTTTGCCATTTACTAACCAATTATTTCACTTCCACTATATTGCATAATCATCATCTTTCTTTGTGATAACTTGTTCAAGAAGCATGTAAACTGGGCTTTGCAAATTCATTCCTTTGTACAGTTTAAGAAGAACTTGAAACCTTATTTAAAGCCTTGGTTTGATGTAGCACATAATAGAGAAATTTTTTGTTTGCAAGTTTGTCCAGTGCACATTGTGAGTTAAAATGTTGTTGACCTTGGTGAAATTCTGTTGCCTTTACGCTTGGCGTCAGCTTAGCTGGATTTCAGCCATTAAGGAATGGGTCAGTTTGTTAATTTCTTTTGCTATCTTTAAGTGCAAGTAGATGACAAATCAGAGAAGTAAACAGTACATGCATAAAAATCTTAAATATTTCAGTGCTTCTGTTGTGGTTTGACCTCAGACAGCAACCGATCCCCATGCAGACGCTCACTTACTCCCACCAGGGGCATGGGAGAGAGACAGAATAGTAAAAGTGAGAAAACAAGAGTTGAGACAAGACAGTTTAATAGCTAAAGCAAAAGTTGGATATGGAAGTGAAGCAAAACCAGGAATGAATTCACTGCTTCTCATGTGCAGGCAGGTGTTCAGCCATCTCCAGGACAGCATCGTGTAACAGTGACTTAGGAGGACAAATGCCATCACCCCAAACGTCTTCCCCTTCCTCCTTTTCCCCCCACCTTTATATGCTGAGCATGACACCATATCGTTTGTGATATCCCTTTGGTCATTGGGGTCAGCTGTCCCAGCTATGTCCCCTCCCAACTCCTTGTGCATCCCCAACCTTCTCACTGGTGGAGTGGGGCGAGGAGCAAAAGACCGTTGAACACTCTGCAAGTGCTGCTCAACAATAAAAAAAAATCTTTGTGTTATCAGCATTGTTTTCAGCAGAAATCTAAACCACAATCCCATACTTTAAAGAAAATTAATTCTACCCCAGCCAAAATGAGCACAGTATCTTTTACTATTTTAAAGATTCAGTGCTGAATATTATTTGTTTATATTGTTTTATGCTTCATAAACTCATGACTTCAAGCAAATAACTTACACAAACTTACCAGTGCTAAAGATTTCATTGTGAAGGGTGAGCTTTTCCATTGATGTTTTGTCTTTACGTCTGACTCAGACAATTAATATGGTGATTTTTATTTAGCATTCTCTTTCTTTTATGTGTTGTTTCTCTCAAACCTGATGGTTGCTATTATGCTTTCAAAGCAAGTGTTGTAATATTAATCATCTGCAAGTGATTTATGTGTTTAGTTCACTTTTAAGTAAAATAGGAAAAGTAAGATATAGTACTATGTCCATTGGATGGATTGACAAGAAAATACAAGATTTCTAAGGAAAATAGGACCTGGGCTATTATTCAGCTGAATGAGTAGCCAGGACTTCTATCTGTGATTTATATTGCTCTAATGAAATGAGAACCTTGTTGTTACATAACGCAAAAGGAAGATTTCATCTGTCACTCCTTCTGGAGATGTTTTGGGAGATTGGAAAAAACCTCTAGTATTTTTAGTAAAAGGAAACAGAGCTAAGTATCTAAATACAGAATGGGGATTTTTACTTGCCCTGACAGTATTTTTTTTCTCCCATATAGGACAAGAAAAGCCTTTGTACTTGGAAAGGTACTAGAATTTAGACTGATGCTAAACTAAATCTAAAGAATATGCTGTTTCTGTATTTCAGCTGAGTTCTTTAGAAGAGAAGCCTGAACAATGGAAGGCAGAAAATTATTAATTTACATGACGTGTACTGCACTGAAATTGATGCAGAAATTGATCCAAAATAGATATGAATCTTCTCCCGTGCATTTAAAGACAACACATATTTGGAAAATTCAAATACTTTTGAAAGGTGTACTTTCAGTAAAGTACATGAAAAACATACCACACACACATTTTTCTTTTCTGGCTTACTTAGGACCAAATCTCTCTGCTTACCTTTTCCTTCAGGAGAAGATTGATTCAGTGTTTCCAGGACCTGTGCCAATCTTGCAGACCTCTTGAGTGTTTACAGAAAGTAACTTTATTATAATAGATCCCCATTTTTGTTAATGATTTATTTGTTTTCATAACACTGCTGTTGAAATCAGCTCCAACAGCATTAGCTAAGCTCTTTCTCATGCTGAGAACTTCTGCTCTGTACAGACCTCTTTAGAAATTGCTTCATAAAATTGTTCCTGACTGCAGAGAATAATGTGTATTCCAGATAGCATTTAGAGATTTGCCTTTCTGTTTCAGTTAACCATCTGTGGCTGTATATATCTTCATCAATGTAATTAAAACAGCATCAACATAGTTAAAAACAAGAGGTATGAAAAAGTATTCACAACTTTAGGACTTTTTTACTCCTCCTTTGATTACATGATTTTTGAAAGATTTTTCACAAGGTGTCTTTATTTATACATGCAGGTATATAGTTCAGCCTTCAGCTTTCACTGTTTTCTTCCTTTAACTAATTCTTAAAATTACAAATGGGCACTAAGTCGCTTCTTTGTGATTTATAAGAGCTTACTCAGTGCTATTATGCTGGAATGCAGCATTGCCTTCCATATTTCAAGGCAGACTTTTAGAGTAGTTATAATTTAACATTGCATATTGTAGAGCACTCAAAGGCCAAAACTAAGCTGGAGAGACACCCTTTGTACTCAATACACTCAATAAATTAACTGGTCTTACTCCAGTCTCAAACACAACATAACTAGAAAATGAGACAAATAAAAATATCAGCAAGGGAGAGTTGGTAGCAGTAGCAGCTGTGTAGAATACAGAGAAGTCCTAGCCGCTCGCCAGTGGGAACATTGGTTGTATCTCTTTTAAGCCAACTAAACTCTTACATTCCTCTCTATTCTTCTTTTATTATTCCTATTTGAGGGGGAAAAAAGGAAGAAAAGTATAATTTATACCATCGCTTTAATAAAACAGGTTTGAGAGTGGGCAGAAATTCACCCTGCTTAAACAAACAGTTCTGATCAGGAGCAAGACTTCATGTTAATGGTGCGCTGGTTGTGTAGGATTGATTGCGGACGTGTGCTCCACCTACACCCAGAGATATTTGGGGTTTTCTTTGCAATTATAGCACCATTTTTTCTTTCTCTGCTTTTTGTATTAAGTGAGGATTTGGGGATTTTGTCTTCAGTATCATCAGTGGAAGTTCCATTTCAGAGGAACCAGCTTTCAGAAACTGAGGGGAGTTCAGCAAGCAAGTCTGTTAGTGGCCTACAATAAGAAATAGAATCTAGCTCACTTCCACCTATCTGTGTTGCTTCTTAAGGACTAAAAATTGTAGCAAACAGAAATAATTAATTTTTTTTTCGCTAAATACACAGTGAATCAGATCTAGTAAAACTTTCAAATTGGACCTATGCTTCATGAGAAATATAAAGCTAACCATTTGTTAGAGTGAAGTTAACACAGTACCCTTGACTTCAGTAGGGGCAGAACTGTGATGTGTACTGATCAAAAAGATCACCTATTTGTGATCAGTTTTGGATGCTTTTTATTTTTTCATTCTGGCTTTTAAGAGAATGAGTTGCCAGTTATGCTAGCATTTATAACATAAACATCTTAAAAGTTGCAGGGCAGTAGATTAAAATACTTTCTGGTAAATTGATTCTTTTACATGTTTGGGTTTTTTTAATATTTTTAAAAATAGCAAGTGTAAAAAACACACAAGTCTATTGTCATTTTGTAGGGGATGAGAAAGAAATGTGTCTCGTGGAAGAGATTTTATGTAATATAGTAACTTAGGTGAGAACAGAATACATAAGATATATGTTGTGGTACATCTTTCAAGAAGTTTCAAAGAGCTGGAAAGGCTTTTGTTGTGGGTAGACAGCTAAGCCACTTGCTCACTCCCACACAGCAGGATGAGGGAGAGAATCAGAAGGGATAAAGAGTGAAAAGTCATGGGTTGAAATAAAGACAGTTTAATAGACAAAGCAAAAGCTGTGCACATAAGCAAAGCAAAACAAAATAAGGAATTCACTCATCACTTCCCATGGACAGGCAGATGTTCAGCCATCTCCAGGAGAGCAGGACTTCAGCACTCATAATGGTGACTTGGGAAGACAACCACCATAACTCTTAACGTCCCTCCTTTTTTTTCTTTCTTCCTCCAAGCTTGTATGCTGAGAATGACACCATATGATATGGAATATCCTCTTGGTCAGTTGGGGTTACCTGTCCCAGCTGTCCCAGTGTCCCCTCCCAACTTCATAATAATAATAATAGGAATGTTTTTAGTAAGGAAATATAGTGCAGTATAAATGTTATGCTATTTTTTTTGTCTTCTAGATAATCAGTCTTCTTGCGTGTTAGCAGAGAATGAAAGAACAAGGGTTTAAAGAATGTTTTAGAAGCTTGCTAAAGTTGCTATTAAAATAAATATTTACTTCCTTTCAGACATTAAAAAAAAAGGAAAAACAACAAGCACTTGAGAATTACTGCAACAGGTAGTTGCTGGTCATTTTTTCATATGTCTCTGCTATGTTCTTCTAGTCTAAACTGAGCAAATGTGTAATAACTGCAGAATCTACATGAACTAATCAGTTCTTGAAAGCAAATATAAAGTTTTGTCTTACACAAACACTCCTGAAGAATGTTTTTGCTTCTTGAAGCTGAAGATGAAATCCGTTTTGTGGCTCTTCAGGCTTTTTTCTCTGTTCAAGTGTGCTACAAGGTCACTTCGAACTAGTCATTAATGTAATTTATAATAACTCCCAGCTAAAGTTATCTAAAGCTTTTGAAAATAGCTTATATAATAAAATATTAACACAAAAGCTAATGCTCTGCCTCGATCCTTTTGCGATAGACCTGTGATTAGCGAGAAGGTAATGCAGCCCATCATAGAACAATTCAGGTTTCAAGGCGCCTAAGTACACAAGCAGTTCCTTGAACATCAGAGCTAAGGAAATTTTTTCCGCTTGTCTGTGTCTTTTGCTTTGCTGTGAGCTCTGATTTAACATTTTGCTGACAGGTATAGTGACAAAAGTTTAGTCTTCTGTGGATTTTCAGATCTCTTACAACATGAGCTTATGGCACAGCCTTTGCTGTAGTTTGAACGTGTCCTACCCAGCTCCATGTTCTCTCCAAACTTCAAAGGTCTTACTTGTCTTTGAAGTAGCCTCCTCTTTCATACTGAGTTGAAGTCAACCTTTGAGGTCAATAGTTACTGGGGAAAAAGAGTGAGATACACAAGATACATGACCACTTTGCTTTGATTCCCTGTGGAAGACTTGGGTGCCACATGGCCCCATGGTCATTTGTCTCCTCACACAGGGCACAGAGAAGGCCAATTACAGCAACAGGGACGTAAAGCAGCCTTCTCCAGAGCAACCCTGTGTGGCCCAAGCAGAGTAAATGAGAGTTTTCTGAATCAGTTAGTTTAGTGACAAGGGTTTCCTCCCTCTTCAGTATTGTCATTTGAATGGTTTCGTAGCTCCGTTGCAACGTCATGGATTTTGGTGACTTTGTCCCTGTTTCTCAAGCTTCCCACATATCAGCAGAGAACTTGAAACTATGGTTATGTGTTGGTATATAGAAGAGTATGATAAGGAAAGGAATTTAGATTCAAAATGCTCTTGCTGAGTTGCAGCTATTTAGTCTAGAGTGTGTTTGACCTCAGTCACCTTCTTTCCTTTTTTTATTTTTTACTTATATTGAGCAAACAAAATAAACAGGTGACACTTTCGTATGATGCAAATGCAAAGAATGTGTTCTAATTTTGAAGAAGTCTGTTTCATAAATATATTTTTTAGGTTTTTATTGGAATATATATATTATTGCGTTTTATTAAAATTTATTAAAAAAAGTCTTCTATTTTCATCTTAAATAGCCCAGTAGTAGCATCAGTATATAAATATTTTCAGAAATTCAATCAATTGCAGGCATTTTCACTTGATAGATTTAGATTTTTTAATTAATACTAGAACTACAGGTTTATTCAGAAACTGTTGTGTTTCTGTGGTTTAGGATTGGGAGTCAGAAGGAAAATACTGCAAACTGGGAGGAAACCATGCCTTCCCTCTTTTATTTCAAGAAATGTAGCAGTGCACAGTGCTGTCACTCATGCATTCTTACAAGAAGACAAGGGGGAGACACTTTTCCTAGATATGTTATAGTTTTGTTCCAACTGGATGAATTTAGAATAGGTGACAAATATAGCACAGATATGTTTCCATCTACCTTCTGATATCATAATCCTGTTACCTAGCTAAGGAGTAGGTAGCACTGATGTAAATACTATCGCATATGACTACTTCTTCTACAAGAAATGTACACCATGGCATACATAGCATAATTGCAAACCATTTGCTCACTAATCACTGATTTCCAAGCTGATAGACCATCTACTGTCTGATGAGAGAAACTGTAAACTGTCTATGTCAACTCAGCAGGAGAGAATTAAATCCTCATCAGCTGGTTATTTTTACCCAAGAAAATTCACTGAAGCAATGATTAATGAAATATTAAAAGCAAAAGTATACAGGCTATAGACAATCGTTCGTTAATGATAATGAACATATTTCTTAGAAGTTAAATTTAGTTTTAGTTTTGAATGAGTTATTTTTCTGTCATTTATTGAGAAACGAACTGGTGGGAACCTTTCTTCTGAAAGAGAACAATTTATTACTGCTTTTACCAGCAAGGAATTCTTGCTGTCTTTTTTTTCTGGTCTTCCCTGGTATGCTGGCAGTATTGTTTCAGACTGGGTAAAAGAGAACCGCCTTAGGCTGCTCCTTATCACCTTGTTTTAAAAGCTGATTTTTCTGATAGAGTGAAAGTGGCCTTTGGAAGAAATAGAATTTTTTTTGTGTAAGCTGTAAAACTTTAGCTCAGTTACTCACATAGGTACTAGATACTGCAAATGAGTAACTTTATATATAAAAAAGAAAATGGATATAATTAAGACCACATTTTATCTCACATGCAAACATAATGCAAGACAGTGCTTTTTTGTTTTGCTAGTTTTCAGACCTAAGAGCCTGCATTCTTAAGCATTTCCAGTGAATTAATGATGTTGTCTAAAATAATCAACATACTTAAGTAGGTAGGTTATCTGCAGATTTCCAAGGTATCCAGGTACTTTAAGAGATACCAGAAATCAAACCAGACTTTTGCTAGATAAATGTGTTCACATATGAAACTTATAACACAGATGTATGATGGTCTTTCTTACCAAAATGTTACTTGACATCTTGTGTTTATAAAACTTTCTTCTTACTCGGTATTTGTAGTATTTAGATTTCCAGAAAACTCTAATGTCCGGGTGGGAAGATCCTGAAGTTGATTATTATATACAGCGACTCGTCTCCAAACTTTGCAAAATACACATTTTGAAGTCCAAGCATATAAATCTTATTTTGGATGGGTTTTGTCTTACTTTGTTGTCTTACTTTACCCACGGTTTGGTTGTGATTTAAACCATGTAACGGACAAGGGAGATAAAAATTTCAAAGTGAAATTTAAGCCATTTTTAGGAAAGCATGGCTAATGAAGCCATCAACAACTGTGTCGTGTGCTCCTGTAAGAGTAACCACTCATACAGACAGTTATAAACCCTTGGAATCAGTGGCTTGTAATGTGAGCGCTGACACTAACAGAACTGTAGAGGTATGAGTGGTGTCACTGTAATTAGCTTAGTGCTAGTACAAACCATGTTTTAGTATTTTTTCAGCCTGTGCAAGAAGATATGGTTTATTTCTTTCAGGAATTATTGCATTTGTCACATTTTTTTGAGATTGCCAATATCATATGAGCATAAAAAGGCAAGATGACTTTCAGAGCACTTAACATCATGTTGTTCAGAGTATCATTGGAGGGAAGAGATGATGGAAAATTAAGCTTTCAAGTTTTCAGATATTTTCTCTGTCTTGTGCCTTTATTTTTTTTTTTTTAAGGATTTCTTTACAGAGAAAAGAGCAGGATAGTGGGGACAGAAAATATGTTCTCTCATGGATATACCTGAAGGATGAGATATAGGGAAGAGGGAACCTCAGCAAATCCTCTCTTGATTGTTCCCTCAATGAAGAGAGAAAATTCTGTTGTTTGTTTGTTTGTTTTTTTCACCAGAAGCAGATTACCAGAACACTCCACATCTCTGCAAGGATGTGTTTGGTAGGCTCAGGCTCACAGACCAACTACATGGAGTCAGTTTTATCTGCAGGGGCAGAGCTAGGTGCACATAGCTGAATTTGTCTGCTTAGTTAGCAAGTTGACTCAGTGTGCTTCAGAGTGAAAATGCCAAGAATTCTTGACATTCAAGATAAGGGATATGTAAGGTGGGAAAGGAATAATGATGGGTCAGCCAGTGTGTTCATCTGCTGCCAGTAGAAAATGATTCCCTACATGCCTCTCTCCAGTTTTAATTCTCCAAATACAAGGAAGACACAGACAATTTCAGAGGAGGGCCACAAGGATCACTTGGGGCTGGAGTACTTGCTCTGTGTGGAAAGGCTGAGAGAGCTGGACTGAATAAGTCAGGAGAAGAGTTGTCTTCAGGGGACCAAAGAGCAGCTTCCCTAATGTCTGCAGGGAAGGTGTTGAGGAGACACTTCATGATTGGTGCATGCTGGTGGAATAAGAGACAGCAGGTGTAGCTTGAAATAGGAAATATTCAGACTGAATAGAAGGAGAAACTTTGTCAGCATGAAGGCAGTGAGGCCTCAGACCAGCTTGCCTAGAGAGGTACAGATAGAAGACATTCTAATGGTATTTGGCTGCAGCCCATTAAAATATACCAACTGTCTTTAAATTGGCTTGTTGAGGTTTTTAGCAAGTTTTCCTTTTTTTTTTTTCCCTACCTTGTAATCTAGTTGCAGTAGCTCTGAGTTCGCTAAGAAGACCGAAGGCTTAGATTTCTGAGTGGGTTGAGTAGCTTCAGTGCTTTTATATCTTCATTGTTAGCAGTATGCAAGTATTGGATTTAGAGGTGATTTAGGTGGGATGTGCTCACAGGTGTAGAGATACTCTCAGTTACAGGGTAATGTTACTAGGGTTTTAGACTGTACAAAGGCCCAGCATATAAGCCAAAGAAATCAAGAAAAGTGAAAAAAAAAATTGTTTTCTGCCACTATCAAAAAGTAGCATTCAGAATAGAGAGAGGAATTAATAAAAGTGATACGAGTATAAGAAGAGCTATTTGCTCTTTTATTTTGCTTTTTTTATTTGCATTTCCGATGTATTAGGGGTGCTGTAATCTCAAAACACAAGAAAATGACAAGAAAATGAATGCTAGTAACAGGAGGCATCTATGCATGTGAGCTTTCTACTGCAGATGGGATCTCGAGGGATGGATTAACTAGTACCACAAAGGATGATAGCTGTGTTCTGGGGATGGAGATTCAGAAGTCAGTTTTGAGATAACAGTTTGACTTCGAATTTATCACTGAACAAAGTGATCAGTCATTGAAGTGCATTTTGAAAAATGTAAAATATTCTGCAGATGTATTGCCCTTTCATGCTTCTCAAGTTTGGCTAAAGGTAATGCTGAAACAATAGTAGGACAAGTCCCTTCACTCCAGTCACAGAGGGAAGGAAGAGGAGAGAAGAAATCCTCCTAGAAATGATTCCGACTCAACTGTATCCCTTGCATTCCCCCAAAACCCACATGTGTGGTGGGGTACAATTGGTATGTACACAAGACTGTATGGTGTACAATTTCAGAGGGAGGCACACCTTTTTACTGAGAGCACTTGTGTTGGTTGTAGATGATTTGGGTTAAAATGCTCCCTCATTTGTGGAAGACTAGAAGATTGCTTAAAGAGTGAGAAACAGGCTCTTCCAGGGCAATTAATTTAATCCTAAATGTTCATATGTAAATAGGTTTCCTAAAAGCACCATTTTGTTTTTTTTTCACTAGACAGGAAACATTAAGTTACTATGGGATAAGTGATACTGAAAACCAAATGTTTCTTGCATAAAGAATGCACATATGCACACATATAGAACAACCCTGGAAGATGAGCAATTCACATGACATATCAACTGACAAAATATGGCTAATTTCACCATCAAAAGCATGGAAAAGATTTTTGTTGCATAGAGACAGCATGCAAAGATTGCACGAACTGCCAGACAGATAATCAGAAGAAAACTAGTTTGTTCATATCTAGTACTGTCCTGTACAAAAAAAATCAAGGTAACATTAGGCTTTTATGACAAGATAGTTTTTTTCCTAAAGGAAATATGCTCTTAACTTATTATTGTAAACTTAATATCCCTATGTCTAAAAAGCTGGATCACTATCAGTTCCCAGTCTTATCCCCCAAAAAAGGCATATATATGTTTTATCCTTGTGACAGTGAGAAAATAAGAGTAAGTTTTGCTTACAGGCTAATTTCCTGATCGAGGATGATGGGGATGTACTGCTGGGGTGCAGAACAAGCTGAATAGTTCATGCATTTAAGAAAGACATCTGAGCCATATTATGACTGCTACAACCAAGGCTTGGAACAGACTAAAGAGAGCTGTAGAGGTCATCTTCAGTTCAAGTTACTGTGCCATTGCACCGGCAGCCCTCATACTTGGTCTTGGTCTTCTCTGGGAGTCACTGTTAACTTCTGTTAAGCTGTTATGTGAAAAATTCTTTAGTACTCTGGCAGTAGTGTCTTCAGTGTTGCTTAGGGTCAAGCTTCAGTTTCAAACAGTTTGGGGGTTTTTGTTCCCCCAGTATGCTAGTTTAACTGCTCTCAGTGTATGCTGTTGTAAAGGTGGTGTTTAGACATAGATGTATAAACTGAAAAAATTATACAATAAAGTTCTGGAAGTTACTTTGAGACCTAATTGCTGCTTCTTCACTTACTGTGTGGTGTTATCAATATTCTATTCAGGGCTTGAATGGTGAAATTATATAGAATTTGATTTGCTAATGTGCAACTACTCTTTATTTTTACATTTCATGGCCTCTGTAGTCTGTTAATTATTCAAGAAATGAGCTAAGTTAAAGTTCGTTTATCAACCAGCATAATGGCTTACAATGAAAACCAACAAGTATAGGGCTTGGGAGATATTGTGATATACCTATTGACTTTACGCTTTTATTTTTAGGCAGTTTTCAATTATAATGTTTCAGTAACACTCATTATTCTGTTGTAGGACTGACAGGGAGAATGAGGTACTCTGTTTTGATGGGGAGCTGCTCCTGGATGACAAGGGGGATATTCTCTGAAACTTACAGAATAATAGCAGTAACAGTGCTTCCAATAATTATTATCAACTAACTTGGTCTTAAATTAAAAGGAAATAAAAAAATTAAAAGGTGATGAGAAAACAAAAAAGAATTGTGCAGTTTTTCTTTTGAGGCAACAGAAAGCCCATGGTTATTTTGAAGATTTAAGGGTTTTTTTAGGAGTGTGGTTAGAAGATGTAGTAGATTTCATGTGAATTGTTATTACTATGTTATTCTGGTATCCAGTGTATTTGTCAAGTTTTAAATGAAATTTCCAGCACAGAAAGTTTAAGGTCATCATTTGACATACATCTTGTGTTAATTCGAAAACAGTGAAAAGTGGTTGTTATTGTATCCATCTGCAGCAGTGTAAAGCAATTTTACTAGGCTTTGGAATAAATACATATAAGGTGATACACATTTTTCAGCTGAGTCTGACATCTGACTTCATGAATAAAAAAGACCCTATTAATCTTGAGGTGATAGAGTCACATACATTGTATTTATCATTCTTGTAAGAGTGAGTCATCTCTTGTTAATGTTTTGAGGAAATGTGTAGTAATTATACCAAATAAATAAGTCAAGAAAGTAAAAAATACAGTTAACTTGTGCGTAAGCATGAATGTCGGTCTCTAACTTCTATATTTAATACTTTACAAATGACAGTGTGTGCACATGGGGAATGTAATTTCTTAATCTATAGTTAAGGAGTATGCATATGGTAGTGCTTATGTGAATAATAGTTAATCCCATGGCCCAGGACCAATTTAAGCTAACTATATATACTTGATATGCAACATCAGATGCGCTCATGCAATTTACAGAGAGGATACAAGGACTCTGCATCAAGGATATAGAATCAGTATTTTCAAATAATCTATAATAGTATAAATGATCATTATCACGGTGTTTATTCTTTAGAATCAACACAGCATGTTGGCATGTATAACCAGAGTACATGGAGAGGGATTTATTATCGCTTAGCTGAGAGCACAAGACAGTATATGCTTAGGTTTATGTGGGAACGCCCAGGTAAGTCTGTGGTGGGGGGAGAGAGTTTTACACTCTGTGATGCAACACTGTGGATGGGTTACAACATTGTGGATCATGTGCAGTCCTTTGGTGGAAAGCCCCAGAAATGAGTCTGGGGGCACTTCGGGGGTCTTTGATGTTTCGGGGGGGGGGACAGTTTTCATGCCTGAGCCACTTGTGTAAGAGAGGACATTGGCATGATAAAAAGCACTATCCCACCTCCATAGGATTTGCTTCTTATAGGCCTCTTCCCTTATTTTGCTCAAAACCTGTCTTGTAGCCTCCAGTGGTGGGTGCTCACCCCCTCTGCACCTGGCCTGTTACCTTACACATCGTCACCAAAGCACCCACTGCTTTTGCAAATGGCAGATTTTTTGAGTCATTAACCATTAATATTTCAGTCTCTCAGAATGCTGTAAGATGGGAGTTGTCAATAGGTATGACAGGGTGGCAGACTTCAGCATTTAGAGCTGAAAACAGATTTAGTACAAAATGGAGAGCTAAAATGAATTACAGCAGGGCTGACATCATCATTTCCATGATGCTTTTAAAATATTTTGGAAGGTTTTTCTAATGGTTCTATTTTTCTAAGCTCTGCTGTTTTCTTCTGCCTTTGGTTTCTGTCTCTTGGTCTTTTCTACTAGGACTTAAATGTATCATGAGATGTTGGTGACTGTTTTGTGTCTTTCTGTGTGTAGTAGAAGGAGATACTTTGTGGGTTACCATATAAGTCTGCATTCAGACTCAATGATCCATATGGTCCTTCTCAATTCTGTGTGACTATGAAAACTCCTCACATATTTTCATATCACCGGTTAGAGAAATCTGGAACTGAAAGTCACCTTTTTTCTCCCCTGAGTTCATCACTGCCTCTGTGTAGAGGTAGCTGTAAACGTCAGACCTGAATGAATTTTGACAAGGGGAAGCAGCACAGGTGACTGTCTCGTAGCACACACGAGGAGGCAGTCACAGCTCTGCATCTGTGTGGGAACAGCAGTAAATCTTCACCTGCCATTTTCCACTGCTAGCGCCAGTTATCTGCCTAGTAAGACAAGCTATGAAAGCAATTTTTAAGGCCATAAACTGGGACTCAGCAGGAGGTGAAATTATAAATTATATATGATGAATAATACATAATGAATTACTTTTTTATCAGCTGTCCTGAGTTACAGGACACACAAACCAAAGCAGCAATATTCCTTTCAACAATAACATAGCTGAACATTAACCACTGCAAGACTCTCTCTCCCTTTGCAGACCTTTCTGTACTGTTGCTTAGCATCCCTTAGTGCAGTTCTGATAGCTGTTTGCTGATATGCTTGCTGTAAAGTAGCTACCAGGTATGACTGGTTTTCCAAGCTGTTAGGTGGCTAAAGGTAGTTCTCATGGGTTTTTAGGTGCCTGATGTGATCTGTGCATAAGTTTCTATTGGTTTAAAGGGAATTCAATCCACGCTTCTTCAGATATGTTTGGAAATATTATATCTGCCTGTACCTGTGCATAGCAAATTACTTGTGTGAAATGTACAGTCTTAAAGCCATGCCTTGCATATGAAGTGCCAAATAATCAGCAGATGCAGTCCCAGTAATATAGAGGGCACAGTTTTTCTCTTGGCTTCTTGCTAGTTGTAAAACATTATGGAAGCCAGACTGTGTAACAGGTGTTGCCCTTATATAGCAGACACCTGATTATGTGTTGTTTTGTCCATCCTTTAGTTGGTTATCCTTCACAGACTCTTGTCTTCCCACCTGTGTATTTCAGATAGACCATTTTGTCTCTCTGTAATACCTAACCCTTAATTTATGTGTTTGCATAACAGCAGATTATATGGATTCTTGTCTATATGTAGTATTTTGTCCTGACTGTATATACTTAGCATTTCTGTGTATGATCTGTATATGGACATCTTCATTCTTTTCAGGTCCATGTTTCTCTTTATGGAAATGAAAAAAAATGGATTTTTTATTTTAATGCCTTAATAAGGTATTGTAAGAGGAAGGGAAAATGGATATTTCAGGGATTCCTATGTATAGTAATATTGCAGCTTCTGTGTGTGGTTTTGGTTATTGAGCTACATGTGGAAAATTACAGTATAAAGAATTTACTAATCCATGGATATAGCTGTGCATTTGTGCGTATACTGATAGTCATACAATATGTATCTTTTCTTATAACTCTGCTCCAGTGTTGTTCACTGTAGTATTTTAGGAATTCTCTGTTAAGGAACTATCTTTGTCATTTTCAGGAGTACTGTCCATGCAACACTTTAATGGACTCCTGTCCTCCGTCTGTCACTGGGTTTGCCATTCTCAGACCATGAGAGATGCATGTGTTCTTTCCTTCTTGTAAGTTCCTCACATCCCCAGTCCTTCTCTTCATGCAGAGGCTTGTCACCACTGAATTATTAAAAAATCTGCCTCCCACTCATATGCAATGTAAACTGCATAAATTAGAAATGGAAGTACTCCTTATTAGTATGTCTTTTTGACATAATTTTCTTCAAAATTTAACTTTACTTTTTAAAAAGATACTAAAAACATAACGCTTGTGAAATTGTTATTTTGAATATTTCCAGTCAAACTGTTCATAGGGTAGTGCTGCATTAGGGCCTGCAGACAGAAGCCAGCATGACTATTACGATGGTATCCCATACATCTCATCCTTGGAGTTCTTACATGTTCAGATCCTTCTTTTTTCTTCACAAGAAATCGTACTTTCTTGTTGGCCTATTCCTGCTGTATCAGATAGCACATGAAGACATAGTAATTCTTTCAGCCAAGCATATGGATGTAATGAGGATGACTTGCTCCAAGCATCAGTCTGTTGCTTGTAGGCAATACCTGTGTGTCTCCACTACATATGTCAGTGCTAACAGGCTGCGTGAAACAACTGACTTCATACACACCTTAGAAGAGGATCTGCATTATCAGTACGTGTGTAACTGACATTTGTTCACTTAAAACACAGGAAATTAAATAAACACAATGGGAAAAGAAAACCTTACATGCACCTAACTATGCAAATAATTAGTAGTTAAATATGTTTTGAAATATTTTTCTTCAGGATTATTAGTGGAAAATTATTAAAAAAAACTGCAAAGCATTATCAAATGTAAATAGCATAAGCTTATCTAAGGGTACAGTTGTTAAATCTGCCTGTTTCATAAATATACGAGATGGTATTGACTTACCTGATTTTCTGTGGTGGTGATCTATTTTTTTCCATGGGAATAACTGCTGGTTTATTGTTGAATATTCATCAAATCAAAAGAATCAAAAGGCTAAATGTGTGTTATGCTGGTGGATATTGGCCACAATGATAGTAGATATTTTATTTTAGTATTTCTTTATTTGTGTTGACTTAATTTTATATTCATCTAGGTAGTATAGTACGTGCAGTGAATGTGTGTTTTCTCTGTATCAGTTTCTCTAATGCACTTCTGATCTTAAATTGTTACAAAAATGTTTTCATATTGCAGAGTGATATACTATGGCTGCACCTTCTCATTTCAGGTTCAAAGGGAGATTTTTTTCTGGCATCTCAAGATTTGCTGTCCAAGTGAGTTGCACATATACAGGAGGAAAGTACCAGATATCTGTGTTGTCACTGCAGAATACACCTCAGAGTCTGGTAGATCACTTAAGAACTATTTTTCTGCAACCTAACTAGACCAGTTTGTTTAGGGAAATGTGGATAAAAACTGAATCCTTTTAGTATTACCCAAAGGCATCTTAATACATGACAATGTCAAAATGAGGGGAGTGTGATGTCAAGTTGTCCTACTTACTTCTCCATTTTTTAAGTCTAGATTTTTCCCTTTTTTCTCTCCTTAGTTTTTTTCCCCTTTTAATTCTGTAAGGATTAAACAAGTGTTCTTTGGCAGATAAACAAGGCTCTCCCAGGGAAGGGGGACAACATTTAGTATTGATTCTTTAAGCATTAGAAAGAAAAAAAAAGGTTTTAAAATTTCTGTACAAGATTTTAGTATGATCTATTGCTTGTAAGTTTTTATAGTTCTGGGAAAAGAAATCACTATATTGCTTCAATGGGAAGTAATATGGGTGTTGGAGACCAGAGCAGTAGTATATTTTTTTCAATCAAATCTTACAGATTTATAAACATCAATAAGACCTCAAACAATGTCTTTTAAAGATTTATTGTTGCAGTAGCAGCATTTTTGTGGAAATAATGAGGGTCCATATGCCACTTCTGAACTGCACCTGCAATTTCCACTGATGTCTACTCAAGATGCACCTGAATGGGTTCAGTCTATACGCCCTCTGAAACTGAGGTCAGCCAAAAATTACCTATCCAGTTCAGTGCCCATAAAGATTTTGGGACTTAAAAAGTTCCTGCCTTTCTAAGCAGGGCAAATCAAAGAGAAAATGACGATGTGACTATAGAAATATTATACTTAGAAGACATTAACATGAATTTCCCATCCTCTGAGCAGTTTCATGACTCTTGGTGTCACAGCTTGTGATCCCTGCTTTTTAAGCCTGCTAAAATAATCTTCTCCCAAGCAGACTAATCCACTGAGCAGTTACTAACCTTGAAAGTAATATCTTTTTTTAAATATATTTTTAGGAACCTCTTCTAGCTTGACATACTTTTTATTCCCTTCTTGATTATACCAGATGGGATATACTTTCCGTTTGGAGAAATAAAGATATAATTTTCAGCATTTGATACACTCAACTGATGTAGCAAGAATAAACTGTCCTCATTCAATTTTGAACCTAGAAAGATCTATTGACAAGTAGTCTGTCAAATTCTGTCATTTCATAGAAATTTCCATTTTGTATAATGATTCCTTGTCAATACAGAAGGATGAATGCAGCAGCAGGACATTTCTACATAATATATAGTCCATCTGTATAAACTTTAGATCTCTTTTCCACTGAGATTATTTTCCTGTTGTTTTCCTTTTAATTCCTCATGCCTTTGCTGCCTTCTTAACAGGGTTTGTTTCAGGGGATGGTATAATTGAGAGAAACTAAATGAACTGCCACTGTCCCCATTTGTCTTTAAGGCAAGATAACCAATTATGCAACTTTCAGTGCAGTTTTGGTTACTGAAGCATTTTACTGGTTCTGATTAGTCCCACAGAGTGGGAGCATCCTCATCTTGTCAGTTCAGCGGAGTCATTAAAACCTGTGTAAGCTGTGATGATGCATGAGCTAGGAGTATGTAAATTCCCTTTTCACAAATGCATTCTTCATCTTGTCAATTTTTTGCTACCTGCTGTTAACTCTGTAGGTAACCCCATGCAGCTGATAGAGGAAAAAATTTGGAAAGCAGATTGGTTGTAAAGAAATAGTAGAGGTGATCCCTACATGTTCATAATTAAGCATCTTTGGAAGACTTTACACTGAAACTGATTTTAATGTAGTTTGAATAGAATAACAAGGCAACGTAGTGTCTAAAAATGGGTTATCACAAATCTGAAATTTCCCCTGGGTATAGAAAAGAAGAAAAAAAGAGGAATTAGCACAACAATCAAGTAACACAGCTTACTAAAAATATACTTTAATAGGAAGAATTCAAGTATTATCTTTCTTTTGAGGTGTTTTCATTTGTTCTGCTGGCACTCAGGGCACAATGTTGTTTATCTCAGCTGACACCAATGTGGAGTTACAGGGGTGTTGTGCATTCAAGCTGACCTTGAAGAATATCTTCATTGCAGCTGAACCAAACAAACTACTTCAGGGATGGTTTTGTTCTTTGTTAGTATTTTGGTTTTGGTTTTTTGTTTTTAAATTTGCAGTGATTTTGAACAGCTGGGAGGGGGGTTTCTAATAAATGCAGGTACTATTCTTTGTGTACATTTTAGTTCTCTGATGGCTGACCATCAGCTTGGCAAGACAGTGATACTGCATAATAAAATTCCATACAGAGCCCTACCAGAATTTGATTTAATGCACAAATATTTGACAGTACATAAACTTGATTGTTGATGCAATCCACATGATAAGAAAGAGCAACTGTATTTAAACTGATTAAGTATTACCAGTTTGCAAAAATGTTAGTGATTTTTTTTTTCAGTCCAAATTATTTTCTAAGAGCAATCCATTGAGGTATCTGCCAATTTTCATATCAACATGAAATGAATATTACTCCTGTAATGCACCTACCAGCAGCATTGTAA
This sequence comes from Pseudopipra pipra, assembly GCF_036250125.1. Lineage (NCBI taxonomy): Eukaryota > Metazoa > Chordata > Aves > Passeriformes > Pipridae > Pseudopipra > Pseudopipra pipra. The sequence continues at coordinate 90,512,587 of NC_087551.1, forward strand.
TGTCCTTAAAATAATATTTGAATAAGTACGTCTTAAATCAAGGCTTTTTATTCTTTTTCAAAAAAGTAAAGGCAAGCTTTTATTTTTAGTTACTTTGAATCAGAAATTGTGAGACTATGTGACTTAAATGTCATTAATGATATAAACAACAGAACTTGACATTTTGAATTTATAAATATATAGAATAGGGGGATTTTGCACTGAATTAGACTTCTTACACTGAAAACTAAATTTGGTATTGTAAGAAAACAGAGATTAATATACTAATACCACACCACGTTCCTATATTTCTCATTGTGATTGTGCACATATCTAAGCAGCAAATGGACTACATAGGTTTTTAGGTTAGATTCTGTGCAAAATACTAAAGATGGTGTGTTTAGGATTGTTACTGTCAAAAATATTTGTCACATTGTTTTTATACGTGACCTCAGAGTACTAGAGAAATCCACTTCTGTTGAAAGTGTGAAATAAGGCTGGCATTCATTCAGTTACTTCTATGACCACAGACCTGAGTGGAATTGGTTTGCCTCATCACAGGCAGTTGATACCATAGCAGATGCTCCAGCCATTTTTTCAGATCTGACACACAAAACTGATCTAATGGTGAAGATGCCTGACCTTCTGAAGAGGCATCCCCAGGCCAGTCTGGATGCCCAGTTATAAGTGTTTGTAGATATCTGTGCTCAAGCATCTTGTTCTTATATCCTCACCAATTCCTATAATCAAGATTCCAACAGATTAGCTATTTGTTAGCTATTAACTGCTAATTGCTTTCAAATGATGGTGTGCTTGTATGTGGCAATATTATTTTGTCAGAATCTGGCAGTGGTACACAAGACCACTAGAAATTGTCATTCTGCTGAGGTAGAATTAAACCCTTCCTGTTAAGTCTCTGCATAAAAGGGCTAGACTTTTCTGTAAGAGGTACACACCAAGGCACTGCCGAGACAGACGAGGAATTCAGCTGCCTAAATTGACTTTGTCCTTGTTTCTTTTCAAATCTTGCTCTATTGCCTGACTTTTAACAGTGAAGATCTCAGTACGCTGCTGGTCTTTCCAAAGTGTATGTGCATTTAGAGATTCCTGATGCTGGGAACCTTAAACTTAGTACACCCTAAGGTGTACTTTGTTGATCTGCTAGAAACTGGTGGCTGTGTAGATGACTTCAAAGTCTTAACTTTTCACAGTTGTTTCCCTTTAATAAGGTTCTTACCTAACTGATACTTTACCTATCTGTTTCATCCTTTGCAGGTCAAAACAGCAAAATGATGGATTTCTCTATGTTCAGAATTTTCTTGAACACCTTTATTAAAAACTTGTGGACAGCAAGGTTTTCTTGCTGCATTCACTTTCAATTCAGTTGTATCTGCACATTTTATAAGTTGGTATGCAGGGCAGGACTGTTTCTCCCAGATGAATTCTGGTCTACTAACTTTGATTCTGAAAAGTAAGAACTGATACCAGGAGTAATATCTGAATGAGCAAAAAGAAAACAAACAAACAAGGAAATCTTTACCAAACAGCCTGGGACATAAAGCTGTCTTTCCTTTTCTCATCAGCATTTTTATCATACTCACCCACCACCCTCAGCATCTGGTGAGGCCGCAGCTCAAATCCTGTGCTCAGTTTTGGGCTGCTCACTACAAGGAGGACATGGAAGTGCTGTAGTGTGTCCAGAGAAGAGCAATAAAGCTGGTGAAGGGTCTGGAGCACAAGTTTTAGGAGGAGTGGGTGAGCTGGAGAAGAAGAGGAGCTGGAGTGAGCTGGAGAAGGAGGAGCTGGGGTTGTTTTGCCTGGAGAAGAAGAGGCTTAGGGAAGACCTTTTCGCTCTCTACAGCTACCTCAAAGGAGGTTGTAGTGATGTGGGGGTCGGTCTCTTCTCCCAGCTAACAAGTGACAGCATGAGAGAAAATGGCCTCAAGCTGCACCAGTGGAAGTTTACATTGGATATTAGGAAAATTTCTTCACAGCAAGGGTTGTCAGATATTGGAACAGGCTACCCAGGGAAGTGGTTGTGTCACCATCCCTAAAAGTGTTCAAAAGGCATGTGGTTGTGGCACTTAGGGGCATGGTTTAGTGGTGGACATGGCAGTTCTGGTTTAACAGTAGGACTTAATGGTCTTAGAGATGTTTTCCAATCTTAATGATTCTGTGATTTAAAACAAAAGTTAGTTTTTCTTTCATGGGTCAGTACACTGAGAATTAATTATTTGGTTGGCTATTGTAGCTAGAACATAATGAGAAAAATTAATGTTTCAGTATTGATTCTGACTCATTCAAGTGGTTTCTCTTTAATGTCTGACCAAAGAGCTCAGTTATTTTGCTGTGCTTTTTTGAGTTCTGTAGACAGCATTAGAGACATCATGCTTTAAGATCATATCAGCTTTCTTTCTCTACCTTACCACAGAGAAGTCTGTGATTATGCTTAATATTCAGGCTGTTGTAGAACAGTAAAAATAGTGTAGGACTGTCAAGTTTGAGTTGCACATTATGTATTGTTGTATTGTATGTTTAAAAATGATTTTCTGAGTAAATTTTCAGATGTTTTGAAGTATTTAAAATAGTTTCTTGTAAGTTATTAATTCACAATATAGCGGAGACTTTCTCACCGAACTGTGTCCGTTTCTCTGTAGAATTTCAGCAGCATAAAAGTACTCCTACTGTAGTTAGTAGTGACCTGCCATATCAGTAATTTCTTTTCCAGCTGATGAAGATAGTATTTCCTCTTAGCCATAATGACCCTCATACACATAGTGAGTGTACAGTGACACTACTAGTGCAGAGCCATGCAATCAGCACGTTTTTTGAGCATCACCATAATGACAGTGTAGCAAAGGGTACTGCCTGTCAGAATTATACCTTTTAGGTTCAATTTAACAGGCCAGTTAAGGGTGGCTTTTTTGTTCTCATTACTGCAGATTCTTCTTCTTTTTGCTTGTTTCAGATTCCTAGCAACAAAAATTTTATGAACATGTTTTAATTATTTTGGTGTTTTCAGAAAAAAGTACATAATTCTGATGATTATCACTTGCTTACTACCCTCTGATATTGTTTCTTTTAAAGAGAACTTTTGTGAAATTCATGATGATTAAAAAATGAAAGTAAACAAAGCACAATTGTTTCCAGCTAGAAAAAGATGACTACACTCCTAACTAGCCACAATATATGCTTTTTGCAGTCATTCACTTATCAATATATTTTATTTAATGACATCTAAATGACTGTGTTTTATAGCTGAACTGTGAGGAACTCTCCATATGCCTATCTGGTTGGTCATAGAAAAGCTCCAAGTGGCAGGTGAATATTTTACAAGAACTCTGTTTATAGTTACTGAGATATTACCATACAATTATTAATGAATCAGAGCAGAACTATTTCCATCTGCATGGCAGTCAGTAGATCAACTTCAGAAGGTTTTCTTAAAATGGTTATTTTTTACAGAGATTATTCCAGTTATTAGCATGAGGGTTTTTGCACAGCTGGTGAATGTTTCTAGGACTATGTGTGAGTGACTTTCCATCACTCATATTGCCTAATTGGCAGAGACAGCTCTTTTTTACTCTATTTGGAAATAAACCTAAACCATTTTCTACTGGAAAACCCAAACTTTTGTCAAAAGAACATTGAAGTGAAACCTGCCTGACTACATTCTTTGCTTTTGGTGATTGCTATAAATGAATAAGAGTGCACACGTATATTTTTCTCTCAAAATCTTGACGTCTGTGTTGGCTGAAGAAGTACTAACAGCTTTTTTTTTTATACTGTATTTCTGTAATTATGGAGTACTTAGTTAGTTATACACTTAAAACACGTGTCTCAGGCAGTAAATATCTAATGTATATTTTTTGAAAAAGGGTTCTGCATGGAGTTGTTAGTTCCCTGGCTTTCTTGTCAGTTTTTTAGGAAGATGTGTTTTATTTTTTTAACTGAACTTTATGTCATGGAAACGTAAGATCCATTAGCCACATAGTAAGATTAGTACATAGGTCAGTCAGAAGAAGGGGTGATGGAATATTTTTAGAGTTTAAGAAAAGGTAAGTTCATACTAGGCATAAAAATAGTTATTAATCAAAATCTACCAAATGTGTTTTTAATGCATACTATACCACATGTATTTTGAGCTGATATTAAGAGCAGTTGCTATCAGGTTATGCAGTACTTCAGACCTGAAATTAATTTCTTTGTGAACACATCAAAAAAATGCAGCCTGAAAATAGAGACATGAAGTTTGCCTGGATGTTTTTTGATGACATGAGGAAAAAGCTACTGAACCCATATTAAAGAAAACTCTAGTATTCTTTGATTTCTAAAAGATTAATTGTTTCTCCTAAATTTTATTATCAACTGTCCAGTTTTCTTTGAATGAAGGATCTTGGGATATGTGCATGTTGGAGCACAAGATTATGCTAGTCTTATTTGCTATCACTTGCAGACTCTTACTTAAAGTTACGGGGTATCTCTTCCATTTTTAATTGTGTCTACATCAGTGTCTTTTTTGAAGGTGACAGCTTCTGGAAATGAGGAGAAAATTGTTGTTATAGTAAAGGAAGAAGCTGCCTAATTTAGGAATAACAGAATTTTGTAGAGCAAAATTATCAAAACTCTCGGTGTTATATGTCTGTATGTTTATATAATAAACTCACACTGTAATTAAAATCTCTTATTTTAAAAAAATTAAGCAGTGATCTACATTCTTAGCAGTATTTTGATTAATTTCAGCAAAGGTTAAGCAGGAATTTTTTTTGAATTACTGTACTTCATCTTGACTCTGATCCTTCATCATCTCTAGCCAGTGGACATTGGAATAACTTAAAGCCACAACAGTAAGGATTGTCCCTTTGGCCAGATCTAGCCTGTTATATGAGTAAGTGCTAGAGGGTATTGCCAGGCACTTGAGCCAAAGTGGCCATAGTGTTAAGCTGTCAAATATTCCCTGACTTGTTTTTGACCTGAACAACTTTCACTGTCCCAAACAGGAAAATATTTTACTGGAATTTAACTTCTATTAGATTTCAATTTAACAAATATTGAAAGATTTCTTGGCTTTGTATTCTGTGTAAATTCCATAAAACTGATTAGTTTTTATTAGATTAAATGCTTTCTGTGACAAGTCTTTATCTTCTAGTCTCATCTTACATGAAAAATGAAAATGCTTCCTCAGATTAAAAAAAGGAAAGTAATGCTTTCAAATGGTTTATGAAATTATTTCCAATAACATTTAGGTTATGTGAAAATTCACCACTGATGTATAGTTTTTCCAATGTTTATATATCACTGTTATTTTTAGGTCACGTATTTAAAGCTGCATGTTTAAAAATTAGTTTAATTTCTACAGTTATTATCTCTGTGTGTCTTTATGTGTGCATATACACTTTGTTACAGCAGAGAATTGTAATTTTCTTTCTGTTGTGAGTCCATTCGAAATAGTAGTGTATTGGACTAGGAACCTGTTGATTGAGTTGTTAGGTTGTTAGATTTCTTTGCAGTTTTCATTCTGTACTTTACTATACAGTTACTGTCTGATGTTCAGAGGTAGCACAGGTTTAAGTGTAGCATCAGGCTGAAGGAGATTAAACTGGGCAAAAAGAGCACATAAATAGCTACTGTTCTCTTAAAAAAGGTCTCATATTACAGAAAACCTCTTGATTTCAAGATCTCTGCGTAAGATCTTTACTTAACATGAATTCATTGTAATGGCCGTGAACAGCTGAATGTCTGTTTTATGTGCATTTACATAATGGAACTTTTATCTTTTATTGCTGTATTAAAATAATTCTCCCTCTGCACTTGGCACTGGTGACGCTGCACCTGGAGTATTGTGTCTAGTTCTGTGCCACTCACAAGGTGGGGGTTGGCCTCCTCTCCCATGCAACTAGTGACAGGACAAGAGAAAATGTCCTCAGGCTGTGCCAGGGCAGGTTCAGGTTGGACATCAGGAAGAATTTCTTTGTGGATAGGGCTGTTAAGTGTTGGAATGGTCTGCCCAAGGGAAATGGTGGAGTCACTATCCCTGGAAGTGTTCAAGAAACAACTGGATATGCCACTTGATGCCATGGTCGTGTTGACATGTTGTTTTTGGTCAGAGATGGGACTCAATGATCTTGGAGGTATTTTCCAACCTCAGTGGTTCTATGATTCTGTGATAATCATTGGCATTACAGGAAAGTATTTCCTTCACAAATATTTTATGTTGTCTGATAACTGCTTAACATGCTTTTCAAGAATGCTCAAAAAGTTATTGAAGATATTCCTCCATACAAAGAAGGAAAGGTTTCATGAAATAGCATTACTGAATGGCATGTCAGTTTTGGACAGTTTTCAGAAGAAGGATCTGATGCTTTGAGGCATCAAGCTTCTGCAGCACCTTTTAACTTTGTTGTGTTTGGGGACATTAAACGTGTTGCTGGAAGAGAGATAATTTTGTTTTGATTTTTCTTAATCATAAAAAATAAAAACCTATGCTATGATGTAAGTTGTCTTCTGTCACTTGACTATTTGAGTTATTCGAGTTATTAGTGACCCTTTCTCTGCTCTACCTTTTAAGCTTGGTTTCATTCTCCAGTTCTTTACTAGTAACTGTGTGGAGGAAATGGTCTTGCAGAAATGGCTTAATGTTTCTGCCTAATCATCTGAAAAAGCACTGATGTCTCTGAGCATCCGTCACTAAAACTGTTTGCTGCGTTTCAAACCTCTTTTTATTCAGAAAAAAATGTCTTGTTCACAGAGAAGAGATGTTTCAATGAAACCACGTTTTTTCCTTCAAAGTTCTATCAATGTGTCGGGTTGCCTGAAACAGTGCAGTGATGGGCAGAGGCTTGGAGCTGTAAAGTCTCAGAAGTCAAGGAATGGCTAAGGGTCAAGAAATATCCATGTTGGTAATTTTCCTTATAAGCTGTCCTTGAGTGTCCTCAGGAACCAATTGTCAGAAAAAATTTTGAGACTCAGGAATTTGTTGAGGACTAGAGATTTGTGCAGGGTATAGAGAACATGGAAATCAAAGCCAAATGTTTTTCTCACAGAACCTGAAAAGTTAGAAAATGTGGAAGTGAAAGACAAAAGTCAAAATAAAATAAAAAAGAATGTTCTCCTTTGTAATAAAAACAAAATTGTAATTGCAAAGAGAGAAAATAATTAGCAGGTTTGTTTTGTGGGTTTTTTTTCCCAGACACATCTTTAGGGAAGAACATTTGTCTGTATTGATTATCTTTCAGCTTGTACTCTAACTCCCTTTTTTCTTTAATTTTTTTACTGATTTCACCAATTCAACACTGACCAAAAAGCTGAAGCATGTTGTTAAGGGAACTGTCCAAATGTCTCTTAAACAGTGACAGGCTTGGGGCATCGACCACCTCTCTAGGCAGCCTGTTTCCTGTGTCTCACCACCCTCTCGGTAAAGAAATTATGTCCAGTCTAAACTTCCCCTGGCACACCTTTGAATCACTCCCACTTATCCTGTCACTGGATACCAGGAAGAAGAACTCAGCACCTCCCTCTCCACTTCCCCTCATCTGGAATCTGTAGAGAGCACCGAGGTTACCCTTCAGCCTCCTTTCCTCCAAAGTAGACAAGCCCGAAGTCCTCAGCTGCTCCTCACAGGACATTCCTTCCAGCTCTTTCACCAGTTTTGTTGCCCTCTGGACTCATTCAAGAATCTTCACATCCTTCTTAAACTGTAGGACCCAGAACTGCACACAGTTTTCCAGGTGAGGCTGCACCAATGCTGAGTACAGCAGGATAGTGACTTCTCCTGACCAGCTGGTTATACTGCGTTTGATTCGCCGCGGGATGGGTTTGCCCTCCTGGCTGCCCGGGCACACAGTGCTGACACATGCTGAGCCTGCTGCTGAACAGCACTCACAGATCCTTTTCTGCAGGGCTGTTCTCCAGGCACTCCTCTCTCAGTTTATGCTTGTGCCAGGCATTACTCCATTCCAGGTGCAGAATCCGGCATTTCGATTTTTAAAATTTCATCTTTCATCCCATTAATCATATCCCAGTGCTACAATCTGTTTAGATCCCTTTGCAAGGCCTCTTGTCCCTCAGGAGGCTCAACTGCACCTCCCAGTTTGGTATCATCAACAGTGATGCCAACGGTGCACTAGATAATTGCTAAAAAGTAATTCTCATATTTTGGAGTCTATATAGATTACTTTTTAAAAATACTGAAAAATATTTCTAATTAATTTCATAATTGCATTTTAAACATATTAAATCGTTGGTATCAGTGCATTACTATTGTCTTAGAACATGAAACAAAACTGTAGTTGAAATATGTTTGTTGTAATATTTAAGTTGTGACAGCTTCTAACAAGTACTGGTTGAAACATCCTTTCTTGGAAGAGAAGAAGGTATGTTAAGGAAATGCATCAGATATGTAATTTAAATTTATGAAATCATAAAATCATGTGAAATAATAAAAAATATAAACCTAAACAAAAATCCCCCAGATTTCAAATAGGTTTTCAAATAATAAAAATACTTAAAATCTCTGAGTAGTAATTTATAATCATACTTCATAATTTAGTAATTGTGTCACTATTTTTTCTGCTTTAATCAGAAGCAAAAAAAAAGGAATTTCTCATACAGCAGAAGTTACTTATTTTGAACGGTTCCATTTTCAACTTCTTTTGAAGAAAATTGTGGAAAGTATTAGAATTGAAACAAAAGCTACATCTCCAAAAGTGGTGTAGAATGCAGTTAATAAGCAACAGGAAAAAAACTTCTTAGATCATTTGTTTCTTTAAACCATTTTTATGGTAAGCCTTCTATATATTGATAGGTTTTGTTTCTGTTTTCATGGGGGCAAATCTCTTCCTATTTCTGTTTAACATTTTTTCTCTAAGTGTCATGAGACCCCTATTAGAAAAGAAAGCAAACATTTATAATAATATGCTTGGTCATGAAAATTATGCTGTTTAAGGAGCGCAGTACAGATAATCAGGTTCTTAGTAGGTTATGTGCTGTTTGAAATTGAGATGGTGTATTTTTTAAGCCTAAGTTATCATAGCTGTACTTCTTTATGCTTCCTTATTAAGACTTTCTACTACAAATAATTTTTTCTTTCTTAAAATTGCATTAACATTGCTTGATATCCTCACAGTATGTGAGCCTTATGTCAAAGTGTCTTCATCTCAATAATGATGTTTCACTGAAGTAAGAAGTATTTATTTAAACAAAATATTTGGTGCTTCTGAATTCGGGGGAGATTAATATGGTGAATATGAAAGAAATGTTAAAGAATCTGAGTAGCACTACAGTTGATGCAGCAGTGATTGCTGTAATGAATTTTCTCCCAAATATTTTCTGTTGCACAGCATAACTTCATAAAACCTATACCATCTGGCTGAAAAATTTCCCATTTAGCTCTGGTGGAAAGATGATATTTTGTCTTTGAAATAACAGCTAATTTGTCACTGAGTATTGCAGAATAATCAACTCTGCTCAACAGAGATAGGAGACAGCTTTGATTTCAGTGTCATAAAGGGTTTATAAGGTGTTCGGTGTCCCTGTGTTAAAAAAAGAAAAAAAAAGCTAAGTTTTAGATTTTTACACTTCTTGGCATGAAAGGAGCATGTTTGCTCTGGGATTCTTAGGAGAATTAAATGCAATGAATTTTGTTGTCCTAATTAGTTCTATATTTATTTAGTTCAGAAGTTAATTCAGTTTTGAATAAATGTGTCCAAACTTAATGTAAACACAGTTTAACTACTCTACTTCATAATTTGTTTTAAGTACCTTTTTTAATGCCACTGTAAACAACACCTCAGTCTTTTAACTAGCACCTTCTTCCACAGGGCGTCTAGCAGTTGTTTATACTGGATGCAACACGTGATCCTGAGCTGTGAGGTGTCCCCAAAATGGACAGCTCAGGCGGGTAGTTGAGTAGCACTGTCTGCAGTGAAGGCTGTTGCCTCGTGGTTGATATCAGTGCAGACCTTTGTGGGTGCTGGGCTAAGCCTTCCACCCTGCACCCTGCTGGCAGGATGGTCTGCAGCTGCTGTTCCTGAGTTATTTGCCTGTGACATTTATGTCTACGCTTTCCACAATTAACTGTTGTGGATTTATAGCACTTCTCACAGGTATTCTGCTGCAGCCAAAATGTCTCTCTCTTCCCTTGGAAGTCCAGAGCAGAGCTCTTCTCCTTGCCTTCTCCTTGCCTAAGTGATTTGTATAACTCAAAATCTGTAGTGAAGCACTCGATATTGGCATGGGACAGTCCATCTCTTCTTGTTATCTCCCTCCTTATCTCTTGGCCAGGGCATAGTCCATGACAAGAAACTTAATTTCCCATCCTGTGGCTTCCAAGCTTCTTTATTAACATCTCAAGAGTGCCTATAACCGGCACATATGGGAAGGCAAAATATACCCATCCACAGTTTTCCCAAATCATCTAAATATTCATTCAGATATTTCTAGTAGGTTAGATATGCATCATTCAAACAGTGTGAAATATTGCTTCTTTTTTTTTTCCCAAAATACATGAATTAACATTCACTTGATCCATAGAATTCTCGGTCTTTGCTTCTGTTTGTGTTTTGTACTGAATTGCATGTTTTCTATTTTACATAATGGCTATGACCATTATGTAAAGTTAGTGTACTTTATTACCAGGGATTTGTAAAATGCATTGTGAAAAACACTCCAAATTGCTTTTTCAGTCTGCTTTTGCAGCTCACAGTTGTAGTGAGGTGGTTGGCTTAGCTGGGTAGAAAGGGGAAAGTCATATTTTGTTATTCTTACTTCAAAACACTTTAATTACATTTATTTGGAAAGTTATGCTTCCTTTCTTTGAGTTTTTAAAAAGTACTTTAGGATAAGTAAGGAATCCATGCCTTCTGCCTTGTAACGTTATAATAGCAATCAATAGTCTTATCTCAGCCTTACAGAGAAAGAGATTTAAGTGATTAATATTTATATGTAATACCTGAAACACTGAATCACTTTGTTTATAGGAAATTCTTTTATAAAGCAAACATTTAACAGGGGCTTAAGAGTCTTATAACATTAATCTCATCAAGATGAAACTTTAGTACAGCAGAGATGATAAATATTTTGCTCTTGGATTTCATCTGTAACCAAGGCACACATGGCTGCGTCTACAAAAGGAGATCCAGCAGTGCCAGTGCCTGTTCAGCTCTGCAGCCAGCTGGTATGGTCCAGCCATGTCCTTAGCAGTACCTGTCTTTTACTCTGTAAAAAGATGAATTCATGAAGAGTGTGTCTTGGAAATCATTCCTGGCCCGGTTAATTCTCAAGGAATGCTTGGAGACTGTTGGAGAGGGCTTGTTGACTGGCCCCAAAGCCTTGCCTGTGACGACATTGGCATTATTGATGCCCAACCACAGCGCTTGGTTTGTCTCCTGACACTGTGTACACGCAGATATGCGGCCTGCACAGCCTCCTCTTCTCAGTTGTTTAATAATTTCCAAAGTCTAGCCCAGGCAGAAGCAAGAGCTTGACTGTGGAACCAAGAGCAATGCCTGCCCACTTGTGCGGAGAAATGGAAACAGGTTTTGCAAATCTGTGCAGACACATAATCCAAGTGACAGCAGGGTCATTGCATTGCAATTACTTTGAGCGAAATGAGCTGGCACTCATCAACATGAATCTTTGAAACACAGAAAACAGTCCTGTATTGCATATGATATACTGTATAAAGTATATTTTAGTAATTCTCCAGTTTACAGTTTGTACCCTAGTTCCTTTGGAACACTGCTCTCCAGTGTAATATAGCTCACTAATTCTTGGCAGTTTTTAACTTTCTTGTATGTATCTGTCGGATCCAATTTTTATTTTACCAAAATGGAATAAATGGATTTAATCAGAAATCAGTTGCTTGAGTCTTTATTTCTGAAATTTGTTCTAAATAGTGTTCTCCTTTAATAATTCGAATATGTGGTGGACTTCTTTTTAATGGGTAACGGGATTGAAATTGCCATGTCAACTGAAAGGAAACCAATCTGATTAGATGTATTAGATGTGTAGAGTCACTTTAACCAAGTAAGGATTCATAGTAATTAGCTAAACGTGTTAGAATTGCTAATGATACAGGCCAAGAAAAAGAGCTAAGAGAGAAATTATTTAAAAGGGGAAACATGCCCAATGTATTTTTAATCAGTACATTTTTTTTCTGGCTTGTATTTTCCAGTAATACAGGGAAATCTTAGTTATAAGTAACCATTTTGTATAGAATGGGAAGATATTTATAGCTCCTAATAAATTATTGTTTCTGCTTAGTGCTTGATTTGTTTTCCGAGATGCTGTACTAAATTTTGCTTGGAGACATTGGCACACTGTTTACCTCTAGTTTTCAGGTCAATGGGGACTGTGCTCTGCTTATAAAGAAATGAGAAGTTACTGTAAAAGATTTTAGATGGAGTTAATTTAAGATACACAGACGTATTTGTATACATGTGGGTCTACTGACAATGGCATTTAAAAAATCCCTTTTAGCATAAAACAAAAAATATTGATTAGCTGTGAAAGCTGTCATTTAGCAGTTTACAAGAGCACTTTGAAACCATTTACATGAAAATTAGAAGAAACTGAGTGCATAGAAGGTTTCATTAATTTTGTTTAATGACATGCATTTTTTTCCAAAGTATGCAGTAGACTCAGATGGTGCAAATTAAGAGTAATTGTGATAGTGAAAGGATATTTTTGTCATGTTTTCTAAAGACTTGCCATAAATTCTGTGCTGTAAACATCTCTGAGTCACTTTCTTTTTGGCTCATTGCTCATCTTCTCCGTCTTATAATATTATGTAAACAAATTTGTTTACTTTTATGTTAATAATAACCAGTTCTTCATTGCATTATAACCACCTCTGAAAAATAATTATTAAAGGATTTGCCAACTACCTCATGCCCATGGCTTATAATTGCCTCAGAACCCTCTAAAGATAGAATAATATTAAAAAAACATATATTTTACAGATAAACCCTGATATTTACATCTAATATCAAACACATTTTCACTTATTTGGTTTGTCCTCATGAATTCTGCCATTGCAAATGAATTTGATGCTTTTCAATGACAAAGTAAAAAGGAATTTTAATTAACGTTACTACTTAAAAAGGCAACTTCACAAATATATTTCTTTTGATTAAGCTATTAAGTCTGTGTCTACATTAAAAGGCTGTAAACTGCTATCTTTGAAAATCAAATTTACCAGAGATGGATAATAACCTTTGTTTTATATTAACTCTTACAAAGTATACGTCAGATCAATTAATCATTGGTTTTTCAGTAAATAAAAATGAAAAACAGGGAGAACCCCATTCGGCATTCTCCTTGGTTTTTTTCCATCTGAAGCAGACCACTATGAGTGTGAGTTGTGTAAGAATCAGTGTTGAGCAATAATCCTGTGACAGGGGTACATCCATATTAGTTACATTACCTCCATTTCTTAGTCATGAAAATGTGATAATTCCTGAACAAATAGAGAAGTAGGATTAGGTCTTCAGCCTGGTTTTATATGTCGCGGTCTGAAGAAAGGCAAGGAATTCATTTATTTGTCACATTCTATCTGGATGAAATAAAAAATGCACGTTGACATCTCTTCCTGAATAGCGGAAGTAAACATGTTGCCATTGATGGATGTAATTAATTTTTCAGGGCTGATAATTTATTTAAATAAAGAACATAATTTATTTAATTGCTATCACTTTTATAAATTGCTGCCTTTGCATCTGAACAAAATCTTTAGATACAACTCTAGAGCACTCTCAAAAAATGTATCTTTAGAGCTTAATATTTGGATCAAAGTGTACTTCAAAAATGTATTTTTAATACATTTTGAGTCAATTATGTTTGGACTAATAGAGAAGAATTGTGTACGTATGCCTAAAGTTTTAAAGGAGAGTATAATATTCCATGTCAAAGTAAAATTTAGCATAAAAATGTAATTACTTTTGCAGTATAATACAATATGAACAACATGGGTTTGTTTTTTTTTATTTCTAATATTTTTGCACAGTAACATTTTGGTGATGGTACACATGATGAAAATAGCATGTTGTCTGTAAAAAGATAGTAATACTTGTTTCACTGTCTCTGATTATTTCAAATTCTTGCAGAATATTGCAAATGACGTTATAGTCCAGTTCCTTCATGCCCTGACTTCTGCTGTGGTTTAACTCTTCCAGCAGCGACCAACACTGGACACCTAAAACCAAGTGGAAGTACAGTCAAGCTGCAGATACACCTTCAAAATATTATCCCATTTCCAATAAGGCTGTCCTGAGCTCAGGGTATTTTCTTCTGGTGAATCTGTCAATCACTTTTATGACTTAAATTTGGAGGATTCCTGTGCAGAAAGCTTTCTTTTGCTAGTTCTGATACTGCTGCTTGATGGAGTCTTCTGTTTCCCCCAGTAGTTGTCCTGGGAGGATGCTCTGGAGGTCATGCCCAACTGACCTTCTTCATGCTCATCATGATTTTAGAGGTCTGTTGGAGTTCTCAGTTGTGTTTTCAAAAACCATAGAATCGTAGCTGAGGACTCGCTCAGTGATTCTTAGCTAGTCACTGTTTGTACGGAAACACAATTTTTTTCCTCAGGTTGCCCAGTCCTTCTATGGCTGTTCTGAAATCAAGAGGCCATAACTGTAAATAGTCTTCAAAGTGGTGCGGTATTATTGATTTATAAAGTAGCATAATGCTGTTCTCTGCTTTTTTTCTTTACTCACACCAAGTTGTTAATTTTCCTGATATAATCAGCACATCATTTTGGTTATAAAGTGGAATGTTTTTTCCTGTGTTTTACATTTATTTGCATGGAATTTCAGCTGTAATTTTATCACCAAGTATCATAAGACGTAGTTTTTCATAGCCAGTCCAGCCTTCAGAGCCATGACTTACCTGAGCATTATCAGTAAGGTCTGTTTTCTCACTGTTCACTACTTTTTCCAGCTTTGGTCTCCTACTGGATCCCTACACAGGACTTGACTAATGACTTCTTCCTAGTGTGAATAATGAGCATTTACTGCAAACCTTCTGTATTGTTTAAACACATTTTTTCTTTCCATGAGAGGAAATGAATGTCATTTGGAAATCAGTTATATGGTATAAGTTTACTTTCTTTTCCATGTTTGTTTGTTCTTTGGAAAACACTAATAGATGGCTGAGAAATTACTTCTCTTTCAAATAGCCATCTCAGCTCTTCATCTCTCTAACATATTTTCCTGTTCATTAAGTGTATTGTTTATTCTGATTTTTAGTAATTTAATTGGAAATTACTAGAAAATTTTCTTGCACTGCCTTCCTCCCAACCACCTGTTACAGGTTCCTCCTTTATGAACCCAGATGGAGAAAAAGCATTTTCTTTTTGCGTTCTGACCTCATCTTTCTTGAGTACTCCTTTTATAGCCTGAACAGCTGTTAGCCCTTCGAACTCCCTGTCTGGCTTCCAAATCTCTGAATAATGTTTTAATTTCTTTTTTTATACTTTCTCAAAGTTGTTCCCCAGACTTTTTCTCTTACTTGTTCTGTGCGGATTTGATTTTTTTTTTTATAGCTTATGCTCTTTTTTGTTTTCTTTACTTGAATACAACTTCAGATGTTAAAAAGATCTTTTTCTTGTATTTAGTATTTAAGTGAGTTAAATATTATTCCATATCCTGTGCATGTCATCTCTTTGATTTTTAGGCATGGATCCCTTATACCAAACGAGGTCTTTTCTTTTTGTGCAGAATCTTTCTATCCTTGATGTGTCCTCAGTTCCAGGTGTGTCTCAGTTCTTCCTCCTGACTCTGCTATTTCAGCCTGTGATTGTACCTTTGCCTCAGCACATCCCCTTCTCTCTCAATCTGCACATTGTAATGGGAATGTGACAAAGACTGCTGCCATGCAGGTCCCAGCTCCCAAACGACCTACATTTGGCCTCTGGAAGTTCTCTTTAGCGTTCCTCAAATGTTTTTGGTTTTTTTTCTATTTATATAAGGACTGCAAATTGCTGCCGCCAGCATGTCTTTGGAGTCTGCACAGACTTCTTATGAGGTCCACAGGATGCATGTTCTTGTCAGAGCCACAGTACAGGTCTCTGTCCATGGCATGGTTGCTGGGACGTGGCATGTTATAATTTCAGGTGTTCTACCTGGCCTGTCTTAAGAACATGAAACACTTGACTTAGCTGGGCCTGGCAGTTTCCCTGTACAACCTGTCCTCTTTTCCACTGCAGTCTGCAGACAGAAATGCAAGATAACACATTTCATTTTGGAGTTTTTTTCCCTGCTTACTTCTGTTATTTGGACATAGGATTTTCACAAAACAATCCTTTTCCTAATCTATTTTTTTTTTCCACATGAACTTTTCCTGTCATTTGATTTGTCTTTTCGTACTACTTTTCCTGTGTGGATGTACTAAATCAGGATCTTCAATGTGATAAATATTCTGTGATATTTCTGAGAAAATAGTAAAGTTCTAGGCTCACCAAGTTTATCTGCTGTGACACTGGAATTCACCAGCTGAAATCCCCTCTAGGATTTGGGCATCCATGTTTGTTAGAATGCTTGGAGCTCATTTCATTTCTCTTTGCTAAAGATTAACGAGGCAGCTGCTTTCTGTTAGTCTAAGTGGGGGATGTACAAACCAAAAATGTAATGCCCATAAGCACTTGACAAAGATTAGTCTGGAAATAACACTTTTACAATACACTCAGAAGTATCCATTTTCTGTTGTAGTTATAAACAAAACAGAGGATACTACATGCCTTAATAAAAGACATGGCAAGGATGAAAGTTGTCATCTGAAGCAATTACCTATGAATAGATGCTTTACATGAAACTTGACGTTATGCACTGGCATTTAAATAAAATAATCTTGTCATAAAGTAGTTTCTCATATTGATCTAATGATAAAAGTATATATACCGCTTTAATTGGTATTATTTTTGGATGGTGCTAAAATCTAAGAGTACCTTTGCTCGGTTGTCAGCATCATGTAGTGTTTTAAGTGGAGAAAATCACAGGAATCAGTAGTTATCTACTGATTTCATTGCTGTTTCTGGGTGAAGTGCACTGTTCTTATTTTGGTGCTATGTTATTTACAGACATAAATTTTAGGGGGAATAGGATTGTTTTGTAAATATTTTTGCAGAGGGAAAACATTCGCAGAAACTTACACCTGGAACAAATTCTTTGTTTTTACCTTTAAGAACGTATCTGTTTCCTCTACTTTGCTGTTGTTTTAGTTCATTTCAGTGGCTACTGCCTTTGAAGACAGTTCATATAAATGCTTGAGTGTTGGAAATCAAAACATTTCGTCATTTGTAACTCCATGAAAGCGCTTGAGGAATATAAAAGGGTACTGGAAGGTGCAGGCTTCTGAGAGGACTAGACGTTGCTCTTCTGTTCATTGCAAGACCTAGACATTGAACATCTAACTCCAGACCTGGAATTTATGACTTTTGTAAATGTACTGTGTGTGAAATACCAAAGTTCATAGTTACTGAAATGAATGAGGCAGCTAAACTGGAAATTAAAAGCAGCCCCCAAGGAGTGATGGTGGCTCAAGGCAGACAAGAGTGTGGCTTGAAATTCAGCACCCAGTCACCAGCCATGCAGCTTGTGCAGGTGACACTTTGAAAGTGAATTTCAAAGCCTGAATCGTCTTCCTAGATACAACTTAATTATTTGGGTATGGCTAACTGTGTCACTTTAAACCTTCAAGGAGAGCATTCCCAGCTCCCTTGAACAACTGGAGCTCAGGACATACTGTCTTGACAAAGTGAATGGAAAATATTCACTGCCTTTATTTTTGCATTGGTGGCTCTCTTTAATATATATTTTGCAAACACATTTGTCGTTCTTGAAGATTGTAGATGTGCTGAAGCAAGGTAATTACAGTGGAATAAATATTAAGTTAAAACCAGATAGTTATTAAATAAACCTGAGGCATTTCTAAATCTTAGGTTAGAGAAGAATTCAATATTACTTCTATAATATTCTTTTAAGTGAGAATCATATCTTAGCCTGGGGTGTGGGGATAAGAGAAAAAAGGTGCAAGTGAATAAAAATAAATTAGCAGATCATTTAATATTTTATCAGGTAGGAGCATACTAGCTGCAGTTTTGTTCACTCTGGAGTTGTTGTATGGCAATGGCAAGACCGTTGGGTATTACAGCCTGTATTATTCAAAGCCACTCAGGCCCTCCAGCTCATGCTTGCCAGCTCATTTGTCACGTACTGTATGTCTTGGTCTTTTAAGGTGTTGCCCTGAAAGTACTTTTTTCTGTGTTGCATTAGCTGAGTCCGAAGCAGAGTTATGTTGCTTGCAAAGGAGTGGCATGAGCAAAGTGTTACAAATTAGTCTCACATTTTTAGATGCTTTTGATGCTCAAATGCTATGAAACTCTGTAGTTTCCATTTTTTTAGTGAGACTGAGTAGGTATTCTTAACTGCAATTAGTGAGTGCTATGAGCTATCAACTTGGCAAATTATAAACATTTACAGGTCATAGAATCATAGAATGGTTTGGGTTGGAAGGGACCTTAAAGGTATCTAGTTCCAGCCCTCTTCCCATGGGCAGGACACCTTCCACTAGACCAGGTTGTTGAGGCCCCCATCCAACCTGGCCTTGAGCATTTCCTGGGATCCAGAATTTTTCTTAGCAACCTGTTCAAGTGTCTCACCATCCTCACAATAAAGAAATACTGATGGGGGGGGGGAAGTCTCTGAATTAACACAGTATTAACTATTTCCACCTTGTCAATGTTGTTTTGAAAGACTTTGCTCCTCTTCAAATATTTCTTCGCATTACCATCTCAGATCAGCCAAGACCTCATTAAATAATCTTGAAGGATACTTGGTTTTCCTCTCTAAATATAGCAAAAGTAGAAGGTAAGGAGATATATGGAAGAAAGATTGTATTTCCTTGAATTTGGCCTTAGTACAAAGAACAAAAAAAAAAAAATCCCAGTATATAAAATGTAGGGGGGGAGGTAGAAGAACCAGAATTTCATAAAATATGTTGGAGTGCTTTCTCAGGCTGGTTTAATTTTCACAGAGCTGTGTGAGTTTGCATATGTCAATCACTTTAAAGTAATGCTTTGCTTTGATTATGAACGTGACTTGAGAATAAAACTGTTTGCATAGTTCTCAGGATATGTAAATTGATACTTAAATGCTGCTGTAACTATAATTACTTTAATAGCGAAAGGCAAAATCAAGTTAACTAACGAGAGTTTATAATTAGATTAACATAAGCCAGTTGTGATTTAATACAGTGCTGTCTACAAAATTAGATACTATATGAATGTGTTTTAAATCACTTCATTAACACATGGGGACCAAATTACCTGTTGTTATAATTTCCTTGACTGATAAGAAATTTGTGTTTTATGGTACATTTGACAAGTCCACTACCATGCAAAGGAAAGATATATTATTTTTATGGTTGGGCATTCAACCCTAACTTATCCTGGTTCCTGTTGACTTAGAGCTTAACTTTGCAAATATATCATCTGGCAAAGAGAAATCTTTCATCTAATATGAAATCATATTCAGCTTAGTAAGAATAAGATGCTGTGCATGGAAGTCCCACTGTATTACAACTCCTTTAGATCTTCCTTTTACATTTCAAACTCTTGAAGTTAGAAAAAAGTTGGTAGGTTGCTGCCAGTTAGCAAAGAGCAGATGGTGTTTATTACTGTGACCAGTAAATTGTGTATCTGTGGGAGTAATAAGCCCAATTAGCCAAATGTTGATTGTGCTTTTAAGTGTTGTAGTCTTGGTACCCATTTCCATACCTGTGCATATGCTCAATATAAACTTCTTTGTGCACTTTGGAAAAACTTTAGTGGTACAATTCTGCAGCCTGAATTGTTAGCATTTGTGTAATTGTTAGCATTTGAGATAATGTCCTACAAATGAGCCAGTCTTAGACACACAATTCCAAAAATTCCTAATTACTTACTTTGTATTTTATTTTCCCATAAATAGTAAAAGTTGACTACTTCAAACTTGGCTAGAATGAAAGTTAAAAGCCAGGTGGCTTTGTGTTCTGAAGAATCCTCTTCCTCTTAATTCAATGAAATATGACTTCAATATAATGGAAAAATTGTGTTTAGCTCAGCATACTCTGAAGTTTTTAAAAATACTGCTCTCCTTGCAGTTTTCCATTGAGGAGCAGTCAGCCATCAAAGAACTTCCCAACTCTTTTGAGGCAGGGGTTGGCATCAGTCATAACCTCTGACTAGCAACTAGTTTGCTAACATCTGTAACCGCTCCCCAGCATGGGCAAAAGAAACCTGAGAACCATTCCTGTTTTCTCTCGGTCTCCCCCACTGTCCCAGCTGGACTGGCCAAATAGGGATAGCCTTAGGAAAAAGCAGTTTAATCCAAGATGCAGAATAAGAAAGACAAAAGCCAAGGATAAAATGTGACATAGAATCACTGAATGGTTTGGGTTGGAAGGGACCTTAAAGATCACCTAGTTCCAGGTCCCTGCTGGGGCAGGAACACCTTCCACTAGACCAGGTTGCTCAGAGCCCCGTCCAGCCTGGCCTTGAACATTAGGATCCTCTTTGTCATTTCTGAGTTGAAAAAGGAGGGTCGAGCATGGTCTTTCTGTCAGCAGAACCTGTTGCTGCTGTGCTTACTTCAGTAATACCATTTTTGATAAGATTGCAGTGATTTTAATGGCAGTACTTTCAGCAGTCACTTCCTCAATATCCAAATAAGCAATAGTAGCTATATACTTTCAATAAGACCTGGTTTGTTCGGGTTTTTTTTAAGATACTTGACAGCTCTTCAGGGTGAAGATCATGTATTCCTGTATATATATGCAGTGTCTGGTGGAATGAGTCTCTGGATACTTCTGCAATTAAATAATGATGGCTAGGCTTCGTGAACGAAGATTTGGGAATTAAATAATAAACTGCTTGCAATTAACAACTAGTTAATTGCAGATTTAATAAAGATCCGCGACTTTAATGGTTCCTTGGCTTTTCCTCAATTACCTCACATCAGACTTAAAAAACCCAGAATCACTAAAAAATAAAATGCTTGGGTGTCTGACAGATTAGCAGATTATAATAAATAACCCTGCAAATGAACGTATTAGAGAAATAGCCATTCAGATTTTCCTAACTTAAGAAAGTTTAACTGAATAAGGTTATATCGACACCAATTCATTTTTTTTAATCAGAAAATTTATTTTAATATTCTGGTTCACTTAAATTGCTTTATTTGAATGCCACAACTCGTTACCAAAATTCTGACCGAAAACTGCTAAAAATGAAAAGTGAGGAGATGTTTTTCCTATCTCAGTGTGGACTTATATCTGGAAGATTTT
Source organism: Pseudopipra pipra (assembly GCF_036250125.1). Lineage (NCBI taxonomy): Eukaryota > Metazoa > Chordata > Aves > Passeriformes > Pipridae > Pseudopipra > Pseudopipra pipra. The sequence continues at coordinate 90,533,881 of NC_087551.1, forward strand.
TATGTGGAGTTGCTGACCATCTGTTTCATGGAGTTATGCCAAAAATATATTTTCACTGTAGATTTAGATGCTTGCTATGAGCTAGTAAATAGCCAGACGAGTATTGCAGCATCTTCTTCAAGAACACCACCAATATGAGCTCCCAGCACTTTTCAAGCTAAAAAAAGGTGTAATAAAAAAATGATTATTTCTTAAGTAAATCTTCTAGTCACAGTAGTTTTAATAATTCTAACTTTGTTAATCAGATTTAATTTATTCTAGAAATGCTTGCATTGATTTAAACCAGAAATTAATTTGGCCTGGGGTTTTCAAGAATCTGTATTTTACCTTTGAGCATCTAATTTTGAGTCAATTTTTCTCCCCACAGCCTGGCATTGGGTTATTGTTCAAAGCATAACGGAGAGGTGAAACCCATGTCTCCTGACATGCCTTGCTAAAGTACAGCCCTGCAGAGTTCAGTCCTACCAAACAGGTGTCTTGGAAGCTCTTCTCCAGAAACAGCAAACATCACATCACTGCTGTAATAAAAATAATGTTGCATCCTTATCTGGAACACTAAGTTGGTTTTGCAAAAGCCAAAAAGTACTGGATATGGAATGTAGTAAGCAGCTACATATAGAGGGAGATAAATTTGAACTTTGCAGAATCTGCTGAGCAATAGAATAGAGTAGAATAGAATAGAATAGAATAGAATAGAATAGAATAGAACAGTTCCAGTTGGAAGGTACCTACAGTGATCAGTCTAAATGCCTAAACAACTCAGGGCTGAGCAAAAGTTAAAGCATGTTATTACAGGCATTGTCATGCTTACAAAATGCTGACAAAAGTAAAATTTGCATTCATAGTCATCCAGTACTGCCTTAACATGAAGGGAAGTCCTTTGTGCGTATCAAAAGATGAGGTACTTTAAAAATAAATGCTGTTCTAAATTAAATGAACTGGCAGAAGTCCTAGAAAAGGACCAGAAGAAAACTAATTTATAAGCAGGTCTCAATCAGTAAGGTTTTATTCAGGAGTGAATATTTTTGTCTCCTCCCCTTTCCTTTAGAACAGGGCTGAATTTAGAAAGATTCCTCCCCAACTCACCCACCCACGCTCCTTCCCATGAATAATGAAAGGATTTTATGAGGATAAGTAGCTCTGAAAAAGGAATGACACTTTGTCTCCCCATGAAGGAACTGATAGCAATGGTGAATAGAACACACTGAGAAATAACAAACCTGTTTCATGTTGTCAAGCCTGGGCTATTTCTGTTTTCCTGCTTCTAGAAGAAATTAATTTCTTCTCCTACTTCAGGGCTTTGTTCTGCTTTATCTTACAGCTGGAAACATTTGTCTTATCCCATTCCCTATTTATCTAGGTTTTTTACTGTTATGAACACTGATCTGTGTATAAAACAGAAACAGTCACTGACACAAATGCTTTTTTGGAATGGTAAATATATTCCTTGTTTCTGCTCATGAAACCCTATTAAATTCGTGTTTATAAATAAGAAATGTTACAGTTGTAGTAGACATATATTTGGGCTACATCAAACAGGGAAGCAAATACTCTTCTAAATGTAAACATGCATTTTATACTAGTCATTGTAGTTAGCTTGAGGCTTGAATGTTAATGCTGTAAACTATGTGTTAGATTTTTTGTACCTATGATTTGCTGTCCTGAGGTAGTAAAAAATTCTTACTAATATTAAATAGTTTTCAATCTTGAAAGAATAGCAGGTTAGAGCTTTATGTTGCAACATAACAGCTAGTAATATTATTCTTTGCTTAATTGGTTACCAGCACTTTTGCCCCTGTGTGCAAATGGAGGTAGGGAGAAGGATAAGTGTGCTTTTATGGGGGAACACTTAATCCTGCTATGTAGTGGAGTAACTTCTGATGTACTTCTAATGGTGCCATGTAGCCAGGCAGGTAGGATTGTGTGTGTGAGTGTTCTCAGCCTGAGACTGCTGCTGGCTTTGGGGAGCACCCTGCAAGACACCCCTCACACCCCACCAGACCTTGCACCCTGTGTCCCAGCTCTTGGGAGGTTTACAGTGTACCTCGGCACACATAGGCAGATCAGCACTGCCAGCCCAACTCTGTGATGAGTCTTGCTAGAGAACTTGCTAGACCATGTCTTTACTTATTCAAAGGCCAGTTTATGACATACTGAGAATAAAGTGAATCCCATGTAGACAACCAAGGTAAGGATCAATGGTTGATTACAATTCTTCGCAGTAAAAGATGAGGTAGTGACTCAACAGAATCAACAGCTTCTATCATCCGAGATGTCTCATCCCCATTTGTAGCTGTCAGGGTGAACTCCTCCCAAGAGGGCTCCAGTGCCGGGTGCTAAGGGCATTTAAGTGCATTTAAGTGCAGCTACAGTTTCTCTAGAGCATAAGTTCACTGTCTTTGTTTTTCCCATCCTTCATACAACGCAGACACAATAGTGAAGCTGTGTCTGTCTTTGATGCCCACTTCAAAGTTGAAGCTCCTGTAGTGCTTGTCTCCTAGACAATTTGCTTTAACATGCCATAGACAGAAGAAACTTTCCCCTGAATTTGCAACGTGATATAAATCAGATGTTTTGTAAATATCAACTTCAAAATGTGTGTGTGTTTTTAATTTCAATTCTGTAGTCATTGAGGGGCCACCAAGATGATTAGAGGGATGGACCCCCTCTCATAGAGAAGAGGCTGAGAGAATTGGGTTTGTTCAGCCTGGAAAAAAGACGGCTTGGGGTTACGTAATTGCAGCCTTCCAGTAGGAAGGGAACCTACAAGAAAGATGTAGAGGGACTTTTTACAAGGACATGTAGTGACTGAACAAGGAAGAATGGATTCAAACTAAAAGAGAGTAGGTTTAGATTAGATATTAGGATGAAATTCTTTGCTGTGAAGGTCATGAGGCACTGAAACAAGTTGCCCAGAGAAGCAGGGGCTGCCCCATCCTTGGAAATGATCAAGGCTGGACTGGATGGGACTTTATGCAACCTGGTCTAGTGAGAGGTGTCCCTGCCCACGGCAGGGGTTTGGAACTAGATGGTCTTTAAGATCCCTTCCAACCCAAACCATTCTATAATTCTGCTGATATTGTGACTTCTGAGAGCAACGCTTGACACATATCAAAGGAGGTTGGTTCAAGCATGGCAATGAGAATAAATGCATGTGGCAATCTTCTTGAGGTGCTGCAGAACACTTCAGACTATTACAACATTGTCAGTTGTAGGATATATTTTAAGAACTGGTCAATGCATACATTTTGTTCACAGCACAGGTTATAATTAATCTCTAGCATTTCATAAAAACCATATTTACACTGGGAGACAGACTGCCTGTCCTGTGGTCCAGCTTGACAACACCTGGTTAGTTTTAGGGATTCTTGTCTCAGTGTCTTAGCCCAGAACAAGTGAGGTCTGTTGATGTGCAGTGTGTTTTATTGCAAGGGGGTTTAATGATGAACAAATCTGTGATTATATATGTATTCATGCATGGAGCACAACCCTAAGCTTTTGACTAACATAGGCAGATTTTTATTCTAAGAAATTTCATGTAATTAATTCTTAAGACTTCTCCATGTTCTGTATACTTTTGGGGTATCTAAGTCCTTGGTTTTAAGTATTCATCCCTAGCATATACAGTTGAACAGAATGTCTCACACTGTCAGTAAGTTTTCTTTGTGTGTAAGCACAAAGCTATCCAGACAGATGGCAACAGCACAGTTAGCGGAAAGGGAGGAATTTCTATGTTTCCACATGTGCAGTATAACTTCTGGCTATTTCATATGAATATTAAAAAAAAAAGTTTTATGAACAAAACTTTGATGAAAACTGAGAAGCTGGAGTGTTGGCTTTGGGCACCTTTACAGTCTGATTGCTTGTAAGGAGTGAAGTGTGAAAGTAATCAGGATGCAGATAAATCTAGTGAAACTGTGTGTATGTATAGGTTGGGGAAGATGTTGGGGAGACTTGACTGTAGTTACTGGAAAAATCTATTGAGCTACATTGTCTGTCAGGTTTTATTTTGCACAGGAAAAGGTTTATTGCACAGTTGTTGACACATGGAGCATCATATGCATTTGATTATAAGTGAAGCATCTCCTGCTTTCTTCTGATCATTTTCTTCTGAAGACATGCATCATCTCTCCCAGACAAATTATAGAAAAGTCTAAGAAAATAATGTACAAAATCTTTTTCATAAACCAGGAAGGGTTTCTGCAAGAAGACAGAAAGCCTAGCTCATGTTCATAAACAAGACTGAAAAGTTAAGTCTCCTGTAAAAACATCTAGTATCACAACAGTAACCATATTTTTCAAGTGGAAGTCAGTTTGCTCCCCAGCAATGAAAGCTTTCTGTTAATACTCTGTCTTCTATATATCAGCGTTTCTCACCTATCCTCTCCTAATATGACCAGATATTATCCCAGAGACTTAGAGCTACTATTATTTGGAGAAAATTTGTACACATGGCAGAATTGGATTGGAACTGAGATTGCATTATAAGATCTGCAGTTACAGCTGCTCTACCAGGAGTGTGTTTGTGGGCAAGGCTCATCATTAAATGCAGTCGAACTGCCTGAGTTTCCATGTTTTCCTTCACTGTCTCTATACTACCTAGGTTGTGTGTGCATGTGTGGGGCTGTAACTGGAGCCTAAGACTTCCAGTAGTAAAATTGGTTCTACTCAGGTCCTTGTCCATCATATCTTAATAAAAAAAAAGGAATGAAGTTGTGTTTCAAATTTCTTACAGTTTGTGCTGTTCACGAAAACTTTCTATTTCTTATGGGCTGGTTTTACCTATGTGTGAATATAAAGGATATAATTTTTCACAAGTTATTAAGTCAAATTTACTCTATCAGTAGTTTCAGAGTTTGGGGAGTTTTGTGATTATAGATGGTACTGAGGATAGCCAGTGGTCCCAAACTGACACTGGTAATACCAGGCACAACAGTAGAACGGCTGCTATAGTGCCCTGGCTTTTCTTCAACTTTAGACAAAACCAAACTAAGAGCAATTCAGTTTTTCAGTTGTAAATAACTGCTTGCTTCCTGATATGTGTTTTGTAGATAGTGGATGAAATGTGAGTGCCTGTCTGCTGTATAATCAATAGAATTAAAATCCCCAGCCACTTATTTCCTGTGAAGTGATTAAAATCCACTTAGTACATAACATAGTTTGTGCTGGCCATACCACTCCTTTGCAGCAATATGTCAAAGTAATGATTAGACAGTTTATGAAGTACTTAAATATAAATGGTCAACATAAATCTTCATAGAGTGTATTTTAATAGTTTTATTCCATTCAGGGAACAAACATACTCAAGCTTTGGCTGGCCTCCTCATAATTTCCTCCAAACTTACATACCGTTATAGCTCTTTCAGCTTTCAACAGTCAGCTTTTCTTAATTCTAAGAGACATTAAAATGATACAGTAGGACATGGTTCTTGCCTGATTGGTGAAGTATAAGTGACACAAAAGATTTGGTGTTGTAAGTAGTGGCATCCCCCATTTCTGTGTATAAGGGAGTCCCTACAGAGAAACAAAAGCTTTGCTCTTTGCTCAACCATCTCTGAAAAATCTCCGTGTACATGGGATATGTCATTTTTGAAATCTTACTTCTATCAATAGTTTAAGTCTACAGTCTGTTATTAAAGTCAAAATTCACTCCTTGACATTTCTTTCTCAGTCTTTGTTTTATTTTCATACAAAATTTAATAATCAACTTGAAGCCAACAACTTCTTCTAAGCCAAGTTTTCCCTGGCAGAAGCATAGCTACTATAGTTTGAAGACGTAGGATTGTTGATACCTTGATAGCGACATCATCTCTAAATCCTACCCCATTTTGAAGAGTTGATAACTTTTATTAAGTCAATAGGTAGAGTTGGAAAAAAGTACAAGCACACAAACTTGAAAAATCTGGTTTTGGAGTTTCAAAGCTTGCTGGATTTTCGTGCACTTACTACTTCCCCCATAGGCACGTTATCTTGCAGAAATCAGTTATTTTGGTTTAGGTGGCAGTAGATTTCACCTTATGTATTTATTTTTCCTGTGATTACATATGATTTTATTAGATAGTCTAACCAATATTTGAAGGAAGTGATTTGTAATTAAGACACTGGACTGAAAGCCAGCTTGGGGTTTGGGGTATCTGGTGTGATTCAGAGCTTGGGTGTTACTAACATAGCTGATGCGTTTTGTGTTGTTACATTCTTCTGGCTGAAGTGGAAACAAGAATATTTCTCCATTTCTTCCATTTTTAAAACAGAAGGTAATGCAAAACAAGATATAACATTTTTTTAGACATTTGTGAGTATTTTGGTCAGCAGCATATTCCTCGTTTGTATTTCTTATTGTCATGTTTTTTGTCTCTGAAAAAAACTCAAGGAAGTCCTGACACAATTACACTCCATCTTCCTTGGCTAGGCTTATTTTTTGGTGAAAGTTGTAAGATCAGAATACTGCCTCTTCAGATTTGAACATAATTTAGAAACATCTTAAGCAAGTGCTGATGATTCCCAGTCAACTTCCAAAGACAACATACCGTAGAATTTTTAAAAGATGTTGGAAATAATAAAAAATAATAAATTGAAGAGACTGTTAATTACAGAATAAACAAATTACTGAATAAACTCACCCCTTTTTGATAGTTTGTGTCAACATAACATTAACACCTCATTTATTTTTTGTTCTGTCCTCTGATTTTCATGTAGACATGTCTTCATACAGAAAAACCAGTGTTTTATGTGTCACATCAAGTCTGCAGTGCTTAAGAATATTAGCAGTGTGGCAGGCAAAGCCCAGTGTTCTACAAAATCCTCTCAGAAAATGCCCATGAATATCTACTGTGATCTATTGATTGTGATTTGTTCTGGTATTGGCAAAACAGATATTTGAACTGATACACAAAACAATGCTTATTTTAAACTCAATGTGCGAAGCATCAATTCCTAAAAATCCACGTAAAGCTCTAAGTTTTCAGAATATATTCCTTGCCAATAAAGCTGGCTGACTTGGGAAAAAACTTACGCATTCACTGCATTTCACCGGGACCATCTCATGAGTAAATTTCTTGTTTAGCAGTTGCTAAACCTAAGCAACCACTGACCTGTTAGTCCTAGAGAGAAGCCTCCTGGGGTTCAAATAAACCATGAATACTTTTACTGTTTTTCACACTAGATAAGAGGATACCTTGGTTCTCCAGTCTTGTATCCCATGAATTAGGCTCAGAGCTAAGTAGAAGTATTTATTTTAAAGGAAAGTAAAATTTTCTTTTTTAATCCATTTGTTTATAAAGATTTATTAACTTTTTGGAAAATTACCTGTTGGTCTAAAAGAGTTCTCTTATTTGCTTTGTAGTTCAATTTTGTTGGGAAATTGCTTGGACCAAGAGGAAACTCTTTAAAGAGGTTACAAGAAGAAACAGGTGCAAAAATGTCCATCCTGGGAAAAGGATCCATGAGGGATAAAGCTAAGGTACTGTATCTGGATTCTGGTTGCAATTAGTGTTGAAACATATGTTGCTTTAGGTTTTATACTTAGACTACCTGTCTACTTAGTAATGACTCAATTAAGAGGCCTATAATAGACTCTGACTCCATGACTAGTTTGTTTTTTACCAAGTTACATCAATTGCTTAAATATAATTTTTCTCTTACTATGCCAACCTTGCTTAGATCTCCACAGTTGCTATATTACCATTGTTATTTAAATAATTCACCTAAAAGAGAAACCAGCTTAAAGTTCACTTGTTCTGAGAGAAGTCTCTTTTTCTTGAGAAAGTACAGCTTGTATACATTACTGCTGTAATATTGGTATACATAAATAGATTTTCTCTTTTTTTCTGTTTCTTTAGAGATCAGATTTTTAAAAAATATTGGCTATTTATCCAGGGCATAGTTCTAAAAGAAGATTAAAAAGTGGATGTTTTGCTTAAATGTGTATAAAAATGCACTGTAGATAAAAAAAAAAAAGGCAGTTTGGAATCACACCCTGGTTAATGCACCTGAGTAATAATTTACAGGTAAGTGTTGTTGCCCTTCAGCCACCTGCCCCCACTTTATATACTGAGCATGATGTTCTGTGCTATGGAATACCCCTTTGGCCAGTTTGGGTCCTGGCTGTGCTCCCTCCTGGCTTCTTGTGCAGCTCCTCGCTGGCAGAGCACAGGAAACTGAAAAGTCCTTGACTAAGCACTACTTAGCAACAACCAAAACATTAGTTTGTTATCAATATTACTCTCGTACTAAATCCCAAACACAATAGGGTACCAGCCTCTAGGAAAAAAATTAACTATCCTAGCCCAAACCAGGACATTAAGGAAACTTCATATATATATGATCCAAAGAACAAGTACTATTTGTATTGTGATGTCTTCCTTTACATTCTGTAGAAGAGCAGTCAACACAGAAATAATGACTGCTAATTTCACTATATTTTAACTGTATATGGCTTTCAGTAATTTTGAGCAGTATTTTGTTTTCCTGTCTGTTGCCTCTGTCATTCATCTCTCTAGCTAAAATAATGAAAGCAATAACATGCCAGAATAAAGAAAAAATGAATCAAAATTTTATGGTTGGCATTATTTGGTCTTGGTAATGTTTATCAACGGTCACATAGGCATTATGAGGTCTCCAATTGCAATATTGAAAAAAATCCACAAAACAGACAAATTAGGCACATGGAACGTATTTCATTTTTTCAGAGTTTTCTTTGTGACATTGACCACAGTGACAATTCAGTTACAATTATAAGATAAATCTTGAATACGCTACCGATTTTTTTCCAGGTATTGACAGATAAAATATTTTAATTACTTCTGGCTAACTTGTGGAATCATAAAAAATGTTTCCCTGGATAAGCGAATGCATGTACTGCTAAGTAGCAATAATTTGCACCAGTACTACATCTGCCAGCTCTATTCTCAGCCACCCACTCAGATTATTATTGCCAAGAGCAGCAATTGTCCAAACAGAGGAGTGTAAAGATGTTTAAACACACATTATTAGATAGACTAAGCCTTCTGATTTTGAGATTGGTCACTCTTCTGATCATATAATTTGAATTTCATCTCATGATAATGCAGAGTTCCAATGTTGGTACATTCACTCATGAGTATGTCATCAAAAATATAATTTAGGGTATATTTTTTTCCTCTTCATAGAGTATTTATTCCTTAAGAATAGTCTGAAGTTGAGTATGAACTTCATGGAAACTCATTCATATGAGAGTGGTGTAAAAAATTAAGTTCTAGAGTAAAATGGCATTAAATATAGCAGTCATGAAAGCAACTTTTGTAGAGAAGGGCTTATAAGTGACTTATCTTAATCCAATTTAGACATTACTGACTCAAAAGAAAACAAAATTCCCATGCAATTACAATGAGAGATAGGGATTATCTGATCCATGTACATCATTGCTACCAGTTCTAAGCAAAAAAGTGTGAGAATGATCTTGGGATGGGTAATAATTACAATTAGCGTTTCAGAGAGGCTGTTCTAATTTGAAATACTGGTAAAATGTAGAGAAAATAAGTTTGACTGTGAGCATAAATAATGGTGTGAATTGCTACATTGCTAAGCAAAATAAAACTCTGGTTAAAATGGTTTTCTTGTCATAAAACAAGCCAACTAGTCTCATTTTTGCAGTACTTTTTTCCTGATTTAAATGCAAATTACCAAAGTCTGGAGGCTTTTTGCGGTTATTTTGTACCATATGAGAAATCAGGTTATGTATATTGGCTGATGAATCTTTGTTTTGGAGGAATATTCAAGAAAAATCTCTGTCATTTCTCTCTGTTAACTAGAATTTCCTTAAGGCTGAATCATAATAGTCCCCTCCAGTCCAGTGCAACTGGATGCTGAGCTGCATCAGAGAAGTAGAAACAGAATTTCTGCTGGAAAGTATTAAATACATTTATGCCCTCAAGCTCTAGAAGCTGAAGTGTTCAAAAAGAACAGATCCACTGATACGAGGCTTTTCAGTGCCAAAATAACAATAGGGAAGTGCTTGGCTCAACAGTGAACCACTCTGGCCATAATCAGTAATTTTTGTCATATGAAAGGGCAGTTTCCATGTCTGGGAAGCTGCCTCTGTCAAGGGAGATATATCTGCTTTTCAGAATTTCCTTATCTTTTTTTAAAGAAATCTGTGGGTAAATTTTAGAGACTAAATTATTTAGGCTGTTCCTTCCAGAGCCACAGGGAATGCTTATTGAGTGACTTGAGATTTCTGAGTATCTGCTGTGCTTACGGTGTGGGAACAGGACAGATTAATTTGAAAAGGCAATGCAACTTACTTAAAATGTATATTATGAACAGCTCCAATTATGCAAAAAATACCACAGAGCTAATGTATGTGTCACAGAAAGTTGTGTTAGAAATTATTGAAGAGATGCTGAAGTATAACTGCATCAGTTTGGTGCAATGTTATCTGGCGTATAAGGAAAACTTATGATTCTTCCAGAGTGGCTAATGTGAGTACTTAAATCTCTGTGCTGAAGTTAATGCGACTTGCTCAACAGAAATTTAGTGTTCCATAACAGGAGAAAGATCCTACGGTATTCTGACAGGAAAGACAAGCACTGTCATGAAATGTGAAAGTCCATCCACTAGGCATAGCAGATGCTGCTGCTGCCTTTTAAATACTTCTTACCCTTGATTCGTCATGCAAAAATGTAGCTAAAATCTGAAGTCTTTATTAGCTGAAGAACTACCGTGTATTTTTTTCTCATAGAGAAGCTATTGTTCAATATAATGAGCATAGCCATGACCACTGAGAATTGTGCCCAGTGTGAGGGCACAGCCATTTTCTAATGTGTGTTTGGAACAGGTTGAGCTCTCACTGTCTTGCTGGTTTATATGCTGCCACTAAAGGTTGTCTTCCCTGTAGTAATATAGTATTATAAATATGCAAATACATTTTTCAGAACAGGTAGTGATGAGATTAAGCATAGTCATGTTGATTTGCTTAGCTCTTGGTTCTTTTCCATTTCTTTTTCTTCTTTTTGCCAACAGCATGAGAGGTGATTGTAAAGTTAAACAATCAAACTGAAGTGACAGGAGAAATCTCATTACAAGTGGAATGAATTGATTGCTTTCATACACAGATGCAGATTTTCTCCTTTTCAACCATGCAATGAATGTTTTTCACTGTGCCATTAAAAAAAAATAAGATGCATGCAGTGTCTGGAATAGCTTTTTGTTACATGAATTATAGCAGCAAGAGCATGGATTCTCTTTTAAAGAATCAGAAAAATATGTAGCAATGTTTCTTAAACACTTATACTTCTTTAGCTAGTTACCTGCCAGTTTCATAGAATAGAACAGTCTTGGGGCTTGCACCATTTCTCCATACTCCCTAGTTTTAGATTATTTATCTGAGCGATATTTTTTACATAATATGCATAATCTGATGTTTGTGTTTTTTGAACTTCAGAACATCATATCTGAGAAAGCAAAATGGCAATGATTTCATGCAGATGAGAGTGAAATGAAAATATTTGTAGGAAAACCAAGAACATTTAGGGCCAGAGATAAAATACCACACTGGTGTCATTAGAACTGCTTTTAAGAGCTGCATGACTGAAGATTGCTGGAGCTTGGGGAGAGTATGTGGGAAGAGTCAAAAACATACTCCCCCCCTTCCATGTTTCCCTAAGAACCCTCTAGTGACTGGACAGAAAATACTGCTCAAAGGGGCACTGGGACCTCACCCTTAATAACGTGTGAGAACAGATCAACAACATTAACCATGGTCCAGCTGTGGTATTTGCCTGGAACATGACATCCTCGCTTTTTGTTACAGTTTTTTCCAGAGGTGAGTTATCCAGAGTAGATGAGACAGTATATGGTGAGGCTTGCCTAGAATGCCTCTGTGTATCATTATAATACTAATTAATTAGTATGGATAGTGCTAGTAAAAGAGAGCAAATGAAGGCCAGAGTAATAACTGAAATGGTGAATGAGACATAGAATAAGCAAAAATGTGTTGAAAAAGGGAAGAGGACTGGCTTGAAAGAAAACCAAATGGTAGGAATAAATCCTTCACAGAAGAAAAACTCTTCCTTTTACAGAATTTTATCTTTTGTCTTTCTCATTGCATGTGTAACTTTATGGTGAGAACGTTCAAAGTAAAAGATGATAGAAATTTTCCAGTGAACACAAAATTATATAGAAAAGAGATATTTGGAGGCTTCAAAATTCTTGAACAAAGAAAGGTTGTGAGAGAAATGTTGAATGTGTGCAAGTGTTGTAGCTGAAAGTTTTTAGGGTAAAATGTTTGTGCTTTCTTTTTTTATTTGAACGAACAATTTTATTGAAAAATTAACCTAGGTGATTATGTTTGAGAGAGCAGAATAATATAAGAACAATAGAATGTTTTGATTTTGATTTGAGAACATTGTGTTACCCAGAGAAAGATTTTTGGTTACTTTCATTTTGTTAAAAAAATGAAAAACGGATTTTTAACCTGTTTATCTTTCCCTGAAAGCTCATTGTTCATCTCCTGTGAAACACTTGCAAGACATATAAGTTATTAAGCTGAAGAGGCTCATATTGTCCTTGCAGAAGTCGCACACAACCCCAAACATAGTTTTGAATCACATTTTGCATACATAAAGCAGAATTTGGAAATTAATGTGTGTCCTGATAACAAGATTCTATATTAGACAAAAGAAAAGTAAAACATCAGTTACTACAGTAGCACATGTGGTGTCAACCACACATGAAGGAAAATGTAAGTCATAGTGCCTGCATTAAATCTTCTGAATACTGATGTATAGTTGCCATCCCAATTTAAAGCCTTTTTGCCTAGAGAAATTCTGTCAACACCAATTCCTGTTTAGCACACTTTCTGTTTATTACCCATTTCTCTCATTGCTTAAACTTCCATTTACTTATGTCTTTTGTCCTGACTATTGGAAGGTTGCTGTTATTAAAGATTCCTGTTGCTTTTCTATAAAACATGAAAAGTTAGAGAACAAACTTGCACTGCAGCTTTGAAAAATCACATAAACTACTTGTCTGTGACTGTGTTTATCAGCTGAGTGAACTTTTAGCTTCCTCCTTCTTCAAGTTTCAGTTGATGTTAAAACAAGTTATCAAGGAAAGTAGGTTCCATCCAGAAGAGTTAGTTGCAGTTAAGCTATCTATCTACCTTTCGTTAATCTGTGGGTTAGATACTTTCCAAAGAAGGACTACTGCCACTGGACAACAGCTTGTCCCATTAAACAGAATTTGTTGCACTACCTTTTCTTTTTAAAAAATACCAAGTGTTAAGAACTTGTTTGCAACTAAAAAGATCTGAAATCAGCACACAGAGAATCTACTGATATTCAATTATTAGCATATTGGCTTTAGGGTGGTTTTTAACAGCTGTATTATGTGAGTACCTTAAAAAAGATTTTGAAAATATGAAATAGTTGCAGTGCACACTGGTCTGTTCCCGGCAAATACTAAGGGCCCTGAGTTCAGTCCTGCAACCTTTAAATAAATGCTTAAATATCTTACAGGATTAAGTCCATATATATAATGTGAATAGCACCCAATAGCTTTTTGGTTTGAAGCACAACATGTTTTTTCATTAGATCATGTCTAACACAGGTGTAGTGTCCCAATAGCGTAAATTCTCTGATATGATTCTCCTGACTTCGTTGGTTTTTCAAGATTATAAATAGTTGCTCATCTAACCCACAAAGGAAGAAAAAAGCTGCAGGTTTTGTCTAGCAGAATTTTGATCCAAGTATTGCATTATATTCTTTCCCAATCCTATTGCTTTACTTGAACATGAGATCAAAAGTTTATCTTTAATGTCCAGAGTTTTAAAAGCCTTTGAGTGTTACTGCATGTTGTAATGTTTAAGCTCATGCAGTATGGTTACATATGTTTTTTAGCAAGTGAGAGTGTCAGCATTCTCAAAAAGAATAAGAAATTACAAAAAAAAATTAGGAAGTTAAAAAAAAAAGTGCCAACCAAAAATCACCTAGTTGTATGTTGCACCAGGTTTTACACTGATGCCACTCCAGTCATGCTTGTAAGGTTGCTTGCTCTGGCTTATGGCTTATGGTAGTTTAGCCCATTGTGTTGCCATGAGTTTTCAGCTCTTATAGTTGGAGATACAAATTTGGTAATTCCTATAAAAAGTCTATTTTAGCTTAAAACAGAACCTGTAGGTTTACTTCCAGTCTGCTGGGAATTTTGATTTGGACTTTATGCAAAATCCCTGAAATTTTAGTTTCTTAGGTAAGTTTGTTTCTCTTTCTGTTCCCTTGAACTCCTTTATCATCTTCAGCTGTAAAACCTCTAAGGGAAAGATAGAGCAATGTGCAGCATTGCATTAGAAAAGTAGCATCCAGAAGCATAAATAGCTAATTTTAAATCACTAGTTGGTGCTCACCCATTTCATCTTTTTCTGTTAAATTTTTCTGTAACAGCTTGCAGCCATTTTGGTCCACAAACAGGTCTTTGACCAAGAGCAGGATTAGGCCCTCAGCACACCTTCAAGATGTGAGCAGAAGTTAGAGCAGCACACTGCTTCTGATGCAAGACATTTTTTTCCTCTTCCTCAATCTCTTGAGCTTCCTGATAGGAACTGCTGTGAAAATGCAAGGAAAAGGAAACAAACAAAAAGCAGACCAACCCATATTTTGAAACTGAAATCTTTCAAGGATCATTTGCAAAATTCTACTGCAATCTGCATTCTCCCAGATTTTCCCTTAGGTGAGCATGTCAAAAGGTACCAAAGGCTTTAATACTCTAGAGCTAGGTTTTACCTGAAAAACCATTCCAAAGAAAATACTTTCTCCTTATATCCTGAAAACATAAATCTGCTGGCAGGCACAGATTAAAAGAAGAGATCGTCTTTATCACTGTTTTCTCCTGTGTTACTCATATTCTAGCAACTTTTGCCTACTCAACAACCCCAGTTTATTTGCAAAATACCTTTGAGTATCACCTCTAGTGAGTTGTAAAGTCCTTTTTGCCCTGATGTTGGAGGGAGTTGAGGTAGATACAGATCACAAGCAATATTTCTTAGAATAACTTCTATTCTATAAACTTTTACGAATTCTATTAAGTATTTCTGTTTTTTAGGTTTTTGCTAATAGCAGATAACTTCTCACAGTATATGTACTTATTCGGTCTCACATCTGAATTGTACTCTCATGATAACCTGGTTAGAGCAACCTTTGGGAGGACAATTCCAATTATAGACTCAGAAAATAGAGGGAAATACTGGCAGGTCAATGATAGGTGTTCAGAAAGTCTGTCATTGGGTCCTTTATTTCATCAGAGGTATATGTGACCCATACCCTTCATCTGCATATAGCAGTTGTCTTGGAGATGGGCCGAGTTATGAACCCATGTGGGCACCAGTGTGTGCTGGTTCCCCAGGACCAGTAGTCTCCAGGGCTTATCAGTCCTTGGGAAGCTTTTATGTGCCACCTTCTCAGCACATACTTTTCGTTTCTTTGTATTTTTTCTTTTTTTTCTTGAAACTATGTTTCCATCTAAACAGGTGCCTATACAATCAGTTCATGATAACTCACATGGATGAGACTTTCATGAGAAATGTTTTCATTGCTTCTCTTAGGTGTCTCATCATGTCCACACATTGTCTGGCCCCTCTTATGTTTCACCAGCTCTTCAGATCTGTGCAAATCGACTTGTTTCCAGAAGGCTGTTCCTTCTCTTTCCTTCTGGAAGACTTCATGCTACCCAGAGTGCAACACCTAGAAAAAAAAGGAGTCATCATCTCTGCTTCCCAGCCACATCCTTTTAACTAAATTTTTGTATTTTAATATCACAGTAAACTGAGTGCTTTCAGTCATATATCTTCCCTCTGGCACAGAAAGAATGCGCTTATTCAGCGAGCGTCTTTCTGGTTGGGGGAGTCATAAACCTCTTCCTTTTTTGTCATATCCCTGCATATTTTGGTTTTTTTACCCCTTTTCTCTTTGTTCTCTATGGGAATCTGGTCTTTCCCAAGATAATTTCTGGCACCATATTCCTGGCAGACAGGAGCATCTTTTGTTTGATAGTTTTTGCAAGTTCCATTAATTACCTGCCTGTCTGACTTGCTGGCTAGGGTTGAATCAAGCTCAAAAATGAGGCCATTGAGCTAAGACAGAGTTAAGTGGCCTTACTGGGATAAATTCTTCCCTTCCTGGTATTCAGATGGTCCTGTCTGCATACCTAATCCAGGAGATGCCTTCTGATAGATAGTCCTGTTATCTATCAGAAAGCTTATTTATATTAACAGGCATCTCCCAGTAACTTTGAGTTTAGAACCTGGCGAGAAAGAGCCTGTTATCCTTCAATTTATGCAGTTTCAAATGATCTGCAACAGAGTAGCCCTTGGCTTTTTCAGTTTGTGCTACAAAATTTTGGAGAAGTCCATTTGTTTCCATTTCTGTCAAATTTCTTTGTCTCTTAGCTGTACGAATTTTTCCTTCTGGAGGTGGTTGGTTATATTTATGTCAGATTTAAGATGCTTTCTCTGACTTTCCCTCTCTAAATTTTAGAATTCATTTAAGTACACAGTCCATCTTGCTGCAGAGAAAACACTCTTATCCAGTTTCTCTTAGGTTAAGGACAGGTCTCCTTTGTTGTGGCTGGATGGCTTAACCAATTTGACTTTGCTTAGAGGAGTTTGGCTTGGAGGAAGCTTTTTGAACTCTTTGTTATCTGTATGTATATGTGGAGAGAGAGAAAAAGATGTGTGTATGTGTGTATGTGTGTGTGTGATACAGGTGTAATCCGTGGTTGAGCATGTCTCTCTATATTAGCCAGTTCCTTCTGTTTTCTCCTACGCAGTGACTAGGGATGTCTATCTCTTATCAACAATTTGAAATTCCAGTGCTATTTATTCTTCAATTCCTGTATCCCCAAAAGATGCATAATCACTTCCAAAGTTTCAAGATTGATTTGTAACCTTATTTTTTAAATGTTTTTACAAATTGGTAGGAAATTTATAATGGTTGACATCACTTCCATTTTAAAAGGAGTTGACATCATTTCCATTTTAAAAGAAGTACAGCTGAAGTAACATTACTTTCAGATTAGTGCCAAATTAGTCAACAGTGTTACTTTGATATAAAACTTACTGTCTTCTCAAGTCATACTGGAATAAGCCTCCAGATTATTCCATGTCCTAAATAGGGATGATGTGTCACCTTTTTTTTTTGTTCTGAGTTTCATGCAGCATGTAAAGAAAAAGCATAAATACCACACAGTCCTTTATATCAGAAAAAGATATCAGTATCAGTCTAGATACTCAAACCCACCAAATTACTGTTGCCTGCCCATATATGAGGCCGTGCAACTCCTTGTCTCTTCAACTGTGATTTCTTGAGTCTCCCAAGATCTAGAAAAATATTTTTCTAGAGTTGTAGCTTGTGGTTTATGCTGCCTCTCAGCTCCAACCTGCATTTTAGAATCTAGGTCAGTGGGGCCATCTGTTAACTTCTCCAGTCAGGTTCCAGTTCTTCTCTGGGTCTTCTGCCTGGTCACTGTAGCAATATGTGAATGGGACTTTGTTGTCTCATTAGAGAAGTCATTTATGTCCCTCAGTAAGCAACCTGTTCCTATCCTGTATACAGTGTCTCCTCCTGAAAAGGCACACAGGTTGTACAAGGTGGCTGTTGTTCCTCGGTATTGGAGTTTGTTTTCACTAATGCAAAGATCTGGATTACCATCAGAGTCAAGAACTAGCCATCAGGAATTGCTGGGTTGAAAGAGCACTGTATTTGTCTCCCGACCACCTCTCATGGAGTACCTCCCCGAGGCAACTATAACAAAAAAGACCTTGATGAAGATTGCTATATTGTCATTTTGCTCAGTAAATATTCCCCAGAAGAGAAAAATCCTAAACTGAACAAATCAAAAAAACTCCATGGCCTTTTTGTCTCTGAGAGACAAATTTTGGACTATAAATATTGGACTGTAAACATTGGAAACAGTCTGCTTCATTGCTTCTGTAACTTATTTCTCTATAATTTCTTGAAAAAAGCTATAAATACCAAACAATTTGTGCAAACTTGTGTGCTTATTAAAGAAAACTGATCTGAAGTCTCTGACCTTTTTATATTCTAGCTTTAATTAATTTGTTTGGTATTTAATAACAAAGACTTATGTTTCTGCATACATGTGGAGTATTGGAGCACAAGTTTTTATTTTAAATTGGAAAATTTAAATAGGCAGAAAAAATGGAGGTTACTATGTCTCCCTACCCTAGACCTGTATTAATTACTGATGAAAAGCTAAAGTTCATGGGTTGGTTGCATGCCAAGATAGGTTAAAACAACCAGGAAAGTGGGACGGTCATTTAAGTACTTAAAATGTTTGTCATTTAAATAAAATTTCAAAATTGTTGGACTTTTCTCCTTTGAATCCTAAGGAAGTCCATGAGATCTTCTCAAACATTCTCAGAGTCCCAGAACTGCATTTCTTGTACTGCTGAAGCCACTGGCACTTTTACTAATGACTAGTGCAAGGAATAAATCACTCTTAGTATTTAGCTGAGTGAGCAAATGAAATTCAAGAGCAATCTCCAAACATTTCTCTATTAATTTTTAAACTAGAGCTCCAATCTGAAGACTGAGATGTTAGAATAGTTGCAGAGATTATCACTTTAAATATTTAGTTTAAACCACGAGACCTGCTAGCGCAGTTCGTGGAGTGATATGATGCTTCCATGTAATTAGTGATGGCATTTTCAAAATAGAATAGCCAAGAGGGCAGTTTAACTCTGTGTTAAAAACTTTGTACTCTGCAGCTGATAGTTAAGAAAATTGCATTGTCCTCAGAGAAGAATTACATCAGACCCCAAGTAGATGCTGTTTTATTACTGATGCAACACAGTGATGATACTAAAAGTCTTCATCTCCTCCCTTGAATGTAATGTTAAAACAGACATACATATTTCGTAGTTCTGACAGGATATTTGTAAGACTTATACTGCTGGGTTTAAAAAGATGGGACACATTCTTCTCCAAGACACAAAACATTGAGATAGTGCTTCAGGTTTATTCTTTCTGAGTTGAAAGTGATGGAGGACCATGGAACTTTAAAAGAGGCAAGGCAAAGAAGTGGCGAGAGAGAAATGTAGAAAGGGTAAAGATGGCCCTTAGTGAAAAAAATACATAGTATTTGAAGCAGTGAAAGTTTACATGCTTTCTGTTTTGCCAACTTGTGTTTAGTAATTTTTTGACCTGAAAACAGTTTAAATTTTTTGTTTGTTGAATATTGTAAGGTTTTCTAAATATCCCAGCAAAGTAAGCAAAGCAGTGTACACATGTATAATGCATCAGAAACAAGTTGCCAAATAACTCAGCTGCAGTCTCACCTCTGTCTGTAATGGTGCTGATTTGACGTTCGAAAGCCTGAGTTTCATATCCAGACCTGTGCCAAACTCTTGATTTCAGCTCACTCATATTTAGTTGGCCAGAGAACCATTTGGTGCTTGTTGACACTGTTCCATTGCTGCCACTGTCCATGGGGGCACTCTAGTGCCTCACCTTTTCCCAGGTTTAGTTGTGTGACCCAACTGGGAGATCCTCTTCTCCTGCACGTGACATTTGCAATCCTGACTGGCATAGGCAGGGTGAGTCCTGACGGTGATGTCACTGTCCATGGAATAGACAATAAGTTTATTTTGTTTGTTTGTTTGTTTTTTAAATAAACACAGGAAGAAAAAAAGCAGCACATTCCTGTGTGAGAGAGGGCAAGATAAAAAAAGAGAGACAATGAAATTATAAGTAAATTAACTCAATTGCTTACAACAATTTGGGGAACTGTGTATATCTTTTCACACTGATGTTTTTCCCCTCTATACTTTTTCTGAACAGTGATTTATATTCCAAAGTATTTTGTTTGTGTACATGAAGCTTCATAAAGACCAGGTTTGATCTCGCAGAGTTTTGTTTTATGATTATTGTTCTTCCTGTTTTATTTATAGATAAATACACAAAGAACTGCTTTGAATTATTTGTAACAATTACATTAGATCCCAGTTTTTCCATGCATAATGTTATCTGTACTCTTGAGGATCATGATAAATACTTTTAATATACTTTAATAGTCTACTGTTACAAGGAATTCTGCATTGCCACAATAGAGGCAGCATTACAGTAAATTAAATTACCGTGCACACAATTAAATAGAATAATGAAAAAAAATCAGACTTGGAGCAACAGCTCTTTGGAGTCCACTGAAATTCAATTCCACAAGAAACTTAATAGGAGAAGATGTTGAGTGGAATTTAGATAGCTAAGTTAGATATTATTTTGTTTGTAATATCTCCATCAGGGATTAATGTTCTCTTATTCAGAGACATTGATTACTGTCTGGATCATTTTTCAGATTGATTACTGTTGTAGTATAGCATTTCTTTTTCATTTATCTACCCAACATCAATATAACTTTAGAGATATAACTTCATCACAGTACAGTTGTTACACAATCCACAATAATTTGTGGCTTCTCAATAACAGCTTTAAGGAAATCTGTAGAGATTTAATTTGAGCTTATAGCCATGTATTACAAAAAAACCCACCCCATCTTCTTTTCATCTTCTCTGAAAAAAAAAGTTATTCTCTGGCAGAGAAATATTCTCTGACAAGCTCCTCTACAAAAAGACTTGAGTATGAAATACATTTCTGTTTTATCAAACATAGCTAAAGTAAGGCATGTGTGCAGCCCTGGATGGTTATGATTTTGAATATGCAGTGAAAGGTAAAGGTATGATATTAGCATTGCAAGTGATATTATTGAATTTTTTCCTTATTTTTGGATTTCTGTTATGTTGATTGGAGGTGAACATGAATTCGATCCAATATGGAACTGGCATTTGGAATCTGTGGGAATATAAATTTTTTGTTTAGTTCCTACCACTGTATGGCTCTAGCTTTATTTTCTAAATTCTTACTTTCCACACGATACAGGATAACAGCTCTCATCCATCTAATTTAAAGGTGTCTACAGAGAATTAATTTGTTGATAATTATAAATCTTTACAAGCACTGCATGTTATTGCACTAAATTCAAAGTTTTCTGAGTTCAGATGAGTAAGCTGTTATCCCTACAGAATACATCCCATACCTAAGGACATCTGTGGATGCGCTCAAGGCTTTCAGGCTCTTTTACCTTTCTTTTCACTTGTATGATATTTTACCTATTTATGAACTCAGATATTTCATTGGTTTGAATCAGATCAAATCTATTTATAATCCAAAATAGAATGAATTTTTATTTTTGCAGAATTTGTGAAGGAGGTCGGAGGGGCAGTGGTTAGTAATTAAAATACACACAAAGCCTTACCTTAATCCCTGCCTTCTGTCAGCTTTTGCCGTTCACACTCTCTGAGAAATTTCACTGAAACCAAGTCTTTAGAAGTAACCCTGACACTTACTGGATCCTGATCTCATAAACTGTGTTTAAAAGACATAGGAACATGGAGTTTTTTTAGCTTATGAATGTACAAATGCTTTGCTGAATTTAGGCCTTGCAGGCAAATCTTCCCTTCTTGTGCTTACAAACTCTGCTAAGTCAATAGATGCGTGTTGTGTGTTTGTTCTTCGGTGCTCCAACAGATGAATGATTTAGGGGATGTCTCTAAACTCTAAAGAATTCACTTAAGAGTAATTTTTATGAATTGAGGTGAAAACATAAATAAAAACTTCTCCATTTTTCTGTTCAGCTACAGGCTGTGCTTCATCTCCTCTTATATTACAAAAGTCTGCTACTAATTGCTTTTTATTGGGCAGGAGAGAGAAAGAAAAAGGATGTTTCCTTTGTGTTATGTTGTTAATCCTTCTCCAGAGGTCCACTTACAGAATAGGGAGATACAGGGAATGACCAGCAAGCCTTACTTCCTTAATTAAAAATATAATTGAGCATGCATATAACTCTCTCAACTGTAGTGTAGCACTGGTTATATCAAGTCTTCAGATTAAGAGACTTGATCCACAGGTACATATGTAAGTCCAAAAATTATGTTTCATATTTCTTTAAATTGGTGTAGCAAACGTGTACTCATGAATAGTTTGACCATAAATTATTAATTCTGTTTTACCATTTCAAGGACAGACCCTTAGTGTCAACCGTTGCAAACAGAATTAATATTTTAGTTTGTTCTTTTGAAGATTTAGCTGCAATTGCTAAAACATGCTATACAGAAATTAATCTCTTGCAGTCGTCACCCAATTAAATATTGGAAGCTTTTTTTGATACTAGTTGTAAGTAGGAGACCCAATTATGGTGCCAAAATCGTGTGGTAAAAAATAATGGGATATTAAAATTCTGAATCAAAATCTTTTTCTTGTCCTCTTCGTGATCCAGACCCCAGATAATTTGTGATGAGGACCTAATTGCAGCCTTCCAGTACCTGAAGGGACGTAGATGGAGAAGGAGGTAGAGTGACTATTTACAAGAGCATGTAGTGACAGGACAAGGAGGAATAGCTTCAAACTGGAAGAGAGTAGCTTTAGATTAAGTGTCAGGAAAAAATTCTTTACTGTCAGGGTGATGAGGCACTGGAACAGGTTGCTTTGAGAAGCTGTGGATGCCCCATCCCTGGAAGTATTCAAGGCCGGGTTGGATGGGGCTTTGAGCAACCTGTTCGAGTGGAAGGTGTCCCTGCCTATGACAAGAGGTTTGGAACTCAGTGATTTTATGGTCCTTTCCTGCCCACACCATTCTATGATTCTATGATATGATCCTCCCTCTTTTACAATTCCTGTATGAAAAATAGCTACCTTTAGTTTTGTCTGTTTTCTGCCACCTTCTCTCTCATCATTCTTATTACATGAGCAGAGCAATGTACTGAATCTGCAGATTTTCTTTCTCCTCCCACGATGCAGGCAGCTATTACTGCTTCTTATTTTGAAGTTTGTAGGTGAAATATTACTATAATATATTCTTCAAAAATTTAAAAAATGTAGTGAAGTAACTGAATAAAATATAGGGGTTTTTTTAGTGAGGTTCTCATACAGTAACTGCTAATCTTTTTTTTTCTTTAGGGTTTACCATTTATTACTTTTCTTTTTAGTCTGCCAGATGTACAATATCTGTTATTATACATATTAAGATACAATAATTTTAATGTAAGTTAATGATTAAATTAAAACGTTGCATTCATTGCATTGAGGTAAATTAGTGTTAAGAATTTCTAGAATAATTTATAAATAAGGTTCCGAAAGTACTTCAAGTGTAGTGGAAAAGGTGTTACTCCAGCATCAGGATTGTATGGGATGTTGTCCTAATACATATACAGGAATATATTTCGAATGTATCTTGGCAATCTATTAATGAAGGGGATAGTCTATAATTAAAAACAAATTAAAGTATTTTGCAAGTATAAGATAAGAATGCAGCAATAAACCCTTCTATATAAACTTAAGTTTAATTTTTCATGTGAGCTTCAGTGAGAAAGGGCTTATGATAGATCATAGACCATGTTATTTGTTGTATGGGCTTTTGTTTCCAAACTGGTCTTCTTCATGTCTCAACTATAAATTTTGCTCGTATTTTATAGCAATAAGGGCAAATTTTCCCATTTTTTATACTATTTATAGAATATAGTACAGCTCTGAAATTACCTTACAGGAGTTACCATACTACACTGAATCATTATTTCATCTAGTATCATTTACTGGCTCTGGAAATAGTATTCAGTGTTTTATAAAATTTTAAGAGGAGAAATAGGAGCAAATAATATTCCTGGATAAGTGAAAAAACTAATATGATTGAGGAGAGAATTCGTTTCCCTCACACAGAAGTTATCACTGTATACCACAAAATACAATATCAAATGACCCTTCACAGTACATTTGCTAGCACAGAAGCTTATGTTATGCGTCTCCTTTCAGCATGTCTAATTAAATTTTGCTAAGCTATTTGTGCGAAGATTTCTCGTTGCATTTTATCGAGAAATGTCATTAGGAAAAAAAACCCCAAACCCCAAACTCTCTTGTGTGTTTGGAATATATTTTATGTACGAGTTAAAAGTATGGGAGGAGTATTACAGGCAAATATTAGAAGAGATTTCTGATACCAGAAAGAAAATCTAAGAATAGATAAGAATTGCAATGAAGTTCTGACAGGTGATACCAGTCTATTGGGTTTCCATATCTTGAGTTTATTTCTTTCATTTACTGTAAGTTAAAGAAAAGGGTTTGTAGGCTTCAAGGAAGCATCATTGCATTAAGACTTAAATATTTTGAGGCATGAAAAACTGGGACTCCTTCCATATACCATGACATATTTGTGGTAGTTTGTTCCTTTATTTCTGTGAATGATTTGTGATGTATGCTCTCATTTTAATTTTAAATGTAGAAAAGTCATTTATTATATGTTGGATTTTCCACAATTGAGTGTCATTAAGAAGATGCATGTGCTTCTGGACTGATATGAATGTATCTGAGTGATTGGAAATGTTAGAAATTACTCTGTCAGGTTCTGGCATCTCGGGGGATAAAAACAAAAATGCTGAGACTACACGTGAAGTGATAATTTTGTATTGTTTATTTTTTAATACTTTCTTTAGATGCCTTTGGTGTCTGGATTGCTGTAGTCAGTTTTTTTGGAGTTTGGTTTTTTTTTTTTTTAAATATAGAATATTATTTCTGTCCTATTTATTACTTTATTCTAAGTTCAGGGTGGTTGTGTTATTTAGTCTGGACAATTTCTAACCCTTTAGATGCCAGTTCTTTTTGTACTGTCACAGTCCCTGGTGTGGGCCTGACCTGGAGGTGCTGAATTCTGTGGATGACATGGATATCTCTGAAAATTGAGGAAGCTCAGACATAAAAGCGAGGGAACTTCACCTTTTCCCATGCACTGTTATTGACATCACCACAGGTGAACTCACTTCTGCATTGTGCCATCCTGCAGGAGAGGCCATTAGTCTCCCCTGTCCAGCCCAGGAACGATCAGTCTTCTCATTTAGCTCATTTAAGCCTGAAATTGGGTGGTGTGAATACTACTTCAATGTGTGGAACACCATATTTTTGTAAAAATTAGCTACTTCTTTAGGCTAACAGTGGTTATATACCACTATGGTGTATAGTGAAATAGTTAGATGAAAAATTGGTCATGAGCTAGCAATGTGCACTTGCAGCCCAGAAAACCAACGACATCCTGGGCTGCATCAAAAGCAGTGTGGCCAGCAGGTCCACCCCTCTGCTCTGCCCTCATGAAACCCCAGCGGGGGTACTGCATCCAGCTCTGGGACTCCCAGCATACGAAGGGCATGGTCATGTTAGAGTGGGTCCAGAGGAGGTCAGAGGGCTGGAGCCTTCTCCTATGGAGAAAGGCTGAGACGGTTGGGGTTGTTCAGCCTGGAGATGAGAAGGCCGTGAGGAGATCTTATTTTGGTTTTTCTATGTATGAAGAGGTCTTACAAGAAAGACAGAAATACTTTTTACCTGAGCCTGTAGTGCCTGGAGAAGGGACAGTGTCTTTAAACTGAAAAAGGTGAGGTTTAGATTGGGTATAAGGAAGATATTTTTTTTACAATGAGGGTGGTGAAGCACTGAAACAGGTTGCCCAGAGAAGTCGTGGATGTCCCATCCCTGGAGGTATTCAAGTCCAGGCTGGATGGGGCTTTGAGCAACCTGATATAGTGGAAGGTGTCCCTGCCCAATAGCAGGGGTGTTGGAACTAGAAGATCTTTGAAGGTCCCTTCCAACCCAAAACATTCTATTATTCTGTTTTATATATATTCTATATAAAAATGCAAATTTCATTTGAAAAGTCATAGAAGTACCTGGGCATGCAACAGCCAGCCTGAATGTTTATGTCTATCCTAAAGGACAGTGAGAGCATAAAGCTTGAATTTGAATTCGAGCCTATATTTAAGTAAAGTCCAGATATGGTCAGGTAGCTTCTTCAGTGACTTTAGAAGGGGTCGAGTAGAAAAAAAATCTCAAATTTCACTTATTTACATTCTGCTTTTACTGCTTAAATAGATACTGATATAGGAAATATCTATTGTCTAAGATTTTTTTGTCTGAAAAAAATCAGCAATATTGTTTTCAGTTCTGTGCACAATTCTCACATAATTACGTTATTATTTTGTTATTATTTCCAGAATATTTTTCCAGTCTTTGTCCCATAACATAGTTTTTAATATATTCATATGCATACCAAAATCTCATTAAGAACTTTGAGTGGGATTAATTTTTGACAAGGTATAGTGTCATCTTTGTACAAAACTTCTTTATTAAGCCTGAGAAAGACATTGGTTTTGTACAAAAAAAGGCAGTTTTTTTCCTATCTTAATCAGACATTAGGATCAGTGCTACCAAGATGAATAAAAATAATAGTTCTTAAGTACTGGATACTATTTATAGTTTTCTAAATTTTCATTTAAAAAAGAGTAGGCTAATTGGCTCTTATCAATTATGTTCATGTCCAAAATAACATAATAAATGTCACATTGCAGTTATTACTTAATTATGTATAATTATCTTATTATATCTTTTTTTAAATTTTAAGTGTCTTATGCAGTGACATTCTGGCCTTTATTTTTCTGTTCTTGTTTCAGAATTCCATGAATATGAATATAATTTCAAACGTTATTGGAGCATTCTTTCTAGCTATTTCATAAACATGTTTCTGGCAGACTATTGGTTTAGGTGATCAGTCCTTAAATACTGCATTTCAATTTAGTTTTGATGCAGATAGGAAAGACTTGTCAAGTAGCTTTTGTAAAAATGACACCACCAAGTATTTTGTGCAACATAATATAAAGAGAATGTTGAAATGTGAAGTGATATTTTTCCTAGAGGATATGCAGGTTGAAATAATGTATAAAATATTTTGCACAACACCATATAATTGTCTTTTGAGTTTTTATGTGAACCCTGAAACCAAAGACGTTGCTAAAAATAGAAAATAATCATATTTTTAATGACATCATTTTTCCAAGATAAACTTTGGACAAAAAAAAGGAAGTATCATGACCAACATGTTTAGCTGCAGTAAAAAGAAATAAGTTAATGAATGTAGATTCAGTGTGATCTCTGACATGATACAACAGAAAACACAGATTTTTAGAAAAATTAAATGAAGCTAGTAAATGTATGTGGATTTCATCCAAGAAAAAGAATACTGTCTATTAGAAATTGAATAATGTATAATTTGGGGAAAAATAAACAACCTTCTAGCCGCCAAAGCCATACAAGCCTTGGCAACGTTTTTTATATCAGAGTCCTGCTCTACTTTCACTTCTGCAGTCCATCTTCTGCACTGCCACTGACCAAACTAAATTTTGACCATCTCATCTAAATTCATGCTGTGCATAAATACAGCTCCTGATTCAGATGCATAAATGCAGGTGGCTACACAGCAAAAAGGTGCATAAACTCCTTCTGCAATGGGTGGACATTTAATGAGCACTGTCACTGGGTTGCAATGATCTCTTCATCTGACAAAATACAGATGTCTGTCTTAAGGCAAGCTGAATTGCTGTCTGGTCAGTGTTGAGTATTGCTTTGCTTAAGCATGAGTGTCTAGTGCCATTTAAAGGGCCCGAGGGTATATCATGTGCCCTGTACTGTGTTTGACCTTAGCCTCCTAAACACTTCCTTCCCACCTTTTGTGTTTGTTACACTTTTCATATCCACTGGTGTGTCCTGGCACACTCTATGTTACGTGCCTCATATTGCCTGGGTAATTAGCTGTAGTATGGCTTTTGGCATATGGGTAGGACTGTGGACCAAGTGTTTAATCAAAATTGAGGGAGTTAATGTTACTCCTGTGACTAGCATTAATTTCTTAAATTCATTTTTTTTCCTGAGTTACTCTCTCCTGTTCCATATAATGTTCTGACTCAGGAATTTCTAAATCCTTCTTGTACCTCTTGTACCTTTGATATCTACTATGAATGGCAGTTTCGTCATGTCTGGATGTTTAAACAGAGTTGCTTTAATATATGGTTCAGCAGTTTCTCAGTGTTTTCAGTCCCCAGTTTTGCCGCTAGACTGAACTTCTCAGTCTTCCAGACTGAGGTTTTTTTACCAACTATTCAGCAGTATTCATTTCAGGCCACCAGCGTTGCTACTGTGTACACAGCAGTTGTCTTACTGGCTGTGTCCTTGCTTGTTGTGCTTGAAAGCCCTTTTCTCTCCTCTAATCACTGGGGTTTGGCAGCCTGGGGCTTATTAGAGCAGGCATGATGCCAAGTTCTCACAAGCTGTCAGTCTTGGTTCCCAGAGCAAACGCCATGAAGAGGGTGCTGCAGATAGCACAGCCAGTGTTAGGAAGCACGGCTCAGTGTTTTCTCACATACACACAGTATTCATGTTACCAAAACCCAGCATTGGTACCTGTGATGTCAGTTAAAGCAGACACAGCAGTCACTAGGGATTGGCAACAACTGCTGCATCATTCTCCTGCCACCTGTCCTCTTCCTGGCCTGAGGGGGTCGTCTTCCAAAGCACGTGCAAGAAGACATGGCTCTGAGTAGTTCACAGAGTTTGTACTTTCATTGAGGAAGTAGATGCATATAAAATTACATTTTAAAGTGTAATATTCCACATGAGAATCCAGATTTTCCTCCAACAATTTGGTGCTTAAGAAAAGAGGTACAGAGTGGCACTAACTTCTTTGATGAGGAGGGGGAAGTCAGTCTGATAGTTGCCTGCAGCCTCCTGACAGTCTGCAGTGCCATAAAAGTCCCACTGGGAAACTCTGGAAATCCTAGAAACATGAAGTGGCAGAGGATGGCTTGAAGTGATCAGATTCAGTAGGTATGAGCCACTGTTCTAAATACAGAAATATACATATTTGTGTATTATATACATATAATATATAAACATACATATATTTATGTATAAGTATACATATACAAATAAACATAAAAGCCCTGTCAGAGATGTCTTCTGACATGAGCCTGTCCCACGGATGAGCTCTTCCATATTTTGAGTTTCAGTTTCTCAACAGACAGAAAGCATTTACTGGTTCCTGGCCACACAGTTATTCTAGAAACTTCTAAGTTATTACAGAATGCTTAATTAATTTATTTTTACCTACATGGAATAACTGTAAAGAGCTAACGAATATTTTTAGGGCCCGTAGTCAGGAAAATCTTCATGACAGTTGCTTGGGAGCATGGCTGATAAACTATTCTTGTGAATTAAACATTTTTCTGCTTGCTTTAGTTTTGGACAATTCTTCTCCTTGAGCATGCATCAGATATTATACTGTCTTTCTAGTCTGAGTGCTACAGATAAAAACATTATTTTTTTCAGTAAGTTGGAGTATTCATCTGAATAATCATTCTTACTGCTTTTTGCTATTCCCTTTAAATAGGAGGTGGTGAAAGAGATTTTTAATTCCTGTTGGTATATACTGAGATGGATTTCTTTCCGAGGAAAACTTTCATGCCATGATATCCAGTATTTATACTGGATAAATATATTCTTTTCTGGTGGTTTGAAATGTGTTGTAATAAAGGGATAACTTTACTACAAGAAAGGGAAATCTCCTCTCAAACAACAGGCATACTTAGGTCAGAAGATCCTGGGTTTTTTTGCACCTGGTCATTGATTTTCTTCTAATGCAAATCTGCCAGGTGTACATTAGTCCTGTCACCCCCTTCCATCCCACAAATCATCCAACAGGCTCATTGCCTATTGCAATGCTGTGCCTATTCTATGCCCATTGCAATGCTCTGCCTATTCTATTTCCCTTGCATTTTCTGTAATGTTTTATGTTACATTTTTAAGTCAAATTTGGATTCATTAAGAAAAAAAATAAAGTATGATGTATGAAAAATAGGAGTTCATAAGCCTAGAAATGAGTATGATAAAAATGCTTGCATGATTTTAAAAGAGGGGTTTGCCTTTTAAAAATAAGTGATTAGAACTTAAACAGAGAAGAGTTAATGACCATGGACCATGTTCACTAAATTTCCAGAAAGCTGATGGCACTCTATCAGTGTCAAGGGGAACTCAGAGTTTTGACATCTCTATGAGAACACATGCATTTAGAGAAGCAGGGTACAAGGCAGGGTGCTGGGGAATGATAGGCTAGATATTTATTTAGACAGCATTGTGGTTTAACCCCAGCCAACAACTCAGCACCACCCAGCCACTCACTCACTCCCCAGCTGGTAGGATGGGGGAGAGAACTGGAAGGGTAAAAATGAGAAAACTTGTGGATTTGAGATAAGGACAGTTTAATAAGTAAAGCATAAGCTGCACATTCAAGCAAAGCAAACTAAGGAATTAATTCACCACTTCCTATGGGCAGGCAGGTGTTCAGCCATCCCCAGGAAAGCAGGGCTTCATCAAGCATAATGATTACCTGTGAAGAAGCTGGAGAGGGACTTCTTGGAAGGCCATGTAGTGATAGGACAAGGAAAATGGCTTTAAACTGAAAGAGAGTAGGTTTAGATTGGATGTTAGGAAGAAATTCTTTACTGTGTTAAGACAATGGAACAGGTTGCCCAGAGAAATCGTGGACTCTCCATCCCTGGAAGTGTTCAAGGCCAGGTTGGACAGGGCTTTGAGCAACCTGATCTAGTGGAAGGTGACCCTGCCCATGACAGGGAGGTTGGAATGAGATGATCTTTAAGGTCCCTTCCAACCCAAACCATTCTGTGAAGACACACACTATCATTTCAAGCATGTTCCTCCCCCTTCCTTCTTCTACTGCCAATTTAATATGCTGAGCATGATACCATATGGAATGGAATGTCCCTTATGTCATCTGGGATCAGCTGTCGCAGCTGTTTCCACTCCTAACTCCTTGTGCACCTCTAGCCTCCTTGCTGGTGGGGTAGGGTGAGGAGCAGAAAAGGCTTGATGCTGTGCAAGCTCTGCTCAGCAATTGCAAAAACATATCAGTATTATCAACACTGTTTCCAGCACAATCCAAAACTTATATGGATAGGCACAGGATGAGCTAATAGGTCTTCTGTATTCATCTTTTTCCTAGGATCTTGTTTAGTGTTTGAACAATCAAGTTTTGCTAGAAAATTTTAGTATCACATCCAGAAATACTCTTGATAGTCCACTTTCTTGTGTCTAAAATGCTCATTCTCTCAGGAAAGTGAAATAATATTGGGGGTCAATAAACACTAGGGAAATTCAGCTCACTGTCTAATCCCATGTAAAAGGCACTGACATCAAAGAATCTGCTGCTAGGTACTTTGTGAGAAAAAAGCAAAGGTCACTATTCAGTAAGTTAAGTACTCATTGCAGGTTATTTACATAGCTATATTTCATGCTCATAAATTAGAAACCTTTAAACCAAAATCTGTGCCATTGCTGCCATGTTAACAGATCTCTGTACACAACTTAATATGAGCAATAAGACCATTTAAAAAAAAAAGATTACTTGAGGTAAGACTGGTAATTTTTTTCCTGTAAGGTGTTAAGCCCTGTGGTGTCTGAAAGAGGCTTTTCCTTTGTCCAGCCTGCTCACAGTCAACCCAGGAACAAGTATTTGTGTTGAAAATTGCTGCATGTGGAATTTCATTAATTCCTTCTTTTACAGCTTGGTATGTTGTTTCCTATTTCCTTGTACTTCCAGTGACCAGATAACTTCCAAGCAATTTAAGAAATCATTTTAAAAAGGTTAGCCATTTAAGTGGAGACTTTTTATTCTTTAAGTTTTTAAATTGCTGTTGACCTTCTCTGCAGTTAACATATTGGACTTTCCTGAGTGCTTAGATGGTAATTGGGTTTTGGATTTAAAGGAAAAGAGATATATTAATTTCAAAACCTATCAAGTATGGGTCTATTCCCTTCTTAAAAGGTAGAAAAACTTCTCAACAAAAATTTAATGGCATTTATCCTCTGGAAAATAGCATTATGAAATGAAGTCTCAGGTGACAGAGCTTGGAGTCTATAAGCCCACCGAGCATGCTGTGACACGGAGACTTTTCCTGTTGTGTTTTTAGACAGTCCTGTTTTGACACTGTGGCGTTGCATTCAACTTAGACTAGATCCAGACCTACATGAGCAATTTGGTTGTGTTCAGATGAGAAGAAGAGTGGAGGATGAAGGTGGTCTGTGGACTGCTTTTTAAGTTCATGGAGGATCACTGCTCTGGATACTACTGTATCATACTGATGCATGTTTTCCTAAACACCCCTTCCAGTTTTCTCCCCAAAGGACTCTGTGGTTTAATGCAGGAGTAAGGCTAACACACAGGGTTGTTTGAGTGGGCAGTTTTCCATCCCCTGCAGTGGCACACTGTTTCCTTTTGCCTTCTCAGAGCAGGCAGTGCCTTTGTTGCCAGACCTCTTTCTGGAGCTGGAGGGCTCTGTCGGCTGTGCTGGTGTCTGTGCCCAGCCCTGAGCAATACTCCAGTCTCTATGGGCTCAAAGGTAACTGAATACATGACTAATTGTTACAAGATCAATAACTGACATATTTAGGATTGTTCTATTTCATGAATTTTCAGTGCAGAGGTTTGGCTTTTGGTTTTACCTTTCAAGTAAGCTGTCAGGGATAAGCTATTCTCTTAATAACCTCTGGAAAATCAGGGTGCTTTAGCCAGGCCGTATCCAGTACTACCCAGATTCTACACTGGTACGGGGAAACACATGTTTTCATTACCAAATGCAAATATTTTGTAGGAAAGGCTTTTTAAAAGAAGTAAGCATGCGTCATCTTAATGCACATAATGTTAAGAATAATTGTGGACTTTTGGAAAGCACTCGGTACTGTAGCCCTCTTTGATGCATCACTATATAGAAAATAACTGCCATGAAAAATGCTACTGGTTATTCATTGTCACTATGTGTTTCTGGTGCTTTCCTTGTCTCCTGCTGGCCACTCTCCTTGCTGGTTTTCACCCCACAGACAGTCCTCAGACCACTGCCAAGCAAATCTAAAATCTCTCCTGACAATAGAGATAGATCCCTACTGGAGGAAGTCTCACCTTGAGCAGTGCTCCAGTTCGTTTTGCCTTGTCTAAAGATGAAATGTGTAAGCATTATGTGCTACATGGTATTTTTGTTGGCAGCATCAGCTTTTAAGGCATACCTATGTTTTATTTCTCCACATACAAGCAGAAAATTTTCCCATTACCTTTCAACAAAAGACAGAATGTGTGCCAGCAGTTTTCTTTCCCCGAAGGATGGCAGCCTGTCATCTCTATTAATCTTACACACATTATTGTCACCTGCATGCTTTGTTTCAGTATGATGAATTTTTACACCAAATATAGAAAACTGGTGATAGTTGAGAAAAGATAATCCCCCTGACAGAAGATTGTGGACAGAAAGATAGAATTGGACAGGGTTAAATTTGTGCCATATGGTGAGTCCTATGACCTTTTTTGTTTTATTTCTCTGTTTTGGTTACTGAGGGATTTCTGAATCTCAATGACAAAGTTCCAGGGAATGTTTCCCCATTTCTTTCTTTTTGTTGGAGGTGATTTTATGTACTTTATAAAGTCATCCTATGAACTTTCAATGGATCTTTGTCCATTTAAAGTTGTAAACATTCGTTTACAATGTACACATTACTGAGGACATTACTGAGTCCACATTACTGAGGCCATTCTTAGCACAGCAGTCAATGTATCTAATCCAAATGACAGCTCTGAGCATCATCAGAATAGAAAATGATGAATAGTGCGTGTTCCCATCCACATTGCTATTTTTCTTTCGCAGTTTGGAGGTTTTTTACATTACTTTAAATTGAAAAAGGCCTTGATTGTTTTTGTTATATTGTTAGAGTTGGGTAGAGGTTTGCAGTGATGTGTAGCAATGTACTTTATTATACATTATACCATTATATGCCACAGCATTGAGATCCTGTTATTGTTCAAGACATTTTGTGAGATGCTGACTTAATAGCATTTAAACAATGTTTATATGGTTTATGAAGTAAATTGTCCTTGCATTAATATTAGTACTGCCTCTAACTGAAAGAAGTGTTAATTTTCAAAATTAAGAGGAAGTATTAAAGCATCTTTTTCCACTACATTGTTTACTATTAAATTTAACTATTAGCCACATCAAGTATTCTAGTTAAAAATGTTTTCCTGCTTTTTTCCCTGGCCCTGGTCTTCTACCTGTCATTATTAAAAATGTGGTTTGGTTAGGATGATTTTTGCTGAGGTTTCAGTTATAGTGCCCTACTGACTTCTTTTCATCGCTGAAGTTGAGCTCAATACCTATATTCCAAGATAGTGCACAGATATTTCTTAAAAGTGTCGTTCTCTATAAAAATGTAATATTTTCTTGGGTATTTTGCTATCTACTGGTTTAATAGCAAGTTACAGAACTATTGCTCCTCTGTTCCAGGTTGAAAGAAACCTTTGTTAAAAACAGAGAATTATAAATGATTGGTTTTACTTCCTTGCAGTACTGCAAACTTGAAAACTTTGGATCCAAATTATTTCTTTCAAAGATGTAAAGTTTTTTTGTACCAGTTCCTGCCATTGTTGCCGAATCAGATAGAGATCACTGGAGTATTTCTAAAGAAGGAAACCTTAAAATGGCAAGTGGAAGGAAAGCATTTAGCTTTGATATTTTTGTAATATGCAGATATAAAGTTACCCTCCATACCCCTCGTTTTCCTCCCACACATTTAGTATTATCCCTTTGGGATTAGAAAGCTGATGAAAACCTCTGAGGAAAAACAACATTAGCAAATTCGTCAGGTTTTACATTCTCAGTCAGGAGACATAGAGCCATCCTGGAGTATGCGGCTCAGGAGGGAGGATTCCTCTCCTTATCTGGAGGAGAGTGTTTCCCATGGTGACACTCAAATGACTCGAAAACAGATGTATTGTGTTTTCCTGTTGGTAGAGGGTAGCATCAAAGCATTTCCTTGTTGACATGGAAAATAGGGAAGGAAATTGGCCCTCAGAAGTAGTCTCTGAGATAGAGTTGTTCTTGGGGCTCTTCTATTACTGGAGCAACTTACGGTGCGCACTGTGTTCCCATTGACAAAATCCACCACCCCTCACTAAATCCCTAGTTCAGGACCACCGAAGGAGTTCATGTCACCGCTGAGTTTAGAGTACAGATACTCTTAGGTCTTTGTCCTATGCTCTAGGTCTGGAAAATGGTGGGAAAAAAAAACCCAAACAACAATCCTACAACCCAACAATCTTTAGCACATTCACCTCTGTAATAAAAGAAATGAAATGGAGTCAAGCAAACAAGAGAATTTTTTTTCATGTAAAATTTGTTAGAACGGATAAGAAAATGAAGAGAATAAATCACATCCCTGTATAAATATAATGGATTATTTTTACATGTAATATGTTATGAATAAAAGGCTTTTCGCTATCAGCTGAGGAAAGATGTGGGAGCTCACTGTAAGTAGAGTTACTTTGTCAGCTAAATGTGATTAATTAAGCAAAATTGGAGTAGGAGAAAGTGTAGTCAGTTCAAATACAGTGTTTTAAAATTCCTGCCATATTTTTCTAATATTTTCGTGGAAATGAAAATGAAACTCAGAGTCACTTGAGTCTTTTGGTTCCTGCCAATTTCAACTGCTGGCAGTGAGTGCCTGTTTTCTTGGCCTGTTGATTGGAGAAATATTAACTAAAAGAAGTAGCAAAATTAAATGGTTAGATTTTTTTTTTTTTTTAAACTAACTTAGCCTCTATTTTAAAACTCATAGGGAGTTCACCTTATAGGGAGCCTAGTTTTTTGAATCGTTCCGTAAAGAGCTAAGCTAAGATGAAATGCATGCTATGATGTGTATTTATGTTATATGTAACCCCTCTAAATGAACAAAAGTAGTATTATGCAAACTATATTTTATTTTTCATTCTCTTTATTTTCTATGAGTGTTTTATATAAGTAAAAATAAATTAAAATATAAAGCATATAATGCGACATATCCTATATAACATTGTGATGTCCTAATAGAATACACTTGAAAATCCGGCAAATTTCCATTGTTTTGTTTCATGTTGGAAAAAGAGAAGTGTATTAAACATAGGTCTACTCATAGACTTATCACTGCTCCATTCTGCAAAAGAAACAAATACTCTGGTTTTAATTAGCTGTCGTACTGTAAATCCTTATTCCTGCCAGTTTCCTTGGTATAAACAATTATGAAGGACAATGACTTCCAATAAGTTTGCAGGTTACAGAAGTGACCTCATAGTTGCTTCAGTTATTTTTATGTCATACATACTGGTATGCTACATAAAAAAGGAGTGTTATTGTTCATCTTGATAATAAAAGAATTACTGTGATCTTCTAATTGAAAGAGTCATTCTTTAATGCCAGAAAGCTGTCAGCTTTGCCTAACAAGGAACATAGAAAGTCACAATGGACATTTGGAAAATTCAGTAGCAAAATAATTGGTGCAAAATGGCAATTTAGAAAAGCACTAATCACCATGTTCCAAATTAACAATCTCCAATCAGCCACAGTGAGAAACAAATTCCGGGCAAATCTTCAAACTAGGCTCGAAAACCATTCCATAGATTCTACAGATACCTCTTCTGAAACATCCTGGCACCATATTAAAAACAGCATCCTGCAGTCCACTGTAGAATCCTTAGGGTTCTCCCTCAAGAAGAACAAGGACTGGTTTGATGAAAACAATCAAGAGATTCAGGAATTGTTGAGGGAGAACTGCTCATCAAGCACAACTTGCACTGCCATCCTGTCACGTAAGAAGAGCAGCCTTTCGTCTTGCATGCAGCAAGCTCCAACAGAAACTCTGTGACATCCAGAACAAGTGGTGGATCAATCTAGCTGAAAAAAGACAATTATGCGCAGACACGGGTGATCACAGAGGATTCTATGAGGCTCTGAAAACAGTGCATGGGCCTACATACCAAGTCCAAAGCCCTCTACTCAGCACTGATGGTCAAACGCTTCTGACAGATAAAACCTCCATTCTGAATTGATGGTCTGAACACTTTCGGACTCCTTTCAGTACTAGCTGTGTAGTTCAAGACTCAGCAATTCAGTCCATCACACAACAACTGGTGAAGTATGAATTGGATATTGCCCCACTTTAAGAGAAACCCTTAAGACCACACAGCAGGTGAAAATTGGCAAGGCAGCTGGGGTTGATGGAATTCCACCTGAAGTCTGGAAACATGGGGGTATTGCACTCCATGCTAAATTTCACTAGTTTGTGGTGAGCTGTTGGGAACTAGGTGAACTACCATCAGACCTTTGAGATGCAGTCATCATCACCTTGTATAAGAAGAAAGGAATTAAATCAGACTGTTCAAATTACCGTGGTATTACTCTGCTCTCCATTGCTGGCAAAATCCTGGCAAGAATACTCTTGAACAGACTAATACCCACTATAGCAGAAGGAATTCTACCTGAAAGCCAATGTGGTTTCAGGGCCAACAGGAGTATCACAGATGTGTTTGTTCTCAGACAACTGCAAGAGAAGTGTAGGAAACAGAAAAAAAGTCTCTATGTAACCTTTGTTGACCTCACCAAGGCTTTCAATACTGTGAGCAGAAAAGGTCTATGGCAGATTTTGGAACGTTTAGGATGTCCCCCCAAGTTCCTTAAAATGATCATCTCACTCCATGAGGATCAGCACGGCCAAGTCAGATATGGTGATGCACTTTCTGAGCCCTTTCTAATAACTAATGGTGTGAAACAAGGCTGTGTTCTCTCACTAACCCTATTCACAGTCTTCTTTAGCATGATACTCCAAAGGGCCACGGCAGACCTCGAGGATCAGGACAGTACCTACATTCGATATCGTACTGATGGAAGCCTTTTCAATCTAAGGCGACTGAAGGCCCACACTAAGACCTTAAACCATCTTGTCTGGGAGCTGCTTTATGTTGATGACACCGCCCTTGTTGCCCACACAGAAGCAGCTCTGCAGCCTTTAACATCCTGCTTTGCAGACGCTGCTGAGCTCTTTGGGCTGGAAGTCAGCTTAAAGAAGACAGAAGTTCTCTATCAACCTGCACCTCAGGAAGTCTTCCATCATCCCCATATCACCATTGGCAAATCAGAGCTCAAATCAGTCCAACAGTTTAATTACCTAGGTAGCCTCATCTCCTCAGATGGTAAGATTGACGGAGAGATAGACAACAGGTTAGCAAAGGCATATAGTGCCTTCGGAAAGCTTCATAAAAGAGTTTGGCGAAATAAACACTTGAAGAAAAGTACCAAGATCAGTGTTTACAGAGCCATTGTGCTGTCTACTATCTTATATGCATCTGAATCATGGGTCATCTACCGCCACCACCTGCGACTCCTAGAACGCTTCCATCAACGCTGTCTCCGTACAATCCTAAACATCCACTGGTCAGATTATGTGACTAATGCATCTGTTCTAGAACAAGCAGCAGTCACAAGTATTGAGGCCATGTTGCTGAGAACACAGCTGCGATGGGCAGGGCACGTCTCAAGGATGAAGGACCACCGCCTCCCTAAGATCTTGCTTTATGGTGAACTTGCCACCGGCTGCCGCAAGAGAGGAGCCCTGGAGAGAAGATACAAGGACTCCCTGAAACAACATCTCAGCCTTGATCAACATAACTGATCTACTCTGGCCTCCAACCGGGAGGTCTGGAGACACACCATCTATAACACTGCTAATGCTTTTGAGAACACACGTAGGATCACTGTCAAGGAGAAAAGACAACGCAGAAAGTATTGTGTCTTGCAGAATATACCACCCAAGGAGTCTTTCTGCCTTTTGCAACTGGACATGCCTATCTCATATTGGCCTTTTTAGCCACCAGCACACTTGCACAAACGTGGGTAGAGCCCTCCCCAAATCTTTATTTGCAAAGCCTGGCCATGAGATCACCATGTGTGTAATCTGTTGAAATATCTATTAGGTTAGAATCACAGAATATTCTGAGTTGTAACATCCACTTTATGTTCTACACTTAGGCTTTTCAGATTTATTGAGGGTGAGATGTGAGAATAAGCTGCACAGAGCATGCCCAATGGTTTGCTTTAAATCACAGCCCACCTGTGGTCACTGACTGGGGTAAACAGAGCAAACAACTGTGCACTGGCACAGGGTGGGCTGTGCTGCTCAGGCACATGCTGGCCATGAGCTGAGCAGTGTCAAGCCCTAACGGTGACATTAGTTTTACTCTGGATGTGCAACACGAGGTTGTTTTGCACAGGCTCAAACAGTAGGCATTTGGCATCACTGAGAAGCTGGCCCAGAAGTAGTGTTTGGCATCACTGAGAAGCTGGCCCAGGAAAGCTCACAGGCAGGAAGGATTCAGTTAAAGAAGAGGGTGACCAAGGAAACCCAGACAGGCACTTGGTTGTCCTGTAGTGAACAGTACAAATTGATTACACAGTTGTATCTGTGTGTACATGTTAAGTATACTTTAAAGAAGTACTCGGAGGGAATTTGATTCTAACAAATTTAAAAATCACATGCATCAGTCATAAGGTTTAATGGAGTTTCTCATTCTCCATTTTATTTGATTGTGTGTCTTAATCTTATTGCTGCAGTACCATCCATTTTGCTCTTTTCTTCAAAGTGATGGGAGATTGCACAGTAAAAAGAAATTTATATATATATATGTGCATATATTTTTTTTTTCTTGTGTTTTGTCCAAAATACAAATAGAAGAGGAAATAAAAATACAAATATTTTGGAAAAATGCAAAGCAAGTCAGTATGTCTGGCCCGTATTTTCCTCCTAACAAAAATATTTCATATTTAAGCAGTTCAGATGTCAGTAACAATAATCAAGTTACTTACCAGCATTCTGGCAATGCGCTGCTTCTAAAAAAAGTATACAGCAGCTATCTCATACATTAACCTGAAGCTCCAAACACTCTCTGACTGACGGTCCTGGTAGGCAACAGAGATTGTAAACATTAAAAGAAATCAGTGAAGCTTCAGGATACATTTAATGCTGAAGTACTAACCAAAGAAGGATGAAGTTAGGACTGAGCATAACAACTCTGTGTCAGAAGATCACACTTCTCTGCTCTAGAGGGGGACTTGCTGCTCCTGCTCTGTCTGTAATCATATTACATGGCCATTTTAATGACCTGATTAAACTCATTGTGCGAGTTTTGCTCCCATTACTGGTATCTGAAGGCTGTCTCCAGACAAAAATAGACTCTCGTAGTTAGAAATATAGTCCTTTAGTTTCATTTTTCTTTTTTCTTTTTTTTTCCTTATTTTTTTCTTCTTTTTTTAGAGAGAGTGCACGTCCCTTGGCTTTTGCGAAGCAAAAAGCTCAATCTATTTGAATTTCACCTCCTGAAAGATACTCTCAGTACTTCTAAACATCCTAGTCGTTTGTCTTTGTACCTATTCCAGCTTGAATCCTAAACTCATCCATGCTGTGTTGGCTGCAGTAGCTATTTTCAATTAAAGATTTTTGATCAATATGTCTCACTCTGCAACAAACAAAATTCATTATAAAGAGTCCAATGAACAACTCATTTCATTTATTGCTTGGCTTAGAAACATAAAGCCAGATTATACCAACATTTACACACTCAACATTTTCCAAGGATATAAGTAAATGACAGTGCTTCTGCCAGAAAAATTGCAAAAGAGAATCTAAATAAATATATTTATTTTTCAGTGCAGTAAAATTTGCATAGAACACAACAATAGATAGGAATTCAGAATTAAATACAAAATATTACATTTAATAATGCATAATGTTGGGAGTTCCAGTATTTCTAAGCTATGAATTTATTTATGCAATGTATCGAGTAAAATATTGTATATCTTTTTTGACATTTATATTTTCTGAGGCCACTTGCAGCTTTACTGTTGTGTTAATTTTGCAGATATGCTTTCAGAGATGCAATGTCTATGAAAAGAGGGATTTGGGTGAGAAAAAAAGTGTACTGATTTTGTCTATGTAAGCCTAGTAAAGCATTACATAAGTCCTTTTAGTCCTGAAATAGTGTATGCAGATGCTTTCAGGGACTGGCTGGGAAGAAATTAATACATTAAGCACTGTGATCCAGAGCCCTCCAGCTGCTGTGTTGGTGAATAATGTGGAGGATATAGCACATTTTGCCTTTGGCCTTTGTGATTTCTCTCTGATGCCTCTGTATTTAGATCTTTTTGGTTTAGAAATTTTCTTTTCATTTAATTAAACCTTTAGCACAAGTGGCATATTCAAAATAAAAGCATTTCAAGCTCTGGTAGAACCTGAAATGTAACTCTTTTATTATTCACTATCTGAAATGTTTTTACTAATTCATATCCAGTCCTCAGCCATGGTGTATCCATTGCCAATTGTCTGGATAGTTCTAATGAAGCCACTTTCCTCTCTCTCCTTAATCTCACTCTCTTCTCCAGACGGGCTAAATTGGTAATGACAGTATAAGTCTAATTTCAGAGTCTGTGCTTTTAAGGAACATATCATGGTGTATTTTTTGAAAAGTAGTTTCATCCAGTCGCAGAAGGGGGATTGAGTGCCCCTAATTCAGGAGATTTATGTATAATTTATGGAGAAGGCAGGACGGGCCTCCAGAGGAAAATGAAGATAACCTAATGTATCTGTATTTTTCTGTTCTCAGTGTAGTAATGGATGGGTCATACTACTGTGCCTAAAGCCAAGCAGAAGGCGACAGTGGGCACACTGAAATATCTGAATTTATATGTGAATTTATGTTAGATGTTGGGTTTCACAACTGATACTTCTGTCCAGTTGAGATTTAGAAGCTGCATTATCTTCAGAGGAATCAATACATCTCTGAATGAAAAGAGATGGGAAGTATGGATGGGATTTGACTTTGATGGACAAACTTGCAGTTGTGCTTTTTAGAAAAGTCATGTACCCATATACTGGAAGAAGGACACGCTTGAGGAGCCTTGCAAAGTAAGGAGGAAAAGGGCTTTTTCTGCTTGTTTTGAGTCATTCTGGAAGAAGGGATGCTCTAATTGTGCCATGAGAGACACAAAATAGGAGAAAGCAAGACTAATTGTGGCTGTGGATTTTTTGTTTGTTTGTTTGCTTGTTTTTTCTAAAAGCAGGATGCCATCTCTGCTCCATTAGTGGAATTGAACTGTGAATGGAAAATATCAGTGCTGTGCTAAGGGTGACATAATGCGTCCTCTTTCCAGCAGGCAGAATTAGCATGGGGTCTCTGCTGTGCTTGTTGCAGCTATGCAGCACCTGGCTTTCAGCTGATGTATCTGAGTTCATGTCAGACTGTGGGCAGAGCACACCATTTAAACATGTTCTCCCTAGACAAGTGAAAAGGTGATTGCTGGGTGGATGAGTTGTGCCTTCTGGTCACTCTGAAGAGAAGTTTCTGTTTATCCTAGTTATTTGAGGTGCCTTCAGAAACCAGCTGGTGCAGCCCAGTCTGTTCTTTGAGACCTTTGGCATTCAACATAGCTCATTGTATCCTTCCTTGCCTTTCATTTTCAAGTAATGACAACAATATTGACATATGAGCTTATAACATGATTTTTCAGATGAAAAGCACAAAGACAAATGTATGAGTATAGCTGTCACTCATAGTTACAGATTTATGAAGATCCATGTCATCATATTCAGTGGAATTACGTTAGACTACAAAGGGCAAGAAAGCATATTCAAATAGAAAATAATTCTTTAAATAATTTTAAACTTTTTAAAGTCATGTTTTTGAAGTCAGACTGTAACTCTTTTTCAATATTCCATTGCTGTTTCTTAAATTCATCTTTAATGCCTAGCCTTGCACCAACAATGCATACTCTCCTAGTGCTTGTAGAACTTCTTACTCATGATCCTTGGTTGGGTAATACCCTTTCTACTTCTTTTAGAGGTGAAATAAGTATCATTTTTTCAATTTGTTCACAGATAATGTGTGCCACATGCTCTTTACCTAAACATAATATGAACTAGCAAACAGGCAGTTTTCTTGTTCAGAAACCCAAGCTTTCCTTTAAAGATCAACCTCCAAACAGGATGTTTTTCTTTACTTCCTCCTGTGAAAATTTTCATGACTCCTGTGTCTCTTGCCTCTGTTTTCCTTTTGTTGGGAGGCAAACAGACCCATAGGTATAGCCAAATGGGTCCTACATTCTCTTCTGGCTTGCAGGAAAAATACCACACTGGATTGTTTCATTTTTCCATTCAGGAGTCTTGTATGCCTGCTGGTTTTAACATCTTGTTAGTCAGCTGTATCTGGCACAGACTGTATTTTGGTGAACAACTGTTGTAGCTGTTCTCCCAAGTTTAGTGGCAGTATACTGATGTCTGTCAGTGCTTTGGTCTCCAGGTCTGTCCCCAAGGCTGCCACAGAGGCTCTGCCCTGGTGCTTCTGGGGACACCAAGCAGCCTGCACAGCAAAACAGCTCCACACAACCTGATGGGTGCACTGATCAATGTCTTATGGTGTTCAATTTCTCACAAACCACAGCAGAACAGAGTTAATTCTCAGATCAAGCAACAGGGAAGTAGCTCCTCGAAAAACAAAAAAAAGATATGAGAAATCTGGTGCTGTGGTTTAAAACCACCATTATCCATTATACAGAGCACAGTCACATCCCTTTTCTAATCCGCTAGGAGCAGAAAATCAGCAATGTGATTTTAAAACCTTCAGTTAGCCTATACAAACCTAAGTAAACAACATACCAAAAAAGAAAAAACATTATTTCCTGCCTTCATTACTGCATTTTACATACCCTTTCCTTCTAGACCTCTAACTCTTTTTCTCATGAAAATGAAAGCTCAATTTCTGTGAGCGGAGAACAGAAGGATTCTGTTTCCAAGTCACCTGTTTCTTTATGAACACACTTGGGAAGCAACTGAAAAGATTCCCCAAAGAGTATGTTTGCAAATATGTTTGACCCATCTGGGTAGAATAAAATAAATGGAAATAAGAGAAATAAAATACAAAGCAGTCTACTGAAAATAGGCAGGAAAAAACTCACACTGTTTAGATGAGCACTGTAATGAGCTATATTGGGGACACTAAAAGAGACTGCTGTGCTTAAACCATTTGTCAATCCTAATCTGGACCAAAAGCTGTTACAAACTTAAAGGATGCAGATTTTCAAATGTGAAACCAGAATGCTTTGATTTTTCACTGCAGAAGACTAAGTCTGAATTAAAATACTTGCATGCTGTGCTTAAATTCAGAAAGTGATAGAAACACTGGGTGGCTGGCTGAAAAGATATGGCATGGATTGATTACAAAACCATTGATTACAAAACTATTCAGCAGTCACAGGCCTCATGTACTGGCAAATGTGATGATTTATTTCATCTTGGACATTGTTTCTATACTGATCCTTTGTACTCTGGTAATAGGTGCTCAAAATCATGCTTTTAGGTTTTTTAACAGTGCATTTCATAGTAGTGTGTTTTAAGGGGGGAATTATAAAGCAAAGGGAGCCCTGGTAGCCTAGTGGTTAGGTTGCAGCACTCTCACCTCTGCGACCCGGGTTCGATTCCGGCCAGGGAAAAACTCCCCCGAGCAGATGGAGCTCGTCAGCCCTGTAAGGCCATCCATCTAAGAGAAGGTCACTCTAATCAAACCTACGTCCAGAGGACCTCACTGCTACTGTCCAAGCTTGCTCGGCCCCGGCAGATGAACCTCAGGATTAAAGGGTGGGCTCAGTTCAGCACACACTGTGT
The DNA here is from genome assembly GCF_036250125.1 of Pseudopipra pipra. Classification (NCBI taxonomy): domain Eukaryota; kingdom Metazoa; phylum Chordata; class Aves; order Passeriformes; family Pipridae; genus Pseudopipra; species Pseudopipra pipra. The sequence continues at coordinate 90,578,358 of NC_087551.1, forward strand.
CTCACCTAAAAAATCCACTGCGCAGGCTTGAAGGGTAAAGACCTTTCCCAAATCTTCGCTCGCGAAGACTGGCCATACTTTATACTATAAAGCAAAGGAAAATCCCTCAAAGTTAAGATTAATGCATGGCACTTCATAGCAATACACTTACCTAATTCCTGTGTTCACAAATTAAAATAAAACTTAAAGCTAAACCAATACATCACTTCAACACATACTCCAAAGGCTTCCTTGGGATCTTAGGGAATCTCAGGGAGCTCTAGCTGTTGAGCTGGTGTTGGACTGAGTGGGTCTGGCAGGCAGCCAGTCCACTTCTCCCCTTCACCTGCTGGGACTTTTTCTAACACAGCTTTATGGGACTTTTTGGGTTTTTTCCCCTAGAAACGTGTTATACACTAGCATGCAAAATATTGTGTAGTAATAGCAATAATATTATCTGATTCTACATTAATTTCAGAAAATATATATTGTCACAGTTTATTAATCTCTTAGATCTTTACATGCTGTTGTTACCAATACAGCTTCATAAGCTAAGCAAGAGGAAAGCTGACAGGACCTCCTCAAAGTTATAAGTATTTCAATCACATGTGCTGATGTAGGGAAAAGGACTCTGAACTTTACAGGTAAACCTGTAAATACATTGCTGCATTCCTATCAATGCTTATATAATCTGAAAAGCCAGCTTTTCTGCTTTCTTTGCAAAGGAAATTTGTGGGACCTCAGTTTGGTAATCTCTGTTTCCTACTCATTGTCCAGAGACTGTACCATCCTATGTGATAGGAGACGTTAGCAACAGTTACTCAAATATATTCTCACAGTAGGCATGAAAGAAGAGCAATTCCAAAGCACAGAACTAAGGACAAAACCAACAGGTTTGGGGCTTTAATTCTGCCAACAGTTTGAAGTTCTTTTTAGACAGTCCAGATCATTGCTGCACTATATGTGGATTACATTTATTTTGCATATTATTCACCTGAAAGTGGCATTTAATTTCTCTTCCTGCACAGCAGGACACTACAGTTGCCGATCTGCATTTCAACAGACACAGAAGAATCAGATCTCCTGTCTCTATTGCAAACATGATGGTTCGTCTCATTTGTCACCCTCCCTTGGTGGCAGAAAGATTGAAAACTAACACACGAGTGGATTAGAGGGTTTGCGGTTGGTGGCCTCTTAGGGACCCTGTGCCCCAGGGAGAGATGCTCCATTGCCCTTGTGCCTGTCTCCCCGTGTGCTTGCCAACCTGCTGCCTGTGTGCTGCTGGCAGCAGGGCCAGGCAAAGGCAGGCAACGCGGGCTGAGGCAAGCACTGGTTAATGCAGTCTGCCAAAACAGCAAGGAGTGATTGACAAGATGAATTTTTTGCCACTGAACATTTCTAGCATAGCACCCTCTGACAGAATGGGACTCAGAGAGGTCCTGAGAAATAGCAAAATTTAATTAAAAAAAAAAAAGGGCAGGCAGGCAAACATCTTTCCTTCCTGTTAGCCACTTTACACGTAATTCCCCAGCACATAGAGGGCTCTCTGTGAGAATGAAGGAAGGACATGCCAAGGAAATGTGTGTGCAGTCTGGTGCTGGAGAGGGCACTGCAGCCACAGGAGCAGGTCGCAAGGACCAAGGGAGGGACAGCGGAAGATGGGGGAGGCAAGTGAGCCAAGGGATCAAGAGTCCCCATCATGGCCAGGGGAAGAGGAGCACTGTTAATGGAAATGTGTCACGCTCATGTTACCAGAGAGCATCTCAAGCACTTTTCCCAGACTGCTCCCTGCATCTCAGGTGTGTGCAGTACTGTAACGTGATGGCCATGGTGCCACTGTTCAGACTGCAGAGGGGCAGAACCTGTACTTGCACGTCAGATTTATTGGTGGCAAAAGGATATAATTGGTAAACAACAGCTGAGAGAGGGTTAATTAATCAGCTGCTGTGGTGCAGCAGCATTCCCATAGGTCCCTGGAGCCTGAGCACCATGTGGCTTTTCTGCTTGTGAACTCCATCATTGTCAAATCCCTCTGTAACTTACGTTAAATGAAAATAGAACAAATGGAGTTTCTCATAATTAGATATATCATCCCTCTTTAAATCATACCAGAATCTGCTGGCCAGTGTTGCTTTTGCGATCACCGACTGTTTCAGAGTGAAATAAGAATTACACTGTGCAGCAGAAAAAAATAGGCATGAACCTGGTAATAGTAACATTTCAGCCAGCATTTGCTTAGGTTTTCAGCTCTTTCTTTGCTCTCTGTGTCACCAGCAGCATAACATCTAGGTCAGTTGTAAAATACTGCAATTTTCATCTAGTATGCCCAATGAAAACAGGTGTTTGGAGGAGAAATATGTGTTTGAAGGAGAAAATTGATATATACAATGTTTCAGAATCCTGCTGGATATGTTATCTTTTCCTGAATAGTTAAAATGGTGTTTGTGATCTTTCAGCCAGTTTCCAAAATGTTGCCAGCAGTCTTTAAACTTGTCTAACATGGCTCTGGTACTTTGTATTTTTTTCCTTCATACTAATAATTTTTGTAAAATAATCCAATCCTAGGTTTTTGCTGGGGTTTTTGGTAACATTTTCATAGTTAACCAATTGTATTTTGATTTCTTCTTTATTAACAAGATTTGGGCAGATCCAAAAAGATGCTCAGATACTTAAACTGACTTATTCATCTAAACTCCCAAATAATCTTGAACACCAGCCTCAGCTTGAGATGAGTCACCCTGTGAAAGTGCCTGTTTCTTTCCATTGAGAGCTCGACGTGAGTAGTTGAGGCTTAAATATCTGGCTTCTGAATTCCTAAGTCCAGGTAAATGAATCCCTCTTAAGGAACACAAATAATTGTTCAGCTGTCCTATAACTATCTTGTCAAACTGAGACCTTTGTCTCAGATCCAGCACATCAGCATAGACCTGGGGTCAAATACAGCCTGATGTCCTCAAAGAACTTGAGTAGTTTGGTCTTTGCACACTTTGACTCAAAAAACCCAGCATTCAGATGGAAAATGGAACACAAGGGGCTAGGTCTGCTAGGAGTTGAAGCTTTGCTCAGTTTCTGTGGTGTACATATTCCTGATTTAGGAAATATTTTTTATTTTTCCCTTTTTTCAGTTTAGGAGGGAAGGAGAGACAGAATAAGAAATGTAGGGGTTTTTCACTATTTGGTATGAGACGGAGCATTTGAGAATGTTCAGACAACAGTAAAAATATCCTCATCTTTTGTCTCAAAGCTGTGGAGAAAGTCTGCCATAAACAGGGCTGTTGTTCAGTTTTAGTTTACATTCATTTGTACTGGTATTGAAAATGAGCAACAAGGGAGACCACAGGTGCTAAAGCACTAAAGAACTGTAAAACAAATAAAATGCTTCATTTTCAGCCAGGGGCAGGTTACAATGTTTCCTAGAAAAAAGCTTTTAATAGAAGGAAATTTTATTGTAAACTGATGGTGACATTAAGCAGAATTGACTATAATTGATTAATGTAATCTGCATATTTTGTGATTATCTGAGACATGGCTACCATGTAATGAAAATTTTGCAATATTCAAAGCCTGTGCACAAGGTTATTTCTTCTTCCATAAATCTGAGCACATAAAGGGGGTTGGAGGAGTGCTTTAAATTGCCAGGGATGATCTGGATGATAAAACTTAAGTGCAAAATGAATATTAATTTTTAGTGCAGTAAAATTAGCTGACTCTTTGAAGATTACAGGTACTTAACCTTTTCTGGAGTACAGTTATCTGTTTTAAACTGAATTTTAATTTTTTTTTTTACTCTTACAGTTAGATGTTTGTTTGGTGTGTTGAGGATATTCCATTCTGGTTTGGATGCTTATGGGAGATGGGAAGTTCTGGGTAGAGAAGCAGGAGCAGCACGCTGTGAGCTTTTAGAGGGAATGCCCAGGCTGCACTTGGGCACTGACATCTTGCCCTAGCCAGTTTAGTACCAGTGACTCTTCAGCCAGGAGTAAGCTTCTCTGAAGTGAATAGATACCTGGTGTTTTCTTTGGGGCACTACAAAGAACAGCATGAAATTTTGAATGTTGGACTTCCCAGAGGAAAGCCCTTGACATCCTTCAGACTACTTTCTTTGTGGTACTAGGATTTGCATGTACCATGCCAAAGGAGTCAGTCTGCATTCCAGTGAGAATGTATCTTTGTTTTTCTTAGGTAGATAATGTATTCTAAAAATTTGCAGTGAGGAACCCTGGAGTTTCTGTTGGAGTCATAGGCTAAGTTAGCCCGGCCAAAAGCTACCATCATTGCCCCCAGCCAAGTTATCTCAAGATAAACAAATTTGACAGAATTCATTTTGACTTCCTTTACTTTTCCTTTATGAGTGGTAGCTTCTTAAATTATTCTCTCATGATACAGAGTTCAGGTCAGGTCCTGACTACACAGCCAAGGAGCTGCTGTTAACCAAATTGTACATGGTCTGAGTACTCTGCACATTCCATGAAAATGAGCCTTCTAGTAAATTGCTGTTAGAATTGCTATAGTCACTACTCATTAAAAAAATCAGGTTTTTTAGTCAAACTCATTTACAGCTTATAATGGACTAATATCCTTACTGATTTCCATTATAAGAAGACTAGAAAATGTGTTTTTCCATCTTTGCAGAGCAGATCCCCATCATAGCTGAGATGACTGAGAATCTATTTGCAAGCTATTTTATTTGCATTCAGTAAATCTGTCAGACATAAAGTCATGGTTGGTCCCCAGCACAGGAAGGACATCAGCCTGTTGGAGCGAGTCCAGAGGAGGCCACCAAGGTGATTAGAGAGATGGAGCACCTCTCCTATGAGCAAAGGCTGAGAGAATTGGGGTCGTTCATCCTAGAAAAGAGAAGGCTTAGGGGTGACCTAATTGTGACCTTTCGATATCTGAAGGAAGCCTACAAGAAAGCTGGAGAGGGACTTTTTACAAGAGCATGGAGCGAATGGATCCAGACTGAGAGTAGGTTTAGATTAGATATTAGGAAAACGTTCTTTTCTGTGAGAGTGGTGAGGCACTGGAACAGTCTGCCCAGAGAAGTTGTGGATGCCTTGCTGGAAATGTTCAAGGCCAGGTTGGATAGGGCTCTGAGGAACCTGGTCTAGAGGAAGGTATCCCTGCCCATGGCAGTCGATTTGGAACTAGGTGATCTTTAAGGTCCTTTCCAACCCAGGCTATTTTATGATTAATTCTATGATTTTATGATATATGTAATATTGCTATAACATACTCATCTGTTGTTTCTGACATGTTTATGAGAAATCATCCAAGAACTTGAAATCTCATAAATAATTATTTGTCTAAATGTGAATAGTTAGATTTTCTAGATAGTAGAGAGACAAGCAATTTTGCCATTGAAAAGTGTGTGTATGTTCTTTGTCATCATGCAAAACAACAAAAGAAAAAGTAAGTGAAACCTGCAAAGTCACGTGTGACTGTCACATGTGAGAAGGAATGTGTCATTTGCAAGACATTAAAATTCTGGCTCAGAAAAAGGATATGTTAGTGCAAAACAGCGACACACTGGTTGATATTTCAGTTATTTGTCTGTTATTTGCAATACTATCAGAAGTTAGTGTGTTTTATAAGTCAGTTCAGGTATTGAGACATTTTCATCTGAGTAAATTCCGTCAGAGATACAGTGTTTGCCAATTATTTATGAACTTCCTTTTCCTCCTCCGTTCCCCAGAGTTCAGTTTGTCTCTGCCATTGTGGCTTCCCTCTACTGATGTGGTTTTCACATCACTGCATGAGAATCAAGGGGATATAAGAAAATAGTGGTTTCTTCTAAATTTGTGGTAGGATACTCAAATCCATTTACTGCTTTTGTTTGCAATGTTGTGGTTAATCAAAGGAAAGCCTTTAGGAAGTAATTATTGACTATCAGCCAGGAAAATGAACTTTATAATACAGTTTATCAGAGAGGTCTTTGAACTGCTGAAAGCCATACCATACCTGTTATCCTGTTATACGTCACTCAGGGAGAAGTCCCTTCCCTCATGTCGACTGATTAGGGAAGGACCTTTCTTGTCACGGGTTCCATTGTGTTTCAGGGTGCAGATCGTTAACATGGTAACCTGCTCAATGGTGGAGACTTAGTAGAAAAAGCAATGAGGAGTTAAATGGGATCATCAGTTTGAACTTTTAAATCTCGGGCTTGCAGGTTGGACTCGAAAGGGTTGGTCAGAGACACAACATTATCCTTCAAAAAGTCCTGCTGCATGGAAGGGGTGGGGCAGGCTGCCACCGCAGGAGGTGAGGTGAGGAGATGATGGCAGCAGGCGGTTCTCAGCACATCTTGCAGCAGGCATGATTCCTGAATTTGCAGCTGAAAGTGGCTGTAAATCGCTCTCCTCTACACAGTCTCAGGTCTGATTGTGATGAGCAATCAGAGTGGCTCAAGTGTTGCTTTGCTTTTTAAAAGAAGCACCTGTAATACTACTTTGAGCTCATTTGAATGCTAATTAGTAACAGGATCTTTAACATCAGAAGTGAGTTCCATATTTGACACATAACCACCTTAAGCATGCACATCTATGTAATAGGTGATAAAAGATACATCTAACACATCAGCAAGCAATTGCAAGTGTCCTTGGACAAAAATATATTGGATCTGCATTGGGTTTTTTTTCTGTATGTATGCAACACATCATGCCCTGTGTTCATGGGTTCATGTTCCTGAATGTGACAGAAGAATGTAAGAGTGGGCTCAGTCTGAAGCTCCTGCAAAAGATTGAAAACTTTGGGTAAGAACATAAGAACTAGTGAAAATTGAGAAGTTTTCCAAGAATTAGTTGTTTGAGGACATTCTGAACTGCAGAAACATTAAGATTGGTAAGACTTTGGTATTTAGCCTCTCATATGAAAATACTTCCATACTCGAAATCATCCTTTTCATCTTGACCTGTTTTGTTTCTATACTTATTTAAATTGTGGCACCAGAACGGTCTCGTACAGGTTTTGCAGTTTCATTTCTTTTCCTTCTTAAAAATTACCTAATAGGCAATGCCCGTTTAATTGGTATTGAACACTGAATAAGTTCTTTCTGTAGATCTTAATGTAATACCTTCAAGATCTTTCTCCTGAAATAACGTCATCTAGAGTCTGTGCACACAGATAAAGCTGGTCTTTATCACTGGAGAATTTTTATTACTGTTCAGCTCATTTTCTGGATCGGTTATGAATAGTTTAGCAGAACATGTCCCCAAATGGTTCTTGTGGGACTCATCTAGCAGCTTCTCTAAAATGAACACCTATTTCTTATCTTTTGTAATGCGTAACTTGATGAGCTCTCCAACTGTTCCCTCATTAAGGAAAAGGGCAGCAGCGCTGCTTTTGTATTCAATAGGAGTGAATTTGGAACATCTGTCTTACTTCCTTGCTACTTTATGAATCCCAGAGAACCTTAAGCCTGAAATAATTATCAGATCTCCTTCACCCTCATGTGGCATTGCTGTCCAGACACTTCAGTCTGAGGAGTATTCCTATGGACAACTCTGGAATCTACAGATTTCAGGGATAGGAAGCAATTGAACAGGAAATCAGATGGCCACAATCTGGTGTTTAGAATCAAAATCATGCCTAAATCCTGGGTGTTTAAGTTCTTTTGCAGCTATAAGCTAAGCGAGTAGGTTACACAGTTATATTGGGAAAGGCTTGGAAGTCTCTTTACGTAGGCACCTACAACAGCAGTACCTTCGTGTTGAAGTAATACCTTCGTGCATCAGTGGATTTATTCTCTAGGCTGGTATTTGGGGAAGCATCCTTCATGAAATGGATGGTTAAGCAGGTATTTACCTTCAAGTGGGTACTTGAAGCCTTCATCATGAAATTAGCTTTAAATATACAAATAAATGAATTGCCAAAGGGAACCTTCAGGTTCCTTTATAGTCAAAGGTGAGTGCACACATTAGACCTCTTCTGATCGACTCTTTCAAAATACAAGTTTAATTCTGCTTATGCTTAAAATAGCTTAGGCATGGATTTTTCCTTCCAGAATTCTCTCTATATTCTCTATGTAGTAGAAATATTCTTTCTACTATTTCCTTCAGGTGACTAAAACCAAAGTCTTTAAAGTACTTGACTGTTATACAACTGGAGTTTACTTATACTTCAGTTCAATAGCCTGTAGCAAAAAAATCCATTCAGAATATGGAGAACTGCAAAACATTTCTTTTCATACTTAAAGACAGAATGCCCTTTTGAATCTTGTGATACAAGTATTCTATTTATTCTTTGGAGAAAAAACTCTGTTCTTGTAGGAATGATATAATAATAATAAACCTTAATGACAAAGAAGGAGTAAAAAGATTATACATTAATTTAAATTTTCTTCTTTGTATATTTCAAATTAAAAATACTGGGGTTTATTAGACACAGCTTTTGAGAAGGCTTTATACTTCACAGATGAATGTTTCCTGAATAATAAGAATTATTGTTATGTGGTCAGTTTATGGAATTCTTAGCATAAATTTAATTAACCTTCTTTTCAAGATGACTGATAATCTGTCATCAGCTAGCTTGTTGAATTACCTAAAGCATCAACAGAGCTTTCTAGTGTCTATAACATTTGTATCACTTTAAGGTGACTGTTCACCTTCTCTCTCTCTGTAATCTCTCGGATTAAAAATTATAAAACTTGGCTCTAAACGTAATTAAATAAATAGAGCTAAAGTGATGTAATAGAACTAGTAAAATAATTTCTGGAAAGTAAAAATGACAGCACAGGAAAAGAAGGTATGTTTTCCTCCAACTGATGTAAACAGTTATACCTCCTTTATTCAAATGATCTGTTTTTCTTGTGACACAGGCTTGTTGCTTTATTTTTGACACAGTAAGCTCTTAAAGTTCTTACAATGCCATCAGTCAGTATAATATCTCTCTACACTTCATTTTTTAAAATCACTAAATAACTGTATTTATCCTTTTGAATGCGTTGTTTTGGCATTGGCTGTCAGCAGCCTGCCTGTAACTGAGCAAAACCCTGTATCGTAGTGAGGAGCCCTTACTACAGGGATGGTTTGGGAATACAGTTTGTGCTCATTAGCTTTGATCCCTTTGTGCAGAGACTCATCCTCAGCAGTAGCTGCTGCCATCACAGCTTACACTGTGGCAGAACCCAAATGGTTGTGTTTATACCCTGAGATAGTGTATAATCTAGCATTGGTTGAACTAGGGAGTGCATTGGAAGCAGCAGGCCTCAAGTCCAGGTATGCATTTAGGTTGAAAATTAGACATTCGTAGCTGAAAAAAAAATCTCTATATCCCAAGAGTGTTTTTCAGACCTGGTCAGCAAAGGCAATTAATTACTTATGTTGTCTTTCTACTGACACTGGTAGCCCTGTGTCTCAGTAAATATGGTGATGCTATCACTTGTTGCAGGCTGCAGGCTTTGTGCTAAAGCTGGGACCTTCCAGCCTCGCTCTGGGCTGGCTGGGGTCTGCCCCCAGCTCCCTGTGAGCCTGCTGACTTCTAACTGCAGTTGTCTAATGGCTGAGTGATTCTTGCCTATGTTGCTTTACCTTTTGCCTAGGTTTGTACTATATCTGTAATAAATGGATGGTGATAATGCGTCATTATTCTGTGTGGAGGATGCTGCTGTGGCCCTCGAATAAAACTGCAACACAGGGGAATACAGGGGTGGGATGGAAGTGCAGGATTGGAAAGCAAAGGCATGGGGTGATAAGAAATGCTCCAGGGCTGTAAATAGGAGCTTGGCATCAATGTCAGTGGCAGTGTCCTTACAAAAGGAATGCAACCTTGAGATCTGAGTAAAATCACTTCATCAGTAACAAAGAGAGCAAATAAAACATACTCAGCATATGTAAAACTTACCATATCTAGTGAATTTGGATGGGAAATGAAGTTACTAAACAGTGGAGAAAGAATAATGTAAATAACTTGTTCACAAACCTAAAAACATCCCCAAGTGCTTCCTGGAGAGAACAGGAAGAAACTATCGCTATCAGTATATCGGTATTATACATCTTGCAGCAATTCATGTCAACTCATGTGAATGTCACACACACACACACACACACACACACACCCCCCGTCAGCAGTAGAAGGGTAAGCATAACACAAGGGAAAAGGTCAGGCACTAAAAAGAAGACTACTAATAATTCTTTGATTAAGAAAAAAAAAGATGATTTCTTAGATGGTAGATTTTTGCCCATAGTAGAAATGTAACATCTTGTTAGGAGTTCTAACAACCTACACTGTAATTGTGGTTGCAACAAGTTGCTAATTAGCCTCTCATAAATAAAAGCATGATTTTTACTGTAATTAATTAAAGCAAAGTCTTCTTCCTGAATCTGAAAGCACCCTGACTGCAGTGGTCCCTAGTTGTGATCATAAGTTCTAAGATTAACTTAGTCCTACCAAGCATCTTTTGGTACAGTAATTGTGCATTTCTTGAGGATCTTTAATTTCCTACATTAGCTTTGCAAACTTGCAATTCGTTGGTTGTATTCATTGAATATCGTCAGCTTGTTTAGTTCTAGCAGTAATTGTTTAATGCCTGGGTGGTTCTTACCTGTGCTGTTTTAGCTTCTGCTTAGATTTGTACAACTGTAGGAACATTTGTAGGTTTGTGAACTCTTATAGCTGCTCTTAGTTTTCTGGGAAGGAATTTATACAAAGAGTTGTTGGTCACACTGGTCACCAGCTGTTGCCTCATTTTTGGCACATACCACTTTAATTTGTTAACCTTTCTCCTAGACATTTTTTTTTTTTCACAGAATTTATATTTTTTCTTCATTTAACCTTCACCCCTGGTTTTAGGGTTCTTTCAGTAGTTATTCAGTGGTTGTACTCTCATGACGTTCTTCTGCTGATTTGTCTTTGTTTTCCTTTTCACCTATCTAAACAAAAATGTGATCTAGGTATGGCTTAGTACCTCTTAGCTGTTAAGATGTTGTCATATGTCATTATGAAAAATATCAGGAAATAAAGCACCCTTGAATTGAAGGGCCTGTTTACCTAAGGCAGTACTGAATGTACATAATTCTCTGCTTCATTTCACCAAAGGAACTATGAAAATTTTAATGATGCAACAAATATAGAAAAATAATTGTTGTCACCTGTATCTTCAATAGTTTCCTCTCTTGTAAGCAATGTTCTTTCTACATGCCTGTATATCATTGTGGGGTCTCTGTCGCTATTGCAGGTATTGTACATGCACGCTCTTTGCTCTGCTATGTGAGCTCTCCTCATGTGCTCACCACCTCCATCTTTATTTTCTTCCTAGAGTGAAAATAACTGGTTTAAAAACAAAAGTCAAGGAACAGCTAAGGTCTTTTAGCTTCACTCTGTACTCTGCTGAACACCATTCCAATGCTTCATCCATTATCAAATTTTTCCTCTCTTTTGTTCTCTGCTCCTTCACTGATGGGACCTGGGACTTGAAAGTTTTTTTTAAATCCAAACCAGTACCACCAAGATCTATTCTGATTTACTTGTTATCCTGTAGTTCACTGTTACTTTTACTACAGTGTGGCAGACAATGTCTTGATTTTTTCATTTGTGTCCAGATGAAAAAGAAATAGGTTTGCATTTATCAAACTGCATCCTCATTAATTTTATTCTGTAGCACTGCCCATTGGTCTTATGAATAATGCCTGTGTAGCAGCAGCACTGTGATTATCATCTTTGTCTAGTCTCTGCACTATGCTTTTCTTTGCAAATTTCTTGCAAGATTGCAAATCCACTGCAATTCTCTTATTGTTCTTCAAGTACACAGTTTCTTTTCGTAGCTGTATTTGTTACATTATAGGAAGTTCTATGTATTGCATTGATGAAATTTTTCTCTGAGATCTACACAATTCCTGTTGCAAGTTTCTTTTCTGTTATTCTTTGATATCTTGTTATTTTATTGTTATTTTATTCATCAGTCTGGACTGTGTAACTTTGTTTGCCATGCAAACTCCATTTCTTCTTTCAACTTTATTCCAGTATTTTTATTCAAGCATTTTGGCCAGGATTCCAGACAGAAAGTAGTTCTCTGTCAACATGCTTTTTTTTTTTTTAAGTGGTAAGGCTGCTTTCACATCCAGACATAATTCATCATTTTTCTTGGCCTTTATGTTCTTATCAGTTACATGCTTCACTTTTGCAGACATTGATACTCCTGATATTTCTGCTTTAGAGTTTTATAATTCATTTTCCCTGCTTTGGGCAATTGAAAATTATAAAACACAACAGGTATTTCAAAATACCTGTTACCTTTTATGAGGGAGTGGGTTGTGGAGCCATGCATCAGGTGGAAGGTGGATGGATTTGGACACCAAGGTGGATGGACTTGAACACCATGTGACAGACATGCTGTAAGGCAGCAAGTAAGGGTGAAAGAAGCCTGAAGCAAATAATGTGGGTGGAGCTGGGTTCTTTCAGTCTTGAGAAATGAAGGGAATTGGCATGCAGAAGGAAGCAGAAGAGGATCAGGATGAAGGGGCAGTTTTCTCTGGAAGGTGATGTGCTCAACCTGTAGTGAAGTTAAACTTCATCACTATGAACTAAGTAAGAACCATACTGTTAACCTGAGAGTGAGTACTAAGAGCAATTGCCATCACTGATAGAGAATCTCAGGAAATTTATTCCATTCATTTTATAAATCAGAACTGATTAGGTCCCAGGTTTGTGTTTTTCTACCTTAAGATCCAGTGCCTAAGACTTAACTGCATTTTCATTGTTTTCAGGGTTGTTCTCTACAGTGAATCCATCAGTCTTTCAATACAAGTCACCCTTCACTGTGATTTGGTTCATGTCTACATGAGTAGGCTTAAGCAGTTATAATATCTGTACTTGGGCTGTGGGCAAACAACTTGGCTGCTGGGTAGACCCTGGCCAAGGCTGTGCAAGCTAAACAGAGTCTAGAAAACTGCTGGACATGATGTGGGGAATCATGGAACATAAAAAGCTATGAGAATCTGACAAAACTTACAGACAGCTCCACAGAGAATACCTGGACCTCACAGGTGGTTAAAGCGAAATTATACGAGAAACATCCAAAGTCCTGCACTGGTGCATTAGAGACTGTCAGGGCCTTGCAAGGCCATCAACATTCAGATAGCCTTGTAAAGAACACATATAAAATAGATTTATGATGATCTCACCTATTCTGCCTTAATGTACCATGTGCTAGAAAGTCTCATAACCCCTCTCAGTCCTTACCAGTGCTACATGGGGTGTTTATTCATTAGTGGTTTAGTTTAACTCAGAAGCACAGTTTAGAGGAGAGTCTCCTGATCGTTCCCAATTCCCATTACTTATAGTGAGCAGAGTTTATAGGACTCCTCTCCTAGGAAACTAAACCAAAGCTGAGCTCCAGGAAGGCTCTGTGGCTTCTAATGCAAACTTAATTTGTGCAACAAGGCTACAACTAGCAGGAAGCAAAACCAACTGCAATGCTAGAGAAGGGGCAGTACTTTCATCCTAAATAGAAGCAGTCGTTTCCTACAGAAATTGCTGCCAAATAGTGACAGAAAGCATGTGCTGATCCAAGGGAGGCAGGTTATAAAATGATGTATTTTAAGAATTCCTGGGGTTTTTTGAGGAAATAAAAGAGAAACATAATACCTATTGTTACCACTGTAGAAGCATACACCTAACTTTCTGTAAGACAGGTCTGTGTTATCAAATTGTGTTACTGATGTCTTAGCTGTGCAAAATCCTAATCAAAATAATGAGCCAAACATTATTTTTTATTTTTTCTACATTTGAAAAAAGTTCCAATATATAGTTTTTACAAAGTTTATTGGCAGTCTTCCTCTGAAAGACAGCTTTTGGGGCTTCCTGGTGTTTTGTTTTTTTTCCCAGAATTTTAAAAAACAATGAAAGAAAAATCCAGCAATTTCTAGGATGTCGCTTTATAACTACTAAAACTTAATTCTTTTGAAATACTTTATATCATATTATTCAGAAAGCAGCAATCAAATGTGTGGGGATTTTTTCCCAGAAAACTGAAAAGTGTTGTAACATATCATGATGGACTTTTATATTATGCTATGGTTCTTATGGACATTTCAATAATAAGCTAAAACGCCAAAGATACTTTAACTGTAAAAATAAAAATACTCTGCCATCTGTACTGCTTATCTGAATTTTTAAGTTTCAGTTGAAAAAAATTATGTCCATTTTCAACTTTTAAAAATAAAATCATAGATCACATTTATTGAGTTATGATTTTATCATCATCTGCAAAATGTTGACTTAGCCTGGAGTCAGGTCTAGGACTCTGGAGCTAAAATGTAGAGCTGCAGAAATTCATTAAAGGAATTTTATCCTTGTGTATTCAGTGAAAAATCAAAAAATTATTGGTGCTGGATATTCTACAGTGGATAAAAAGAACTATATGTCTATTGTTAGAAGCATAGCATCATGCAAATATTTTTGGTGTCAAGAAATGGTGTAAAGTAGTCAAGGCTAAACTAAGTGAAGTTAATGGAGAATTAAATAGACTTAAGTCAGTAAGAATTGTAATCTGTTGTTACAATTTTTATATTTTAGCTAAGTGTTCATAAACTATTATTTTAGTATGTACTAAAAAGCTGTAACTTCATCAATTTCAAGTAAATTATTTTACTTCTTTTTCTGTGATTATTTTTTCTATATGTACATATTTTCTTCTAAATTACATTTCTCAAAATATTTTTGAAGACTGAGATTTCAGCTCATCATATCTTTAGCATTACTTATGGCTATCTTGTGTAGTAATGGCATAAATGTTTCATTTTGTTGTCATAGTCAGTGCCATTTACATGATCACTATTTTATATCTTTGCTTTTTATGAAGTGGTTGCTACCATGCATGTGTATTGCAATTTGCATTTGCTATCTCAAAGCTTTGTGTAAGAAAGTGGATTGATGTTTCAGAACATTACTCTAACATGAAGTAGGATTATTAGGCTTGTTTTATATCTGGAAAACTGGGACCCTGCAACCCAAAGATGGTTGAAATAAATCTAGGTGAGGTGATTCACCATCTTAACTGATGCACACTGGGTTGCATAGCTACTCTGTATCAGAACTGGAACTGAAACTCAGACATCATTGAGTACTGAGTGCACCTCTGAGGACCCCAATATAAGAAGCACATGGACCTGTTGAAGCAAGTCCAAAGGAGGACCTCAAAGATGATCAGTACTGGAGGCCTCTGCTATGAAGAGAATTTGGGTTGTTCAGCCTGGAGAAGAGAAGGCTCGGGATAAACTTAGATCAGCATTCCGGTACCTGAAGGAGGCTACAAGAAAGCTGGAGAGAGACTTTTTACAAGGGCATGTATGAAAGGACAAGGAATAGTGGCTTTAAACTGAGAGTAGGTTTAGATTAGATATTAGGAAAAGGTTCTTCACTATCAGGATGGTGAGACACTGGAACAGATTGCTCAGAGAAGTTAGCGATGCCCCATCCCTGGAAGTATTCAAGGTTGGATGGAGCCCTGAGCAGCCTGGTCTAGTGGAAGGTGTCGGTGTCCGTGACAGGGAGGCTGGAACCAGCTGGTCTTTAAGGTCCCTTCACACCCAAACCATCCTGTGATTCTGTGTCTCAAATAGAAGTACTAGGGCATATTTTCCTTAGTGATACTGAAATGTACAGGCTGCAGAAATGCATTAAAGAACCTAAAGACATTACTAAACCATAGCATTTGTTAAAGTGTTCCAAAATGGTTAAATGGATCTTTATTTTTTATTTTTTGTTAAGAGCTGAGATTCAGATAGATGAATGCAGCTTTTCAGTTATGGATTTAATATGTCGCTACTTGCTTTTGGAGTATTTAGCATTTTTTCACTGTGCTGATTAAAATCTGCTGTAGATGATAATTATGCTGGGTTTATCATTCAAATGCTCAAAATTGATTTTTAAATCTTTAAGTGGCTTGTACTAGGCTTTTATTTCTTGAAGGGTTTAAAAGATAGCTTATATTATGTCCTTCTGTCATATTCTCTGTAAATTTTAAATCACTGCAAAATTAGTACATTTTCAGTTCTAAAAACCAAACCTACCCTTTTTTTGTAGGAGGAAGAACTAAGGAAAAGTGGAGAAGCCAAATACGCGCACTTGAGTGATGAGCTCCACGTATTAATTGAAGTTTTTGCTCCGCCTGGGGAGGCGTATTCTCGTATGAGTCATGCCTTGGAAGAAATAAAAAAATTCCTGGTTCCTGTAAGTGACTTGTAACATTTTTCTGTGACTGGTTATGGTTTTGTTGCATTGAATTTGTGCCTTTTTTAAGCACCTTTAGATCAAGAAAAAGAAAAGTTCTGTTGAACTTTTGTCCTTTATT
Source organism: Pseudopipra pipra (assembly GCF_036250125.1). Taxonomy (NCBI): domain Eukaryota; kingdom Metazoa; phylum Chordata; class Aves; order Passeriformes; family Pipridae; genus Pseudopipra; species Pseudopipra pipra. The sequence goes on from NC_087551.1 coordinate 90,594,625, forward strand.
CTCTCTCATTTCTCAAGGAGTTGCCAAACAGGCCATTAACTGTCACAGCTGATGCCCTAATATATTTTCTAGATGTTTTATTATTTCCATTTGTCAGTGTTTCTTGTTTTCCTTACTTGATTTCTGGAGGGAGTACTAGATTACTTTTTTTTTCTCATGGCAGACAGTAGTCATTAGAATGAGAGTACACTTTCAAGATTTTTGAGTATTTAAGTCTGTAAAAACATTTTAATACATGTAACAATTTATCTAAATATCTTGCTAATGAAGTTAATGAATTTCTTGTGGAGCAAACAGCATGAGCAAAACGTTCCTAAGACATTTCTGTTTAGACATCTTATGACTCAGACCACAGTTTAGCATCTCCTCCATCAGCCAGGAGAGCACAGAAACATACTCTAAAGCTGGGAACCTTTTCAATTTGATTTATGCTAAGTATATAACTTTCTGAGATATTTATCTTTTTGTCTATTGATTTTCCTCAAATTCTCTGAAATATATTTTCCACATTTATACAGTTACTCCATGATATTTTCATACTTAAATTTGTCCTAGAATTGAAGCATATGTATACTAGGTATTAAGTAAAGTACTACTAGAGTTACATGAGTTGTCATCTGAGGTCTTAGCATCACCTGAGAGTTCTTAGTGTTCTAAAAATGTCCAGAACTTATATTCCTTAAAAAGAATATGATGACAGCTAGTTTCTATTTGTGATTAAAAAATGAAAGGCGGTAACTGTTCGTGTCTCTTGATAATAACGGAAGGATTCGATTAGTGCCTTTTTGTTATGAGTAGTATGAAACCGAGGTAAGAGATGTTCATGTGAGGCATATGCATATTTGCCTGGAAGAATTTTAACGCTTTATTTGGTGTGGGCTTCGTGGTGGAGGAAAAGGAGAATACATTATGAGTGAAATATTGAAGCAGAGTATATAAAATGTTCAAATTTTTTAGAGCAAATAAATTTTTTTAAGAATACAAACTATGTAACTTAAGATTGTTAAAAATAAACACCTGGATATTTGTTTTAAATAAAAAAGTTTATTGGCACCAAGTGAGTGCCCAGAAATGAGCTACAAGTTTTAAACAAGTTAAATCTATCTTTCGAATTCTCCTTTTTCATCCCCTTAATATGCTTCTAGTTTGGGAACACTGGTAATAAAATACTATTTAAAATTCTTTGAAATACCTATGAGACAAGAAAGTACCTTTTTTTCATGATTTCTGATTTTATGTTGAACATACAATATGGGGGACAAATTAAGTCAATGTTGTAATGTGGCAGCATACTGTGGAATGACATTTTGGCTGCACATTAATGGTGAAGATCTTCCAAGCCATTACACTGACAGAAAATTTATCATTAAGTAACATGTTCCTGAAAATTCTGGAGTGTATTAGCTAAAAATGGTAACAGGGCCAATTATAAAATTTGCCAGTCTTTGTCCTTTAGATAACTCTATTTCCAGTTGTTTGTGATTTTGTCAAACTGCAACAGGGTTCTTGTTTAAAGTTATCTTTTTATGTCCTTTTCATTCTGGAAGAGAGCTCTTGCATTCTAGCATGACACAATGATGATGGCACCCTTTCCTTGTGGCACCTGGATTTTTAACATCCATTATATATTCTGTCCAACCTGAGAAATTCTGTTCTGGCTGAATAAGCGAGAGAGACCAGTGGGTGTTGAGAGTAATATTGAAATTTGTTGTAAATATTCAGCATATATTTTGTGTGACACATTATTTATTCATAAGGATTATAGGAATTTTCCAGCACAAGTATAAGAGCTACACTGGAGGAAATATAAAAACTAGTTCTTTATTATGAGATTTTGAACATGGTTGACAGTAGCAATAATAGACCCTGTCTTAGAAGGCCACCAGATTTGTCAGACATGATTTACTCTTAGTGAAGCTGTCACCATTCACCTCCCTATTTTCCATGTGCCCTAGCAAAGTTTCCAAGATGATCTTCTCCATGGTCTTGCCAGGACCTGAGGTGAGAGTAAGAGAGCTGTAGTTTCCCGTGTCTTTCTTATTTCTTTTTTTAAAAGTGAGGGTTATTTTTCCAGTCAGTGGGAACTTCAGTGCCATGACTTCTCAGATACGATGATGGATAGTGGCTTAGCCACTTCCTCAGCCAGTTCCCTCAGAATGAGCAGATGCATCCCCTCAGGTCCCATGAACTTGCACACCTTCAGGTTTCTTAGATGTTCTCAAACCTGATCCTCTCGTACAGTCGGTGGTTCTTCATTTTCCCAGTCCCTGCCTTTGCCTTTTGTGACCTGGGCTGTGTGGCTGGAACACTTGTTGGTGAAAACCAAGACAAAGAAGTCATTAATTACCTCAGCCTTCTTCATTTCTGGCGTAACCAGGTCTCCTGTTTCCTTCTGGAGAGGGCCCACATTTTCTCTAGTCTTTCATTTATCACGGATGTACTTTTCCTGTTGCCCTTGCCATTCCTGTCCAGTTTTAATACTGTCAAGGCTTTAGGTTTCCTAACCTGGTCCCTGGCTGCTTGGACAATCTCTCTGTATTCCTCCCAGGCTGCCTGTTCTTGCATTCACCCTCTGTTGGCTTCCTTTTTATGTTTGAGTTTGTCCAGGAACATCTTGTTCATTTGTGTGAGCCTCCTGTCATTTTTGCCTGACTTCCTCTTCATTATGATGCATCACTCCTGAGCTTGGAGATAACCATCCTTGAACATTAACCAGCTTTCTTGTGCCCCTCTTCCCTCCAGGGAATCATAATCATTCCAAACAAGTAACAATTGTACTTTATGACTTGTTTGTTAGTTTTATCCCCTCTGCTTCATTTCAAATTTACAAAGCAATTATTAACTGGCTGGTTGCAACATGTTACAAGGGGTTTGCACTCAAAAAGATTGCACTAGATAATTTCCTTTTTGTTCCCTATTTACAGCATCTCTTGAATTTGTTTTATGATGTTTCGTTGTTTATAAGACCTAATTTATTGCAGCAATGAATATTGGAATTGCATGACAGGGATGAAAACAGTAGAATGTATCAGTTTTATTTATACCAAATCAAGGATGTAATAAACTATTCAAATGAGTTCTCATACTGCTTATGAATTTTGTGATGTTTATGTGAAATATTGCCCTCAGAAATAACATTGTGTCAGTAAAATGGAATAACATTTTTATACCTTATCCATAAGTTTTCATGAGACTGAATTTTAAAATAAAAGCCTAGAAAACATGGTAAGAGAAAAAGAGAAAAATGTAGAGTAGGACTAAGGAAAAAAAATGGTTGAACATTTATTAACTGAAGCAAAGTCTTAATGAACAACAACTTTTGATTTAAATGTGATTACTTAATTTTCACCTTTGACCTTACCCAAGAATAGGTTTCAAAATTTTTACTAGTGAAGATTTTCCCTCCAAGTTAGAGGTACTTACTCTGGCTGTTCCACAAGTTAACACATTCCAAAGCTGCAGGCAGCTTGGTCTGAGGTGGTTCATTGGGATCCCTCCAACAGGCATTTCAGCGCAGGGTCTGCAGCGCTCAGGGCTTTGCCAGCTGAGGCGCTTTCAAAGCCAAGCTATTTCATTTACTGTCTGCTGCTTCCATCTTGCAAGTGACTTGAGGTCTGAGTGGGAGCTGCCATTGGGGCGTTGCTAACTGGTTGATAAGATTTATTTTGTAACTAACTTTTGTGGTTCTTTGGTGTATTTTATGCAGAACTTTGGTTTTGGAGGGTGTAATATCCAATTACTAACTAGATGCTGTGCTCCATTTTGTTTTGATGTTTACTCTCAGTATGAAAATATAAATATGATTGAAATATGACAGATCAAAAGACCCATGATTGTAGCATGTGACCCTTGTATAACAAGGAATAAGTGATGCTCCTCGTGCGGTGGTGAGACAAAGAGATTTAATTCAAACTCGCGCGCCCTTTTATCCTTACAGATCATGTGACTTTCTTAACCAACCAGTTTACTAACTCTGGGGCATGCTCCTTGGGCTCTGTACCTGGCACATCCTCTGTGCCACCTTTGGCCCGCCCCTACACATCCCCTCTTTTAATTATATTAAGAAGTCACAAAAACAGTATGAACAAAAATGCAAACAACAATGCAAACAACAATTTTAACAATCAAAACATTATAAAACTACTAAGCTTCGCAGTGATCCGGCACATTGCTTGCTCAGTTTCTTAATTCTAATGTAAACCTTTTAAAACCTTCTTATATTCCTATAGGGTAGTGCAACTTGGATAATTACTTTATTAACTTGGGGCTTATCTTAACTGTCTATAAACTTATAACTTTTTAATCTGAGGGTTTTTATAACTGGGGATTTCAAACTTTATTTAAGAACAGGGTAATCTTAGCAAACTACAATTTCTCAAAAGCGACCTGTGGCTGAGGTAATGTTATTTGTGAGGTGTTTGGTTTTTATTATTTGACCAATCACACAACCATTTTCATTCACACACTCATATCATACATCGGTGGCCACCGTACTGAACACACACATGAACACACACACACACACATTCCAGAGATTGCTTTTCACCACATTGGTCATTTCCTAATGTAAACTTGAAAACATAACATAACTCTTTTCCAAACTTCTGCGTTGCTCTGGTTCCTGTTGCTGTGGTCACATATTTGAATAGGGTTTTACACACCTGGAAGAAACCTGCTTGAGTTCTTTTCTATAACTTTTAGGCATAGCTTTCTCTCCATGTCACAAACCTAGGTATCTCATCCATCGTCCTGAAATCAAATCTTACTATGATTAGCAACTTGGGAGAAACAAACGCCTGAGGTGCGTGCTGCTTTTCAGACCTGCTTCTTTCAGCACTGTCACAACTCAAAATTTGATAACATACATGGTTTTATACAGATGTTCTTACAGGTTACACCAGTTCTCCCCCTTTTTGTTTAAACTTAGCACGTTTTTCAATATGTGTTTTTACTGTTTTATGGATTAGTGTGAAATACTTGACGTGAGAATTTTCCTATTTCATAGGAAGTAACTGCTTAATTTTAATGTTAATCTATTTTAGAGTACCAAAGGTTTGCTAAGCAAGTAACTCATGTGTTTTACACCTTTGTGTTTTGTCTAGTGAATGTAGTAGCAGTTATGTTTTGTGAATGTATATCTATTTGCATGTACAATTTCAATATGTCCAATTCAAAATGTATATCTCTGATCGCCAAGCCTCATTTGCATTTAACTCTCTAGGGTGGTTTCCTGACAGTGTGGCATACTTTGATGATGTAGCTTTATTGATTGTTATTTGAATGGTCTCTTAGAGAACCTGTATTCTGATGGAGAATGAATGAAGCAATTGCTTGCTTTAAAACTCTGGGTATAGTGTTAAACATTGCTGCTTTAGCAGCTTTTCAGTTTCTGTCAGTCATTGGCTGTGGCAGGTCAGGATGTGATTTTGCGTGCATTTGTATACAAATCATACCTTTTGTAACTCACAGGAACCAATCAGAACGCATTTCAAAAAACAGGTAAGGGTTAACAATATCTCAAGGAAATTAACTTTCAAAACAGATTATCAACCTCATAGCATAATAAGCACAATTATAACATCAAAGGATTGTTTTAAAATTTTCCCAAGGTAATGACAATCAGTCCAGAACTATACAGAAGCTTAGTTCATGGCTTGTAGTTTTCTCACTGTTCCGTGGCAGGATTTATTTAAGTCTATTGCAGCATATTGTGTTTTCCTAGATGCATATGTGAAGGCCCTGAGGCCTTTCATTGGTTCAGTATTGCATCTGGTGTGGCCTTTAAAGGTAAACTGTTGATTTCTGCCACAATCTGTGCTTAAGGAGATGGATTAAATTATTACCACTAAAACTTGCCAGGGCATCTTGAAATCCAGCGTCCTCAGCTGTCATCCTATCCAAATTGTCCTTTCAAGGCTGGAATGTTGGTAAAGGCAGGATTTCTTCCGTCCAGATCCTCAGTCGTGCTCTGCCCTAAATGACAAGCTTACAAACTCAATAGCAACTTACACAGATTTAGGTGGTGGGGTATGACTGAAAGAGCTGTTTTAGAACTAACAGCGGCTTCTCTCAGTTTGATCCCACTGAAACAAAGCTGCAATGCTTCATACCTGCTGGAAACAAAAACTAGGCAGATTTGCTTTTCAGGATCTCCCCTGTTTTGTTTGCTCTTTGTTACCTTGGTATAATTCTCTAATTTTTGGTTTGCCCCTGTAATCAACAATTTGTCAGACTTTAAGTTGGAGTTCTCCCCTAGCAACACAAAGAGAGGTTGTAGGTTCCCTCTGTTTATGGCTAAAACCGGTTTTAAGCAACTGGTAGCCCTTTGAGGTTTCTGCAACTCCTGTAAATACAAATGTTTTTTACCTCGAGCTGTGTCACCTGTGTAGAGCTTTTTTGCTGTGTTGTCTTGTCCATGGCAAGTCCAGAATTGTGGCTGTTGGATTCTTCCTGAAACAAACTGAAGATCTGCACCTTGGGCAGTTTTGGTTAAAACAGCAGGAACAATTAGCAGTTCATTTCTTGTGGCATTGGTTATTAATGTGTCCTCTGCATAATGATGTATTATGGCTGTCTGATACTTCATCGAGGTATTTTGCATCTCCTGAGGAGGTACAGCCTAGCAGTGAGTTTGAATAGTTTGTGCACTGCTTAAAACCATGATGGGAAAGAGGGGTTTCTGGGCATCCTCAGGGTGACAGAGAATGGTAAAAGAACATTTTTTTGAATCAGTTACCACTTGTGACAAATTTGCTAGAAACTCTTTAAATAGAGGCAGTCCAATCTGCAAGGCTTCTGCATGTGTTTTGACTGCGTGTTCCGCTGTTAGCATCTGTAATGTTTTCCACCTGTCACCCTTCTTTGGGGTACAGGGTACATGGTTATTTTGGGGCTGGTTATTGGTGTGTGGCTTGCCTTAAGTAGTTTTCTCTTTTGCACATGAACAGTAGTGCTAAAAAAGAGTACAGCTAGCAATGCTATTACAAGCAATACAATACTTGTAGCATATCTTTTGTTTTGCGTATGGCACCCTTGGTACAACTGAGTCATTTCTCTGCTGCTAGGGTGTTTATGGAATGTTGCAATTAGGGGCTTCCAGGGACAATTCTCCTGATAGTGATTTATTTCTCCACAACTCAAACAACTAGTTGTGTGTCTGACTTCTTTGTGTGTTCTTATTTGGGCATCTAAAGCTGCAGCTAGAGAGGCAGGTAGCTGCTTCTCAGAGCTAGCCTTTTGATAGGTTTGCACTAGCTCAGTAAAGTCACAGTTCTCCCTTGCAGGAGAGCTCTGCAAGGCTCTTGCATTTTCTCTTTCAAAAGCCAAATGCTTGTACAGCATCTCTCTGGCTTCATTGTATTCAATTTGCTTGTTTAAAGTCGACTGTAGCTGGTCCAAACATCTTAAATTCAACTCAGTATAACTTTGTAACTCTTCACTGTTGGACAGATAATCATTTTGATCTGCAGTGATAATGTTTTTCATAGCCTTTAGGGCTTGCCTGGCTATCTCTTTATGGTATTTTGATTGTGAATCTAAATTATAATTTGCTTTTCCGCCTGATTGATGTGCCATGGTGTCTGCCTGTAGGTATTTAATATGAATAGAGCAATTTTTCTGGAAATCAGCTAACCAGACTGTATATTGGGTGTTACTGAGAACTAGTTTTATCAGTTCTTTCCAGTCAGATGTAGTGAGTGGGTAGGTGTAACTCAATGCCTCCAAATATTTAAATATATTGGTTAAGGACAGACCAGAACCACTTATCAATTGCCTCAGGAATTCTGCGGCCTCATACAAGGCCTGACTCTGAGGGGGCTGGCTTAGGCTCATATCGCCTGGGCAAGCCTGAATAATATTCAGGTTTTCCTTTCGTATTGCCTCGTCCAGACATTGTTCCCACATGTTAGCTGAAATCTCCTCTTGTGCCCTATTGATCCCTCCCGTTGGAACTATGTTTAGCTCTTTCTCCCCCTCCTTCTCCCCTTCCTTCTCTCCCTCCCTCCATTCGTCCCATTCCTCCCCCCTTTTGGTTTCGGCAAAACCGGTTCCCTGTGGGGGGATGGTGGTCAGTGCAGGTGGCGAGTGGGGGGCGGGGCTGGGCTCTCGGCCGGAAAAGAAAGGTTGGAGTACAGTTTGTGTGGGGGAGGAAAATGGCTGCGGCCATGGCTGGCCACGTGGTCGCGGTGCATTTGCAGCGAAAGGGAATGAATACATTAAGTTACTCTCCCCATCACTGTAACAGGACTGCCTTGTGTGGACCCGGGGGTCAGAAGTTCGCATGGCAGTGTCTGTCTCTTCCCAGCGACTTGTTTTACGTGGCTCCCGTGTCTCCCGGTATGATCTCTGAGTTTGTGTTATCATGTTGTGCTGTGCTTACTTTCAGCAGTGTGTGTGGGGGGGGTGTGGTGTGGGTTGTTTGTCTTTCTCTGTGTGCCTCGTGCAGGCAGAGTTTATCAGAGTAAAACTGCTTTATGTTGCAAAGTTTAGCAAAGCTCTAGAGTCTGAGTTTTGTTTCAATGTATCAGAGGTTTCTATGGAAACAGGTGTCTTATGTTACCTTATTTCTAGCGGCTGGGAGCACACGTTTTGAGTCCCTTTGAAGCAGTTGGGGCTATCTGCAGTCTTTTTTCTGCGGCTTTTGGGAGGTCCGGGCTGTGTCGGCTGCGGCGAGGGGGGTGCTGCTCCGGCGGCGTGGGCGGTTCTGTACACGGCTGGAGGCGGCTGCAGCTCGGGGCAGGTCCCGGCGCGGGGGCAGGCTCGGCAGATGCTGGTTCGGCGATGGCAGACCGTGGGGCTCCGGCGCTGGCGGCTGGTGTCCCGGCGCAGACTGCAAGCTCGGGACAGCGGCGGCGGCGGCGGCGGCGGGGGGGCTAGGACCCGCGGGGGCGGCTCCGGCGGCGTGCTCGGGGCCGCGCGGTCCTAGCGCCCGGGCCGGGGCCGCGCGGGGCGGCGTCCGCACCCGCGGGGGCGTCCCCGGCGCGCGCGGCTCGGCGGGCGCCGCGAGGCGCCGGGTTGGCGGCGAAAAGCGGCAGAAAGTTCTTTTGGGGTTTCCGCGGTTTCTGAAAGGTTTTTCCTCAACTTGAAGGGTCTACACTATCGTCACTAACAGGCAGGGGCCGGCAGGAGTTTGGCCAAGTCTCCTCCGGTGCGCAAGACGCGCAGGGGCGGCCAGCACACGTGCTTGGCTCGGCCGCTTCTTGGGTACTTTCAAACTACGGGTTTAGTAGTTGCTAGGCAACAGGCACTAGGTGCCGGCCGGCGGTGCAGCGGGCACGGAGCTCTGCGCTTTCCGCCAGGCAGAAAGGCAATGCGGGGGTCGCGCGGTGGGGCTGGGATGGTACGGGCGGCAGCGAAAGCTTCTCGCACGTGATCCAGCAGCAGTCGGTAGCGGAATACCGCTTTTACCAAACGACCGACACTTAGGGAATCAACAGGCTTTTCCCTGACGATCTTAAGGTGCTCCGCAGCTCGGGGCTCCGAGCTGCAGCCACGTCTCGCCCAGGGATCAGTCTTAGACGTGCGGGTTCGCTCCAGACAGACTCACCGGCTTTGATGTTGCGTTGACCCACTCCGCTCTCTCCGGCTGCCTGCTCTGACCTCTCGGCTTCTTCCTTAACTCTTTCTTCTCTTCTTCCGTGCACTACCTAATCTTTTTCGAGCTCGCTAATTAACTATCCGTCTCTTAGATGCCACTAAGACCACGGGGTTTACTGACGTCAAAGTTTTTTGCGGTAAAGACTCCCATCTCCGAAAAATCGAGACGATCCCGGAGTCACCGGCTAATCTCCTGATTCAGGATGAAATATCTCGCTTAATATAGGCTAAAATTGTCCCTGTTCGGGCGCCATATGTAGCATGTGACCCTTGTATAACAAGGAATAAGTGATGCTCCTCGTGCGGTGGTGAGACAAAGAGATTTAATTCAAACTCGCGCGCCCTTTTATCCTTACAGATCATGTGACTTTCTTAACCAACCAGTTTACTAACTCTGGGGCATGCTCCTTGGGCTCTGTACCTGGCACATCCTCTGTGCCACCTTTGGCCCGCCCCTACACATGATTAAGTAAATAGGATTAATATCAGAGTTTTGAAACACAACTACCTGCTCCATTATTTTTCTGTCAACCTAATAAAAATGAAAACCAAAATGTGCTCCCCGAAGTCAAGGTTTTACTTTAAAGATCACATTTGGAACTGATGTTAACATAATGTATGTTATCCTGTATTAGCTGTGTGGAAAGTACTAATAGTAGGGATGCTTAGGAGGAGGACACGTTTTGCAGATTCACCTTTGTAGCCAACACAGAGTCAATAAAAGGTATCTGACTGCCAAGCAGTTCTGACCCCAAACTGCCAAGGATCTAGGTCTGGGTGAGGAACCTAAGGCTCATGTTATATCTCAGTGCCTCAGAGTGGGATGCAGAGTCAACAAACTAGAAGGGGAGATTGGGGGCATGGAGGAGGAGGGTTTAGAAGCTTTTCAGATTTTAAAATGTGCTGATTTTAAAACATTCATACCTATTAAATGCAGTGAATTTTTTTCAGTATTACTGAGCAAAAAAATTTTACATCAGTCTTATTATGTATATCATTTTGATTTACATCCAAACATAGAAATATGTTTTCTGAACAAGCTCCTATTTCCATATAGTAAGGGATTATACCATCTTTAGGAGTTCTGTGCTTTCTAACACATGCAAAATCTTTTTCTGATTCCCATTTTTATCCCTTTAAGCAGAGCATTTTTATTTGACATGGTTAGCATCCCTTGGGAGAATGAGGGAAGCAGATAGTGATAATTCATTTTATGTGTGAGTGCTCTGTAATAAGGAGCTATTATGTAGAGGGCAGGTTGCAGCTGTGGTGACATGACCACTTTAAAAAGATTGTAACTGTGGAGTTGGATGATGAGAAATTGAACCAATTACCACTTTAAAAGCTGCTGTTCAACATATTTGCATACATTTTCCTAGCCTCTTGTATCTGCTTTAAATTGAGGCATATTGGCACCACTCACAGGCTGGGAATAAGCACGTGGTCATTTAGTGCAGTCCAGTTGATGGACAATCACTGGTGATCATCTGCCTGTATGGTTTTCTGAGGGTGTTTATCAGATCAGCTCAGATGAGATTCCGTTATTAGGAATCAGTGTCATGAGGCAGCAGGTGAATGCAGGGTTTTGTATTGTTGTTGTGAATTCAGGCTACAGTGTCTTCAAGACTTCCTTGTAAGTGCCTAAGTATCATACTGAGTAGTTAATTTCAATCCTTTTATCTCACCTTGCTCCATACCACTGATTAAAATAATTTTCTTAGTAGTCATTTAAGAACATTGTGTTCTCATTGATCCATCTAATTAAAAACAAAAAGTTACTGAGGAAGAAGACCCTTCGAGTGAAATAAAAAAAAAACACCTTCAATACCAGTTTGTGTCAGTGGTAACAGTTAAAGAATTTTGAAGTAAGGTTTGATACCTTGAAGGTCTTTCTCCATCTAATATTGGAAAATAAATTCTTTTACGTCAAATATACATTTACTGTATATATAAATCATATACAGTACAGACTAAAGTTACATATAATCTATGTACATACAGCAGACAATAGCAATTTTGTCACTTATAAACCGGTTTATTACAAGTATATGTAGGTATATGACATTTATTTTGGACATTTTTTGTTAACCATCTAAATTTCTTCTGTGCTACACTATAATATGAAAGCTCTACTTACATACCGTTTCACTGTACATGGCTTTGTAATCTTATGGTTTTCTTATAAATAAGCTATAGTGTGGGTGTGGGTGGAGGGAAGTCAGTCTTTTTTTCCTCTCAGAAACCTCAACAGGCAAAATATTTCCCTAAATATGACACTGAGCAGCAGCATAACTACATCTCTAAAATACATCTTTTATACCTGTCAAAGTAAATAATTTATACTTGAACATTCTGCAAGAATAATTGCAGTAATAAATAATTAGTACAGTAATTATTTTAAAACTGTGATAAGGAATTTTTTTAGCAACTGTTTCAGTGTCTGGGTTCTGTTTTTCCCAGTGTGCAACATCTTTGGCAATTTCACACACAAGTTTTGATAATCAAGGAAAAAAAAATCAGATTCTGTCAAAGTCTAAAATGTCACAGAATGTTGCCTCTTCACAGCTATTTTTCCTAAACGTTGCTTATTAAATCAGATTATTATAAATATATTCAAACACTAGTGTACTCAAGAGAGTCATCGTAACTTGTGGACTGCGGTTCTTGACTTTTTACAGGTGTTGAAGTTTGTACTAACCACAATAATGGCTGATTATTACAAGATTGTATCATTTAAATCACTGATTTCAAGTTTGATGAAAATAACCCTAAAGTTTTCCCTCAAAGCAAAGGTTTGGGGGTGGAGATATACACTAAAATTGCCTTTTTAATTGAAAATAAAACTCCAGTATTTTTCAGCTGACTGAATTTTTTATGTACTTACTGATATACCCTGTAGACTACTGGTTCTTTCGTGCTGTAAGGCTATGAAATGGATAGCAATACAAAGAGTACGTAATTACTCAAATGTCTTTACATTTGAGTCATGAAGAGTGGGTCTTCTGTTGACATGCCAGACTAACAAGTATCTTTTTCCTAGGCTTAACTCCCCTGCTGCTTCAAGGCAATACAGATACTTTGCAGCCTGTTGTGTGCTTTAAGGGTTGATACTCCCACTCTGAGTGAATTAAGACCCTTTCAGATATGCCAAGACATATTCAGTCTGTGAAAGCAATCCCTTGGTGATCTCTTTTTGACACACAGAGGAATCAATATAAAAGGCACAGCCTTACTGCCAAAGCCAGCCCTTTCAGATCAACCAGAGACATTAACCTGATCGAAGATTTTACACCGACCATTAATCTGAGCATGCTATTGAGACGTGGCTGCAGTTTAAAGAAATATTTCCATTTTGCTTGGCAAGCCTATATTCATCAGCAATTTTGAACTTTTCTTGCTGCTGCATCTTCCTAGGGTGGAGGTTTTTCACCAGTGGCAGATCAAAAGGAAGTATGAGTGCAGGTGATAAAATTAATGCAGAAAAATTCGAATCCTACTGAATTACTCCTGGTTTCTTAATTGCATGTCTGTAATATGTAGCAAGAGATTGGCTATGGTATTGCACATTAGACTGTACAAACCTCTTCAATGAGAGCACCAGACCCTCCTACACATCTGGCATTTCATTTTAGAGCTCTGTGTGTGAGTACAAATTTGGCCAATCAACTCATCAATAAAGGTTGGGTGTTTGACCCAGTGAAGAAGCTGCAGCTTCATGGCCTGAAAATAAAATTCCATGTGATTCTATATAAACGTAGGCATAAAAATTGTATCTAAATAATTGTTCTTCATGCAAAGAGTTACTTTGTAATGATGAAGTAAAAAAATGTGCAGGATGTTGCTTTGTGTTTCCATCACATATACAGTATCTTTTTTTTTATTCCCAGCCATCAACATGAGGAAAGCAAAAGACAATATTTGGTTATAAAAATAAGACTGAAAGCAAAGCAATCACAGATACTTATTTTTACTCTTTCAAGGAATTGGTTATTGTCATAGCCATGTTACTTTTTCTCTGTTTCCCTTACATCAGCAAAATACATTAGGATTTTTAAGGTTTAATTCATTTGTGGAGGTACACCTAAATAAAAAAATTATTTTCCACGTTGAAAAGCATACTGCAGATACTATCCAGATGGTGTGTTGGGGTTGGTGTTTGTTTTGATTTTTTTTTTATTTTGGTTGTTTTCAAAAAACTGGGATGAGAGAAGACTTTGATGGTATTTGTAAACCTTATATCTTTTTTTATTAATGTAGCAAAGGTCAGTGTAGCTAATTCTGAGGATGCTGAGTTACACTTACTTAGGAAAGCGTGAAAGAAAAAGCAGAAATGCAGAGTAATCTTTCCTCAGTTGCTGTATCCATAGCATTTTGCCTTATACCCTGTGGTAGCTGTTACTTCTCTTCTCCGAGTTTGTCAAAGGCTTTTTCTGAACCTTAGTTAAGCTTTCAGCCTCAGAAAAACTTTGGGTTGCATGAGTTTGACAGTTCAGTTATGCACTGAATGTAAAAAAAATAAAAGCCCGAAATCCCACTTCCTCTTGTTTGTTTTAAAGCAGCTGCCTAACACTTCATGAGTGCTCGCATCTTCATGCATGGTTAAAAGCAGAGGATAATTTCACACCAGTCCTTACTCTTACATTGCTTTGGATTTCTTTCTTTTCTAGCCCCCATGTTTTATTGTACAGAAGCAGGGGTAGCCTTGTTTTTCCGTGAGACATACTTCTGACTATCCATGTCTTTCCGTGTGTTCCTTAGCTTAGCTCTTTTATTTTTCTGTTGGGATAGGATGGGCAGGATAGCATGCAGTAGTCTTATTTTGGTAGTGAAGAAACTGTCCAGTAGTGGAATGGATCTTCTGTTATTTTATGGTTTAGTGTCAGGGTTTTTTCTAGTACTATTTACCATTCTTCCTGCTTGCACTGATTTGATGGGTTTTTTGAATGGTATTTGTAAAAAGTACAGGGCATCTTTCTTGAATGATAATAAGTAATTAAGAGCTATTTACTTTCAGTATTTTAATGTTTATCAGTACTTCAGTTTATTTATTTTCATATGCATTACTTTGCATTTATCAGCACTCAATTTTTTTCTGCCAGCTTTTTTTCTAATAATAGAGTATAATGAAACCTTTCAGCAGTTCTTCACAGTAACCTTTTTATTTTATTGCTTTGAATAATTTAAATGAAATACTATTGCTTCACCATTCAAAATTTTGTAATGAAATTTATAAAAATGATGAGCAGACCAGATTTTTTGAATCACTCAATAAACTCTTCTCCTCAGAAAACATAAAATTATAAAAAACAGTCCCGCTATTTTTAATATTCTTTCTCCTTTAACCAAGAGAGAATTATTAATCATCAAGGTGCTCTGTTTTAGTTTTTGACAACTTCTGTTGTGGCTGATGGGAGTTTAGATCTCCATGGGTGGAGATCTTTAAAAATGGATCTCATTTGCTCTATGCCAAGCCATATGACATAAACATGTTCAGAAATAATCTACATGAAGGATAAATATCCATTCATTCACAGTCTGGACTTCTACAAGACAGTAAGTGCAGCCTACATTCAGCATGTGCAAAGATGAGGTTTAGTAAGTAAAGGATACATATTTGTATATATTCCTGATGTTTTGAAAGGTTTAAGTCTCCTAGTGACAAGGAATAATATGACAAAACTTCACTAGCATGAGAGATTTTTAAAAGAAAAATTAAATTTAAATATGAAGTTGAGAAGAAAAGATTGGTGGTTGACTATGAAGACAGCTTTCTACATTAAAAAAAAAACAACTTTAAAATAGTTTTGGTTCAGCCTCAGTGATGAAGGGATGGGAAAAACTTGCACTCACTGTATAAAAATCAAGAAAAATGCAAAAGACAGATTAATGGCAATCAAGTTTATAAAATAAAAATATCATATTTAATTGAGCAGTTGTGAAGGAAATATGTGGTCAGCAATGCAATGATAATACAAATGAGTTCAAGGAACATTAGAAATAAAAGGAATCCTAAAAAAGATACAGACTTCAATCCCTGGAAATGGTAACATTATCAATAACATTAATGATGCAGAAAAAGCAGGTGGTTTCCATAAGTATCAGTTGTGTAGCTGGAAAAACAAAGTGTAGTATACTTGTATTTTACCAAAATGATGCAATAATTTGCAGTTACTGGTACAGGAATGTTAATTTTAAGAAAAACTGTGTAGAAAAAAAAATTAGGAATGTGGAGAAAAGTCATAGTGTGCAGTGGAATAAAAATGTGGCCAGTGAAAGAAAAATTTGCGGTGTGACTGTGTGGTGATAATGCCATGACCAGCCTGACAGAAGTCCTTCGCTGAATAGTTGGGAAAGTTTGCAACCTATAAAAAATAGAGAAAATAATCTAACCACTGCTTTGATGTTTTCATGTCATGATAAAAATTGATTTGTCAACAAATCTGATTTCCTATTCAATGAGAAAATTTGTTGATAAAATTAATTGTGTTAGTGACATTAAATTCCATTAATAATCTACCCATATGTATGATGTGACAGGGCTCAAACCTTCTTAATAAGAAGGTTTCCAGAAATACATGTGTTGGTAGTAATTTTCTTAAGGAATTTGTCTGTGCTTTGATACACAAACTTGGTTTGTCTATCAAATTTTGAAGATGGAGATTTGCATCTTGATATTAGGTTATTTCATTTCAACACAGCAGGTTGCTTTGGGTGAGACCTACACAGGTGGTGCAATAGTTAGATCCTGTAGCAAAATCTGTAGCCATTAAACAGATGAAGAGATTTCTTGTGTGAGAGTGGTGCCTGCAAGTATATCCCCAGCCATCAGCCCACTGATGTGAGCATGCAAAAAATGCTGGTAATTAGGATGCATCTTATAACCTGCTTCCCTTCTAGGTTTACACACTTTACTTTGGAAACATCAAGATGAGAGACAAAACCTTCAGATAAAGTAAGTGTGAAACTAGAAAAGGATTTTAATAAGAGAGGTATCATACTGGAGCTGCCCATATGCCATTGATTGCAAAGAGAAACTGTTGGTGATGGATTAAAACAGAAGAAAATTCTCATAGGCACATAAACCTCCTTTTAAAACAAAGTCCATGTGAAACATAATTTTTCTGTAGAGTTGTATGATGACACTGGAGTCTAGTGATCAGTTTTGTTCAGAATTGACTGAAGACGTTATGCAGAAAGAGGAGTAAGGCAGTGTGGTACCCAAAGCTGTAAATGGGACTCAGTTGGGAATGATGGGACAGAATATCACTAGTTAGTAGAGGTAGGAGCTCGTTCATAGAGAAAGGCTGAGCAGACATGCAGGAGTCAAGAAAAGCATGCTCAAGAAGAAATATCATATATTGCATATTTAAATGACTTGTTACTGTCTACTTCCTTGCCTGTCATTTTCTCTTAGCTGTTTAAAAACTCTTTGATGCATGCGGTTTCTTTTTGCTAACTAAACACATAAAAAAATTGGAACTCTCTCCTTTAGACATACTAAAGGAGAACATACTAGAACAAGGCTTGTGCCTGTTGACACTAACTCAAGTGCTACATTATTTTCCTGGTGGCTTAAACTTTTGAATGACTCAGTGAGTAACAACTCAGTTACAGCACTGTTGAAAATCAAAGTTTTTACAACCAGATTGGAGGAAGTGAGAAATTCTTGGAAGCAGACAGTGTGACAAGCTCAGCAGGATCTGTGGCTATTTCTGATTATGGTACATATTTTGTGTCTGTTTATAAGGGATAGTTACCACAGAGTTAGCTTGAGCAGGTCAGTACAAGAAGGAACTCAAAACAATGCAAAGTCTTTATTTTTCATGATTTTCCTGTTGATTGTTGATTCACTTTTGTAAACTCTGTTGAAATTCAAAAACTACTGAACAGTAGTTAAACCTTGGCTCTTAATTAGGCTCTAAAATTAGGATTAATATTAGGACGTATACTATCCCAGAGTTGTCAGTGGGACAACTATCAGGAAAACACAGGCAGAAAGTGATTTTTTCCAAGTAGTAAGGGCTTCAAAAAGTCTTGGAGAACTTTACAGAGATAAAAAAATATCACATTTAGAATAATATTTAACAGCTGTTCATTATTTTCTTTATTTGCTTTACATCACTGTTACTTTTGAGGAAGTGAACAAAAAACACCTTGTTCTAAAAACACTATTTCTGAGTTGTTTTATTCTAGTCAGGAGTCTCTAGCCTGTAGGATTTCCTTAGCTGCCAAACACACATGGGCCGAGTTAAAACAGATGGAGAAAAGCAATCTGTGCAGTACTTGTAGTTACAGCATGTTCAGGAAAATGGAGCTATTATCTCAGAGGAGCTGAGAAAATCCCCTCAATGGCAGAAAGGGCAGTTGCATGTGTAACATGGTGCCAAATCACACGATAAACATCTGTAATCTCTGCCCAGCTGTTACCCTTAAACTGATCAGTTAAAAATCTGTGAAAGAAACCAATGTTAAATTAAACAAAATTTTGCTCTGATTTGGATTGAGATTTCTTTTCTGTCTACAAACACATCAGAAAGACAGATTGTGCCTTGGCTATTGACACAGTGGTCTACACTTGTATTTTACTTTGAAAAACACTTAATAGATTAATGTCAGTCTGTAAAATGAGCTGCATCCATGGTAGGAGCTTGCATACCACACTGAAAGCAGGTGCAGTTAAAGACAGAGGTGATACAAAGCTCTGAAAAATATTTGTGCAATGAGAATCACAACAGGCTGCTTCACTATCCCATCTTGTGTGGTACAGTGGGTGATTCATGTAATAAAATGGGATGAGTCCCTGATATGCTACTAAATACCTGCACAAGAATGTAGTTTTATGATCTCCATCTGTCTCCCAAACGGTGTGAATATGTTGTACTATGTTTAAAGAGATCTCTAATTTAATTTGGTTAATCAGTCTTCACTCAGAGCTCAACTTTTTGCATGGTCAGAAATCATACTTTCTGCTGGAATGTAAAAGCCCGTTTTGTTCTGTAGTGCAATCATGTATTACAATATCACTTAAAAAAATTTTCTCCTGTGTTGCCTTTCAAACTAAGCAGCTGTCTGAGTCATATCTGTAGTATTAAAATGGGAAACAAACAAAATCTGAATGTATCTCATTTTCTGCCAAACTCTGTTTTTACATAAATTATTGTTTCCAGACATAGTTGAGGGCTATTTATATGATATGTCAATTAAATCTCAACTTGTACTTCAGCTCTTTAATCAGTTCTGAGCTAGAAGCAATTTTATATAGTTTAAGGCCAGAGGGAACAGAGAATCTACATTGAGTTTGTGTATATTATTATATATTATTATAGTGTATGTATTGTGTTCCATGTAATGATACATATCACTGTGCTTACTAAAAAGTATATTTCTAAAATATGGTGTGGTCTATTATTATATGTTAGCCTGTTAGATTCCATCCAGCTACTTTTACATCAAGACCACCAGATTTAGTTGCGCATCTTGCTCTTAGGTCATCCAGCTGCTCTGCAACTGCTCTGCTACCACAGACCACAGGAGCAGCCACAGCAGGTGAGGAAAACTACCTGAGTGAGCAGCTGAGGACTTTTATTTATGGAAAAATCAATCTTTCCAACCAGTCTGATCAGAGACTGAGAATCAGGAAGGGAGGCAAAATCGCTTTTTGTTACTAAACGTGGCAGTTTTCCTTCTCTGTTCACGAATAAAGCATTATGTTATGCACCCAAGAGGTTTTTCTCTGCTGGCATAAGCTGACTGGTGTACTGTCTCTAAGGGTAGCAGATTTCTTGTGGCTTACAAGTATTTCTAGGGAAAATCGGTATAAGGATAGGATAGAATGCATCTGCCTGGTATTGTATTGGGGTCAGAAAAGCTTCTTGACCCTTCTAAGAGACTTACACACATCTTCTTTAGATATATATTGAGCATGATGGGAATAATCTAGGCAGCTCTGTATCCCTGGAACTTGTAAAGAGAAAATCAAGAGGGGAACTTATGAATTCACAGATTCTGAAAATGAGAAGTTTGACTATTTCCTTCGAGTTACAGCCCACACAGGCGGTAGTAGTTCTTCTAAAAACTCTACTAAATATACATTTCAGAAAGAAATCAGATCTCACTTCAAGTGCCCCATATGATCTGGAGTTCATCATCTTCCTGCTAAGCTTTAGTTATCCTTATTGGTAGGAAACTATGTCTATTTTCAAAGCTGGTGGGTTTTGTCCCTATATTCAGCATGCAGTCCGTAGTTCTGTGTTTATTCCACATTAAAAGCACCTCCTCCTCTTTCCGGCTATTGGTTTTCCCTCTGGGTCTCCATTGAAAGACTGTCAAAGAAATCAGATGTTTCCACAAACATGTTCTTCAGTAAACAGAATATTGTTATTAAGCCTCATTTCACAAAACTTTTTTTTCTTTTTGACTGCCCTGTCATGTCAACTCTAATCCTGACCCTGTAGTCAGAAGAGTCACATAGATTTGTGACAGCAATTTAGCCCTCACATTTTTGCCACCCACTAGTTTACAAAGCAGTTTACAAATAGTTAGTAAGAATATTTAATGTGGTTGATCCAGGAAGCGACATTATTCTGCATTTTGATTTCCCTCAAAAAACAATAATATCACTATACTACAGTATCAGTTTGCAAATCATTCAGTGCAATCCCTGGTAATTTAATACATTAACTGATAAAAAGTTGTCTGCGATGCTTGATCTGGAAATGATTGCATACAGCGGACACAGTCTCATGTCCCATTCTATTAGAGGGGTAAATCTTTCTCTCCACATCAGGTGGGATAAATAAAATGTCAGTTTTCAATGCAAATAGAGAACTGGAACATGAGGTAAATACCCTCCTCACTGTTTCCTGTAACAGTCTTTAAAATTTCATCTATGAACATAACTCTGACGTACTTTCTTTTTGGTGTGGGATAGAGGAGAATTGGAAGGAGTCATCATATTGTATTTCCAAGTGCCTGTATGATGCCCTTCATTGTACTGGTCAGTCTCACTTCACTGATGTCTTTTGCTTCCATTATCAGTCACCTACATTAAAAAAATACTTGTACATCCTTCTTACTATCATTTTTACATTTTTTTTTTATTCTGAAAGAGGCAGTTAACCTAAATGTCTTATTGACCAGTGCTGCTTTTTTAATATCTTTGGCATTTGGGTTATGTGAGCAGCCTGTAGGATGCTCTTCAACAGCTCCTGGCTGCAGACTCACATTCCCAGACAGGTATGGCAAGAACAACTCAAGTTTCAAAAAGGTAACCTTTTTAAAATGTTGAATGTACGTAGTATTCTTATAAAAAATTACAGAAAACATATCAAGATCAGTATGTACCTAGGCATCAACTGTTTTTTCAAGTTGAGCCTACATTGTCTGTCAGGATGGTTTCACTGCTGACTTATTCTACATTGAACTCTGACTGTTCTTTGAGCAATTACAACCTCACTTTTTTAGCAGCATTATGGTTTTGTTGCAGTTACATGTTACGATATCTAGCACATATCCCCAAGATGAAGTCAGTTCCACTATACATTTTTTTCTGCCTATGTAGTAAGAGCAGAAGTTTAAAGAATATTTTGTTTTCTTGCACAGATGAAATGGTCTGTAACATGTGCACTCCATCCTTTGCCTGAGGAAAGCTCTAACTCCTGTTATCCAAGAGCCTGAATCTACTCCTGTGAACATTGTCTTTGCAGTAAATTACCATCTTCCTATTTCCTTTTTCCCATTAGACAGAACTTAAAAAAAGGATTTTTTTCTGCACTTTGTTTTGAATACCTTTGCATACCGTGTGCCAGTTCCTAGATCCCACCAGTGAGCTTCTCTTTCAGATCCTCTAAGCTGGTGTTTGTCCCATCTGTAGATGAGAACACGTATAAAGCAAAAAATAATGGAGAAAATAAATATAACAGAATGAGAAAGTGTAGTGTGTTGACCCTGGCCAGATGTCAGGTACCCACTAAAGCCACTGTCTCACTCCCCTCTGCTGCTGGACAGAGGAAAGAAAAAGTACAGTATTCATGAGTTGAGGTAACAGCTGGGAGAGGTCAGTTACTGATTACCTTCATGGGCAAAACAAGACTCAAATTGGGAATATTACTTAAATTTATTACTGACAGGATAAGAGCCAAAGAGTGAGAAATAAAATAATCTTAAAAACACCTTCCCCCCACCCCTCTTCCTTCCATGTTCTCCCTCTTCCCCCCCAGCGGTGCAGGGGGACAGGAATGGGGATTATGGTCAGTTGTTGTTTCTGCTGCTGTTCAGGGAGAGAAGTCCTTCCCCTGCTCCCGTGGGGTCCCTCCCACGGGAGACAGTCCTTGATGGACCTCTCCGGCGTGAGTCCATCCCTCGGGCAACAGTTCTTCCCAGGCTACTGTCCCAGAAGTCACTCCTTCATGGGGTGCAGTCCTTCACAAATGAGCTGTACTGACGTGGGTCCCCCATAGGGACCACAAGTCTTACCCGAGAAAAACCTGTTCCAGTGTGGGCTTCCCTCTCCATGGGCTGCAGGTCTCCAGCAGAACCTCGCTCCATCTTGGGTCTCCCACAGGGTCACAGCCTCCTTCATGCATCCACCTGCTCCAGCATGGGCTCCTCCATGGGCTGCAGGTGGGTCTCTGCACCCCGATGGTCCTCCATGGGCTGCAGGGGCACAGCTCCGGTACCTGGAGCATCTCCTCCCCCTCCTTCTGCACTGACCTTGGTGTCTGCCTTGTTGTTCCCATGTTCTCACTCTGCTCTTCCCTGGCTGGAATTCTTTTTGTGCAATACCTTTCTATTCTTAAATATGTTATCACAGAAGTGTTACTATCACTTCTGATTGGCTCACCTTGGCCAGCGGCAGGAAGCCCGTCCTGGAGCCGGCTGGCATTGGCTCCATGGGAGAGGGGAAGCTTCCAGCAGCTTCTAACAGGAGCCACCCCTGTAGTCCCCCCGCTACCAAAACCCAGCCACAGAAACTCACTACAGAAAGTTGAAGAAAAACAAGAGGAATAAATAAAATTAAATTAATTTAAATGAATTAAGAAAAAATGATGAATAGCAGTAGAAAGATACTATCTGTGGTTGCAGCATCTATGAGAAATTTGGGTGCCTTGAATTTTGCTTAAAGTTTCAGGAAAAGTAACTTGTAAATGAAGTGCACCATAAATATTTGTATTATTATAGTTATGAAAAATTAATTCCAAAGTGTATGAGAAAACAATACTTCTTTTTAATTGCTTATTTTTATATTTTTCATTTTAAGTAGGTTGCATTTCCTAGGAGTGCATAGGCAATGACTGGTAAATGCCATGTAAAAATTACACCTTTCCATTATTACATTGATTTGCATGTTCTTTATTATTTCAAAGACAAATTATGATTAATTATTACAACATGCTCACACTTTTGATAAAATATTAATAGCTTTAGTTTCATTGAGATTAAGAGACCAACTAGGGCTTGATTTCCTGTTTGAATTTTTGCTCATTGCTATTAAAAAAAACTATGTAAAATGTCACAATACCTGCAAAGATGTTGTAAGAAGATGTTGCATGACAACATCACCTGTTCATGCATGTTGTTTGAGAAATAAGTGGCCCTAGCTTCAAAATTTCCAAATAAAACAAAAAAATAATCCTCCCAAATAAAAAATAAATCTCCCAAAACCACACAATAATTGCCATATTTTCTTGAGTGAAATCAGGGGGGAGGGCTGGAACAGCAGGGATGGTGAAGAGTCAGGAATAAGCACAGTTGACAGGAAAGATCAAACACACAATAGAAAATACTGAATGACAGAGAAAAAGACACTAAATGGCATTTTTGTTTCTTTCCAAAGACATCAATATTAAATGTTTTTGGAGAATAAGAGATGAACCTCTCTTACGATTTAGTGTGCCTGCCTTTGTCAGTCTGCTGGGACTGCTTCAGCTTCAGCTTCATTCCTCCTCCTCCTGGGAATGACAGTTTGATTATGGGGTCTTTTCAGAAGTTCATTGATCATCTTTGTTGTGTTTTCATATATATTTATTCTAACCCAGTTCTTCCATAGAAGAAAAAGAAGAGGATTTTTATGAAGAAAAAGAGAGGATTTGAAAGACTTCTCAAACTAGGGTCTCGCTGCATTTTTGCAACAGTAATTCTGACTTCTTTTGTTGAGTCTGGGGAAAATAGTAAGAAAATTAGGTTATTCCAAGCAATATAATGCAGTTTAAAACTACCTGGTGATAGTTGTAGTTTGTGGGAAGCAAGTTAAACTGGACAAGAAGAATGACTAAATTACATTTTTACCTAGGATCATACCCAAGTTTTTGATGGCATTGGTGAGTATGGAGTTCCATTGGGTACAAATTCCTCCACTAACAGTGTTAACAGACTGAGACCATGAGATTATGTTGCAGGGAAATACAAGACTTGCTTTCATTTGTATTGGATCCTTACCATGGGCTGTGTATATCAGGAAAGGGTTTCCATTTTTATGTGTATGAATAAGGGATAAACGTGTGTGTCCACGGGCAGATGTCATAGCACTGATAAACAGCCCAATAGTCAGGGCTCTATTACAGCAATTTCTTCATGATTTGAAAAGCTCTCACTGTGCTCAAAGGAGCAGTCAACATTACAAAGAACAGATTTGCAGATGGAGACAAGATTCCCTACAAGGCTTTAGGTATCTTCGGGCTGAGATATTTTGGTGGGGAGTTACTTGTTGAATTAAAATCAGAGAAGCAATTTACTTTCTTCAAGGTTGGGTTAGAAAAGATGAAGCTTGATATTGCCATAAAGCATTGAAATTAATATAAAGCACTCTATTTTCTCATTACTTTGTTTGCTTACATGTATTCTTCTTTCATAAAATTGCTAGTTGAATTTATACATTGTAAGGCCATAAATATAAATTACTGAACAACTGAACAGTCTGTTTTCCAGTTAAAAAGCATGATTTGGAGATTATATCCTCAGGAAATTTCTGAAGGTGCTGTTAATGACTTTTCATTTTCACAAAGTTCATATGCCCGGGGTTCTGAAAAGGCTCCTATTTCCTCCTTTCATGAAAAAGTCTCTGCAAAGAAATAAGGTACTTTATAGGAAAGCAAGTGTAAACCCCTCCCCACATGCACATCCCCCCAAACTCCATAATACTCTATATGATTTCTTTTTGAAAACACTCAGATCTTGAACTGGCAGAGACAGATGGTAGCATACTAATGCACTGGCTCAAATTGTAGGACTACACTTACCAAAGGGATGTAGGAAACATCTTGTAGATGATGATGGGCCAATACAGAATTGTCCAAATTATACAAATGAATATTGTAAAAGTAATATTTCCCTTCATGTACAGGGATGTTTACAGTTGTTGATATTTTAAACCTTTGTATCAGCAGCAAGTTATTAGTGAATCAAATAAGAGGTTAAGATTGTCTGTTTAACTAGAGTCTAACACTGGTTAAATATTGAACATTTACTCTTAGTAATTTTATTATTTTCTTCAGTGTGATAAATGCACATTGAAGTGTATTAATTTTCAGATATTTGGTCATTGCTTTAACATTTTTCTCTCTGACTTTTTGTTTTTAGTTCCCAAGTTCCAGGAAAAGCTGGAGTTTATGCTAATGCTTGTCTAACTTACCCTTAAGTCTTTATCTTTTCTTAATTTTTTTCTTTTTTATTTTAAATTAAGCATTGTGTTATGATATAGTCAGGGGAATATAATAAGAAATGTGTTTTTCAACTATTTTCTTAAAGAAATGAGGCTAATGCAGCTGAAATATCTATGTTTGAGAAAATTTGAAATAAAAATCTCCAATTGGAGGAGTACGGACTTTAAAGATATTGTCTTAAAGGTATGTGAAAACCCATTTCTTGGTCGGGGGAGCCTCAAAATACTATCTTCATCAAGGAAAAACAAAACTTTAACTTTTTGAGATAAACATTCCAGTTTGAGCTTTCCCACTCAACATCCTGTTCCAATATGGAAATCTGAGGGCTGAGAGAAACTTCTGTAGTAAAATAGTCCAGCACCAGGGAAAAATTTAGGTCATTTATTTCCTTACTCAGAGTTGAAACATTTGGAAAAATTTAGCACTACCAAGTTCCTTAAAAGTCCTACAATGATGACTTCTTGAAGAGAGTGATCTTTAGAGCTGTGCTTAATGTGTACATGAGGGCATTAAAACCATTTTGGTTTACTGATTTTGGACGGGCACAGGTCTGTTGAGAAAAAAAGGCTGTTATTAGCCTCTGAGCCTGGCAGACCACTTAAGGACCTGCAGGCATGCCAATTAAGTGGAATTATCACCCCAATTAACAATTGTCCCTTGCCAGTCAAAACTCATTTGGTTTAATTCAGCTTCCTAGAAAAAGTCCCAATTAACCAGATTTTCTAATTATCTGTGTCCTGATTAAGTGAAGTATACTACTACAACCTTCATTAATAAAGGACTGTTTTCATGTTGTTATTAAATAATTTTCCAAAATTTTGGTTTATGGGTAGCATTCTTAGATAATGAATGTCCCAATTTGGGTGTTTGTTCTAGTAGCTACAGACTTAAAAGTCAGTTGGGGCACCAAAATAAGTAATTTCTGCAGGACTTGCCAAGAAAGTGTTATTCATAAAGAAAGGCAACAAAGATGTTTGTATGTTCTGATTTATGCTGAAGATTTCATTCAGGTGTGATGCAATCACAAGGTCAGTACTTTCACTGGTGAAATCTGCCATTGCTTCTTGATCTCAAAAAATCTTTGCAGATTCATGTGAGGTATGGTGTGGGGCCAGATTTTTGTATATATTTGGACACAGAGTTATGCAGAGAATGTGTCCAAAAAAGTGTGGTCTCTGCCACACAAAACACATTGAGATTATATTCAGCACTTAGTCACTATGCTATTTGCTTCAAGTTACAATTTGGTTTGTTAACAGAGGACTTCTCAGATGCTCCTGGGCCTGTGACCTGCTAATAAACATGAAGCTGAGTTGCCTCCCAGTGGTGCATGACCCTGATACTTCACATCCCATAAATTAAACAAGATGATAGTAGTTGTTGGGAGGTGGGGAAGCACTTGAAATTAAAAGCCTAAGATAGCTCATTTGTTTGATTAGATTATACTGTGAGTAGTTGCCTTTGTAATGTTATGTAACTAAGTCTACTAATTCTTAGGTTATAACAATTTTCATTATAATCTCAAATCTTGACTACACAGGAATGTTTGGGAAAGGAGATAGAGGTGAACCAATTACAGGTATAGAGCAAAGTTCTTCTGTAGATTTCTTCTAAATCGAGACTAAAATATCTGAGTAAAGTTCTGCACCCAGATATTTTCTGTGCCTTGTCATGACATCTTAAATGATTTGCCTGAACTTGCCTGCACTTCCTTGTCAAAAAATGCCGAGTTCCTTTCTGAAGCCTTGTATGACCGCAGTTACCCTCACTTGCTTACTTGACACAGGCTTAAAAATCAAGCAAACTTGGTCTTGGGTTCTGAACAGGTGATTGCAGGAGTTCATCCCGCTCCCTGATTTGGCAGAGGAATGAGCTAAATCTGCCAGCACATGATAAATATGCATAGACAGAGCTTTTCTGTGACACAGAGGTTTTCATAGTGGCTGTTCATAATCACATATGTCATTTGTGTATCATTCGCAACAACCAGGTTTCCAAAATAGTCTCAGAATGTAGAACATAAACCCACAACTTTTATTCCCAGGTGGGTGTGAGTTGTGATCAGGTTCTTAAAAGTATTAGAGAGATGCCACTGCCTGAATGAAGGTGCAACCAGACCATATGCCGAAGTCAATAGTGCGGATTTTTATTTAACGGTAAACGTGAGGTAGAGAGAGATAGAAAGACATAAGGAAAAAAGAGAGGGGATGGGAGAGAAAGAGTGTGACACAGAGACAGATTAAGTAGAAGAAATATCGCCTTTCCATGGATTCTGATGCTGTCCAGTTGGTCCTCTTCTCAGTGGTAAGAGTCCCAGTCTTGCCGAAATGGTAGTTGCAGTCTGGATCCATTGAGGAAAGGCCAGGGTGGTGAGGGAAGTCCATGGGGGGTTTATTAAGGTTGGGTTACGTAGAAATGCCCCCGGTACCTCCCCATGGGGTGGGGAGTTTTACGCCTGATAATGTAATACAGCAGCATGGGACACTTCAGGGGTTTTTGACACCTTCTAAGACCTTACAGCTGCCTGTTATGTCAGTGCCTCTCAGGATTTGCCTCTTATCTTGTTCAGCACCCAGCTGGTGGCCTGAGGTGTTGGGTGTGCACACCCTCAGCACCTGGATGGTTACTTTGCACATTGTCAGTTTGCACCTTGATTGTTTGACACATTGGCATTCCAGTCGCACTTGTGGATACATTCTTCTCCTGGGAAAATTGGGCAATAGTACCACCTTTATCTTATCTCAAGTTCCCATCACAGTCCAAATTAGTAGGCATTAAGAGGGGTAGGATCCATTGAGCAGTTGCTTCTTTGCACAGTTTGCTACAGTCCACAAAAATCTTTAAGTGATTTTAAGGATGTTTAAGCCATTAATCATTTCAGTCTCTCACAATATGATGGGTAGCAGGAAGCCCTGGCTGGCAGAAAGGATCTCTCTTGGATGCCTGAGTGAACTCTGCTCCTTTCAGCAACTCCGATTGTTCCACTTTTTAAATGAACATTTTTTAACATCTTCTTTTGTGGCAATCTATCCATGACCAAGCTGAGGCAAGTCAGTAGCAGGAGCCCCATACACAAGGAATAATCCCCACATTAACCCAGAAAAAGCCAATCTGTCAATTCTAAAATATTAAAAGCATAGCATACAACAAAGGTACATTATTGTGCAAAACTAGTAACCAAAACAATCAGGAAGTACACAGGCTTACAAAAAAAAAAGAAAGAAGACAAGCCTTTTTTATCTTTTCTGGGTGACCTAGGTATCTCTGTTTATGTTTTAATCAGATAAAAGCTGTAGAGAAAGAGGAAAGAAAATGTCAGTGGCTTGATTGCTTTCGCAGTTTTTACTGGGGGAGATATTAAAAACATTAACAATAGATAGTATCATAAGAGGTTTCTGATAACTTATAATTCTCTCCAGCCAGCTGGGAATGGAAAAGCTTGAAAATGTTTCCCAAGTGAAAAATTTCTCTGTCACAATGAAATTTTCATTTTCTGTCTTTTATGCTGTGACTTTTCTGTCAGGCCCACTTGGGATGTATTGAGTAGGCAATATTAAAAAAAATAATAATTCTCTAGAGTACTCCTTCAGCACTGTCACATAATTTGAAAACAACTGAACCACACTCTTGTCACTGTCTTCAAGCGGAGATGAAGTATTTTCATCAAAACATGTTTGTTCTTGAGGTTTCCCAGTTCTCAAGATTTGCTTAAATTTTTTCAGTTCCTCAAACTCTCAATAACATGTAAAACCCAAATTGGAAGTCAGCACAGTTTGGTAAAGGATTATGCATTTTACATGTATCATCCTCAGAAGGGAGGGATCAATGTTCAACTCATATTTGCCCTTCTATATTTTGAAGATCAATGAAGCACAATATGTTTTTCTTAATTTTCTATTGACTGCATGATTGATGACAATGCTTGATGGTGTGAATAACAAAAGACAAAATTGCAAAGCCAGAATTTCAGGAATTAACCTGCAAAAGATTAGCCATGTACCCATATCCTTTTGGACAGTTTCTGCAGGCAAACTGCACAAGACAATTTAAAATGGAAATGTTTCTTTTAGCTGTGTGCACATAATTTATCACTAAAAGAAACCAACCCAAATTTCACTTGTTGATTGCTTTTTGCATTCAGGACCACTGCATATTTAACTCTTGTTCATACAAAAAAAGTGTAGAAATACAGCATTTTGCAATTTTTTTCTTTCTTCTCACGGCTATATAGTCTTTTAGAACGCATCGGTGTTCCGGAGTCCTGCCTCTTCTGAGCAATTGAGCTGACTGCAAAAAAGTCAAGGGAAATAGTAGAAAAGCCTTTAAAGGATAAAGCACAGTGATTGAAATGTAAACTTCAGAAGGCATGATAGAGGAGTTCCAGTGGTCAAGAAGGAAAGCCTCATAGAAAGCTGAAGTTTTTGCTGATTTCAATTACTCTGAATTTTTTTTCCTTTCAGTAGTAACATCAATAGGAAAACGCTCAGCATGTAAACAGGCTAATTATAACTTTGTGGGATTCAAAGATGGTAGAGAGTCATGCAGGTAGTCTCTATCCTCTGGCCAGTGTTGACTGTTCTTTTGAAAACAATCTGCCTGCCTTGTAAAAGGACCATAAAAGTAGTATATGGAAAAATCAAAATTAGACATATTAAATTTGTTGTATTGTTTTTGTCTGTTGCTTGTGAAAATGTTGTTACATTAAAGTACCAAAAGAAATGCAAGTTAAAAATTATTGCTATGTTCAGTTACTGGTCTGAATTTTTGTCAGCATCCTGAAAGAAATAAGCCAGTCCAGATTTCAGCAGAGAGCTATTAATGACATCTCCAAATTTTAGCAGTTGATTATGACATTATCCCATTTTTAATCTGCAAATACCACAAGACTCTTATCTCCTAGTGTATGGGTTGATGATTCATGTACACATCTGGGAAATGACAAAATGTAGTTCTGAATTCCATCAAGCAAAGCTGATCTCAGACTCCCAGGGCAGAAGCTCCAGCAGGGAAGCTCTTGCTTCAGCTGTGGTATTTCCTCTTGATGCTTTTTGCAGTTTGAAGAGAGCAACACCAACAGGGACATTTTATGAGACAGCTGATGCTCTAAGTGTGTACTGGGCATGTGTGACATATAATACAGAGCCTTTCATGGCACATTCTATTGCAATTTTAGAGCTAACTCTGCCTTCCTCTCAGTTATGGTGTCTATGGCTTTCAACATTCTAGAAAGCTGAAATGAAAAGGGCAGACTTGATCTTACATGTAGAAATGTCTTGATTTATCATCTACAATTTATAAAGAGGAGGCAGACATTTTAATATGCAAGTGTAGGTAAAAAATCTACTGTTAAATTTTCTAGTATTACAAAGAAACTGTTTTGATCAGTATTCCAGTTTCACTTGGATAGGATCAGGTAGAGATCTCAGCAGATGGTTATCATAAACTCCATACCTCATTTTGGAAGTAACATTCAAATCTTTCCAGCTTGGCACTAACTACGCAGCCTAATTTTCCTGCATGTTTGTGCCAAAATAAGTGTGGCATGGAGAATATTTTTTTTATTATTTTCAGATTTTATTAACCAACATCAGACCTGCTTAACCTGTGGTTGCTCTGTCTATAAATCTGTATGTTTCATAGTTTTATGAGAAGAATGACAGTTATTATACAGCACTGACCTAAATGACTAATTGTTAGCATTATTGGATAACTTAATTAGAATAATCTGTACATTTTCTTGCTATTGCCCAGTGGTGAGTCTGAGTGAAATGATTGTGCCTAAATTACAAGATTTTTGAGAAGAGAGAAATGTAGAAGACGTAGTCATAAAGATGAAGTTGTCATTGGTAAAATTGGTTGAATAAAATTTATTCTTATTTTTATAGGCCTTTTGATTATTTTTTTTAATAGGCAAACAGTTCCTCACTGTATATTTGTGTGAAGGGAAGAAAAGTAGTATTGTAAGCAGAAACTCTTCTCCACCCACTGTCCACCTCATCCATTGGATTGGTATATACAGTATTGTGTTGACAGGGTTGACCCTGGCTGGACACCAGGTACCCACAAAAAACTGCTCTATTACTCTCCTCCTCAGCTGGTCAGGGGAAAGAAAATACAGCAGAAGGCTCATGGGTCAGGATAAGGACAGGGAGAGGTCACTCACCAGTTACCATCACAGGCAAAACAGGCTCAACTTGGGGAAATTAGTTTAATTTGTTACCAGTGAAATCAGAATTGGATAGTGAGAAATAAAAATGAAATCTTAAACTCACACACACACACACACATACACACACATCCTTCTTCCTGGGCTCAACTTCACTCCAGAATTCTCTTCCTCCTTCCCCCAGTGGTGGGGGGGGGACAAGGAATGGGGGTCGTGGTCTGTGCTTCACATGTTGTCTCCGCTGCTCCTTCCTTCTTAGTGAGAAGACTCCTCACACACTCCCCTGCTCCAGCATGGGCTCCCTCCAGGGGCTGCAGGTGGATATCTGCCCTATGGGGCAGTCTGAAAGTATACTGGCTTTAGGATATGTTTCTGAAATTGCATCCATGTCTGTTTAATTACTACATTCCGAAGCTAAAGCCATGTTGTCTTCAGAAGTACTCCTGAAGTAAGGGTAAAAATCACCTCTAATATTAGATACCTCTGAAAGAGATTAGGTAGGTATAAAAAAGGATTGAATACCAAACAAAGGCCAGGAGCTTCTTGCTTACACTATCTCACCTGTGAACAAAGGTTTTCCACATGAAAAAGATAGTATAGATAACATTTCAATCTCAAAGACTGATGATAAAAATAATTAATAGAATCTCAACAGAGAAATTGAGATGTCTATGATTTAGACCTTAAAAACAAAGACCATTGACAAACATAATAGTATCAAAACCAGTGGAGATGATTCCTCTGAATGCCCTAACACCAAACTACTGTCTTCTCTTCCACAGTTTATTAAAGATAGCTAGTAAGCAGCAAAGGTAAGCATTCTCCTTTGCATGCTGTGCCACAGGCATCCAGTGGCAAGAGCTGTGTGGTAGTAGTCCCACCACCTCCCTCAGGTGACTGAACCCCGTCTGCCAGATGAGGAGGGGAAACCCAGGGTTGAGGGATAATACATCCCACTACCAGGAGATACCCATTAGAAATGCAATTCTTCTTCTTCTCCTCCTCTCCTACCCTCAAAGAAAGCAGATCTGTTTGTGTTATCTAGATGTGCAATTTAAATTTCTCATTTCTAGACTGACCACATATGGAATGAAGACTTTCAGGAACTGATTTTGAATATGCTTACCTTGGGTTTTGGTGTTCAGTAGCATGTATGCTCAACTTCTTTGATCTCTAACTGGTGTGGCTTCATAGAGGAAGTTGATGTCTTCATAGAAGTGAGACTAATAATGCTGTCAAAATTGATTTTTTTTTCATCATTTATTGTATAATACAGTAACATAAATCATTTGTCTAGGATATGCCATCAAAAATGAGAAAACTATTTTGAATTTATCTCTTCAACTCATCTTTGTAATTCATCTCTCTTTTGAATTGTTTGAAATATCTGAAGTAACAAATATGGATCCCAATGTCTCAAAACTTTTTTCCTGCTTGTTCATTTCTTTAACAAATGACTAACTCATAACTTCATTTAAAAATAAAATATAGAACTGTAGAAAATAGGGTGGCCATTTCTTTTATCAAAAATGGGGGTTTTTATGTCTGCACTTTACTGAGATGTTAGATATGCTCTTTTCCCTAGACTTCAGAAAGAAAGAAAATTTTCTGTGTTCATCTTTGTGATACATGTGACTGATGTGTGAATTAGGCCACAAGCTCACAGAATTCAGCAATGTGAGAACTACAAGAGTTTCCCTGTAAAGCTCAAATCTGGAAGCACAGGTTAGCTTTAAGACCTACTAATGGGATAATAGAAACCAGGGAGTAAAAGTCCAAGAGAGCAAGCAATGATTGCTATTTCCATTGGATCCAAATGGAACTTTATGTGCTCTGTAAACTGATATTTTAACTGATATGATTGAATAAAGAAGAGGAAAAATGAGCCCTTTATGATTATTTTTTTTTTCAGGGCCAGGGGAAATTAGTTTATAAATAATGTACCTGCCCTTTACACTGTTGCTCACATTTGTGAAAGCTTCACTGGCTGTTCTGCAATTATGCTAATGATATCTTTGACCCAATGTTCAATGCAGAAAGTCTGATACTTAAGCTGTGCTTCTGTGAGAGAATTCCTCTTTCTGTTTCAAGCCTTTTAGTATTTACTTTTATAAGTATGTTAAAAAAAAAGAGAAAAAAAGGCTACTGTAATAATTGGAATGAAAGAATGCATTTTGCATAGTGATTTGTACATATATTTAAACTTCTCTGTCTTTTGCATTTTGCTTATGCAGGGGTAAACTTTTTAGTGCATTTGAAATGGACAGGGTGGATGGTTTGGATGTGGAAAAGAGTGGGACAGTCCCATAGGGGTTCTGTATCACGTGACTAGCAAATTTTGACATGTTAAGGGGATGCTGATAGTGTTGTTGGTTTAACTCTTTTAGTCCTGATATCTAAATATGTTTTTCATAAAGAAAAGCCAAACCAGCTCCCCATGTTGTAGAAGTTGTAGGTACATATCCAGATGCCCATGAACTTGTAGTTAAACATTGTGGAAGGGTAGGAATTTGTGCTTTTGATTCACTGTTTAAACTTACGGAATATATTTAACATTGATGCCACTTGCTACCTAATTAGGAAGATTAGCATAATCACACTTAATTGCTGTGCCTATTTTATTGGGAGTTTGAGGATAAATTAGGTATAAGAGCTTGAAATATAAAAAGCTTTCTAAGTGGGTCATATGATCCACTTGTTCAATCTATTGACCTCAACTGATAATGAAGAAGCTGGAACTAATAAATATATGAGAAAGATCTGTGTTAACGAATGAATTTTCTGCTATAATGGGGTTTAATATATCTATGCCACAGCTTTCTCAAATTGTGAGAAAAGAATCAGAAAGTGTAACAACTCAGAAAGTATCACCAAAAGAGGAAACAGAGCAAGAAACTAAAATTTACACTTAATTCCTTTCTTTGTAGTGACTTATAGTTCTTTTGTCAGTCTTACATAAATAGTTTTCAAGGAGGACAGTGACCACTGTTGACTATAATTTATTGTGTCTGAGATGCTAAAATAACCAATACTTCTTGAAATGTTACCTCATTTATCAGTATGCTGCAATATATGTACAGATATGTAGGTTATCATAACCTTCTGTTGATGAAGTGCAGCAAAGATTCATTGCTGAGAAACAGTGTGCATGGACAGACTGAATCAAACTGCAAGTGATGATGATGATGATGCAAGTGACCCACTTAAGGCAGAGAAAAAGGAAGGATAGTTGTGAAAAGCAACAGATGACTATACTAAACATAACAGACTTTTTGAAATGTCTGTAGCCCAGGGGTATAGGCCTAGTAACAAGCTGACTATTGGCAGGTCATTTATCCATCATGTTGAGGAAAGCAAGCTATTCTTTAGTAAAGAGGAAAAGGATGTACTGGGCAGAAACTGAACATATTAACCTTACAGTGTCCACTGTTTTCCCAGGAGACGAAAACAGATGAATCTTGTATAGAAGAATAAAAGAAGCTTTAGTAAAAGGAGCCTTTAGAGAGATTGTTAATTTAAAACTATCCTCAGGAACCCTTATTCTTTTACATTCCCTTTCATTTGTCCTTTTCTACTAGCATGATGACTGATCCATGCTAAAATAGCTGGATGCCCTATTTCTAGCTCAAAGTCCTGTGGTAGAGTGCCACCATCTTAAACTGTAAGTGGTGTACATGGGACTTCGATCTCAGATAGTGATGCTCTTCCATGTCCATTGCTGATGCCATGAACTAGAAAAGATGTTTAATTCTTTCCCTTAGCAAACTCCTCCTAATTTTCAACTGAGAAAAATCATGTCTTCTTGGAAATAAATCAGCAAGATTGGAATAACAGGTGGAATTGGAATAACAACAGTGAAAGGTGAATGATGTTTTAAATTATGAAAAGGTATAAATAGACCAGAGGAAAAATATGTGATTGAGAAAGGAAAAACAAGGAGTAATCGCAGGTTGAGTGGGTGTCTGGAAGAAGAAGGGGAAATTATTCCCACACAGCAGATTTTACCTATGGCCTTGCAAAACCCATGGCCAGACTTGTTGCAGATAGACAGGTCAAACAATGGCAGTGGCAGAGAGCAGCTGCTGGGGAGGATGCAGATAGTCTAGCAGGTGCCACTGCTGTCACTGTAACACAGTGACATCCTGACAAAGCCTGTGTCTCAGTAATGTGTCCTGTGGCACCACAAGATCCCTGTGTCTGCCTGAGTGTACCTTTGCTATAGTCGGCAGTTTTTTGACAGGTGTTGATTTTATGGTGACTTTGTTCCTTATGTCTTGTTTATGATGGTTGGTGCACCATCTGTTTCTCCCCTCTTTACTTTTTCTTTTGTTTGTAAGATCATAAGCCATATTCAGTGTAAATATGTATGTAT
Organism: Pseudopipra pipra; assembly: GCF_036250125.1. Classification (NCBI taxonomy): domain Eukaryota; kingdom Metazoa; phylum Chordata; class Aves; order Passeriformes; family Pipridae; genus Pseudopipra; species Pseudopipra pipra. The sequence continues at coordinate 90,630,419 of NC_087551.1, forward strand.
ACTCTTCTAGTATTTTAAATATTTTGGGGGTTTGATTAGCATAGACCTTAAGTGCCTGCCCTTTCTTTGACCTTCAGACAAATAGCCAGCTTTTGCTCTTATTTACCCTTATTGTAAAGCCTAAATAACTCTATTGGATGTAATGCAATTCCACTATATGATGCTATAAATAGCAAGATAATTTAACCGAGAGGCAGGCCACACACCCTTTCCATCTGGATGTAGGAAAGACAGATGTGTGGCAGTTCAGAAAGAGTTCTTTGTCACTTTTATGTTGCACAGGGCTCACAGACCCCGTGCTGTTCATGACCACAGACACAACCACGTCAGTGTGATTGCAGAGGTTGCAGGAGAGGAGCTGTTGAAACTGGATGCCAGCTACCTCCTCCATTTTGCTTCAGAGCTTTTTGTTGAATATCAATTCATGTTCACTTTCAGCTTTAAGTCTACCACATGATGGCTCAGAATGATGGGCACAAGCTCCAGTATTTTGTCTGCCATCCCAATCTTTTTTCATCCTTGTAGTCTGGCTTCTAGGAACATCCCACCTCCATCTCTTAGTGCAAATACATACTTATTACAAATATCAGTCCCTCTAATGTCTTTGGTGGTAGTTTTCTGAATGAGAACTGCAAGGTAATGCTGGCCCCATTTTCTGGCAGCTTCTGGGAGTGAAATGGGGGGCTGTACTCTAAACAGTCAGAGGATCAGGACTCACACAACTTTACAAGCAACATCAGCAAGTTATTTCTTTGCGGCTCCATGCCTGGGTCATGCCAGTTCCGGTCGTCAGAACTGATGTGCTCTACAGAACAGGGAAAGAACAACAAATCACAAGTTTGTGCTGAGATGAGCGTTTAAAGAATAGGTTGTTCCTTAAGATGTCAGAAATGCTGAAGGACAGAAGTGTCAGTGGGTGTGTTGGGAAGCAGAAAAATCCTTTATGTCAGAGATCAGCAGCCATAACAGCACATTTTTACACTAGAAACTAAACTTGCAGTTACCTTGTTTTATCACAGAAATGGGTGAGGAGAGCACTTGAGAAGTCCTGGGAAGCAAACTGATGTTTGGGAGCCTGTGCTTCTTGGGGGCAATTTTATCAGCAACTTAATTCAAAAATCTCTTAAACAAACATATTAAATAGCATAATTCAAGTAAGCAGATATTAAATATGCAAGCACACAATTTTTCTGCACACAATGAATGAAGAAACTCATTAAAGAATATTTTTACTTACTATTTTGTTTATGATTCAAGTTAATTAACTAGCAAAAACATTTTAAACCAAAAATGAACAAAAATTTGCTTGTTTTCATTTTATGGTTTTGATTTTTTTTAAAACTTTTATGTGTACATGAGTTTAAAATGCAGTTTGTGTTTTAGAACTCTAGTCCTCCATGAAAGTTGGAAACTACATGTATCCTCTAATACTACATCCATATAATAGGAGAAGACCTGACCACATGCAGTGCTTACACAGGCTTTGTGCTGGTTGTCAAAGACCTGTACCACATAATAAATGGGAAGGAGGAGATTGGAGGATAGTGTCACCAGGGATCTTGCAAGGTTACTCACTAACCATTGTAAATGCATACCCGTAGTTTCACACACAGAGCCCTTGGATAATGTGAAAAATCAGAGCAAACAAATTGCCAGTGCAGGTGATTGCACATGTTGTTAATACAAGGAGCAGATTACATTGAAATCCTCTCTTTCTGGTTTCGACAAATCTTCTCTATCCTTCCAGATAATCCATGCCATTTTTTCCCTTTCCTTTCCCCATTGAATAATCTTCAATAGCTCCAAGCTAAATTTCTTTTCTCTGTTCATATAAGTGCAAATTTTTCCTGGCCTGAGTATAGTGACCAGATTTTTTTCTGTCCGGGAGAAAGTGGGAAATGACTCAAGGAAGAAATTTAAGTCCTAGAAAGGCAGCAGTTTCAGGGTTTCCCACAAACAGAACAGAAGATGACTGAATTAAAGGAAGACATGGTACTCTTTTTCCTCTGGATTTCCGTAACTGGATTTCTCACAAGCCTTTTGATGGGGGTGGGAATGAAATTATCAGATGAAACACCCTTCTCCTTGCATACCTTTACAGCAATCAGATTGCACTGTTAGCTCTGTCTTTACAGGGGGAAAAGCCTAGAAATGTTACATTTGCTCTTGTAATAAGAAGTTATGACTTCAGGATTTCTTTGATATGCCAGACAGGGATTACTGGAACTGGCACAGCCAGACATAGTTACTAAAAGAATGTTTAATAACTTATGATAGGTTATTCTTCAAACTTGTGTTAAAGGCATTCAGATTGATTTTTGTTAGGAGAATTCACTAAAACCAGATGTCTTTTCCCTGGTTTACTCTTCTCATATTTCTCTGTTAGGTAGAAAAATAAATGTAATTTGTAATGAAAACCAATCTTCAGCCTTTACTGTATCACTGAACAGAAATTTCCTGGCAAATATTTGCACATAGTGTGTCTCCTTATAGAATACATAAGAAGCAGCTACTTTTCCTGCCATGTTTAATCATCATCATCATCATGGCTAGACTTCGTGAACGAAGATTTGGGAAGGGCTCTACCCACATTTATTACAAGCATGCTGGTGTCTAAAAAGGCCAATATGAGATAGACAAGTCCGGTTGCAAAAGGCACAGCAGAAAGACTTCTTAGGTGGTATCGGCAAGACATGATTCTTTCTGCATTGTCTACCATGTTTAATACAATGATGAATATTTCATTAGTCTCAGAGTAAAAATCAAGAAACCTGTGGGTTGAGGCTGGCTTTAACTGTGTGTGTGCTTCTTCAGGTTAAAGTAAGCAAAGAAAGAGCATTACAATACTGCAGGACATAAATGTGTTGTAACTGATTCTATCATAGATATATAATATCATACTCATATGTTCTTGTTCTGTAACATGTTGCATATTGTGGTAGTCTTCCTAAAATGATTATGAAATCTTTATAGCAGACACATTTTGTCAGCTGATTCATTTCCATGAATGCAGACACAAAATTTTACTTCATTGTAACAAACCTGTTTGAGTAACATAAACTGCGATTATGAGGCCTTTGTGATAATTTTGTGATCTTTACTGAGTGGGAACCAAAGCCCAAGAACGAAAAGGATTACTTACACACTTACACGGACTCTGGTGTGATAAATGCCTTTTCATTTGCTCCAGGTTAAATTGTGCATCTAAAATATCAGCGTAAATAGCTCTGCCAAGATCATTTTATGGCCATTGCCCAACAGACATCAGATGGAAGTGTTCAGTAATTTAGACTGTATTTGAATTTTAGTAATTTAGCCTTTGAAAGCTTTCACGTACCTTTCCCATCAGGCTAATAGATTGAAAAGATGTGGATGAATGAGCAATCTAGTTGTGTTAGATGGCTATTGTGCTTTATAGCTGACACTTTTTCTATACTATTATAGAATAAACAACCAATTTTTGCTGTACTAAAAGAAAGAAAAAAAAAATAAAAAAAAAAAACCAAAACAAACAAAAACACACCAAAACCACCACAGATGATTTACCACTAAATACAAAGCAAATTGATATTTTAAATATGCCTGTATTTAAATATCATAAAGAACCAGGCAAATACCAAAATCAAAATAAAAAATAAGTTGATAGATCATATACTGCATATGTGTCCTGAAGTGAGGACATTCTTTACCCTAATGTCTCCAGGCTATCCAAGGCTCTCTTGCCCAAATTTGTTATATACTGTCTTAGATGATCTCTAAGAGTCTTTGCTCTATCTACTATTGTCTTTCTTAAGGAAAATTCCTGCAAATTCGGGTAAACATCTCTAGCAAGGGACATATCTTAAAACAATTCCAGTATTCTCATATTTTTTGTGTATTCTATTCTGAAGACAGATATAATTTAAACTTTTAGGCAGAGACAGGCATTGCATAGTGCCATCCACATGTTACCCAGCTAATTGTTTACTTTGTTTGTGTACATGTTTAGTGAGATTTTAAATACCTGTAAAACTGGAAGCAATTTTAAAAATAAACTTGTAATAGAAGGGGTCAGTCAATGAGTCCTAACTGTGTTTCTTTTTTAGTTTTGATTTACATAAATGTATACATTACCTGTAAGGGAATTAATTCAAAGAATAAACTCCAACTGTAAGGGAATTAATTCAAAGAATAAACTCCAACTGTAGCACTATCTTCACATAGTACTAATGAGAATATGCATGGAGCCATTCACTTGTGCAGCAGAGCAGTGCCAGCAGTTTAGTGTAGCTGGAAAATACTCAAAAAAACCTAATTGAGAAAATAAAGACTGAAATAAAACTCACAAAGAAGAATGTGAGCAATATATATATATATATATGTATGTATGTATATATAAACACATACAACAGATAATTGAAATACCTTTTACAGTTACAGTGATCATCACAAAAACATATTTTTAGATTCCTCCCCAATTATGGCAATTCTCATAGAATAATTGTATTTGATATGGAATGATGATCTTTTAATGTTTATCTTCAAATAACTGATGGCTCAATATGGATACTATGATTGCAAAAACTCCTTTAAGTTGCTAAAGCAAGTATAATGTTATCAGGAGAAAGCTAATTCAAAATGTGTTGTGTGTCTTTTAAAAAAGAGACTAATCACTAAATTAGTAGAATTCTCTCTTAAAAACAACAGATAATAGAAAATTGATTCATATTTTTTGATTTTTTTAATTTGTACTATGCGGGCAACACCAGTTCTTTAAAGGAGTGCATCTCTATAATAACACACAAATCTTCTGGAAGTCTTTTCGTACATGGGTCTTTTTCTCTATATCTACACATACATATATGTATATATATGTATGTATATGTACACACACACACGTGTTTTTATTGTGTTTGATGTTTTCCAGCTTTTAAATAGCAGTGCAATCTCAGCCTAGAGGGGCGACATGTATATTGCATACTTTAACCAAACATAATTGCTAGGAAATGTCCTCCTGCCAAGTTGGCATCAATCAGTGCAACAGTGTAATCATGTGTACTTAATCATAGGTAGAAAATACTGAAACAGTGAAGAAAATCTCTTCCTTAAGCATTTTATTATCTGAAAGCTTAAGTGGACATCCAATGATGCAGGGTAATAGCATAAAGCATCATTATCGTGTTATTATATTCAGGCTTGAATGACACTGAATAAGCTGAATTTGTCTGATAAAAAAATATATATTATTAAATTCAATATGTTCTAATATAATTACCATGTTATCCATCATATAGCACTTAATCTTTTATTTCATGAAACAAAAAAAAAAATCAGTCTGTTACAGAATGGTTCACACAACTGAAAAACCCTCCTTCTAGTGTGATAATGAGAGAAAGAAAGATGTGGGTATGTGATCCAGATGGAAGCCATTGCAATGAAGTTTTCATTTTGGATGGCTGTGTGTTTGAGGTCCATTTTCCTTTGTTTGAGGTCCATTTTCCTTTCACCCTATAACCTTGATAAACCCTCCACACAGCTGTATACTGTGCATAGAAGGCAAGGGACACCTGGGCAAAAAATGTATGATATCATGAGAACTTCATTAATTTCTGTGGAGCTGGACTGTGCCAGTACTCAAACCTAGAGACATATAAATAATTTCAAATTAGGAACCAGTGAACTGATTTGTTATTGCATAATCTTGATCTGTGCCTGATGAATATGAAATTCATAAACTGTAATTTTATATCAGGCTTGGTACTTGTATTAAAATGAGAAGTACTGATAATGTATGATGATTTATATCTTACTTCTACTTCAAAAACCTATTTAATCACATCACTGTCTTAAATGGATGAGCATCTTTCCATAACTTATACATCTGGTGAATTAACATTAACTGAGTGTTGCAATACTCTGCTATCTTAATCCAAAAAATTCATTATCCAACATCTGCTTTAGAAGGCAGCTTGCGATATAACAGGTGACAACTAGTTTCCATAGTTTCCACTGGAGTAATATATTGTATTTTCCCCATCAGCACTCACTGCTGAATAGCAAACAAATCATGGAGCTAAACAATAACCAAAGAAGATGAACTAAAAAGATACTGCTTTTGCAGATAATTAAGCTATTGTGTCAGATTTCAGCAATGAGAAACAAAACCAGTGTCATTACAGGAGAAAAATGAATCTAACCTCTCTCAGGTTATTGTGAAAATCATGTTCTAGCACTATTTTTGTCCTAGATATATTAGCCTGCAGGCTCAGAGCGTTGCCTTTATGCTTAGATACAAGCTATTTGTTGAATTTTATACAGAAAACATTGCACGTATTTCTTCTTTTTTAGTTTTACACCCTGAAGGTTTCCTGTAAAGCAGGATTCTAGCCCTTGATTGCTATAGAACAACTCAATTTCACATTAATAAAACCACAAACTATTTGGCAGTACAGAGGATCAATGCACACATTTATATATCAACTGACAGAGTAGAAATACAGTTGGAATACATATCACTTGGGGAATGAAAAAGCGAAATCCAAGGATTTTGTTCCCAGGAAACAAATTGCATCATCCAGTGCAGAATATTTTTATTGTTTGATTTTTAAATTGTGTTCATTAAGCATATGAGTTAACTTAGGGTTTCTTAGATTTTGTATGCCATGGAACAGAACTGTTCATGAAACTCCCTCAGTATAATTAAAAGCTGTAAGAAGTAAGAGGTGAAACTAAGTTCACATTTAAAATCTTGCCTTTAACTGCAGACAGACCTGCTCGTCTGTGCAAATATTTCTCTGGCTGCCAGTGGCATATGCCAAATATACCTTTCAAAAATTTATATGCTACTACCATGACTCATCAACATTTCTACATTTGAAATGACTGTTTGAACTGAAGGAAAAAAAGCTTCAGAGAGACTTTTCCTTTTATCGGTATAGTTTAGCAAAACACCCTGCACTCAGTCAAAAAGTTTGATAGTTTAACTTATGACTGTGTATAAAAACAGTTAGGAGAAGAACATGTTGAAAAATGCAAATGCATTTTCAGAGCAATGAACATTAGTTCCCTGTAAAATCTGTGATTGTGAATATAAGATGAGTACAAATACAGGCACACACAATTGCACATGGAACAAGCATGTTTCATGCATGCTTTACATGCATGAAACTCTTTACATGCTTTACTCTTTACAAATAGAGTTTTTGGTGTTTTCAGTCTTTTATGGCTGCATGACAATGTGCTTTCATAACATGTCTGTAAATGCAGGCTGTCTTAATAAACTACAACATGGTGATAAACCATAGCAACTCTTAGCTGGCCATTTTCTACTGTGTCGATCTGAAACTTGCACGGCAAGAAAATCTCAGATGTAAAAGAAAGAGAACTACTATGAAGATTAAATTACATCTTAAAGGTTGTAGGTGTGATGCTGTGAATGCAAATTAATTTACATTTGCAAGAGAGTGCAAAGACAGCTGAACAGACTCTTTTTCAGTACTTCAGCCCAGATTCCGAGAGTATTTGATTCAGCATAAGAAATGAGTTATTCAGTTGTAGAGTTTTGTATGGGTTATACTAGTATGAACCTGAAACTTTTTATTAAGCCATCAAATAATTTATAGCATAGGGTTTCCTTTGACAGAATAACAGAGTGGTTGAAGTTGGAAGGGACCTCCAGAGGTCATCTGGTCCAACCCCCTCCAGGTCCCCCAGACCGTGTCCAGACAGCTCTTGAATATCTCCAAAGATGGAGATTCCACAACCTCTCTGAGCAACCTGTGCTATTGTTCAGTCATCCTCACAGGAAAAAAAAAAAAAAAAAAAAAGGAAAAAAAAAAGGCTATTTTGCATGATCAGGTTGAATTTCATATGTTTTATTTTGCAGCTGTTTCCTCTTGTCCTATCAGTGGGCACTACTGAGTAGAGTCTGGGTCCCTCTTCTTCATTCCTTCCTTCGGATATTTATGCACATTGATGAGATTCCCTTTAGTCTTCTGCTCTCCAGGCTGAACAGTCCCAACTCTCATAGCCTAGTCTCATAGGAAAGATGCCTCAGTCCCTTAATCATCTCAGTGGTCCTATGACAGACTCGCTCCAGTAGGTCCATATCTTTTTTATACTTGGAAGCCCAGCACTGGACACAGATGTTGCCTCACCAGTGCTAAGTAGACAAGAATAATCACCTTCCTTGGCCTTCTGGCAGTACTCTTCCTAATGCAATCCAAGATGCCATTGCCCCAAGGGCACATTGCTGGTACCTGGAAGGCTTGTTGTTCACCAGAACCCCAAGATCCTTTTCTCTAAAGCTTCAGAAAACTGCTTTCAGGCCACTGAGCCTCCAGTGTGTGCTGGTGCCTGTGTTATTCCTCCCCAGGTGTAGGACTTTGCACTTCTTGTTTAAATTCATGAGATTCCTCTTTGCCCATTTCTCAGCTCTCAAGAGCCCTGTGAATGGTGGCACAACCTTCTGGTGTATCAGCCACTCTTCCCGGGTCTGTGTCAACTGAACTTGCTGAGGGAGTACTCTATTCCATCATCTAGGTTGTAAATAGAGATGTTGAACAATATTGGACCCAGGACTGACTCCTGGAGTACAGCACTAATGACAGGCCTCCTTCTGAACTTTGGGCCATTGATCACAATCCCTGGGCCCAGTCCTGGGCCCTTGAAAATATGAGTTCATCTGCTGATATGTTTCAAAAAATTATTTTGTACTTGCAAATACTCATCAGTGCTTGATAGTCTGGTGTCTTAGTGGGGTTTTGAGGCTTTAGGTGATTTTTTTTTGTGATGTGCGAAAATTCTGTTTTCCAAGTCTTAAAACATATGGCCTTGCTGAAAAAAACCAAAAATGTTAGTAGGAGTCAGTTAGGAAGAAAGTGTTTTTTTCCAAAAACAGAAAACAGAATTACAGTTCTGTGAATGATATTTGGGGAAATAAAAAATTCAGAAATTACAGGATGCAAAGAGACCCAGTAGGATACAGAAGAAATATTCTAATAAGTCATGGTTGAGTCTTCAACCAATCCCTGAGCCCCCCTCAGATGTTTTGGTTTAAAAAAAGATAGGGAAAAAGGGCAACATTTTCACATTACTGTGTTGACTGTGTAAAAAATGAGTTGATGGTGGATTGCATTGCATTCTTTAGCACATGCAGCCTTTTTTCTTGTTTCTGGATATTTTAAGTTGGTGCTGGGAAATGGCCCTAGAGGGGCAAAGGAAAGATTGCTTTGCTGATAGGGCAAAACCTGGAGAAATGTGAAGTACTCTGGTTTGTGCAGTATACCTGGCAGTGTTTGAAAAGCTACTTGATAGGTTTCTATGGTGTATCCTTAATTTCTTTGAATCCGGGTTTATGCATAAATGTTTAACAAGAACTGATGTTTCTCTCAGATGCTTAATCTCTGCTAATCTGAAATGAATCCAAATGAAGGCAGTCAGTGAGGTGAAATTTCCACTTAAAACAAGAAGACCTGATGCACTCATCAGACAATTGCAGAAATGTGGCACTTGTAAGGTTCTGCTTGTATTAAGAAAGACTTGTTTGTAGGTGTTCCAGTGTTGAAGAAACTGTGGGATATGCTCAATAAGAGAGACTAATATATTGGTTGGTAATATATACTGTAGTGTTTAAAAAAAGATTCTTCTAACAGCTCTCTCAGCCTACTCATGCTTCAAAACCCTTTTCAGAGGATATAGATGATAGTCCTTACTAGTCTGGAATCACTGTATACTTCAGGAGCATAAAAAATATTCAAGGGGAGCAGTGTATTACAGCAGAGTCCAGAGTTTGCAGAGAAAAGGTAGAACCACTTGAAAATAAATAAATTAATTACAGATTTGCTTTTGTTTTGCTCTGCTTCCTTATAGAGAAGGAAGTGTAGTATTGGGATGGACTTGCTTTTGGGGTTGTTGATATTGAAGAATCCTGGGACAGAACTTGCCAAATATTTCAAAATAAAAACAAATTCACAGTCATACAGTTGGCACAAACATGGTAATGATGATTGTATAGAGAGCATTTTTTGGAAGTTAGTTGCAATTTCTTCCTTTAGCAGAGACAAAGCAGTGGATGCTCAATGGAAGGGGCACAGGCAAGAATCTGATATCTATCTTCTCATTATTGTCATGTGCAGAAAAATAAAGCTAATGGTTTATCTGCTGGTGAACAGACCTACAGGATTGGGAGCAGTTAAAATTTTCCAGTTTTTGTACCCTGAAATCACCAAGTTGAGTGATAGAAAAATCTCTGGGTTTTTAACAGCAGTATGAGGTTTGATAATTCTCAGAATGCCTTAGTGAGGCTCTGGGAAAGCCTGGACATCAAAATTTCAGGTTAAGACAGAAATTGTCAACCCAGATGATTTATAGGAGGTTTTAGGAGTCCAGAAGAATCTTGAGGCTTTTACCCAATCAGGCTTTTAGCCTGAGCAGTGGTGAGTGTAAATAACTAGAGGTTAGTCAGATCTGCCCAGATCGGTGACTTTAACCTCATAAACCCCAGGTCTGTAAAACTTAAGTTCAATAAAATAATCTACCTTTGCTGCTGAGTAGGATTAGTTGCAGCCACTGGAAGCTCAGAATATTCAGCACCTCGAGGTGTGATGAAGTCATATATGTTTGCCTTGGCTTGCTATGCTGAATTTAAATGAATAGTGAGACATTGATATCCAGTACCTGTCCAGATGAATCATCAAAACAAATGGCAGTAAAAACTTATTTAAATTAAATATGGTTTGGTTTTAATTAAATACATTTCAGTTAAAATAATTGATCATTTGAATTATGAGAAAGAAGAAATAAACTGGTCTCAGTTAATTCCATTTATAGCACTCTTTCCTTCAACAAAACAACAGTGATGAAATTACTGTTATTTCTTTGGTGTCCACTCATATTTTCTATGATGAAGTGAATTATTTTATTGAAAGACAACGTATTTAGTTGTCCAAAACTTAACTTGACACATTTCATTAAATTTAGAACATTTTACTTGAATTGAATGGAAAACCAGAAGGAATGTGGAGCATGTATTTCCATGCTTCTAAAATCAATACTGTAGAACTGGGTTAATTATGCTTAAATAATAGCTTGGAACAAATGGGTTCACAATCACTTGTATTCAGTTCCAAATAATTCAACTGTAAGTTTGTGTAATTTTTTGTTGAGAAAACATGTAATGTAAGGTGACAGCTATTTACTGATATTTAGATGTTAAGATTGCAGGGCTCTGGGTGCCTGGTTTGGGTGTGTTGGTGGGGTGTGTACGTGTAGGGTAACTGCCCTAAGTCCTGAATGCAGGTGGAGTCCGTGGCTCTCACACTTGGGAACCAATGTACTGAATGGGAAACTTGCTTGGCAAATTCACATTATGTGGCACTTGGCTAACAGCTCCCAGGATCCTCTTTCCAAATGGAATTAGTGAGTCCACTTTTAAGGTGGCACTGAACTTAGCAAAGTACTGCAGAGCATATGAGTTGTGCTTACTTATATAACACCTCCTCAATCTGACCTTGTATTTCTAGGATAAAAAAGAAAAGATCACTCTCGTTTCCTAATTATTCAACCCTATTTTATCTCAATTCAGAATGAAACTTTAAGAAAGGAAATTTATGACCAGGATAATGTTAGCCACATTAGTCATCAATAATATTGACTTTGGAGCCAGTCCTCAGTATATGCTGTATTTTAAATACCTATATTTGCTTTCACACTAATTTAGTAAACAATTACGGAAAGTTTTTGCTTTAGCTATTTAGGAAAGACTGAAGAATTTAGTTCTAATGTAAAAGAGCGATTTAATTTCGGCTTTGAAAAAGTTCTGTGAGCATTCCTTTCACCCAGTTCTCATGTGAGCATTTTCTTCTATAACATAAGAAAAAGAAAAGAATTTCATCTCTGTGAATAAAAAGGACAGTAAATTAATAATTCCCTTCTTATGGATTTCTGACTCATAGCACAGAATTGAATTTATTTAGGTGTTTCTTTGATAAGGGTCCAGATTAATAGCTTCAAAGAGACCTAGACATTTTGAAACAGTTCAGTGATGAGCATTCATAATAAGCAGGGAGGACAACCATATATATCCTTATATGCCGTTATTTAAATATTATAAATATATGTGTATATAAATACTATAAACATTATAAAATATAAATATTATTAAAAATCAAAACAAATGTAAAAATGTTTGCAGGTGCAAAAGCCCCTCTTTTCCCCTTTTAGTGTCATGTTTAATTCCTGATCACATTGCTTGGAAATGATAGAAAAGTATTGAATTCTATTTGTTTCTTTTATTACAGGAAATATGTTCAGATATCAGGAAGTTGGAATTTAATCTTCAGTGCTAAGGTTATCATCATGAAACTCTTTAAAAGTTTAGATTAAATTCTATCGTGTTACATTTCAAGAAAAATAAACCAGTTTGTAAGAAAATATACTGCTGGACTTGAGAGTCAGAGTTGAATAAGTTATGTGCTAATGAATCTAGGGAATATGATAGTTAAGTCTGACTTTTTTTTAATACCATTTACATCTCTCAGTATACCTGAGATTTTCCTCTTTAGAATACAGTTTGCTTCTCTGTCCAGTGAATATCATCAAGGTTACCTGATGCATATTTGGAGCAACACTTGAGTGAATGCAGAAGGTGGGATGAAATACAGACGCTCATATACTAAATGGAATATCTTGCGATAAATGCAGGTGTTTAAAATTGGATTTTCTATTTCTGGATGCTGTTTAAAAATACGTTTTTTACCTGTAAGTTTTCTGGCAGCATTCCACATAACGGCCTACATCTCACCCTCTGCCACACTGCCACTCCTTGGATTAATAGCTGGGCTTGATCTGGGTCTTATTGCTTCTGTTCAGATATTTTCAATGAGAGGTCCTTCAGCTGTGGAACTTATTTTACTTTTCTCCTCGAGCCTATATAGTTTGTATTTTATCTGAAGGTGATCTTCTTGTGCAGCCACCTTGAAAGTGATACATTAGGTGCAGCAGCCATGAAGAAGTGTAAGAAGCTAGAAGACTTCTTGCTACCTGGTAATAAGTAGGAATTAGAGGCTATTCTGTTAACAAGGGGAAAAAAAGTGGTAGTTTTGTTAAAGTATCTGAAATCTTCTTTAATGCATGCTACAGTGAAGGAAAGGAGACATTATAAATATAGATGCCATATCTCCTGGTGGATCTTATTTAAAGGGTTTATGCATTAACAAAATAAAATATATTCAAATTAAAAAACAAATACAGAACTGATAATATTTTAATCATGTTATATATTAAATTGTTTAGCTAAAAACTCTGACAATAGTTTAACCTAAATCTGGCTGCATTAATTACTTATTCAGTTTTATACACTTCATTCCTCATCTTTGATGCGCCATGTACTTTAAAAAGAGGAGACACCTAGGAGTGAATATATCTATACTTTGTACAAGGTCTAAGCTTTTTTTTGTAAATTATTTTCTACCTCTTTTTACTGCTTGTCATTTCCTTATTCATCTCTCCTTTTGTCTCAAATCTCATTCTGAAAAGATCAAACCTAAAACATCTTATACCTGATACATACCTGCCTAATGGATTATTAAATCAGCTGTTTTAAACCTACATTCTTGAGAAAGTACTTTTTGCTAATTTGTTGAGCTTACCATTTGTTTTGCTTTTCCACTGACATGACTTCAACTTTTCTTGTTTGATGTTTCTTTTACTTTCAATATATTTGTTTATTTATTTCTGTATTTCCACTCTTTTTCACTTGAAGTTAGGCATAAACTTCAAAAAGTTCAGTGAAGCTAAAAATATTAAAATCTTTTCTATATAGCCATATTTATGCCAATTCTGTGGTAAGGCATAAATACAGCTATATATAAATGATTTTAACATTTCTAGCTTTTGTGGCAACTCTGGGGTTCAATAGCAGCATATTTTCACTGTCTTATCCTCATGCTTGTTGAATTTAGTATGAAGAGGGGGACCCTCGCATACCTGCTTGTTCTTCTGTGATTGTCCTCTGTACCATTACCCTGGCTATCCATAAATCTGCCAACAATGAAACTAATTTAGATTATAGCAGTACAAACAAAGCAAATTTAAAATATCTTTGATTCCAGCAGTGAAAATTGCTCTTGTATTTTTACAATGCTGTTACAGACCATCTTCCCAGCATGTTTCATTTTTTTCCTTACTATGCAAGAAAGTCTTGGCTCTGGGCTGGATGCACTGTGCTGTTTAGTCTGGGTTAGTCAGATTGCTGTGTAGAAGGAGTGCAGGAGAAATACAGATGCAGTGTTTTCTGCCTTGATCTCTGGCTAGAGAAAATGCTGAGGCACTGCTGCCTTCCAAAGCTAAGCCCTCATGGCAACCTGAGATTCCTGGAAGGAGTTTTCATCTTCATCCTTCTTCTTGCTGTCAGTCCAGCTTTGTCCCAGTCTGTGCCACCAGTTTGTTCTCTGGCAAGCAGCTGTGCTAGGCAGTGATGCTGCTGGTGCTGGTGCAGTGCCATCAGGAGAGGAGACAGTGCTGCTTCTGTCAAGAGCATGTTTATTCTGAGCCTACAAAAAAACTTTCCAGACACAGACTATGGGTAAACTGGATAATCAAAGAGAGATTCAGGGTTCCTAAAGGGACCCACAGAACCTGGGTTAGTCTGGAGAAATCCTTTTTCTAGAAAAATGGACAACCAAACACACAGGTCATGCTACCATCCCCACAGCTCTGTTGAGAGACAGTGCTTTCTGTGACAAATCACCCTTCTGCCAGCTTCTGCTCCCAGAATGGTACAGCAATTATGTGCTGACATAATTTAAGATATTCTCTATCTCCTGACGTAGAATCAGACTGTGGTTTTTAATAGATTTCAGTATATGCTAGTAGCACTATTAAGAACATTTCTGTTCTGCATCTGTAAAATAAATTCAGTACTTGCCAAGACAGTCCTTACTTCAAAGACAGCTCATGTCATCTTTACTCTGTAATGCAATAAGTAAAAAAAAAAACACTAAAATTTCTTTAAAAATTAGTTCCTGTGTCATGTATCAAGTTCAGTCCAGTGTACTGTGCGCTATCAACTTGTACAGATTATCACCTAGTGGCATTTTTTAAAGTTCTAAAGTGATTCAGAAGCGATAAAAGAAAGGGCACTCCACAAACCTGTAGTAAGATATTTTCTTGCGCAGACTTCTCATCCTTCATTGCTCTTTCCAGTCTCCTCAGGACAAGCAGCATCTTTTTGTTTATTATGCCACATGGGACTGAGAGAGTATAGCAGTAGCCACGCTGGACGAGACAGGCACACTAAACAAGAGTAAACGTGTCTGGATTTTGCTGGCTGCTGTTGCTGTCCCTGTTGTCCATGACTGGGGGTCTGTAAACCTACAGCAGTAGCTAGCAGGAGGCAATCTGGGTGGCAATTCCACCTGGCATAGCTGGAATAAAAAAGGATACATAGATGCTATGTATAGCTTGTTACTTTTGTTGGCTTTAATGTAGACTATAGTAGATGGTTACTCCAGCCTTAATAGCAGTTAGTGATCTCAGTAGTAGCAGAGCTTCCGCAAACAGCTGGAGAAGAACAGTGGCAGTCCTACACCTCTCCTTGCCTCTGAAGCAACTGGGTTTTC
The DNA here is from genome assembly GCF_036250125.1 of Pseudopipra pipra. Classification (NCBI taxonomy): domain Eukaryota; kingdom Metazoa; phylum Chordata; class Aves; order Passeriformes; family Pipridae; genus Pseudopipra; species Pseudopipra pipra. Next base: position 90,646,018 of record NC_087551.1, read on the forward strand.
CCAGAGGAAGACCAGCCATATCATATTCCTTCCTTCCTAGTCGCCAGTGTAAACATCCAGTGCAAATCCATAACAATTTCTTTAGGATTAGGTGGCTACACCACCCTTCCTGCAGCCTGCTATATGTCCTCTATTCATATTATCAATTCCCTTATATGTCTCCTTCAAGTGGCAACTGTAAATAAGCGCAAGTCTCTGACAGCCAGGACTCACTTGGAATTAAATTCAAGGATAGGGAGCTACCAGCTAACTGACTTCTGTGGCAGCATAGCTGTCATTTGAATGAATTATAGACCACAGTATCCATTTGTTTGGGGGCTTGTGAGCAAGAGGGGTGGAAAAATTGGGGTAAATGGCTGAAATGTAATACAGATTTCTGCAAGTTTTTCAAACACCATGCACCCATCTTCAGTGTGGTTATTTTGTGTGGCTGACAGCGTTTCCATGTAAACTGAAATAATCTTCTGTTGAAAGGTCTCTTTAGTATGAAAAACAAAATTTAAATTGATTATACAATTAGATGAGGCATATTTTGCTCTGTTCTATCAAAGACTAAAATATCTGGGTCGAAGTTTCATAGCAGTTGCCTGTGTACAATTTACACCCTGGGATTGGCAGCTTCTCTTCAGATGCCGAGGAGCAAGACATTCCCCCTCCCTTCCACACTGCTTGTAGAGTGCGGTGCCCCATGCTGATGATGCCAGGCAGATTTAATTGTGCATGCTCAAAGAGAAAAATGACATCCACGCTTGGGTGAGTGCTCTCTGTGGCAAGCTGACAAATCCCCCAGCTGTCAACTAACCTCAAAGGCAAGTGTACGTGGCTCTAGCTTATGTCTGCTTGCATTCTGCCCATAGGCATTTAGAAGCTGAAACTCATATTGGCTGCAACACATTCAGACCGCTACTGAGAGAAATGCATGGTCTGTTTTATGTGTTTCAATCTTCAAGGGTAATCCACACAATTAAGGTTTATTTTTCAGACAGATTATAAGCGAGTAAAGACAGCAATTTTTTGCATATGTGGCAAGTGAAAGTGCAAAACGTTTATGGCTATGGATCTGGCTAAGTTGCTGATTGCTTAGAGAAAATAATTTCTTTCTGAGGCTCAGATGGATTTATATTTATGTTTTTATGTATTTATTGGGGTTACTGTCTGCCAGAGAACTGCATGCACACAAAATGGTCTTATTTAAGTGCCAATATACATGGGCAAATGCAAAGAGGCATGTGTTGCTCATGTAGTATTGAAGTCATTCTGGCAGAAGCATTGTCACTTGTGGTGCACTGCAGGCTGTCCATCTAAACCCATCATTACCTGGCACGTATGCTCTAGTGAAATAACCAGATCAATCTGCAAATGGGCAAAAAGCCATCTTAACAGATGGCTTTGATTGTAGGTAACCAGGAAACCATGCATATACATTAAACATGGGTTCAGAGAGTGTGGGTCTTATCTAGGAACATCAAAACAGCTGCTGGTTTTGAGCTCCACTGTATACTATTGAGAACATGTGGCATACCCATCAGACACCCATGTAGGGTGGGCTAGAGCCAGTTCCCACAGTTCTGATGAACTTTGTAGGAATTGCGTGGTTGGGAGTGGTCTCGGATCAGATGAATCTCTTGTTTTGCAATGAACTTTGAATTAGTATTAAAGAGACAAAGGATGAAGTTTGAAGGTGCAGATCACAGAATCATAGAATGGCTAGGGTTGGAAAGGACCTTAAAGATCATCCGATTCCCACTCTCCTGCCATGGACACCTTCCACTAGATCAGATTGCTCAAAGACCCATCCAGCCTGTGCTTGAATACTTCCACGGATGGGGCATCTGCAGCTTCTCTAGGCAACCTCTTGGAGTGTCACACCACCCTCGCACTAAAGAATTTCTAACTAATTTCTAATCTAATCTACATCTTTCTTTGAAGCTACTCCCCCTTGTCCCGTCACTACATGACCTTCTAAAAGGTCTCTCCATCTTTCTCGCAGCCTGCCTTCACGTACTGGAATGATGCAAACAGGTCACCCTGAAGCCTTCTCTTTTCCATGCTGAACAGTTCTCTCAGCCATTCCTCATACAGAGGTGTTCCATCCCTCTAATTAACTTGGTGGCCTCCTCTGGACTCACTCCAACAGGTTGATGTCCTTCGTGTGCTGGGGACCCCAGAGCTGGTTGCAGCACTCCAAGTGGGGTCTCACCAGAGCAGATTAGGACAGAATCACTTCCCTTGACCTGCTGCCCATGCTGCTTTTGATGCAGCCTAGGATACAATTGGCCTTCTGGGCTGCAAGTGCACATTGCTGGCTCATGTCCAGTCTCTCATCCACCAGCACCCCAAGTCCTTCTCAGCAGGGCTTCTCTCGATCTGTTCAACCCCCAGCCTGTATTAACACCAGAGTGTTATCAGTGCCCTGATCCAGGTGCAGCACCTAATTTGCATGCCCACCTCTTGCCCAAATTTTAGGTGATGAAGAGGGCTATCCAATCTATCTGGCACAATTGTTGTAAGTTTCCTAACCAGAGACTAATAGAGAAATGCTATGGATATGTGGTAAAAAGGTCTGATATGTTTATATTGAATGCTTTGGGAGTCTTAGAACAGGGTCTTAAAATGTAAAGAAATAACAGGAAATGCCAAATATCTTGTCAACTCAGGAATTAGTTCATCAAGCTCTTCTGGTACTGAGCAGCCAGTGCTATTCTTTTCTGTAACAGCCTGAAATTAAAGCACTCAATTAAAAAGTGGGAATTCTGGGATTCTTGGCGTTTTCAGTATACTAAACTGCAGATCCTGATTCCATGAGTCCAGATGAGTGGTTCTCACCATGCTTTGAAGCTGAATTATAGTACAGTTCACCTTTGTAGGGCCACAGAGAACACAGCAAAACAGGGACTCCAGGAATTCCTCACAGCCAGTTATTTTCACAGTCTTGCTGCTTCCCCATATACACAAGAGAGCATGTGGACAGCGTCTCTTTCAGTGTCCAAAATCAGTACGCATCTGAAAAACAAACCAAACCAAAACAAAAAAAAAAAAATCAAAACCAAAAGGGCCATGTTCCCGTCACCTAGCTCTACCTAAAATTTTCTGGGTCTTGTGTCCCATTGTCTGGCTGTGAGTTTTCTGAAGCAGGTACTTAATGGAAATTTTGGGCTAATTGGAATTTAAGGTGCCTGAAAATAGCTCAAAGGCAGCACTTTAATAGTTATAAAGAAAATAACTCCAAGCAAAGGGTTTTTTTTTTTTTACTTCTTTTTTATTCAGTTAAAATCAAGGAATTTGATGACTCAGATATAAGGTGTTAATATGTAGTTGATTGTAAAATTAAGATAGCCATAAATCTGTCCTAGTAGTAGCAACACTACATGGAGGGTAGCCAATGGCTCTTCACATGATACATGGCTAGCTTAACTGTGTGAGGAATGTGTATATGCTATAAAATGTCACCTGTGTAAGGGACCAAACGAGCCCTATTCATACTTCACAATTGTCAGTGTGAAGAATCATATTATCATTTTAGATTTGACATGTATAACTGCATTCTTAAGGTAGTTTGCATTTAACCTAAATTACTTTCCTCCTAACTATCTGGTGAGAATGAAATTCAGCTGCCCTACATAAGAGTAATGGTATTTATTAATAGAATTATAATAGAACTTAAATGTGCAGAGTACATCAGGACAGGAGATCACAGTCCTTAAGGGATTGATTTATCCTTGACTTCTATGAGCCTTTGTTATGGTAATGATAGATATATATTCCCAAAATCCATTTCGTTTGTCTATGCCTTACCCTTTGATTTCTTTATTAACTCTCCTCCCTTGTCAATACAATGTTTTTGTTAATTCAGATCAGGTTTTGCAGCTTGCGTCATACTTTGCTATTTTTTTACCAAAATGGTTTATTGAGTTATCTTGCAGCTTACAGGCTTTCCCCTCTCTGCTGCACCTCCTGCCACTGCTGCCAGAAGGGCCCGTGGGTGAGCTGCCACCAGTCAGACTCTGACCAACCTAATTAATCACTCCTAACCTTCGCTAATAAACATAATTTTGGTAATTTAGGGTAAATGCATTGATGTACTCTAGAATATTAAAAGTTTTATCTAAATATGTAACTTGAGATTTTAGGCATTTACATAAATATTAAAATTTATGGTGGCCCTGGGTGCTACTGACTTTGCTGAAATTGTAAATCCTTGGTATTTCTAAAGTCAAGATGTGTGTTTGGGTGAACAGTCATGGGCATGGGTGGTTAGCTCACAGTGTTTGTAAATACTGACCACCATGATACGAGTCAATGGCACCCTTCACATCATCAGTAAATGGAAAAGCTGTTTAAAGGTAATAATGTTTTTAAGGATATAAACAAGAACAAAACATCAGCTGTAAGAATAGCTATAGACTGTTAGAGAGCTCTAAGAAAAGCTATAAAGTACAGAACATTTCTCATGAGCTTATTTTAATATAAGAAGTAGGGTAAGTTTTTTCTGAAACACAATATGTTACTGCAGTGTGTGGCTACTTCCTCATGCTTTCTTCAGTATAGGTATGTCTTGCAACACCTGCTCTTTCTTGGGACTGGATCTGTATGAAACATCAGTAACATAATTTTGCTGCTGTGCTAGGCTCTGAACTCAGCTACAGTTAAATAGATACTCTGTAGCTATACTCAGCAGTTATGAAAGAGTAATTCAGTGTTATGTTTCTGTTTAATGAAAGAGTTGAAATTAGCATTTCTGCTAATTTCAGGTTTAAGGTTTATAAATTATGATCCTAATTATTCTTTTTAAGGGGAGCATAAGATAAATTATTTATATAGAATTATTTTTTTTTAATTTTTAATTATTTTTTTTATCTCTTTCAAGATATCTGTCCCAGCATCTTCCATGTACTTTGTTGTCTTTATCTTGCCATTTCAAAATACATTGTACATATTTCTTCATTGGACATGCAGTAAAATAACCTGTACTCTAAATAACCTATTATGCCATTGCATAACAGCATGGTGAAGATTTCCAGATCTTGTTTTGTATTATAAATTTAATTTGGATTTTCTGTTTCATCAATACTATGATTTTAAATTATATTTTTACCTGAGGAAGGAATAGCAGCTTTGAGGCAATTTCTGGTAGAATCCATTTATACAGCAATATTCCAAAGGAGAGGTTAACACAACAACACAGAAACTCCAGTTTCTGTCCCTTGCAGGTCCTTTCTCTTTTTTTTTTTTTTCTGCCTACTTCTTACTCAGTCAAAATGTACTTGCATTATTAATGAAGTTCAGTCCCAGCACTGGTGTGGAATCTGAAGGGTAAACTCAAACAGCAAGTTTGAAGTCCTAATCCTTGGAAACCCAATGTGAATAACAGATGATATTAAGCAGGGCACAGTAGATAGTACCTGCTCCAACAATTCTGCAAATGTGATTTCATTGATTCTATCTGTGTTTTTCCCTCTGTGTTTTACAGAGCACATTGACTTAGGAACATGTCTTTGCTTATTACCATTAACATTAGAATGATAGAAAAATGTGCAAAAAGGTTTGGGGATGGTGCAAACTGAAAGCCATTATGTACTTTATTAGAAAATTAGGGATTTGGTTTTAATTATGGTTGTGCTGCAATTATCACAAACTATATTGTATAAATGGGACTCTTTTCTGAATTTCATTAATAGTTTTTACTCCAGTTACACTCTCTAGAAGGGAACAAGTAAGGCCACAGTTCCATCTCCCTGTTGGCTTGGTTTTTAACTTGGCTAAAAGAGGTGTCACTTGTAATGTGCCCTGGACGGTCACTCACCCAAGAAGTAGCATTTTCAGACCCTTACATGACAGCCAATGGCACTTGCCTGTGGAAGGATGGAAGGACTGAAGGGCTGAAATTCATTCTGGTTTGAAGCAGTAATTAGCTGTCACGTGGTTATGCTGCCAGCAAGCTGGCTACTGCAGTGGGCTCTTAGTACTGTGATCAGCCTGCAAAGAGCTGAATACAAATGAAGGAAGCTAAAGAAAAAGGAACTTCTGACTGAGACAAAGGTTGTAAAATAAGTAAAAATTCCTCATTATGTATTATAGTGGATGAAACACTCCATAGACAGAGAGGAACAGCTTCTCGTTCAGAAGCCCTGGTCCTTATGGGGGACTTCAAACTCCCTGATATCTGTTGGAGGGACAACAGGCAGGGCACATTGGTTCCTGGAATGCGTTGAGGATAGCTTCCCTTTCCAAATGCTAGAGGGGCCATTAGGGAGAGACGCTATGCTGGACCTTGTCCTCAACAACAAGGAGGGGCTGTGGGGAATGTGAAGCTCCAGGACAGCCTTGGCTGCAGTGACCATGAAATAGCAGAGTTCAAGATCTTGCTCCTTAGGGCAGCAAGGAGGATGCGCAGCAAGCTCTACCCTGGACTTGAGAAGAGCAGACTTTGGCCTCTTCAGAAAGCTGCTTGGTGGGATAGAGGCCTGGAGGGACAGGGACCCAAGAGAGCTGATTAATTTCAAGGATCTCCTCTTCCAAACATGCATTCCAACAAAGAAGATGTCAACAAAGTGTCTGTAGGAGCAGCTAAACAAGACAACACCAGCCATCTGGATGATAGAAGAAGAAGAAAATATTAAAGCAAAAATATTATGGTCCTGAGAGAACCAGAGCTAAGATTAGTATGTATGGGAAAAGAATTGCAAGGTCAAGCTGGAAAGCCACTTGAAGCATGATTGTTCTTCGTGGCCGAAGGCAGCCACAAGAGTGGCTGTATGATGTGTGTGCAGATAAGTAGCATCTTCCTGGCTGGATAGCTCAGATCCAGGGTTGGTAGAGAGTCTGTATATAGGTATGGAGTAATAAAGTTACAAGAGAATTCTTCCTGGACAAAACTCTGTCCCACTTGAATTCATTCATCAAAAATGATGCTGAGTGAGGGATTTTTTTCCACCGGTGTCCGTGTCAGAGAGGTTGGAATTAGATCTTTAAGGTCCCTTCCAACCCAAACCATTGTGTGAGTCTGTGATTCTATTTTGTGTCAGTAAGAAAAGGAAGTTCATCTGATATTTACCGAGCCATCAGTTACAGTGCTGGAGTTGATACCCTGCTGACTTAGAAAGGGCCTATTTTATTTCATTTAATACTTGAGTCCTAAAGCGAGAGCTCCTTTCAGGATATACAAAATAACTGAAGGCTACATTCAATGATGCTGATTGGTATTGTATTAAATTATCCAGTTATGCTAAGGTGCAATATAAGATGGAATTTATGTTTTAAGTCCATAAAGGTAGCCAAGAAAGTTTGCCAAAAATATAAAATATTTATAAAATGAATTTTTTTATCTAATTACAAGGTTTTTGAGAATAGTACCTTTTGTATGTGAAAGTCCATTTACATTTTGCATATAGGTATATTTCTTTATGTTTACATGTTCTATGCCTTGTGTGTTTTATTTTGCATGTTCATGTTCTTTATGATCACCTTCACTACTCATATACATTTTTCTGCCCACATATTTTAGGTAGTTGTCCACTCCCACTGTACAATTTTTCAGCATACCAATGATAATGCAGAACGAGTCACCCAAGTACCATCCATGGAATTTCTAGTTTGAGTGGTCTGACAGCTCAGCCAAAATACAAAGTATCAGCAAGTTTCACCTTTTGCATTTCAGGATTATAATGATGAAATTCGCCAGGAGCAGCTGAGAGAACTGTCGTATTTGAATGGTTCTGAGGACTCATCACGTGGACGGGGCATTCGAGGAAGAGGGATCCGTGTGCCACCTGCAGCTCCTTCAAGGTGTGGTAACTTGAGCTATTATGCTAATAGCTTTAGAAAGTATAAACAATAGTAAAAAAACATAGTTAAAAAAAAAATCACATACACATGCTAGTCAGTAAACCAAAATATTTGTCTTTTGATAACTTGTGTCATCTGTGTTGTGCCATGTTCTCTGGTCTACAGTTCACAGGCTACAGTGGATAGTATACAAGTAATAAACAACAAATGAGAGCAGATTATGAAGCCATTGAAAGGATATTTCTAGGAAAGAATATTGTTATGCTAGCAAGGTACCAGTACGGTCAGTAGCATAAAATCGTTGGCCAAAAAATAGTATAGTCTGAGAAGACTACATAATCTGAATGGAACTTTATTTGCCAAATAATTACTTTTTTATACATATTACAGTTCGGTGATTGTGTAAGTCTAAAATTGGCTACTGAAACTTGTAGTAAAGTAGTGAACATCACAAGCTAGTGCTCTGTGTTTGGTTATCTCAGCAGGGAAAGAGCCACAGCTCTGGATCTGGGTGTCACACACGGTTATACCTGGCACTCTCGATCTTCAGAAAGGGCAGCACATTTGGGAGCATGCTGCTCTGAAACAAAACCCATCCAGACTGCTTCCCTGATATACTCCACTTCTAATTCATTATATGGTATAGTTACAAGAGCCTTTTTGTAAACAGTAACAGCTTCTTCTGACTTACTAATTAATACAGTGAGGCAGGTATGGCATAAATAGCCAGAAGGACACTAAAACTCTTTCCCTGCTTGTTTATATGCTCTATTCTCTCTGTGCAGTAGGGGAAAGCAGAATCCCATGCTGCCTTTCCTTTGTGCTGAACTAAATTAGATAGGAAGGAAAGTTACTGCTCTCCTTTTATACTCTTCCTCTACTTTGCCTTGCAAGTTTCTGCCGTCCTGCAACATCTTCTGCCAATCTGTTTTTCCCGCCCCCTAATAAACATGAGAATGAGAGTGATGGCTGCTCTTGTAAAGTAGTTTGAGAGCAACAGAAAAAGTTCCTCATTTTCTTCATTCTCTAGAACTACTTTAGCATAATTCTGCAACTCTGTGAATTAGAATGATTCAGAATTTGACTAGTACAAGCAACAAGAGGATCAGGTATAAAAGGCACTGGGTGGCTTAAAAATAATGCCTTTCCATAATAGGAGTTCTGACCAAGGTATTGCCTAAAAGCGCTAGACACTGTAACTGCCAAAATCCCACAGTTATATGATGCTTTAAATAGTAGAATGTAAGAGCCTTTAAAATGGGGTAGCATGGACATGTCCTCTCTTGCCGTACACGTCAGAGTGATCATTCCTGTTTGCTCCCCACAGGGGTCGTGGGGGTGCAATTCCTCCACCCCTGCCTGGACGAGGTGCCCAAGCACCCAGAGGAGCGCCAGTGACCCGTGGAGCCCTCCCTGTGCCACCAGTGGCAAGGGGCGTTCCCACCCCTCGAGCCAGGGGCGCCCCGTCTGTCCCGGGTTACAGACCACCCCCGCCACCTGCACACGAGGCCTACGAGGACTATGTAAGTAACTGCTTTCATTCAGAACGTGTGTGAGGCAAGCTCTGTGATAAACATCAAGTACTGCTGAGATTAAATACTTCAGACCAATAATTCCTCTGTCTCTAGTGCTTACCTCTTGCAGTTGAACAACAGTCTGGGCAATGCAATATGTCTGCAATCTTGTGCTTGGTGATATGAGTTTGTAGATCTGTTTACAGCTTAGTTTTGGATACAAGAGATCATGCCGGGTAGTTCTCAGGGTGTTACAAAAGAGCAATACAGATATAAAATTTATATTTTGTACTAAAAGTCAGTTGTTACTGTAGGCAAGTTCCTAGGAATAGCAAATTATATCCTTTGTGAGAAAATGGGGGTGGGATGTTCTTCCAAATCCTTTTTATTACATATTTTTATTCAACATTGTTTTACAGATACACAACAAATAGAAATTCAGGTAGTTTTTATGAAAGCTGATACAATGGTGCATCTTTAGCAAGGAGCAGTACTGTCACCTTATCTTATAAGGTGTTAAAAATAATTGTACTGTACACATCAAAGCTTTCAAATCATCCTCATGAATGTTTCTACCTGGAACTATCACCATAACAACAGATATCCCAATAGAGGAGAAAGTACTATCAAATAGCATGTCTGAATTTTTCCAGCTATGTCAAGTCCAAGAGTAAGATGAACATCCCATCTATCCTGTCTCTAGGAGAAGACGCAGTTTTATTCAATTAATGGTTCTCCTAGTACAGAAGAAAGGAAAATGAAACAGAAATTAATCTTTGTTATTAAAGCTTTACTCAACCATGTGTATTTGTAGCATAGAGATTAGATCATGGCCATTTCAAAACAGGGATGCACATTCTGTTGATGCCAAGAGTCACAACTCAGCAAGAGCAGCAAAAAAGGAGGCGGAAAAAGTCACTCTGGTATTATTTACCTCAACACAGTTTCCATCATTAAATGAGATAGAAGTCCTGCTAAGAAAAAGACTTTCAAAAGTATACCCTTCCTTGATAGACAGTATATTATTATCTGTTAGTATCGAAATGTATGAGACCTTCCTTTCTGTGCAGATACACATACTTTCCTAATCCATGAGTGAAAAATGTCAAAACAGAACCCTTGTAATGTAAAATTAAGCTTATAAATGGAGTATTTTTTTTTCTTTTACAGTATTAGTAGATGTCCTAGAGTATTAAGCAGTTGTTAGGGAACATTTCTTACACTTTTCCTGGGTGGTAAATATATGGAAAGCAAGAGGAAAAATTAAGGCAGGATTGTCAAGGTTAGGAGGGCATTCAGCCAGTTCGATATTATTTTGAAATGCTAACACTCTTAGAATTACAAAATATTCACACAATTTAAAGAGTCATTTTAGTTTATAATACATTAATCAAATAAAACCAAGCAAATGTGTTTGTGTTTCTATTTCCCCTTCTTAGATAGCCACAAAACACATACTGCCTTATAGGACAAATTCACATGTTTTTGAGATCCTTTCATCTCCTGTGTCCTTTTAACATCTATATTCAATGTCTAGGAATATATGGGTTGCTATCATGCACCAGTTTGCAATGAAAATCTCTTTTCATTTTGTAAAAGTTTTTAAATGCAATCTAAATCATTTTGGTGTCTTATGGACTGAGATAATTAAAACTCCGATGCTGTGCAGGTACAAGGAAAAGTTCATGGTCATATATCTATATATGATTTGTAAATTATGTTTTAAGAGAAAGTGGTTTTATTTTGACAGGAAGTAATCAACACAGTTTTTCTTCCCAGATAGATCATATAATAAATCATATGTCTGACTGGATACTAAAAGCAAGTGGATCTATTTGTTGACCAGCAACAAATGTTGTGTGTAACTGTTGTTCTTTCACACTTAATCCTACAGATGAAAAACTAATTTGTAATGAACGATTTATCCAATTTACTTTGTATTCTGCTTCTAGGGAACCCACAAGTGTATTATAATATCTTTATGTGTTTATGTTTTTAATTTTTGGCTACAGTCTTTCACACCATTTTTTGCTTAATATATGCGAGTTTGATTAGTTATACGCATGAATACTATGTCATTGATTGTGAGTATCCATATTCTTCATTTTTCTTTGCTCTAATGAAATATAGTTGTTTAAATGTGGAGCTGAAAGTGAACTCAATAAATAGAATAGAATGACTACAGCAGATTTTTTAAAATGTTTGAACAGCTCTTCCTGAGAAGAAATCTTTATCTACTTGCTGAGCACTACTAATCAGATATTGTATTGGCTGTTTGAGCTTGAAACATCTAACTGTTCAAATCAGTTTGGATAACCATTAAAAGTTTAGATTATCCAATATATAAATATTTTGAGGTTTCCTGAGGCCTTTCTGAGAGTCCATAAAAGCAAATGTCTAACGAAAAGTAAAGTCCTGTCATTGTGGTGAATATATTCATGTTCAACATTTTGAATGTCAGGCCTAAGTGGAGGGAAAATTATTTGGAACAACTTTCAGAAAAGAAGAGGGCTTGAGAGGGAAGGGGAAGTGACACACCTCATGCCTTTTTCTTTACTTGCTTTTGAAACTTGCTTTTCATTGTGTGTAGCCTAGAGAGTATCTTAGAGGAACTTCAAAAGATTACCCACAGAAAGAGAAGGTACTGACATTAGAAGATTTATGCAAAAGGGAAAAACCAGTTACTATGTGAACCTTCATCATTTTACAGTTCATTGATGTGAATTTGGATGGAGAGTGTAACTGACAGCAACTATACAACCTTCTTGGATCAAAAGGGGTGGTCCTGGGTTTGTGACCTGGTGTTGTGCTTTAACCCCAGCTAAAAAATAAGCCCCACACAGTTGCTTACTCCCCCCGGTGGGATCAGGAAGAGAATCAGAAGTGTAAAAGTGGGAAAACTCATGGACTGAGACAAGACAGCTGTAGTGGGTTGACCCTGGCTGGATGTCAGACACCCATCAAAGCTACTCTTATCACTCTTCTACACAAGCGGACAGGGGAGAGAAAATATAACTTAAGGTTCATGAGTTAAGGGCTGGGAAAGGTCACTCCCTGGTTACTGTCATGGGCAAAATAGACTCAACTTGGGGATATTACTTGAATTTATTACCAACAAAGTCAGAGGAGGATAATGAGAAGTAAAATAAGTGTTAAAAAACACCTTCCCCCCACCACTCCCTCTGTCCCAAGCTCTATCTCCTCCCCCCACCACAGTGGTGCAGGGAGACAGGGAATGGTGCTTATAGTGATCAGTTCATTGCACGTTGTTCCTGCCACTGCTCAGGAAGAAGAGTCCTTCCCCTGCTCCAGCATGGGATCCCTATTAGAGGAGGCAGTCCTCCACAAACTTCTTTGTGGATGACAATGCACTGGAACGGATTGCCCAGAGATATTGTGGAGTCTCCCTCACTGGAGATATTCAAGAACCATCTGGACACAATCTTGTGCCATGTGTTCTTGCATGACCCCACTTGAGCAGGGAGGTTGGCCTAGATGATCCATTTAGTCCCTTTCAGCCTGACCCATTTTATGATTATGTGATTCTGTGATTTGTTTGGACATCTGCTCAAATATAGTAAGGAAAGTTAACACTGGTATTATCGTTACAGACTGGGGAGAGACTTCAGCAGTCTTCTCTTGAGAAGAATAAGCATTTTTAAAGGCTAAGGTCTTGGCAACTTTCAAAACAGGCAATAGGCATGACAGGTTGAGATTCATGATTAATACAGAAGTGGAGAGTACTTGAGTAGATCTTCTGCGATTGAGGCAATAAATAATGGAATCGTAGAATCATAGAATGGTTTGGGTTGGAAGGGACCTACCAGATAATCTAGTTGCAACCCTGCTGCCATGGGCAGGGACACCTTTTCACTAGACCAGGTTGCTCAAAGCCCCATCCAGCCTGGCCTTGAACTTGTAGGGATGGGGCAACTTTCCTGGGCAAAGCCAGTGTTCCATACAGTATATTTTAATCAGAGTGTCCAGACTTTTCCACTCGGGATTAAAGCTAAATATTTGAAGGGTGCTTAACCTAGATCTAAGCCAAAAACACTGTTGATTTCAGATCCTTTTTTGGACTGCATTTGACTCTGGATCTGTATTTGTTCCTTCTGAATCAGAAGCTACTAATGAGTTGTGCAGTGTTATTGGTTTTTTACATTTTTCTAAGAGCTGCGGTGAGCCTTGCTAAAGGGTCTAATGTGGGTCTTGAAGTGACTTATCACTTGTTCCCTTAGACCAGATGCAAAGAGTTACCAAAACAGAACACATTTGTGACTAAAATGCACATTGTTTTTTTATTTTACCTCCACTTGCATTTTTACTCCTGGATAAGAAAGGAAACTTTTGCACAGAAAGCCACTAATTTTAATATGAATGCTTAGATGAGCTTCTTGCATTTACAAAGAAATATATAATTTGTTTGCAAGAAATAAGCCAGTCTAACAAGACCCTGTGAAGCTGATACAGCTCTTGGGTCTAGGACAGCCAGATTAAAGAACAATTTTAAAAGCAAATATTCTCTCTCGCCTCTCATTTCACTGATCAAACCAGCCAAACACAGCTTCTTGTTATCTTCTGGAATAAGAGCAATGTTTTTAAAAAGTCACTGGAAAAGAACCACACAATAAGATAGATTGTGCTTTTAATGTCGTGTTGTTCTTCCTCTCACTTCAAGCTGTTTAAAACAAAAGCAAATGTCACATTCAACTATTTATTCTAAGATCAATGGTTATTTACATTTTTCAATAGTTTTCAAACAAACCGAAACAACTATGCTCATGCCTATTTAGTACCAACCTAGACAATTAAAAGACTGACAATGGGAGGCGTTTTGTCACACTTTAAGATTTTTAAAATATATAATCAACATTTATATGTGACTGCAATCCCCAAAATTGCAGTTGTGGAGGCTTTGTTTTATATTTGAAATGGGAATTCTTGGGCTATTAGATCCGTTCTACCACTTCTAAATGTAGATGGAAACTGCGTATACAGACCTGCACTTCCTCTTCATTGCATATTTGTGCCTGTGTTACTACTGCTTTCATGAGTATGTTAAAGTGAGCAACTGGTGCTGGATTCTGCTACTTTTGAGGCCCATTCCTATAATCACAGTAGGATATTGTCAATGATAGTGGGGCCTGGACAACTAAGAAGAGTTGTTCCAAACCTTAAAATAGTGAAATATATTGGATATAATGGTAGGTAACAGGGAAAAAAAATATATATATACTAATATCTAAATAGATATTTCTAAGTTTTAAGATGTACCACTTATTAATTTCTGTGCCTCTTTGGGGTGAGAAGAAAAAAATCAATGAAGAATGTACTGAAACTAAAGAGCATTAGAATAAAGCTGGAATTACAGACATGGGAATCTGCATGGCTGAACAACATATTGATTAAATATGATTGATTACCTATTTATGCCCAAGGCATTTAGAAAAAGAGCTAATCTCCATTCAGCTTGCATCTGCTGTGACTTGAAAAATCAAATTTTATTTTCAGTATAATAGCGATAAACAGGATAATGTTTATATTATCTGATAGACCCTATTGAGGTTTAGGAGGAAGCTGTGAATGGCGGTCTGGTGAAGGTAGAGTGGATTTATTCAGATTTTGGAGGATTTGGTCTGTTAAAAATAGAAATATATATAGGAAAAAATCCAGCAACATAAATACAGAGTTAAAGTAAAGGCAACTTTTTCATGTTTTTCTAAGAGCGAAATCCAGAGTCAGCACTAAATCTTCAGTATCTGGGAACCTGCAGTTCTAGAGTTTTTTGCTTACCTGTGCAAACCGTATTTTGGATCTTATTCTTAAAGATGTTAATCTGAATAAATAAGTCTTGCTTCGTGAAACCAGAGGAACTGTCCTGAGAGCAATGAAGCAATAAATGTGAACACTGCTTTCAAACTCATCACTGCTATGAATTTCTCACAAACTGACAATGTGCTCTAAAGCAGACTTTATTGTATTTTCTTGATTTGATTTGTTTTGATCTGATTTTCATAATCATTGCTATACAATGGGCTAAACGTCACTAACAAAATACATAAAACTCTAACATCTTATTATAAATGTTGCAGAAAGATTTTGTGCAGGATAAATTCTTCTGTCATCCCCTGCAAGGTGTCCTTGCTTGGCAAAAATAATTCTCTCGTTGACGTTAGTTACCAAGTTTTCAGTTCAAAATTGTTTTCTATTCCAGACAGAGTATAAAAGAAAATGCTGATGCAGCTATACATGTTTTAGTATTATACACGATGTTCGTACAAGTACAATCTAATAAATATTTATATTTGTTATATAGAGATCTAAGTGAAGGGCATCTCTCAACTGATGATCCAGCCTGCATATGGTCCTTAAATATTCATAGTGTATGCAGTTATATTCTTAAGTTCCTACATAAAAAATATATGGAGTGTTTCCATAGAGCCAAATTTGTCTGCATCATGCAGTGCAGCATTTGATCATTAAACAAATGTGATTTTTCAGGAGCCTGATCCCAAAAATACTTGTCTGCTGTCACTTGGATCGCTCACAAGTTGCCACTTGGCTATTTATCTGATAGAGGACAGTCTTGGTTGGTACAAAATAACCCTATAGGCATTTGCTGGCTAAACATTATCATGTGACTGTATCTCCACCCATGTTATCCTTTTTTTTTTTGTGTGTGTGTGTGTGTGTGTTAACTAACTCATATATCAAGACTTGGGACAAGTCCAATTTCATTAGAGATCTTGAGAGTGTGAGTTCAGCTCAGATGGAAGCCTTGGGTTTTCTCTTTCACTTCTCGAAGTTTCTTAACCACATTTAGTCTACCAAGGAACTAAAAAGGTAATAATTTTAGGCTACAAGGTTCATCAGTTCCCAGGGATACAGACATGTAGGCACTCAGTGATAAGACTGGTTAGCACAGAGACTTCAGCTGTGCCAATTACAGAAGCCTTAGGCTCTGTTTTGGAAAAGCTTGGGGTAATAAGATGCCATGGTACTTGACATCATCACACCAGCCTTGCCTCCAGCATACCAGTCATACTTGTGTTTTTCAGTCTAGCCCTTTGATGAACTCAAGTTAGTGACTTTTTGTTATAGCAGATATAGAGTGCTCTTTATGTCAGTAGATTTCATGTACAGATGATAGAGAACTTCCAGGTTTTGTATTATCGTTATTTATTAAGAATTTTCATTTGAACCTGATTAATGTAGTAAAATGAACAGTTTCGTGTTAATTGAGAACTTTTATAGTTTGTCCCAAAATACTGTTTTAGGTTTACAGGAACTTTAAGGATATGTATTTAAAAATTACTTCCTGTTGTAGAAATCTTTCGTCAGAATTCATCTATGTTCTTCTCTGGTACATTTGTGACATTGGTATATGCAAAAAATACTTCTGCATGAAACTTCAGAGATACATATTTAACAGTTGCAATTAAAATACAATATAAATATTAGAGCATGGTTCAGTTTCATTCACTGGCTGATGGGCCTTTTTGCCAGTTGCCTATATCCATATGCTTATTGCTTACTCTGGATAATTTAAGAAGAGGATATGTATTTGGTAAAATAAAATGTCTGAAAAGTAGTCTTACATGCCTGTAATCCTTCTTCTCTTATTGTGTTCATTAGATGTGCAACTCTGAATTTCAGTCATGCATAGGAAGAAAAGGTTTGTGTTAGATGAATTATCTCACGTGTTGGGCACAGAAGCACCGGTCCAGAAACAAGGCTGTTCTTTTTAGGTAGTTAAGGAAGGCTCAAATATACATGTGAGCCTATATTTTCATGCACCTAGGAACATATATATAGCCTGTGTGTATATGGTTATAGACAAGCTGACTTGAGCTGTGCCTTGGATATAGCATATCTGCAGACACATGGCAGCAATTGCTTCCCCAGAGGCAGCATGTGTGTCCTGTTATCTATTGCTCTTGGAAGGAGGAGGTTTATGACTCTCCAGCTGTCTTAGTATTTCCAGTAAATCTTTGCTTGGGTATAGAGATACAGCTTACGTTCTGTTACTGATATGCATATAGATTATTATCTGTAGCTACATCACATGAAAATATGGTCCGTTTCTTCCAGCCCATCTGTTTATAACGACCTGGTACTGCACAGAGCTCCTCTGCAGCCAACAAGGTGCATAAGTAACTGTGTAAGGAATCAGTCTGACGGATCAGAGAAATAAAATATAAAGCATATATTGTCTTTCCTAATAATACAATGTTGGGGAAAATGTAAATATAGAAAGGAAAACGATACTAGCAAGTATCTTAAAGGAATAAGTTAAAAGAATAGTTTTACTTGTGCAATCAGATGGCCTCGGTGAAGTATACTTTTCCTTTTGGTTAGGGTTCGAGTTAGGGTTGCTATTCATATGAATACCACTGTCAAATAGAGAGGTCAATGTAGTTCTCAAATATGTTAATTTTTAAAATAATCTGGTCAGTTACATTTTATCAAAGGTGCAGACAATGTACCTCTTTAAACTGTAGCAGAAATGCTGTAAAAATTATTCTTGTTATGAAAGACAGTACCTTGAGTTTGACCTACGGGGCTCTAAGAGAGTGCAGCAATCACTAGAAGAGGGAGATGCAGTATAATAGCTCCAGGACAATAAAGTAGAAGACTAGAGATGAAGAATTTTCTTTTGCCATACAGACCTATTTTTTTCCTGATGAAATGATGGTTACCTGCATTTTAATAGCTTCTACAATCTTTTTAAGTGCTGTTACTCACAGACAGCTAATAGCTCTCTTTGACTACTTGCTGTTGTTCTGTAGCTCTTGTTATGGTGTAAAAATCTGTGGAGTGCCACATCTGAAATCATAAAGAGTGCAATATTTTTTTTCAGTGAAATTATATAAGTAAATACTTCATTTAAATTAGGATCATAAGAACACATTATTATCCCAAGGCCACAAACATGCCCCTGTACTACCTTATGCAATGACATAAAACTGCGTTTAAATATCTCTTAAAATCAGTATATCTGTTCAAGTGTAGTACATAACATTACATATCAGTCCCTAACAAGGTGCTTTAGCTGTAGCCTTGGTGTTCACACTGTCCTCCAACTCTTTCTGGGCCAATTAGTGAGTTTCTGTATTGGAAATATTAACAAACCATTAGATGATATACTAACACAAATTCTTTTGATCACAGAATGTCTGTCAGGTGCGAATTATTTAAGTCTGAGTGGGGACACAGCAACTTAAAGGTTAGAAACCCCATATTCTGTTATCTTTTATTTGCACCTTCCAGTCCCTGATTAGTGTCTAACTGTACAGCCTTGCAACTTCTGACATCCAAATTTTTAGAAAGCTGAAGTGAAAAAAAACCCAACAGATATTCCAAAAGTGAGTCTTATTTGGGGGCAATATATAAAATACTATACTGAAGTATTTTAATATTTTAGTTTCTTTTGCTATGTATTAGAATCACAGGATCACACAGGTTTTTCCAGTTTCTTTTCTTAGTTGTTTGTTTGGGTTTTTTGCTCTGCAAAAAATCTCAAAAAATTACGTTATTAACACTACTTACTAATCTTTCTGAGGGCTAAACTGTAAAATGAGCAAGTTTTGAACTTCGCACATTTGGGTATTTTATAAATAAATTGTCAAAGTGTGATGCTGTACCATTTTGTTCAACATTGGATCTCTACAATCATGTGTAGCCCATGCACTTATATTTATCAGGACTTCAGAGGGTTATACCAATCCTCACTCATGCTGCAGCTGGGAGTTCTCTATAATGTTCTTAAAAGAAAAGACTTTGAAATTCAAACTGTATTTCTTTCCATTTTACCAACCAGTTGCCATCAATCATTCTACTTTTTGGACAAAAAGTGCTTGCACAATATAGCTGACATGCAGAATTAAAATGTATGCTTGTTTCTTTTAAAACAAATCTTATTTTAAGAATAGATCATTCCCTTTCTATTACCTGTTAGCATGTCATTGCAAAAAGTGGCTTCAGAACCAGGTTTGATTTGCTTTGCTTTGCTTTTCTTGCCAAAATTGTTAAGATATGTGAAAACTTAACAGGTTATTTTAATTTTATTTAGCTATAAACAACAATAAAAGAATAAATGTATATAAATGAAAATTAATTTTGGAAATTGGGATTTCCAAGTATTGTGATGAAACTGCATCAGTTACCTAGATGGTATGCAAATAAAGAAAAAGTATTATAAACAAATAAAAGTAAATCGAGTTTGTGTAAATCAGGCTGTAGAGGAGATGCAGAAGGGACCTGTGTTTCATTGCAAGTTGAATTTTGCCAAATTTAAATGTGGACACTGCAGCTCAGAGAAAAAAGAAAAAAAAAAAAACAGAGAATCACTGAAACGCAATTGTTGAGCCTGAGTGCATCTACCAAATAAATTAGAAGCAACAAAACTTTGGTCATTTTTCACTTTTCTTTGTTAGCCATTTCACTTTCTTGCAAGGCCACCCTTCATGCAAATACCCTAAACAAATAAATGGAAAAAGCCATTTGGATCTTTTCTAATTTATTACTCTTGAGGTGCCTATTATACGTTGCCATTTTGGAAAAAGCATCAGAAGTGGCTTGTATGTGCTAAACATAACATAAGCAGGGGGAAAAAAAGTAATTTTCATTGAGTTTTATTTATTTCACTCAGGTTTCAATAATATACACCCATTAAGCAGTAGAAACCTAATAGAAAAGTCATCTTAGTCTGTAGAACAGATGCATTTTCTATTTACTTGAAATGCATGTCTGTAGCTTAAATTACATAATAAAGTAGAAAACAAATTAAAGGAAGGGAACAGTGCTCAAAATATGAAAAAACATTGAGAATTTGGGGTTCATATTGGGCAGTGAAATCTTCAACTACTAAGAGTAGTAACAAGAATTCATATTTAGAATGTTGGAATATTCAGGATTTGCCCCAGACTTGAGCTTCCTCATATTTCAGTCAATACCACAACAGCCCACTAAATGAGTCATTACAACTGTAGGGAAAAAAAGGGGGTTCTTTACTGGTCAGTTTGGCATATTTCTCTAATACTGGCAAAGAATAGAGGTCATTTATATGAGAAACACTTGCTCCCGAAACACTTAGTATTCCATGCAGACTTATTATGCAGTATTATCAAATCACATTAGATTGCATAAACTTTTCTGCAGTGTAATGAAGTGGAAAAAAAATTTACAGATGCAGCACATCAGATTAGTTTCAGAAGATAAGTATTTATATCTTGCAAGCAATGACATATGCTGAAAGCAATACTCCCTCCAGCTTGCAAGGCAGAACTGTTTTATCCTGAGAATTATTCTGTTTCCTATAACTGTAGCAAACAGATATTTCAGGAAGGAAACAGTTGCAAGACTATCTCTGCTTGGTTTTGTAGCCATGGAAATTATATATTCACTGATAATTAAAGTGTTTGGAAAGAGAATTGGCAAGAATAAAATAAAACTCCAGATTGTACAGTTTTCTAGCATCTAAAAGGAAATTGCTAGAATATATCTTAAAATGGCAGTGGACCAGCTTTTTTATTCTGGATTTGAATTGGTACAAGTGCACTGAATCAAATTTAGACAAGAAGAAGAATCTGCATGAAAACTTGCAGCAAGAAGGGAAGAGAGATATGAGGGAGCAATAAAAGCAAGATAAAGAAAGCAGATTATGAAAGCAAGCAAGGGCAGAAAACTTGAATTTTCAAAGAAACATGTAAAGACGGTATTGAAATAAAGGAATTAAGTCTAGGGAAAGACCAAAGTATTTGGAACAGTGGAATAACATACCTCAGTGAGAGAGAGATTAAAAGCCCAGCTGAGAGAATGAGAGCAAAGCAACAAACCCTGCAATGCTTGTGCTGAGGGACAAGGATTGCTCATAAAGAGGAGAAAAGAATGAAAGTAGTGGAGTGGAGGAGAGATGGGAGAAGAGCATGGGAGAAGATATTGTGAATATAGAAAAATAAGAAATGACAGACATGGAAAGACCCTAAATTCTTTCAATTCTTAATAAAATTCACCGGGCACCTAAGGATGTAGCATGTTGGAGAATTATACCTGAAGAAGGGGGATTTTGTTATTGTATCTGATTCTCCCCTTTCATTCTCCATGGTTTCTGGTAGAGTCTTCTTGCATTGTTGCCTTGTCAGTCTAGGACAGGTCAGGACTGACCATCTACTCTTCAGTTCTCTGCAGTGTCCTGCAGTTTCTCACATCGTGCCCCCATTAGCTTAACCACAGGACAGAACTGGCCATCTGTACATGTACTGTGAGACGTATTCATAGCTGAGCAAGACCGGGCAGTTGTCGATAACAGATAATACCTGTCACCAGTCCTCTGAATGTGTATTTCTGAAATATATGAAGCTTGATGGTTCAATCTTCCCGATGCATTGAGGAAAGTCTGCTAACAGCCAATGCCTTGCCAGATTAGGTATTATATGCCTGAAAAATTTAAGCCATGGTGTATTAGGAGGTTGTATCTGTTTCACATCAGTAAATGGCGGCAAAATCCCAAGTTGCATTTTTCTCAAAATTTAAAAATAAACAGACCTTCACCCTACACGTGATATATATTTCTATTATTAGAAACACCATGAAATTCTTGCTCTAGAGGTGTATATCTCTTGGGCTGAGGACAGTATTTTGTCTATGATTATTAACAAATAATTGTTCATTCAGCTTCAAAAATTTTGGATTATTTTCCTGAAATATTTTAGTAGGCCATTCTTTTTTCCACTAGTCCCATCTTCTCTCAAATTTTAAAAATACATCCTTTTCTGAGATTATAATTTATGATGTTAACAGGAATGAGATGCTCACTTTTTAACTTGTCACCAGGCAACAGTTTAGATTACACTTTCATTTAAACCAATTTGGGTATGACTATTTTGAGTAGCCAGAATTAGTTCTTTCTCAAAACCTTCCAGTTTCATCAAAAACTTGACTTCTCTTGGGCTCAAACTGTAGCCACTATCTTACGAATTGTTGGGCCTGGCTGAAGTAAGGCTTATTAAAAAGACATCAATCACGTACTTAAAACTGAAAAATAAAATAAAATATGAAATAGTATAGGTTGGTTTTCAGATATTTTTCTCTGGTACAAGGAAGTGCAATGCATGAACCTACTTGCTTGCTTTTGTTTTCAACTCTGTGAAGGTGCTTGGTGAGATTTGGAAATATCCGTTGGTGCTTGTCGCATGAATTATCCGTATTTCCTGGCCTTTGTACTTAACGTCCCAAATGTATTCACTATGCACCAACCATTCATGTGGAATTTATTGGTCTATTATAAAATCTTGAAAACTTCATGTGCACTGTCTGGTTTTCATTTATCAAGTGTGCCATCCTCCCACTTTGAACACTAACCATCTTAATGTTAAATGTTTTTTGCCTTGTTTTTCAAACCAATATCCAAGATCAATTTATGACTCTACTGTGGGAGGTGACTTGCAAAAACTTATTGGATTTTATGACATCTTAATTTATGTAAGTGGCACAAATATTATCTTGACTATTCAATTTCTGCTAGGGAGGTATAATGCAGACACGAAAATGCAAATGGAAGAATCTAAAGAATAAAACAAAGCTAGCTTAGTAAGATTCAAGACAGGACAAGAAAGGTTGTAAACATCTTCCTCCTTCCCAAACAGTTCTAGTATTAGTGATCACAAAATCCCCAGGCATACAAGCAACCTTTGCAATGCTTTGAACAATTAACAATTTTATTCAGGTCTTTTATGTGCAATTTAGCTCTTGAAGCATCACTTATTGCTAGGAGCACTTTACTCCTACTAACATCTCCCTTTTTTTCCCGTTAAATATACCAATCAGCAGTAAGACTGACAGAATAAAATAGCAGTAGAAAAAGGTAAGTGGGGACTTACCTGCCATTCTGCTGGGCTCTTTTTTAACACTTGCTTTCCATAGTAAATCTTTTCATTTGAACTTGCAAATCCTGTTTGAATGTGTTTGCATGTGTTTACATTTGGGAGCCTGTGAGCCAGTAGAATGTTCTGTCTGTCCTTTGAGTCATTTGGAGCCTATGGCAGTATTAATTCATTCATTACATTCATTAGGCCTCATCTGAATGTATGCAGTATTTAAGGAAGGTAGTGACTAATACTCTAAAATATGTATTCATGGAGGTATTCAGTCATTGAAATACCATTGAGCGGTCCGCTGCATTTCTGATAGGGGTCTGCTGTTGTTAAACTGATGACAGTAATGTGTTGCAAGTACCAGCTGATAGAGTGTGCTGGGATGAAGACTAGGTTGTTCCATACATAATCAGCACTATAGTAATCTGCTAGACTGAAGACTTAGTGAGTACATTTTTATTACTGGAGAAAAAAGGATTATGTTCAGAACTGGACCTTGACGAATTTCAGGAGGGGGCAGAGTGAGGAATTGGTAGTTCTGATTGTGTTTTGTGTAGGTGTAAGGATGAAGGCAACATTTTTGTGGAACGGAGGGAATACATATAAATACTGAGAGAAGTTGAGAGTCCATTTCTTGTGCAAGAAATTAACTGCATTTCAAGTGATTATTTAAACTAGCAAGTGAAGAAATGATGACATTCTTAGGATCATACAGAGACTCAATCATGACACCAGTAATATCAGAATAATTCCCGAGAAAGTCTGGCATTAACAAGGAAACAAATAAGGTCACAGAGGCATATTTCAGAAGATGTGAGAGCTGTCTGGTACAGAGTATAGTCAGAAGAGAATCCTGGCCAGTAATGACGGTGATCAAAGCTGTGCTTTACACTATAATTTTTTCTTCTGAAAAATGTCTAATCATGTCATCTTTAAAGAGGTTGTTTATTTTCAAATAGTTAGGGCTAACTCAGTGTCCAGACATTTTTAATTTCAATGTAACACCAAAATGTAAAAGCCTCAAATTAAATCTCTACCTTAGATGAAATGTCATTCCACAAGTTATCATTAATTTAAGAACATGTTGTTTTCACAGAAAGGTGCTGTTTCTCAGGATTATCCAAAAAATGAAACTAGGCATGCTGTCACAGTATTTTTCATTATTGCTAATTTAAAAAAGATTGTGTTAAGTTTTCACTGGTTTAATTTCCTTTACTGCAGTAAAGCAAAGGGACAGATTTACAGGTTGGTTTTTTTCTCTTCTGCAGAAGATTTGCGTTCTGTCCTTAATTTCTGTAAGACAACTGGAAGGTATCCAGACTATAGCTTAAATTGCATTTCCAGTCATTTTGGTTTAGCTCTTCATTTTTAAACTGAAGTCCCTAAATTATATACCAAATGCCTTTAAATTAAGAAAGTGCAATGAAAAATTCCCCTTATTCAAAACATACCCACTGTATCTGGATAAGTCCAAGTTTTTTTTCTAGTACCTGCTACTTCCTCATCAGTATAAAAAGGAAAGTGTATGTGCATGTTTTATTGGAGGACAGTGCATGATTGTAGGGTTATCCCTCAGTGATTTAGATCTGACTTGCTGTTATTTAAATCAGGCTTTGAAGGCTTCAGTTCTAGAGGAACTTTTCATGTCTTTAAGCCTTTAGATTTTTCCTCTCTTTTCTGGAAGTGGTTACAAAGAAGAGTACAGTCTGGGGCTGGAGACCCTGGTTCTTGGGTTGATTTAGGCAGGGCGTTTCAGTTCTCACTATCCCCACTGAGTCTATGCAGATCATCAAAGATGATGTTAAAACAGAGCACATACACTATTAAGAAACTAAGAACAGATAGCCTGGTAGAGACAATCAGAGCATTAATTTGGGTTTACGTGGGGACTTCTCACACACACAACAAGGATCCAGAGGACCACATTGGGATAGTGTGCATTATCACATGATGCAGAACAATATTTGGTTAGAGTGGGAGTAATATTTAGTATGCTGCAACAAAAATACGCAAGTACTTGGTTAAAACAGACAAAAATTAAACTAAGGCATCTTGGTTTGGATTGGAGGGACCTTGTCTGACCTCTTGTGTAATCAGGACCACTTTTCCAAGCGCGTTTTGAAACACGGACATAAAAACTGAAGATAATCATCTGGCGGCTTTGGAGTGATCTTTGTCTGTTATATGAAGATATAAGACCAATGTGTTAACTTATCCTCCTGTAAAATAGAAATATAGCAAATACACCCTCACCCCCACCCAGCAATTGTAACTGGGTCTTAGTGGTTGTTACCCTCCCACTTAAAAGTATGGTAAAGTCATCTGAGGTCAATACAAGCCTTGTTCTGCTGCTCAGCAGTTGCCTGGGATCACAGTCCAGCTCAGAGCACTTACAAAATGAACTACAGTTCAATCGACAAGCAGTGATGTTATTAGGATTGAGATTCTTAAACATCTTATATTTCTCAGCAGATTTGATCTGATATTTTTTCACTGTTTATGCTAAGACACATGTAACTATAACGTGTTAGGTAGGCTGAGATGTCCCTCCATTAGCAGGAAATATGTGCATACTTCCAAGGTGGATCCCCCTCAGACTCTCTGTCTGCCCACTGCCTGTCCCTGCATCCTAGTCTCCCCAGTTACTGGCATCCAGACATAAGAGCCTCTGGGATTCCAGCCCCTCTCCAGCTACTGAAGCTCCCACCTACACACAGACAGACACACTGGCCCACAGTCCCTCCAGTGATACACAGTCCACCAGTAGCTGGTGACAGATGCCTCCCTGTGATGGGAGGAGCTGGGCATGGTGATCTGAGCTGTCCCACCTGCCATCATCTCCGTGTGCTCCTTTGTTAATATGCAGAGGAGCATTTTACCACATCACTCATCAGTACATATTAGGGCAATTCAACAGACATGCTACACTTTAATTAATTTGCTTGCATGTTAAAAAACATGTTGAAAAAAAGTCTCAGGCAGCTAAGGAAAAAACAGCAGTAACCAACTTACTTTTCAATATGTGTTTTATTGGGAAAGTGAGTAGGCAATAGCTGCTACTTCCTATAAAGTATAAACTTAATAGTTATATAAAGATAAACTCATTTGGATTGTGATAGGTGGCAAAATAAGAGTTTTCTGTGGTTTAGGAGAAAGCACCAGTCTAAAAACCATTTAGGGTTAACTCTGACAAGGAAGGGAATACAACAATAATTTTAGATGTGAGAGAAGCTAGAAGCATGTAGGTTGGAGGACTTTGTTATGCAGCTTAGAGTAAAAGGACAGTTATTTTCCTCTCATAGCACTAAGAATGGAATCATAATGGCTTAGCATTGTTTAAAGCTAGTAAACTGCAACTGTAAATCAGCAAATTAGCTAATGATTGCCTCTGGGTAGTGATACATAATGAAAAACAAATGAGGAAAGGTACTCATGCATTGCACTTTGTAGCTACTGGAAAAATTAAAGTTCTATCTTCATAAAAAAACTGTTAAAGGGATGTTATGAAGGGCTGTGCCCTGGTAGTAGAACAATTACTGCTTCAAATTAGCATGTTTTTTAATAAATGCTACTGTTGTAAATCTGCAGTTCAGTACTAGCAGTTTTAAATGATTCATGCTGTAACTGAGGGGTTGTATCTACAGCGGGAAACTGTGAAACAGAATACTGTATTTCCAGCCCTTTCTAGATAGTGCTAACCTCAAGTACTACAAATGCACATAACTAAATAACCAAATAACATTGCATGGTGATATCACTATACCAATAACTTCAGTACAGAGACAGCAATGGTAAGCAAGACCTCAGAGTTTTCAAACCATAAATCGATTTATTGACATTTTTAATAAAATCGAGTAAAAATGCAATCATAACTAAACCGTAACATTTTGATCTCATGACTCCACACCCTCAGGCTTCTGCATGAGGAGTGTAAGGGGTTCCTGAAACACTTGCTCAGTGGTTCTTCTCTTCTTTGTGTTCAGCATCTTGGTATTGTGTTTTTGCTTCCAAGTTGCATTATTTTTAGTAAGTTGGCTATATTTGTCTGTGTTATAAGTAAAAGTTGTTTCTCTTTGCTGTTGAACATTTTCCCAGAGAAATTCTGCAACTGAGGTGCCTTGTATCTTTTCTTTCACAACATGTCTAACAACATTTTTTCACTTTGTCATGTCTACTTTGTTCACAGTATACAATGCACACTAATCAACAGTCTGATCAAATTTACATCTCTTTATATCAATGTGGGATAGGTGTGTTGCTGAGCAGCTCATTCAAATAAGGTGGAGTCCACATACACATAATGATATTATTTTGGCTTGTTACTTCTACCATTAATTATTGATAGTTTCTATTGTGATAGTGACTAATATTTTTAAATGCCATAGGTATGGCTAGCTCCATGAAATTCAAAGGAGGCACTAAGGTTTCCATACAGCATATGAAGATGATCATGCTAAAACAAGACCTCTTTAGCACTTAGGAGCCCCTCCCTATAGCAAGACTTTCCTTCATTTTAGTTTCCGTAGTCTTAACTTTAGGCACCTCACCTCAACCCACACAAGAGAGCCAAGATGAAACATGTCACTCGCCCATGGAGCCAGCAGCAAGGAGTGCAGAGCACTCACACAGTGCTGTAGGTGGGACACAGAATCCCAATGTCATGCTGTACCTCTGTGATGTATTTTACATCTTGGATAGTAAGTCTAAAATCTGAATTTTTAAATAAAAAATTAATGGGAATTAGTGAAGTGGGATTCTGTCTGGAATGCATTGGACTGAGTGCTGCAGGCAAAGGATTTACCTTGTGGGTAGCGTTTGAAGTTTAACATATCAGGAAAGTAACACTAAGAGAATTCTGGTTACACCCAGAAACTTGATTTTCAGGCACCTGAAAACTTTTAGTCATGAATCATAGAATCGTAGAATCAACCAGATTGGAAAAGACCTCTGAGATCATCAAGTCCAGCCCTTGATCCAACAATGGAGTGGTTACTAGACCATGGCACTAAGTGCCACATCCAGTCTCATCTTAAAAACCTCCAGGGACAGTGAATCCACCCCCTCCCTGGACAGCCCATTCCAATGCCTGATTACTCTCTCTGTAAAAAATTTCTTCCTCATATTCAGCCTAAACCTCCCCTGACAGAGCTTAAGACCGTGCCCTCTTGTCCTACCGATAGTTGCCTGGGAGAACAGACCGACACCCACCTGGCTACAGCCTCCTTTTTCAGGGAGTTGTAGAGAGCGATGAGGTCTCCCCTGAGCCTCCTCCAGGCTAAACAACCGCAGTTCCCTCAGCTTCTCCTCACAGGACTTGTGCTCAAATCCCTTCCCCAGCCTCGTTGCTCTTCTCTGGACCTGCTCCAGCCCCTCAATATCCTTCCTGAACTGAGGGGCCCAGAATTGGACACAGTACTCCAGGTGTGGCCTCACCAGCGCTGAGTACAGGGGAAGAATCACTTCCCTGGTCCTGCTGGCCACACTGTTCCTGATACAGGCCAGGATGCCATTGGCATCCCACCTGGGCACACTGCTGGCTCATGTTCAGCTTCCTGTCAATCCAAACTCCCCGCTCTGTTTCTGCCTGGCTGCTCTCCAGCCACTCTGTGTCCAGCCTGTAGTGCTGCATGGGGTTGTTGTGGCCAAAGTGCAGGACCTGGCACTTGGCCTTGTTGAACCTCATCCCATTGGGATCAGACCATCTCTCCAGTCTGTCCAGGTCCCTCTGCAGAGCCCTCCTGCCTTCCAGCAGATCAACACGCCCCCCCAACTTTGTGTCACCTGCAAATTTGCTAATGGTACACTCAATTCCCTCATCCAGATCATCAGTAAAGATATTAAATGGGACTGGGCCCAACACTGATCCCTGTGGGACACCACTAGTGACCGGCCACCAACTGGATGCAGCACCGTTCACCACCTCTCTCTGGGCCCGGCCCTCCAGCCAGTTCTTAACCCAGCAGAGAGTGCCCCTGTCCAAGCCGTGGGCTGAAAACTTATATATTTCTGGCTTACAGAATATGTGAAAACAGCAGTTTGAGAATCTGAATTTCAGACTTGAGTAACCAAAGAAGCAGTTATGCAGACTTGTACTTCAAAGCACATTTAATCCTAAATGTCTTTAACCTAAGGAATTTTCAAATGCTATGAGTCATACTTTCAAAAAACCTTAAGTCACATGTGGAAGCTGTCAGAACAGGTCTGTTGATATAAAAGAAAAAAATAAAGACATATAGAGGCTAGGAATTAGTAATCTCATGTCAGGGGCACTTGAAAGTGGTGATGAAGGACCTAATAACACTTGTCGTTTTGTACAAAGACTCTGCAAGATCTTTTGATCAAAAGCTTACATTTCTTCTTCATTAGTGAAAACAGTCCTTTTTTCCAGCATACAGCCATTCTGCTGCTTTGCTGGCAAAATTCTGGTTTATGCACATGGGTATTTGCATAAGACAGGTTGCCATCAACAGAGATTATAAATGGTTTTGAGTTCTAATAGTACTCAAGGAATGCAAAAGTCCCTTGTGATACACTGAGAGTATAGTTATGTATCACAAAAAAATATTCATCGCAAAACATTTACGATCTTATAGACTTCATGCCAAAAAATGAACAGGGCTGAAATAAGGGAAGAAGGACTTCTGTGGGTAGAGACTACAAAAGCATATGAAGCATGTTTTTTAGTCCAAACATGGATTTGTGGAGACCACTTTGTGGTATTATATTTTCTCATTAAAAGAGAAATTGCTGCCTTTTGACATTGCACTGCAGCAGACATGCTTTGCAGACAATACATCTGTAATAATTCATAGATATGTGAAAACATTTGGTTATAGTGATGTTAGTTTACCAGTTACCACTGCTGATAGCTATATTGGCTTTGACTGAACATAATCTGAGAGAGCATAGAGCAGAGATGGGGGATTCTTTGCCAATGAAATAAATAGCTGGAGTCTGATTTCTGTTCTCACAGTATTGTAAATATGGAGCAGTGCCAGGTAGAGCATGGATTTATTACAGCTAAATTCAGAAATGAGAATTGAGACTGTTTGTGATGGTTGCATAAAATTATTTTTATTCAGACGTGAAAACAGTCCTATACTTCTTCTACTGCATATTTTTTTCCATAATGCTTATCCCTATGTACTTCCTTGGATACTGTTTTGAAACAAATAACCAGACCCTTTCTTCAGAATCATTGTCTCTCTTTATTGACTATATGTGGATTTCAGATTTCTTATTAGGCATGTAAGTAAATTAAATTCTCTTGTGCTTTTATATAATTGTCCAAACTTGCCACTTCTCAAGAAGGGGAGCACTCTTATATGCTACAGCCTTATGCAACACCACCCCAGTGCCGGGTTGCAGTGGTAACTACTGAGAGTTGCTGCTTTTGCAACTTTTATTAGTCTAAAGTACGTTGTATTGACAATATATCAATTGTCACATGGAGATGAATGTAATTATATTTTAGTCCTTCTTGGATATTTTTGTTTGGGCTTTTTGTTGTTTTTTAATAAAAACTATCTTCTCTTGGAAAAATTATGCAAAGAAGATGTTAAACTGTGTTTTTTTCTCCACAAAGAACACATTTTCTACAGAGAGCACTTTTGATGGTACATAAAAGGTGCTTTATGGTTAAAAGAGAAATTGCTGGTATTTTAACATTTTAATAAAATACAACCCCAAAGCTGTCAACTAACGAAATGTATATTGTGATTTAGTAGAGTCCTCAGAAATATGCACTGAAATGTTGCCAATAATGAAACTAAACCATTACTTTATATTAGTCTGTTCTAGAAAATGAAGAGTTGGAATACTTAACTAAGTCAAAAATAAGAACTCACGTAGAAAGGTATTGGCCAAATAATGACAATTGGAAATTAATATTGGCATGGCAGGAAGTCAAAGTGTTGATATTTGTATATTCAGAAATGCTTTTCTCCCTGTATGTAACTATGAACTCCAGTTTGTAGCACAGTATTACTGTCTTTGAAATGAGATTTCCAGATTTAAAGTTCCAAGGAGGAACAAACTTTTCTGTGGTGAGGAGACTGGAGCAGACTAACCAGTTTTATGTTCTGTAAAGATTAAATCTAAGGGGCACCTTCCTCTGCCTCTTGAGTCCTGAGAAGCCCTTGGGGACCCCTGAGTGGTGATGGAGTAGAGCAAAGAACATAGCTGAGAGTGGTCCATACAGTCATTGCAAACTGTCAAAAGTCAAACGGAGACAATGCTGCAGTAAAATTTTATCATCACTGAAGGAAATATGCCCTTTTTTTCTGTGGATTTTCACTGTATTGCTGATTTGTAATTAGGTAACTATTGCACGTTATGGGAGGAAAAAGGGGTCTTTGTCATTATCATGGTCTCCATATCTCCTGTCATTGTCATTACTGACACATATGATGTCTATCTGCAGTATTTTTATTCGTATTTCATACCTCTTATTTTTGTTTGGTAGAGCATTGTTAGCACTAGACATCCTACATGCTGAACTGTATTTTAAAAGGAATAACTATTAAATCTGAAGCTATTTATGGTGTTTAGTTTTCAGTGAATTGCTCATAGGCTTTTTAAACAGAAGATGTAGTTTAGCATTTGTTCTTTTTCCATTTAATGATTGTGTTTTTTAAAATGCCACAGGCAGTTAAGCATTAGCTTCACTATAAGAAGAAGAGTTTAAACTGAAGTTATTTTGAGGTTATATATTTTTTATAATGAAACAAATGAAAAAGAACAAACTGTAATTTTTAATTACTTGTCTAAGGTGAATACAATTAGCATAAGTCGAAGTCGGAATCCCAATTATGACAACAATTCATATACAATAAATACAGCTTATGATATAATACTTACAAATAAAATGTGTGCCTCTGCACCATTTTATTTAAATGTGCAGATGTAGGAGCTTGATTTACTGAGCTTATTTAGAGATGAGTATACTCAGAATATTAGGAAAAAAAGGCTTCAACTTCATTATGAATTCTCCTTTGTTTTATACTAAAGCCAAAAAAAAACCAGACTGTAATCAAAGTACTGTATCATTTTAATAGATGTAGGAAAAGAAGCACCCATAGATTTTGTTACAGAAAAAGTATGAAAATTATTTTGAGCATTAAACAACAATACTTGTACAAAATAGATGAGAAAAAGCCACAGGGTTCATTTTTCCTGAATAGTTTAGTTTTAAGTGGTTGCTCCACACTAAAAAGCTAGGAGTCAGATGCCATAGTATTACTTGACGCATGATGCCAGCAAAGTCTATGGAAATAATCATGAAGCAAAGCATTAGCAAGGTATAAAGTTTAGCAAATTTTCAGCAATACATGGCACAGTCAAAATTACTGTGAGAAAAGTAATTAAAAGGGCCATAAATTAACTATGAGAATTTACTGTTGTCATTACCTTTTCCTCTACAAATCCTAGATTTCCCTGAAGGTTTTCCATTCTGTTAAAACCTCAGCCTGCCTGTCTTTGGAAGGACGCAATGCCACTGGGAACTTTGTGATATATTTATGATGTGAAGATACATCTTGAAAACACATCAAAAGCTAATGTTGAGATGCAAAGGCAGTTGTGCAGACAAAGCATCAGGAAGGGCTCAGAGAAATGGCCACAGAGGTGTCCGGTGATGCTTGCTTTTGTGCACCGTTGTGAAGTGGGGGAATTCCAAGGAAAGGAACACGATTGCGTCAGTGAGACTGGCTTTGAGGTAACTGACTCACTGACCTTGACCAAGCTGTAGTTTTACCTGCGATCAGAGGCAAGTTCACTGTCTACAAAAAAAATGATATGTTGCATTGTACAGTCTATGAACATGCAACTCTGGAAAAATGAGCACTTCCAGAACAACAACCACACACCTTGGAGAGTGTGTGTATATGTGTGCACAGTACCACATCTCCATAGACTATTCCTTGAGGAAGGGCAAAGTCTGGGATGTATTGCAGCTGCAATGCAGGCTGTATTTACATCAAGGGGATTTCTATAATGCAGGGTAATTTCAAACCAAAATGGCTGAGGTTATACTTTCCCTTGTTGCAGCTTTTTGTATCATTAATAGCTGCCTTGTCCAAGAATCCTGAATGATTAATGTTATGAGTGTATGTTAGTGTTTAGATTAATTTTGTTTTAGATGGCATTGTACCTAGTGGCCATGTGCTATGCACATAAGCAGCCCTTTGATTGCTGTGCAACATTAATAGCAATGGTGATTTGTGAACAGAGGGCTATAAAGAGTGGAATGTACAGTATGTAGAAAAGAATATGCCAGAATATATTAATGACACAACATTATCAAAGCTATTTCAGAAGAATATTTTAGAGGTTGCAGCAACTGTCCGTCCTAGAATTTAATCAGAAACCAAAGCTTTAGAAAGACTCTAGGAGAGAAAAAAAAAATGAGGTAATATAAAAGTGTCACTCAAGCCAGCAGGCAATGCTAACAAATTGCCATGTCTTTGTCAAACGCTCATCATTCATTCTAGTGTCAGGTAATGGCCATACAAATTGTAATTGTATAGATCAGGGCAAAGAGTTTATTCCAAGCGATCACCCTTGCTATTTTATTACATGAATGTCTTGTAAACTCAGAAAATGTTGAAAGGACTGTAGTAAGTAAGAGAAAAAAAGCTGAGAAATAAATGCGCTGTAAAATAGGATTAATGGTATAAATTTGGGATTAGCATAAATCCTATTTACCCTTACTTAATAAGGCATTATAAAGCAAGCAAGGTTTATGTAATAGGATTTACTCTTACTTAATTTTCTTCTTTAAGCAAATATCCAGTTGACCCTAACATATATAATACAAAAGACCATTAGTGAAATATTCTTCAGATCCCCAGAATCCTCAGTGATTAAGGGTAGTGAAGACACAGTTGTTCTCCAAGTTATCCATATTACAGCTTTGTTCCATATTTGCCATGCAGGAAAACCTGTCACTAAAATCCAAGGGAATTGTGGTTTTCCATAAACTTGATGGTCTATTCTCCCCTCCCCCCTTTTTGTTTAATTTATTTAGAGAGACTTGGAAATTTATACTTTCTAGTTGATTATACAGCCGTTAATATAATAAAATTTAGTTGTATAATAAATGCGCTGCATTTATGTTATCTTTAATAATTTGAAGATACATTTATGCATATCTGGAAATAAATAGTTTCCCAACTAGTAGTTTTTTATTCTGACTATAACTCATTAAATATCTTCAACAGTAAGTGATGATAACAGGTTTGATTTTATGTAGATGGCAGACTTAATTAGCAGCTTTCTTACAAATATATTTGTAAGTTTGTATTCCTGAACAATAAAAATTGTCTCATTTACAATTGAGTAATGCTTTTGTCTCAAGATAAAGGTTAATCATGAGGTTTAGGATATGTAGAGCTTCAAATGCTTTATTTATTACTGGACAGAGTTTCTTCTTCAGACTGTAAATTAGTTAATTTTTATCAAATGTCTTTGAGAAGTGTAGATAAACAACATTTGAAAGTTCTCTAACTCATAAAATTGCCACAATTTGAATGCTGACAGGTAGATATTAATACCCAGAAATAAATCATCTCAGTTTAGCTACTTGCAATGAAGTTAACATTTTTCAGATAATTTTAGACATCTCTCTGGTATTGTTGCTGTCATTTTCGTTGGTCAGAATTAATTTCTAAGTCTTTCAGAACATTTGAAAAGCTTGTGTTTGCATGTGAAATACTAAGTAAATTTCCTCAGGATTGTCCTGTAGAAAGTGCTGGTAGTGTTTATGACAGCACTTATTTTCCCTTGAACCCTGCATGACCATGCTAGAAATTTTCAGGGCTTTACATCTGTAGTGATACATTCTATATACCAACTGTCAGGTCTGTTTAGTGGCTGAAATTCCTTTCACTGTGTGAGCGTTTTTGTTATTAACCCTACTGCCCATGTGCTGCTTACACTTATAACCCTCTTTTTTTAATTGGTGATAGACTATTCTGGAAAGTTAGGGTTTGAAGATACTTTTTCTGGTTATGAAAAAACATTAATCTTGTTTATCAAAGATGCCTATAGAGGAGAGCTGTTGCTCCTCAGGTGCATAAGTTATTTCCTTGCCTCAGACAGGCTGAATACTGCTGAATATAGCTACTGAGAAAGCTGACAGCAAGTGCATCCTCAAGGAAAGTGTCACTCAATGTAAGTAGAATCTTACAGCCTGCAGGATTTGAGATTTAAAAAAAAAAAACAACTCCCTAGCTCTTTTTTATTCCCCCTGTCACTATCAGATATTTTTTTCCTTCAGGAAATGGGGTTTTATGTTTTTCTCCTTAATCCCGTTTCTTAGGCAACACAGACTACAAAAATTTTGTCTATATGTTGTTAACTACAGCATCCAAGGTAATTTTCTTGAGTTGAGATACAAACTTCCTAACCCTATGCCCATGACGGTTTCTGGCTGCTGAAGCCATCTGGGGCAGTTCTCTCAGTACATAGTATTTTCTTTCAGTACTATATCACTTTTCTCCTTACCTGGACAGGGAAGAGAAGCTTTAATGAAAGGCTCATGAGTTGGGATAAGGACAGGGAGAGATCATGTATCAGTTACTGTCACTGGCAAAACAGGCTCGACTTGTTATTACCAATCAAATCAGAGTAGGATAATGAGAAATAAAACCAAATCGTAAAACACTTTCTCCCCACCCCTTCCTTCTTCCCAGGCTTAACCTCACTCTGAAATCCTCTCCCTCCTCTCTCCAATCTGCACAGTGGGATGGTGTATGTGGGTTGTGGTCACTTCATGACACCTTGTTTCTCCTGCTCCTTCCTCCTCAGGAGGTCTTCACAATGGGCTGCAGGGGAATCTCTGCTCTGGCACCTGGAACACCTCTCCCCTTTCTTCTCTACTGAGCATGGTGTCTTCAGAGTTCTTTCTGTCGCATATTCTCAGTCCCTGCTCTACATCTTTTTTTTTTTTCTCTTTTTTTTCCTCCTTCTTAACTACATTATCTCAGAGGCACTTCCACCATCACTGGCCTTGCCCAGCAGCAGGTCCATCTTGGAGCCATCTGGCATTGGCTCTGTAGGACATGGGGGAAGCTTCTGGCAGCTTCTCATGGAAGCCCTCCATTACCAAAACCTGGCCATGCAAACCCAATTTATCATGACTTGAACAAATACAGTTGGTGCTTTTTCCAAGTCATCTTGATTTTGACACTTAATGCCATTTCATTTCCGCTTTCTCCGCCTGTTTAGTGGATGGTCCAAACATTTTGGATAGGTGACTGATAAGTACAGTGGAGAAGGTGCACAGGTTTTTTGACAAGCTGTTCTAGTATGTTATTGGTATTACTAACAGCCTAAAAT
The DNA here is from genome assembly GCF_036250125.1 of Pseudopipra pipra. Taxonomy (NCBI): domain Eukaryota; kingdom Metazoa; phylum Chordata; class Aves; order Passeriformes; family Pipridae; genus Pseudopipra; species Pseudopipra pipra. Next base: position 90,682,529 of record NC_087551.1, read on the forward strand.
TGCTGATTGCATTTTGCAAAGAGCAGAAAACTTCTAAAATCCAAGTAATTTAGTATTTCCATTAATTTATTGAAAACATTAGTTTATTGTTTCCAAAAAGCAATCCATTTTTAAAATCCACTTTAAATGTAACAATGGAATATTGACAAGACATGAAAATAACTCATTGTTAAATAACTCAATAATGGGTCATCGTGAAAGGCACTTTTACAGAACTTCATGTCAGCATTGTGAATGGTCGTGCTGCTACAACCTTGAGAAATGGGCCTGTCACTAAATTGGTAGTTAAATATAAATACCACATATAATCATGAATTCTAAGTGTATTTTATAGTCTGTGGTAAAGAAAAGGTGATTTATTTTAAAAAATAAGCATTGTTCTAAGTCTCTGAAAGAAATTAGCATTTGATATAAACCTCACAGCTAACATCTGTTTGGTTATTTTAAATCACACTCTGGAAGTGTTTGAAAAATCTGTACAAATACATCCTTTCTGCTCTTTATTGATAAGCGTATTTAGGAATGACTTTTAACCTCTTTTTTTGTTTGCAGAAGCTCTCTTGACACTTTTCATGCTGCTCAGGATGATTAGGGACAGATGACTTACTCGCACAGTCTTGGGATCAGATCTGGGATGCTGAACAAGCCTTCTGAGGCCCTTCTACCTGCAGACATGCACTCATTCTGCCTCCCTGGTCTCCTCAAGGTGTTGGTGGAGAGGTGTAGAGATGTCCAAATTAATCCCCTGCCCCTTAAGCCACTTGACGTGGTCCAAGAGTTGATTCTCTTCAGTGATTGTAACAAGCATTAACGTTATTTTCACTAGGGAGTGCAGTGGGTAGGGTGAATAATCTAGAAATATAAAACAAAATTCTATCCACTACCAATATTGAATAAAATTTAAGGAAGCTGATTTTTTTTTCAGTCATTTGCTCTAGACTTCCCTGTTCATAGAACATTATAACTCACTTCAGGCGATCAAGTGCTGTGTCTGATTAGCTCTTTAAAATACCACTAAGTGGTGCAGCTTCGTTTATTTCCCTTGATTACATCAGCCTATTGCCTGATGGCCCTCATGGAGAGGAAATATTGTCTATTCTTCAACTTCTGGTTTCATATTAAAGAAAAAAGTAGTTCTTGTTAATGTCATTCTCTTGGGTAGGAAGGTCATGCTCTAAGCTATGTTGCACTGTATATTATAAGGTTTGAGTTATCTCAGGTATCTCAAATATGAACCTGAAGTTCTAAAAGAATAAAAGTAAATATTAATTATATAATTTGCTCTTTTTTTCTCTTCTTTTCTACTGGTACTCCTGTATACTTCCCCTTCTTTCCTTTTTTTTGCCTATCTCACCTTACAAATTTTCTTGCTCCATTTCTTCTTTAGTGTCTTAGAGGCATTTTTTTTGTAAAACCTAGCCACTTCATAAAAATGTTTTGAAATTGCTTCAGCTGATATTTCTCTATCTTTCCCACCCTTTGGTTGCAATTTTAAATGTATCTACAATTTTTTGTAGAAGAGCAAAGGGTTTTGGGGGAAGAGAGGGTTGTTAATATATAGTTTTTTAATTCTTCATTATTAGCAGAAGTTTTTCATCATGAAAAGAGGTGCAAACTCTGATAGAAGTTCCAGTTATTTCACATACACTGAAGAAAGATGGCAAAACATGACTTAAAACATTGATTCATAAGTTATTCTTTATTTTAAATCAGCTTTCCCTGCTAGTATACTAAATGTGAATTGAATTAATCATTTTCTGCATCAGACATTCTGGATAATGCATTTTTGCTACATGGTTTTAATTCATTCAGCAATATGGTACAAGTTAAAATTGGATTTGCTATGCTGATCCTTTTAATAAATATTCTAACATCTTCAACAGTATCATCCCACTGTTTCAATCCTTTTCTTCTCTCTGTGTACTTTCATATTAATTGGAAATGTCTAATCTTTGCTTCTAAGGGCGTAATCTTTTATATTGCATCTTTCATGTCCTGAGACAGTGTACTTCTCACTTCTCCTTTCCCTCCTCTTCTTCCTCTGAGTCACACTATTCATGGTGGTGTTCTCACATATGTCATTACAGCCATTTTTAAGAGTCTGCTTCTTTTCTTTAAATCAACAATAAAATAGTGCATACATTTACAATAGGAGGGAAGATAAAAATATTAATCGTGATAAAAGACTTCTGATAGGAATGAAGCCTGAACTAGTTAAGATGCCACATAATGTATATAATCTTTTATTTAAGCAGATATTATTATAGAAACCTGAAATTCATAGGTATGCTTTAGAAAAAGGATTTTAAACATTATGTCCAATATATCAAGATGTCTTTCAAGTTATAAATTTGAATTTTCAACATATTTGCATTATCATTTCATCTAAGTCATCTGTTCAATTGTATATTAATAACTCCACCCAAGTAATTGAATAAAATACTAACTAGTACTGGACAAAGGATAAAGCCCTGTGATTTTTGTTGCATCTTTTTATTTTGATAGTGATTATTGGTAACTATTCTTGTAAGTCTGATTTTTTCTAACATTTCTGAACACATCTTTAGATGAATAGATGTGTTTCCATCGCGACTCCACAGAAGTGCAATTCAGATCTTACATGGGCCAAATTGTCTGTGAAAACTTCATTTTTTCTCAGTGAACAAGATATGTAAAAGAGTGCTTTCAAGCTAATTATCTCACATAACTAAAACTAGGAGGTTATATCCTGGGCCTTTGTCAAAACTAAAATCTATGAATTTCAATAACCAAGAATGAAAAGTAAAAAAATTAGAATAGAGGAACTGAAATGTCTTTCAATGGACAGAGAATTTAACTAAAGATACAATGAGTCATAGTCTAAAAAAAAAAAAAAAAGACAATTTAGTGTTAATCATTGCCTCTTGAAATTTGGGAATCCAAGGACACACAAAATAAGTTGGTTTTTTCACTTTTTGCCTGGTAGTGTACAGGCACTAATTAAAGTTGTTACTATAGATGAGCTACTAAATAATAAAAATCATCTTATAATTATTTTTCCTGTCTCAGAGCAGCTACTGCACTGAAGGGTGAAAATGAGAATATTTGGATTTTTTTTTTAATTATTTCAATTAATGCAAAAATGCATTTGAAAGGATAAATTTTAAATTTGTCTAAAATTTAGATATGAAGCACATAAAATTCTCACAGATTATATAATTGCTTCTTAGGAAAATAACGCTTGACTTTAGCCTGCAACAGAATTTAAGAATCAAATACTAAACAGGTATGAATATCAGATACAAGAAGTCTGTGAAATAACCCATGGCTATGTTAGCAAAATTATTAAAATTAGCTCTTTTTTTATTTACTTGCAGACAGTTGATATTTTTAGAGGCTGAGCTATCAGAAAAATGAGGGTTTTGAATATTGAGAAAGGAAGTGATACCCATAACTTAGGGAAGGTTTCTGAACAAAGTGAGTTAAATATAATATAAACTGTCAGAAAATTCATATGGTCTCTTACTAAAGCAAAATTTCATAAGAATAAACTGCCAAAAATGTTTACATCTCTATGTTATAATCACTTAGTGTGCAGAGAATGTGGAGAAAACTGATGCCCACAGTCAAAACAGCTGTATATGGAATGATGTTCAGCTGTACACTATGAAAAGTGGAATCCAGCCTTGCTTAGGTTCTTTGATCGTTTTGGTAAAGCACATGGAAGAAGAAGCTGAAATACTTTATTAATGTCTGCAAAAAGGCTTTTTGCTTATATCTAGTTTTGCCTGTTGTCTTAGTTATCCATATTTGTCCAGTCTGCTTAGAAAGAAAATAAAATCTTAGCCTGTTAGGCAAGCTTCTTGCCTTTTATAAATCGTAGTATTAATAATTGCAGTGTTTAAAGCTTCTGTTTCAAGCCTGATTTTCTCCTCTATTCACCAATAACTAATATTTTCAGCTTTGAATGAAATGAAACTTTTCATGTATTGAAAAGTTTCTCCCTTTCTATGCTAGATCTTAAATATATAACAATGCCTTCAAGAGATTTGATATGAGATTACCTATATTTACCCATGCAAGCATTTTAGTAGGCTCAAAAAAATAATTTGAGAACCTTTGTTCAAGTGCTAAAGGAGCAACCAGCTGAAAGTTTCCCAGCAAGCGTCCCTAGACCATCTGTCTTCTTCATCCCCTAAGGGAGGATATAAGCAGCTTATTCATTCATTTTCAAGTAACTAAAATTAAGACTATCTCAAAGCTGCTCTGAATTATGCCAAATCTATTAAAATGAAACAAACATAAGCTTTGGTAGGCATATAGTACCAGCAATTTTGCAGAAACTATGGAAAATGTGAACCAGATGTAATTGGTACTTTTAGTTGCCTGTACCTGATGCCTGTCCAATATACTGAAGCATTGCAGTGAAAGGGATGTCTTAGTTCATCTACTCTATGTCTTTACTACTGAAGTATAGTATACCTCTCATAAACTTGTGTTATGTTTACCCTTCTCTTAATCTTTTTCAAAACTTTTAATTATTTTCATTTGCAATGCACCCTGAAACCTACTGAGGTTGCATCAAATGGGCTTCTAATTGCATTTCTTTAATGCTGAGTGTTCTGTTTATTATCTCCCTGGGATAGGGTACCATCCCCAGCTTGATAAATTTATCAAAAGTGCTTGTAACCACTTTTTGAAGAAGTGTTTAATCCAGCCTCAGTCCAAGGGTGGGGACTAGTCCTCCATTTTCACAGTTCAGTATAAGGCTGCCAGAGAATTTTACTCTTTCTCTTGAAAACTCAACTGTTTGGAACCCAGCCACCTAGCCAGATGCTCTGAGCATGTCAGAGTCCAAGTACAACAGCATGGTAATGGCCCTTAGGAGAGAGCTTCTTGCTTTTAAGTACTCATATACCATGTATAGACCCATGGATTTCTCATATATCTAATCACAGTAGTCACTGCAGGCCTGAACCTGAATTTGAAAGGAATTTCGTTTATAATGAATTCTTCGATCACTTATGAAATTTATTTCTCTGTTTTTAACTCCAGTGCTTGAAATAGTTTGTGGTAGTACTGTGTTGTCATTATGAGATGTTTCTCTAGAATGCAACTTGCAGGTCATGTGGCTTTTTACTAAGAGTTTAACACCTGTATTATCTTTAACTAAAATTTGTAGCTAGTATTCAAGATGAAATATGTGCACACCAAGAAATCTGTAGTGGATGTAGTAAGTAAGGACATCACTCCATGTTTAAATTATTAAGGATTGTATCTAGACTCCATCATTATAGACACCTGTCTTATTATTTTTCTTTTTTTAGTCTAAGTTTCAGGAACAGATGAATGATTCAGACCACCAACTAAGCCAAATCAGGATCCCTGACAGTCAATGATAGTCCTGATAAGAGTATGTGTTCTACTTTATTCCCACATCTGCATTGTTTTTTAGGCAGGAACAGTCCAAATAGTGAAAGTCTAGAGGTAATACTAAACATTTGGAGAAACATTGAATGCTGTGATTGTGGTTCCTGAGGCTGAATAATGTTTTCTTTTATACATGCAAGTAATATAGAAGAGCAAATAAAGTCATAGCAAATACATTGTGAGACTCACCATAATAAATTCCAATTTCTTTGAAAACACTGCATGCAATCACTGAACATGTTAATGTTGTCTAAGAAATTTTTGCAGTCTCCCACCTAACAGACTATACCTTTCATGCAAAATATTCGTGTTGAATGTAATTTAAAACTGAAGGACTGTTTTAGTTTTCTAGATTGAAGAATGAATATTATGCTTCTTATAAATCATAAAGAACTTGAACCCAAATTTGCAGGATAAATATGATACAATAGTTTTGCTAGATGTTCACATGCTTAACAAGGGAACATGTACAATTTTAATTGCTTTGGACAGTTGAAGTTTTCAATCTATACTGCTGCACACCACACAGTCAACCTTGGGCACATCAGTACTCTAATTACAGAAAGTCTAGCTCTTCGCCAATGTTTTACCATTTGATTTATTTCCCGTTCAAGTTGTTCAATAGAGCCAGAGTTAATTGGTTTTCCAAATGAGTGTTAAAAATATAAAGATCCAGCTTCATTAAGTGGAGGCTGTATTTACTGCGCATTACTGAGTTGTAAATCCATGTAAAGGTTAGAGAGTGAGATTTCAGAGCCTTGTGTATAAAACCACAACTTCAATTAGTTTGTTTTGCTTACAAATTATAGTTAATATTCGATCCTAGGTAATATTTGACCCTAGCTGCCTTTTCTTTCTTAAAGAGGAGGAAAAAAAAGTCAAGCTAAATATATTAAAAGTAGACCAATATGTTTTATTTATTTCATGTGATTTTCACCATTTATCTAAAATTGTCACAGTATTTCTTTGTAATCACAATGTACTTTCTTTATTCACAAAAGGGAATCAGCTTTTTACTGAGTCCTTTCATTCTGTTTGAAAGATTCTTCCCAAGCATTTTGCAAACCAGCAATGTATCACAAACAAATCATAATGTCCTATTCTTGCGACCTACATGCTGTTCATGCATAATTAGCAATCTTATGCTTCTAATAAGAAATTTGCAATTAAAGAAACAAAGAAAGTTGGCAGGAATTTTAACATTTTTAAATTCCTATCAAGGTAATAAAACAGGACTCTGCTGGGTTTTTCTCAGGAATAGTTAAAATTTGTTTGGTTTTTTGTTCTGTATGGTTGCATATGTGTGGTTTTGTTTTGTTGGGGGTTTGGGGGGAAGGATTGCACTATTCCCTTGCATTACATGTTTTCTTAAAATATGTTCAAACTTTCATTCAGAAGAAGTATTTGATTTTTAAGACTCTTCAGTTTGGTTTGAATAAAAGGAGTGCAGAACACTCTGCAGTGTTCAAGGTGGAATGTGGGGGTAGCTCAAGGGAAAAAGCCATGTGGACAGTGTGTTTTTGTTTAGGAGCAAGGGTAGGATGATTTGGCGAGAACAGCTGCCAAGCAAGGGCTGGAGCTGATCTGCAGGATGGAGTAGGTAGTGAAGGCATGCAGACACAGAACTGGCATGATCTGGGGGGTTTCCTGATAAGCCCATAAACAGGAACCTCAGAGAAGCAGTGATGCAGCTGCATACATTTCTGGGTTTAGACAGTGACTGCGAAGGGAGAGAAGTGTCCTGAGGAAGTGTGTGACTGTAAAGGTGTGACGGGAGGAAGAAATCATTAGTGGGAAATTAATTTCTGAGGGAGAAATCTGTTCTTCTGGTAGGTGGTAATGGAAGACTGGACAGCAGGGAGGAGCAGGATTAGTATCCATAAAGAGGTTTGGAAACTAAGCCAGAGACTCATGGCCAAGAAAGGATGACACTGATCAGTAGGTGAGGCTGGGTCTGCTCAGGGGAAGAAAGGAGAGCAGGCAGAGGATTCACATTTGTCACCTGTGAAACATAACGCTGCTATGGGGTTTGGATTTATCTGTCTGGAAGGCTGTCAGAGAGCTGATAAACTCATCTGCAGGTGCAATTACTTGGGAAGGCACCAAGACATCCATGTGGTAGACATGAAAAACTTGAACAGCTAAATGAAGGACTTGGAGCTATTCTTGTATTTTTAAAACCTGATACTGCAGAGAGAAAAAGGCTGGCATAATATTAATAATGATTGTAGAACAGTAGAGTATACTTTGTTTTAGGGAGCAGGGAGGGCTAGCAGCTCCCTTGGGCTGGGAGCCAGCAGCAGCACATGCTTCCCTGGGGTGAACTTGGAGCCAGAGCCCATCCCATCCCCATCCAGGAGCAGGGAAGCCAGGGCAGCCCCAGCCCTTGAGCACTGCCCATCTCCCAGGCTGGGACATGGTCCAACAGGTGGGCCTGGCTCAACGGGACTCGTGGCCAGGCCAGGCCAGGCTGTAGAGAGCTGGAGACTGGCTCTGCTGGGGGATCACTGGGACAGGGGCTGGTGGCTGCTGGGGGCTTATGTGGGTCCTGGACCATGTGCATGTGGGGAGAGCCCCACGGGGCTGAAATGGGGTCTTGGACCATGGGCAGGAGGGGAGCAAAGAATCAATGTAAATAAAAAGTCTTTTCAGGGAAAGATTTTAGTGTTTTAAAGCTCTCAAATCTGCTGGAAATCTTCAGATATGGACAGAGATGGAATGTCTCTACAGAGAAATACCGCAAAAAACTGTATCAGGCTTTAACCTCACACCTAGAGATCAGGGTCCAAACATTACTAAACAGTAGTTAAAACAAGTAGGGAATTATTTTTAATTAAAATATTTTAAAAGCGCAGGTATGCTAAGATGAGCACTATGACATTCATTAAATTCATTTTCCTGAAATTTCCTTAAACATATTCCATATCAAAATAAAACCAAAATGTCACCTTTTTCCTGTGACATATAAATTCACACCCACGTTACAGATTATTCATAGTCTTCAAATTAGGAGCTACTGTGAGATGTAAACCTGTTTAAATGATGATGCACCAAATAAACTCCCTTCTGTTTTTTCAGAAAAGTATTTAGAAACTGGCACTTTCTGCAACCAGCACTTGAACTTGACATTGAGTTTTCTGGATTTAATCAAAGGTCTTATCAAATGCATTGGCTTAAATATCAATAAAACACCAGCTTTGGATCTTGCTACTGATCAGATTTATCTGAAACAGAGCCAGATTTCAAAGGTCATCTTTATATCAAACTACAAAAATATTTTAGGAAAGTTTTCAAGGTTTGGTAGCTATCAGAAATTTGTGTGCTAAATTTTCTTACATGTAAAAATGTTTTGAGGTAACGAAATTGCAGACTATATACTCTGTCAGCAGACTAATTGTGGTAGTACATCCTATTAACAGTGGTGAATGCTGTAATAGCTTTCCTCAATGGCTGCTGCATTTAATGAGATGCAGCACAATGCAAGCCATATTACTGGCCTGACAATTTGTTCTATTGATTTATCATGCCTCTTTCACTGCTGCCTACCCATAAGGACTATAAAACACTTGTTAGATATTTGTGTGTTTTGACTTCTTACCTCCACAAACATAGAATAAGACTCTCTTTGAAGCATTGCCACATAAATTGGTGTTGAGCCTTACCAAGATTTTTCTTCTTTCCCTTTTCCAAATTCCAGCGACAGTCTTCAGTAAGATTAAAGAATCCATTCTAAATTATCTGAAATTTTAAAATGCTGGTAATGTCTTAATGGATGCCTCTTCCATTTTGTAAAATTGAGTTCTGCCAGCATTTTTTGTTCTTATTAGTCTATACAGTTCACTTGTACTGTATGTAAAATATAATAGTAGATACATTTAGAGAAAACAATGTGAAAAATTAATAGGTTTTTTTTTAGGATCGAATAAGAGTAAGACTGTACTTCCAAGCATGGAGTCATGTGCAAATGTCATAAATGTCTAGTTGAAATAGCTCACATATAATAAATGTTGCTTGAGAAATTACTCAAGTGATATGGAACATCACATAATTATTTCTCCTAGAAAATGCTCATAAAAGCCCTGGACAGGAAAATGAAACCACAATTAAAATTTTACAAGGACTCAGTATAAATTTGAAACAGAAATATGCACAAAACAACTGCATTATAAATGCATGATTATTCACTGGCTGGTGAAATAATTGGAAATATTCCCTTATGAAGTCTGCCTCTAGAAGCTTCTGTTTTCATTATTGCTACCTACCATTTTGACCAAAAGAATCCAGAGAGGTAGGACAGTGTGTGCTTCGTATAGCTGCGAAAGCTTCTTTGTACACGTTTAAGATAAACTGAAAAAGAAAGAAACTGGAATTGAGTCAAAGGACATGCTAGGAAGTACAAAACCCAGCCCTACCCCCTAAAAGGATGTCTAGATGTCAGTATCACTGAGGTTGACTAGTTGACAGAAGTAGTAGGAAGAATTACATGGGATGTGGAGTGCTTGAGAAAATTCATGCCTACATGGGCATATATGAGATTTTAAAAAGAATAAATCCAGTGCTTAGAAAAACATAGGGATAAGCTTAATTAGAAGACTCTCTAAAGTTCAAAGTGGGTGTGGGTTCTGGATCCTTGGCAGTGTATGCTGGACTCATGCTCCTCACCAGCGAATGCAGCTTTCAAAGCAATGAGAAAATCTGTTTTACCACTATGCAAGTACTGCACAGTATCTGAATCATCTCCTGGCTCTGTTGGAAAGAGATCTGAGCCAGTTGCTACAGCTCTTCCTTTCTCAGAAAATCTGACTTGGCAAGAGAATTTAAGATCAGGGAATTGACTGGGCATCTAGGTAAGTAGAAGCTTACAATTTCTTCTGAAAGTTCAGATGCCTTCCTTGCCTATGAAAACTACCTCAGTGCTTCTTTTCTCTTTTAAGTGCTCATAACTTAAAAATATGGCAGAAACTAGTTCTGAAGCTCTTGCAGAAAAAAGTTGCAGTGATATCAAACCATCAGATCACATCAGAAAAATGACCTGTGACATCTTTAAAATGAGATCTCTGGAGGCATATTACATGCAGACCTCCTCTCCAAATCCATGGCATTATTCTAGTAGGTTGTACTCCACACAGTAGAGCCCAGAGGAATGGGTCGTAGCATCCTGAGGGGCTGGAGATGGATGGCAGACATGGAGGAAGGCCCTGATCATGACTCATGCCAATAGTTTGTCCTTAAATGGTAGAAAAAGCAATAGACTGACTGCTGAAGTCTTAAACGTTGCCAAACCTTTCTATTCATAAGTCTTATATAGGCCTATATGAAATAAAGACATTCTAGAATAGATGTTGTATCTGAAAGAACACTGTACCACAACTGTCACTGTGTAGATGTCAAAATTATTAAGCAAGTAAAAAGCAGTAATGGAATCAAAAGATTGAATTATTTTAACCAATTATTTGACAAATTAAGATTACAGCTTTTTTTGAATGCTGTAGCATTCCTATCTGCCTTGATCCAACAAAGCATTAATGTAGTCTGACAAATTCCTGTCTGTAAAAGCATCTTAATGTCAGTAGCTTCACAAAAAATTCATTTACACTTGCAAGAGGTATTTAGATCAGAATCTTCTATCATGAGCCTTAGATTGAGGCTTAGTCACTTAATGAGGAAATTGGCACGTGCATTCAATTTACCTAAATCAGTAAAGAAGTCACTACTATCAACTGTGACTGATGAAACTCCTTCACTCATTATCAGTCAACTATATAAATCAGAAGGTGCTGTCTCTTCTCTACTAAGCATATCTACTGTGCTGATGAGAAAGAAGATACTTCAGTGAGATCAATGGTTGAACATATATTAATTTGCACTGCTGTTTGCATTTTTAGAGTTGGTCTAGGTTCTTGAGCAAATATCTAAAAATTGTAAGAATTCTGCAGAAACAGTGCTGATCATCCATCTCCAACCCTGTCTCCAACTATTGTCAAACTACAAGGTTTGTTAAATTCAGCATTACTGCAAAGAAGCCATCTAAATCTTTCCTTCATGACTCAATACTCAGTAACTGTCTTTTAGGATTTTTGCAATATATATTTAAACAGAAGATCTAAAGCTATTACTAAGATATAATGTGTTCCAATTAAGGATTAGTGATGTGTAGTAATGGCTCAATTTGATAAGAAAACAAGCTGTACATAAGGTAAGAATGAGGTAGATAAATAAATGTTTCTAATGTATATCTGCTTTTATGTTTTCTGTATGTAAACAAAAAAGTTTATTGAGCTGCTTATTATATTTTGGATCACCTATGTAGGTTCTGTAGTAGAAGTATGTAAATGAATTTCAATCCTCCATAGGTCTGTGAGTAAATGTGCACATGAAATTTATTTGCTTATATATACATGCAGTCATGGTCAAGAAAATGGTGCAAGAGAAACTGTATGATTCAGACCTATAAGCCCTTTGCAATTTTTGTGATAGTTCACTAACCTCAAGTTTACAAAGCTGGAGAATTGAGGTATTTGGAGACTACTACTTCTAGGGGGAGATTCTCAATTGGTTGTTTTCTTCTCCAGTTTCTTTGTTGTCTGGTGCTACTTGGCAGTGAAAGGAAGATATTGTCTGGACAAAAATTTTCTTGTCAACATGTGGCAGTCAGAGATTATTTTGTGGTTCTTATTTCCTTCTTCTAAATGTATTCTTCCTCCATATGTTGTGAATTATTTACTGACAACAATTCAGAATAAAATTTTAAAAGATTTTTTTTTTAACAGCAGTCCTGTCATTACTGCTTTCTACTTACCTTGGTTTTATTCACTTAACTTGGTTGCACTTAACTTGGTTTTATCTATTTTAATATTAGTTATTCTATTGTTTTCAGCATGTTTGCTTTTCTCTCTTAAAAATAGTGTTGCAACCATGAACTTAACCTTAAAAAAACAAAAAGCCCACATTTTGAAAATTATCACTGCAGAATAACTATATATCATAAAATGAATAAAAAATTCTAGTTATTGATCTAGTATGCTGGTTGGAAAAAGGATGCATTTCAGAGACTGAGGAGGTGACCAGTCTAATTTTTATTTCACCATTTTGCTCCCTTTACATTTAATAAGCACCTATCTTAGTGGCCACATATTTGTAATGACTCCTTTGCTACCTGTTACATAGCTCTATATACATTAGTAAATGGTTCATGTCATAAAAGAAAGATTATGCTTTTTCTTTGATCAATAGTGTTTCTGAAACTGACTGTTGAGTTGGACTTACATTGTAATTAAACTGAATCTAGACAAAAATAAGACCTAAAATACTACTGAGTTTAAATTTAAAGACAGCTTGGAATTTTCTTACTTGCATACTGCATATTTTAACAAAAGCTTCCTGCTTATGTCAGTGTCTATTATATTTCTGGTTTGGTTTTTTAGAGGTTTTTTGGTTTTTCTTCCTTACTTTTTAAGCTTATGTATACTTAGTGGAAGTGAGAAGCTTGTTAGCTGTGTGCATATCACGTGAAAATCATTAAATGTTTAAGAAAAGCAAATATATACAAGCTAAAACTAATTGGTGGTTGAATGTCAGTTATTAGATAATTATTTCTATTTTCAAGCAAAAAATAAGAAGAAAATTAGCTACTTGAGGCCAAAGTCTCTTTGAACGGGCTACCCACTGAGCTGAGCACTCCCTCAATAGACATTATACCAAGTCAGAATGGTTTTTTTAGAGACTGAATTGGCGTTTAATTTGTTCTTTGCATCCCTACTCAAGAAAGCTAATTTAATACTATTACCAAGAAAGATTCCTTTAATTACATCAAACAGTCTTCTGTTTGGCATTTATAGCTTTAACACAAACTGCACTGGATACTTGAAGGTGCCCATATAATAAATACAAATATCTGAGGGCATAGATATCTAAAGAAACAACATCTATGTGTTATATACTACTTACAGCTGTATCTAGTGATGGTCTTCCAACTTTCCTGTGCATTCAAATATTCAGTTTTATGCAGATAGCTGATCAGTTAATTGAGCACAAAGGTAAAATTTCTACAAAATTTTATGTTAAGACCCAACTTGAAATCTCCCTTCCCTCCCCTTCCAGCTGCGTTCTCCTACCTCCAGTTCACAGTGTCTATACATCAATTCTGTAAATCTAGATGAGGTTTTCCACCCTCATGTGACCCAACCCAGGCTGTTGATGGAAAATCCAGCTAGCTGTGGTTTAGCTGAAGTCAGAATTTGCTGCCAAAGAGGACAGCAATGCCATTTCAAATCAGGCTCCCATTCTGTGTAACTTACCTTGTCTCTGAACACCTGTGAGTCACGTGCACCTGATCAAAGCTGAGAACTGTAGCCCCCTAACTATTTTATAGCAAAATGTAAACATTGACCTCCTCCAAACTCAAGAATCTTCCATCCCATTATGCCAGGAAGTCAAGCAAACGTGTCAGGAGGCTGGTGTGGATGAGTGAGAAGCTTCTGATGAAGTTCAGGCCTTAAAAAGGAAGCATACAAGCAGTGGATGCAGCAACAGATGACCCAGGAGGAATGCAAAGATACTGTCTAAGCATGCAGGGATGAGGTTAGGAAAGCCAAAGCCCATCTGGAGTTGGAGTCGGTCAAGGGATTTAAAGGTCAGTAGGAATGACTTGGGGAGAAATAGCAGCAGCAACAGGAAAACTCAAGAAAATGTGGGTACACTGCAAAATAGGGCACAGGACATGGCGTTAAATGATATGAAAAAGACAAAAGTACCTCCTTCACCTTGATCTTTATTTGTAATGTTGGCTTTTGGGAATCCCAGGCCCTTGAGACATATGGGAAACCTGGAAAAAGGAAGACATTAGTGGAGGACAGGAAACATTTTAAATAGCCTGGACACATATGCACATCTACGGGACTTGATGGGATGCACCCATGCCTGCTGAAGGAGCTGGTACTATCTGGTGATGTCACTCTTTATTGTCCTTGAACAATGGAATTGGGAGAGGTTATGAGGAATGGAGAAAGAATCACTTCACTTAAGGACATGATGGAGAATCTGGGGAACTAGAGACCTGTCATCCTCACCTCAGTCCTGGGAATATGATAGATAAAATCCTGGAAATGTTTTTCTAAAATCTTAGACACATGAAAGTGAGTGACTGGGAGTCATCTACAGGGATTTACAAAGGGGAAATTGTGCTTGACCAACCTGATAACCTCTGAAATTACTAGCCTAGTAGACAAGGCAAGAACAGTGGGTATTGTTTATCTAGACTTTAATAAGGCTTTTGGCACTGTGTCTCATGAAATCTTCATACACAAACTAATGAAGTACAGGCTAGATCAGTGGACAGTGAGGTAGATTGAAAACTGGCTGAACTGCTGTAGTTGCACGAAGCCAGGCTGGATTCTAGTTGCTAATGGGTACCTCAGGGGACCAATACTGTTTAATGTCTTTGTTAATGACCTGAATGATGGGACAGAAACTCCCTCACCACCTTGCAGTTACTACAAAACTGGGAAGAATGGGCCATGCATCAGATGGTTATGCTGCTGCTCAGAGATCTCAGTGACCTGGAGAAATGGACTGATAGGAACCTGGTGAAGATCTAGAAAGCAAAATGCCAAGTCCTAAAACTGGGGAGGAATAACCCCATGCACTAGGGCAAGCTGGGGCCAACTGAAGTTTTGCAGGGAAAAGTACCTGGGGATCTTGAGGAACACTAAGTTGACCATGAACCAGCAGTGTGCTCTCACAGCAAAGAATGCCAGTGGAATCCTGGGCTGCATTAGGTAAAGCACTCCCAGCAGGTCAAGGGAGATGGTCCTCTTTACTCAGCACTGGTGAGACACATCTGGAGTAGTGGGTCCAGGTCTGGGCTCCCCAGTGCAAGAGAAATGGACATACTGGAGTGAGTCCAGCAAAGGGCCATGAAAGTGATTAAGGTGCTGGAGCATGGACATACATATGAGGAGGGGCTGAGCGAGCAGGAACTGTTCAGCCTGGAGGCAAGAAGACCCAGAAAGATCTTATCAATGCTTATTAATGCCTGATAAAGAGGAGTTAAAAGGACATACTGTGTGCCTTGTCAGAGGCACACAGTGGGAGTTGCCAGTGGAAATATGGTGTCAAGAACAGCAAGGGCTGGCTTGAGGCCAGTAACTGAGGCCAGTATCATGGACAGCAGGGGAGGGGCCTTGCCAGCCAGAGTCCCACAGTGTCCCAGCAAGGCCAACCAGAGATGGTGCCCAGGTTCAGTCAAGACTCCAGATCATCAGATCGGTTTGTAGCAGAGACAAATCTGAGGTCAAGCCAGGAAGTCAATCCACAGATCAGGTCTGCTGGGGATGAACAGGGTCAGACACAGCTGGCTGACTGTCAGGCAAATCCATGGTGACAATGCAGACCTGAGGTCAGGCTTGGAAGCCAGTCGGCCAGTTGGGATCCAGATCAACAGGGTCCATGGCCAGGAACAAGCACAGCTGTGACTCAACTGGATACTGGCACACCAATGGCATCACTGAGACCGGGAATGAAGGCTAAGCTGAAATAGGACTCATGGGCCCATGGGTAAGGGGTGTGGATGGAGGCTCCAGTAGGGATTGCTCAGGGCCAGTAATGGAAAATTACTGTGAGCAAGGGCTAGTTGGACTAGACAGTCTCAAGATGTAACTTTCCAATGTTCAGGTTTTTGTAATTTTCTGATACCTAGAAACAAATATGAGATTACATGTAGGGTGAGCATATACCCATAGGTAACTGCTATGGAATAACTATCTTTCATAAAATTTATATAAAATTTATTATTCTTAAATGCATTAAACAGGCATTAAAAGGTGTAATTAATTAAAAGTCTGGCTATATATGTACATACATTCTGTAAGTTGGAAGTTTTCACTCCACAGATATTTTTTCCCCAAATTCATATGCATATGCAAATACTACACAGATACACTCTTCTTTACATCTCATTTACATAATATATCAGTGCTGGAAGAACCTTGAGTCTGCTATGGTGTTCATGCTGACTCCATGGACCATCTGTTGATATTATTGTAAGTTCTGTGTACTGAAGGAATGTAGCATGTCTGAACTAAATTCAGTCATGTAGATCTAAGAGAATTTTCCCTTACTATACTGTATTGCATATTGTGAACTGTTTTGTTTATACTTGTAGATTAGCTGTTTTCTGGTAGCTAAGCTTTCATCCTGAAGTTAAAACTCAGTAATTTCCCTAACTATATTTTTATGCAAAATTCAAATTTCCATTTGTTATTCCCTCAGCAGTATTTCTGCAAGACATACTCGTCTCTTTTTTGGAAGGAAAAAAAATCAAACCAACCGCCAAAAAGGGGTTATAAAAGCAGTTAGTTTTCTTTGTGTAGGATTCCTACTGTGTTGATTTCATGCCTGTACTGTGATGTATACCACCAATTTAGCAGTCACACAGTATACTGGATGTGTTAAGTCATAAGAAATTTATTTAATCCTGAAAATCATACTTGCCACAGTTTCAGTACAACTTCAATCCAACTTGTTTTAACAGAAATTTTTAGCTATCCCCATGCTTATAGGGACCTAATTTTACCCCCCTTAAATACACATTTTCTACTCTATGAGAGTTAATTAGTAGTCAAATATGCTTGAGAAATTTTGGCCCAAAGCACAATCCTAATAAAACTAGTCTAAACAAACCCAATGATACATGAGTGAGTGGAATAACTAAAGATTTTCATATATATTTTTTATGTCTTCTCATCTTCCTAGGTATCATTGGTCTGAATATATAGGTGAAATAGAGGTGAAAGACTGAGCTGCAGTCAGCACCACTGGATAGAAAAACAGAGATTTTTGCCTATGTTTATTGAGTAATCTATTTTTTGCATTCAGTAAACTCAGCTTAGCTCCTTTGCTGCAATCTTTAGCTCTTAGGACCCTCAGTCAAAAAGATGCTGCTGTTACAATTTCCTTGATTCTGCTGTCTTTGTATTGCTAATTTCTCTGCAGTGTTCATCTGGTTTTGTTTTGACTCATTTACAGAATTGGAGAAAATATTGATTTTTTTTGATTTTTTTTTTTTAGTTTATATTTTAAAATGGAAAGTATAAGCATTTGTTATAGATACAAAAGCTGACATATGATCAATACAAAAGATACTAATGGGCTCTTTTCCTGTCACTTAGCTTTTGATGTAATTCTAGTGTCAGCACTTATAGTGCTGTTCTTCCAGAAAGCCAAAAGGAGCAGAGAGAAGCCCTCACTAGGTCAGCTACAACCACAGACTCAGATAAAAGGACCTGTTTCCTGTACATCACCATGTACTTCTACCTTATTCTTAGGAATATACTAGCATGAATTGTGCTCATTTGGAAAAAAGAGTTGAGCAGAAATTAATATGACAGACACAATGTCATTAAAAGAGTGAGCTAACCATAAGCTGCAGATGTAGGTAGGCCAGGCAAAATAGTTTATGCTCTTAAGATTATAACTTAGTATATATATCAAACAGTTGGAGCCTTTTCTAAAGCAATTTTTTTTTCTTGAATTCGAGACAAAATTTTATATGTGACAGACTAGCAGATGCCATCCTCACTTCTTTCCAGATACTCTGGAATTTCAGCTTTCCTTGAGTTTTGCTATGCAAAAAATTCATCCTTCCTCACATAACTAAGTCATTTGGACTCCCTGCTAGTGGATCACAGATTATAGAATCACCGAATCATTTAGGTTGGAAAATACCTGTAACGTCATCAAGTCCAATTGGTAACCCAGGAAAGCCAAGTCCAGCACTAAACCATATCCCTAAGCACCACATCTGCATGGGAATTCTCACTTCCCTGGGCAGCCTGTTCCAATCATTGACAACATTTTCTATGAAGAAACTTTCCCTAATATCCGATCTAAACCTCCCCTGGCACAACTTGAGGCCATTTCCGCTTGTCCTGTTGAATGTTAGCTGGGAGAAGACACTGATCCCCACCTGGCTGCAAGCTCTTTTCAGGTAGTTGTAGAGAGCAATAAGGTCTCCCCTGAGCCTTCTCTTTTCCAGGCAAAACACCTCCAGCTCCCTCAGCTGCTCCTTGTAGGACTTGTGCTCCAGACCCTTCACTAGCTTCATTGCCTTTCTCTCTACACACTCCAGCACCCCAAATGTCTTTCTTGAAGTGAGGTGCCCAAAACTGAACACAGGATTGAAAGTGCAGACGTATCCAGTTTGAAAGTTTTTATGGTTAGAATTTTTCTGCTAGATTAATCTTTTTCATATTAAATGCTTTCTTGTCTGCTTATCATCTGTTAGCAATGGAGTCACTTCTGGATCTCGATAGACAAGGAAGTATCATTGAAATGTAATGAGGCTATATTATGCACACAGAAATATTCCCATATTCCTCACATTTCATATTAGAGAATATGTTTCTTACTCCTGAAAGGAGCTTATTTATAGTTAGTTCCTTCATTTGCTATCTTTACAACCTGCAGTCTCTGTGCGTTTCATGAATTATGATCATATAAGTTACATTTTTGCATTTAAATTTGATCTGTTTTTTACTCCTGTCTGAAGCTAAAGTTCGTGGGGTGTGCCTTGGAGAGAGAAATACTGTGAGGCACTTACAGCACAGTCTAATGACTTGAGGCAGTGCTGCATTTTGCTGTGCTGCAGTTTTCCTTGTCTGAGATTGTCGGCTTCCTGGCTTCCATTGAGCCAACTCTAGGGGAAAATGCAGAACTGGAACTGAATCAGCAACCTGCCTGCTTCCTTCCATGTGAGGGTAATGACCATGCCTGTCAAAAGGAGATAGTGAGTCTACTGTCCCCCAGGAGGAAGTTTTGCTATTGGCTCTGAGTTTTTTACAACTCCTTCACAGGTAATTTCCTCAACCCTAGCACGTAGGTGAGACACAAATATATTGTCAGTACAAGTAAGCAACTA
This sequence comes from Pseudopipra pipra, assembly GCF_036250125.1. NCBI lineage: Eukaryota > Metazoa > Chordata > Aves > Passeriformes > Pipridae > Pseudopipra > Pseudopipra pipra. The sequence goes on from NC_087551.1 coordinate 90,701,853, forward strand.
ATCAAGTTACCTTGGCTAGATAAAAGATTTCTGTATTTAGAAATTTCTTGCACCTCATACAAGCACCATGTTAGAACAAGGAAGAAACATACTTCAAAGCCTAATGTAAAATTATTTCATTTTGTTATGCAAGATGATTTGACTTAATTAGATCTCGAACTTCCTATCCATGAAAAGAAGAGGACATCAGATTTGCATAGAATATGTAAGATCCAGTTAAAGAAAGAAGAGGAGGGAGGATGGTTTTAAGGCACTACATAAGTATCTCACAGTTGTAAATCCATGATAATTCAAACATATGCATACATGCATACTTTCTTGTGCTTTAAGACATTGTTGTGATCTGTGCTGAACAGGAAGGGTGGACATCATGTGAAGATGCACAGCATAAAATAGTCTTAAAGAGCTTCTAAGTCTAACTAACAATTAGTTTGGAAGTTCAAAAGTTAATATTGAGATGTTGGTGATGCCTTAAGGTCCATCTGGTTTTTTGATTTTTCTAATTTTTATAAGCTTTATAAGTAGTTATATAGCAGAAGTAGATTTAGAAGCAGCAGCCCTTATTCCCTTACCCTTAGCACAGAAGCAACATAGATTTTCAACCCTATTACCCCATTCCATGCTCCCCATATCAATTCTACCCCCTGAATTCTAGTAGAAATGTTTAGTCTCTCTTTAAGATAGGCCTGTTCTGTTTGGAGAATGCTTGTACCTTGGCCTAAACCACAAAAGTACAGTCAAGAACTGGGTGAATATATGCCCCCTGTACCCCGAAGAAGATGAAGATTAATGAAAAGAGGGTCTCAAAAAGTCCCTAGCCCCAGTTCCCAGGGGATGTGATCGAACGTGGTCCAGGGCAAAACCAGGGGGTGGACAAAACCTAGGATTGGACAAGCAGTATTATAAATTGTAACGTCTGAGACACGGGGGGCACGCGTCTTGTAATCTTATGCCTAGGCACAAATTAAAACCCTTTCCTTATCTCACCTTCAAAACTAATTTACCTCGGAGTTTTTTTCTCTCTGAATTTTCTTTTAGGCATCTGTCAGCTTTCTGTATGACCAAAAGGTAGATTAAAAGCAAGTCTTGTTTTGCAGCACACTTCCTCATGGCAGTTGTAGGGCATTACTACAAAGCAGCCACATCCCAGGAAGAAAATCAGATACAGAAGTAGAAAGGGGCATCCACCTACTTACATGAAAGACAGACAGACTTACACACACAGACACACACGATTTTTGTTGAAACGCGGGAAACAAAATATATCCCAAAAATATATTTGGAATAATCTGGAGAACTCTACAGATCAGCAAGCTAGACTTTTTCAGTGGAAAACTGGTAGAAGTTCTGAAGACCCAACTGACAGATGAAGCTAACAGACAAAGAAGAAGCTTTGACGCATATATGTGGGGAAGAATCAGTGCAGCCTATCTGAAGACAGTGAAGAAACAAAAATGGAGTGGTTAGTCCACTGACATTTCTGAGAAGTCTGTAATTATGTTATTTAAAAAAAAAAACAACAACTATTAAAGATTCTAAGCCATCATATTATAGGAGGAATAGTTTTCTCTTGGACTTGATTATTGAAAAAAAGAGAACAAAGTTTATCCATATCTGGAGCAGTATAAATCCAATTTAAAAGACTGAAAAGGATGCATATTTTCACACAGGAAGTAATTTCTGGAATCTGTGCCACAGGATGTTACAGATATAAAAATTAATTTTAAATTAGTTAAAAAATTATTGCAAACATTTGTGGAAAGTAGGTTCACCCCAATGCACGGTTGCAACCACTGACATAGGAAGTCCTTACATTACTGTTGCTTAAAAGCCAATAGACTAATTCTCAGACTGCGTGAGATCATCAGTCCTTCTTTATTCTAGATGGTACTTCTGTCTAGCTTTCTATACTATTTATAATTTTTATGAAAATGTTTGCTACCATTTGCAGGATACTAGACTAATTGGAGCTTTGGTGTGGTCCATGGTGTCTGATCTTACATAGGTGGACAGACAGTTTTATGTCACACAGTCACTAATTGGTATAACCACACCTGTTATACCTCAATCGTTTTACTACATAACAATAAATTGCAGTCACAAAAATATGCTCAAGACAGCACTTCCACTATGTGCTTTGCCTCTGAGCAGGATGGAAGGTGACAGCTGCTATCAAAATGGCAATGTGAATTGCATATGGGACCACTGTGCACCTTATGAGCACCTCAGCTTAGCATACAAGAATACTGAAAGAGTATTACCTGGTTTTGGTGGCTGTTGCCTCTGCTGAAACCTGAATTCATGGTTCCCATACCACAAAACATCATGGCATAGGTTGCCTTTGAGGGTGTTTTTTTCTCAAGCAGACTGCTTTTTCAGAATAGTTCTTGTGGGCTTTTTTAACATTTTATGACAATGTTAAGCCTGACATCCACAGAAACACTTGGATGTCTAACACCCCTTGTTTTCATAGTGGTTAGTATTAATCAGTAGTGTTAGCATCTAAATAGATTTTTTAATCTAGCTTTAAGGACTTTGGGGAGAGGTGTAGTCCCTGTTTTTTCTTTGTGAGATTTTGCTTTTACTCCTAGTTTTCTTAGCTTCACCTTCACTATCTATGTGAATAAAAGGCTAGAAATTACTCTTGTAATTTTCATCTTGTTTCCAGAGATTTTAATTTTTGTTTTGTGATGATCTCAAAGATATTTTCCAATCTATGATTCTATGATTCTACTTTACAAATTGAATCCAACAGACTTCTGCTTCATCTGGTCTCAGGCTGTTCCCTTCATCACTTCTCCTAAACTGCTTAAACTGGGAATCAGTATTTTGGCTTTTGACAGCCTTGTTTACCACAGATCTTAAATTAAATTTGCAGTGATATAGATAAGCATCCTATTGTTGCTTGTAAACACAGATTCCCCGATAAATGATACTAATAATCAGCACCTAGCACAAGAGATTATAATATAAGCTTTTAGAAAGCAACTATGTAACAAAAGAATTTGGATTTCATGTCCTATTAACCCGGAAAAGTAGTACTTTGAGGCTGATTTGGGTCCAATGGCTGAAACAGTGTGAGGGAGACACCAACATTATTTTTTTAACAGGGACACTGATAATCTATAGCATAGGTAACTGCTTGATTATGTTTCTGTTCGAATATTCCTTAAAGCAGTGGCTTTTTAATTTGAATGTATCATTTTGTTTATTCTAATTTTTGTATTTACAATCTAGCACTATTTTTTCTTATTTTGATCTATTTTTTGTAGATTATACAAGATATATCTTTCCAGCTCACCAAGACAATTATTATTTGTAGGTTTTATTTTTAAATGGCTCCCTAAGGTGTTTATGACTAAAGAATAAAGTTCACAGTAGTCTTTGATGAAGAAAGGAAGTCATAACAGCAAAGTGTAAAGAAAGAAGTTTAGGATATTTGACAGCTTGAAGATTATTCTCTCTCATGAGGGTGATTGACTTTCTCAAGGAGTTTTAGGCGATTTCAGTGTAATCCATACGAAATGGTAGTTTCTTTGCTCTTCAGTCCTTCTTACTTGTTTTCCTTTGCTGTTCCTTGCTTCTTTCTTCTCTTCTGTCCTGATGTGTGTTGCCCACGGGCTGCAATCCCTCAGGGGTCTCCCTGTCCCAGGGTGCATCACCTGCACCCACAGTCCCATCAGAGGTGTCTCTCCTCTAGCACAGAGCACCTTCTTCCAAGAAGGTGCCATGCCTTCTCCAAAACTTACAATGTTTGAAGGCTTTCTTTAATTGCTTTATTTCTTATTGATATACCCGGGAACTTCAAAATTAATATGATCTTTAATTCTTTTGCTTTACTATCACACCTCATAGGGAAATTATTTTTTTAATATATTTATGCACTGTGGAGCCTGTATTACCCTAACAGTCCACATTGCTTTAAAACTAATTGATTGTTATTATAACAAGACTGAAAAATAAAATGATCATGGTTCCTTTGACAGAAAAAAAATTGATTAACGGATATTAGTGCAGGTAGTAAATTAATTTTATAAATAAATTAAGAAATTTATTTCAAACTTTTTCTAACTTTCATGAGTACATGTCCAGTAGCAGTTCTTCGAAAGACCACGTCTCAGTCATATGTCTTGGCAGAAGGATCTCAATTTCAAGGGAAAGGTTTCATTTTTTTGAAAGGAAAATTTGACAGAAGAACTTTGTTTTATGGTGAAATGTATTGTGACTAAATCAAAATAAAAGTATCATTTTATTTCAACTTCTGGTGAATTTGAAGAAGTTTGGGCTTTTCATCATATGCTCCCCTTTTTTTCTTTACATTGCTTGTTTGGTTTTATGCCAGCATCAATCAGGAATGGTTGAACAGACATCCTAAGGCCTACAAACTCTCATGACAGTATTTTATAGGTAGAAAAATGCAGGGTTACAAAAGTTGTTAATCTATAACACACACACAGAAAAATCTAGAGAAAGAAGCAAGACTCAAAAAAGAAATAATTAATAATTAAAACAAAGTATGAAAGTAATGAAATTGAAACAAAGCATTAGGAAATAATCTCATCTTCAAAAATAGTAATCAAAAATAAGTGCTAGGGTAAGAAACAAGATGAAAGTCCTATGCAAGCTGTTTCTGCAGGGGGAACGTTTGAATTTCCTGGTCAGATTTAATATGACTTCCCTCTGAAATTCAATGTTAAAGTGAATGTATAAGTAAATATTTAGAACAAGCAATTTTCAGATGTCTATACATCAGTGCTCCTGTCTCAATCCTAGTTGTAGTCATCCAGTAATGGAAGAGAATTAATATGATGTGATGTGAGGTTAATTTAAAAGATAAAATACAGATAATGACAGTAATCACAGTATTGGTAGAGAACTCTTCACTATCATTCCCTTTGGATGGAATAATTTTTTAAAATTTAAAAAAAATAAAAAAAAAAAACTCTTATTTTTAAATACCAGTTAAATCATAATTTTCTCACAAACAGAAAGGTTCCATTTTTTCCTCAAATATTTGTTGTGAGATATTATGTCAGCTCTCAGATATACTGATGGGCATCACTAAATATACAAACTTGATCATCTTGCAATCTTACTTTTTATTGTGCCATTACTACAACTTAAAAGAAATGAAGGGCAGCCTACACATTTTTTCGTGTCAGTGAAATCAGATGAGGAAATGTTTTGACAAAGCAAAAGAATACTATGTCTTTCAGGGAGCTTAAAACTATTCAAAACCTGAAGGATAAGTCTGAAAATTCATCAAATGTTATGAGCTAATGTGAAAGTTGTACCGGGGTAGGCTTTAACGAACAAAGCCACACCCTTAAGCTCATCAACACAGAGATGTATTTCAGTGTCATTTTAACACATCTTTTTGCAACAATAAGTTGCATATTCTAAGGTGACATAAGCCTCTTATTGTTGGCTGTGGACTTTTAATCATGGATCTTAGTGTTTGAGTTGGTGAAGCTGTTTCATAAGATATTCACAAAAGGTTTATAAAACAGCCTTTTCCATCACATCAATATGTAATCTCCTTTTAAAGCTAGTATGAGTAAGAAATGACTCATGCAATTTAGGAAGGTGGTGATAGGATCCAAATGATTCTGAGGGTTTTTTTCATTGCTCTGACACAGATTTTCACTTTGATTTTGAGCGTGTTAATTACATTAACACTTCAAAATTATGTTTTCTGCATCTGTATAACAGGGATAGTGATAATTAGTTATATCACAGGTTTGCTTGAAAGTTGAATTCTTTAATACAGTAAACAGAATTCGTATAATTATTTATATTATTAATATAGTTTTCCTTATAAATAATGGCAGCTAGAGTATAACACATTTTTACTTTCTATATTAAAACCTACAGTTACATTTCCCAGATTTAAAAATGAAAAAAATTCCCACTTTTTTGTTTTTCTAGTTTTGGTGCAACTGTATTCCATGAGTTCTCCCAGTGTTTTAAGGAGGAACTGCTCTTAGCTTAGTGGATATCTTGTTATTGACATGCTGTAACTTATAAAAATATAAAGACCAAAATGTCAATGATGTCTCTGCCACAGGGGCTGCACAATCCAAGACACAGATTAGTCATGCAGAAAAATATTTTCTTCTTCTACTTGTCATTTCTGTGATCAATGAAAAGCAGAGATGCTGATTTGGGAAACAGAAATATGCAGTGGTTTTTGCTTTTGCTTTATCATTGAAAGTGAAAGCAGAAGAAAAATATGAAGTATTGTTTCTCTTTATGAAATTAACATTACAAAATAATTAGAAGACTATCTGGAAGCATGCAAAACCTTTACAGAGACAGTATGTATTTAAATACCAAAATTTACATCTCAAATTCAAAGATATTTTGAGAATGGAAATCAAGTACCTTAAAAGAGTGCTATTTCTAATTTTTTCCATATTAAAATATTGTGGTTAACATCCCAATTGCAACATTATAGAAACTTCATATAACATGCTTGAATTTTGCTCAGTTATGAGAAAGTAGGTATAAGTATCTATTATGAAGTCTATTGGGGATAGTTATGATTTACAGCCCTGAATCTTCTTCTGCAGCTAGAAAACTAAGGAATAAAGAAGAGCAATATCTTTCTTATAAAATGCCAATGGAAGGGGGAGCAGATAATTTTGGCACTCTAGAGGAGCGTTGTGGTATTGTGTTCTATTAGAAAGAAAGAAGTGGTATCAGCTATGCTTTTTGGGGCAGACTGATTTGTATGTATTAGATATTTTTTGGGCATGTCAACTGGCTCAAAACCTTCCTGGATGATAAATGGACAACTTAGTGGGTAGTAAATAGGTGTTGGTAGTATATAGTTGTTGAGCTGTTCAGTTCTGCCAAGACTGAAGCTACAAGCCCACCCAGAAGAAAAACTTTAGGAATATAAATCACAAAGTCTTAAATGCTTCAAGACTTCAGACATATTGGTAGTTAGCCTCAGTTTTGGAGGATCAGTGCTTAAGGCAGCTCCCAGCTCAAAACACTAATATAGCTACACCCTTCGTCTCCAAATAAATCTCACAATTCAGATTCCATTGGGCTGCCTGAGTACAGGCTTTAATGTCCTTTGAGGGCCCTGTGGGGATCTTGATGCCTTCAAGACATACCCAGAGGAGCAATGGTGTCACACAGAACCCAGGAGAGACTTCTGCCCTGCTGGACTGGGAGGCAAAAGCTGAGATATGTTAGTATGTCTAAAATGACAGTAAATAACTATGTGCAGCTGCTGAATTGAGCTTTCAATATCTGCCCTGTGCTCAGATGTGAGTTACCTGGTTTTCACACTAGCACCAAAATCAGTCTTACACTAGAAAACTCCACTGAACTGTTCTTTTGGCCTCCTGCAAGCACTGATGTAAAAGACCTCTTTCAAAGACAAAAATTGTGTTGCTTATCCAAATGGACTTAAATTTAATGTTTTTCCTATAGATTTTCTTTCTTAAATAAGCCATATTAGCAAGTGACTTTTCTGTTGTCCATTACATTGAGCTTCTCCACTCCACATCTTGAAATACAGGATCCTCAGACACTACTGATGATAAAATGGACAAGAAGAAAGTTGCTTTTAATTTCAACAAGGAATGTGTTCAGTTTATCTGAGTGCTCTGATTTTCCCTCCTATGCTGACTGCAAATATATTCATCACTCTGCCTGGAGGTCAAAACTGAGATACAGCCTTCTTCGGTTGGCAAGATGACTACAGTTTAAAAGCTGAAGGCTGGCTTTTGATCACAACTCTTAATATTTATTTGAGTACTAATAATTTAATATTATTTTGGTGATGCTTGTAATTGAGTGCTATAAATGTCCTTTCTCCATTTTATAATTCTGAGCCAGATTTTGGGCTTCCTGGATGTTCAGGGTGATGCTCAGGAGTTTGCCAGTCACTTTACTGACACATCTCCAAACATTTTGCCAAGGGAATAAATACTTCTAGCTGAAATGACTTAGTTCCTATTTAATATTAATGCTAAATAGGTAAGTCAGTCTTCAGTAGACCTCATTGAGATTTGTGTTCTTGGTTGGCTACTGGAATGTATATAAATACTGAAATCAGGAGGAGAGCTTCATTTTTTTATATTTTTAGAGGGATACGGTGTGAGAAATCAACATCATAGATAAGTCAGCATCTTTTGTTTCTTTGATGTGATAACAGACTAAGAGTCTGGTAGAGATTTTAAGTCAATGAACTTTCAGATGTGGTTTTGCTAATCTGCTTTCAAGCCTCAAGTAGAGTCCTTGGGCTCACCATTACGGAACTCAGAGGTGTCAAATATTTGAACATTTGAATACAGAAAAACATCGGTGACAGAAAGAGCCAGCTTCCTTTCAATTCATATCCCTTTAAGTGAGCAATTACTTACAGTCACCAAGTATATTTTCATGTATTTACTTCCTTCAGTGTTTTAGTATTTTTAGCATTTAGAATTGAGTTTTATGAACTTCTGCAAAAGACAGCTTATTAAACTGAAAAAAAATCGAAAGAGTTAAAATTATTTTTGACATTTTAAATAATGTTTAGAAGCTTTCTGTAACTGTGTATACATTTTTACACTGAACTAGTCCCTAGTCTTGGCTAGGGAAAAACACCCCACTACCACAACCCTTGGTCCCATGGATTTTCTGTTTCAAAACCCAACTGAATACTATAATGGAACACTATATAAAGCATTAACACTGTGTCTGTGAATCATGAAGATTTTTTTTTTTACATAGACTCCTGAGTCATTGACCACTGCAATCACAGCTAAATCTATGTCCTATTTTCTCCAGTGCATTACCTGAACAAGGACATGCCAATGAGGAGACAATACTGACATTGTGGAATAGTGGTCTATCAGCTGAATTGTCAGTGCTGAAACATGAGCAGCATGAACTATGCCTTTTTAGAAAACATCCTGGTTAACCAAGGAAGTCCCTGATGACTGGAGGTTGACCAATGTGATGGCCATCCAGAAAAAGGGCTGGAAGGAGGATCCAGGGAACTGCAAGCCTGTCAGCCTGACCTCAGTGCCCAACAAGGTTAGGGAATAGATCATCTTGAGTGCAGTCACGTGGCACGTGCAGACAACCGAGGGATCAGACCCAGCCAGCACAGGTTTAGGAAGGGCAAGTGCTGCTTGACCAACCTGATCTCCTTTTATGACTTGGTGACCTGCCTAGTGGATGAGGGAAAGGCTGTGGATGTTGTCTACCTCAACTTTAGTGAAGTCTTTCATAGTTTCCCATGGCATTCTCCTGGAGAAGCTGGCAGTCCATGGCTTGGACAGGTGCACTCTTCATGGGGTTAAAAACTGGCTGGATGAGTGGGCCCAGAGAGTGATGATGAATGGAGCCACATCCAGCTGGTGACTGCGGTTCCCCAGTGGGGGAACCCAGTGCTCAGTATTGAGGCTGGTCCTGTTTAATATCTTTATTGAGGATCTGAATGAGAGGATCAAGTGCACTCTTGGTCAGTTTGCAGACTACAACAAGTTGGGTGGGAGAGTTGATGTGTTGGAGGGTTGGAAAGCTCTGCAGAGGGATCTGGACAGGCTGGATCCGTGGGCCAAGGCCAACAGGATGAGATTCAATTAGGCCAAGTGCTGTGTCCTGTACTTGGGTCACAACAACCCCAGGCAGCACTACAGGCTGGGAGAAGAGTGGCTGAAAAGCTGCCTGACAGAAAAGGACCTGAGGGTGCTGGTTGACAGGCAGCTGAACATGAGCCAGCAGTGTGTCCAGGTGGCCAAGAAGGCCAAAGGCATCCTGACCTGTATCAGCAACAGTATGGCCAGCAGGACCAGGGAAAGGGTTGTCCCCCTGTACTCTGCATTGGTGAGGCCACACCTTGAGTCCTGTGTCCAGTTCTGGACCCCTCATTTCGAGAAAGATATTGCAGTGCTGGAATGTGTCCAGAGAAGGGCAACAGAGCTGGTAAAGGATCTAGAGAATAAGTCCTATCAGGAGCAGATGAGGGAGCTGGGGTTGTTTAACCTGGAGAAAAGGAGGCTCAGGGGTGATCTCATCACTCTCTACAACTGCCTGAAAGGAGGTTGTAGCAAGGCGGGGTTTGGTCTCTTCTCCCAGGCAACCAGTGATAGGACAAGAGAAAATGGCCTCAAACTGCACCAGGGGAGGTTCATGTTGGACATCAGGAAGAATTTCTTTACTGAAAAGGTTGTCAAGCATTAGAATGGACTGCCCAGGGAGGCGGTGGAGTCACCATCCCTGAAGGTGTTCAAGGAATGTCTGGACATGGCACTTAGTGCTGTGGTTTAGTTGACATGGTGATTTCGGTCAAAGGTTGAAGTCAGTGATCTTGGAGGTCTTTTCCAACCTCAGTGATTTTATGAAGGTGAGAAAAACCTTCTCAATTTTTAAATACTCAAACAGTGTCTTAGAGTTAGCTGGCCTCTTCTCTGAACTGATAGTGAAAAATATATGTATATGCTTCTCCTTTTCTACTTCAGTAAGTGCTGCCTTATCCTCTTTGTTATTTAGCTTTGAACACTCTTTCCTTTAGTACTTCCAAAACTGACATAGTGGCCTTTTCAACTTGCTGTCTAAGACCTGATATAAATTTCAAATAATTCAGTTTTAAATATCCTTTTAACACTGTTGTTCTTTAAAACAAAGAAGATTTGAGGTATGAGTAGATTTTTATCTTATCCAGGGCAAGGTATTATTGTTATAAACAAGATAAAGATGATTGTCTAAAGTGCTGAAACAAAGTTTAAAGGGAAATAATAATTAACAAAGTCTTTTTTTCATTCCATTCCCTATTTTGTCTTCCTGAAGTAGAATTGGTTAAGATATATTGCTATCTGTATTTCATACAATAAAAATATCTCTGTATAAAAATAAAATAAAAAGAAAGCTGAAAGTTGTATCAATAAAAAAAGAATAAAAATAAAGTTGTATCAATAAAAATAAACACAGGCTAGAAGGCAAATACAATAACTGAGAATTTGGCCTGAGTGGTAGGTAAGGATGGAAAGATTTTTTTATAAAAATAGTGGGTTTTTTCCAGAAAGCTGGTAAGACAACAAAAATGTTTTGTGTAGGAAGTAATTACATATTTTCTCTCGTATGTGTTATGTTTGTACGTGTTACGGGGACATGCACACACACACACAGTTCTCCCTAGAAAAATAATGCAAATTGATTTGGCATGCAAGCTTTAAAATTTAAACTGTTGAAGAGCTAAAATCACACAAAATTGTTTTTAATGCTGAATATGGAGCTAAAAGGGTTCTGAGCTTAGTGAGACATTCTAAGGAATAATAGTAAAATTTATTCATTAAAAAAACCAGCAACGACACAAAATTTCACATCAGTTCACTGCAATTTATATTGTGCTTCCACATCTATGGCCAGAGAAAAATATTTTCAAATAATTTTTTCTTTTAGCAGGTAGTCTACCTGTCATTCTTTACACTCTTCATCTAGTGTAGCTGTTAGAAAGAGGAACTAGAAATTACATTTTCAGTTACATTGTTGGACACCATCAGTAGATTGCGCAGCAACCAGAGCAATCATGGCTCAGGATGATCTGTACTGATTTGGTAATCCAGCCCTAGACATGCTTGAGAAGGTTGTTGAACTCTGCTTTTAGTGTCTCCATCACAGTGTTTAGAGTAGAGGAGGCATTATTAGACATGAACTACTACTTATATATGGTAAATGAAAATCCATACAGGTCTGATTGACAGTCCATCAATATTTTTAATCCTTTTTTGTTCTTCATTTGTTGACAGACTGTGTCAGGAAAGGTCAGAATCACTCTTCTGAGATGAATAGTCCCAAAATGAACAGAGCTGTTGGCCTTTTTTACCTTTCCTTATGCTTTTTCTTACTTTTTATTCCTTGGCAAGCAAAAGAACTAGCATAGAGATAGTATCCAGTGTTTTCAGTATGTCCGTTTTATGAGCGTCTGTGTCTTTAGTGTATTTAACTCAGTTAATGTACCAAATATCTCTGATTTCTGAGTTTTCAACCATGAATGATAGTCAGTAAGTAAAGACTAAGCTAGACCAAAGGGATTACAGCTGCATGGTAGAAAGAGTGTAGCATTCAGTAGGGGAAATTGTTGTTATTCCTTCTTGTTTCTTGCTGCAGTCTGAGATCACAACACATCCCTGTTTGCAGCAGAGTCTTAGAATATGCCATACATAGCAACGGGATTTTTATTCTCTATTTAATAGGGATTTTGTTATTGTGTTACATATCTGCATTGTTTTCATCACCTTAAAATATGCAAAAAAAAATAAGCGCAAAGGCTTGCATAATCAGCTGAGTGGGTTTCTATGAAAGTCGTATTCTGAGGTCTGTACTGGCTTTCTGTTACTTTCTGGGTGGATTTTAATCCAATGAAATTCCATCAGGCTCTAAGGGTTTAATTCAGGCAGGTCATCTATCACCACTGACAGGCACTTCTGTTAGAAGGCTTTCGCTTTAGGATGCTAATAGTAGTATTTGACACTCTTGATCCACTACAGTCAAAAGACAAGCAGACATCTTTTCTGGTACATCCATTTCCTGGACCTAAGGAAAAGGAAAATATTTGTGAAAGCAGGGATCTGTATGAGGTTTTTTTGAAGATTTGGGTCCTGACTTGTTGCTGTGCTATGTGCTGATCAACATATCTCTGTGTCAGAGTTGCATTTGATTTTAAATCTTTATGTTTGAATAATTTTTAAAAGAAAATAAAAGAATATAACACACATTTAAGAACACTGAGAATACTGAGTTAGGAGAATGCATCTCACTGGTACAATGGGATATATTTAGTCATATGGGATAAAGTTAGCAGAGATATCTGACACAAAGATCTATTAGGTTGTCAGATAGTCTCCCAAGAGAAATGGTGGAATCCCTACTAATGGCAATATTTAGCGTTTGATTAAAGAAAGCACTAAAATGTGCTGAAAGGAACAATCATATTTGACAGGATCTTCTAATAGATGATCTGTTCTTTTCCATTCCTAATTTCTCTAATTGCATGCTCAAACTTGAGGGAATAACAATTTAAAACTACCTATAAGAATCTCAAGAAGTTTTAACTACTCTTTACTGTTTTGCTGATTATGATATTCACAAATGAGAAGTCCCATTACATTCTATGTGTTTTCTTTTAATTATACCTGGTCTTTCTGCATTAATTCTTGTGCAAGATTGTGCTAGTTGAGTTCACTCTTACATGTATATAAAATCCAGAAATAAAATTCTGCAGTTCCTTAAATCCTTGTATGTCCTACATCATGCTAAACTGTAGTTCCTAGTCTGGCAATATTTGTTAGAAAATTTAATATTACTGTTCAGATGTCTTGAGTAGGTGCTTTGGATTTTACTCCTGTACAGTACACAGGACCAAGAAGAATTTCCTGGAACATTTTTATTCAACAGTGATTAGCAGCAGTGTAAACATTGCTGCATTCATTGTAAGCAACACTTTTGTAATAAGCTTAATCATTGTCATAAGCAGAAAAAACAATGAGTTCATCTCTTCTGCAACTGGTATCAACATTTAGTTTCCCTAGTGCTAGATTGATTTTCATAACTTTTAAAATCTAATTATTTTTCACAGTAAATTTCATTACATCAACACTTCAAAACTGAATTAAAAAAACAGTTTGATCAATTCAAACATATATATATTGATGAAACACGTTATTCAGGTTACACCTTAAAAAATAAAATCAAAGGTATCATGGTACTGATTAAATACTATTTAGCTGTGTGGCTTAATAGCAAATAAGAGCTACCATTTTTATGTCTTCTAAATACTGTATGGCCTTTTATAAAGTAAGAAAAATAAATGGAAGAGTTAAAATGTTTATGTAAAGAGTCAATAATTATGCAAAATGCATAAATTACATACACAAGACAATTTCAATTTTGTTGTCCAAATTTATTTTCAGAAATATTTTTCTATAAAATTAGATTCTAGAAAATATGTGATGAACTGTCTTTATAACAATGTAGGACATTTGGAATTTGATTAAGCAAGAGCTGTAATTTATGACAAAGGTATGGGGTGTCTGGCAAATATTAGGATATAAAGATTCCAGCATTGTGAATCCTGAACTCTCATCTAGACCAGTTTCAGGATTAATAAATAAATAAATCTTTATTTGCCTTGGGTTTTGAGCACTTTAAACAAGCTTGTGTCTGATTTCACTGTGAAGATTTGTTACTGTTATGTATTATTAATTCATGGAATCCTTAATGGTTAAATATATTTAAATAGAGGATAAAAGTGGATCAAAACCAGTAGTATTGCACAAAGAATTAACCTATGTGTTTTCTTTTCCTTTCTTGACATAAAAAAATATAAGGCTATTTTTGTGGAATTTTTTTCTTCAATGCTGCAGTAAAATTGTATAGATCTAGGTGTTAATCATGAGGACTCCTACAAGTCTTTTCCTGAAGGAATTCTGTAAATCCAGGGACATGCACACCTTATAGAATTTGAGAATGTATTCACTAGAGCAGAGTATCTTGCGTTTGGCCAAGTTGAATTTAAAAAGCCTACTTCCAGCATTAATAATACATCAGAGTGAAATTTGATTTAAAATTAAATGCAGTTCAGGGTCCTGTAAAGCATCTGTCAAAGTATTTCTGCTCTTTCCTAGCACCGCAGAATTTACTTGCACATTAAAAAGCTCTGAGATGGACAATCCAGTTTTCAAGGCTGAAAAATAAAAAGGACAATTTCTTGGATTTCCCAACCATTCAAGGCCTGGAAGTTCATTTTGTAGATTATTATAGAGTTTATTTAACATATAGAGTTTATTTAACGTATAAGGCACTGTGTCTAGCAAGTCAAAACATTGTGAAATGCTTTAAACCATCAATAAGTTGCTAAACTTGGGCTGAAGAGTTGTCACTCTTTAGTAGATACATATAATTATTTCTGTGTCTATGATACCCTAAACCTTACTGTTCCTTGGACAGATCCATCTGTTGCTTCTACAGCTGGGGGAGCATCAGGATGTACAAGAAGTTCACCATCTGCTTTGGTGGAAATTTTGTAAAAAGAAATATTAGATAAGATAAAGAGATTAAAACCAATAGTGGGTGTATTGCAGCCCATCCTCCCTTGGCAGCTGAAGACTGCTTTCTACTCCATTTCAGTTCACAGGAAAATTAAATCTTTCATTTAAGTGCCATTTATCCAATATATTGTCACCAATGCAACTTGATACTGTAATATGTTATCACTCAAGTACAGTGTAAAGCAGTACAACTCATCAGTGAAAATAACAATTAAAAATCCTTTCTTTGAGGATGTCAGTCGTGGATAAGTGCAAAAATGCAACTTACCACAGATACACAAAGTAGATATTTTGGATTATTTTTCATCTCCACTTGCTGTTTAGTACAAAAATAAGGCATTTTATTGATATTGGAAGAAAGAGATGTTTCTGTGAGACGTTTCTGTGGAATGGGAACTGAGTAAAGGATTGACACTGAGGTTAGGATACTATTCCATAAGGAGAGGAAGTATGAAAAACATCACAAATAAATGGAAGAGGAAAGGGTTTCAGAGTTGATGATAGCAAAGTAAGGGGAGAGTGAAAAGTGCAACAAGTTAAATGGATATAAGCAGCAGTTGGTTATACAGAGCTTTGACACAAAAATTAGAAGTTTTAATGTGGCTTCATGAGCATAAGAGAGAAAACAGAAGTATTTGAAGAAAGATGTTAATCGTATGAATGCTGTAGTATAATAATTGCAGCAGCAAATTATGCTGTAGGCCACAGTCGTGCAAATATGGAAGGAGTAAGAAAAATGTCTCTTCTATTAGGTTTTCTTTTACATTTTCATTCGGTTCTGATTTTCAGTACACTGAAATTTATTTTGCATTTAGTTGGAAAATTATAGAAACAAATAGAAAAGAATAAATAGAAAAGGAAAGAAATTAAACATACATTTAGGAGAGTACGCGGCAATCTTTTGAAGTATCTGAGATTCTGTTTTACTGTGCCTGCTTTTGCAGTGCACAGCTGTTTACTTCTGTGTCCCCTGTCCTATATTTATCTGGGTAGTAAACTTGTTCAGTTTCACTCATCTTTATGTCAATGTTCTAATACCCCAGGGATTTCATAAGGTATGCATATCTTATGTATTATCATATGTATATGTCAATATTCTAATTGTTCGACATGAGATTTATTTAAACCATTGAAATAGGACAACATGAATGTTTTCTGCTTTGAATTTGTAAAATCTCCATGACAGTGATTATATTGAAATTTCAGTTATATTTCTATGAGTACATGAAAAATGTTCATCTCTTTATGTTTTACCATTCATTTATAAAGGTGTTTCCTACTGCTGGTGGGATTTTGTTGAGATCAAATGTGTTGAGATTACTTCATTGCCTCTGGTGAGCTTGTCTACTCTGGGTTATCTCAGCACTGTGGACTCTAGTTCATATATTGTGTTTATGAAGTCCCTAACATTAGAGTTCTGATTTTTCAATTGATTATTATTCCCATTTTAATTGCAGCATATTTTTTTATTATTATTACTACTAATTATAATTTTGACAGATATAGTGCCACTCTGCTTACTTTTTAGTTCATCTTCAAAATGCTTTGTAGATTTCCCAGTGCAGGGGATATATATCATCTTTAACAAAGTGATAATATGTACTTTTCCTTTTTTCTGACCCTGGAAGTATAGTTGAAGAATCCATGACCAGCTATGATAATAGGCATATGTACCTATGGAATAATTTAGTCAGAATTTCAGTTTCTAAATATAAATTACAATTTTAGGAATCCTTCCTCAGCAACAGACTAACTTCCCAGGTATTTCAATGAGATTCATCTGCTCTGATTGCATGTTTTCAACACTTTGTAGTAGGTAGAGCAAAATTGCCATTTATTTAAATTACAGAAAATTAATATATTGAAATGTGTTCCTCTACGTATACTTAGAGCTACCACCACCTTAGAATGATAGAATCATAAAATAGATTGAGTTGGAAGAGACCTTAAAGATCATCTAGCTCCAACCCCCCTGACATGAGCAGGAACACCTTCCACTAGACCAGATTGCTCAGAGCCCCATCCAACCGGACCTTGAACACTTCCACGGATGGGATATCCACAACTTCTCTAAACAACTAGAACCTCACCATCCCCACAATGAAGAATTTTGTCTTAATTTGCCGTTCTTCCGTGTCCATTCACTGCATGCTGTTGTAAAAAGTCCTTCTCCAGGCTGAGGAACCCCAGCTCTCACAGCCTGTCTTTTATAGGAGAGATGCTCCAGACCCCTGATCATCTTGGTGGCCTCCTCCAAACCTGCTCAAACAGGTCCACGTTCTTCTTATGTTGAGGGCCCCAGACCTGGATGCAGTGCTCCAGGTGAGGTCTTCCAGGATGAAAGAGTGGAGCAGACCTGTTGGCCAAGCTGCATTTGATGCAGCCCAGGATGCTTTTGGCTTTCTGGGCTGCAAACATGCACTGCTGGCTCATGCTGAGCTTCTCATCAACCAACACCCCCAAGTTCTTCTCCTCAGGGCTGCTCTAAATACATGAGCAATAAATTCCTTCAAATGATGAACTAACTTGCATACCTTAATGTCAGTTATGTAAATCTAACACATGCATCCCGGGCTCCCTTTATAGTTACTGGAAAGAAAGTTCTCATTTAAAGAGCAGTTCAACTTGTTTTCAGATATGTCTAAAAAGTATTAATTATCGTCTAAAAATATTTTATTTCTACCCTGTGAGTCTTATGGGAATCTACTGCCAGGTTACAGGTTACTGGTAAAGGACTGGCTTTTAGCTTCTAAGCTAAGGTGATATGGTTGTGTGAGAAAGTAGGAATGTGGCCAAGTCACAACAGAAAAGAGAGTGAGACAGCAACAAAGAAGCAAGGTGAAGGAAAGACTGAAAACTCAGCAAAGGTCCCTTTTCTGAGAAAAAACTTCTTCTACTTAATAGTTACAATTAGAGGTGGGTATTTATACCCTCGCCTTCTCCCTCATGAGCTACAGTACTGCTTTTTGTGTGCTGCTGGATGCAGCTAATGAGAAGGCTTACTCTGGTTATCCAGCAGTACATTTTTCTTGTTCACATATTTGCCAAGTAAAGTACTGGGTTGCATAATTCACTTTATTTTGACTTACTGTTGTTTGTGTTTTGCTTATTTATCTATTTAATTAATTCTAAATATTTTGAAATTTGCTACTTTTAAAAAAATTGGGCTATTTTCTATAAAAAACAAATAAGTTTCAACTTTCTTACAATGTATTTTATTATGTATTACTAGGACATACCTAAAATATTGTGAATAAAGCAGTTTTCATTAGAAGTATTAGAAATATTGTCCTTCTTGGTTTCACAGAGTTTTTCAGTGCTCTGAAAAATCTGTTTTTAAGGCTATTCAAGAAGAGGTGATTTAAACTTGGTGCATTTGAGTGTGGGCTGTTATTGTTTGAAACAGAATCTTAACATTATGAAGTAAGTTCAAGTTTAAAGAGATCAGATTGTGTTATATTATCATACCCTTGTAACTAATGATACTTAAAATTTTGTTTGTATTTATAATATCTTTCAGCATCTGAAAATTTAAGAAGATTTGAGTAAATCTAAATAGTTAAAATAAATCCTTCTCAATGGTATTTTGAGTATTGAATCAAATTGATACTTAACTTTTTCTCAGGTGGTAGAATATAAGCCTTTTTCAAAATATGTCCCTTTTGGTTTCTACACCACTTTTGCCCCTGACTATAATTTTCTTTATCAGTAGTAGAGTATTGAATATTTCCTCCTGAATTGAGTGTTCCTAATGCTAATTTCAGATGCTGTTTTGAGATTCTTCTAAGAGTTTTTCCTGTCTTCACTTTATGGGGAAAGACTGGTAAATATTTATATCTGCTCATTTTCAAATGAATCTTTTTTTTAAATTGAGCTCTGTTTTAAATTTTTTCTTAATTTTCATCTTTTTTGTTATTATTTTTCAACTCTTAACAATACCAAAATTCCTCAAAATCATCCATAATTATTTATAAACATTCTTAGTCCCACTGCAGCTTCAAATGTACATTTCTGTTCTTTTGTCTCCAGTCCAAATCCTAGACATTGGAAGACTAACTTTCCTTTTCCCTGACACAAACTGAAGAGGTCTTTTTGGGTTTTTTTTATGATTGGGAAAGTTGTTTTAGTAAGAAATACCTGAGAAAAGATAGCCTGGCACAAAAACCTACCCTAGAAATGGCTATTGTCATTTGACATTGACTGACATTTGACATTGACTATTTCTAATAGTTCCCCATTGCATTTTTTTCCAGTTCATTGTGGTAGGCTTTTTATTCTGAATGGTGGTGGCAGCTACCATTCCTACACAGGAAAAGAGTCTTCCCAGGCATCCAACCACATTCCCTTGAATATCCCTGAGAATCAAAATTCATCAGTAACTTTCAAAAGATACTGTTTCCCTCAGGTTATGCTTATCTGCACCCTCATTAGCCTCATCAAAGAACTCTGAAAATTTAGGGAATTGCTTTCTTCTCCTTCACTGAAACTAAATGACTTGAACCTATCAACTTTTTATACAAGTTTTCTAATATTCTGACTAACGCGGAGATCTTGATCAGATCATGTCTAAAGACACTTTATCTGAGAGTATTTCTGCTTGAAAAGCACAGACCTCAATGAAAAGGCGTTAGAACTTAACATAGGAGGGAATGTCTAAGTGTTATACATATATATGTGAAGATTTCCGGTGAAATAAATGAAACTGCAGAAATTTTAGAAGAACAAATGTCATATTCAAATCACTGACAGTGTAGGTAATCCTTTTTCCTTCAATATGCTGAGGGTAAAGCAAGCACTAGTAACTTAGTTTCTCTAAGAGAAAGGCTCTGTTCCTATCACCATATATATAAAGAACATTTATCAATTTAATACGGTTTGTTTGTTTGCTTGTTTTTAATATAAGGCCTAACAGACCTAGAGAATGCATGAAGTAGTCTGACTCTAGTGCTGAGTAGAAAATTGCACTGCATTTGGAGAGATTATCTTGGGTTCTGGTCTCTGGGTTTATACAGAATTGCTTTTGGGAACACCCTTCTCGTCACACAGAGAGCACAAAATATGTTAATTTGGACACCATCGAACTCATAGCTTTTGATCTCAATAGGTGGGAGCTGGGTGTTTCATCTCTCAAAGTGCCCATCCAAGAAATACTTTCAAACATTAAAGTCGTAGGTTCTGGGGAGCTGAATGTTAAAGAGAAGAAAAATGCTCAGTGAGTTTAAGACACTTTAAGGATGTGAAAGGAGCTATTTTGGGTCTCAGTTCTAGACACCTAAAGGCTTGGTAGGTGTCTGGGTACAATACATCATATTAAACTTTTAATAACTGCGTGTATGTACCTTACATAAACACTTCACCCGTAGGATTAGGAGATAATTCTCATACAGAATTACACAAATAAATGAACATTATCCAGAAAATAGTTTTTCTTTATTAAAGAGATATTGTGTTTTTTTACTTTGGTTTCCAGCCATTCCACTTGAACCATTTGCACTGTATTGACATACTCTGAGCCTTTAGGGAGGCTGTTAAAATCTATAACATGAACCCACAGAGGTGTCAAATATTAACAAGTGTTCTCTGCCCTGCTGATGCTGAACATTGATCCATCTCAGGCATCAAAAAACTGAGAGAGCTGATTTGTAATTGTTGCTTTTCCCATTCTCTCATATGGTGGGTAAGCAGGCTGAAATGTCTTTCCTGTAGCTGTTTGACTTTATATAGGAACTTGCATCATCCTCTTCTTCACAGTAGCAGGATCCTGCCCAGTAGCATACTAATTCATGTGGCTAACATCTGTCTCCTGGGCTTCACTGTTTCTTTCATCCTATCCTCAGAAGCAGGATTGTGTATCTAGCTATCTAATATTCAGTATATCACTGTAGTGTGCAGGGATATGTTTTTAACAGTACTTTTTGCTATGAGTTTATACTAATATTAACTATTACTAATGTTAACAAGTCAAACCACTGCACTTCCACCTGAAGTGGAAGATGATGAGGCTCGTATAAACTTCAGATTCTAGGAGAGGCCATTCCCCAGTCCCAAAATGGGACTCTCCCTCCTGCTCAGAAAGGCTTTCCCTTACTGCAAGCTGACCTGGTGCCTGAGAAGTGAGGTCACCATCTGGAGTCCTGTCCTTCCTTCAGGCCATACAGCACTACAGGGATGAACTCTCCCACCTGGAATCCACACTTGTCCTTGTTGCTGGGTACACCAGAGGAACAGGCAGATTTAATATGTTTGACCTAAGGAGACATAACTGAATGCTTCCTCCATTGAATGTTTTCCTTAATTCAGGAGTGCCAGTGAAGTCTTGTTCAAGACCATTATGGAGTTTATTTAGCAGAAATAATGAAGTACCAAACCAACACTGTACTTTGAGTGGTTATGATAGTGTACTAGAGTGATTGTTTATTGGACTGCTGTTATTTTGGAGCTGCATCATGCCGTCCCTTCTGCCCAAATCTAACTAAATTTTGCATAGCTTATGGGGGGAAAAAGTTGCCTTCTGCTGTAATTAATATTGAGTCAAAGATTTTTAAGCCTCCTATTTCCTTTAGTACTTTCCTTAATGGGTTTCCTTATGACAAAAAAATGTTTAATTTCTATTTAACTAAAAATACTGACTCCTAAAAATCATAAAGAAGAAAGAAAGTGTTTCCATACAGCCTTCTTCCTGCCTATTCTGTTGTCCTGTCATACAAGAAAAGCATATTAAAAGGCAGCCTTGGAGTATATCTTTATTTATTTATTGTCTGGTTCCTGAGCACTCTTGGGTTCAGAGTCAGCTACAATGGATCATAACTACCCATGGTTCCTTCAGTGGAATATTCAGACATTAGATGAACTGAACCACCTTCTGAAGTCACTTATGTCTCTCCACCTTAGGCAGTCTGAGCATTTGTCTGAGCGCTTCAGTAAGGACCCTTAAGTTAGATGGGAGGAACCTGTACTAAAACGTCTGTTAAGTTGTCACAGAAAAGCCTGACTTTAAAAAGAGTGGGATGCTCAGTGAAGGAAAAGGTGCTTACTCTAAGTTATTTTAAAATATCATAATGCATTACTTGCTTGCAAATATTGTTTGTCATAGATTGTTATTTTTTCTTTTGTTTGTTTTTTCTTTTTTTAATAGATTGAATATTAAGATTTTGTCACAATAAAATTCTTAATAGTGTAATACACCTGCCATTTGTTCATTTCACCTATACATATTTATGGAACTATTTATATAACAGACTGCCAGGAGATTATTATTTTTATTATCATTCATCAGTATTCTACACAGATCCCACTGGAGCACCGTGGTTTGGACAATACACCACAGTTTATCAGTGAATAAGCTGAGTTCTTAAATGAGTAACTGATTTCTTTACCCTTGCACTGTACAGGTTGTGCCTCACAACATAATTCTCTCCAATCGGCCACATATTTTACACAATACTGAGCAAACACACCATGCATATGTTGATGCAAGTTATTTTCACAGCTTGATAATATCCTTTGATTTATCACTCTTCTAAGCTGTGTTCTGTTTTTCCCTTAGGGATACGATGATGGGTATGGGGGTGAATATGACGATCCAAGCTATGAGGCATATGATAACAGTTATGCTACCCAAACACAAAGGTAAGCATTTGTACTTTTACATTATTTTTTTCAAAGTACACTTTTCTCTCTTAATTTTTCATATAAATTTCCAGTTTTATTTTCCACATTAAATTTTACAAAATCTCACAGTACTTTAAAAAGCTGTCAAAAAGTAATAATGGCAGCCAGATGTTATATACAGAGTTATTCAAATGAAGCAAAAATTTAAGCAGATAGTTTTTAAAATTGGTGCAAAGTAAGTGTATTTTTTTACAAGCGATTACTTTATTTTCCTAGCTGATGTCATTCTGAACTTGTTTTTGCAGTTCTTTACTGATGAGAAGTGTTCAGGGGCATCTCATATTTATTGCCTTTACAATGATTTGAGAAAAACCAGAAGGAAATTAAAAAAAAAGTAGTTGTGATGGTAAATACCTGCTTCTGGTTGCATCCACCATCAAGGTAAACCGTAGAAGGGAATTACATGCCGGAGTGCTGAAACTATCTGTTTACTTTCTCAGCAACTCTCAGAATTGATAAGTTTGGAAATTTATTTTATGTCCTTACAATGTGCAATAATGGGGAAAAAATCACATTCACATCTTATATTGTGTCACTAAAATGAGGCAACAAAAATTACCTCTTTTTTTATACACATACACCACATGCACTCATCCATTAATCTGACAGTTGGTCCATGTTTACTAAATATGGAATGACATCTTTTTCACAGTTAAGCTGGAGGATGAAAGGGTGCTTCAGACTTTTATTCAGAAAGTGCTTTTATGGGTTGCTAAGAGTACTCGTAAGACTATGGAAAGGCAAATGAAATTTTGACAAGAAAAGACACAGATTTTAACTGAGTTCATGTGATTCTCACTGGGCAAGAAAGTGATATATACATACAGGGTTCTGCAATCCAAAGACCAGAGGACCTTACACTCGCTTTTTTGTTTAACCATCTATTTTTGTTGAATGCTTTGCTGATGAAAATGCCTGTCAGAATTACATTCAGCTCCAGAACTGCTGTAGTGAGTGGTACTGGAGCTGATAAAAAATACTTTATAAGTATTTTTATAACCAGTGAAGTATATTTAAAAGGATTTCTCACACCTAAATGTGAATCCCATCAAGTACACTTTAACAACACTTTCAAGTAATTATACATTAATAGCTGCAGCCATCATGTTATTGTGTAGGTAGATATTCATGTTGTCAAATGTACTCCAACTTTTTTGAAAAGAGTTCAGCTCATCTTTTGCTTCAAGAGTGAATTGTCACAGGAGATACTGCCTCTGAAGTAAAAACAGTAATTAGTTGGAAATCTCTCTGCTATGACATTGCTTTATATCATCTGAATTAACCTGTAATTTCTTTGCAAGTTGATGTTCCAGGCAACTAAATGACAAATATATCAAGTTTATGAGGAGTGTATTATAATGCAGCTAGAACTAGCAGTGATAATTTGACTCAAGAAAGAAAATTTATAGTCACATAATCTACTCAATTAAACAGCTATTAAGTTTAGTCATCAGATATGTTTTCTACTAACATGAGCTACCTCCAGGATACCTAATCTGTTTAAAATCTGCAACTAAAACATTTCCTTTTGAAATATATGACAGGACATGTGGTCACACTTATCCATGTTGAGTGGCACTTAATGCTACAAGTAGGCTATTGATTTCAAAAGAGCACTTTCAGAACCACAGACTTCTCACTTCAAAGATTTAAAGAACAAATAGACCATTAGATAAACAATGTGGATTTCTGTACCTTATTGGCCATTTAGCTTCACAGAAATGCCTCCCTACTGAGCCAAAAATAATACAATACAATGAAATAATATGACCAAGATATTTGGTTAGATGTGTATATCAAAGTGTTTTCTCCAAGTCTCAGATCTTGTTTAATAGTATACTCCAGTCATATGATCAAGACGTAATATCATGTGCAAACCTAAGAAAGAAGATAAGTAGTACTTCTTCAAAATACTTATTCATCTCATCCAGTGTGTGATTTACAGGAAAAAAATTAACGAAATCTTGTAGGCAATGTCCATGCTTAGCCGGAAAATTATCATAACTACCCTCTGCAGGGAGTGACTGAAATTCTAAAGCATGAGATGAGAAAAAATTGTAGTTAGTGGCTTAATGCAGAGCGCCAAGGTTTCTATTCTTGTTAAGGGCAGAGTTGCCCATTGCTTTTTATGGTTCATTAAGGAACCAATGTGGAAATTTTTAGAGCAGGTGCAAACTCTTGTCTGACTGTCTGCCTGTGCACATTGACCGAGCCTTATTCTCTTCATTGCTTCAAACAGAAGAATGTCTTGGGATGGGGGGTCATGAACACATGGGTTGGGAGGCACAGTCTGAACACAAGCTGAATTCAGTGTGCTTTAGAGCTGAGCACATAGTAAGTCATGCCGTGTTCCCTGACTTACCCCATGCACAGAGTGAAGATAGTGTTTGGGCAACCCACCACCACCACCTCTTACCCCTGCCTTTGTCTTCCTTTGTCTTCTTGTATCTCCTTCCCATTTGCTCACCAGGGTCTTTCTGCCCATATATATTTCAATCCCCAGGGCTATTCAGATGCTGTACTTTCATGTAAAATTATCTAAAAATCTGTACTAAAGGTCAAGGGATGGTGTTGCAAGTCCAACAATACATTTTGTATAGGTCCTTCTCTAATGGACTTCTCTAATGAACTTCTCAAGACAAAAAGCTCTGTCCTTCAAACAGCAGTCCAATTTTTAGGCTAAAAATAGTGGGATGGGGTCACTTGTGGAAGAGATTGTGACAGAGCCTCAGAATCAGGCTGCACTGAAACCCACAAGTCTGTATGGCTGAATGAGCTAAGGGGCACCTCAAGCACAATTTGAAATGGACACAAGAAGCAGCCTGAAGAAAGAGAAAAGGACTCTCACTGTGGTAAGTGCCACCTGTACCTTATTATGTTTAGGGAGACATTTTAGAAATGAGATTTATGGGCTGTGACAAATACAGGCTATAGTGCATGAAGTATGTCCTGCTTTAAGTAGCAGAATATGTATTTATAAAGCTATCTTTTTCCTCCTTGTCTTCCTGTCCCATAATGACAACCCAGAGCATAGGATGGAACCTCAGGACAGAGATTTAACTGAACAACTAGCTGCCCTTCCCAGGTGTGTCTATAACCATTTACAGGATTCCATGAAAGACTACACATTTACTGAGGACATTTAGAATCTCCACTCATTTTAGAAATTTGTTCATGGTGATTCAAAATACAGTTTTTAAGGTAATTAGTTTGTCCAATACCAAATAGAGCAAGGAAACAACCATTTCAATGGGCAGGAGAAGACATCAGATCTGACATACTTCCCATGCACAGTGTTGCACTGTACTTTGAATTTCTCCATGAAGTCTCCACGAAGTTTCTTTTTCCTCTCTCTTCCTCTCCCATCCATGCGGTTGTGAAGCTGGCTTTCAGTGATAAGAGTGTCTGCCTGCCCAGACAAACTAAGAGATACTCAGTAGTTGTAATTTTCATACACTACTCCCTATGCACTTGAAAGTCAGGCAGAGGGCACTTAAAACCTTTCTGCCAGCTCTCAAACCTGTAGTCTGACAACTTTGTTTAAAAATATAAATCCTAGACATGCTATGCAAAATGGTAGAAGTGTCAATATCCAACTCAGCTGTAACATGGAAAATGTAGGAGAATCCTTTAAAGTTTTCAAAATGTAATACACTTTTATTTTCTTAGTGGGAACTTCAGTTGTTCAGGATTCATGGGCTGAGTTCACTAGATCACCAGGAGAAAAGGAGAAAAGTTCTGTGAGGAGATCTAGAAGATCAGCCTCTTTGGTTACTCAGAGGTTGTTAGGAGATCAGACTGTACCACATGCAAAGTCTGGCAAAACTCCTCAGCCAAAACCAACAGAATAATTTGACAGAACTGGGTTCAGTTGCTGATTAATTACCTGAGAACTGTGATGGCCAGCACAGCCATCTTCAGCTCTGCTACCACATTTGTAGTCATTTCCAGTGACCTTTGTGTCTCTGCCAGCATGAACAGTTTCATTTCAAGGGTACTATGTCTCACAGCCAAAAGAGATACTAAGGAAATCTGGGACTCACTGGCCAGTCACGGGATGAACCAGGAAGGGCATGTTCTCTTTAATCCACTTGCGCATAAATCTTCCAGCTGTATGTAGTGTAAACAGTGGTGCCTGACAGGTAAGAGCAAAGGAAGCCAATGATGTTTGTCTGATGAAGCTTAAAATTTGAGTTTGATATTATTTCCCTGTTCCACAGTGTCTGGCATGAATGCTCACACATGAGTTCTGGGTTTTGTGAATAGTTAGATGATATAATGGCCATGGCTTCCAGGTCTGGTTGCTTGGCTTTTCCTTCTATCTGTTTTCTGTATGGCTTTTGTTAAAAACATAATTCAGCAGCAAAATGAGTGTGTGCTTTCTAAAGAAAGAAGAGTCTATGGCTCCCATCTTAGGCTGGAAATAGGCTTGTAAATATCGGGAAACCCATCATTTACTGACGAGAAGAATAAATAATGCAGTGTTAAAAATAGGTGAAAATAGTGCACAACATTGCTGTTACAGATGCCATCCCACAGCGACAGAGGCCTTGTTATGACGTAGTGTCACCCTCGCTATGACTGCAAGATGATGTAGGTAAAGAGCATTTCTCTTGCATGCCTGGACCCTGCATCACTAATGGCAGTAACCCAGTGTTAGGGCCTTGAAGCAATTCTTGGCAAAATATTTACTGTTAGTCTTACAAATAATTTATGTCATGCAATAGGCAGCAGTCCTGTGGCTACACGTTTTGTGCTGGTCCGCCGATCATTTTGGGCCAATGACTTCTTTTTGTTCTGTCAAACCCACACTGCAAACCCATCTTGCATCTGCTGAGCAAACTACCAAACTTCTGTTTCTGATGCAGAATTGCATATTATAGGCCATGTCATCTCTGAACTTCCCTTCTAAGAAGTCAATGATAGTACAGAATCTATACCTTAACGTAAAGAAAGATGGCATTAATATGTCTGAAATAAATTCTACTTTTTTACATGATCCGAAGACTTTAAACCTTGTGTGTTAAATAACTGCTCAAATGGAATTATCGTAGAGAACTGAAGAAGAGAAAAAGGTAACAGAGAAACTCAAGTTGACTGATAGTTTTCATCTAAATTAATTATATTTAATTCAAAATATACAGTTATCATACCTATAGCTGTGCTGTCATGTGCAACGTCCAAATTAGGCTCCTACTAGTTTTTCAAAACTAGTAACAGAAATAAAAGGCAAAAAACGCTGCCTGTGTCCACTTTCCTGCTATGGCAGATAGCTGTTATGACCATATTAATGTAGTATTATCCTATGTTCATAGCAATACCGATTAATTCAACCAGTAATAGGCTTTACAATTCTGATGCACATTCTTCTAAGGACTCACACCCACAGAAAATTTCAAAAGCATATTCAGCCATTGAAGCTGAATATATTACAAGTTATCGGCTTTGCAATAGAAACAGGAATAAGCAGGGAAACAAGTTTCTTTTCAAAGTTCATATTATCTACTGTACAGCTTGTGTTTACGGCTTCCTTTTTTGCAGTGTGGACTGCTAGTACAGGAGCTTAAGGGATCACTTACTTATTTCTGATCTGATATGCAGGAATAGAACATGGACCGCAATTCAGTCCATGGCACTTATGTGGCTTACAGTACAATCACTTCAGTGCAAAGGCATGCTGCAAAGTGATTTAGGAAGAATATTTTATCCAGTTGTATCTGCAGGAATTATTAGCATCAGCAGGGTATATTTTCCTGAACTTCAGTTCATCCTGGTTACCCTTGCTTGACCTCCAGGTACCAAGAATTTGTATGTACATCTATTTCTGAACATGAGTTCTTCAAAAACAGTGCTGCAAGTAAAATAACAGACTAGTATACTTGTAAAGACAGCAGTACATAGATAAACTGGGCTTACATGTTCTTTGGTAGACTCTACCCAGTGATCCCACTGGTTTTGACTACTTGCTTTGTAAAATGTTCCAGCAGATTAGTTGAGAGCTATCCATATTTAAAGGAAAGAACTTTGTCCTTAGTTTAAAAATAATGGTTAGATGGGAATGTGAATAATTATTAATTAATTTAGTAAATTATCATATAGTTTCATCTTTTGGTAATATGATGAGAGGTTTACACAATTCTCTCTCACCATCAAAATATTACTAGATAGTAAAATATGTAGACAAATGTAGTCCAAGCTGCAATAGGTAGAGTGGTTACACTAATTCATTGCAAAATAAGTTAGTTATTATTATTTTTTCTACTACTCACTCTCTTACTTTTTAAACACTATGCATTGTATTTATATTTTGACATATTTCATTTTGTCTTTGTACTTATATCCGCTTGTCCATAAATGAAGATTTCCCTGTATTTTATTTCCAACCTGTTGAAATCAATCAAGGCAGGAAGCCTAGATTATGACATTTTATGTATCTTCACAGCAATCTAGTTATGGCATTCATCATCAGAGACTGTTTTCTAATGCCATTTCTCATTTATTTGATTCAATGAGCAAAACGGAATCAAATTTCATTACTCTGAAGTAGAGAAAAGTTCTGCCTCTAAAACTGGGTAGAATTCCTAAAATTCTGCGTCATTCCCTTTGCAAATACTGTGTGTGCAGACATTTTGTATTATATTCTGAAATACTTGGTCATAATTCTGTATCTATGAGAGAATGACAGAGTAACGTAGAACGCATGAATAAAAACTGCCATGTGCTAGTAAATGGCAGATTGGTTTCTGTTTTGTATTTTGCAAGAAGTTCAGAACTCAAAGTCATCTTGCAATTATGATGGCTCTCCACTTCTATGCTTGTATAATTCTGCCTTCATTAGTTATTATATTTGTTAATTCAGATTTGCAGTAGCATGAAATCAAACATATGGAATTGCTGGAGACAGATGAAATCTAGTTTAACTTCAGTCATGTTGTAAGCTAATAAATAAATCCAGGAATCTGGTAATGGAGACATTCTTTTCTGTTAAAAATATTGGATACAATCATACTTGATCTTTCAGAGAAAGGGAAACTATCGTCCAAAATATTCACCATATTATTCCATTAGTTCTAAAGATGTGTTCAGTAAAGGACTGTATTTGTGATTTAAGGCTGAATCCTATGAGAAGTTCCTTTGTTCAAAAGATTTGTCATCTTCCCTATAGATATAAAGCTCTGTTAGGTAGAGATGTTCCAGTGAGTTTCAGATTCCTGGAAGGATTATTTCTTTGTTCATACATTTCTACTATGAAATACTATTTTCTAAAAATTTATTTATGTATTGCAATTCATGTGAATGCAAGTCTTGCTCACCTCTCTTCCAAGCAGAAGTATACTGCTTTGTGTAAATAGCTTTTCTTTCATGACCAGCTGTCTGTTAAATCCTGCTGGCTCCCTCTCTCTCTGTGGGAGGGAGAAGCATTACAAACGCAGTCTTACGTTAAATGACTTCCATAACATTAGACAGGATCTTGTTAACATAGGAACTGAATATCTGTTTGTACCAGGTATCCATGTTCGAAGTTGGAAACTCCAAAGATTACCGAACAGAAATTATGTAAGGAAAGAGGGAGATAATTGTATATAGGAGACCAAGACTTCAAAGGATCCATTTGAGAATGTGAAAAAGAATGAGTTGTCCCCCCTCTAAAATACTGAATCCCAACTGTAGGGATCCCTGTGAGCTATCCTAGGTGTTAGCTTGACTCAAGAATCTGTTGTCTAAAGGTAACCATGACTGGGATATATCTCTAAGGAGTGATAAAGGTTCACTTATCTGTACCTGTCTGAAGTATAGATGCTGATTGAAAACTGACAAAGGCTGTATCCTCAAGAGTGCCAGTCCTAAACTACAATATTGTTTCCCTCTCGTATTGTTGAGTACTTCGACACAAAGATGGAAGTATCTCAAGTTATTTTTACGTCATCAAAGGTTAGTGTGGAAGTTTTTAATCTGTTTCATTATGAATCTGAACTGTAGAACTTCACTGGCATCAGCTGAATCTCTAGTTTGGACCAATTCATTTATTTCACAAAAGAAGTCTGATTATTATCTAATGGCAGAGTTATAACTTCGAGGTTGATCAAAAAGCTCTTTTCTAAATTGACCAGATCTTTCCCAAACATTTCCGAATAAAAGATTTCTGTATTATACTAAAATATCCTCTCCGAGTTAAAAAGTACAACCATTAGGTGATGGGGTTAATAGCGGGTCTATTAGCTCCCAGGATGGAGATATCGACTGGGAAAAGTTTTGGGTGTATCCTTGATGATAAGGAAGTCAGTACGCAGCCCTAATGGAGAAAACAAAGGCAGGCTGTAAAGTTGGTAGGCCTAGGATGTGGGAACTGCAATAAGGCCTTGAGCTTTGCCAAACGTATCTTCCATAGATCCTAGCCAATGAAAACGCTGTTGCTTGCTTACCTAAAATAAGGATACTGCTTGCTGCTAGCAAGGGGTATAAAAAAGCAGATGATAAAATAAAACGAAGAAGAGAAGACATCTTTCCTGCACATAACTGACTCCTTGTATCTTTATCGGCTCTCACGACTCTACACTGACAATTAGGAAAGAAAAAAAATATATTTTACAGGAAAATATATGTGTTAAGTCTAGATCAACAGGTCTTAATCAAAGGCTTTCAGTTTTTTAGAATATATCAGGATAGACTACAGAACATACTTCTCCTGTACAGATTCACATATTAGCAGTTTTTAAAGCAGGTGAACCCTTTCTTGTACTTTTCTGCTTTGGCTTTAGAGAGTCCATTGTGTCTACAACCACATTTTGTGCTCCACAATTAGAGAATAAAAGCTTACATGCACCTTTCACCAAGTAAAAGCAAAGAACAAAAGGAGAGAAAGGAAGAACTAAACAAAACCCACACACAATCAAAAAGTATGAGGGAAAAAGAAGTACTTGAATTCTTTAGTTCTTGCAATGTTCTGCTGCCTTATATTACTGCAGCTGTAAGAGCAGCCAGGGAACCAGATGGTAACGTTGCTAACCCAGGGTGTTTTGCCAGCAGCTTCTTGCAGGAAGAGATTGGTCAAAGGCTAATGCAGTCTATTCATTAACGTCATGATTTTCTGTACCTAACCCCACTGACCTCTGAGTGGTGAACATCACACTTCCCCTGGGTGGCTTGCTGACCCAAGAGTCACAGTTTTGTGGCTTCAGTCTTAATTCTTTTGTTTGTGGTTCTCTGCCTAAACCACCTTAGAGCACTGTCCAGCCTTTTGAGTAAAAACCTGTGTGGTTTCCTATGGGTGCTGACAGAATCAAACTGAAATTTGCTTTTCCTTTAACTAATGTCAATTTGAAAAAGTACCACTTAACAAGAGGTTAAAAGCCTCTCTTGGCTTTTAAGGTTTCTATTTAGATACAGTCTCTCTACTTGGACCTTTGTCATATCATAGTAGCCCTAGATAATTCAGGTTGGAATGCACTTAAATGGACCCTTATCTCTCAAATAAGGAACATCTTGTGTTGGTTTTTTTGGTCTTTTTTTTTGTTGTTGTTGTTTTTAAACTGATCTGGCTTTATCAGCATGAGAAGAAGAGATCACAAACTTATAGAAACTTTGACCCCAAATCTTTAAAATTAACAGGTTCAAAAACATTAACCAAAATAAAAAGTTAAAAAAATAAGCCTAAATAGGTTACAACTATGAAGATTAACCGTATACATATTACTAATCTCCTTGCACACAGAATAGGAATTAGGACAGAGTCATACATCTTTGTTGTAAAAGTTTCATGTAGATAGAGATCAGAGCTTCTCAGATACAAAACCAGTTAAACTACTTTTGAGATACATGCCCGTGTGTATATCAATTTTTCCACAAGTGCTATGTATAGAAAGCTACTCAAGTCTAAGTCATGGCATATCAAGATCTCTGTTTCAGAAGCCTGTTGTTAAAGTACAGTGCACATAAAAGCTGAGAAGTTGGTAATGAGTTAATCCTGTCTGCTTTATAAAATGTATTGCATCCTGCTTTTAGGTGGTTGCATGTACTTAAGTAAATTACGCTTTATGTTGCTTGAAAGTAATGAATGTTAATGACAGATAATGGTGTTTTGTTTCCAATTAGCACTGCCAAGAGAGTCACAGGTTTCTAGAGCTCATGATCACTGTATTTTCCAAGAACAGTCTGAGAACTATAAAATTATATAAACAAGTTTTATTTATGCTGAATGTATTTCCTGATTGTTTCCTTCTCAGTTGGCCATAATGCAAATGAACTAAATCTCTCTGTAGTTTAAGAATTAAAAAAAAAAAAAAACCTATGTTTGTAAAGCCATAATCTGTCACACATTTTTATAAACATCACTCATTGTTCA
Organism: Pseudopipra pipra; assembly: GCF_036250125.1. Taxonomy (NCBI): domain Eukaryota; kingdom Metazoa; phylum Chordata; class Aves; order Passeriformes; family Pipridae; genus Pseudopipra; species Pseudopipra pipra. The sequence goes on from NC_087551.1 coordinate 90,734,922, forward strand.
CTTTGCTAAAAAACAGAGGAAAATTTTTACAACTAAATTCATGTCATAGATTATAGCGAATATTCAGAGAGGTTTAAAATAGAGCAGACTAATGGATAAGCAGTCTGACTCACAAAATATAAGTTTAAATCTGGTATTTCATACTAAGAAATAAGTTTTCTTCACTTAGGTATTCTTCAAAACACTTTCTAATATGAGTTGGCAGAGGATTTGAAATGCTATTTTGGCTCAAATCTATGAAAAAGATGTCTTACGGAGGCAAATAAAGTTGGAGAACTTAAATGACAATCGTGTATTGTGCTATGAATTATGTGTTTTCAGGAATGTAAGTATTGTGCTCACAGACATCAAATATGCAGTATATAACAAGTTACTTCCTTTCTACAGTTGCAATGCCTCTTATTTTATAATGGTGTGTGTATTAACTTAGTATTCTGTTGATAGTATCTTTTGGTTCCAAATGTTCACTGCAGGATTTTTATCTCACATCCTTATTTTCTCTATGATTGTGTGTTTTTTTCTCTAATAAAAACGTACAACAACAATAACGTAGCAATGAATTTTTTACCTGCTGTTGCAAGTCTTGCATTCTGCTGGATGTTATATTGATGGGTAACAGCTCAAGGCCTGCTCAGTGACTACAGAAAGCAGCACTGCTGTTGATAACTTACTGGCCTTTTGACTGGGTCCCAAATGCTCTCCTTTTAAAGCTGACCTTTGGTTGCAGCTGCTTTGGTTTGTAAAAATGTATTGTGAAGAAATATCAACTTCTTATCTGCTGGCAAAAGATAAAGAGTTCTTGCGTTCCTTCTCCTCTAACACCACTCACTAGTCCAACACCCTCCTCTACCCAGGAAAGCAGGCAGTATGCCAAAATGCAGCTTCTTAAATTAGACTTTTCATATGTCTGTCTGCCAGATCTGGGTGGTAGGTCATCTCTCTGTTTTGAACATTGCAATAATTTCTTAGGTCTAAATCATAAACCTTGTATATATGACTAGATACATGATTTAACCCTGATGCTGCCAGTGCTTTAGTTCACCTTACATAATCCTGTAATTTCATTTAACAGGCTACTAAAGTCATTGCAAAATAATACAGAATGCTTATTATGTTCTACAAATAGAAGGTGTTTCTTGCACCATTTCAATAGGATGGTTTATAAATTTGGATAATTAATTTTCAAGGAACTAGATGACTCTAGATGATCCAGGAAGTCAATGCTCTGCAGTCATTATGTTCTGTAGAGCTCAGTTGGCTTTGGGAAAAATCTTTAAAAGTATTATTTTCATGTCATCTGTATGGCCACTTTCTGCAACTACTGTAGCAAATGGATTTCACCTCTCTGAGATACTGACATCAGCGTAATTCATTCACTCACATGAATGACTTCTGGCTAAATAATGAAATTAATGCACAACAATTATAGTTGCATTTTCAGTTCAAAAAAACACCACAGACATTTGTAGCTGAAAACTGACTGTGAGAGTTGTGCCTAGCCAGACACAATTCAAAACAACTTGACTGTCAGTTATCAGATACACACAATCAGTGGTCTCAAGTGAGATAGAGTGCATGCATTATTCTCAGAAATTATTCCAAGAATAATATAGATAGCTATTAAGTTCAAGAAATTAAAAATCTGATTACAGGCTGTTTGTGAACAAAGAAGTCAAAATTAGTTTAAGAAAATAATTGTTACAGATTGCATGTTTATCCCTATTGCACTTGTGAAATCTTTCTACTTGCACTCCACTGTCAACTAAGCTTCTCTCTCAAGGGTAAACTAATATTTTTAAAATAGTAATCCAATATAGAAAATGGCCTGAGCAATAATGTTATAATTAATGCAATATTGAGCTGATTGCCTGGTTCTGTTCATTTTGTGAGTCTATCTCACACAGTGTCCAAGAAAAAAGAAGCAAAAGTGACAACAACTGAAAACTAGCACAGAGAAAGTGTCACATTTTCTCTTTGGTTCACTGCAGATCAAAGTACAATGTAGTAGAATTCGTGGAGTTTGCAAGTTTTTCTGGGCAGAGACTGATTCTTGTTATGTCTGCCTGGTACCCAAGAACCAAAGTAGTCTGATCCTGAATTTGGTATCAGGTGCCAAAACCACAGTGCAAACTATAAATTACAATAGCAGTAAAGTGAAAGTGTGAATAATTCCATTTCCATTTAATTATGTCTTAAAAATTGAATTTTCTGGATGTCCACTCCACATAATAGCTGGGAATTGCTCATTATCAGGATGTAACTATTATCTAACATATTTTGGTAACGTTTTAATATGTTATTTACATAATTTTTGAAAACAATAAAAAAGTGAGTTTGAGACTCATAAGTCTGATTTTGCAGTCCTTGACCCCATTTCTTTCAATATGTGTTTTATTGATTACTGTATAAAAACTTTCCATGGATATCCAATAACTGTAAGGAAAAAGGCTGTGGAGAATCAGGTTTCTTTCTACAGGCAGTGGAATCATGCTTTCTTCTTCAGGATCAAAGCTGGAAACCTGTCAGTGTTTTTGGTAAATATAAGTAGTTTACAGGTTCCACACCATACAATACAGTCAGCTTTGTGAAAGCAAACTGTGCTGAGTTTGATAATACATAAATTTTTGGAATTACAGGTAAATGAGATCAGCACCTCTTTTGGCAGTTTAACAATACTGAATGATACAGTGGATGGTCTTTTTGCAGACCTTATTTTTGCAAATAGAATTTCTTTCAGTCTTTGTCACATCTCCTAGGTTTACATATTTCGGATCAAATTTGTTTTATGCTCAGTAGATAAGAAATGTGATGTACTATATAATAGCCATTATTGTCTCTGATACATTTTCCTTCATGTTTTTAAACACTTGCTATCCCTGAAACTAACTGGACTTTACTATCATGTCAGAGAGTTAAAATGTATTTCATTTGCTGTGCTCTGTTTTTGTTTTGAGTTTGTTACCCAGGATAATAGTGACATGGCTTTCTGAATTTGTTACAGTGTGCCTGAATATTATGACTACGGTCATGGAACAAGTGAAGAGGCTTATGACAGCTACGGTAAGGTCTGTTGTACCTTCAGCAAGTGTGAAATCAAAAGAAAATATCTGTCACTGACAACTCAGAAATTACTTCCATATTCTTTTCTTTCTTTCTCTGCTTTTACAAAGATCAAACAAAATAGATTTGTGTAACTTTAGGGTGAATTTTGACTTATTGAAAAAATTGGACTTATCAATTTCAATTAAAATTACAAAGCCAATTACTCACAGTCACAGGTCAGTTTAACTGAACTTCAGCAACACTGAAGTTTCTGATTAACACCTGAATATATTTCACAGTGTTAAATTTCAATCTGCTTGATATGCTAACAATACTATGCATCTGCTGCTGTCATGTGCATCACTTCAACCAGCAAGGTTTGTGAGATTTTGAAATACAGTCTTTAATCAAAACAGAAAGAAGGAAGGGGTGCTGTAACACCATGGGAACCCCCACTGTACTAAGATAAGGGAGCATCTCATGCCACACTAAGCAGTATGAGTAGAGGGAGAGTTGTACTCTGCACTTCCTCACCGAGTCTGTGTCTGAGCTGGAAAAGTTCCACTTCATGGGAAGCAAGGGCATGAAAGGAAACGAAGTGTTGCTCCAATGAATACAAACCATTTTCTAGGTTGCTTGCTATTAGTGATATGCTTTGATCCGTGTTTTCCTAACAGTAGTTATCATTACACTATACCATCAGATGGCAGAGTGAATCTCACTCTGAGAGTTTCACTGAAATAATAGAGCAAAGCTGACTACTGACAGCTTAAAGAGTGAACCTAGCATATTCAGGAGAAATGTCATGCTTGATTTACTGCTACTAATAAAGTATCCTATGTCTACATGGTGACTTCTGAAGCATTGTGAAAATGAGAGCTGCTGGAAATCATGCTGCAAATCAAAGTTACACTGAGGGGTTATATAAGGGTTACTGCTTGAAATAATTTTATTCATGCAGCTGTGAAGTAAATGTCACTGTAATGCAAACTTGCAGTTTCCTTTGTATTGGTATAGAAATAGACATTACTGAGATGTCAAAATGGTTGCATTGCATAATCAGAAATAACTTAATTTCTTTGTATAATCAGTTCTCACAATACATTTGGATAATATAATGTGCAGTCAAGCACATTTTCAATGCTAAACAAGTAATAATAATAACTTATCTGTATGAATGTGAGTGGTTTGGTTACCCTTTGTTTTGTTTCCTTTTTGCCCATGCATTTTTAATATCTGCAGTGGAATATCTTTCTTCCCCTCTCCACTGCTCTCCTGAATGCATTGCTAAGCTTTTGGGCTATGCAGAAAAGCATAGTCTGAGCTCAGCAGTAAGAATTACCCACTGTTTAACTTTTAATTACACTTCACCATGCTGAATCTCTATGTGTCTGGGCTAGACATTTAAAGTAGTGTCACTTTCCTTCCAATCTCTCATTTGTAAAACCAGAAGAATATCACTTGTTTTCCCAGCAGGGATTTTGAATGGACTAATTAGCTAAGGCTTACAAAGTGTTCATACCAGTGGCGTCATGACTAAATTTATGTTCTGCATGCAGCTCCTTTTTTTTTTCTTTCCATTCAGCAGCTGAAACAAATTCAAAATGCCTGAGTTTCCTTTACTAGATTTGTCTTAAAATACATAGCTGATAACTGTGGACTTGCTTTGGTTTTTGCTTGAACTATTTTTTGAGCTGGCATTTGAGTACAAAGATCAGAAATAGTATTATCAAAAACCTAGAATAAACATGGAATAATATTCCAAATTGAAATTTTGCTACTTTCTGAAAACAGATATGTTTATGTGTAAGTGTTTGTGCTCCTGTTGGTTCGTTTACTTTAGCAGATTAGTAAATTTGCTAGTTCTGTGCTTTGGAAATCTGTGTGTGAACTTCCTTCATCCCAAAGTCACCACCATTTATCTGAGGAGGTAATCTGAGTATACAGAGCTGTAGAGCTGTAGAATATATGCTTAACTTCCTTACTTTCTGAGTTCCTGGTGCATACACTGATGTTCCCTCTGTATCTGATTTGGGGCATCACCCCTTATCATCCTCTCACTTAAATTTACCCTAATTCTCTGTTCCCAGTTTTTACCTGGTTTTCAGGATGTTTTGTAATTCATTGTGTCTCCTGAATCCATCCCACTGTATAAAATCAACTGCCCCTTCATTTTTCACCATCCTGCAGAAATCAACAGTCTTTCATCTCAGTTCAGTTTCACACTTTGTTTTACCTTCCATAACAAGGCCATATTCCTCCTTTACAATTCTTTCTGGCATGCCTCTGCAGTTGAGAATTCCCCCAAACTGAATAAGACCACATACAAATGGTACATGAGCATAGAACTGGTGTCTTGTTGTCATGTCTTAGGTGTTTTGTGTAACAACTACTCTTTTCACCCTTGTCCATTCCAATAACAATATCTGAATTATCAAAGGTTTACTAGTTAGGCGTTTCTTTACTTTATCCCATGCATCCTCTTGCTTCCAGCTTATTTTTAGGGAGGTCAGTTCTCAATCCTCAGAAGGTTTTCTTTCATTTTCCATGAAGCAGTGAATACTAGTAACATTACTTCGTACTTACAATCTTTTTAAAGTATGAAATAGAGCTCTGTGTTACTTGCTAAGTATTATACAGCACCATATGATATGGTACTCCTCTATGAGCTGCCTCCTAGGACTTCTCGTTCTATCTGTGCTCCTAAGAAGTAGCAGGTGGGTTTTGTCTCATGGGTTCTTCTATGCTCCTTTTAAAAGCACTTGTGGAGAATTCTGACTAGGGAAACCGTTTCCACAGAAGTTCATAAAGAGTTATGGATTTATGGATTGTTCACAGTATGGTTGGAGAAATCACAGGGGTGTTTCAGAGCAGAGCCCACCCAAACACCATTTAATCCTCAGGAAGTTCCACATCTCTTTTGATTAGATGGAAGTACTAAACAAGAAAGGGCCTAAGTCACTTATCTGAGGCTGGGCAAGATGGATTCCTACACACTATTCACCGCTCTAAAATCCACAACTAAAGTGCCTTAACAACTTTTTCGTTTTCTATTGTGAAGTTTCCTGAGAATTCCATCCTGTTCAACTCCAACCAAGGAAACCCCCAAGACAATAGCAAAGTCAGCTGAAAGGAGTATTTATAAAATTGCACTACTTCCCATGACTTAGGGATGTTCCATGAATGAAAATTCAGAGCACAGAACCCTCTCATGTAGTTAGATTCTTAAGCTCTATTGTGACACGCTTGTCACCCAGGATCAAAGCAGAGACACTTCAAAGCATTCCCTGCAGCAGTCTCTGGGCACATGGAAATACACTACCAAGGAATTATGAGATTCCTACAAATTTTTTATAGGATCAGGATTATGCAGCTACTGCTAGAAATTTTGAAGATCACTGTTCCAGGCTGAGGAACATAAATTTGGGATGCAAACCTGAAAATCTTCTTGGGGATGTAGCCCTTATAGGCTTCCTCATGTGAGTTGTAAAGAAATATCTTTAGCAGGCTCTTTAAAGATAAAAGACCAGTCATTTAAAGTACTGTACAATTTTCAAAAATGTAAATCATCTAATCACACTCAATAAACATTTATGATACCTATGCAACCAAAGGTTTTTATATCTGCAGATAAGATTTTAAATCTAGGAGTCTAAACTAAGGTGACAGTGTCGTGTTAACTTGATGTTTATGTTTTAAAAGAGAAGGCATGAAATTGGATTCATTTATGAACAAAAAGGTTTATATTCCTTGCTCTCATTATGCTTTAATAATTTTTTGGTTTCCCTTCTGGCAGTGTTGTCATCTGAGGAGATATCTAGTGAAAACATGAATTTAATGATTTTTCTTATAAATCAATTAGGATATAATGTACACCTAAAATTTGGTAACTATGAACCTTTCCTTCCTATATGTAGTATCATGCCCAACTCCAAAAAGCAGCTTCACTGGACAGGACTACTGTTCGTGAAAAGCCCTTCGTAAACTGTTCACGTTCTCATTTCTCTTTCCATTTCCCTGTTTTGTTTTTTTTAGAGGAAACAGAATTCTTGATAAAGTGTTGGGGTCTGTTAGGCCACATTAGAAAGATAACAGAGAGTATGACTTGCTAGCAAGGCACATCCAATGCCTTAGAAGCTGTATTAATTACATCTGACCTGCCTCACAGTTGTTTCATCTGAACCCTTTTTCACCCTTGTACTGATCAGAGCACTCAAGGCTTTGTTTATCAGCTACTGTTTCTGGCTTTGTTCTTCCAAAGGCTGGGGATTCCAGCAGTAAGCTCTGCCAGTTGCTGCTGCAGAAGGTTGAAGAGGCTCCCACCCCTGCTTCCAGAGCTTGAGATTGCCATAGCAGTGAGAGTGTGCCTGTTGTCAGATGCTTTAGTTCACAGCCTGGTGCATATCCTGCCTTGTGTGTTACTTGAAAATGGTGGCAATTATGTTTTTATGTCAGGTCATGAACTGCCGTATCTGAGAGGCTAGTACACACAGACTTCTTGCTGCTACTACCAAAAAAGCAGAAAGAAACCTTAGGTAGAGGGTGAAAGGATAGGGTTAAAGTCTATAACCTCCTAAACCACCACAATTAAATTAGAATAACACCACCTGCCAAAGGCCTTAGGCAAGAGTTAGGAAGGTTAATCTGTAGCTTGCCACCTACACAAAGAGGGAAGACATAAATGAACTCCACTCACATCCTTGCTGCTTTTCAGGAGAAGCTTGCAAGGCTGTTTACTGCATGTGCTGCTATTGCATCAAGGAGACATTGTTTTGTTTTCTGTCTTCACCAGAAATTTTCAGCTGTTCAGATTTTCTCTAATGACCATGTTTTGTGGTGCATATTCTACTCCAGTTTAGCATTAAGTGCTCGCAAACAACTGGGTATTTGGCTTTAGGATAATTCCATCTTTAATTAAAATTGGAGAGTGTAACTGTTTAGTATAATTCCTTTTAATGTAAGACATCATTTAAGTTGTAAAATGCTGCCACTATGATTTAATTGACTATTTCACAAATAATTCCCTGCCAGTTACTCTATATGAGAGCTTTGCAATTGTGGTTTGCATTAGTTTACTAAGTAATGCTCTACAGAGATAGCACTTCATAAACAAATTCTTTATAGACCTTTATAGAGCTAACAACTAAAAATGTACAGCAATATTCCACCACATTTTCATTGTATCTTTTATTTTCTTCATTCTGTGTTTGTCCTTAAAAGTGTATTATCTAGTAAATTAAGAGTTTTTTACCATAACAATGATAGTTTCTGCTGAATAAGTAAAACTAAGTATATAATGATTAAATGTGGAGAGGAAGGCGTAAATGGAAGGTTCAAACTTCAGGAATTCTTATATATAGGTTGATTGAAGAGATGTTACCTTAGCACACATAAATTCTCATACTGTATTAAAAGACATACACGTGTTCATTTCATGGAGAAACTCAAGTAACTACCATCGTAGTGTGAAATAAATCCTGTAGTGATTAATCTATGGCAATGACAAAGTAAATGAAGCCATGTCACAATGTATACAGAAAAAATATTTGTACATTTTGAAAAAGCACTTTTTAGCAATTGCTCTCTGCAGATGAAGATAAGAGGTTTTTTCAGCTATTGAGTCCAAGTTTCTTCCTCATTTTTAATACCTTTGGTATTGTAGATTATTGGTCCTAATATTCATTATGCTCAGCATGCTAAGGGTTTCTTACCCTATTTTTTTTCTAGCCTAGTCCCATTTAAATTTTCAAATGTAGGAAATCAAGTGCTCGAATAGGTCACAGTGACTGACATGCAGATGTAAGAGACATAGGTCTGATTCTCCTCATTTCAGTGTTTGACTTCACTTGACTTGTGATTACAGACAAGATCTTTACTAACACTAGTTAACAAAGGCTTACTAATATGCACGGATTATTCAATTATATCATGGGAGTGTATATATTTGGTATTTGTTTGAAAATATCAGTGCAACATACCAAAGAAAACTTTGTTGTCTGGGTCTTAGAATCATCATAGAATGAATCACAGAATCATAGAATGCTTTGGGTTGGAAGGGACCTTAAAGATCATCTAGTTCCAATCCCCCTGCCGTGGGCAGGGTAACATTTCACTAGACCAGGTTGCTCAGAGCTCTATCCAACCTAGCCTTGAACACTCCCAGAGATGAAGAATTCACAACTTCTCTGGGCAACCTGTTCCAGTGCCTAAGCACTCTCACAGTAAAGTATTTTTTCCTAATACCTAATCTAAACCTACTCTCTTTCAGTTTGAAGCCATTTCCCCTTGTCCTGTCACTACATGCTCTTGTAAAAAGTCCCTGTCCATCTTTCCTCTAGGCTCCCTTCAGCTACTGGAAGACCACAATTAGGTCATCCTGAAGCCTTCTATTTTCCAGGCTGAACAAGCCCAATTTTCTCAGCCTTTCCTCATAGGGGGTGGCCCTCCTCTTCACTCTATCCAACAGCTCAATGTCCTACATGTACTGGGGACCCCAGAGCTGGATGCAACACTCCAGGTGGGGTCTTAGCAGAGCAGAGTAGAGGGGCTGAATCACCTCCCTTGACCTGCTGAACACACTTCTTTTGATGCAGCTCAGGATACAATTGGCTTTCTGGGCTGCAAGTGCACATTGCTGAGTCATGTCCAGGCTCTCATCCACCAGAACCATCAAGTCCATCTCAGGCAGGGCTGCTTTTGATCTGTTTGTCCCCCAGCCTTTATTGACACTGTGGATTGTCCTGACCCAGGTGCAGCACCTTGCACTTGGTCTTATTAAACTGCTTGAGATTCCCATGAACCCACTTCTAAAGCTTGTCCAGGTCCCTCTGGATGACATCCCATCCTTGAGATGTGTGGACCGCACCCCTCAGCTTGGCGTCATCGGCAAGTTTGCCGAGGGTACACTTGATTCCTTTGTCTGTGTCATTAATGAAGATATTAAATAACACTGGTTCCAGTATGGACTCCTGAGGACACTACTTGTTATTGATTTCCATCAGGATTCTGAGCCATTGACCACTACCCTTTGGATGTGACCATCAAACCACTTTCTAATCCATCTTATTGTTAATAAAGCATCTCAGAAGCAACAGGACACAGACTGTGCCATTGTGGTGGTGTTTTTCTGCAGTGTCTCAACAGAGCACACACCTGGCCCACTGTTTAGCCCATGCTGGGTGCTTCTACACTAGCATAGGAGCAAGAATTCTCTTTAGAAAATGATTTCCCAATTTTCTGTATTTTTTTCTTCTTTCTGCATCATTGAATGATTTCAAAGTACATGACTTTTAGTTTGAAACTAAAGCAAAAATTGTAATCCCAACTGTTTGTGAAAATTCACTTCCAGAGGCTCAAACTCAGGCCAGTCTGAAATGAAAAAATCTCTAGAAGCCGTATAGTGTGAACATCAACAGTCCTCAGCATCAGCTGTTTCACTCTGCAGATAGTTCCTATTTGTATGCACTGTGTGCTAACTTTGATATAGCACCTGTGTCCTGATAGAAGCTGTCCCAGCTAACAACCTTGCCATATGTGCCATGGTTCTGTGGAGTGTGCTGTGCTCCTGCATGATATTTTGGGGTGATAGAGGCATCTGGTGTTTTCCTGAGCACAAGGCAGATGTACTCCTGGCCCTGGGAACTCAGAAGTGCTCCTGAGTCTTCCTGTACAGTGCTCTATTTTTTCTTTCACTGGAAACAGGAGACTGAAGATTTCTACTGCATATGGATAAAAGATACAACAAATAAATTGCCCGTCTTTAATCTTCTATTTCAGTCATTCCTATACTTACTGATAGCAGCAATCCTGTTCCTACTGTGGGACAGAATGAACTGTCAAAAGTATTTTCTTGATTTTTTGCAAAATTTTATCAATTCTTTTACTGGTGGAATCACCCTAGCTATATCCCAAGTAGCATTCACTCCCTCAGAGATTTATGATTTTCATAAGAGCATGATTTTGAAAGTTCGTGGGAAAAGGAACACATTTTTAATTCAGCCATGATGACTAATGTGGGGACAATACTAGAGTTATTGCTGTTTTGTCAAGTCAGTGTTATAATTAGGTTATAATTCTTTCAAAAGTTCCCTATTTAAACCCACTGCATTCTTTTAACTGTCTGGATATTCTAAAACTTTAGTATTTCAGTTATTATGATACAACACTGAAAAAATCCACATGTAGCAAGAGAAAATAGATTGATTTTAATTTATAGTGACTTGTTGTGCTTACTCTATTACTCCTGAATTATAAATCATTTTCTATGACAAAATAAGCATAAGTAAATCATGCAAAACTTTCCTATGTAATATTTCAAATGTAATTTCCCTGCCTTGCACCGTGGGAACTGTTGACTTGGAGAATCTAAGACAGAAGTCCTGTAATACTGATGTGCATCTATTTAATTCCAGATGCAATATGACACTGCATATTTCATGTTGCATGACCATAAAGTAGTAGAAAATTTGTTTTTACTGAAGAGAAAAACAAAACTCCCTCACACTGTCACATTCACAGTCACCTCACAGCAACACTGATAATAGTCTGTTTCCTCCCTGCATTACAGTTTCTCAATCTAGTTTTTGATGTACTTTGATGCTTCTCCTTTCCTGCCTGTGGCAGGTGTTCACTGCAAGAGTGGCTGAAGTCTTCCAAGAAATCATTTTCTGTAGCTCCTGCTGTCGTTACTTAACCTGCAGGGGGGGCTGGCAGAGGGGCGTGCACAAGCTCATCTCCTTCAGTGCTAAGTCAGCTGGAGGATGTCTGTGATTTTTTACCACCTGATTAAGCCGGGGAAGCTCACAATACTAAAGTAGATTTGGAGTAGTCGTGCAGTTTAATTTGTTGGCCCTCCTGAAGAGAAGGTACTGTCAAGCATAGGGGCAGTAGTCGGGTTTTTTAACAGCTACAGACATGTTCAGAAACTAGACTGTTAAACCACAAGGTTTTCCATTAATTTCTAGTTTTTAAGCTATATAGCTATATATAGTTTTTGTAGGGGTTTTTATAGGTTTTTGAGCATGGTGTAAGTAAGCATAATGGTTTTGAGCCTGTGTTTTGAAATCATTTTTTGTCTTCTGAAGATTCCACATTTCAAAGAAAGGTACCATTTGTGATTTGAAAGATAGTCACTTAGCTGTTCTTCTCACAAATTATAAAATGCATAGATGTCAGGTCAGAAAATCCTGTGTATTTTTCAAGGTTTGCAGACAAGCAAGAAGAGACCGGAAGAGTGAAAAAAATAAGTGGATGCTCTCCTTAAAAAAAGAAAAAAGACAAGTACTTGTTCTTGAATTTTTGTCTAAAATAATATATACTTGTCCAATTATGACACAAGAAAACTGCTGCTGTCTTTTCCATGTGGATTTATGGGGTGAAACATTTGCTTTGTCAATGTTAGTTGAGCTTCAGTCATTAGCTTGTGTAGGGCAAATTTTCCATCCACTGCTTAGTACTTTGTCTCCATCCATCTTTTCATGGAGGGAGAAGTTTGGAGGCTTACTAGAAATACAGCACAAATTGAATTATCCAAAGAAAAGCATTCTAATTTTCAGCGTTCTCGCTTTAAAGCAATATGTCTGGTTTCTATTGGGTCTTCTGTTCAGCATATCTATATCACTTTTCTCTTACTGCTCAGGCAATTAACTACATCTCAGAACACCCCAGGGAGATAGGTATTCTTGTCTCATTCTACCAGTGAGGAAGCCATACCACAAAATATTGAACAGTTATCCAAGGTCACTGAGCAAACAAGGAGTAGAGCTAGTAATCACAATTCCTGAATTCCACTTGAACTCTATCCCAAGTGCAGCATGCTCTCTGCACATGCATGCAGTACAAATGACCTTGCAAAAATGGTGGAGATTTTTGCTTATAGGAAATAAAAATATTTTATTCTGAATTAAAAGCAACTTCTGTTTCTAAAACACTGAAAGCTAAGTGAAAAATTAAATTAAACCATTATACTACTTGCTGTTATATATATCATAACCATCTGAACAGAATAGCTCTTTTTAATCTCTTCCTGGCCACCTGTCCAAAATAATTGACCAGAGATTAATAAAATTGTGCCAAATAATTGTGGGCAATACTCAGATGTTAAATAATTTATTAGGAAGAAAAAGTGATCAGGTCTTTATTATTACAGGGACTAAGCAATGAATATAAATACAAAAATATTAGAAAATAACACATTCATATGTAAATCACATGCTGTTAATATGTATTTTTATTTTAAAGCATCCATTAATGTGATCTGCCTTTAATTATTTCATTGTTTCCCTTTTTGCATTGTTTCCCTTGTCAAAGAGTTTTATTCAATGCTGGAAAATTCCATGACAAAGTTGCAGAATGCAGATTGAAGAGTGAAAAAAAGGTGTCTGAATATGTGCTTTTCTTGAATCTTGTACTTCAAGTCATTTAAGCATGTGATGATATCCATATGGATGAGCCACTGAATTTTTCTGTGCTTTCAATAATACGTAGGTAAAATAGTAAGACAGAAACAACTTCATATGTACCTATCTCTGTGCTATAAATGTTACCATTTAGATCTCATATTCAGAGGAAATTCTCAGCTTAAAAATGGTATGATCTTTTTTCATTCTGTCTCTCCAGTAAGAAAAAAAATCTAACTATAATTTTGTATTTAAACATTAGATCAAAGCTAATGAGTCTCCTAGCAATGATCAAACAATAATGTTCAAAGATAGCCTCAACTAATATATCAATAGTCTGTAATAGATACTGAAAGCATTTATATAACTCAATGAACACAGTATAATAAATAAGAGTCAATCTGAACCATAAAAAGCACTGCAAAAATACTAACATATCATTTCATCAGTCATAAACCAAGGGTGCTGATTGACTGATAATAATTAATTTTATATCCTAAAGGTGAGCTTCAAATACCAATTGACAGGGAGCATACAGCAAACTGAAAGTATGCAGTGTAATTAAAAGGGTTTTGCCCATGTCTTTAATTTCTTATCAAAGAAGCTACAACACTTGTTACCACACCCACAGGAAACCTCATGCCCAAGCACACTCAGATTCCTCACATATAAACGCTATTAGGTTTCCCTCATGCTGCTATAACTTATAGTTTTAGTTTCTGAAAGCGAAACATACAGTATTTCTCCTTAACTTAGAATGTCAAAGTTGGAAATAACACCAAGTTCCTGAAAAAGCCGGACCCTCTGCCCTCAGTTATTAAGCTCCCTGTGTGGATTTCTTTTCAGTCACAGTCTTTGGCACCTGATAGCACTGGGGACAGTCAGAAGTGAAAAGGACAGGGCATGAGTGGAGTCTGCTGTGGCATAAGGACTGGATGGGGGTCTGGACGTCACAGAGGGAAGAGAAAGGTCAAACTGCACAGAGTTTCTTTCAACAGGAATCAGAAGAAGGAAAAAGAATCAGCGTTAAAACACAATGACCACCCTGCACATTTCTTCAGCTCTTGGTCAGTCTCTCACTTGCAGTTCTCCCAATTACCTTTTCATCTCCAAAGCTACACCTGTTACCTGCTCTTCACCTAAAATCTCTCTCAGTTTCCACTTCATTAACATGTGACTTTACTAAGATTAAGGCTCTCTTTCTGTCCCTTTTTGGTACAATCTTTCAGAGACAGGCTCCACTGTTCTCCTGTTCTCAAACACAGTGAAACTGAGCCTGGTAATCCAACAAGCTACTGAGGTAGTCTATATGGCTCCAGTCTTCTAAGACTGTTCCTGAAGACAAGAGATTTCCATTCTCAGAAGCCCCGTTTCTTCCCTCGATGCTGAAAGAAGAAAGCTTACATTGGATTTCTGAAGTGGAGACATGAAAGACCAGCTTGGCACATCAAGGAACCTTTAATTACTGGCATGCAGATATGTTGTTGTTCTTTAAAAATCCCCACAGGAAAAAACCCACTAGTAATCTGACTTCTTTTTTGGTGTGGCTCCATCTTGAAATTTATTGGCATAGTGTGATTCAGAGACTCTTGATAGTGCTGCTCCCTATCATGTTCCTTTCTCCACAATAAATATATAATCCTTTACTGCTGTATGAGTGGTAGATGCCAGTGTTTTCCCACTTGAAGGCCGTAATCCCAAAAGTTCCATCTGTGTTTTGGCTGTGGATTCACCTGTTAGTACACTAGGGTCTATCGTGCAATATCAACAGGAGCTGTTAGCTGTCAACCATGGTGTCGATAATGGTGTTAAAGTTTGAAATCAAGCAAATAGGTCCACCATATTACTGAAAAAGAGACTTGTACCACAAATTACAATTCTGGTTTTGTACTCTGTCAAGAGCAGCAATTTGGTTTAAGAACAGTCAAGGAAAAAACAGCTTCCTCCGGTTGGTAATATAAAGTAATTTTTCACTGCATGAGGACTACCAAAAATACTGCACATTTCACCTTTATATGAAGGTGTTTCTGTCCAGATGACTGTGAGAGGACTGAAAGGGAACAAGAAATGGGTTTGTCTTTGTGTTGTACATTTAGTGAGTATTTTTACTACTTCAGTCGTTTTCATTTATATAAATAAAGCTTCTCCTTTTCCATATAAATCTCACTTCTCCCCGAGGCCTCTCTGCAAATGCAGTGACACTTCAGCAAAGGGTAATTGAAGCTGCAGCAAATTTACAGCAAAATGCCATTTTTAAAGGGTGTAATGAAACATATTGCAGAGAGAGGATTTTTAAATTCACTATATGGAAACTGATTCCCTCTAGGAATGAGAAACCTGAGGATTTAGAACTATATCATATTGGCTGCCTCTTCTTCAGCCCTGTAGGCAATAGCTTTCCACAGTAAACTTTGGTTTCGTGTGACCATAAAACCCCTGATATTCAACAAGAGAACATCCTGAAAAGCTCAAAGAAAAAGAAAATAAATGGAGTGCACCAAAAAATCACAACAGGAATGTTTTTTGTTCCATAGCAAGATCAGCTGCTACCAAATCTTCTCCAGAGATGTCCACTCCTAATACATGCAACCTGAGCCTCACTGTAAGCTGTATAGCTGCTTTTCCCTCATACCCTGTGCCTTCCTCTCATACCGGAAGGCAACAAGATAATGAAATGTAGTTGCAAAGAAGACATCTTACAGAGAAGAAATAGCTTTCAGAATTTTAACAGGCTTTTAATGTTTTATATTTTCATTTTTCTGTTTTCACATAGCATTATCATTTTACAAAAGGAATCTTTGATACCTCTTTCAACCATTTAGTATTTTTGTCTAGTGCCAGCTAATTATTTTCTTAGTGGCCACATAAATCAGCAGTCATTAGCAAAAACAAGATACTAGGAATATTGCACAATGATGTGTTATAAGATCCATGATACATTATGGTTTCTGCATTTCCATTTTAATCACTCTGTATGATCAGTTGAAGTCAGTGGAAGACAAAACCAGAAATCATTTCACAATCCACTAGCTGATTTAGGAGAGAATTCAAGTTTTGGGTTCAACTGCTAGACCACAACTGAAGGTAATTTCCTGATTGCTCAGAGTTAGCTTCCAAAATACCTTGTCAGGGAGGAGGAGACGATTTATAAAAACTTTGTAAGAACTGAACTAGATTTTTTATCCTTCTGAGCATATTTCATTCACAGAATTTGAAAAAGTATTCTAAAGATAATGCAAAGTAAAATCTCTTTTTGCTTAATGCAGTAGGTTCACTGCTACACATTGTTTTTTCTTCCATTATTTTCTTTCTTTTCATCTCAAATGGAAGTAAAAAATCAAACATGCCTCTCTTATCCTTTCATGATTCAACTTCTCATCTTGTTACCATACCAATTACATTAAATGCTATTCAAATTTGTGCTTTAACTTAAATGCTAGAAACTCAAAGCATCAAATAAATTCTGAACTGGTAGACTTACACAATAATTTTTCCAGAGCTGTCTGTACCATCACCACAGTAGTTTTTCATTCTCTGCTGAAAGTGAAGGTGTAAGACTTTGTTCTTCCTGAGATAGACTGATTGCCTGTGTAGAGAAGTAGGTTAGTTTTCTGTAAGCTTTTGTAGGAGGGTAAAGCAATGGATGATAACACCATCCTCATTTTAATTTTCTAAAGGTTTCAGACAAAATATTCAAGAATTTTGACAGCCATTAGCAGTGGCATCCCCTTGTTCTTTCAGTTTTAGATATTTACAAAATTTGTTTTTCTCTTCTGTTTTTAGCACAAGAAGAATGGGCCACAACCCGTTCCAGCCTAAAGGCACCACCTCCAAGGTCAGCCAGAGGGGGTTACAGGGAACACCCCTATGGTAGATATTGAAGGTCCTCCTCATCTGTGACCTCATCTCAAAGACAATTAATAGCCTGTGGTCTCCACATAAACAGCAACAAGACAAGTAATAGTCCATTTCTTTTCTATCCTAGGGATTACTGCTCATTATTATCCTATGTACTACTTGTATTTCCTATAACATTGGCGTGACATTGGCATTAGTATTATTTTATAACACGGACTTAAAAAAACAGAGACAAAAATCCTTTGGCAAACATTGTCTATAAACTATTCAAAGATGATGTTCTATTGGTTGTATTCATTGCTGTGTGTAACTTAAAAAGCATGACACTGTTACAGATCTCGAGTCTCTACATACTAGCTAAGGCTGAGTTTCTGTTTAGGGTTGCTAAAAGACTGTAATATGATTATTTTTTTCCTTTTCCTTTTTCTTTTTGAACCAGACAATAATCAAGCTGTAGATAAGATGTTTAACCTGTCTTTTTTAATATATGTTAGTTTAGATTAAGATGTTCGATATTCAGTTTGTAAATTTAATTTTAAATGCTGTTTTAATGGGGTTGAAAACAAGCAGCTACTGTATGTATGTAGCTAACTGAAGTTGTTCAGTGTTTTAACCTGTATTTGTTAAAAAAATCACTTAAAGTTCCATGTGTAAGCTTCTCTAAATAGGAAACCATAATTTTGTCAAATATGTTTGCCATAATTTGTCAATAAAGCTGAAACCTTTTGTAACAAACTAAATTTGGAATTACTTGTTTTCTAGCTTTAAATGCCTGCTTTATTTCTTTTTCAAGAGATGCCTAAAATGTTTTTATATAAAAATTACAAAAATGAACCCAAGCCTGTTTTAAGATTTTTTGTGTAAGACTTTAAAAGTTGTATTAATAACTTCTGGTTGTTAAATAATTTAAAAGTTAACAAACTAAACTGTTACATGAATCATGGTTAGTATCCACTAATGTATAACATGTTAATGGAAAAAAATGCTTTAGAACAATAAATGGATTTTAAACTATCCTTTAAGCTTGATCTTGCTAAACACAAACTCTGATTGACTTGTTTGTATTAGCATGTCTCTCGTGAGAATGTAATGGAGTTTAAAGAGGTAAGATTACCACTTACCACTGTTAGACTGTCTAAATGCTAGTTCTTCAACCTTTGAGTTTCCCCGCACATTAAATATCCCATTCAACATGTAAGCATTGCATAGATTCACCTATTTGTTTTCACTCAGAAGAGTGCGTTGACTGCATTTTTCGTAGTATATAACAATTTGTCTTGATAAACAAATCATCAGTGTCACTGCCCAGTTGTTGGTACTCAACTTCAAAAACTTTATTTGTAATTTTCAGTGCTAAATATCACCGCCCTTGAAGGCAGTTTAGAGGGCTGATATTCTTTTGAGACTATCAGACTTGATGGCTGATGATTATTAAGGAAATATGTCGCAGGACTCAAAGGATGACTAAACGTTAAACAGGTAACACTAATAGTAACTCTGTAATTTTGAGTATGCAACAGTAATGTAAAATATTCTCAGTTATTAAGTTACTGATAGTTAAAAAAGTAAACCTACCAAAAGATAACAAATAGGTATATAGGCTATTAAAACAACTAATTAACATTAACTAGTGACAACAAAATTATTCTACAATATATAACCCTCAACGTAATAAACAGAACTAAAATTAACAATAATAGTAATGCAACTCTTGCTAACAACAAATATATAACCTAAATTTTGATGAAGAAAAAAAAAGAACAGAAGACTTGATGGTAGGGATGCCAAAACTGTTTATCCTTTAAATACAGTCTTTTTGTTTACAGTGGCTTTTTGTCAATGTGATTGGTTTACTTTTTTGATGAGACTAAAGTACAGGCCGATTGCTGTTCAGTTTGTGAACAAAATCTCTTGCAGCTGGAGTTGCATGCTAGCTCTTTTTGAATAGTTTATGATGAGTATGTTTTGTCGTTTGAAGTGTTTAAGTGAATTTAGTAGGCTACATGATGGTTACACTGAGTTTATTCTGTCTCGCTGTTTCAGGGACACACAGGCACTGGACAGCTAAGCAGCAGATCTGCTGAGAAGTGTTCAGGTAAGCTCTGCTGCATCTCAGGGGGTTTTCCTATTTCCTATTTTATCTGTGCATTTGTGTTTATTAACAACATATTCACCAACATTTTTAAAATAAATATTTCTTTCCAGCAGTGTTTCTCTGCGTAGCAGCATAATGATTATGGTGTAATGGCAATCAAAACATTTACTTTTATATATTATGATACCTCTCACTTAAATAAAAGAAGTGTTGTCATCTAGCTTTTTAATGGTAAATATTAAGATGGTATATTTTTATAACTGCTCCTGCTAAAAACATGAGCTGCTGTTTACTAAAAGTATGCCTACATTTTGAAAACAAGCTAGTCACATAACATAAAAAAATACAACACTAGCTTATCCTTGCTTCTGAAAATATGTATCATTTCTTCCTATGACAAATGTATCTGTATAGAGACAGGAAGTTTGTTATTTATTCTTATGCTTGGTATGTTTTTCCTTTTTATGCTTTAGAATGGCAAGGACAGTAATGGTATTACTATGCAATGGTATGGATCAAGGCATCACTTTCTAATATTTCTCTGTTTAAATACATTTAAACATAAAGATTTGTCTTGGGTGATTTTTTTAAATAGACTTCAGATTATATATGAGACTTTGGCTGAAGACAAATTTTGACTGGAAACAAACAAAAAAATTCAGCTCAGTTACAACTTTGTCCACAGATTCAGAAGCGTAAACCTAATCACAATACAAAACCTACAAATTCTCGTCCTCTTTCATGATTGTTAAACCACATAAGAGTTAATAAACAAAACTGATGACGTTGTGCGCCAAATACACAATCTTAGACACATTTATTACTCTGGCATCTTTTCCCATGACTGTGGTCTGGCTGATTTAACATTTTCCAGCTATTGTGGTATTCAACGGTTACTTACAAACCACAAGTTGTATTGTATAGCAAGATATAAAAGATTTAATTTTCCTCTCCAAAGGGTTGCCTCAAGGTCTTTATAAATTAGTTTTATTTATGTGCTGCAACCACTCTACAGGCCAGAGTGATATAACATGGAATTAAGGTTTGTCTGCATATTGCAGGCACATCAGTGTGAATGTACCACTGTAGGAAAAAGCTTCCATCTACCCACCTTGCATGTAGTTATGCAAATTTGCTTCATTCAGGGTATATCTATACAAAAAAGAAAAATACTTTCCACTCCTATAAATACATTTTCATCATACTGGTTTAACCGTGATTATAAATTACTATACATTATAGATTTTACTATATAAGTATTCCAGGAAATGCTCACATGCCTTATTGAAATGATAAATTACATAAAGCTGTGACTAGGTCATACCTGATGTGAGATCCAGGGCAAAATACATAAAACTAGTTTCTCGCTTGCGTATCAGATTTTTATATGAGGGTAACTACTGTGAACTCCTTGAGGATAGACTCCAATAAATATAGCTTTTTAGCAGAACAGTGTCCTTTAATATTCCTGTCTCCAAGTCCACTTTAAAGCCATTATTTGTGTAGATTAAAAAAAATGGCAGAATGTATCAGTAAAATTATGCATTGTGAAATATTCTTATATAAGAATTATTTGGAAAAAGTAGGTTAACAATTAACAGTGTAAGCAACTGTTTTTGCAAACAGTTTTTCTACTGATTTTCAGGAAAATAGTATGAAAAATTACCCATGACTGCATGTGTTCTGTGCCAACTGCAAAGTATAGTTCACAACTGTTTCCGAAGTCTTGCAGTTAATCAGCTATGTCTTAGGAAAACAAAAATCTACCTTCTTAATTTGTGAAAGAGTAACAAGAGAGTCTGCTTATTCTAATTATCTTCAGGTCTCCTGTGGAACGTTGTGACATATTCCACACATCCACCAGTCAGGTCAGCCATAATTTTTAGGTCCTAAAAATTTATGTGCATCATCAGAAAACACATAACTTCACTTATGCTGCAGATTATTCCAGGACACTGGTCACCAGTTAAACATTTTCTTTGGCTGAATTCACATACCAATTAGTTTTAATTGTAATAGGAACTAAAAGCAGTATAAAATATCAAAACAATGAGTTAAAAAGCACTGGAAAAGAGAGGTGGGAAAAGCAAAATCTTGTTAAAATATTCTAAGATTTTTTTTCTTTGTTTGTCCAGGTTGACCTCATCCATAGAACAGTTTGATCTTTAAAAGAAAAGAGTGCAATATAGTTTTTAGTACTTAAATCAACAAATTATATTTTAGTCTAGGAGATGTTTTGCGTGTATTCAAGAGCCATTTTAACTAGAAAAATTAGATATTCCTAATGAAGCAACCTCTATTAGAAAATGAAGTAGCACCATGTAATTATTTCTTTCCTATTCAGCTTATCTTACTCTGTTTTAACAAAGGGCTTAAATCTTCATATGAATAAATGAAAATCTTAGGAAATTCCTGACCTCACCACAAAGGATGCTGACAACGTTTTTCTAACTCTGTGAGGTCCTCAACCTCCATTCAGCATAACAGAGCTACAGCCATAAAGACAGGAGATCTGTCTTCTTACTCCATGTTCAGTCTGTAGCCCAGCCATAATTACTCCATTATACCCAAACCTGCATAACACTGATGTTACTGAAAGTGAATGAGTGCATGTGAAACAGGTCACTGTGTGGTAGCTCTGAAGAAATGGATGTGAACACCTTGTGACTAAGCATGGCAGGTTGGAAGAACCTGTGTCTCCCTATTGCCAGAGAACCAAACTACAGCCAGTACTGCGCTTCTGAGCTGAGTATCAGGAATTTAGTAAAGCGACCAAGTTACTGTTAGAATCATCAGTTGAAAGGCTTAACATTTTACCATAAAATATGGATTTATAGTCATGGCTAGGCTTCACGAATGAAGATTTGGGAGGGGCTCTACCCACATTTGTTACAAGCGCCCTGGTGGCTAAAAAGGCCAATGCGAGATAGAGAAGTCTGGTTGCAAAAGGCACAGCAGAAAGACTCCTTAGGTGCTATTGACAAGACATGGTTCTTTCTGCGTTTCGTTTCTCCTCAAGAGTAGTCCCGCGTGTGTTCTCAAAAGAAGCAGCAGCGTTATAAATGGTGTGTCTCCAGACCTCCTGATTGGAGGCCAGAGTAGACCAGTGATGAAGATCAATATGGCCAAGGCTGAGATGTTGTTTCAGGAAGTCCCTGTAGCTCCACTTCGGGGCTCCTCTCTTGCGGCAGCCAGTGGCAAGTTCACCATAAAGCAAGATCTTAGGGAGGCGGTGGTCCTTCATCCTTGAGACGTGTCCTGCCCAGCGCAGCTGTGTTCTCAGCAACATGGCCTCAATACTCATAACAGGTGCCTGTTCTAGAACAGACGTATTAGTCACATAATCTGACCAGTGGATGTTTAGGATTGTACGGAGACAGCATTGATGGAAACGTTCTAAGAGTCGCAGGTGGTGGCGGTAGATGACCCATGATTCAGATGCATATAAAAGAGTAGACAGCACAATGGCTCTGTAAACACTGATCTTTGTACTTTTCTTCAGGTGTTTATTTCACCAAACTCTTTTATGGAGTTTTTCAAAAGCTCTATATGCCTTTGCTAACCTGTTGTCTATCTCTCCGTCAATCTTACCGTCCGAGGAGATGATGCTACCTAGGTAATTAAGCTGCTGGACTGATTTGAGCTCTGATTCACCAGTGGTGATATGGGGATGAAGGAAGACTTCCTGAGGTGCAGGTTGATAGAGAACTTCTGTCTTCTTCAAGTTGACTTCCGGCCCAAAAAGCACAGCAGCCTCTGCAAAGCAGGATGTTAAATGCTGCAGAGCTGCTTCTGTGTGGGCAACAAGGGCGGCGTCATCAGCATAAAGCAGCTCCCGGACAAGATGGTTTAAGGTCTTGGTGTGGACCTTCAATCGCCTTAGGTTGAATAGGCTTCCATCGGTATGATATCAAATGTAGATACCATCTTCTTCATTGAGGTCTGCTGTGGCCCTTTGGAGCATCATGCTGAAAAAGATTGTGAATAGAGCTGGTGCAAGAATGCAACCTTGTTTCACACCATTCATTATTAGAAAGGGCTCACAAAGTGCATTGCCATATCTGACTTGGCCACGCTGATCCTCATGAAGTGAGATGATCATTTTAAGGAACTTGGGGGGACATCCTAAACGTTCCAAAATCTGCCATAGACCTTTTCTGCTCACAGTATCAAAAGCTTTGGTGAGGTCAACCAAGGTTACACAGAGACCTTTGTTCTGTTCCCTACATTTCTCTTGCAGTTGTCTGAGAACAAATACCATGTCTGTGGTACTCCTGTTGGCTCTGAAACCACATTGGCTTTCAGGTAGAAGTTCTTCTGCTGTAGCAGATACTAGGCTGTTCAAAAGTATTCTTGCAAGGATTTTGCCAGCAATGTTCTCATGAAATATCACCCAGGATTATTATCTTAAGGTTAAAATCAAGAACATGTAGGTGATGCATTGTGTTCAAATAAAAAAAATTTGGTCTACATTAGTGATGTAT
The DNA here is from genome assembly GCF_036250125.1 of Pseudopipra pipra. Taxonomy (NCBI): domain Eukaryota; kingdom Metazoa; phylum Chordata; class Aves; order Passeriformes; family Pipridae; genus Pseudopipra; species Pseudopipra pipra. Next base: position 90,758,798 of record NC_087551.1, read on the forward strand.
TTCCTTCATGTTTGACAGTAGGACTGTTGTTTTGTGAACCATCTTTCTCAGAAGTCCAAAGTTTTGCAACAAATATCACAACTACAAAATTATAAATAGAAGTAAAGGAGAGTCATAGAATAAGCTAAACATTGGAAAGAAGAAGTCTTTGTTAATGTCTGAAAGAAGTATATGATCTATTAAGGAAAGGAAGTCCTAGAACATTTTCCATATTGTATTGCATTAAAATGCAGAAAATGTTAAGTTGAGATTGTATAAAGGTTAAGTAGGGACAGCACTGGATATCAGTGTTCTTCTTGCAACCTTCTTAGAGATACCTCATGTTCTGTAAAGTTACTGGTACACTTCCTGTCTTTTATGGAAAAATACTGTGTAAAAGGAAAAGACAACTGAGAAAATCTACTTGAATTTCCTAAGCAGCTACATATTTTGACAGAAAATTGTTCTCCTGTAATTTCCTGTAATTTCTTTTGTGAAAGAAATACCAAATCTAAACAAGATTATAATCTCTTTACGCAATCTATTTAGTACAACGTTTTAGCAAAGATGTTAAAGAAAATAGTAATTTTTTTCCGTAAGTATTACCTGAATTCTTTTATAATGCTGTAGATGGCAAGAAGATAAAGTTGTTTTGGGAAAAAATTTCATGGAGTCAGAATCATAGGTTATAAATTAATCTTATGTGACAAAGAACCAACTTATCCCTCTATCAGAATGTATGAATTTTTGGGATTGAGGAGGACAGAGTCTATTTGTAGTGCATTTTTTCTAAGGTAGGATTAAAAAAAAATTCATTTCACTAAGACATTACAAAGTTTTTGCATGAAAAGGAAGGCCATAGTTGAAAGGGCTGGCTGTAATTAATGCCCAAAAAATAAAGATCATATTTGTTATTATTTCAAGTCATCCTCTGTTGTCAACAGATAAAGTACAAAAAGAACCCTAATTAACATGTAAAATCACAGGAAAAACTGAAAACAAAGAAAACAATCCTAATGTCTTCTGAAGGTTTTTTTGTCCTCCAAAAAAACTTCGATGCACTCTGTGATTTCTGCCAGTTATTAAAACTCAAGAGTTATCAGAAAAAGTATCATGTGTTATCAGTTTTACTGTACTGATCTGTGGAGACAGAACAGCCACATAGGTAACTCTCAAACCAATTATGGCTTTAAAGATGATCACCATCTTCCATTATGTTGTTAGCTAATTAAATTTTTCTAGTCATTACTATTTATCATTGAGACCTGACAAAAACCTTTGAAGTCATTAAGCCTTTGCTTTTTCTTCATCTGGTTTTGTTTCTGGTCCTGTAGACTAGATGCTAACATCCATTTAGAGACTTTAAGGAAAATTATTCCCACTGAAAGATTTGCTGACCTACATACTTATTAGACAAATCATGAGCTTCTCTCATGAATATGCTGATATCTTTTAGTGAAGACATACTGTATACAATATTTATGTTCTGAGACTATGGAATCTGAAGACTAACTGTGCCTGCCAGTATGAGCACGGGAAAGATTTTCTGTCCTTTCACAACCTCTGGTTGACTAAATAATTTGTATTATAACTCAACATTATAACATGTTGAAATAAATCTCTAAATCATGCATATCTGGAACACAGTTTTCATTCTCAAAGAGAAGCAATTTCTGTCAATTTAAGCATAAGAAATGCAGATTTCTAAACTTCTACTAACAACGTGTCACTGTTTTAAAAGTTTGTTTTGCTTATATAAATCCTATTAAAAGGTTGTGTTTGGTACTTATTGAAAGGCATAAATGCCTCCTTGCCTAAAATAGTTGAATTAACTTTGAAACCTCAGATGCTTTAGCAGAGAATAGCAAAATTTATTGAGAACACAATTGCACTTTCATATTTTAAATCTGTAAATCAGAAGGAAGGTTTATTGGAGGGAGATCATACCCATGGTGTAATGGTATAGGTCATCATTCACATATTAAAAGGAAAAATATTAAAGAAAAGTATGTGTAGTTGATTGTGTAAATCCGTCATGTGCCCAAAGAATGTTTCAAGTTGCTGTATGGAAACAATCAGAACTTTCTAATATCTTTTAGCAACATTTGGGTGTACAAGTAGAATAATAGAAATGCTTCAATGCTCTAATAAGAAAAGAATTAATTGTGAAAACAATATTTCCTGTTTATTTCTGTTGCTGCTGTATTTTATTGATTTAATGGAGGTATAGTTTCTTGTTATACAGTGTTATTATATAGTGTGAGAGTACCTGCTTATATCACGTTTGGCACTGTTTTTGCCATGCAGGATGCATTAGCTCATGATGGATGGCTTCCTCACAGAAAAACAGTGAATACCTTTGTTACATGCCCTTGCATTACAGGACCTTCACACTGTGTTACCACCAAGTCAGAGGTACAAACTGCTGAGCTGCTCATGTATGACTTAGCATTCTGTGTGGGTTTTCTTCATTTATTTCTGCATGGAAAACAGAAAAAAATATGCACATATTTTGTATCATGGTTTACTGTATTCGTTTATGATTCCATATTCATTGCTCAGCTAATAATTCATTATATTTCTTCTTGAACTTTAGAACAATCCTGTACAACCAGTGGCACAATTCAGTGAAACGGTGTAGTGGGTTGATCCTGGCTGGTTGCCAGGTACCCACCAAAGTCACCCTATCATCCCCTCTGCAACTGGACAGAGGAGAGTAAATATAACGAAGGATTCATGAGCTGAGATAAGAACTGGGAGAGATCACTCACCGATCACTGTCACAGGCAAAACAGACTTGAAGTGGGGATATTAATTAAATTTATTACTGACAGAATCAGAGAAGGAAAATGAGAAGTAAAATACATCTTAAAAACACCTGCCCCCCACCCTTCTCTCCTTCCCAAGTTCTACCTACTCTGCCCACAGCGGCATAGGGAGGTGAGAAGTGGGGGTTATGGTCAGTTCACCACAAGTTGTTTCTGCCTTTCTGCTGCTGCTTGGGGAGGGGAGTCCTTTCTCTGCTCCACCATGGTCTCCCTCCCACAGGAGAGTCCTTCTCCAGCATGAGTCCAACCCACGGGCAACAGTTCTTCACAAACTGCTGCAATGTGGGTCACTTTTCCACAGGGTGCAGTCCTTCAGGCACAGACTGTTCCAATTTGGGTCCCCCACAGGGCCACAAGTCCTACCTGCAAACCTGCTCCAGTATGGTCTCTTCTCTCCGTGGGTCAGTAGACCCCTGCCAGGACCCTACTCCAGCATGACCCTCCCATGGGGTCACAGCCTCCTTTGGGCATCCACCTGCTCCGGTGTGGGTCTCCTCCATGGGCTGCAGGTGGATCCCTGCACCCCCATGGTCCTCCATGGGCTGCAGGGGGACAACCTGCTTCACCATGGTCTGCACCATGGGCTGCAGGGAAACCTCAGCTCCAATGCCTGGAGCACCTCCTCCCCCTCCTTCTCTACTGGCCTTGGTGTTTGCACTGTTGTTCACATGTTCTCACTCTACTCTTCTCTAGCTGCAGTTTTCATCTGCCCAATAACTTTTTTTTTCACCCTTCTTAAATACATTATCACAGAGGCATTACTATCACTCCTGATGGGCTCGGCCTTGGCCAGCGGTGGGTCCGTCCTGGAGCTGCCAGGTATTGGCTCTGCAGGACACAGGAGAAGCTTCAAGCAGCTTCTCACAGAAGCCACCCCTGTCAACCCCTTCTGCTACCAAAACCTGACCAGACAAACCCAACACCCTTGCATATGCTGCTTCTTTCTTTTAATTTTTCTCTTTCTTTTTCCTCTTCCCATATACCTACTTTAGCTGAAAAGATAATCAAGGACACTGTCATTCAAATGAAATGCTACTACTCTCTGATAATATAGGAATGCAGTTTAGTATTCTCTGAGTATTTAAAACAGATAGGGTTCTTTTTCTTATTCTGTATAGTATTTTGAGAATTATATATGGTTTTAATATCTCTTTTTGAATTCATGATGTAAAGATGCAAACAACTGACAGGAATGTTACATTATGTTGAATTCCAGTTAAGCAAAGCAGGTTTCTGAAGGAGAATTTAATCCTGCAGATTCTACTTAGGTTTCATTTACTAAAAATCCATGCTGATATCAAGAAATGAAAAGGGAATATTAAATTCAGAATGTGATCTACAGTCAGTTTTATTATTTAATTAAATTCAAACAGAACGCATTCCTGTAAAGGACTGTATTGCATCATTCTAGCCCATGTCCTGCTTAGCTGACAGTGTGAAATAACCTTGATCTTCAGGAAGAGTACTTCAGTTACAGTACCAACATTAGGATTCTACTTTTTATATCATCATAACTAATTTTCCCATGTGAAAGGAAATTATTTAGTTGAAGGTCTTGGGACTGTCACCCACTCCAGATCTCAACCTGGCAATCAAGTTCATCCATCCATGGTAGTCATCATTTTATTTTCATAACAACTAAGTTTCTGAAGGAGGCACAATACTTTCCTTTACATAGTCTTTAATGACAGTGTTACTGAACTTGTTTGCAGTTCTAAGGCAAAAATGGGTCATCCACTAGACTGTGAAGGCCTGTGGAGTACGTGCTTTAGGAGATCTAGTGCTCATTCAAAAGAGTTATTGTAACCCCAAGAATACTGCATAGTTCTTAGAAAGCTTAAATAGCACCTACAGAGCTTAGAAGAAAATTTCTGCATAGAACTCTGCTTAATGAAGGCAGTAGATATTTTAATCTCTGCCTTATAATGGAGAATTAGAAAAATAATGAAGCTGAATTATTTGCTAAGGTTACTCAGCAGGTCGAAGTGACATAATAAAGTGCAATTAGCAAAGGGGCAGGTTTGCTAGTAAGAAGCTGCATCAGGAAATGAAACACAGGACATATTCAGAACTGTGGTTTGTTGTGAGAACTGAACTCCCTTGTCTATCATGCAGATGTACTATTATCACTTGGCACCTGCTGGACTTTACCATGCAACTGGATGAAGCAGCAGAATGTGTGTGTGTAGGGAATATACATACATACATACATATGTCAGATTTACATTCAAGAAGTGTTATTATCTTTCATCCCTTTGCTTTACAACTCTGTTTTTCTATAGCTGCATCAACTGTTGCCATGGTAAGTTTCTCACACTGTATGTCTTTGATGAAGAAGAAATACATCTCTAAATACTCATAAGGGCTTGAGACTCCTGGTGATACCTGATGTCCTTCCTATAGCACTGAACACATTGGGATTGAGCACTAAAAACCTACATATTCTGAAATTTTATAGTGCTGACAGTACTAGAAATAACAGAAGTTCTATTTTAGACCGTTTTAGGGATAATTTTAGATTCAGAGTTGTTTGGGTTTTACTACTTTGAAGTCTGCTAGGCTAAATTAATGGAAATAAGGCGTCTGACTTTGTAATACCTAGTCAACCAAAAATAACCCTAAGAATATGTTTAAGGATCTAGAAAACTGTGTTAGTTTTTTTTAATATGAAAACATTTTATACCAAGTTCTTCATCTTGGACTTATGTGGATGACTCATTTTCATTCACAGCTCTCATAGATAAAATACAGAACCCCAAAACAAGCTATAAAACTTTAATCTGTCATGCCTCCATTTCTCTCATTTATCTTGTAAATATACTCTTGGCAGGGCTGGTAATTTTAGCTACCATTGAGATAACCAGTACAGTCTGTAAATGCAACTGTGTCCACTTCAAATTAAATTATCCATGATGACTATCTGCTCAATCCAAGGATTTTGGATGCTAAACAGTTGAGAAAAATAAAAGATTTTGGGAATTTACAAAATAATAAAAGTTCCTTTTTTGTTAGCAAATGTCTGTGAAAGTATATTGCAAAATATGTGCCACAATACCCTCAAGGGCTGGTTTCTCTTGCATAAGAGAATAAGAACTCCCTTCCTTTGTCAGACCTGACCAGTATCCTAACCAGTATCTTTTTTCTGTCAGATCCAGAAATGGATGTTTGGGGTGCATGGTGGAGGGGTTAGGAGAAATACATAGAACAAGTAGAAGCTCTGCTGTATTAGCAAATTAACACCAGATTGGTTCTATCTCAGACTTGTTTTCCCAGTGCCACTTTTAACTCCACTGTCTTGCCTAATGTACAAATAGATGTCTGTGACAGTAATGTATAAAAGTTGTGTGTCCAAATGAGCTTTTATCCATAGAACCACTGGCTGACATTCCCAGGTGCTGGGGTCTCTGCAGTGATTTGCATTACAAGAAAAGTGGGGGGTGTTTAATGACCAAATAGCTGAGTTTGACTAAAGCAGAGGAATGGATTATATTATCCTTCAGCATATCTACCAGCAGAATTTTGTGTGAGGGAAATTGCTCAAAGTAAAAGCCTGATAATGCTGTATTTCTTGTTGTCTTGAGGTCTTACAGAAAATCTTAGGATCTGATTTTCATCAGAGTTACAAGTGGCATCACAGGAGTTTTTCCTGACTGTGCAAAGTGCTGTTTAAGGTTAGGTGCAAGCATTGGGTTTCCCAGGGTATGTAACAGCGGGGAATGTTTTATTTTAACTCAGAAATGTAATAAAAAATTAGTCACACTAATGAGATATTGACATACTATAGCCACAAGTGACACAGAAAAAACCAACTGCAAAATTCATAATTTTTTCAAGAAAAATTTAAGATTTGAATAGAGTTAAACAATTAATAAAGGAATAACACATTGATTAATCAAGATAAAAGAAATATTGAATGTTTTTCATTGTCCTTTCTTATACATGAAATTAAGCAGGAAAAAAATATAACTTAACCATTGTAGACTCAATGGTTGAAACAAAAAAAAGAATAAAACGAAAATTTAACTCAACCACTGACTACATCAAATGTATACATGAAAAGACCTGAATTAGGGTTTCACTGGCTTGTAACTAGTATTTAACTAACTTCACAGTGCTTGGCTTACTTTAACCATTTATTTTGCAAGCCTGATGTTTATACCTACCTAATATTTTCCATCAAGGAAAAGTTTATGGAAAGGTTTACATAATTTGCAAATTGAAAATTCCTGTATCAGAAATTTGCTTAGGATATGAGGAATTCTCCTGAGAGTCCTAAAAATTATTTTCTGATTCTTTCCTGAAAATGTGTTTGTTTTGGAGAATATCATGAGACATCCACAAATTTGTTTACCAACTCAGTAAACTTGCTAGAAGCACTAAAAAAATGTGTATGTTCCCCTACCCCACTGATGAGGGTTTTTTTCTTCTATGCAAAGTTACCTTAGTGTGACAGGTGGGGAAGTATTGAGCACATTCATCATCCAGCTTCAAATACCTAGCTTTTGCCACTGTGGGTACTTAGGGTACCTATGCATTCAGTGAAGTGATCTTTGCTTACAGAAAATAATTCAGAGTACCTTAGCCAGGTATCTGGATGTAGACAAGTACACAAGTCTCCATTGGCTGGCTGTAAAGACTAACTAATGTGTTTAAAAAAATACCTCCTTCCTCAGCCTTAATCTTCAAATTATCTCTTGATTCATTGATTTCAATAAGAACTGATTTTAATTAGTCTTTCATAGACCCGATTTTGTTAATATTAACAAGAAATGAAACTCCAACCCAACTTGTCCTCACAAGTTCCCATTCTCATCCATACCAGCATTCAGAATTCATTTACTCAAGATGAATATAATTATTTTGCTGTGTTATCTGCATAAAGAGTGTTGGTATTCACACAATTCACTGCCACAACCTCCTTTTTTGTTACACTGTTCAAAGCATACTCATACTACCGTGCATGGACCATGGGCCTTCATCTCAAGTAGATTGCAAGTGCAGAAAAGGTATTGAGGCAGCACTTGATGAATTTGTAGCAGTACGAAAATTAAGAACTTAAATGAGAAAACTAGGATAAAATTATAGCTAAAGTTTCATAAAGTAACTTTACAAAAAGGTTCAAAAAGTTTAAAAAAAAAAAAGTAGAAATACCAGTTTTAGTTTGGTTTTCTCCTTTCCTTCTTTTTTGCTCTGCTGTGTACACTCATCATTTCAGAGACCCTAAAGAAGTGATCACATGCTCTCCCATTCTACTTGCAGGGCATAGGAATGTGTTAGAACTGTGTAGTGTTATTTTTTGTAACTGCTTTATCTCATAGCATGCAGAACTTGGAAGGCAATGTCTTCCCAGAGTTTTCTGTCATCCAAACTATCCCTGTGTCACAGAGATGCTGTGTGAAGCTACATAAGTAATTTAAGCTAAAATATTAATGCAACAACTAATTTTATGTTTTTCATTGAATATGTCTGCCCAACTTTATCTTGATTTTCAGATTTTTGGAGCCTTAGGGAAGTACTGTACCTTTTGAATGGTGTTCAGGGAACTGAGAGTGCTCAACATCATTTGCAATAAATCACTCTGTTCTGAAGGACTGAGCCTCAGGTTGGGACTCTCCACAGCCCTGAGTTCTGGACCTCAGGCTACCACTCAGACTTAAAGTGATCTTCCAGTCTATCAGGTGAGCTGTGGTATTTTTCTATATATTTTTAGTTTATTTCAAATATGATGTAATTAGATCACCTCAGTCTGCAAAAAATAGGATTATTTTAAACTAGTTCTCATTACATTTGCCATTGGAAAAGCGCTCATACAGAGATACCTGTGGTGCATGTGACTTTGAGACAGGATAATGCATCTAAGTTCTTACACTCTTTTTCGGTAATAGAGAAATATAATCTTAATAATCTTTCTCACAGAAGTAAACTATATTTGCACAGTATGTTGAACATACAAATAGTTTTTAAAAAAGCGAAATATTTGAAGAAATCATCTCCACTTGTTATGAGTTAGCTCATTGAGAAGGTCATGTTAAAACCAGATTTTGCAGATTCTGGGTTTTTTTGATCTGTTCTCCACTTGTGCATCTATGAAAATATTGATATCCTCACTGCACTACTGTGAACATACATTTATTAATGTTTATAGGGTTCATTTACTGTAACACTCTTGCAACAAACTATGGACAATGAAAATCTGTAAGACATTAAATAAATCTACACCAGCAACTATTTGGACAAAAAAGAGTAAACAAAGAAGAGTCAGACCACTAGAGTGTAAGACAGATACAAATATTTAACTCAGTCTTGTATCCAGAATGAGTTAGGTCTTGTGGAGAGAAGGGTAGGAAGGCATCCTGTAATTAAAGTCTATGTCCTCCTGTATATACTAAAGAAAATCATCTAATTATATTGGAAATTATAAATCTAGCATTTCCTAAATCTTCCATACTAAATACTGCGTTGTATTTTTCTAACATAAGTTTATATAGAGACATAATGTCATACAAAAATACAATTATTACATTTAGTTATTAGAAATGAGCTTGTTTCTTCAGCAAACAGCTTGTGAGACAAAAGACCATTGTCAGCCTTTGTTCATGGTAGAGAGTGACATCTAGAAGGTTTCAGCTGACTACCAAAATTAATATCAATAGCTAATGTGGAGTTACACTGCAGCTGTACACACCTTCACTTCCTATACCTGAGGCACATCCACAATCCTTTCCTTGCTCCTCCTGACCACATACCAGAAAACAGACCTGAAGCTTAGTCTGCACTGCAGAGCAGCATGAAGCCCTCATGTAGAACCCGATTCCCTGTCATCATGTGTTCTGAAAGTGGTGGCACCTTTTTTTGCCCACACTATTTTTGGATTTGCTCTTGCAAATGGTGATATTTTAAACTATGCCCTGCTTTAGATGTAGATTTTTGTCTGCAGAGAAAGAGCTAAAAGAATGCAGCCAGAAGCTATTCAAGCCTAACATGATTCTAGACTGAGGAAAAAAAAAAAAATCAGTGTATTTTTCAAGATTCCTTCTCCTAGCAAGAGCTGGAAATAAACCCTAGGTGACAGTATTCACACTCCGGTTTTAAGTAGGCTGTGAGTGAGATAAGAAACAGGTGAGAATATACAGATTTCTTAAGGGTTTACTTATAGTTAAATCTGTTAACACTTTGTAAATAGTAATCTAGGGCTCTTAGAAATGTTTTTATTTATTATTATTTGTGCTTTACACATGGTAGATGGAACAAGAAGGGGGAAGCTGTTTGGTCTCTATCACACAGAATGCTGTTCATCAGAACTAATATACCTTTACTTAGAGCCCAAACTCCAAACAATTGGACTAAGTTTCCTAAGATATCTCCCAATTAAGACTTATGTTCTTGTTAGTATTCTTGGAAACTTGAGAGTAGTGATTCTTTTTCAGTTGGTAACTACAGGTTTAAATAAGTGATAAAGTGTTCCAGAAGTTGGGAGACCCTGCTAGGTTTCTAGAAGTTTAACAAAAATCTATAGAGGAAGAAAGGGAAGTCTCGATTTTTCCACATCCTGAGCAAGCCAGGACTTCATAGCAAAATACCAAAGTTCATCTAACTCCATGACTTTCTTGGTTTTCAGCTGTATATGTGTATACGTGCATGTGTGTGTGTGTATATATGTGTGTATATATATGCACATATACTCAATTCTGGTCCAAAGGCAAATTTAGCCCCTTTTCAGGTATGTGTCAAAAAAACCAAATGGGATGAAACTCCTTCCACTGTTTATAAAATGTGACTAAATACCTAGTGTAGACTATGTAGCTGTCTTTTAGGTAACTGAGATTGGGTGAAGTTAATCACAACCTTAATAATTAAACTTATAAGGGACAAAAGTTTTAAATTACAGTTGGGGGAGCTACTTTCATTAAAAGCTACAGATTGTGTGTATCATGTCATATCATAATTAATCAAATTGTGTTAAAACTGAAAGAACACAAGGCTTGACACATATGCTAGTCTTTGGAGTTTGAGATAAGCCTGTTCTGTGCCCAGTGCTCTGTTGTGTAGCAAGAGGTTGAAAAGTGGGCATAGAGAAGCACAGCCCAATGCACAAGAGCTTTGCACAGACCATTCAAGGCTTCACTTTGAGTTCCCCGTGTGCAGCATTCACCTCATGGAAAGTGTCCTATGGAATTTTCCTAGAAGTGGGTTTTCTGTACTTCTGTAACCTTTGCTAATTCTTTCCTCCACTGGTTTTGTTGTTGAATTGTTTGTTTAGTAAAATGTTTGTTTAGGAGAAGGCACTTCTGTTGATAACCTTCAACATTTTCAAAAGGTAGATCAGACACTTCCATCTGTGTTTGAGCATTGAAGACATACTTTTGTTTTCAGAAGCACTGACAGCCTTCAGGTTTCACTAGCCTTAACTTCAGGTTCTCAAAAATCAGGAGTCGTCACTGGCATGCAAGATCTACATGTCGTGACCCAAAACATATTTTTTGTACTTCTCGTCTTGCATCTTTATACAGATGGATAAAGATATATAAAGACATATCATTATACTGTGGAAATTAATATATTATAGATTTTGAGACAGCCAGCTGGTATGAATGAAAGCCAGAGAACTACTGAAGATGCATATATTACACTAATGTTTTACTAATATCTGGAATTGCAGCTGAAGTGAACCTCCTTTATTTTCCTAAAAGCATCCCTAAAGACTGGGATATGTTGCTGTACTCTTACACTATAGTGAGGATCTCCAAAATCAGGTAAGTAAATGAGGAGATAAATTATATAAGTATATGCATTTTTTCTCAAGATAGATAAAATTAAATGTAGGAGAATACTCAGCCTGAAGCTAATAGACATAAGACACTGTGAACCATACTAGTAATAAAGATATTAGGGTGCCAGTTATTCCCAGACCTTACTGGCAAGTTCTGTAGGTACAGATGTAACATGTAAGTTTGAGTAACTAATCTCTCCTTATAACACTGCTACAGTTTAGTCAGGGCTGAATCTAGCCTTTGGGCTCTGTCCTGAACTCTCTTTTCTCTCAAAGTCAAATATTTTTAGCTTTTATTGACCTAACCAGCTGACTCCGCTCAGCATTTGTTTTTGGTCAAATGCACTTCTCCCCTCTACATCTAAACTGACTGACCAAAGAAGTTGTGTTCTTCAGACATGAAATGAATTTTTATTACTGAAGTCCACAGTGCAGATCATTGGAAGTTATGTAATAATGTGAAAGGACATATAATTGAAAGGCTGTCAGAAGATGAAAGTGTATTAAGCTTCCCAGAGCATTCACATTTGCAACTCATGAAGCCTGATGACACTGGAAAAGCAATTCAGTGTTTAATGCATGCACCTCCGGTGGCAGCGCTCCTCCTCAGCTCTGGCTGTTGAAATATCACAGTCTGTAGCATAGGATTTAATACAGGAGTTTTCCATTAAAGATGTTAGCTGTTGCAGTTCGCAATAACTTCTAGCTCAGCTCACCTGCTGGGGACACAGTACTTTGTCCTTGAGTAAGCAGGATTGCTTTCATCCTATTCTTCTCGCTGGAGCAGAGAGGAAGTAGGGTGTGAGTACACATGGAGCAATGTACAACAAGGGAGTAACTGCAATACAGGCATATATTATTATTGGATTTGTTTTAAATGTCAAGCAATAATACATATGAAATAAAAGTAAGTCTGTAACTATCCTGACATTCTCCTAAATGTGCAGTAAAACAAATAATAAATAATAAAACTGTAGGTTACACTAATCAAATTCAAATCAGTTCAACTGCATAATTTTCAGTGAAGAGGTGCTTATGAAACACAGAATAAACTGCAGAAGGGAAGGTTCATTGCTTCCTAATCAAAAGCAGTCAGCTTTAAACACCAGCCAGTCAGGTGATAGGTTTGTCATTTCTCAGCTGTGCTCTTGGAGGGAATTTGCCAAGAAGGCTTGACAGCCTTTAAACTTTGCAGAGCATTTTTTTGCCTGTTTCTGAACATCATGTTGATCTACAAAAACTCCTGGGAGACTGGGAGGAGAGGCAGAGTAACAGCAGTTCTATTAAAATATATTTGCTGCAATGAATGTCAATCAGAGTTTATAGTGTGAAAAAACGTGCATTTTCAGAAGAGAAATTTTCACCACCCCACAGGTCTGATTCTTTCTTGTCTAATTCTGTCCAGCTACTCTACGGGACTGAGGAGTGTCAATCATTAATTGCCTGAGTGTCAGAGAAGTAAAGGCTTGTAATGCATCACTAAAAGCCAGAAATCAGGGTGTCTGAATTATGATGGGAAGCTTTAAATGAATATATTACTGCTACATGCAATTAACAGCCCAAGCCAGAAATCATTTACTTTCATAATGCAGAACAATGACAGCTCTCCAGTAAAAACATATTTACAGTAGTTTTACATTGCTTTCTAGAGGTTTCATGCAAAAGGGAGAGACAAAAATTAATATGCACCAAGGCAGTTACAGAGAACCCTGTCTTTGTACTGTTCTTTCCTTTTAATCAGCATGAGCTTTGCTAAATAGGGGAAAGAATTATGAGTAGGTAGCAAGCATCTAGGTTACTGAGGGCAAATCACTCTCAGAGGAATAACTTTGCAATTTGAGCAACAGAGTCTGACCTTTACATGACTTAAGATGAACAGGTCTTCTCTGTTTTAACCCAGCAGGAACAGCAATTGCAAGGCAGCCAACCTGAAGTCCCTCAGCCACCTTTCCTTACATGAACAGAAGATCTGTTCTCCCTTCCCCTGGCAGTTATACCATTGTGCTGGAAGAATTTTCTACTGTCTTCTATTTCTATTTTCTAATGTCTTTTTAATGTCTTTTTAGTGTCTTCTGTTTCACATTCTCAAGTGTGGGACCTTACATATGTTGTAGTAGTTTTTGATATTGGCTGAAGTCCCATTAAGCTTCTGAAGTTCTTAAATTGCTTCTTGGAGGGTTTGGGGGTTTTTTTCATGTAACTTAGGTTATAAAAGTAGCACCATAAACATTAATTGAAGAGCCATTAAGCAGTATGGCTGTTTGTTTTGGGTTGATAGAGGACATAAAGCTTCATACCCTGTGGTGGAAAACAATTAGATCTGATGATGAACATGCTATTAAATATACCATTACCAGACTTCTATCAGTTTAACTTTAGAAAATAGCAACCAGCTGTAGCCAAAGCATACACAAGTGATAGAAAGTCATATTTTAATATGACTGTTATAAATATTGTCTTTTCTAATGTTTTATGCTAATGACAGTGACTAATAGTAGTCATTACCTCCATTCATTCTCATAAAAATTTCCTCGAGAGGATGATCACAACTGGAATGCTGTTTAAAATAAACCATTTTTCTAAAATAGAGAACATAAAAAACATTTAAATACCAAGAGGTTGGCTAGCTAATTTATTTTTTAATGGCATGTGTTCAACAACTACAGCTTTTGTTAATTGTGCTATCAGTTGAACAGATATTCCTTTCAGAAACATTTTTGGCATACTAACGTGTGTACGTGTCATGTCTTCATATGGTCTCTGAAGAGTGGGATAAAAGGTGAATCTTATAGAGGCCAGAAAAAAAGTCTGATGCTACCCCTGTAGAGGCTTAATATTAAGAACATTGAATTTCTTCATCCATTTCTTATTTCAGTTATGAATTCTGCTTACTTGACAGGTACAGAGTACTTCATTATGTGCATGAACAGAAATGCTTAAATGGATGAAGCAGCTATTTACGTCTGATAGGAGCTAAGTGGGACATTAAATTAATGCCAAACAAGTGAGTGCTCATTTTAGTTTCGTTATAAATGGCTGCAGCACAGCAGTAATGTGTTGACTCTCATGTGCTGACAAGTTCTATATTTCTTACAAACTTCCCTTAGAGCTCGATGTGGAAAGACAAATTCACACTCTGCATGATGAAATTAGCAGCAGATGCATTAATAATTGAATAAGGATCTCTGGAGATATACCACAGTTCAGAAGGAGAGTTGTTGCCAGGCTGGTTTAAGTAGAGGCTTCTGTCATATACATATGTCATATACATAAGCTCCGAGTTAAGAGCTGCTGCCTGTATGTAGCCTTTGGTATCAAATCCGCTTCCTGCTTTTAGAAGACTTTGCATAGTTACATTTGACAGGTCCATGAGTAGACTTGACAACCATTAATTTGGGCAGAGTGTGCCCTTGTTCATCCCTCCTTCCTCTCTGACTATTCTGAAACATAGGGGCAAATTCAACACAGTTCCTTCTGGATTTGTCTCCAGACAAGGAATGGGGTATGAGTGACTGAAAGACTTTCACTGTATGCCAGACTCTTGCATTAGACCTCCATTCTTGTAGGGTTGAAAGTTTCCTGAAGTGCAGATCTCAGCTTCTCTCACAAAAGGATTAGGCCAATGGCATCCTGGACTCTATCAGGAACAGTGTGGCCAACAGGTCCAGGGAAGTGATTCTTCCCCTGTACTCAGTGCTGGCAAGGCCACACCTGGAGTACTGTGTCCAGTTCTGGGCCCCTCAGTTCAGGAAGGATATTGAGGTGCTGGAGCAGGTCCAGAGAAGAGCAATGAGGCTGGTGAAGGGACTCAAGCACAAGTCCTATGAGGAGAGACTGAGGGAACTGGGGTTGTTCAGCCTGGAGAAGAGGAGGCTCAGGGGAGACCTCATCACTCTCTACAACTACATGAAAGGAGGTTGTAGCCAGGTGGGTGTCGGTCTCTTCTCCCAGACAGCTATCAGTAAGACAAGAGGGCATGGTCTTAAGCTCTGCCAGGGGAGGTTTAGGTTAGATATTAGGAAGAAATTCTTTACAGAGAGGGTAATCAGGCATTGAAATGGGCTGCCCAGGGAAGTGGTGGATTTACCATCCCTGGAGGTTTTAAGATGAGACTGGATGTGGCACTTAGTGCCATGGTCTAGTAACCACAGCAGTAGTGGATCAAGGGTTGGACTTGATGATCTCGGAGGTCCCTTCCAACCCAGCTGATTCTATGATTCTATACCATACTGCCATCTTCCTTTCCAGCAAAGGTGACCTCCTTTGATTTAACTACATACACAGGTTTGGGAAGGAAGGAATTTCACAGAATCACAGAATGGGTAAGGTTGGAAGGCACTGTGGTGAGTCATCTGATCCAACCTCCCTGCTCAAGCAGGGTTGTCCTAGAGCACATTGCGCAGAGGAGCCCAGAACCGGACACAGCACTCCGGGTGAGGCCTCACCAGGGCTGAGTAGAGGGGCAGGATCAGCTCCCTCAACCTCCTGGCAATGCTTTTCCTAATGCACTCCAGGTTACTATTGGCCTTCTTGACCACATGAGCACACTGCTGGCTCAGTTTGAGTCTTTTTGACAATAGTGAAGAAAACAAGAGGATTGCCAGAAAAAAACTCTGCTTTTTAAAGATACCACCAAGGCCAGCTGCAATGCAATTCCTAATAGTTACATTGTGATCACTCCTAACACCAAGTAATATTATGCTCAGAAGATATTGACAAAGCAGTGTGACATTTCATACGCAACACTACTATTGGAGCAAATTCTCGTGGGTTTAAAATCAGAACTTTATTGTACTAGTGCCAAGAGAGTAATAGCAATTTGAATAGTCTGAAAATTTGTCCCAGTTAGAAGAAGAGTGGCAAATTTTAGCACACTGTTACTGTACTAACTCCGCATAGCTCTCCCAACTATCCATGCAGACTTCAGCCACTGGTTTGGTCTGCACAGGTTGAAGTGAATTCCGTGTTTTGCTTTCCTCCAGTTACAGGTTATTATATAAATCTCAGGATTGAGAAGACAGAAAAAAATAGCTTAAAATAAATATCAGTGTATTGTATGGAGTTTCATCCTAAAGGAAAGCTAATTGTAATCTTAGGTTTTTTAATATATTGCAATATTTTGCATAAGCTACCATATGATTTAATGAAGCGGTACTGTCTTTAAAACAATACTCAAGACTCAATTGTCTTTAAAACAATATTTCAGTTCCTTTTATTTAGATATGCAACTCTTTTTATTCAGTAACAGTGCATATGTTACTTATTCAGTAAGAGTTTGGTATGAATCTTGTCGTAATAGTAATATTGAATTGGAGATCTTTTTAAGTATGAGAAACATTTAAACAGTTTCTGTTGTCACTTGAAATAGGAGTTAAGTCCCAGAGATTCATATTTATATAATGAACTAATGTCTCCAACTATTAGATACCCTGAAACATCCTGCAAGGGGCTCAGCTGAGGAAAGAACAGTACGCATTTTACTCTGTGATATTGGACCACAATACAGATGTTAGAGATCAGAGACTATCAGACGAAGGAGTAAGCATGCTAAAATAATACCCTGGTTTCACCATAAGTCTTCTTTTGGGGTGCTTCAAACAAAGATGTGAAAATTAAACTGGATTTACATAAACATTTTTAGTAAACAGAGATACCATTTCAGAATTAATATTGTTCTTTAGATTCACACATGTATAATACATTTCATTGCTGTAGAAAAAAGTAATGTTACCATAATCTGAGTTTTTGAGGAAAAGACTAAATACTTAAACAAGGTCATGAACTGCTAGATGAGAAGAATATATGTGTATTACATAGACCAAAGAAACTGCATCAGTAGGGACAGGGGGAGTGAGATCACAAATCATTAACTACGGCTTTATGCTTCACAGTGGGTTTAATCTTATTAACTGCTTTACATTCATTCTGTTATTTCCATGGAATAAGATTCTAAGTCTGCTCCAGGTTAAAAGTGAATATTATGCAATCCAGTAAGTTCTGTACCTACTGTTAGCATGTACAAGGCACATCAGTGGTGCCAATGTTTATTCTTAACATTCTGAAGTAATCACAAAATTTCACAACTCTGGGCAGTCATCACTGCTATAAAAGCAAAGATATATTTCTAAAGCCGTCTAGTGAGTGAATAAACCAATGGCTTTTATCCAGATTTTGCAGGTCACTGGATGTTCAAAACAGCAAAGCAAATTAAAAGAACCCCTTCTCTTTTGCTGTCATGGTAATTTTGCAGTTGAGTATATGATGATGTGCTAATGTAAAAGCTATTGAGGAAGATATGGAGGGATCTTCTTCTAACACTGCCTTGAAAGGTAGAAATAAATGTTGCATTTCAAATCACAGATCTCCTTGAAATTTGATTTCATTTTAAAAGGCATCTTAAGCACAAAATTTTTGTCCCTTGGTAACTTCCAATCAGATGAGAGTCCACTTAGAAGTAAAAACATAAATTTCTAATTGTCAGTCCTGTAACCTCAGCCTGAAAATCAAGTGGCAACTTTTTGATTTATGCCTCATCACTATTATTTATGCTTCTGCAGGCCAGAAATTTTTTCCCCCTCCTATTGCAGAATATCAGGTCTTCCCTTGGGATCTCTTGAGATGACAGACTAAGCATGGGCAGTGTCCATAGAGAGTCCCAGTCTACTGTATTCAAGCAAAACAAATACATAGAGAGGGAGTCACTGTGGATTTTCAGATTACCCTCTGAGGGCTATGATAGCTGTGCTGAGCTGGCAAAGCCAAAATTTCAACATAGAATTCTCGACAGAATGTATCTGATTTCTTTCTAGCCCACCCTGAAAAGAGAAAGGGCAGGTGTTTTGATGTATTCTCTGTAAACCTTCTCTGAATTTAAGAAATTGGATGGGATGCCAAGTACACAGAATGATCCAAGCTTTTGCAGAAAATGATACCCCTTCATTCATCCCAGCACGTAATACAATAGTTCTACTTCTTCTCCTTCTGCTATTTGAGAAAGTAGGACCTATTTTTTGAATGTCCCATATGAGAAGTGCAGCCTTTTCTGATTACAGAAAAAGATGTTTATTTTTAACAGCTTTTCCATTTTAGTTTCCAGTCTACTGAAAGAGACCTTTCTCTCCCATCATGGTTTTCCTCAGTCCCCTAACATATCTTAATCCAATTAGTATTGCCACCTTTCTTGCTTCCTTTCTGTCTTTCTGATAATGCATATACATTGCACAGGATGTCTCCTGAGTTTGAAATTAAAATGTCTTTTTTGGACTTCACTATGGAAAAATGTCTAAAATTGGGCAATAACACATGCAGTTCCAAAGTCTTCCATAATGCACAGTTGACCAGCCATTAAAGAAATAGATTTTTTTCTTCAAGGCCTCATTTAGGGAGCAGAGCTGCTACTGCTAGAACAGTAAACCCAATTTTGTCTTTCAGATACTCTTCTGAAATGCCTATCTCCCACATATAGCTGCAGTTTCCTGTCCTTTCTGTTACCCAACCTTTGCTAATCGTGGCTCCAGTGGAGTTGATATGAGATGTGTACATAGGTTTTTGCAACTTAATAATGCCAGTCTTCATGGACTGTGAAGAAAATTAAGCAGACAGAACCAGCACACAGTATAAAGAGATTGTGGTTACAATCCTAATCCAGGCTGGAGATTCAGTCCATGCACTTTCATTCCCTTGTAAAGTAATATTTAATATGCATCTCCACAGATGTAGGCTCTGAATGTCTCCTCTAATGTACTTCTGAACGTGTCATTTTAAGATGACTATTTTTAACATAGTGCAGTAAAGGACTTTCAAAAGATAATTACAGGTTCAAAGGCTTCAGTTGGGACAGCAATTCCTGAGTACAAGCAACTGAATTCTCTTAGTTATTCACTAGTCAAATGCACTAAGAAAGTTAGAAGGGCAGGAATCTCAAGATGGAAATGAAAGTTGGAAACACAAAGTGAGAGAAGATGGAATACTTTTTTCTCTGAAAAATAAAAAACTGTGTGTCTCTGATGCTACCAAGCAGGTCCAACTGAAATTCAGACAAGGGGCAAAGGATACTGTACTTTCATAACAGTGCTTGCATAGAAAGTACCCATAAAGGCTCAGGGAATACCAGTTGCTTCAAAATCAGGTGACAATGCAGACTTAACAGGATGACTTGGAGCAGCTCCTGAAAACTCCTGTGCCCAAACATGAACAGAAAGCTAGATGTTAGCCCAGAAAGTTTTCTTGCCAGGGCAACAGATTTTTGTAACAGATTTCATGCCTATATGAAGTTAAAGCCTTCGAACTGAACCTGGCTTTTGGCTTGTTTGCTTCCCTTTAAGCAGTGGTCACGTTCAGGCTGGTAATGAATGCATCATTTCCCAGAGTATTAAAATAGGCAACAAATTATTAGTGTTTATATAAGTAAATAACACAGGTCGGAATCACTCTTTTATAAGGGTTTAAAACTAAAACCATCAGCGTGAACCACTTTCATCTCTCAGGAAATGGAGCACAGGATAAATACTACGTGTGTTGGGAGTGCGTTAGATATTCACCTTTCACTTTTGCATGGTGGATTTGGTGAAATAAGCAATTAACACTGATAAACTGAGGACCTCTTGCAAGTGATGGTATGGACCCAGGAAGAGATGGCCTGTTGGATAACCAGTGCCAAACCTAAGCTAAGGTGAAAACTTTGGAATATCAGTGGGTTACAAATGTAGGAATAGGTTCCCAGGAAAGAATAACTGTGCCAACAGAGAAAGTTCCTCCCCTGTCTCGAGAATTTGATGTCTCATTTTCATCTTAAAGGGGAAGAATTTACTTTTTCTTTTTATAAAATGTCACATCATTTTAGAGTTCGTGTGAAATGTTGAGAAGAGTAGGTTCCTCTAGAAGATTACAGTGGGGTTTGCTGTGTTCATTCTTATTGATGGGTTAGGGAGTAATGTTTTCACAGGAATAATTGTTCCCATTGCACATAAACACATATTTATGATATGTATTAGATGCAATTCAGTTCAGTGCTTGCTAGTCATTAGGCTTAGTGACTTGTTCAAGCTCATTTTGCATTTTTAAAAAAATTGTTTTCCTCTGAACTCTTCTGGTTTTGCTTGTTTCAAAATTAAATTAATAGTAAGATTTTCATCAATAGGGAGCACTGACAGTTTAGCCACTATAACTTTGCATGCATTTTATATGCAGATTAAAGCACATTTTTGGGCTATAAATCAATCTAATATTGTAATTGTGCTTCCCATTCAACTGTTCACTGTTTCTTGGACATCTGTTACGCATTGAGCAGCTGCTTCTATTGGGATGAACCCAGTGGCTTCTAGATATTATTTATGAATCCAGTGAATTTAAATTCAAGGAATATATATTATAATCCAGATTTCTGAAGTACATCTTTCCACATTTTGTCAAAATGCATGTTGGCATATCAGTTATTTCTGTTGCCCACTTTAACATAATCTCTGAAATTTCTTAACTGTCTTTTCAGATCTATCCTACTTATATTTTTGTGTACTTCCTATATTGAAATTTCACTTTTAGTCATATTCTCATACCTCAATTAAAGTATATTCAGCATCAAACTTTATATGAATACCAAGGTGGTGCGATATTAGTCTTTTAATATGGCTTTCCAGTCATTCCTATTGCTTGTTATCAGTCTCATCCAGCTTTTTAACTTCTTACAATCAGCCTTGGTCCAGAGATATTTTTAAGTTATGACAACAATGACATAGTACAGAGAGCAAGATTTTTTTTTTATGACTGGTTGTTTAACTGGTAGTTGAGTGGAAAGTATTTTGAATACTTTCTATGACAGCTGTATCTATGAAACGAGAAAGAATTATATCTCTGCAGAACACCACAGAAGAGGGTACGAGGACTGTGAGACTTCTGCAGACTCATCTAATGCATCATATAGTGACAACACTGGAAAAAAAGATCCTGAATTAGACAGAAAAATGTTATCTATGTTTGCTGCTCTTGTGGTCCAGACCACCTTCTCAGAATTTCTACTCAGTCTGTACCCCAGAAATATTTTCTGTAATATTGCAGTATGTTTAGCATTCTCTTAAATATACTTTTGAGTAAAAAACTGTTAATTTACAAATATTAGTGAACTGCAGAAAATCATTCAGCTCATCCCAGTATATGTGGATTCAGCTGGCAGAATGAGTAAAGTGTTACAATACCATGGAAAATAATTCGCTTAGAGAATATAATGTATATGCTTCAGAGGTACACAAACCTCAGCAGAATACTGCATATTCCTGTCCTGTCAACAAAAGGGCAGGTATTTCCATCACATGGAAAATGATTGGCACAACTAGCTCTCTGTGAGAATCTGAAAAAGGAACAGCAAAACTGATTTTGTCAAGGACAAAAGGAGAATGAAGGGCAACACAAGAGGAGACAGTAATACATTTAGGCATTTACTTAAAAAGATTTGAATTATCCTGATCTGAGCAAAGGACAGTTAAGACTGATATATGTAATTACCCTGAAAAATAAATATGAGAACTCATTTAAGCTTTTTACTAAAACCGCAAAGGCTTGACTTACCATAAGCTATAAGAGATGTCATTAAATCATCAGCCTTTAAGAATAACTGCCTGTTGTGGTTTCTGAGATGCTCCTTTCTCTACCAGTACTCTGAGTAATTGTGTACAACTCCAAGAATTGATACCTGTAAGGAAGTTCCAGTGTCAGACAGACAAAGAAAGTAAAATATAAAAAAAGGTAAGCAATCCTGTTCACATCAGTGGGTCTTATCATAGTTGTATAGGTTGTAAGATTTGTCTCTGAAGTCATACTATGCTAATATGAGAGTACAGAAGACAATTTAATAAATGGGCTACATCAAGTCAGTTCATTGGTGTTCTGTGGAGTGTAGTCTGTGTACCAATAAAAATCTCCATGATTTTTATTAATTCCATTGAAGTAGCACGCCACCTCCAAATATTTATAGAGATCAAGCAGACTCACTTCAGGACAAGCCCTTCATACATACCAGAGGTACCATTTCCTGAAATGTAAACAGTTGGCATCTGCTGTACCCTAATCCCTAAATCAGAAACATAAATGTTTGGATTAACAAAAAATGGAAAGCCTTACTCTTTGTTGTTGACCTCCTAGTACATATTTTTTGACTTTCAATGTTACGTACGTGACTAGCATTCTTTATCCAGGACTGGAAATGAAGTGACTTTTTGGTGCAGTGACTTTTTGGCATAGTGACCACAAAGGACAGCAATGATCAAATTCAAGCCAACACGAACCCTCACTGATGCTCACCAACTTCAGGAGATTTGAAATCAAGCCTTCAGTTCAATGTTACACATGTGATGCAGCTGTGTGATGATGCACATGTGATGAGGCAAGTAAGATTTCATACTCTTAAGAATCAGAGAAATAAAAGGATATTTATTTTACCCCTTTAAAAGAGTATATGGATCTGATACCAGAAAAGGTTGAGGAAATATAAAACATAAGCTTATCATTGAAATCTATTTGGGTTTTCTACACAGAGATTTTTAGCACCCCACTGCACCAGAGACAAAGTGTTTAATAACTGTTAAGTGTTTTAGCACAGACCTGGAATTTCTGTCTGTCATATTTGCAGTGCATATATATGTAATACAGAATGGAGATACACAGAATGGAGATATACAGAATATTCCATTGTACAAACTAAAGCTATAACACTGAGCAAACTGCTTTAACCATAGTGCTCCTTCTGAAGTCACGCTCCAGCCACGGCTCCCAGCCTCATGCCAGGGGCTCCAAAAGTTGGAGCTTCTCCAGGACCACAGCAGGAGATCAGGGAACTAAGTGCTCTGGGTCAACCTGCCTAGTGAGGGGGGGGTCCTGCAGCCTCTGCTCCTAAAGGTAGTGGATTGGGAACTGCAAATTGGAGCTGTCAGTGATGTCCCTGAACCAGCACTTCTTCAGAGCCTGAGGTGCTCACCAGGTGTTGCCTTTGGCAAGATGACAGGGTAAACAGTCATATTTCCTCTGAATTCTGCCTCACTTTACACACAGTCGTGACAGGTATTCAGTGTACACTCAATTTTTTTTGGATTCCACATATCTATTTGGCTGGGAAGCAAGTTATAAGTAAGTTTCAGAGAAGACTGGAATTGTCCACATAAAAATGTTTGATGCATTGAAATGGCTATGAAACAATAAAAAATAAAATCAGTAAAATACACCTACATGAAATTTCAATTGTTTTAGTAAGTTCTTTTCATGGTCTATTTTCATGTTCTTCATTTCTGGAAAAAAGTGGATTTCATTATACTCTGCAAGAATAAAGGAAGTCTTTCAGATTTGTTGTCAGGTTACATATTAAATTTTAGGTCTGTGCATTAGAATTTTCATACAACTCCAAAATTATCAAAATAATTACTTCTTGTCTATGCAAATATGCAGGGTTAGCTCTCATTCCTACCCTGTCATAAGAAATCCAAAATTCTAGGCAGTATAAAAAATGTACCTTGAACCCTATTGTCAATATTCGCCTATTTTCCTTCTTACAACAGAATGTAATTTTGACAGACAACCCTTTAACCCTGGGGTAAAGGAAAGTAGCTCTTGCCATGTTGAATAATGAGCTGTGTAAATTTCAGCTGATGGGGATCTATTCTGTGCCTCCAACAGGACAAAAAGCTATTTCTAGTGGTTGTGACTTTTATTATCAATAATTTTAAATAACCCATAAACTGACATAATTCAGGGAAAATCTTACTTTTTCTTTACCTTTACTCTTGCCAAAAAGGTCTTAGAAAACAATATCAAATCATATTGTATTATGGCCATCACCTTGACACTAGAATTTACATAATACAGTGCATTTGTATTTATAGTTTGTACAGTAGGACATTTGGCCCTTGCTTTTATTATTCTACTGTCATGTAATTCATATCTTTCCAGATTTTGTCACCAAGTTACTTACTCACCTGAGCAAGATCAAAAAAGTAAGGCCTGAACCTCTTTCATTGTTGACATGAAATGAATATAGGAGTTGAGAATGCTGCTCTGGCTGTGGGTGTCTGTGTCTGCACATACCCATATGCCATCCTGGACTGTGTGACAGGCAAGCAGGACACAAACGTGGATGAAAAAAATACCTTTGATTTCTGATCTGAGAGATTGTCTGTAACAGCCACAATACTGGCATAGAGCATCTCAAACCTTGGATCATCTCAAAACTTGGAAACTAGTCTCTATTGCAGAATGTTATTTGTACTTCTTGCAAGGCAAAAAAGAGTTCTTCCTAATTTCACAAAATGCAAAGTATGGCCAATCACAGCCACCATTAGTAGGATCTCTTCAGGTTCTTACCTTTGTTGTTGTTGTTTGAATTTTTATTTGTGAATATTAAAGCCACATTTTTTGTGAAAAACTTATGAATAGTATTTGTAGACTTGCAAGTGTACCTTGGAATTCTTATTCATTTGTATTTTAAGTAACCAAGTTTATTTCATCATTATTGTGCAGTTTGACTACCTGTATTCGTAAGATGTACTTGCATGCCACTTTGATGAGTACTGCAAGGTTAGCAAATACCCAGCAGAAATTAAAAGGCTTGTTTTCTATCAAAAGGGGTCAGTGACCATGGACTGCTTCATTGTTTATGAAAAATAAAGTAAATTTGCATCAAATAAAAGTAAATATGAGTATGTAGTGGCTTTCCAAGCAAGCATAAAGTGGGATTTGGAGAACTGAGTCTTAAGAAACTTGCTTGACATCTAACTTCAAACAAAAATTGGATATGTAAATTGGATATGTCTTCTTGCTACCAGAAAATCTATTCAGCTACCAGGAAAGCTCAGTCCTATAGGATACATATATAGTTAATGTCTTAAGAGAAAAGGCTGAGCTACCTAATCTTTGAGAAAATTTAAAAAAACCCCAAAATTTTAAAAGGCAGAAAAGAAATCAGAAGGAAAAAAAAGAAAAGGGGGGGAAAAAAAGGAAAAA
This sequence comes from Pseudopipra pipra, assembly GCF_036250125.1. Taxonomy (NCBI): domain Eukaryota; kingdom Metazoa; phylum Chordata; class Aves; order Passeriformes; family Pipridae; genus Pseudopipra; species Pseudopipra pipra. Next base: position 90,784,355 of record NC_087551.1, read on the forward strand.
TAAGAAAAACCTTACTGTTATAATCCATTAATAAAATTAAATTAGTTTTCATGGGTTTGTCTTACTGGTAAAATATTAAGGGGCACAAAAAATGTTTCATAAACACAGTGAGATTTCCTGTCATGCAAAATCCCTGTCCTTTCTTCAAGGGTCTGGCAAGAAAACTGAGTTTTCTACTTAAATTTTACTTTTCGAGTAAAACTGTCATTAATTACTGTTGTCGAAATGACACATCTCAATTTTACACAATTGTTTAATTAGACTCCACTCTTTCTTCCTTCTCATTTTGAATGGTACTTGTTATTCTGTGAACTCTGTTTTCACAGTTCCATGAAAACAAAACATAAAATCAATCATGTTGAAGTTTATGTAGGCTTAATATTAGGAAAAAAAGCAAAGTGCCTAGCCCTGCTGTCGATAAAATGTATTTATGTAATTCTCCATGTAGCACTTTGAATAAGGAAACTGACAGCAATCTCAATCTGAGAAGAGGAAGAGCCATATGGCTCCATTGTATGGGTGGCTAGTTTTATAATAACTTAAAAAAATACTTTCATGATCCTTAAACAGATTCAGATTACCACATGTAAATGGGCAAAGTAGCCATGCGCAGTGCTGGGGAGTTCCATTTTTTTATCCATGTACTGCCCAGTTAGGAAAGCATGCCAAGGATTGCAGTTTATCAAGAAAGAGGAGAAATGTTTCGCCCAAGGAATCTCTAGGTTCAGCAGGAGGTTCTCATGGTTTGTGTGGTTACTTGAGGTTAGACTACATAATTAGTTCATACATGTAATCTTTAGTGCCTCTTATAAGAATGCCCTTGAAGGCAACCTCAGGCAGAACAGGACAGTGGATGGTGATGTGCCACACTGCTATTTCTAGACACTAGAAAAGGTTTTAAATTCACATTTTGGTGACTATATGTGTGTGTGCATGTGCCTGGCAAACCCCACGTGTATCCATATGAATACTAGATCTCTGAAAGGTTCTTAAATTACTTGCTTTGGCATTGCTACTTCCTTTTGTTACTGAGCTGTCTATATGAATTGAAAGTGAGAAAATAGTACAGTATCTAGCTTCATTGTAAACCCTTCCTGATTGATGACTTGCCTTCTCCTGGGACCCAGCATTATAGCAGAAACCAACTGGTGTAATCTGCAGCTAAAACTACTTATTGGAGTTCTGTGTCTTTTCTAGGGAAACATTAATACTAATGTTCAGGCTCAGGGAAAAAATGTATTAAGGAAGTGTGTTATACACAGAACTTTAGGCTATTGCTCTTCTTGATGATACTAATCTGTTTTCCTACAGAGAATCATGTGAATTGTTACCTATCATTGCATCCCCACGTTCATCTCTTAATGCTTATGGGTGTGTTACAAACCACTTAAAAGAAATTCACTGCCCAGACTAGGCAGTTTCCTCTGTTACAACAATATATTTTTACTATTGTGTCTTTTCATTTGATAAGTGCTAATAGAGAGATTCTTACCTAGTGCTTTTAAAATGCTTCCTGATCTACACAGACAGGAAAAGTAAACAACAGTTAAGAAATTGCTCTGATAGATAGACCAATCTCTCAGGGGCATTCATAACATCGACACCAACACTGAGTTATTCTCTCTCAGGAGCACCATTAGCAGTCATTTTATCACCACCAAGTGTGTATGTAATTCTGTAACATCAGTACCAAGGCTGGGCAGTTCTCCTGGTCAGAGGTTAAACTGTAGGCAAAACCACTTCACTGTTGAAAAAAAAGTAGAAACCAGCCTAAAGTGCTAAACTTGCAGTTCAAAGTCTCATTAATATGGACATTTACAGATAACAGAATTAAACTGTGAACACAAGGGAGTAGTGTACTAACTTATTTTTAATTGTATACAAAGGGGCAACTTGTGTCTTATTTTTTGGTTTGATTAATAGTTTATATTGGTTTGAGTCTGTTTTAATCCTGAGTTAGCCACAAAAGTAATAGTTTTGAGGACACAGTGTCACTATAGATGTAAGTTGGATGTGAACTATGAGCGGGATGCTATTTGAAGACAAATCTAATCTTTGTAAGAGTAAATAAGTAAATAGTATTCAGACATTGGCACAGATTTTTCATTCACGACATTTGTGAAACTTACTGGAAAGCCATATGACATTATGGTTTGTTAAAAAGGATGTGAAAAATCAAAAAGATGTACAGAAAAAGGTTCTTAAAATTAGGGAAAATGTACTAACACTGAAACACAAAATAAATTCTTGGCTATTGATTCAGTCAAGAGAGGACTGAGAAGTTACTTGACTACAGCCTTCAGGTACCTACAGGCAAAAAGGATTTTTGACAGTTAAGAGCTCTCTAATTCAGGAGTAAGGAATGTGTAATTAGCTGGAGCCAAGAATTCCAGTCTGTTCCCCCCTCACCAAATTAACAGTGAGAGCTTTAAACCATTGGAGCAATCTGTCGGTCAGAAAGATATCCAACATCTCATACAGAAGCAACAGAGGTTGATATTTTGGGACCACGCAGGATGTTAGACTAGACAATAATGTATAACTTTTTCTGCCCTTAATATCTATTTCTGAATTTAAGAATCTAAATCAATAAAAATTAAAAAGGTCAACAGAATCTGGCCCTCAGTCACATATATTTTATCATTTAATTGCATTTCCATTTGAGGATTATAATTCAGTTCTCTTATGACTTCATCGCAGAAACTTTTCTGCAGGATCCCAGAAATAGAGTCTGTCTTATTCTCATGATTAAACTTTCAACCAAATAAAAGCTCTTCAGCTTGTGACTCTGCATTAGCATGTGAAAAATTTAAATAAACATTATTTTAGCTTCTTTTGTTATGAGCGAACACAGCAATGATACAGCACACAAAGTGTTAATATTTGTTATAGCCCTTGAGCTATACAATTGTGTAGTTTTGTTTTGATCATGCTTGATATGCTGTGTCTTGACTAGGTCTTCTTTCATTCTATTTCTACAGGTTAGTGAAACTTTAATCAAGAAAAAAAAAATCTAATGAACAGCAATTGGAAACACAGCACTTGGAAAGGTCAAAATGGTACATTACATCCTCATTATCCAAAAGAACAGATGAGTTTAATATCCTGGCAGCATTTTCCTGTGAAGAAGATATTAAACAAGAACTGAAAATGGCATGAGGTTCCCTCTTCCTTTCCTATGACTAAGATTGTAACAAGGTGATGAAACTATACAGAATAAATCTCTTTCTGCTTTAATGGTCAAGGCTGTGGATTCTGTCTAGATTTCAAAAACCCAAGCCAGCCAAGGAGTCAACACATGCTGTTTGGCTCAGGATATTTACAACATGCTTTCCTGCTTGTAGGACCCATTTTCCATTAATATTTTCTAGTCTTAAACATGGGAAGATATGTTAACAGGAGGTACACAGTACAATAAGTTTTGCCACATACATGAACTGCAACAAAAAACGCACTGCATCTGCATGGCTGAAAAAGTAGGTTTTTCAGCTTCTGTTTGAATAATCTAACAGCAAAGATAATGTATTCCAACACACAACACATTGCATGTATCCTGCTTTGGAAAGTCCCTGAAGGTATGGAACTATTTGAAGGCAAAGGAACTTGTAGTATATCCCATAGGTTATTAACAATTCGATTAATATAAGAACTGTAAGAATATGCTAGCTTAAATCACTATCTGCATGAAGACTCTTCTTTTTATATGTATAAGGGGAGAAAACACCTTCTGGAACTGAGTGTTGTATTTTAATGCTAAAAAACATCACCAGGGTCCTCATGTAAAATGTTATTATAGCAACTGAACAAATCCTGTGCTTAAAAATAAAAAAATTTAGTATAAGAGATGCACCTGTATTAGTATTATTACAAGTTAGATATTAAAGATATTAATAATTATTAAAGAAAACATTTTATATTATTCCAAAAGATAGAAGGCTGGCTGAAGTGGACCTACATGGATTTGCACAAGCTCACAATTAGAAATCATGCCAAATGTCTTTTTCCCACACTATATTATATTTGAATAAAAATACTTCTCCATGGTACATTACATGCAACATCTTGCTGAGAAGAGGTATTCTGCTTTGGTCAAGAGAGAGAAAATGAGCATATCCAAAATATGTTTTCAATATCTCAAATGGATGTATATGTATGTATGTACTTGATCTTTTCCTTAGGTGTTTTTATTTTTCACTGAAGACTGTAAATGTATTTTTCATCATTTGTTTTGCAACCATAAAGTAGGATAGTTTTTCAATGCATTGGCAACGTGCAACCTATTTTGAAACTTCAAAGGTTTTGCAAAACTACAGACAAAAATCCCTAATGGGTGTTCATTTCATAAACTGAAATGAACCAAAACTGATGTTTTCTGTGTGTCTAGAAAAAATCCACTAGATATATGTTTCTATCAAGTTCTTTGTGATTTAGGTACTAGTCCTTGAAACGGGAATGACTACAAATAGCTCTTTTCTGCTTCCTAACCAAATATATTGGCCATCAAATACGCAGCCCACAGAAAATAATAAACAAAACTGGTTTTTCAGTTCCTAATTATTATTCACAATATAAATATCTGAATTTTTATAATTTGAATTACTAAGAACTCTTGATCATATATATTTTTGTTATGAAAAAATAAAATATATGCTGTTGTATCCATTTTTTAAAAGCTCATGTTTAGGAAATGACTAAGTAGAGAATCCAGGGTGTTGAGGGAGAGACTCAATGTGTAGTCATACAAACAATTCCAGGCTTTCTCACAGAGTGAGTTCAATATATCAGATGAAAGCAGTGGTGTTTGTTACACTCTTTTCAGTTCACTCTTGATTATGTAAAATGTTGTTACTGTGTCACACACTGTTTAACATGGGGAAGACCTTGAACATGTTATATGTCCTTATTATTCTATGAAATGGATTTTTTTTCCACTAGGTGATCACAGTCATTCTTTTTTTAAAAACTACCAAAATAATCAAGTACATCTTATGAACCAATACAGAAGTTTGACGATGTACTTTAGGAGACACCTCCTTCCTTCACTTACCTTCAATAACTAATGTGGTTGTTGGGCATTTCCATTAAGTCTTTCTTCAGTGAGGACGGTGAAGAGTAGGAGTTGTGTGTAAAATATTGGACCTATGAACCATGAGAACTTCTCAAAGGAAAGTATCTCTGAAGTATATTCATTAAATTGACAGCAGACGAAAAAAAAAGATGTGGCTGATGGAAAGGTGTCATACTGAAGCAAGATCACATAAGAGACATCAAAGCATAACAGACCACAGACAGTGCACACATTCCCACACATAGGATTTTGCACCAGGACTTGCTGGTTCATTGTAATCCCAGTAATAAGGACACTCAGATGCTGTGAAATACAGCTTAAAATACCATCCATTGCAGCTAACACTGATGCCGTAAGGTCCATCTGGTTTTTTGATTTTCCTAATTTTGTAAGTTTTATAAGTAGTTAAGTAGAAGTAGATTTTAGAAGTAGCTATATTATATCCCTCACCATTTAGCACAATAGTTTACACATTCCTCAAACCTCTTACCCCATTCTGTGTTCCCCATATCAATTCTACCCCTGAATTCCAGTAGAAGATGTTTGGTCTTTTGTCAAGGCAGGCCTCTTCTGTTTGAGGACATCTAATCCTGGCCTGAACCGCAAGAGAACAGTCAAGAACTAGATGACCGTGTACCGTTTGTGCTCTGAAGAAGATGAAGATGATGAAGAAAAGCCCCCAGACCCAGTTCCCTGGGGGTGGGCCAGGGGGTGGACCAGGGCAAAAGCTACAGGATGGATAAAATTGGATTGGTCGGACAGTATTATAAAATGTAACATCTCAGGCACGGCCGGCGCACATGTCTTGCGATCTTTATGCCTAGGCACAAATTAAACCCTTTTCTTATCTCATCCTCAATTAACTGCTCTGAAGTTTTTTTTCTCAGCACCGATTAGGCATCACTCTACAGAAATAAAGAGGTTAGCACAGATAATCTTACGTCCCTTCAGTTGCTGGGAAGCTGGAGTTATGTGCCATCAAATGGGCCTCCATGCAGGGCTCAGCATCCTGTGCAGATCTTGTCCATGTAAAGGTTACCCAAATATTTCAGTCTTTGGAGCTCCTGTAAGGTTTTCCTTCATTAATCATTTTTACTGTCAAACAAAAAGGATACACACATGGGAATTTGTTGCTCCTGTCTGAGATAAAGGCAAGGAGGTACAGTGGCTGAGACCCAGTGGCAGCTGCCCACAGGCTACTTCATTACAATTATCCAGCCAAGTTTATCCTGCCGACAGAGGATGTGCCCAGCATAGCAAAGACCTAAAGGTCATGTTGTGTGCATAGCACAGTGCAGGCCTTTACCTGTTCGGGGCAATGACTGTTTGGGTCACTAACTCCCCCATGTACAGTGGTCTTCTGGTCAGAATCTCTGCACGTGTGTGCATACATACCTGTTTTTCATCTGCATATAAAAAGCTGCTTTTATGCTCCAAGCTGATACATAATATTCAAATTTGCACACATTAAAAACTGTACATGTCCATTGCAAACATTCCCCTATACAGGTCCCTGTCCATCAGTTGGCATTATGCAGGAAGTCAGGTAGGTTTATAATTACAGAATTTATACCTCCAATGCCAATAAAAGGCAATGTAAGTACATTTTTGCAAGTGTGATTGTTTTTGCCTGCAGCTCAGATTCTTGTTATACTTGCATTTGAATTTGTTTTGTTTTGTCACACAATATTACTTGGTATTATATGAATAAATAATCCATAAGCTAGAAAACACAGTAAAAGCAAAGAAATTAAGTCAGTTGCATTATTAAAGAGAGATTAAAATAATTTGACATGAAAAGCATTTTAGATACAATACAGCTGTCTGATTTACTGATGTGCACAGAAGCTAATACACCATTCAGCCCTGCTACCACCTGGCAGCTGCTCAGCATCTAATGGGAAATGGGAGGGTGGTCACAGTCCAGTTCATAGTGGACAGGTGCCGGCATCACAAAAATCATCATCACAACTGGCACTAATTGGCACCTTTGTTGACAGTCTTGGCAGAGAGGCCAGTGATTGAATCAGCATGGAGACTGCCTTGCAAGCTCTGCTTGCTTGGGATGCTGGGCTTAGCTCATCCTTCACTGAAACCATCCTTAGTTTTGCACATATTTCACAGGAACACAGTCAGGTCCTGACACTCTATTTGCCTGTAATTTCTGTGAGCATGCATATTGCTGTGGTATATTTCGGGAAGCAATGCCTTCAAACAGAGGGTTAGATGCATCTCAGGGACACCAAAGCCTGCCCACCGATGCTGGCCAGCAGAAGAGCCTCTGGACTTAGGCTTGGGGTGGAAGAAGACAAAAGGGGATGAAACCAAATGCTGTTCTAAGGGAGAAGCTACACGTGATCCACATGGACCTCCAATTTCATCCAAGATATTCTCAATTTTATTGTGTTCCTGTGGACTTCTAATAGCCACTTTTACTCTGTGCCTCAGTTTATTCTTTTTTATGAAGGTCATATTATTTGTCTCACTCTCAAACATAATGTGAGGCTTTGCTAACTAACCAATGCCTTAAAGTATTAAAGCACCTCTGACAGAAGTCAATAGATACATTAAAATTCAGGATTCAAATTTATAGGAACTTTTGTTTCTTAATAATCCTGTTAAATGAGTTGCAGGGAGTCACTATTGAATATATCCATTTTGCATTTACAAATCTTTCCATTCATTCTGTTGAATATTAAATACAATTTCTTCTTCCACTCCAGCTACCTTATCCAAATCAGCAACTAAAACTAATTGTTTTTTGGTATAAAGATACCTGTTTGTGGGTTAATTATCAGTTTTAGCTCATTAGTACCTTTTTCCAAAGTGAAGAAAGAAAGACAGGCAGGTAGGAAGGAAAGGAAGTAAATGAAAAGAAAAAGTAGGGAGTCTGGATAAAAGGAAAGAAAGAACAAATCTAGTTCAGGTATATGGGAAAAATGTTGAATTTGTTGCACATGGCTTTGTCAATATATAGATAAAAGCGAAAAAGCTAAACTGGAAAAGTGATAGACGTAGTCAGGTAAAAGAAATCATAAAGCACTGAAAAAATTGTGTAAAAACACTTAAGTTTGTCTCTGTGTATCATTGTGCCTGAGGCCTACTTTCATTAGGAACAATAAGGTTATAAAATACTATGAGCACTTACAGGGGCCTAAATTGCCACCAAACCATATTCTGATTCCTCTCCATTGATTTTTCACTTCTGTATTACATCTGATTCTAAGGAAATGTCTTCTCATTTACATGCATCTACATAAATTCAGGATCAAGCCACCAGCTTTTTCTTCCTCCAGTGTTAATAACGAGCAGTGGCTGCTATACTGTGTTCCTACAGACACTCTGGAAACAGAATATGTCATCGTTAGCCTAATGAGGGGAAAGAGGGAGAGAGATTACTAAATGTTTTCTCTCTAGCCCAATTAAAGGAGAGAGAGGAAGATGAAGAGAGGGAGAAGATGTGCTGAAGGGAGAGCTGTGTACGTGACAGATTTCTTCCTGCCTTTGGCTACAAGAGCATTCTCATTAGGTAGAACTGAAAAAGACAGGGGGGTGTGGGAATACAAAGGAGAAATCCTTTGACTGAAATCAGACTGTGGCAGCACGGACCATCAGTCTGAGCTGCACATTACCATCCAAAAATAGCTTTCTTGCGAAGGAAAGAATATGATAACAAGTACACTATTGCCATTACTGTTCTTAAGACAAATTATCCATACAAATAGGAAGGAGCAAAATTTGTCTGAAAGCCTCCTTGGCCATCCACAGTCTCTTTTCAGGACTGCTCTAGAGGGAAAGAACTGCTTGAGTACAAAGGACATTTCCAGTTTAGAAGTTGCTTTAGGGGTGCCAACTCACTGTTTATTAAAAAAGCAGAATTTGATCCCGTGGTGTTTATTGCCAGAAACATCAGGCCTGCTAGAAAGGGTGTCTACATCCCAAACCACATGTTCTGTCCCAAACACATGCTGTCCCACAGGCTGGGCCTGGGCACTGCCAGATGGTAGCTCACCTGACCCAGACTTTTGCCAGGTACCATGACAAAGAAGTCCCATTGCTCAGATGATTGCAAGCCAGAACTCAGGGCCTCATGCCAAGGCAGTATAGGGTTTTTCATGACTCAGAAGTCTCTGGGGGTGAATGTTTAGGAATCCAGGTGCTATGCAGAGAGTTGAGGCTCCTAGCCCAAGCTAAAGGTCATAACGTGAAGTTTTGCATGTACACCACTGAAGCCAAGGATACTGTTCTTTCCAAACAGAAAAGAACATTGCTTCCAGTCCTATAGCATGACACTGTACACATTCTCATATGACAGAAGAAGACCTTCTTCTTTAAACTGCAGCAGAGATATAAATGAACTTGCTACAAAGATTTCTTTGCACCCACAGCTCTGTTTTTGACTCCATATGTAGCTTACAGCACCTTTCTCCCCTGCTGTGATGATATATTAAAAATATACCAGCCCTTGGATCCCAGTCTGCATGGTGCTGACTGACTGCGTGTGACCCATGTTCTATGGGCAGGTTCACGGCATCTCTAACAGGACAAACATAGGAGGAGGCAGGTGATGGGTGAGAGTCAAAGGAATATTCTTTGTGCCAAGACTCTGAAATTAAACAGGATTCCACGACTACATGAAGATGCAAGGGTTTTTTCCATAGGTTAAAGAGACCCATGACCAAAGATAACTAGGAAGGAAGGAGTTTCTTTGTTATCACATCAGCCACCAGCCCCTGATGCGATTCCAGAATTATATCCCACAGTGTTCTCATTACCTGTACAAAGGCCTAAGCCATGCAGAGAGCAGAAGAAACTACGTTGCATCCCTATTTATATATAGTGCTCAGACACTGAGCTCAGCGATAAAAAGCTGGATTGATGTGCCAAGTATAATCCAGTCCTCGAATGTTGAATTCCTGTTACTTATTTTAAATCTCTCCACATTTCCTTGCATTCTGACTAAAATGTAGCAGCTTTGTGAGCTAAGCTATAGCTGCCCTTTTACCGTTTCAAGTGCCAGAAGCTTTAGCTAAGGAAAATGATTTTGTAAAGACTTGCTGTGCTCTGCTAGTCTTACCGATTGCATTTCCTGCCAATAAAACCTAAAAAGATGTTGAGAAAGTTCCTGAGAAAGCCTTGGTTTACAAGTCTCTTGATGTAATTATTTTTTAATCTGTGACTCCTGACTCCCCATCCTGGGAGACCTTCTGATTTGTTCATCATCAAGCCATGACTGGATTAGATTTTTTTCCCCTACAACAAGATCTATTTTCTTTATTCACCACTCACCTGAGCACAGACAACAGAAGGGAAATATTGGGTCTGGCTTCTGGTTGTCCAACAGGAGCCTCAGGGCTAATTTCCCAAGCCCTCCAGTGAGGAACACAGAAAAGGGATGGAACCCTGAACTCTCCTGTCAGCACAACAGAAGATAGTGGAAAAAGTAGCCTGTGCTGCTTTGGGGAGAAGGGTAAGACTGCCAGGAAGACTGGCAATAGCTGAGACACATATAAGCAAGCCCAACTCAGCCATGTCTGTACACGGGCAAACAAACACAAGGTGAGGGAAGACTGCAATTAGTGTCCAGATGCTTTCAATCTCCTTACATTTTTAGATTATTCCAAATTTCTTCCTGAATAGTTTTATAGTATAAATATTGTAGCCAACATTGACAATGTCATAAGATTTCCTTTCAAAACATTGAAAGTTTGGGTGTCTCAGAGGGTTTTTCACATTAGATTCCTTTCTCCTCTTTTATGCTGTGTGTCTGAAGAAGTACTAAGCTGCCCAGTATAAAATCTGCCTGACTCACATTTATAATAATCAATTTTTCTGTATTTTTTAATCAAAAATTCTGACCCACTGAATTCTGACATTCCAGCAGTGTAGTCAGTAGTCTCAGATCATAGTGCAGCCTACTGGGGGGCAGGGAGATACGCCAGCACAGCTGGGTACTAGCAAAATCAGCATATACATGACTCAGTACTTTCAGGTCCACTGTCCTGAACTGCGAATGTCACAAGATCTGAAATAGGGACTTCAGTCCTGATGCTTGAGAACAAGATACTAAATTCAGTTTGATTTAGTGACAGTATTCCATTCTCTTCTAAAACATGCAATTTTGAAAGATATAATGGCTAGATAATGAAATGGTATAACATTTGTTTACAAATGCCATCTTCTAAAATATCGTACTTGAAAAGAAATTAACCACTTATTGTTTCTCTTGGGAATTTAGCACAATGGTAAAATTTAATGGACAAATGCGAGTTCAGTTAACTCCAGCTCATGTACAAGAGGCTGAAAACCCATCGCATAATTGGATCCCTCTGAAGCTTACAAATGGCAGATCTTTGTGCCCCGGCTTGGAAAAAACTGCATTACCCAGCAATGATCTATGGTGATGTAAAGAGGAAGGAGATGAGTATAGTCAACAGTAGTATGATGAAGATACTGCTTGGATACTTTCTGGTTATTTTCCCCCTCCTGTCATATCTCAACTGCTGCAAAGTCTACCTCACATTAAGGAGACTGTGTGTTAACTTCAACACACAGCATTTTAATTTTTATATGAAAATACTGTAATGAATAGGAGAGCTGTCTGAAAAGCTACCAGTAAAAATTCTATCTTAATCAGCGATACCAACTCAAAAGGCCAACCTAGTCTGAATTATCAGTCAGCACTTCAGCAACATGCCAATTATTTTCATCATTTAGAATGGCCCTAGCAATATTTTGAAATTATATCTAAAATTGCAGTGGTTATTAATCAAGGAGCTATGGCAAGCCAGCTTCAAGATCAGCAGAAGGGTGGAGACAGATACTATAGCATTTTGATCTTACTGAATAATTTGCTTTTAAGCACAAAACTTTTTGCAACTTAATCTCTTAATCATTTGAATGTCCAGAATAACAAGCAGATTATTTTATGGTGTTTTAGATGGCTTTCAATACATGTCACAAGAAGAAAAAATTAAATTAATGTACATCTATCTCTCCTCATTAATCTTTTCATTCACATACATCTTCATTAAATCTCAATTTCTTAGCCATTGGGATGCACAACAGGACCCTCAGAAGCTCAAATTGTAGCAGAGCAGACCAGAGCTGAAATGACTTATTGACAACACTTGTTTAGGGCTCATTTTCTTCTTTAATTTATGAAATTTCATGGCTATAATTCTTGTTTGTAGCACTCATTCACCTTTTCAGTGTGTAAGAAACAATAATGTTAAACTTTTCTTGATAATATTACATAAATACTTGTGCTTTTAAGAAAAAAAAATATATTTTTTTTTCCTTTTGAGCAATTTTTGGACTCTCACATTCATGTGGTCTATCAGGCATCTTCTTTTCCAGTATAGCTTAGTTATGTCCTAAGCATCATCACTTGGGTGTTATAAAAAGAGAGACCTAATTTTACTTCATCTTATTTCTTAGCCCAAGACAAATAATTGTCTAATGGTGGTATCAGTGGTTTCAGTTTTTTTCTCTAGTCCTTTAAAGTTCTATTTTCCATGGATCATCAAAACTTTATGACAATGCTCAGTAAAATCTGGCCAAATTCACTTCTATTACCATAAGAAAAGGAAAGTCAGCAAGGCTACTTTTCCAAGTAACGCTCGTACTTTTTGGTGATCTTACCCATTAAGCGGAACAATTTCTTTCTATGTATTAAAAATGGGATCTGTCAAGCACTGGGCTTATGTAATCCTATTTCTGAATAAAGCATCTCAATTAGAAAAGCTAAATGTGCCATAAAACTGCAGACAATAAAGTGTTATCTGAGGAGTATTTTATTTCTCTGAAACACAGTTCAGAAAAACACTCTCCATGTAATTATCCACACAAAGAGCTCCTGGATTCTGTACTACTTAAAAAATCAGAAAAATCTTTAAAGCTTTTCTCTGTATTAAAGCCACTTCAATGCTGACAGTACACATGGTATAAAACCCTTAAAATGTCTCCTCAAAGATCTGTAATTCAGTTAAGTTCTGAAGAATGAGGAAGAGAGCTGCACATAGAATTTTGTTGGCTATTACACTACTAGCCTAAAAAGCCTGTGTCATCTGGTATTGATCAAATAAGATCAAAGCAATCCAAGATGCTAATTTTATTTGATTCTGGCCACTGGTCTTAGATAGGAAGAACAATGAGAGCTGCAAGTTTGAGTAAATGTTGAACTCACTGCAATGCTGAAGCATCACCCTTAGCTCTGGTGCTGGAAGGAATTGATCAGAATTTCCCTGTGACTATGAGAAGGGCACTTCACAAAGCTACCATCAAGCACTCCTTTTGTGAGGTAAAGATAGCGACCCTCAGTTTTGCCAGAAGCAAGTGGACTAAGGGAAATATCTTTCTGCATCTGACGTCTCCTTGTGCTTCTGCTGCCAGTCACTGACAGAGCTTCACATATGGACCGAAGTCATATCGAGTATGGCTCGCTCACACCCCCTCTACTCAGCTAATTTGAACCAGTAATTCTTCTCTTCTTTCCACACTACTTTTTGCAGATACTCTTGATTTATTTTACATAGACACAAAACCCAGAAATATTCTTGACAAATGGTTATCTAACATTCTTTTTAATTACTAATTGAGTGTGTACTTCAGTTATCATGACAGGAAGTGTACAGGTGTCAGAGACTTTAAAAAAATCTTTAAAATATAACTGACAGAAAAATCACATCTCAGTTACAGTCTCTTCTGACAAAGCATAAATTTTGAGAAAATTCAGTCTGAATACCAGCATGTTCGTGCTTCAGGAATTTTCACTGAAACAGTCCAGCATTCTCATTGAAAAAGAAAGAGGGATTTTTGTGACATTCTCTGATTTTGGAATGATTTTTCACAAGACTTGACTCTTCCAAGTATGGAATAGTATACAACTGAATGAGAAGAAAAGACAGTGTGCCTAAAGATGATGTTTAAACAGCAAAACAAAAATCAATCCAGGCAATGTTAGCAAAACAGCAAACACATGAGGAGGGGATATTTAGGGCTATGACAACCAATCTAGCCTTGTGTCTGTGGCATATAATATGCCACATAGGAGACAATGAAGTTATTTACTGGCTGCAGCTCCTGTGTGATATCAAGTTATAATTCTCTTGTACCCTGACATGTGCATTTTATGGTATTTCTTCAACTGAAAACGAGGGGATTAGGAAAAAAGTGTCTTACTTATAAGCACTTATGAGGAGCTTGAGTTTTAAACTATAGAAAAAAGAAGGGCAGGCATGTTTTGTTTTTAATTACAGCTTATCTAATATTTATGCAAAGCATTTGACACTGTCCCTCGTAACATCCTTGTCTCTAACTGGAGAGATATGGATTTAACAGAGGGATAAAGAATTGCAAAATTGGTTGCATTCAAAGTGTTGTGGTCAACAGCTTCAACGTCCAAGTGGAGAGCAGTGACAGTGGCATTGCTCAGAGGTTGGTATTGGGACTGGCACTGTTTAACATCTTTGTCAGTGACATGGACAGTGGGATTGAGTGCACCCTCAACAGTTTGCTGACTATACCAAGCTGTGTGGTGCAGTGATAGGCTGGAGGGAAGGGATGCCATCCAGAGGGGCCTTGACAGGCTTGAGAGGTGGAAATGTGTGAACATCATTAAGTTCAACAAGGCCAAGTGCACAGTCCTGCACCTGGGTTGGGGCAATCCCGAGCACAAATACAGGCTTGGCGGAGAATGGACTGGGAGTAGCCCTGAGGAGAAGGACTTCGGGGTGTTGATTGAGAACAAGCTGAACATGACACATCAATGTGCACAGGCAGCCCAGAAGGCCAACAGTGTCCTGAGCTGTATCAAGAGGTCAAGGAAGGAGATTCTGTCCCTCTATTCTGCTCTCTTGAGACCCCACCTGGAGAATTGTATCGAGGTCTGGAGACCCCAACATAAGTAGGACATGGACCTGTTAGAACAGGTCCAGAGGAGGCCACAAAGATGATCAGAGGGCTGGAGAACCTCTCCAGTGAAGACAAGCTGAGAGAGCTGGGGTTTTTCAGCCTGGAGAAGGGAGACCTATAGCAGCCTGTCAGTACTTAAAGAGCACTTACAAGAAACCTAGAGATGGACTTTTTTACAAGGGCAAATAGTGACAGGACAGGGGGAACGGCTTTCAAAGGAAAGAGGGTAGGTTTAGATTAGATATACAAAAGAAATTCTTTGCAACCCAAACCATTCTATGGTATATTCTATGGTTTGTTAAGTGTACACCTATGCCACAGCAGGTAAAAGACACCTTCTTGCTGTATCTTTCTTCACAATTGTGTCAAACTTCATTTTCTTGAATGTTCAGGAGTCATGCGACACAATAAACACAGAGAACATATGCAAAGCAAAAGGGCAACTTTCAAGAGGTATAATAGATTTACAAAGTACAGTACATTTAACCTTGAAATATTGCCAGTTTCTTACACTCATTGTACAGCTGGCTTCATCCTCCTTGTATATCTGGGTGATCTTTACGTCCTGCCTTCCTAAGTGAAATAGGTTTGTGACAACACTGAAATTTAGTTCCTCAGACAGATATTTTGTGTCTAAAAGTAAAGATGCACTTTGAAATTTTTACATGAATTTTTACATTTTAAAGGTGAAGGGTATTGCTATGCTTCTATTTTTTCCCATATGAAAACATTGAAATTGATTTTAAAATGTATTGCATTTAGAATGAGAATTAACTTCACTATGTCTTATCTCAGTAGGTTGTCTAATAGCCCCTAGAAAATAAACTGGAAATTACTACTGACACAGCTGAAGAAGATGAAAGAAAAAAAATTTAAAACATTCAACCCATAATAAGATTCAGGAACTAATGCATTAGAGTAGTCACAACCATAACATATTCTTGTGCTATACTGAGGACCCTAAAAAACAGTCTTAAATAAGCACTTATAAACACTCAGTTGGTTCAGGGAATTCTGACAATGAAAGACTGTATGAATGATAAACAGCCAAGCAGAAAGCATATGATTTGCTTTATCCCCAAAGCCAACACACAGCCTTTCAGCAGCAGAAACTCTACAGAATTGGAATATGTGGGTACAGACTTTTGAAATATCATCCTTTCATCTGATTAAAGTAAACAAACATCTACCACACTTCAGTAATGAATTGAAGAGTTTCTTTTTACTCCTGAGATGTAAAATGAGAGCAAAAATAAGCACTGCATTGTGGTTCAGAAGTGAGCAATTGTCTGCCTTGTTTTCTTTGAAAAGCATACAGGAGCTTGCCTATGTAGTGCGTGGAATGAAATCCAGAATGCAGCTATAGTTAATATATTTCAGAAAGCATAACAATTCCACACGTTCTGCCTGATTTCTGCTGCTGGAATAGCCAGTAAAATATAATGTCACTCATCTTTCGGGGAAGGGATAAATCTTGAGTAGAATATTCATGGCTAGGCTTCGCAAAGGAAGATTTAGGAAGGTTCTATCCACGTTTGTTACAAGCACACTGGTGGTTAATGAGGCCAATACGAGATAGACATGTCCGATTGCAAAAGGCACAGCAGAAAGACTCCTTAGATGGTATATTCTGCAAGGCACGATTCTTTCTGCATTGTCTTTTCTCCTCGAGAGTGATCCTGTGCACGTTCTCAAAGGAAGCAGCTGCGTTATAGATGCTGTGTCTCCAGGCCTCCCGATTTGAGGCCAGAGTAGACCAGTTATGTTGATCAATATGGCCAAGGCTGAGATGTTGTTTCAGGGAGTCCTTGTATCTTCTCTTTGGGACTCTTCTCTTTGCGGCAGGCGGTGGCAAGTTCACCATAAAGCAGGATCTTCGGGAGGCAGTGGTCCTTCATCCTTGAGATGTGCCCTGCCCAGCGCAGCTGTGTTCTCAGCAACATGGCCTCAATACTTGTGACTGCTGCTTGCTCTAGAACAGACGTATTGGTCACATAATCTGACCAGTGGATGTTTAGGATTGTGCGGAGGCAGCGTTGGTGGAAGCGTTCTAAGAGTTGCAGGTGGTGGTGGTAGATGACCCATGATTTGGAACCATACAAGACAGTAGACAGCACTATGGCTCTGTAAACACTGATCTTGGTACTTTTCTTCAAGTGTTTATTACGCCATAATCTTTTATGGAGTTTTCCAAAAGCACTATATGCCTTTGCTAACCTGTTGTCTATCTCTCCATCAATCTTACCATCTGAGGAGATGAGGCTACCTAGGTAATTAAACTGCTGGACTGATTTGAGTTCTGACTGGCCAATGGTGATATGGGGATGATGGAAGATTTCCTGAGGTGCAGGTTGATAGAGAACTTCTGTCTTCTTTAAGCTGACTTCCAGCCCAAAGAGCTCAGCAGCATCTGCAAAGCAGGATGTTAAACGCTGCAGAGCTGCTTCTGTGTGGGCAACAAGGGCGGCATCATCAGCATAAAGCAGCTCCCGGACAAGATGGTTTAAGGTCTTGGAGTGTGCCTTCAGTCGCCTTAGGTGCAGTCAGGATGTGGTAGTATTTGAAATGCACTGTTAGAATAAATAAATAATTTTGGGAGTTTTATGCACTGGTGACAGAGTGGAAATTTTGGAGAACAAGGCTGACAAACCAACCAGTACAAGCAAACAATACAAGCTATCTCTTCTAAACCTGGAAATGTCCAACATTTCTTGAGTGAAACTGTGGGCTATATTCTATTCCTACAAAATAGTTGACCTTTCTGCTAATACTGCAAATGAGTGTGCTGCCTCTCTAATACCATCAGCCAGAGCTGAGGCTTCAAGTGGTAACAGCCCTGCCCACATAGGTGTCTGTCTCTGAATCAGATTCCATAGGATCATTGCCATCTAAAATACCTCCTACTTTAACTGGATTACAGAACACCATTCTCTACTTTTATGCAGGAAAATATAATTTTGGAGAAAAAAACCTAGCTAGATGATTTCACATCCACTCATGAGAAATACTAACCTCCTTCCACTTTCAGTGAAATGCAGAAGGGTTTTTCTGTTGGTAAATTGGACTACACTGGTAAAATGAGATAGCTTATGTCTCTGATACTTATGCTTCTCACATTGGAAGGCATGTATTGTTTTTCTCTTCTCCCAAGACATATACAATAAGCAGTGATTATGATTCTACTTTTCATGGCTTTACATTTTACCTTTCCCCTTTTTATCTGGCTATTTAAAAAAAAAAAAAAAAAAGGCAAGATTTTAATTTTATTTTTTTTAACTGGAAATGTACTGAACTATCTATTTTTTTTTTTTTCAAAGTGCCCACAGGAAAGAGTTATATTTTGTGGTCACTTGAGATGCATCCTCAGCCATAGGTAGCAGGTCAGTGCTGTCCCAGAAATGTCACGACGTGCTGAGAAGCATGCAGCACTCCATAGAGCTAGCACACAGAGTCCCAGGGTCATTTCCTCATCCAGCAGGATCCTCTAAAAGTGTTGATCTGATTTGGTATTGGATGTAAACTATTTCACATTGTATGCTTAGAAGATTTTAAATGTGATGTGACATTATTAAAGCATAAATGAAAAATGCTAATCCCAAAAGTCTTGCACAACATATCTGTGCTAGGCACCCATCCTTCTATCCTAAGGTTTCATTTTAGCAATGTCCATTGTCTTTTCTTGACTCATTTTTCCCCTGGCTGTTCATAGGAGTTTTTAGTGTCCTGAGTGGACCTGAGCCTTAAGCCTGTTCGTTGAACTATCTTGATGAATCAGAAAGGAATAGGCAAACTTTTTAACACAGTGAAGTGGTAAAATATTTCCTTCTCTGTGAATATGCTTCATGAACCTTCTGCCAAGAATAATAGAAACTTGCAGGTTACTTTTACAACGCGGGTAGCATAAGACATATCTTTGCGTCAGATTTTTACACCTTTGTCCTCTTTTTAAACATAATTTAAAATAAAATCAGTTTAAAATCTCATGACTTCACCCACGTTTAAACCTATGAAGGACAGTATGTTTGTTTCAGTTGAAGGGCTTTTGGTAATTGCCAGCAAAAATATAAAAATCTTGGATGACAGAACACTCTCTGTTCCAAGGCTGTTTGGAAAAAGTCACACTTCCAAGGGCATATATACAAAAACAGTACCGTATCATCAAGTGTGCTTGCTAAACTACAGTAAAAACATGCATGTGTGCAGTCCGTCCCTGGTTCTGTCACCCACACAGCTGTGGGGCTGCAGCATCTGATCAGCAGTGGCACGCTACCTTGCTACCCCAAAGCCCACCAGCCAGTTGATTGCTCCTCATAGCCCCTCTTCACTCATACTTTGCCCAGACAGATGCTATTTACCACCACTATACCTGTAAGCAGTTGCTAAATCTGCCCATCACAAGCTCACTCTGCACATCTAGAGTAAATCACCCACCTTTGAAAGCATCTCCACTCATCCTCTGGGCCTGTTTGAGGAGAGGATGAAGGAGAAGAGAGAGGAGGCTCTACTTTCTCTTCAACTCATTACCTGCACAGCACAGGCCATTCACTTCCTCATAGCCATGAATCAAATGGTTTGCAAATAGAACGTCCTCATCAGCCACCCTGCAGATGATGCCTGGGATGTGTGATGAGCCAAAGCCTCCAAAATACAACACTCACCCCAGAATTTTAGCTCAGCACAGGCCATTCATGACATTACTTACAAATACTACTGTTCTGCTTTCAGAGATCTCTATGATTTCCTTCCAGCTCAATGTCTGGCCTGGCTGTATTTGAAGAAACTGTGGGTGAAAGAGCTTTCTGACAGCACAATCTCTCATCAGTTGAATCTGTTGTGAAATCGTGTCGTAACTACATTTTTCAAAGCTATTCTTTTTCAAAGGTTATTTTTAGATACTTTCCCCCCTGCTTGGTCTTCCCAACTTTTAAAAGGCCACACGAGAAGATTTGTTGGCAATTTACTCCATACATAGTAAGGGAGTGGGAAAAGAGATTTCACTTGCCACCTGGATGAACAATCGTTCATAAATCCTGTTTGAAGACGCGCGATGCTTGATCTCATACCAAGGCAGAGTTTCATTTCAATCTGTTTCTGACATCAATTCTGCCATTGATGCAAACCCTGCTTTTGTACTGGCTCTCAAAGATGAAATGCTGCTTTCTGTATCATATTTCAGTGATGAGGGAAAGTGGTGTGGGGTCCAACAGGTTGTTGAGATTAGTGCCTTGAAATGGTTTCCAGGCAAAAAGTGACATAATCTGGGTGGCAAAAGTCAACCTTTCTGTCAAAATGTTAGGTCTCATTTTTAGCCTCCTGCATTTTCCTTTTTAGATATTCATCCTAAACACTTTCAGCAGGAAAGATACCCAAATCTGTCTCTTTTAGAAAGACACAGCCTTAGTGGATGAAGCCTCTAAGTATTCCAGCCATATCTGATGTTATGCACATAGCTCTTTTCAGAACTATGTGTCATGTCAGGGCATATAAATTCAACAGTCATGGTAAACAAGGGGCCCAAAGGGAGCTGCTACTGGCTGCATTATAAATATTCAAGATCCAGTCAGCCATAATTAGTTTATTCTCTTATGTTGACTTACATTCCCCTCTTTTCAGTCTCTATATTTTGTAAATGTTCCACCTTTAGAACAAAAACTTGCTCGGGCAATTTCGTCCTCCACACACAAAGAAAATCTTCTGACCCTGCAATAGTGTAAGTGTATCCCATACACACAGGATGGGAAAAAAATCTTTCCTCTTTTCTAATGGGAACATCAGAATTGTATTATTCTCCCTGTTTCTCCTGAAAGAAACACCAAAATTTATATGCTTTTTTCCTCCAAACCTTGTCTCCTGGATTCTGCTTGGTTATTAAAGTTTTAAACATGAAAGTGCCACTTACAGTCTCATCCTTATTAATAGTAAAAGTGGATTCCTTGCTGTATGACACAGAAATTCTGTGAAGTGCTTCTGTTCATATCAGAAGTATTGCACAAAGTTGGAAAACATGAAATGTTGGGGTTTGTCTATCACACAAAGTATTTTATTGTATATTTGGAAAATGAAGCATAAACACATAAAAAATTATTTGTGATACAAACTCAGAACAATCCACAGAGAATTTACCTAGCTGAAGGGACAAGGGACAAATGAATTGAACAAGAAATTGCCTCTTCAAATAGTTATTTCTACGATTTAGCACTTGAAGGAAAGTGAGTTGGACTATTTCTGGATTTAAAAAGATTGAGTTCAGATAAAGCATTCCCTATCCCTTTCTAAATACTGGCACTGCAGCTCAGCAAGCTCATTGCACAGTACCTCCTCTTCCTTGGTCTGAACTCTGGTTCAGAAGCTGGCAAGTGGGGGCATGGCAAGCTGAGTGGAGGGTGACGAACCTATCTGGTTATATTATATTCACTGCCATCTGTGTTGTCTTCCTGTTCTACAGCCTTTTCCAATACAGAATTAAGGTTTTCAAAGCCCAACACTGACATTATCATGACATAGGGTCCTGCCCCTGGAGAGGAATACAGACTAAGCTCCAAATGTGGTATACATAATATATAATAGTTCAATAAAAGGAAGAAGTGGATTTTTTAAGTGATTAATCCACACTTAAGGCCCATTTCAAAATGGAGTTACACTACTAACCATACAATTATAGAAACATCATTAGGATTATCATATAATCTAATGACAAAGAAGAGTGCTTTTAAATGCAGGACTCGGAGCTGTAACTTTCTCGTGAAAGTTCAGATCAAATGCTTGGTATTGGTCTTCTCCATTCATAGTAAAAAAACTGAATCCCTTTTCAGCTAGAAACATTCAGAGAATAAACACTGAGAATAGCTTAGATACAATCAAAACAATTGTCAACAGAGTGAGGTGATATTTAGTCAAGCTCTCAGGACCATGTCTGTCCCTGTGCAGACCTCCAGGGCCTTCACCGACCCTGCCCACAGCCCAGGATCCCATGTCAGCCCAGTCTAGGGCCACCAGTCCCTGCACCAGAGGTGCTGCAGCAGGACCAGTCCCTGGACCTACCTTCTAGCCCTTGGGTCCTCCATAGCCACATTTCCAGTTTTGTCTCCGGCTTCTCTTGGCTGGCCCCTGAACATGACTCATTACCTCACCTTGTCTAGCACTGTGGATGGACCTTTTCCCATTACCACACCAGTCCTGCTCAATTTTGGCCTGGTCAGTAATGTCACGTTTCCAGCTCATGCCAGCACTGCCCTCACTCAACTCCTGGCTCATCCTCCCTTGAGCAGCAGCTCTGCTATTGCTAACCCCTTGCAAAAGCAGTGTGAGGCTCTGAGGCAGATTGCTTTAATCAGAGCAAAATTTTGACTAAATGAGAGTAAATGTTACTGTTGCCTAAAATCAGCACTTAAAAGAAATGTCTAAGACTCAATTTGTTAGTTTGAGAACCCAGGCATTCTTTTATTACAACGTGCTGCATGGTCACAGCATGCCACGTGCCCTGGGAATCAGTTCACCAAAGTGCACACAGAGGTACCTTCAGTACAACTTATATGTTTCCTTTACTTGATTATTTATTTTTGTTCCCCACATTCCTGTTACCTGTTTATGACATTTCCCAACATTTTTTAGCATATATACATATCCTTATAAGGTCTCTGAGGGGCTTCACCAAGGGTCTCTGGCAGTCATCTCTGCCTGGAGCCCCCAAAGTTCTGAGTGACTGCCTTATGAACTTCTTTAAGACAATACTCCTGGTTACACATCAACCCAGCATTGCCTGCTCAGCTGTTTCAGCTCCCTTCTTCATTGTCTCCTCACCTTGCTAGGCTGATTTCTTTTAATTGAGGCATAGTAATTTTGTCTGTTACTTTCTGCTGCAAAAACTATTAGTTCTTGTGACATCTCTAAACCCCGATATCATTACTGACTAGATTGTATGACTGATGTTCAGTTATGAGGTTCAGCAAATGTTCAGTTAATGTTTCCTCTTGTCCTCAAGACACTTATGTGTACACAGATATTTTGACAGGCCTTATTCTGACTTTTGTTGCAACAAGCAGATAAAGATCCTTCACTGTCATCACCCTGCTCTCCACTCTTACAGAACCCTCTCCAGATCATGTCTAATGACTACTTTCTCTTTTGCAGCTCTCATACTGCTGCCATATCAAGACCTTCTCCCTGTATAAGCATACAGTTCAACATATCTCGTTTCTGCAGTTAGTAGAAAGTGATGTGTTTGCCTGTCCTGTTTGAACTTCAGGGTGCTGCTTTACTAATAAAGTATTTGGCTTGTTGCTGCTGTTTAACTTGCCATCTCATCTTGCATATTTCATCTGCATCTGGTATTACTGGTACCTAAAATTTTATAGTCTCAGATTAGCATGTAAATTAGTAATTGGTACTTGAGACCAATAACTGATGAGGTCTGACTGTGAATTTGGTCTATACACTTTCCATTTAATTTTGATCAAACAGAGAACATACCTCTGAGATTGTGTTTCTCTAAAGAACAATGCTGAAGTCAATGATGATTCAAGTTGTCAGAGAATCAAGGAATTATTCGATGCCTTCAGTGCATTCTGGAATTCACAGCTACATTCATGATGGAATGTGACTATTGCAATGGAAGACTTCAGCCTCAGATATTAGGAGCCTGCTGAAATCCCACTTAATCTTAGATACTGTTCTCTACATCATACCCAGAGAATTAGACATCAAAGAGTGTCAGCCCAAAAAAAGTATGAAACCATCTCCATTAACAGTAGGAATACCGAGGAGCTGTGTTTCTTAAATCTCATTCCTCACTGGAATTTTCATGCAAACTGCACTGCACGTGGAGGATTCATTTCCATTACCTCAGGATGCATTCATAGTCAATTCCTTAAATCCTCATATCTTTATATTCTAGAAGGGAATACATAAGTCTGTTCTCAAAAAAACCCAAATCAAACCAAAACAAAAACTAACAAGGAAACAAAGAAAAAACCCTACTACCCAAACCCAACAAAACTGACACAAAACACATAAGTAAAATTTTTCTTTCTTTGAAACTGCAAGGAATTTCAGGGTGTGAAAGGGGGCAAATAGTTGGACTCAATGATCTTAAAGGTCTTTTCCAAACTAAATGATTCTGCGATGCCAAATATTATCACTCCCAGCTTTTCTTCCAGAGGACCACAGCACTAAATCAGAAGGTACAGAGGATGTAAGCTCAACTCACTCATTGACCAAAGCTATCTAGGGCATTTGCCATACAAAACACAAATTTAACTAATTTCATAACTCCCACAAACAGGGGAGTTCTTGTACTAGCTACAACCTAGTTTGCATAACTGAAACTTGCTGGGATGAATCCCACAATTGGAGTACAGCTATTGACAGCTACAGGCTGTTCAGAAGAGACAGGGGAGGAAGGAAGGGTGTAGGGGTTGCCCTCAACATCAAGAAATGGTGTGAAAAGCTGTCTCTGCAGAATAACTGTGAGCAAGTTGAAAGCTTGTAGGTAGGAATTCAACTAAGGCAACAAAGGGAACCTTGCGGTTGGTCTCTGTCAGGGGGAGCCTACTGATGAAGCCTTCTTGCTCCAGCTACAGGAGGCATCACACTGGCAGGCTCTTGTCCTGCTGGGGGACTTCAACCACCCCAACATCTCCTGGGAAAGTGGCATGGTAACCTGTAGGCAATCCAGAAGATTCCTGTAATGCATGGAGGATAACTTCTTAAGCTAGGTAATAGACAGTCTTACCAGAGGGAATGCAATATGGGACCTGATAGTCACAAATGTGATTGAGCTAACTGAGGCTCATTCACAAGACTGGAGGAAGCCTAGACTGCAGTGGTCATGCAGTGGTGGAGTTCAGAGTCCTGAGGGATAGGGGACAAGTGAAAAGTCAGAACCCTGAATTTTAGGAAAGCAAACTTCCAGCTCTTCAAGGAGCTAGTGAACAGGCACTAATGGGAAACTGCCCTCAGGACAAGGGAGAAGAACAGAGCTGGCAGATCTTTAAGGATGCTTTCCTTAAAGAGTGCAAGAGCTCTGGATCCCCAGGTATAAGAAATCAGACAACAAAGGCAAAAGAATGGCATGGCTGAGTTGAGACCTGCTGGTCAAACTAAAGGGCAAGAAGGAAATGCACAGGCAGTGGAAGCAGGGATAGTTATTCTGGGAATAGTACAGAAACACCGCCTGATTATGTAGTAGGGATAGGGTCAGGAAGGCCAAGGTCAGGAAGGTCCCTTCCAACACAAACTTTTCTATGATTCTATGATTATATTTTCTTTTTCTTTGGATACTGTTTGTTTTTCACCTGGCTTGTTGCATGGGAATATAGTGAATGGAGTTGAACAAAAAATTTCTGTGCATGAACATAAATGAAGGAAAAGCATTCAGTCCGTATGACCAGACTAAAGCTAGTCCAAAACAAAAATCCCCAAAACACCTGTGGTGCATCAGGTCTTCATCTTGGTGTCCTTCTTCAGATCTGCTAGACTGCACATTAACATAGGCATAGCCCTTTTTGCCAGAATTCCCTTTCAGAGCAAGTTTTTCTCATAAAAGTAGAACAAAACCACACAGCAACCTAAATATAAGAATTCAACTGATATAAATCTAAAAACTCCACCTCATTTTCATCCCTTACACCTACTATTACACATTAGAAATCTGGCAGAGAGCTCTGTCAAATTGAACTATTGAACTCAGAGTGGCAAAAGGCCCTCCCCAGGCAAGACATTTAAATCATTTTCAAAGTTAATTTCCTGCTCCCAGACTGAGAACAAATCTAATCGGGTTTACTTCATTCTTCTGACGAACAGGAAAATGTTACCTGCATACTCAACAAGGAAAAGTGTCCTAGAAGGCAGCCAGAGCACTTGCTTTGCAGCGCCAAAGAAGCCTCCTCTGCAAAGCACTGTGTGTGGATCAGCATGTGAATGGGAATTTGGATTTAACCTGTCAGATTTTCCTGGTCTCCTGCTAGCCCTGTTTTATAATGAAATTATGAACTGTTTACAAGCCAGTAGTGCAGCTGGGAGATTGAAAATAATCAGAAATATACAGGATAGGTGCAGGGGTATGTGTCAGATAACTGGCTGTGCTTTTAAAAAGACCCACCTCTGGTCCCTCTGGACACCTGGTGGCCAAGACTTTTCCTAGGTTCTAAAAATATTTCCATGGAAACTTCTGATAACAAAACTTCAGTGAGCATTGGAAAGAACTGAATGAGGTTACTAGATTACTAAAGAGAGTTTGTACAAGAATAAATAAAAGTGCGTATACACATGAGAACAAGAGAATATACATGTATATATGACACAGCAAGACAAAAGAGGGTTAATTAACAAATAAGTCACTGTATTATCAAACATAGAAGACAGCCAGCACTAGCTTTCTAAACAAAAGAATTTTCAGATTCTATTTCTGCATGCAATTATAATATTCCACAAGAAAAAATGCACATAATGGCACCTGAGTTCCTAAGTGTTTTGAATGAAATAGTGGTGTATATTTTGGGTTGGAGTTTGTTGTTTTTTTGATTTTGGCTGTTTGTTTTTTTTTTTTTTGGTGAAAGAGCTGATACGTACTTCAATATTTTTGAAGTGCTGTAACTAAAATTTTCTCAATGTCAGTATGTGATATATGACTTTCTATTGTTCTATAAAGCAAAATGCTATACTTGGGAAAAAAAAATGAAAATACTTCTTTGGTCAATTTCAGTTTATTTTTTTCAGACCATCCAAAGAGATCATATTTTAATTGCTAAAAGCATAAATCCTCATTAATATTTAATTTTAGTGTTTGTACTTTTATTTGTGCATCGTATATAAGTATAAAGATTAATTACTTCAATGGATAGAGAGTTCTTAAGTATAGTATTTCTATGAAATAAGAAATAAAGAAGAAAACTTCATCAAACTAATATTGTAGGGTTGAAAAATCATAGCAATTACAATCTCACCATTAAAAAATTATTAGTTCAAGTCACTGAAAACTTATTTTTTCAAGTTGTTGAAAACTAGGTAATTTCCAAGTAGTTCATTTATAGTTGATTTACTCAGAATGTATGTCAGGTGCCTTATTCCTTACTTTTGTCTGTCCAGAAACTCTTCTTTTAGCATTCAAATTTAACCCTAGTGACTGACGGAAATTTCTCTTCCTGATGAGCAATAATATAACTCACCACACAGCATGATTAGTCCTGCTGCGAGAATTGGGAGTTAGTGCCATTGGTTATGTCCTTAATTTTACTTTCTTTGACAAGTACACATAACCTTTTGCATAACCAAAAGATGCATATCTTCAAACTACTCCTCAGTGACCCTAAAATTGTCCACCAAACTAAAATTGCCCCTTCCTGGCACTCAAGGAGACAGAAATATTTCTTTGAATACTCTGAAACAAACTCAGTATGAACAAATTAGCATGCTATATTTTCAAGGATCACTTATAGAGCCCTGATATGACAAATTAAATTGCCTATGTGTTATGGATAGGAGAGGGAAATCAGGACCTTAACTGAAAACTACAGAATACTTTTCTCCCATTTTGACCTTCAGGAGCATATAATGGAAGAAGCATCATCCTAGTTTCGTTCCTGTATCTTCAGATTTTCTCTGTTCCTTTCTTTTTAATGTAGGTACTACTAAGTGTAGTACTACTAATCTTCCTACAAATCTCAGACTATGCTCTAAGTTTAATATATACTATCTGCAATAAAATAAGCAGGATTTGTTTACTTAGGAAAAACATTATAATTAGCATTTCCTTGCCAGATTTTAAAAAATTTCTCATTTAAGGTCTTTTCTTTGTATGTTTGAACTTCCTCTGTATTGCAAATGTTTCACTGGTTCAGACTGCATTTTGATGAGAATTGATATTTGAGCAACATGAAAAGACTCCGTTTATCAGTCTGCTCTGTTGTTGTTAATGGAATATTGTATCATCGTGAAAGAACTCTAAGTTTAAAAAAAGGGTTGAATTATTTTTTTAATATTGTCTCTTGTTCAGCAAAGATTACAGGTTCCTCCTCATTCTATTACTTAAAATTTTGTGTGCTCAGCAAAATCATCTTTAGATCAAGTTACAGAACTAATACAGTGTAATAACTTATTTCTTTTCTTTAACAAACCTTTACAGCTGTGATTTAAAACAAGCCACAGCATGAACAAAACAAGTGGAGACACATCCCACAATGCCACCCTTATTATGCATCATCAGCCAGGTGATTGTACCATCTGGTACAATCGATATTTTCATCCTCTAACTTCAAAACACAGATAGTTATAAAAACCAGATAATTAAAATTTAAAATCAGGATGTAAAAGAAGGAATTAATTGATTGCTTCAGGTAATTTGGAGAGAGCTCACAGTGTTTAAATGAAAAAAATGGAACCATGTTAGCTATTTAGATAATTTCATAAGCATGAATGCATTTTCTAATGACTTTTAGCAGTTCTCCATACATTGAACATTACTGCTTCTTATGCTTCATCTCAGTACATTTCTTGGCAAAATTTTGGCTGTATCTAATTGTCTTTCTTTTGGAAAATACAGTTTCATCCAATTATTGCATAGGATATGTTAGGAAAAAGAAACCAAAAAACCTCCTTACTTTATGTGTGGTCATTCTTCTAGACAGATGGTACCCACAAAATGCCCAGTGCATTGTCAAGATGACTATATTACAGAAACTCCGGAAAAATTAATATGTAATGCTTACCAAATGATCCTCATCTAGATCATCATTTCAGAATCAGGTTTTAAGATAAGAATAAAGTGAAAATATGCCATATTTACTTAGATGGAGGGAGTGAAGAGAGATAAGGAAAAAATTCCAAGTATTTGCTTCATAACTGGAAAGTGGTACAAGTAATTCACTCACAAACAACAATGCTCCCATCTTGAAAATCAATAAAGAAATTACTGTTGGCTTCAGTTCCACAAGGTCCAAGCCAAGACTCTCTCTATATATCCAAAATATCCTAAGCCCTACAGCATACATCCTGTGGTGTGAATAGCTTGGTGATATAATTATTTACATAGGTGAATTGCAAAGAATTAAAGGTTTCCATCATGCTCATGGAGTCATAATTCTTATGGACCAAGTAGCACTTTCTTTTGAAAAACAAATGTTGCCTCTCATGAAAGAATAGAGAAGGTGTTTACTATTCTAAAAGCAGGGTTGCCAAAATAAAACTGTTGTACAATAAGCACAGTAGTAAAGATTATGGAAAGCAGATTTAGGAGCAATTCGTCATAGAAAAAAAACAAAACATGCATGGTTGGAGAAAAGGACAGCTTTAAAGCAGACAAGTATTTCCTTGGAACAAAGGCAGCAGCCTTACAGTCAAGTTGGTCTGAGCTTAGCTTGGTTATCTTAAATAATTAGACAGCTTGAGAGAAAGAGGTGATTTGAACTTGGGGAGAAGAGGGAGGAAGGGGAGGAAGAGGAGGATGCTATTAACCATAGCATGACACAGAAACAGGTCACTATTACTTATGAGACACTGTCAAATTAGACATAATGTGGTAAAAGTTGTCATGTGCTAACAAGTTACAATTTCTATTGAGTTTCTGATATGTAGTATCCATTACAAATGAAAAATATTATGAAAAGGAAAACTGCGAATTTTTGTTCCACAACTCATATTTGAAGACCATAGGTAAATAAGATGGTGATATTTTATGGTGTTCCTTTAGTAAAGTCACTTCATATTTCTTTAAGCTGTGGCACAATATTCAAGCCATTCTCTGCCATAAGAAGCCATCTGTCACATCACTGTCTTTTTTTATTTTCATTTCTGTTTGATAGCATGCAATGACTGAACATATGCCCTGGACAATGGACAAATGTCCCTCCTGGCTAATATAAACTGTTCAGGGGTGTTTGCTGGTAGAAATCATTACACCTCTCATCCTTCCTTCCAGCAATCAGCTGTTAGCTCGGAAAACCACCACAGGAGGCTCCAATTCAATAGTATCTCCTTCATTATTCTCTGTAAGCCAGACTGCTGGCCAAGGCAGTAGTTGATTTGACCACTCTTAATCTTCTCCCAGAGAAGGCCAAAGGTCATTCTGCTTTTCAGCTAAATACAACTATTATATATTGTAGCCCTACTGAACTGGATGAATCCAGAAAGGAGGTCGGGAAGAAGAAAAATGCATTAAAGGTTTCCAGTATTTTACCATGTGCCTCAAGTGTTCTGCTATAGTCTTAATTAGAATATTGAGGAGAAATGGCTAAGTAGCACTGGATAGCTAGATGCTCTAAATACCAAAATCAAGTAGGGGAAATTCAAAATGCTGACATATTTTTATTTAACACAGATGATGCTGGTTTAGATGAAAGAATAGGGTTTTAAAACCTACCCAGATCTGGTGGTAACTATGATAAGTTGGAGAAGGAATATTAGGGAAGAAAGCAGTAGCAAACCATTCCTTACAGAGAGGGGGGCATCCCATCTTTCACTACAAATATTTTAGAAGAGTATGTACTTTCCTGAACTTTTACTATTGCAGAATGGTGCAGGCCACTGTTAGTGAACAAAATAATTTTTCAGCCTTTCCTGCCCAAAGTATATCTCACCACATTCTTCATGACTTATTCATATCCGATTATGACCATTTTTGAAGTATTTGTGAAAATTCAGCAAACGCAGAAAGCGACTTAGAAAGGAAGCAGAAAGTATCTGTGCTTGAAAGAGGCCATTTTTATTAGTTCGTTTCCAGGGTTCTTTGAACAACACTACTTTCCATTAGCATTATCATGGAGACTCCTATTAGCAGAAAATGGGCTTATTGATCTTCAAGTCAAGGTCATCAACTGATTGCGAAGGTCATCAATTAATCTAGATATATTGTAAGAAAAATGGCTTACCATGATTCAGATCTCCTGGGGAGGTATGTTGCAGTTCTATTATGTTGGGTCTTTTTCATGAACACAAATATGTAACGGCAAACATCTGAGATGCCTATATGAGAACAACACAAGTTAGATTAACTTGATAGGATCACAAGGCACATGAATATATATTTTTTCACTTTGGGAATAGGTTTTATATATATAGCCAACAGAGGAAACATCACTTACTTTGTGGTTTTATATTACTAGAGTATATCTGGTGCTGGGAATTTTCCAGGTCAGTTGTTATTACATCTTGTGACATCACTTGTCCAAGTATTTTAAATTGCAGGTACCAAAAGCTATGATGATTCAATAAGTATCTAATCAAAGACAACTTAGCAAATATAGTCTTAGTCCCTGACAGCTAGAGGTGGTAATTTTCTTCACATAAAATATACCGAACCAGATTTGCCTGTTAATAGTGTAGTCTTCAGTAGGTTTGTGTGATTTCAGTGGTGACCATTCTTACTAAGTGTTTGAGCCTCTAAATTGCAGCAATGACTGGGAACCCTGTTAGTTCTAAGACAAACTAATAGGACCGCCCCAAAATATGGCTATAAAATTTGAAGATCTACAGATAGTTGCAGATACAGATGTTTACTAAGTATATTGCTCCATATTCTTCCCCGTGTTCCATTTTATTTTCGCTTGCTAAGAGTCTTTCAGGACACCAACGTTATTTGCCTTATCTTCTCCAATGTTCCAACCTTTAAGACTGTTTAAACAAGCCAGAGCCTTGTTCTCAGGTGCACCAGGAGCAAGCTCATTCATTAACTGAATGGAGCTAAACAGTCCCTGACCACACCTGAATCCAGGGAACATAACTTCCCACATCTAAATCATTTTACCAAAGCAATGGGCCAGTTTGTAACGTTAATTAACCTTTTTGACCAGCATGGTCACAGCAAGGCAATTAGAAGCAAAAGTCAGTGGTTGATTAATTTTGATTTATTTGATGCATTCTGCTGCTTTTACAGAGAATTTGCAAAGTCCCTAGATGCAGGAGTCAGCTTCCAGAGGAAAAAACCTCTGACATTCCAAGGTTTTCCCTCACTGAAGTCACCTTCCTTTTTGTGCTTTTTCTTAGTTCCATGTTGTAATCTTAAAACAGGATGTGTCCTCCAACCTCTCTCTTAGAGATCTTTTAAATCTTTCTGAAGTTTTTAAACTACTCCTATTCTTGCCTGCCCAAAGCAGAAAAAGCAGAATCCTCCTCCTACAACTGTCTGTATTCACCTTCATGTTTAGCCATGACATATACCTACATTTTGATGTGGAGGCTTATACTGTCTTCTGAAAAATCAGTCTTCTAGAACTTAGACATGCTTAAAACCTTGCATGCACCCTTCCCTGTGCCATCTCCCCACTTTTAAGCATATTTAATCCACTAATAATAGCAAGAAACTGAAAGATTTAAGCAAAATGGCAATATTTTTAAAGGGTGAATTTCCAAGCTGCTCACAGGACAAAAATTATTCTTTACACCCTTTCACCTTTGATGACCTCTGAGCCTGACAGAGTTACTTCCTAGGCTCTGAATAAAATGTATCTAAGGTAATTACATGGCAATAATTAGAAGATAAATTCTGCTTTCCAGCTTCTGTCTTTCAGTTTTCCTGGTCTTATTTTCCTTCCGTTATCTTCCACAAAGTGGCAGATATAGTTTAAGCTGTTCCTGTTAATACTGATGACAAGAGAAAAACTATTTTCCCTAGTAAAAGGTTTGATTGCTTTGCTTGTAGGAGAAAGATCAGAAAAGGGATAGAGTGCACTTTGGCCTATACTCATATTTGTCAATGGGTCTCCTTTCTGCACGTAATGCTGTGATATGAAATCAAGAGAAAACTATTAGTTTCTTTTAGGGAACCAGTTTTTCTGAATGCCTGGTTGAGAGTCGAGGTACAGTGAACTCAGGTCAGATTTCTAAAAGAACTGGATGACAACTTCATGGAACAGGTCCTAAGGGACACAGAAGGATGCTCTGCTTGATCTGCTGCTTGTCAACAGAGTGGATCTTGTAAGAAAAGTGGAGACTGGTGGCTCTCTTGGCCACAATGACCATGAAGGGATCAAGTTTAAAATCTCTGTTGACAGGAGGAAAAGTGCCAACTCTTGGCATGAGGAGAGCAGACTTCAGGCTGCTCAGGGAATTAGTAAGTAAGGTCCCCTGGGATAATGTTTTTGCACATGCTGGGGTCCATCATTGCTGGTCACTTTTCAAACATCACCTCGTAAGGGCACAGGAGGACAGTTCCCAAATGTCGGAAGTCAAGCAGGTGAGGAAGAAGGTCAGCTTGGATGAGCAGGGATCTTCTCTTGGAAATAAGGCAAAAAAGGAAGGTGTATGCCTAGTGGAAGCAAGGTCAAGTGACATGGGAATAATATAGAGATGCTGCTTGCCAATGGCAAGTTGAATATGAGTCAGCAGTGCCCTCGCAGCCAGGAGGGTTGTGTCCGGGGGGCATCAGGCAAAGCATCACCAGTTAGTCGAGGGAGGGGATTGTCCCACTCTGCTCTGCACTGGGGAGGCCTTACCTTGAATACTGTGCGCAGTTTTGGTCACCATAATACAAGAAAGATATTAAGCTCTTAGAGAGTGTCCAAAGGAGGGCAATGAAGACGGTGAAGGGCCTGGAGGGGAAGCCGTACGAGAAGCGGCTGAGGGCATTTGGTCTGTTCATCCTGGAGGAGACTGAGGGGAGACCTCCTACAACTTTGATCTCTTGTCTGTGGTATCCAGTAACAGAACCCAAGGAAAGGGCCTGAAATTGTGTCAGGGCAGGTTTAGGTTGGATATTGGAAAAATGTTCTTCAAAGTGTGGTTGGGCACTGGAACAGGCTCCCCCGGGGAAGTGGTCACAGCACCAAGCCTAACAGAGTTCAAGGCATTTGAACAATACTCTTGGACACAAGATGTGACTCTTGGGGATGGTCCTGTGCAGGGCTGAGGGTTGGACTCAATGATCTCTGTGGGTCCTTTCCAACACAGCATATTCTGTGCTTTTATGAAGATACACTGCTGGGAAGAAGTATTGTGATTTATCCCCTTTTTTGACTTCAGGAGTTCTGTAGGATTAGGAAGCTGGTTTCCCTCTTAACAGCTGCTTCTTTTCTTAGGAAAAATAAGGAGAATTGCCAGAGATGCAATATATTTTTTATATATATTTAATATAACTTAATATATTTAATTGGTTCTTCACCTAACACATTTAGGGGAAAAAAAAAAGGATAGTCATACAATTTCTCCATTAGAATCATAGACCCATAGTGTAATTCAGGTGCAATAGCACCTGAGTAGGTCTCTAATTTAGCCTCCCACTCAAAGCAGGGCCAGGCACAGGATCAGACCAGGCTTATTTAGGGCTTTGCCTAGTCCGGTCTTGAAAATTGCCAAAGAAAGAGTTTACATAGTATCTCTGGGCAAGCTGTTTTGCTGCTGGGCTATCCTCAGGGTGAAAAGGCTTCTCCTTATAGTCAATTTAAACCTATTTTCAACTTAGGGTTTTACAGGAAGCACTTCCCATCATGAAGCATTGTGGAGGGCCTGGTTCTGCCTCCTCAACACCCTCCACATAAGCACTAGGGTCTATTCTTTGGTTCCCCTGAAGCCATTTATTCTCCAGGCTGAGCAATCCCAGCTTCCTCAGCCTCTCCTCACAAGGCAAGTGCTCAGCCCCCAAACATTTTGGGTGCCTCAGCTAACTCATCATAGCTTACTGAGGTCTTTTTCGTATTGAGGGCCTAAAATTGGATGCTGTTTTATGAATGAGGTCTAACAAGTGCCACGTAGAGGAGAATAGTCTCTTCCCTCTGTCTACTGGCCATGATTCTGCTGGCTCATGTTTCACTGTTCACCAAGAAGTCACAAT
Organism: Pseudopipra pipra; assembly: GCF_036250125.1. Taxonomy (NCBI): domain Eukaryota; kingdom Metazoa; phylum Chordata; class Aves; order Passeriformes; family Pipridae; genus Pseudopipra; species Pseudopipra pipra. Next base: position 90,819,094 of record NC_087551.1, read on the forward strand.
ATTTTTAAGTAGAGCTTCTCCTCAAGCAGCCCCAACCTGTATCATTGCACCTTCTCAGGTGCAGTGCTTTCCATTTTTCCTTTAATCACAAGGTTTGTATGGCCCACTGCTCCACCCTATCTGCTACCTCCTGAATGACAGCTCTGTCATTGAGTGCAATCCAGGACCTTCCCTGAGTTGTTTAAAGAAAGATTTGTCTGATTACTCAACAGAACGTGGGATCTCCCACCATGGACTCCTACCACAATGCCACCATCACTTACCTCTCCTCTGGTCTTGACCCATGAGCTCTCCCCTAGCCTGTTGTCCATCCAATGCAAGAGCTTCCTACAACTGAGCTGCTATTTCATACAGAGAATGACTCCTCCAGCTCCTCTGCTGCAATCTTCTTTGCCAATCTTTCCTCTTACCACATTTTGTCAGGTGGATCCCATTGCTCTCATTTTCAGCCTTTAGAGCTTCTTGTGTTTGTAAAAACCATAACCCCATCTATGACACAACTTCTACATGATGTATTGACCTACAGGATTGGCCTATCCTTCCGCAAACCCTTCTCTTAGATCAAGAAAGCGCCACCAGGGCTCCCATTGCCCATGGACTCACCCCAGGACTCTGCAGCCCCTCCTGATGTCCTCAGGATCTCCCCTGGCCAGATTGTTGGTGATCACTTGGATGAGCAGCAGTGGAATCAGTTAGCAACAATGTGAAAATGGGGAAATTAAGAAGTGACTGGATGTGGTTTTATGGTCATGCCTTAAAATGCTTTGTTTGGAGATTCATTACATGGCTAGATTTCAATTTCAGAAAAATAACACCTGATCGAAAAAACCAGCTATGGCCTTTTCATCATCGTGATCTCTTCTCCCATGTAACAAACAATAATACAACAGGAAATGGGCTCAGGTTGCTCCAGGGGAGGTTTAGTTTGCATGTTAGGAAACAATTCTTCACTGGAACAGCTGTCGAGCATTGAATGAGGCTGCCTAGGGAAGTGGTTGAGTCACCATCCCTAGAGGTACTTAAAAGACATGTACATGTGGCACCTAGGGATGTGGTTTAGTGGTGGACTTGGCAGTACTGGGTTTCCAGTTGGATCCAATGATCCTAAAAGATCTTTCCCAACTTAAACAGTTCTATGATTCTATGATACCTAAGATTTTAGTATACATAAGAGATTCTATATTTGGCCCAGATTCTGTTTTCAAGTAGTTGGGGTGTAAACCCACAAACATTTCACCTTTAATCAAGGTGAAGACTCTCCTTAGAGGAGCCTTTTTATTTAATATGTCACTCTTCTGGCTTTATATGGGTGTTAATGAGAGCAAAATATGATTCATTACAGTCATCCCTACCTTTTTTTAGTGCCCTTTTTTAATCCTTACCTTTATCAAGGCCTTTCACATGTCCTGCTGATGTTTACAGAATAGTCAAGGAGCACCTTTATTTTTAGTCAAGGTTCTCCTTTAAAAACCTTGCCAGTGTAATGTGTCTTTGTTTGGTTATCTAATCTATGAGCAGATCAGTCCTCTAAGGAAAAAAATGTTAACTTACTCCCAGGAGGCCACAATAGCTGTTATACAGACATATAGCTGTATTCATCTCTCTCTTGCATCATCATTCTGGTAAAATAGATTTGTTAGCAGCAGAAAATACTTTGTATTTATATCCTAGTTTCCATCCAAGGATCTCAAAGCACTTTTCCAATAGTAAAAAAGAGAAATCTTAATTAAGATAAATAAGTCATCCAGACAAGTATGGCTACCAATATTTTGTGGCTAGGGAAGTCAAAATATGGGAAGGTTATATGACTTGCCCAAGGTCATATTGGAGACAAACAAGAGGATTAAGGGGAAAAACTGTTAGGTTATTAGAACCATTAGATCATTTTCAATTCCAAGCTATAAGCTTAAAAAATTATTTTCATTGCTATGAATATTTTGACATTTTAATTAAAATTAAAAAAAAAACTAATCAGTTTTTATTTAACCCATTAAATGTTTTTGGGAAAAAAACCAAAAGTATATCAAGGTACAAAATGATCTTTTTAAAAACATTCTTCAAGCATGTGTCCTTAGGACACATCCTATAAGAAGACTAAGAAGCTAACATCATGATTTACGTCCCAGCATTATCATCCCTAGCGTATGCAATCTGTGTGCTACAAATATTTATGTACCTAGTGGTAGACAGGTATGAAGCAACTCTAACATCAATATTACTACACAAAACTAGGAGCTATTCTTCAAACATGAGTGGGAAGTTCTTAAATTAGATATTTGGTGTTTGTTACATGGCAAGGCCTGAGGTCTCAAGGGAAACTCAGAGAAAACTCATAGAAGAAACACTGGACGGAAAAAAAAAAAAGAGGGGACAAGGGGAGAAGGATTTATTGCCTACACATAGCCACTTCAGGCATGGTGGGATGTTTGGCATCCAGCTGCAACTCTAACAAAGTCCACTGTCATGTTTGCCAGCCTTGTATTCTGGAGATTTCAGATCATCTCTAATAGGACTACATATTGCATCCCAGTTTACCCTTTTCACAACTCAATAGTAAAATATAGGTGCCTTTAACAATATAGACACTAATATAAATCACTGTTAAACCAGATGCTTCCCATTTAGCAAGAATATTTTCTTTATCACACATATAGTGAAAAAATGAAATCCACCGCTAGAAGTTTCTGTGAAATCCTAATATCCAAACTGTATTTCATGATAATTACTAAAACACTAGAAGCAGTTTCATGATGTGCTTCTAAATCTGTGTCAATCACATAATTACTCTTTAATTCAGCCCAAAAAAACTAAATATGATTTATGTGGGCATTGTATATGATAAACACAGAAAAATCCCAAATTTGAATCAATATACTGTCTGTTACAAAAGCCACCATACCCAGGTTATAGAAGGAAAAAAGCTCCTCTTTTTGACTGTCCTTATTCATGCAGTAGACTGTCCACTGATTAGAAAGCAGATCATGCCTTCCTTGGCATTTACCCAGTTGCTGTCTGGACTGAAAGGTTACAGAAGCACACATACCATGGCTCTGCAAAAAGCAAAAGGCCAGTGAGTCATGTATTCTCAGTGCCTGAGGCAGAGAAAATACTGTTCACTTCTCAGAGCTTCTTTCCACATTCAGTCCTCTGAGGGAGTATCAGACATAAGGTATCAAGATGCATTAGCAAGTTTGGAGACTGGCAGTTTTACTAATTTTCTCTGTCAGGTTCTTAAGTGCAATGTAGCAGACAGCATATGAGATTTACTTCCCCGTACCAAAATTTCCACCTGAAAACCTAGCCCACCCTTTCCTATCTGATTTTCATATAATCTAAAAAAGATTAAAGCTTGAGACAAGAGCTAGAATTCAATTCAAGCTGACAAAGTTGTTTGCATTAATGCTTTTTTGATAAGACCATCTATTCTTTAGCCGTATATCAATCAGAAATGTTCTGATTTACAGGAACTTCCCTGATTAAGTAACACAAAAAACAATAAAGTAACAAATGTGCTGCAAATCTTATTGCCCAGTTTGTAACGGGGCTCTCCTACACTGCCTTAAAAAAAAAAAGAAATCACAGTCCCAGCATCTTCTACTTTAGTGAGACTGAAAATTCCATAAGTGTGAATGCTTAAACTACTCCTTTGGCTCAAACTAGTGCCCAAACCAATGTGCATCAATGCACATTGCAGCCCTCTGCAGTTGGACCCAACCTATCTCATGGCAAATGAGACTCAGCTGTCTCAAGTGGTAAAGTCAGATTAGACCATCAGAATTCCTACCTGTACAGACCCCACACAAGCACAAGAGCAACAAGCTAATATGGCTGTGTCTGACATGGCACTGGAGTTTTTCACAGGACTGAATCCAGACCAAATAGCTGGTTGGAAATAGTAGAGTGGCATTGGCTTCAGAGGTTCTACATTGCATGGGACTCGTTGTGAACTCTGCCCTTTCTATGTCCAGACTAGTCGGACTTCATCAGACCAGGAGACAGATCATGGCTAACTTTCAACCCTTCTTGGTTTTTCATGGCCCCCTTCCTGTGCAAAGTCCATCACCGTCAGAATTTCTGCCTGTAGTCTACAGCTTCCTTCCTAAGCCAGGTTAGAGGTCTAGTGAAGTTAGTCTTATCATTCTAAAATTTTCATCCTTAAAAAAATCCCCTTCAATCCCCTGAATTTGATCCAAACCACATTGGTATTTATATACAGCTCCCTAGTGTCTCCTCTGTATGTTTAAGGTCTGCTGCTGATTTGATCAGTCAAGCACTTGGCTTACATCCTGGCACTGCCAGGATTCACAATCTAAGGACTCTTGTGTCTGCCTTACCTGTAGCATCAGACCTGGAGGGTGTATGTTCTGAAAATATCCTCTTTCTTACCAGCACCTCCAAACAAAAACCATGACAGCTTGTTACAAGTGGTCATAAGTGAGGAAGTTTACAACCTTTGTGTTTACTATATTAAAACCTATGCAGGGACTGGGGACTGAACACTGATCCCAGGAACTTTGAATGGTCACCAGATCAGAAAGTACATCAGTAGTGAATAGTTACTTCCCAGAAAGAAATTTAGAAATGTTTGGTCACTGTGCTAACACAAGCTCTGTAACAGCTTGATTTATTTATACTGTGAGCATGACAAAGAAAATTTAATGCATTTTCTTAAATGACTTTAATATATTTTCCTTATCCCTTTTAAACTTGGCTTAAAAGATGATACAGCAATTTTCAGGTAGAAAAGCAAAGACTAAAAAGCATGTAATTCAGCTCACAATGGATTTTACAGGCCTCAATGGAATTAATTACTGAGAACTTGCACATGTAGTAATTAATTTCATGCAATTCAGCACCATCTGCAGATGCATTATTTCCTTTCAAAGCTACTATAATTTGATGTAAAAGAGAAATTGTTAGGAGTTTTTAGGCAGCAAAAGCTTTTGTATCTTGTTTATGCCAAAGCAATTAGATAAGGAAATTAAATATTATTTGAAAAACATAACCTCTTTTTCCATTGAAGAGAAAATGACTTTCAGATTTGGGAAAAAGAAACTTCGATTTAGGGCTGGTTTTCTGGGAGGTTTTTTCTGGTTTAAAAAAAAATTCATGTTTTTTTTGGCAGAAATCACTTCTTTTTGCAGGTGAAGTGTGCAATTTTATCAACCCTTGTACCAACTGCAAGAAAAGCCTACTGAATATACATTGTTCTATTGAAATAAATTCCAAAATTAGGCATCTTCTTCAGCAATGAAGCATACAACAAAATTTAACTTACACAGCATCAGAAGATAGTAGTTTTCTTTGTATTTCAAAGCCACTCAACCAAGTAACAAGATAACAGTCTTTATTTTTATATCAGACATGTAATTTTTGTGACTTTCTGAGTCATTGTCATGCCTGACAATTACCATTCCAGTGGCAGATCCCAGGGGCTTCCTCCCTGCAGAGCATAGCACCAACCAAAGGCTTTGAGGGATGCTTGAGGACTTTCTTACCTGCCCTGTAGAAACAATGGCAACTGAAGCAGAGTTAGGATTAGAAAAGCCTGCACTGCATATACTTTTCTGGTGCCAGCTGCAGCTTGCTAGCTCATGGAGAGTAATGACCCAATTGCACCTCCCATGTGTCACTGCTGCTGGCTGCACTAGCCAAGCACTTCTCCCATCCAGGCACTCTGGGAGCTCAGAAATTAAGAACTCAATTGGCCACAATTTAAACACCTGCACATCCTTAAACCTAGCTGCAATCTGGCCCTGTGGCATTAAAAGAATGAGGAAGTGAAAATTCAAATACTGCTTCTTTATGACAGAGTATGAATAAATAAGAATGAAAGATTTATAGTACATTAAACCTTGTGAAATTCAACCACTATAAATATAGTGTACTTTTGAAATTATAGTGGCAATTTGGAAGTAATTGAAGGATACTATGTGTAAATGTGTCTCTATATACAGGCAGCTCCTTTCACCCAAAAATTGTAGAGAATAAACAACACACAATACAATTTATTTTATACCAAAATGACACTCTAGAGAAAATAGAGAGCAGAAGCAGGATAATGTGACAGAAAAAGGCACACAAAGGACACTGTAAAAATGCTCGGGGGGAGAAAAGGAGAAAAAAGAAAAACAGGACAATGTGCTAAGCTAAAAACCTAGGCTGCAAAAAGGGAGAAATAAAGGTTGGCTGATGTGATACGCTAAAAGAAAGAGATGAAATGAAAGGGATAAGTTTAACAGGAAAGAAAAAGTAGAAAGAAACATGGCAAAAGAGTGGAAAGGTACCAAAGTAGTATTCAGAAAAAACAGCTAATATAATGCACATAAATATAAAGCTAGTTCAACGGTAAAAGAAAAGAAAGAAAGATTGAAGGGACAACTCAAGGTAGGTTGGACATTCCTTTCTTCAGAAAAAGAGACCTATGTAAAAATGGCACAGCATGAAAGTATGCAAAAAATTAAACACATGAGGAAACAGTGGGGAAAAAGGTACAATGAAAAGCTTTGCACCAATGTCATAAAAGACAGGATTTTTGAAAATGAGAAAGACAGTGGTTGAAGGAGGTGATTCTGTCCCCTCTACTCCACTCTTGTCAGACCCCACCTGGAACACTGCATCCAGCTCTGGGGTCCCCAGCAGAGGAAGAACATTGAGCTGTTGTAGTGAGTCCAGAGGAGGCCACCAAGTTGATTAGAGGAATGGAGCACCCCTCCTATGAGGAAAGGCTGAGAGAATTGGGATTGCTCAGCCTGGGGAACAGAAAGCTTCAGGGTGACCTAATTGCAGTCTTCCAGTATCTGAAGGAAGCCTACAAGAAAGATGGAGAGAAACTCTTTACAAGGGCATGTAGTGACAGGACAAGGAAGAATGGCTTCAAACTGGAAGAGAATAAGTTTAGAATAAATGTTAGGAAGAAATTAATTACTTGAAGGTGGTGAGGCAATGGAACAGGTTGCCCAGAGAAATTGTGGATGACTCAGCCTAGGGTGTGTTCAAGGCCAGATTGGATAGGGTTCTGAGAAACCTGGTCTAGTAGAAGGTGTCCCTGCCCACAGCTGGAGTTTGGAACTAGATGATCTTTAAGGTCACTTTCAAACCAGGCCATTCTATGATCCTATGATGGGGTCATGGGGAAAGAGGCATAGTTCACAGCACAGACTTGTGAGTATCTGAAAGAATATAATTTGTAGTGTTAAAGAGCTTCTCTTTCTTCCTCCAGTGATTTTCCATGTGCCCATTATTTACCAGTGACTCAAGGTAATTATGTATACAGAGGATTAAACGCAGGAGGCCACAGAGCATCCAGGATACTAACATAAGATTGGAGACATGACACAGGGTCTACAAGAAACTTGGGCTTTTTTAAAAGCAGCACCTGGAGCCTAGGCATATCCTAATCTTCTAGGGTATCTGAAATAGCACTAGATAGTTAGGCAGCCAAGTCCAGCCCATGACCTAATTCTTAAGGGGATAGGGCCTGAATTTTTTTGACATGATATCTGCTGTAAAGGTTTTACAGCTGTGTGAATAGAGCTGCAAAAGGTCATTTCACAGACATGTTCTTAGCAGCCATTAACAGGCAGAGAGAACACTACCTTGCTACCTTATGACCTGTCTGTATGTGATGCGACTGGGAAGTTGCTGGTAGGAAATTGCTATGATTTTCACATTCTCCACTACTTCTCCAGAAACCTGAAAACCCAGCTCAAACTCTAAAGTTCTTCCTAAACCAATAGCCAAAAAATAGTTCCTAACTAGGTCACCTTGTAAATTTGCCACTTTTTCTAAGGGAGAAATTCCTATTTTCATCAGATACTGGGGGGAGGTCCTTAAAGTAATTAACTTTACACAAAGGAGTTACCTTCACTATGCCATGTGACAGGAATTTTAGATGGCATGAACTTGAGCTGGAAGAGCAAGGACCACTTTTTGTTTAGAGAAATTCATCCATACTGAAAATTACTTTTTATCGATTCATATTTAGATTTGGCCATGCTTTAAGTAACCAGGAAGGCAAACTATTGGTGAAAGAAGTAGAAACTGTAACACTTTCTACTAAAAAAGTGAGCTGCAAAACTGGGACTGACATCTCATGTGGGTAGTAGCACTTTAATCAGCCTTGTAGGATAGAAAACAACATCTGTTTGTTAGGTGGACATGAGGACATTTCCATTTCCATTCACCTTAACCAAGTCTAAGGACAATTTGTGCTCTCTCAGCCCTAGACAGCAGGAGAGTTTATGGATGGCTCATATGGTATTAGGGGCTTTGAACTAGACAAGACAAAACAAAACAAAGAAGTCCTCTGATTTACTAGGTAGTCCTGACAGTCCTCAGACTTTTCAGGGTGTTGTACACTGGGGGAATCTGGGAATCACTGAGAGCAATCCATCATCCAGGCATCAAAGAGAAGAGAGTTAAGGTCATTGTAAAACTGTTCTTCTTCTTAGCACACCAGGCCTGGAGAACCAGGTCTGAGAAAGGCTCAGAAGACTAGCCTTTAAAACTAAGGAATGAGAGAAGTAAAACTTCCAGAAACGAGAATTGTCCATAAAAAAGTACATAGAAAATAGCAGATTTAATTTGTTTCACAAGTAATAACCTTCCTCAGCAAATCCAGGGTAACATACTGTGATCATCCCATTGAACACCTGGCATTTGAGACTTGTTTCTCCTAGCTGTCTCTCACATAAAAACAGTAAGAGGATATAAGAGAACAGAATGCACTCCATCCTCCTCACTTGTACTTTTCAGGAGTAGAAACTGATCTCACATCTTCAGTGGAGACTCTTGATTTTCAGTATTTTTTTCAACTTTTCTTTATTTGCCTTGTGGGAATCTTTTTATCAGATTAGCATCTATTTAGCACTTCCTTACCCTTTTGTTGCTTCTGTGAAAAAAGCTGGAGCAACATCTGTGTAACTAGTACCAGATACACAACACAGGAGTAAAATGTAGAAGAATGCTGTCATTAAAGCTCTCAGAATGTTGTATTTGTAACAGACATATATACTCTATATGAGATCATGTATTCTTCTTTCAATTTTTAAAAATCTAACAGATTTTAATTGTATTCGAAAATGTTTCTAATGCATCCAACCTGGTGAAAATCCTAGAGAAAAAGCCTTCTCCACAAGCAAAATAAACTTCGATTTGTGGGTTGTTAATATTGGGATAACTACAATACACTGTTGAAAGAGGAGGAAAATGTTAGATTTTCAGTAATTTCACATCTTCCTTTGAATAAAATTGGCAAAGAATAAAGACTTGTGAAACACTTCAAAATTAACACTTTCTGGTATTGAGGTGTATCAGTGATTATGATGTGCAGCTCTCATAATAAAGCAATAAACATACACATCTTCCAGCTAGTAATTATGGTAGATTTGTACAATGTGATTCTAAATGTGTGTATTTGTCTTGAGTAGTACCTTTTTCTCCTAGTTATATCTCACTGAAATCATGGCATATTCAAGAAGATAATTCAGTGAATAAACTACAACGAAGATGAATACCAAGTCTGGTTATTTTGTTATAAAATTTTAGGGCACATTTCTTTCTATTCTCCCTGTCAGTCAGCAGCTCCAAATTTAATTGCATTTCCTAATTATTCCCAAATCACTTATAAGTAAAATCTTATCAGTTGTATGTAAAATGTATTGTTGCATTTGGGATCTCAGTGTTCAAGTGAAACATTGCACCTTTCTTGCTTACTACAACAGATATTAAAGGTTTGCATAGAAAGATGAATCATTACTTCTGTACATGTCCTTCAACTTTCAGCTACAAGTTTGGGACTTTCTTTGAAAAGACAGCTTTTGCAAAGATAGTCTTGTACACTGCATTGAATCCAAACACTGCACTTCAAACTCTTGAAAAAATATATCAGAATGGAACTTGTGAACTGGTGCCATTTGCATCTGTAGAAATAAATATCTGAGCCAAAGGCAATGCATGGTAAGCATGGTTCCACAAGCAGCTGAGATTCATGAGATCAGACATAGGGAGTAAAAACATGAGCCAGTAAAGGCATTCGCATGTCCATGTGTTTGCTTCTCAGGAATGTTAGAGCCCAGAAAAAGCATGACTGGCTGGCCCGATTTCCTCTGTGAAAAGCATTAAGACAGTAACCACAGCAAGGTGGTGCCTATTTTTTTGAAGTTTTCTCAAAACCAGATTTAAGAAACACTGCATAATATTACATTTTAAAGCAGTTCATTCACAAACTACACACGGTTCCAGTGGAGAGACAGAGTAAGATACCTGCTGTCCATAGGAAATGGAGTGACTGGGTTCATATGAATCTGCTATTGTAAGCTGAGGCTTTTTGAGTGCAATAAAAATTTTTGCTTGCATTTTGAAACACAGTATTTATAGCCAGAAATTCCAATTTTGTTTTTCAATTTCTTCCCAATCTGTGTTTTCTGCCAAGTCTATTCTCACCTGTGTTTGCCTCTACGTGGAGGATATTACATCCCAAGAATAGCTTTCTAAACTCTGGATAGTTTAGACAATTACTAAACTATCCAGAAACTCAGTCATCACAAATGGGTGTATAGTTGAGTTCCTCTTTGAAAGAGACCTAAAGGATATGGAAGGTGTCCTTGAAAAGCAATTGGAGTAAATATTGTTAAGAAAAATCCCATGAAACAAAACAAAAAATTCTTTAGTTTGTTTTTGTTTGTTTGAGGTGGGGGTTTTTTGCATGTTTTTTTAACTAAAATCAATTGTTTCTGCAATAATGCATTTATTACCAATACATTAAAAAGTACACCAACTTGCAGTGTAATGACATTGTGACCCTTCGTAGATGAAAAATCAGCAACTTAACAAATGACTGAAATCTGAAGTAACCAAACAACAAAACAGTAATGCAGTAACCTTACGGAAAATAAGAGTTATAATAATAGGTAAAAGAGGAAAAGCAAAGAATATCAGTGCAACCACAATAAACATTTTTTTTTGCTTTTCTTTTAAAAATATTACAGATTAGAATTTACTTGTTGCTAAAAAACATGCTTCTGGATAAAATACTTCGATCAATGTTCTCTGATATTTTCCAAGAGCTACAGTGCAGTCTTTCAAATTGAAAAATGTCTTTGAGATTTATAATGCATTTGTCATCTGGTGAACAGAATTCTACTCTCCAGTTTATTTGCTTTTTGGCAATCAATAAAGCTATTTGTACAAAAGTCCCTTTGAATTTGTCTAGTCTGGTATTTTCATTTCTGTGAAGTAAACAAACATGGGATAAATAGGAATTTTTATTTTAGCTATTCTATTTGTGACTTGAATCACCTGAGACTAATACTTTCACAATTCAGAAGATCAAAATGAGATCACTTTTTTTAAAAAAAAAATCTCAGACAGGAAAACCTAATAACCTTTACTGAACAAACTAAAAAGTTTGCAGCTTGTAAAAAAAGTATTAATATAACTACTGATATTTAACTGAATTTAACACTTTAAAACTGATTTGTATTTTTTGTTTGGCTGTCAGCAAGCTTCTGCAGACTTCATTGTTTCCTGCACTTCATGTTTTGTGATTAATTTGTAAGACTAGAGTAAACTTGAGTTTGAAAAATTGGTACCTACCTCTACACTGGTACTCTTTAGTTCACAATATGTTTAAGAAACACTTCAGAAACACTGAAAAATGGATTTTGTGATCATTTAAGGATACATCCACTTTATACATCAGCCCTGAGGCAAGCTCCACTATCATATTCCTTCTTCCTGCCTCCTCTGGAGTGTATTCCAGTGACAAAAGCCAACATCTAGACAGCATCCATATGATAACTTCTTCTCATCCTAGTCATTACTTTCTACTCAACTATTATGTGTTCCTTATGTCTCATTTTAGGCTTTATGGGGGTGCCTCATGCAGAGATGCTGGAAGCATGTAAAGGCAGAGAGACACATTGGCTTTTCATATCTGAAACTCAATATGTGACAATAAGCTATGTTTGCTCTCCAGTAACGCAAAGACTTCAAATGGCTTTTCTTTTCATTTGAGGCTTATGTAATCACATTTGTTTATGCCCTAATATGTGTGAACTTATGTATATGTGTATAGACACATCTTTTGTTGGTTTCTGTGTCTGTCAGTAACTTTCAACATGCAGCCAATTCCAAGTTAACATAACAGAGCCACAGGAATTTCAAAGTATATGAGGCTCCTCAATGTTACAGGAAAATAAGCATCCAAGAACCAGGGAACAGCAAAGGCAGGAACACCTCTATTTATCTTTTTTCGTTTGGCTCGCACCATAGCCCAGAAAGAAGAGTTGTCTGACTGTTTCACACTGACTAGCTGTCCTGTCAGCACGCACTCACCCTGCAAACTAGCCAGGGCATATGCTGCCACTTGACTAGGCAGAAAAGGCAGGAGAAATCTGTATGTAGATGTAAGAGTTAGGAAGGAGCAGTAAAGAGCGGAATGAGGTGAGAGGTATAGCAGCCAGGGGCGTATGAGACGAAAAACTGCTCCAGGGACCAGAGATACGGAGTGTTTCCTATCAGTGTCTTTGTTTCTTTTCTGCTCGAGGAACCATCTGCTTGAGGAAATCATAATTAGATAGCTTACATCAGGTACTTGGATGGAAAAAAGACACGTAGTTTGAACTACTTCATAACCCAGATATTTTAGGTGGCAAGAGATATTTCGATCCTTGAACAATTAGGACTCTTATTGATAAAGGCTTATTGAGAAGAACAGCAATGAAATAGAAGCCTGGGATCATTTTAATGAATGTAGTTAACTAGAATAAAGTGCTTTGATGGCTGGTATTTTCAAATAATTGCCTCATTAACCTTAACCATATCAACCTTTTCTCTTTATCAAGGTTATATAATTGAATAGACAGACTTCTGGGGAAGTTGCAATCTTACACAGAGAACAGCCACTTACTCACATGGTAGGCACTTGTTTAAAGAAGCTGTTTAAAGAAGGTGTTTGTGAGAGAGGGGGAATATTCACATACATACACAAAAAACAATAAATGATTGCATTTTAATTGTGAGAAAGCACAATAGAAAAAATAAATTGTGCAGCCTTGAACAATTTTCAAGCAGTTGTCATGTATTTTATGATGTATTTATTTGTCAATGATAGTACCTGTCAATTTCTGCTTTCTGTAGATAACCAGCAAAAGATTATTTCATGTGCAGGCCTCCTCATTCCCTGGCTGTGGTTGTCAAAACTGTTTCAATGACAGAAAAACCTGAAGCCCCTGGTCAGCAAACAGGTCCCTGTGAAGCACACCACTATTGAAATTTTTATGGAAAAAAAATCTTATTTCAAATGAAACAGATGTAAGAAGATCCTGTCCAGTTGTCATTATACATGAGGGATATAGAAACACCAGCTTTGTGTTCTATTTATCATCTGCATGTCACAAAAAAGGCATTAAAATAGACTGGTGTAAGACCAGTATACACTAATATGGTGGCATTAAAAGAAATTAGATTCTTCTGCTGTTCCTCTTCTTTGAGTAACTGAAACACATAATTGCAAATGTTGGCCTTGCAGGGAAAGTGCCTAATGGCAACCACTATGCACTGCTCTTCTCAGGGCAATGAGATGAGAGATACCTGCTGCCATCACTGCTACCTCATTCACCTTACCAGTGAGCAAAAACAATTCTTTCCCACTTTTGATGACATCCTCTGCTACTTAGGGCAACTGCAGGAGCATGAGTTGAGGGACAGTTTACAAATACCCTTGGGTCAGCTGCAGAAAATCATAATCTGAGTAGCTGGAAGATGCTCAAAACCCGAGAAGTGCCAGTGTTAGGAGGAGCAGCACATTCAGAAATATTAGGAATTTACGTTTTCCTTAGGGCTAAGGTGAGGAGAGTTGAATTATTCATTGTACACTAGGCTCAGCAGCAGTATAAGGACAAATGATGCAGACAGGGGCAGATTCAAGAAGTTCCCTAGGAGTGGAGGTAATCTCCTAGGTTAGCCAGCATATTCAAATGCACACAAAGATCTGAGATATTTCTGAGAGATCAGTCCAGACAGACACCTATAAAGTAGTTACTCAAGACAAATATGGAAATTTAACTAATAAGTGATGCATCTATCATCTGGCGACCCTACCTAATACTCCAAATACAGCTATCAAATAGGAGAAGTCTCAATAAAAAACAAAATCTAATCCTCAGCTCATCTCTATCTTTCCCAGGGTGCTTTTGAGCTGTTCTTTTTATCTTTTTTTCAATTGTTTTTGACTTCCAGTACATCTAAACTGTAAAAAATATAAAGTCAACACCGCAGCTTAAGATGCTGTGGTTTTGGAAATCTATGCTGTATAAATGATCAGATTAAAAGGTAAAGGTCAGAATAGTGTCTTGATCAAAAGCCTGGTATGCAATTGGAAAAATATATTAACTCTGAGCTCAATTGAACTCCCTGTTGTATTTCTTCAGAATGTGTCTGGTGTTTCATTTATGTTTACTGCATTGTGATTTTGCCTGTTATGATTTGTGCTTGTTTTTCATCCTGTTCTTGTATATTTGACACGGAACTAATCCTTGCTGCAGCTCATCCTCCCTTACTTCTAACCTAACTTGAGTTATAGCTTGATATTTGAAATATTTCCTGCAAATAATTTTATCTCGAGTGGGAGGATTATAAAAATATTCAGAACATTGATCTCAGTTAAACTTATAGGGCAAAAAGTTGCACAGAGAATCCCAGAGGCATAAAACATTAAATCATTCAGAAAGTTGATAAATATGTAGTGAGGAATGCATGATATTGAACTGGATGACGCAGTTCAATGGTTAACAGACAAAGTTCAAGGAGCAGCTACACAATGCACTGCATTTCGAAGTTACTTACTATAAATATCATACTTTAAAATGGCCTACAACTACAAGTACTCTTGGTTTATGGATGAATGGTAACTAAACTGAGTGTTCTCTAACTACCTGTCTTTAGACAGAGCTCTCAATATCTCAGTACTGAAGCACTTTAAATTACTTTTAGATAAGCAGTTGAATATACCACAGTGTCCAAAATATTTTGTCACTTCATTTACTTGGTCTTGATTTGAAAATACTCTAAATAAATGATTTCTTACAGTAGAAAGTGATGAAGAAACAGATACTGTTTATAACACACAGTTAATATCGGATGTTGGCACTGCAATCAAGGAAATCTTAGTTGCTCAAAACACTTAAGTACACTGTAAAGCAAAACAACTAACAAAGAAAAAGTAAAAATTTTAAAGTGCTATGGAGCAAAAGCAAAATTAATTTATATGTATAAAGCGATCGCTCACCCCAAGTTGTCCCAAGGCGGAGGGAGAAAAAGGTAGCCCATGGATACCTCCGCAGAGTTGATGGAATTTCTCCCCAGTTTTTGCTTGGGTCCAATCTCTTTTTATATTTTTTTTTCTTTAGGCAGTTTAAGTGGCTATAGTCAATAAATTAATTTTGGGGTGATAGACAGATGACAGAGGCCCAAGGGTCCACTTCCTGAGTTCCCAGCAGGCAGGATGGTTTTGAGAAAAGGCCATGTTATCTCCATATCACTCCTTTCCTCGTTTAATCCTTTTATCAGCTTCTGGGAATGTGTCCCCATGTTCTGTTTTTTTTCCAGGAAACCATCAGAAGCCTTTTTTTCCCTTTGTGTGGCCTTATCTATCACCTTACACATGTGATAAACCTTTCCAGTTTGACAGGCAGGAATTGATAATTACTATTCCACTACAGTTTTTCAACTACTTGTGCATCAACATTACTGTAATTTCATCGTGAGCAATTTCATTATATTTCCCTGAGAGTGTCAGAGGGGATATCATCAAAAGCCTTACTCAAGTCAAGAACTATCACATCTTCTGCCTCTCCTTTTGTCCTCTAAACCTGTTATCCTGCCAAAGAAGGATATTATTCTGGTTTGTTGTTATTTGCTCTTAGCAAATCTGTATTAGCTGTGTCTTACCACGTTATTGTTCTCTAGGTACCTTCAAATTGATTGCTTAATAAATTGTTCCAGTAACTTTCTATCATTGAATTTAGGGTCCCTGCTCTATAATTCTCTGGATTCCACTTCTCTACAGATAGGTAATACTGTATCTGCCCTTCTCCAATTGCCTGAAGTCCTTCTCTATCTTGGAGATAAATGCTGATGGTGTATTCAACTCTGATGATTTACTACTTGAAGATGTTTGTTTACAAAAAGAATCTAAGTTAAAATCAGTATTTCAGAGGAGAATATTTACAATATTAAATAATATTATCTGCAAGTTAAGATTTTGCATAAACCCACTCTACGGAAATATCATTGCCATCAGGAGACATTTCTGTCCATCCCTTACAAAAGTATTTTTTCACTTAAATATAACCACCCAAATTACTATAGGTGGATTTATAAGAAAATATGAAAGGCACGGAAGAGGAAAGGCAGAGGAAAGGAATGGAGGGAGACAGGGAAGGAAATATATTTCCCGAAGGTAGATATAGGCCTGTAAGAAGCAGCACCAGAGAATTAGTCTGAGAACAGTCTCTAGATAAATCTCCATCAACACAGTACCCTAAAATAACAAGAAACAAAAAAATACACAATCTCTTTTGAAGTAGAGCTCATGAAAATAGTGAAATAGTGAAACTAGTGTGTCTATCTGTTCTTCTTTCTACTTACATATGCGAATGACTTTTTTTTACTGCTTCAAGGAGGATGATCCAGATAAACCAAACTACAGCTTCCTCCAAAATACAGCTCTCCCTACAGAGGTGTTTCTTGTCAGTTTAACTTAAAATATTCGAAACTTTGTGTATGTTCCTGGATACACCTGTAATGTAAATAGTTGCTCAGATTAAGAGGGGGAAAAAAGCAGCTTGGAGCTAAAAGACTATAGGCTGATTTTCCAGATAGCTTTGTTGTTGTTTAAAGCTGCCATTCTGTTTTTAGGTGAGAATGAAGTACTCTGCATGGAAATATTTCCTAATTTAAAGAATGTTGTGTTCATTTTTATTTTTGAACGTAATCACTGATGAACATTACACACTTTGTGCATATTCCTAACTGGTCTTTATACATAACTTTATGCACAAAAATAATAACTCTTGTTTGCAGAATGATGTTATTTCCACTCAAGACTGCAAGACCACAGACTGCTATTATCTTCATTGTTCTGTGAAAACAGTATTCTTCCAGAGAAATCCTTTCACTCTTGTAGCAGCTGGCCATAGAACTATCAAAAGTACAAGAAAGGTAGTATTTTGGCAACATAGAAGAGTCAATGCTGAAATTCTCCACTGATATTTAATTGAATATACTCAATAGTACTAGCAAGTAAATACTGACTGTACTTCAAAATGGTCTTAGGTAGGTGGAAGCAGTAGCACACTGTGGCCCTGTAAACAGAAGGTGAACACTAACATCATTTATCGAATTTCAGGGATAAAAAAGGAAACACTGGAAACACAGCTGGCTTTCAACATTTCCTTCTCCTTAGAACAAATTTGTCTTTTATAGATTACAGTAAGCTGTAAGGAGAGTGAGATGTCAGGGAACTGCAAGAAATCCTTTATGAAACAGGACAGGGAGACAATGACAACTGGTAAGAAGTGAAGAGAACTAAAGTGAGAGGGATATTTCTAAGAGGCATCTCTGTTCACAGCATGTCTCTTGTGGATGTAAAGAATGGCTTGATAATGAGTAAGGCTCTGGTTTCAAACATCCACACCTGATGAAAGGAGGCATATTCAGTTTCGGTCCCCTGTCATTCCATTTTCTGGAATATGTTCCCATGTCTCATTGCATGCAGCCTCCACATTCAAATACACACAAGACCTCGGCTCTATCAACTACAGCAGTCTCCTTTTGCTTTAAAATAATTGACATGAAGCATGTTAAACATATCCCTACCAGTCTTCTCTGGTGAGAAACAACAGAAGGCTACATTTAAGGGATCATTTTTTGTTCCATTTACTGCTAATTATGAATATATCCTGTGCAGCATTTCTTCACAAAAAAACCAACTTTTCATTCCATATCATAGCACATCACTTCTTATTTTCTAAAAGACTGCTACATTCAGAAATATTCTGTTTCCAACCTGCATCCACTTTAGCTCTCTCGTGTTTTTCCTTCCCCCACAAAATGTTATTCATTGGAATTTCAATCAGATCACTCTCTTTTAGAACTATTTAGATGTTCAAATTATCATCAAGGTGCCTTGAGATTCAGGATTGCCTCCAAAGCCTGGAAATTGCCTGAATGTCTGACTGTCTGTGTGTGAAAGTGAGTGAAAATGTGAACCTTACATATGACATTACAGCTGGTCATGGAAATAATAACTCAGGAAGTCAAGACACCATGGTGAGATTACTGGTCATTATGCAAAACTCACCAAAACACAGGCAAGGCAGGGCCAGATATGCTAGCTGTTAGATATCAGTGTCTATAGAATTATTTAATATGGTTAAGATTGTGTGCTACATATGGAAAAATATGAATTCCATACTAATCTCCAACAAAAAAATGGATGTAATGAGAAGTTAATTTCATTCTGACAAACAGTATGAGATCTGTTCCAACAGTTCCAGGCACTGAGAGAGACAAGCAGGATGATGCCTTGCAGGATGCTTCAGACTAATCTCTTTACAGAAATCTCTCTAGAGATGAGGAGCAATATTTGAGGAAGAAACATAGTCGAGTTGCAAACAGTTCTTAGAAGACACAAACAGAGAAAATAATGAAAGTAGCATTTTACTGGGGAAAAATGGGACAACAAAAAGCATAAAAAAAATCATAAAAAAGTAGGCAGGATGTTTTTAGAAAATAAAAGGCTCACTTAAAAATAAGAAAAAAATAAACAAGCTATGTAAATTATAAGATTAAGTTATTTAGAAACATAGTCAAACCAAGGGTACAATCAGTAAGAAAAGGCTATCTGTAAAGTGACAACAAGTGCCAAAGAAAAGCCAGCAGGATAGAAGGAACATTTTGACAAAGTGCTAATCCCTGCTGACCATGAAGATCCAAGCAGTCTAGGCATGCTGGAAGGACAGGACAGCTTTCAAAGCAGAAGGAGGAGAGCACTATGGTGCCAGCACAAAAATGAGGTAGAGGGAAGACTGATGTAGATCAAAAGATGAGACTTGATGGTGCGAAGAGCATAACTGCTGAGCTGTAAATAGCTAGAAGGACAAGTGTGAACAAAGCATCAGAATTAAAAGCCTTTAAGCTTTTGAGCGGAGGCCATACTCAGTGACTGGCAAAACACAGGGGCTTTGTCAATCTATAAGGCCACCTACCTAATCCAGGTAATGATAGATATGAAACTCATTGTCAGTTTATAAGGAAAAAAAACCCAAACCATGAAGAATAAGTCTTTTAACACATCCAAACAAGTTATAAAGAAAGTTGTAGAGAAAAAGTATGCTTTCAGATCAGGTACTATTTGGATGTACTCACCTTGAGCTGATCAAGGACAAAACAAGGAATAGGAAAGTATGGAAAAGAAAATAGGCATGATTTTCCCCAACTTTTTTTGATCAATTTGGAATCCATTATTGAGAACCTATTAGATCCCTATTTGCTGAGGGTAAAGCTTCATTTCTATAGAGTCTGATTTATGTATTTCAAAGGATCTTAGCATAAACAATACCTCCATTAAGAACAGCTTAAAATGCAAAAATCCTATTAGAGTTTAACAGGTTCATATAAACCAATAAAGAAGTAGACACTTCAAGGGACCCATTTTTTACTGTTTTTCCTCCTGCTCCCACATGAGTTTAATGCACTGCTAGAAAGGTAACTTCAGTTACCTCATTTAGAAGTAAATGAACTCTGAACACATTAGGCATTCATGCTTGATTTCCTTGAATTGCTGATTCTAGTTAGTGTTTAATTTTGAGCCTAAGAATATAGCAAAATGAGACATTTCACTAATTTCCACAGCAAAATTTCTGTGCAGGTGAATTAGCATCAACACAGTGATGTAGAGGCTTGGCTACTGGACAGCTTTATGAACAACTAGGACAGAGGGTAAATACTGCAGTGCCATTTGAATATCAATGCTGTCTCAGTATTCCATAGCACAACTGCATTACAGTCACACCTTCTAGAGATATTAAATACGCCAGAACGCTCATGGTTTTCCCGTAGCTTCTACCTGTCAGCATTTGAATGCAAATCAGCTACCGAAGCTTCTCTTGAGTTATTCTCAGAACAACCACCTTCCTTATGTGTTCCTTCCAAATGTAAATGTCAGCTATATCACTAAGCAGGCCATACAGCAGTTTGGTCTGGAAATAGTGTTCTCTCTGATCGCAAACCAGGAGCAGCGCTCCAAGTGCCAGAAGGTGGAGGTCACCATAAGCACCAGAGCCTGTCAACACTCTCAAACTTGAAGGTTTGTGTGGAATATCTCTGTGCTGTCACTGCAATCAGGACAGAGAAAAAATTGTAGTTCAATTTCATCATATCTTCATGAGTTTCCATGGTGATGCAAGAAAAAGCCCTGCAGTTACTTCCTCCCAGCTACCAGTATCTTGGGAGACAGAGATGGAAGCTTATGGTGAGAAGCAGAAAGTTCATAGACATGTCTCTGCTCGCAGCACTGCAGACCTGAGTGCATGTACTAGGTGATATGATACAAGAGCCACAACCACATGATCCAGTAATGCCAGAGTAGCTGTTGCTATTACTCATCAGTACTGTGGTACTTCTTTTGGCTGTATAACACTTATTTCCATGTGTACAGTCATTCCAGAAATTACTTGTCTCTAAAAGGAAAACGGAAGTCTGGCTTCAAAATTTAAACTAGAATATTACCATCAGCCTATTTTTCATCTGTTCAGCCACCTGTATTAGTCAATAGGAATGAGACTAGTTTGTGAAATATTCATTATTCAGAAAAGCAGCAGAGGCAGATCACACAGTAAGGTCTTATACCCTTTTTTTGCAGGCCTTGATTATGACAGAGAGACGGCTTCTGCAGGGCAATATAATGAGTTAAATAATTTTTTAAAATATGGATGATATTCCCCTGTAAATCAATGAAAAGTTAGGGGTCTGAACAGCTTCAAGTCTCAGCTGAATTCTACAAGCACATCTGACAGGATGCTCAGCACAACAAGGGATATAGTTTAAGTATTTTAAGACAGTTTTAAGAAAAGTGGTTTTTTTAACCTAATCTGAAAGTTTATGACCCCATGCTAAGAACTGTTGACCATTTGCCATTCTAAGTAATAGCTTTGTTATTAGATACGTTTTCTAGTTTGGTTATTAGACAATGAAATAAATACCCTTTGAGGAAACAGAGTCCCCTACAGCTTTTTGAGGCTGCACTACAGATTTCATCTTATGATGAATGTAATTTGCATACTTTGAGTGCTATTTCCTACTTGTCCTTTCCTAACGGAAAACATTAATATCACTGAATCTTTCAGGAGGGCATAGAGGAGCTGAAGAAGCAAACAAACACTGCTTATTCCCCAAATTAAGAGCATTTGAACTCTCCATAAAGGAAAGCTTTTAAACAGAAGATTGGTGATTGATACTTTAGCTGCAAAAATTTATATACATTGATGCTTGCACTCACTGGAAAATATAAAAATAGCAAATTTGGCATCCAAACTTTTATTGTTAACAGTATAATAATTCAATCAAAACTTTGCTACAGAGAAATAAGTAATTCCCTAAAGCCATTGCATCATTGCTATGATCCACTCTGTAAAGCTGTTAATGAAGGACAAACTACTCATAAATATGATTGGAAGGTACCCTATAAGAATTTCCTAATGTAAATAATTCATCAATGTCATCTGAATAAATTATAAAATGCAATTAAATAAAAAACAGTTTTTGAAAATTAAGTACTATGTAATAAAACATTAACTTTGTAATAGCCACTGCACATAACTATTTCTTCAATAACATCAGCTGGATAATGCAGAAAAATTTCGTCACCACTTTACAGACTACAGAAGAGAACACTGAAATATGGCAGATATGTCTACTAAAACAGAAGGTGTGTACGATATTCTTAGAAACACATATGATATTTATGAAGAGCTATCACAAAATCAAACCAACCATTTCAGCAAATTGTGACTTCACAGAGAATTCAGCTCATATTGAGAACTGATTCAGTTACATGGCTGCATCTAAAGACAGTTTAGACCCCCAAACTAGCAATTAGGCCCCCAGTGACTAAATTTTATGATCACAGCTGTGTCAGAGACGTGGTGAAAATCAGAAACCTCTCTTACTAAGTCCTCTTTTCTTATTTCTCAGAAAGAACACTTTTGTTGGGAAAGAAGACCAGAAGAACCGGACTGACAGGACACCGATGGGTCCTACAGAGTGGGGATACATTTTCTGTTTTAATCTCTCTCTGTCACTCTCTTTCTTCTCCCCACCCTGCCTCCTTTTTCCTATTTCTTTCTATCTCTCTTTCTCTGTCTCACTTCACCATTAAATAAAACCCATACCGTTGACTTTGGCATCTGGTCTCATTTGAATCTTCATTCATATTGAGGCATTTCTAATAATTTTAATAACCGGATCATATCATATGGCAAGGAAAATTATGTGCAAACAATGAACTTACCTTCCTTTGTTCATATGTAATATTACATTATCATGAAATTGAAATGTTGATGTCCTGGTTCCTGACTTGGCCCAAAACATCATTTTGTTATTTCACCAGATAATCCCGTATTAGTCTGAAAAGAAAAAAAATAAAATCTTAGTTTTACATGTGTACACTAGTAAAGGATCATAACAAACTGGTACATAACACTGCCATTTTTAAAGGACAGCAATTCCATCTTACCCTCAGCTTTTTCAGCCACTACTGCAATGGATTGCATTGGTTCTATTAAGAAACCATCTGCTCTGTAAGACCCCAGGCTCCAAGCTACAAGCTTATTGAAGGAGTTTTACTTTAAAAATATACAAGGCTCCAAAACTTTGCTGCCCAAATTTATTGAAGGAGCCTACAGTTCTTTTAATACCTTAAGAAAAAGCTCAAAGGAGAGGACACTGCACATGTTTCTCAGGAGGTCAAAAATACCATGCTTTTATCGGAAAACTTTAGAAAATAAGGGAACTTTTTAAAAATTTTGAAGGGTAACATTCAACCAAAAGAAAGCATTCCACAAAGCATTGACTTAGCACATGCTAAGCCATACAACTTAGTAAAATTCAACCCATCTGGTTTTAAGTTACCCAAAATATTAAGAAAGGAGATTAGGAGAAGAAGAAATGAAGGGAGAAAAAGAGAGAATTATAGCTATCACCCAGAGCGGTAAGTCCAGCTTCCACATGTTCAGAGTCGAAACAACATGGAGAACACATGCTGCTGCTTTTATTTGCTTTGACCCTGCTGTGGTGACACCCCCTTGCCCCCAGGTGGGACTTCTAGTGTGCCAGTCAATCTGGGACTGGGTCAGAGGCTCCTGGATGGGGTATGGGGCAGTGCTTCCAGGATGCTTTTGACTGACAGCTGCCCCCAGGCTGCCCAAGGAGACTCCAAGGGGCCGGATGGGGGCAGGGCATCACTGCATCTTTGTGAAATTCAACCTGTCCCTTCCCCCGCACCACGCACACACTTGAGTTGGTCCGAGCCTATAATTCTATAATAAGCCAGTGTCTCACAAACCCTAACCTATTCCATTCACAAGCCCTTAACCTATTCCACTGCCCCTGGATGACAGCATTCATGATGAAGCTTATGAACAGCTGAATATCCAAGGTCTTTGTGGCCTGCCTCCTCATTTCTGGAGGAGTCCAGGGTCCTAGGCTGACACAGGCAATAATTGAATGCAACCCCTGCTCGCTCCATAGTGCCTTGACAATGCCACTTCACCACGCAGAAGAAATAGGTTCCCATCTGTGGGAAAGTAATGGGAGATTGGCAAGGAGGATTGTAAACACACTCAAGTGACTTGCAGCTGGGGCGTAGAAAAACACATATATCATACTAATTGTTGTTTAGTCTTGCATGTTTGGCAAGTAGAACATCTGTATTTAAATAAAGTAGGCCTGTGATAGACATAGAGGTACCCTATCAAACATGCTTGAGGTTCCTGACCTGCTATGGGAAGGATCAAACTACAGAGATAAATTACAGCTGTGTGAATCCCTCATAGAAAGGCAAAACCAGCAGGTTGTGTGATCCTGTAGCATGGACAGCAGTGCCTGCGTCCCCACTTGTGTGCCTCTGTCCAGGTCCTGCTTCAGGCATCCCACAGTTGGTGAGTGAACAAAAATAAATTTACTCTTCGAGTTTCGTCTGCAGTTTTGTGATTCTTCCTGCATCATGCCTATGCCTGTTTACACACCACCTGTGTTATAAATTTTATCTTGGATCTCTCTTTAATGGTCTAGCTGCTCCCATGCACTGTTTCCTCATGGAAAAAATCTGTTTAGTAGTCCTGGGCCCCTGAGAGCCTGTAAATCACAGATTCTTTCCACTCCCTGTATTGCATTTCTACCTTTCAATTTATATTCCCATAAGAAGTGTTACTAAAGCTACATGTGTAGAGATTAAAGGCAGGATCTGCTGTGACTTACAGACATCAAAAGCCAAGAGCAGTATGAGATTGGAGTAAATTGCATGGTACTGGCTTTTGTTAGCCTCCAAAAGCCTCTTATTATCATTTTTGCTGTAAGTGCTCTCTACCACTTCTCTAGTGATTGTAGTTGCCCATCAGAGGTGATAAATACTACCTCTGTAGAGAGCACAGGTGATTTAATTGACGTGCAAGAGGAGGAACTGAGGTGGGTGGGTGTAGTGACCTGTGAAAGCTGTTGTTCTTGGCACATCACACATTACACTTCCTGCTTAAGTTATTGTTTGCAGAAACAATTGCCATTTGTCTAAATCCAGATCACAAAAAGAAAGAAATCTATTGGTGGTAGTTTAAATATAGCCATGCACTCGCCACTCTCCTCTCCACTTGATGCAGTTATACTGGTGTAAAATGGTTTTATACACACACCTTTATGTATATATACACCTCTCTCTCGAGTGGCAAGCTACGTTCAGAGCACCATAACAAAATGAACATTTTCATAAAATTGCACTCAAATGCACGAGAATGAGCATATTTTGTTTTTTAAAGGCCCATCCATTGTAGTACCTCATCCCCATCACCAGCTGTTAGCAGATCTGGATATAGAAGTGTAAGACCGGAACAAGAGCATACAGTTTTCCCCTGAGTGCTGTCTCATCTCACTAATCCCTACTGGAGGAATTTTCTAAACTTGGTATAGTTTCTATATTTAAAATTTAGATTATGAACCGCAATATAATTTTACCTAATAACTCATAAACTGAGACCAGATTCGAGTTTGTTGGTTTTCTGATTTTTTGGGGTTTTTTTCATTTCTTTGCACAATTTACTGCAATTTACAGAATTCATCTACCTGCAGTTCTAATTCCAGGTTTCCCTGCTGGTATTCAAGATGGCTTATGGGTTGTTCCATTTCCCTCATATCTAGCTCACTACTCTCCCAATATTTCATTTCTTTATGTCCATTTCCAGCAAATTTCAGAGGGATTGCTTTGTTATTTGTTCTGTCATGGTGATCTCATTTTGCTCACTCATTTTAAATCTTTCTTATTTTGTTCTTCAGTGCATAAGTGACTTGCAGCATAAAAGTCTTGCAATAACCTGTATGAAAACACCAGAATATTTTTTTCTGTGTGAACAAATAAGGAATGTTTCTTTAATTATTAGTCAAATCATTTTCTCTGCTCTGAAATAAAAGGGCATCAAGTATTTTGTATGTTTCCAATGGGACTCTACACACAGAGTATTCTTGAATTTTTATAGGAATGTCCCTAAAAGACACAGAGTGTTTTTTCATTTTTACAGGTAAATTAAAAATAAATATAACATCTTTGGATGGTTTTAGAGATTGTTTTTATGAGCTTTTCCTTTTCTTTCTGATTGATTTTGGCAGTATTAAAATTAAATAAATTTAATTGCAAAAACTGTTTTCAATATCTTCAGTGAAAAATATCGCCTCTTCACAAAATTTTATGTACGTAGAAGAATTTAGTTAATTGTAACTAGGTATTATCTGTAGTCAAAACTTCATCAAAATTCAAAGAAAAAAGTAAATAATGAGTGACAAGAATAAGATATATATAGTATAATGACGGTGACATAAAGAAATGGTCTGGAGTATAATAGGTCACACAAAAAAAAGTTTGTGAAAAACTGAGGGGAGAGGAGAGTGTAATTAGCTTTGTATGAGTTGCTATTAGTTAACATTAAATATTCTTTACTAATTTCTGCTGGATGCAATGTCTTTATTTACACAGATAAAGACACTTGCTCTAATAAGTTTTCTGCATTTTAGACCAACTTGTACAGGGAGACTCCTGTACAGACTGCTGAGAGTCAGACCCTCTTTGGGGAGACTTGTCATGAATGAGTGTTTTGGTCACTTAAAGAAACACTGTCAAAGGTATTGGCAAAAGCAGGGATTAATGTGAATTAGTGAAAATGGCGACTTTACAGCTTGATGGCAAGGTTCATGACTCCACTGGTACAGTCGAGGGACGCTTCACCACTCAGACGGTTTGACTAAGGCTTATCAGGTTCCTCTGGGATCAGATCTGAGAATGGAAGGAGGTAGTGGGGGATGCACCACCACAAGACTGACCACTTCCACCCAGCCTAGTACTTGTCTTGGGTCTCCTTTCCCAAGAAGATCACTCAAAGCTTTTAAAACTCACACTTTTCTGTGAGCTTTTGAGGTTGAAATAATTTGAAATCACCTGAGGCTTACATTTCAGGATTCTAAAGCAGACTTCTACTTCTAGGCTCTGGATGCAGGAGTGTGGGGCATTCAGGGTCTCTGTGTGGGAAAACATGACATTCCTACAGGACACAGTTCTGGGAACTACCTCCAGAAACACACTCTGGTTTCATCAAGATGGGAACTGATTTACACCAAAGGAGAGTACAGGAATGAACACAATATATATGAGATTGGGATGACTAGGGGCAAAATAAGTAAATTCTTTGACAGTATAGGAATACTCAGAGAGTTCTCAAATAGACTCCTAGGTTTCCAAAGATGACCTCTTCATGCAAAAACTTCGTATTATGGGAATAAGTTAGAAGCTGCAAGTAGTGAGCAGTATACTTTGTGACACAGATTGGGACAAGAGGAAAAGGATAGTAGAAAATGTGAAAGCAAATGAAAAAAGTTTGCAACATCGGCAAAGCAGGAGAGGAATACAATAGGAACAAGAATTCTGAAAAAAATTACAGAAACCTGTCATGATCTCTTTGAACTGAGTTTGTTTACAAGAGAAAATTAAATCAGACATGACATTAATAGGCTATGGGTTTGTGGGTTTATGTTACTATAGAATATATAAAAATATATACAGGAATCTCTGTGCACTGTTGAGTACTACCATGCTATCTCACTCCACTCTTCCTTCCTTCCTTCCTTCCAGTGTTTCTCTGTATTTATTCAAGATACCCTGGCAGGAATATATAGATATACATTTTTCTTGAGTTTCAGTGCTATAGAAAAATAGCAAATATCAGAACTAGCAAAATAAAAAATTCCTCTCAGGTTGTCAGTCTAGTAAGTGGTAGCAAACCCACCTCTTGCCAATTCCCAAACTCCATTCTGATTTACTCTCATTTCAGTCCTCCTATATACATTGGAGGTTATATTAATAATAAAAAATGTAGTGGAGTAGCAAACAGCTATCTAAATAGTCTAGTGTGGCAAATTCCTTCACCTGTATGGAGCAAGGCATAGGAAATAAAAATTCAGGAATTACCTGTTAGAAGGATGAAAGACAAAATAAAAGGTAAATACAAACTACTCTTTCTAAAACAAAAAGAAAAACTAAAAATAACAACCAAAAAAACCCCTGCAAATAGCAACAACAAAACAACCCCTAAAATTGCTGGTCTCTGCTCTTTGACAAATTCCTCTTCTGATCATGAAGAGCTTAGACAAGAATTATTCACCATCACAGGATTTCAGGATGGTAAACCAAGAAAGAAAAATAATATTTTGTTGACTTGACAAAGCAGTCTAATAATTTGAGAACAAGTATATACTCCTGTGGTGAGTTTACACTCACTGGATGCCAAGTGCCCACCAAAACCACCCTATATCACTCAGATGGACAAGGGAGAGAAAATAGAACAGTCATGGGTCAAGATAAGGGCAGAGAGAGATCACTCACCAGTTATTGTAATGGACAAAACAGGAATGATTTCGGAAAAAGTTCTTTAATTTATTACCAATCAAATCAAGAGTAGGGCAAGAAAATAAATCTAAAAAAAAAATCTTCAAAACATCTTCTCCCCATCCCTCCCTTCTTCCTGGGCTCAACTTCACCCACAACTTCACCCTTCATCCCTGAGCGGCACAGTGCAATGGGAAATGGAGGTTGCAGTCAATTGATCGTACATCTCTGCTGTTCCTTCCTCCTCACAGGGAGGACTCATCGCGCTCTTCCCCTTCTCCAGCATGATTCCTCCCATGGGAAACAGTCCTCTATGAACTTTTCCAACCTGAGTTCTTTCTACGAGCTGCAATTCTTCACGAACTCTTCCAGCGCAGATCCCTTTCATGGGCTGCAGTCCTTCAGGAACAGACTGTGCCAGTATGGGTCTGCGTGGCGTGCCAAGTCCTGCCAGGAGCCTGCTCCAGCGTGGAGGAATTACAGCCTCCTCTGGGCATCCACCTGGTCTGGTGTGGTCTCCTCCATGGGCTGCAGGTGGATTTCTGCCCCACCGTGGACCTCCATGGGCTGCAGGGACACAGCCTGCTTCATCATGGTCTGCACCACGGTCAGCAGGTGAATCTCAGCTCTGGTATTTGGAGCACCTCCTCCCCCTCCTTCTCCACTGATCTCTGTGTCTGCTCACATATTCTCTATTCTCTCTTCTCTGGCTTCAGTTGCTCATGCACAGTAGTTTCTTCCCCTTCTTAACTACGTTACCCCACTACCATCACTGATTGGCTCAGCCTTGCCCAGCAGCAAGTCCGTCTTGGAGCCACCTGGCATTAGCTCTATTGGACATTGGGGAAACTTCTGGCAGCTTCTCACAGAAGTCACCCCTGCAGCCCCCCCACTACCAAAACCCCATCATGCAAACCCAATACTGCACTAGAATATTTTACAAAAGGGTAGGATTGCAGAATATTAATTATGTAATATCTTTCATTAGTTTTCTCCTTGCTTCATATGCTTCCATAAATGAGATAGGTTGTTATAGGGGTTTTGGGGTTAGTTTTTGGCAGTAGTTTTTTGACAGCCTCTCTTTCTGAGCTTATGTTTTTGCTTAATTTAATCCAAAAGTGCACTCATCCAAATTTAACAAGTATATTTCTGAAATAAGGTCTTTTTATGTGATGAAGCCAAGTCCCTTATCATAATGAATAGCCGAATGATCACTTTGTAAGTTAATCTATAGAAACATGAAGTGCAGAGTAATATAATAATTCTTAAGGAAGTTTTGTTCTGAAAAAAATACTTTGAAAAATCAGATTCCTCATATTTGGAATCCAACTGTATTAGCTTACACAATAAAAATATGAAACGAAATTTTGTGTAAAATTTTAACTTAGAAAATATGATTTCTTTGGTCATTGTAGTATTTGTTAGAACTTAATCTTGGATTGAGGCTGAGCTGCACCTAATTCTTCTTTTGAAAGAAAGAAATCTTGAGGATGACTACTGGGTGGGCCCAGGAGAAAAATACTTTCTTTTTTTAGCAGATATTGTCTGTACTTCTTCAAGTAGTAGCAAAGTCTAAAGCCTTTATTTTTAAAACCTTCTTTGTCTATTCAGAAGGAATTACAATTAGCACTTATCTGTCATTTTGAAGTCTAATTAGTTAGCCTTGAATTCTCATTAAATTATGAAGAGTTGAAGGTCATGTCATACATAAGTTCCAAAATAAATGTCCCTTAAGTTTTTCATACAGTCTTGAAATTTACCACTTTTCTACTTTTACAGATATGACATTTGGCATTAAAGATTTCAACATCATTAAAGTGCAGGTTTACAAGAAAATTCTAGCTTTTAAAAAGTGCATTGACTTTCTTATTTTATAAGGACAAATTTGATTTTCCCCTTATAATCATTTTCTAAAATCACTGAATACCATGATTCACCATTTTCAGATGTTTCATACCAGCTTTTTGCAATTCCTTTGTTGGAGTTACTCCTGTGTGTTTTGAAATGATACAACACTGAACTAGGTCCAATTATTTATACATGCTTTTCAACATTTTCATGGCCATATTTGATTAGCAACACAAAGTTCTCTTCTCCCTGCCCCACCAATTACATAAGCAGGATGCTCCAAAGGCAACAGAGCAAGTTGAAGCTGACCAGAAGTGTGAGGGACAATAAAAAGAGGTTTTTCTAATATATTAATGGCAATAGGCAGTATAGGAGTATCATCAGCCTGTTACAGGTTGAGGATGGTCACCTCACAAACAGGGACAGAGACAAGGCAGAGGTGTTTTATGCTTTCTTTACCTCTATATTCGACATGGATGAGGGACCAAGCCGGTCTCAGTGCCCTGAGCTGGAGGACCTTGACTGTGAGAATGATCAACTCCCAGTTTATCCTAAAATTGTGCAGAATCTGCTTCTCCAGCTGGATCCCTACAAATCTAGAGGGCCTGATGGGATTAATCCAAGAATCCTCTAAGAGTGGGCTGATGTCGTTGCAAAACCTCTCTCGATGATTTTTGAGCAGTCTTGGGAATCCGGAGATGTCCCAGCTGACTGGAAGCTGATGAATGTTGTCTCAGTTTTCAAGAAGGAGGACCTTGGAAACTAGAGGCCTGTCAGTCTCACTTCAGTGCCTGGTAAAGTTATGGAGAAGATTATTCTGGAAAGTACTGAAAAACACCTGAAAGACAATGCTGTCATCGGTCACAGCCAGCACGGCTTCATGAGGGGAAAGACCTGCTTACCAAACCTGATTTCCTTCCATGACAAGGTAACCCACCTAGTTCATCAAGGGAAGCCAGTTGATATAATCTTTTTGGATTTCAGCAAAGCTCTCCATACCATCCCTCACAGTATCCTTCCGGACAAAATGTCCAGCACACAGCTGGATAAACACATCATGTGGTGGGTGAGCAATTGGCTCACAGGTCAAGCACAGAGGGTAATAGTGAATGGGGTAACAATAGTGAATGGGGTAACAATAGTGAATGGGGTAACATCAGTCTGGCGACCTGTCACTGCCTCCATCTTGGGCCCTGTGCTCTTCAACATCTTCATAAATGACTTGGACACAGCACTGGAAGGGATACTAAGCAAGTTTACAGATGAAACAAAATGAATATGATAGCAGGTACTGCTGAAACACCTAGGAATACATTCAGCTGCTGCATCCTCATTGCTATGTAAACACAAGCTCACCTTTTCACTTGCAGTTAAAATAAACAAAAAAACCCCCCAAACACCAAACAAACAAACAAACAAAAACAACAAAAAAAATCATAGTCTCTGATAAATCTCAGATCAATCTCAAGATCAGCCTTAGGTATTACACTGTCAACTTTGACATCTCAACTTGAGGCAAGAAAAGGAACGTTAAGTAAATATATAGAGGCTCAAAGTTTTGCCTATGGCTTGTCCATAAATTTTTTTTTTACCACTGTGCCAAATGTTTTTGTAAGATAAATGATGTGGACCACCCTAGAAACAGGGAAAGTGAAGTCCCCATGCATATCTCTTTAAATAAGAAAATTGGCATTCTGCAAAGCCATTTGTAGCTCTCCATCTGCTCAGTTGAGAGGCTGAGGATGCCATGAATGTGCTGAGTCTCCTTTTTCCCCATATGATAAATCTGAACTAGTTTTTGACATCTTTTAGGACAAGTCAGAGTCAAAACAAACTTGGTTTATGCCTTAGGCTTAGCCAAGCAGGGTAACCAGAGGACAGCCATTAATCATCAACAAATTACAAAAGAATCACAATGCCAAGACAAAGGTAAAATCAATTACAGTGACAATCGAAGTGGTCAGATATAAGACCTGGAAGCTTTGCAGTTAATAGATGTTTTCATAAAAGATAACAGAGATTGTAGACTTATGACTCTTCAGCAAAACCCCTAAATTTTCCCTGGAAGAAATAAAACTATTAGTTAATAGCAATTATTTGTATAATAAGCTAAACTGAAAACTATGTATAGAAATCACACTAATGAAATAATCTCCTCCCTTCCAAAGAATAACTGATAGTTAAAACAACAATACCATTGAATGTTACAAAGCTTGCAATAACCACAGTTGTTTTTATAGCTGCAATTATATCACAAGAAGCTAAGAGAAGAAATCGTCACCTTCCTTTTCTTTAAATTGAGTGATAAAAAGACAAAAGAAAGTATGGATTACTTAGTGGCCATGGTCAGAAGGAGTACAAATTGTGCCTGAAATGATGTAAAGTCTATCAAGACTTCTCTAATCTACTACTCTAGGAATCTAAATGTGTCCTTCCACTAATATATTATACCATGAATGTTTATAAGTTGGGTTGAAAATGTTCAAGAGAAATTAATTGAAAAGAGAATTTCAGGTACAAAGAAAATCAACAATAAAGCAAAAAGATAATGAAGCTCCTATCATGTGGGAAGGATCTGAAAGTCCAGGAAAATTCAGAATTCTGTCTCCCAGCCAAAATTCAGGCAAACTATCATGCTGCTATAAATATAGAGTGTCTGGTTTGAAGATAAATTTTCACCAGTTGGACTCTCTGAGAACATGAATGCAGAAAACAGATCCCTCCTGAGGAGACCAGGCTGGAAGATTGGAACACTGCTGGTAGACCCAGACTCCGAAATGCAGTTTCTCATCTGAAAGAGGTACTTTCTTGGGAACTCTACTCAGATACCTAGACTTCAGATAGGGTCTGTATTTCTGAAAAACAACAGCCCTAAATCAGTCTATATTTACATTGGTCCCAAGGGACTACCACCAAACAATGCTCTTCTGGTTCAGCTCATCAAGGGTGATTGGCAAGTTAAAATTAGCTGAAAAGTGTTTCCTGCTCTATGGATGAGAAATTTGTGCACACAACCAAATCAATTTTCTAACAAAGAAAAACAACCAAAACAAAATCCCAACTAACATCTGAATCCCATCAGGTTTTAAGTACAAAACACAATTTAATTCAGTCTGGATTCTACTTCTTATTTAATTCCTAAGATCTTATGCTCTCAGAATTTCTCTAAACTATGGATCAAAATTAATGGGTCTATAAACTTGAAAATTCACTGTGGTTGTGCCCTATTTTGAATTCCCAACCAGGCAGGGTCATTTAGTACCAGACAGTTGATGACCAATGCCCTCAAGTAAAAGGAATTAATTAACGATGGACTCACTCTTTTTGCTTACTAGAACTAAATCCTCATATTAGTGTTTCTGTTATTTAAAACAATTATTCAAAACATTTTAAAAACCCTAAATATTCATATAAAGATGCATTTAAAAAACCTTGAAAAAAAGCTAGTAGGCAAAATGCAAAAGAGTACAGAAATGCATGGAAAATGCTCTCAAGCTCATACTTTCTGACATGAAGTCAGCACAAGCAGATCCATGCCTTCTAAACGTCTGGGCTTTTTTTTATAGAGTAATTATGGAATGGCATCCCTTTATCACTATGGAAATGGATGTGCTCAGTAACTGAATCCAACATACAGAATAATACAGAATAACTAACTACATACATAACTATTCATTAAAAGTGTCGTGGTTTGGACCTTGTTTTCCCCCAGAGGCTGAGAAAAGTGGTAGACCCCAAGGGGTGGAAACCCCTAGAAGTTTTGAAATTCTACCCAATGGGCGCTCCTGCAGAAATGTCAACATCTCACAAACTCACCGGAAGAGAAGGGTTGTAGTTGGGTTGTTGTAGAAGAGGTGGCCATGTTGTGAGCCACGAGGAAGGGGGCTCTGAGCCCCTTGGGCCCTCTGGCCCCCTCCCAGCCCCTGGCTGGGGGCTGCAGGGACCTGGAACAGCATAAAACTGGGCTAGGTGCCTGTAGTTATGCTGGGAGATGTTCTCTCCATGGGCGCAGAGCAGCAGCCGACACTGTCCGGAGAAGGTGGCAGAGAGCCAGGAGATAAGACCAAGAAGCAACAGAAACATGCAGCACCACAGAGAAGACTCCTGGAAGACAGAGCCAGGAGAAAGAGAGCCAGCAGCTGAGAGACAGAGTTTGGGGTAAGACTGATACCAGATTCCCCAAAACTCCCTTGGAGACCCTCTTGGAGAAGAGGGACATGGACTCCTATTTAGGAGAAGAGTTTTAGACATGCAGCACCGGAGAGAGAGGAGCTGAGAAGCTCAGAGCGTCCCGGAGCTGGACCGGGACGGCCAGATGGAATGCAGGGGGAGTTGACCTTCTCCCCCCCTTGCACTGCTGCCGCGGTGGCAGCCTGAGAGGCAGTGGCACAAAGGCCCTGCAAGCAAGGAGCTGAGTCTCCTGGAGATACCAGACCTTCACGAAGACCCCCCTGTGTCTTCGTGATATGACGTGGTGATACGACCTTGTCTGGGGTTACGAAGCCCACGGAAGACCCCCTCGGTTGAGGCGATGGGGCCGGGGGAGTTTGATACCTCCCTCGTTGAGTGCTGGCAGAAAGCCAGCTATCAGCTGCTGCATGTGGAGAAGAGAGACAGAACCTGCTGCATTAGAAGATCCTGCTGCTTAAGGACTGGAAGGGATCTGTCCTTCTTTCCCTCCTGGACTTTTATTTGGAGGGGAGAGGAGACCTGATCCACTGTAAATACATATGTCATGGTAGAGATAGTTGTGATCATGTGTATAATGTGATGTTATATTTATTTGTACAGTCATTGTAATATATTCCCTTTCCCCCACTTTGAGTCTGGTGTGTTTTGTCTGGAAAAACCCATCTCACATTAGGTTGAGATGTGGGAGGGGGGAATGGAGCTAGGGAATTGGATTTTGGGGCTATCTCAAACCATGACAAAAAGTTAAATGGACTGAAGCCTAGCTTATCATTGCTGACAAGGTTCACTGTGGGCTGAAGCTCATATGGTTATTATTCAATTTTTAATGGGAAACTTTTCAAAATACATATTTATTTCACTTAAAACACTGGAATTTCATTTAAACAATCTACAGAGAGTAGTGCCAGAAAGTTTAATTTTTTTTTATTTTTGACCATGAAATACACTTTTTCTTTATTATTTTTCTAACAAAAAAATTATAGGTATAATGAGCACAATTAGGTGTCTCAGACTGTAGGCACTGCAGTGATGCATTTGTCTCTAGATACAGATACTATATGTTTTTAATTTGTTCAGTTCAATAAATATGTCACATCTTGGACTAAAAATATTAGGTTAATGCTTTAATGTTGTAGAGCATTTATCTGAGATAATCTTTAGTGTTTTAAAATACTTACAGATTAATATTAAAACCTTTAATATAGGCAATCTACTTAGCTCCAAATATTAATCCATTCATATGTTGGTGACTAGTCAGAATTATCAGTGGTTACCAGGTCTTAATCCATCTTTCCAATCACATATGGGCATCTTATTCAGGTTGAGATGTTATTTTTGTTTCTAGATGGATGTCAGAGGTTGGAACAGCTACATGCATGCAGCACTTTACCTGGCTCAATAAAGATTTGGCCTCACGCTACATCATATATGTGTCCTTGTATCCTTTCCTCTTTGATGCACTAATACCTCTATCTAAGTAGGTTTCTGCTTGTCCTCTGGACTGAACATATTCCAGATGCCAAATATATCTCTTTTGCATGCGAAGTCTAATTCCTAGGCCACTGGGCAACCTTCCCTGTTTTAGATGTGCTTTACATTTTCCTGTTTCTATAATTTGCTTCAGTAGTTAGCTTATTCAAAGTTATTTCTTCCCTTCACTCTTATAATCAAACTTTCATAACTTTTTTTGTATAAAAGTCATGGAAGTAAAATGACCGGTTCAACATAATACAAGATGTGTTTGAAACATAAGAAATAACATTAAGACTGGGAAACAGGAATATTGTTTCTTTACTTTGTCTCTAATTTACTGTGTGTCTTCCAGTGTTCTGAATTTCTAAATTTCATCTACAAATTGTTAAAAATAGTAATTAAATATATTCTATGCACACCACATGTATATATTCCATGTTATATATTAAAAATATTTTTTTAACATTTTGCAGCCTTTTCAATAGGCCTGTCTCTCAAACTTTCAGTGTTAAACCTAGATTGCAGTAAACAAAAATGGTTACTCTTACAAAGGGAAAACACCAATTTACTGGGTGAGAAAAACCAAAATACAGACTCAATTTTCTGCTCATTGATAAGATAAACTCTTTCTTTCAGCCTTGCTTTCTAGTACAGGAAATTTCAGCATTTTCCCAAGCCACAATAAAATCTGAAGAAACCATTGTGCATTCCCAAGATAACCATCTACAAGTACAGGCAAGCTCCCTCCTCTGCTCCAGGGTGCCTGCTTCCCTCATTGTCTACTGCACTTGCAGGGATGTCCTCTTGCAGGGTATGTTAAGGCTTTGCCTAGCAATGAAGGGTACGTCCTCCAGAGAGAGCATTTGGCCAAAAGGGTAGGCAACTGCTAGAACTGCTGCCTGCTCTTCTCCGCTTCAAAGCCCAAGCTTTATTTTTACCTAAAGTATACTAACACATTAATCTAGATATGAACAAGATGAGAATAAACACACCCATACCCTCTGCCAGGTCTCCTACCCCAAGTTTGTTAAGTTCTTTGCATTATAGGAAACTGTTTGGTCCAAAGTGGTTTCTTTAGAGGTCTCTGTCCACAGGCAACTTTGTCCTTGTGCTGCAGCTTGGAGACCCTGTGGTTGTGAAAATAATTTACTTGCTTTAGTCTTACACTTTCATTACTCCTTGAATAAAAGCTCCTTGAATAAAAGCTCCTTGAAACACCTACTTTTTAGCCAGTGAAGTAAGACTATGTCAGTTCTATGGCCATCACCCAAACACCAGCCTGCCAAATAAAAATAAATTGTCCTGACATAAATGTTATGAAAAACATACTACCTATCAGAATATCTTCTTTTTACAATGAAAAATGTCAATTGCATTACAGCTTGGTTTTGGGGTGTTTTTTTCCATCTTTGAATGATAAAGACTCAGAAGACTGATTGCTTCCTGTACAGCAAGAAGGTCATTCTATGAACTGAAAGTTGTGAGGATTGGACAGGCTAGGGCTACATAGGATTTTGGTTATTGGACATATTAAATAGATACTTAATCATACAGAAAGAGTTTTGCAACTTTTACAGCAATTGTAAAGGCGTTGTATGAAATAGTTTTATCATTAAATATTTGGATACATTCCTAAGAAATTATGTAATGATGCTGTAGACATCACAGAGACAGTGGTAGAGGGAAAAAATTTTGAGTCTGTTAGGGAAAAGATGGAAATCCAGGACCTCCAGAGACTGCAGGGTTGATAAAAAGTTGTTTGAATGACAAGATAGAATAAAAAGAGGAGGGTGAGAGAAGAACTGGTGATTAGGTGGGGGAGAAAAAAACTGTAAACAAATCATAGGCTCCAACATGGCTAAAATCTATTTGTAGGTTTATTATTGATATAAAAGACTGGAGGAAGAATGTCATGCACTAGAGTGTGGTCAAAACCAATTGGCAGAAGAAATACCAACAAAACTTGGTGAGATAATAAAACAGGTGCTGGAGCCTGCCTAGAAATTTTACTGAGATTCAACAATACTGTCTGTGAAACAGTTTAAGCTTCAGAGATGGAAGAAGAGCTATTCAGCAGCTAAAAAGATCATAAAGTCCAGTGAGATATTAATCCTGAAAAACAATGTCCAGCCAGCAGAATCTGTGTTATATATTGATATAGATAGACATATGTTTTCGCTCTAGATTGCAGTGTAATGTTGGAACAACTTGACCTCATTTTAAATGAGCTAGCGCATATATTGGAAGCAGTGTAAATGCTA
This sequence comes from Pseudopipra pipra, assembly GCF_036250125.1. Taxonomy (NCBI): domain Eukaryota; kingdom Metazoa; phylum Chordata; class Aves; order Passeriformes; family Pipridae; genus Pseudopipra; species Pseudopipra pipra. Next base: position 90,857,071 of record NC_087551.1, read on the forward strand.
TGCTACACTGCAGAATTTATTCTGCAAGGGCAAGTAGAGCTCTTTGCCTCCATCGCTAGGTTTCTTCTAATGAGTTTGCTTGCTACTTGCTTATCAAAGCAATCTGGTTCACTGAAACTATTTCCAATATCTCCACAGTCTTTAAAAGGTACATGTACCCGGATGTCACAATAATGTAAGACTGAAACAAACGTTATCAAGACTATGCTGCCAGTTTCCTATCTATGAAAGAAAAGATTACAGAACAGATTCTACTGAGATAGCTAAAATAAGAAAATAGTCTGAAAAACATATGTGAGGGCAATATCAGCCACCCAAATAAATGATTATCTCTGTTAAAGGCTGGAAATCACACAGGCAAACCAGTGGTTCAGTTACATTCTGTGAAAAATCTCTCCTGAGAGAAAATGGTCTTTGGCCTGATTTCAGTTCATGCTACCAACCCCTGTAACAGAAGCGAACTTCAAGTAATTTCAGCCTCCCTGTAGTATTTCAGCTTTTCTTGGAGTAACTCTAGAGTAAACTTAAAATGCACAGATGTGGAAGGACCACATCTCTTTGGTGGGGCTGGGCACCACTGGCATTAAGGTAGGTATGTACTCTGTCCCATCAGGGAGAAACAGAAAAAGATATGAAATTAGAAAGCCTGCAAATATCAGCTTGCTAACTGTTCTTGTACCTTACCCTCCCATAGAAACATGTCAAGGGAACCCCGTCTTTCCTTATTCCTAGATCACTAGCCTATGTGCTAGTTCCACTAATTGAATCTGATTTTATATTGGATAGATCAATTTGTTCCTTAATACACAATAGCAAGACATCTACTTTGTAGGCATATGTCTCTGTAAAAGACTTAAACTAATCAAATCTGCAGTGATCTGGTTCATTTTTATGTTCACCTTCTAGTGAGCTTAAGCATTTTTTTTACTTGACTGCTAAAGAATTTCTTCCTCGGGTTAAAGTAAAAAAATATTGTATTTCAATCACCTTTAAGAGCCTTGCATTGTTTTATCTTAATTAGACCTTTAAACAAATCGCTTTTTACTTATATCATTTTCCTTGGTAGTGAGAAATCTATGCTGCTACAACAAACAAACGACTGTTCTAGTACAGCTCAGTTTTGACTTGTAATTAAATTCTTCTACTGCAGAAACTGGCATCTTCTAAAACATATTTAAGATTTTCTCCATGACAAATGTTCTTGAAACTGCCTTCACAGAAAGGTTTATATTGATGACAAGAACAAGTAAATAGAAGAAACAATCAACATGAAGCTCACTCATTGCCCTCAGTACTTCCAGCACCCCTATGGAGAAAGACTTGGGAGTGCTTGTGGATGAAAAGTTGAACTTGAGCCAATAGGGTGCCCTCACAGCCCAGGCAGCCAACCACATCCTGGGCTGCATCAAAAGAAATGTGGCCAGCAGGTCGGAGGAGGTGATTATCCCTCTCTTCTCTTCTCTTGTGAGAAGAGGGGGACCTCAACACGTAAAAGACTGTGGGAATGAGTCCAGAGAAAGACACAGGTTGATCACATGGCTGGAACACCTCTTCTGTGAAGACAGGCTGAGAGAGTTGGGGCTGTTCAGCCTGGAGAAGAGAAGGCTTCAGGGAAACCTTATAGCAGCCTCCCAGTACTTAAAGAGGGTCTACAAGAAAGCTGGAGAGGGACATATTTTCAAGAGCCTGTAGTAACAGCACAAGGGGGAATGGTCTTAAATTGAAAAAGGGTAGGTTTGGATTAGATACTAGGAAGAAATTCTTTATTCTGAGGGTGGCGAGACCCTGGAACAAGTTGCCCATATCTTGGAGGTCTTCAAGACAAGGCTGCATGGGGCTCGAGTAAAGTGACCCAGTGGAAGGTTCCCTGCCCATGGCAAGGGGGTTGGAACTAGATGATCTTTAAGGTCCCTTCCATTGTATGATTCCAGGAATTTCTTCCTAGCAGCACATAAAATCTGTGAACCTAATCTTCCTCAATGCAAAATAAACTATGTTAAATTAAATAACAACTTATGATGTAGGCAGTCATTCTGGCAATGGAGAGGTCTTGCTTGTGATGTCCAACATGGCAAAATACAGTCTAAATAGATAAAATTCAGGAAAGAGAACAGCAACTGAATATAGTATCTTACAATGGAAATTGTCAGAGGCAAAATTTCTGTCACACAAAGATGCATACACAAACACAATCACAAAATAATCAGTCTCCGTGTTTTTTTATTCTTTCCTACAACACAACACATAGAATCACATAATTTTTACTATTTAGCAGCCATGTGAACAATAGACACATTATTTCATGAACAGCCACCTCACACATAAATGAGGTTTAAAACTATGAGTAAATTTCAGCCTTATCCACAAGTTCTTGATGCATTAAAAAGCAAATGGAAAAGGAAGAAACAGTGCCATACAGCTAACTTAAATCCAAATAGTAGATATGATCACATTTCTAGAATCAAACAAACAGATCTTATAAACATATCTCAGAGTGTAACTCAAGTTTCATGGTAAAAATTAACCTGTTCAAGAGGCTTTCCAACCCCCTAGCAGAGTAAAGGAAGTTAAAATGTTGGTTGTTGTCTAGATCGATATATTTGTTTAGATGAGATTGCTTATGTGTCCTGGTTCAGCTACAGTTGCATTTGAATGTCTCTAATGGAATCCCAGCCACCTACAATTAGACATGCAATCTTTGCAGCTGTTTCCAGATGCACAAGAGTCCCCACAGATCATCTCAAATAAAGCTAGGAAGGATAGTGCTTTGTTATCAGAAAGAGAAAAACAGCTGATAGTCAAGCATGTTAGAAAGATCACTCTGGATCCCTTTCCCCACCCTCGACGTGGGGGAGCCCAGTTGTGGTTCCTTCTCCATCTGAAGGACCATTCCGATGTCTTGAAAGGACGGGGAAAGGAGACTCCAGTGACAGGGTTTTTCAGGCCCCGAGCCTGGAGGGGAGAGGTGCTCCCCCCTCCCCCCAGCACCCACGTGGCTCCATGGCAGGCACAGAGACAGCACACCGGGCGTGGAGAGGAGGCAAAAGAGAGTTTATTGTTGGGGATGTCACATTTATAGGGTTAGGGAGAATCACAGGTTAACCAATTAGAAGTCTCAAGGGGCTTACAGGAACACCCAATCACAGGAAGGGGTTAACAAGGACCAATGGGACACCTCAGGACACCTTTCTCAGGACATTCCTGCATGGGAGATAACAGTTGCTGTGGGGGGTGTTGGGAAGAAGAAACACGTGTTTACAAAGAGACCACAAAGAGCCATCCTAAGACATATTCAAACAAGTTTCTCATCAGACTTAGTGCTACAGATCACGGTACTTACCTATGTAGTAATATTAGGTACTTTCAAGTTACGTTTATAAAAGTCTATAGTGAAGTATACTCTGGGCACAAAATACGCTTTTCCACTGAATTCAGAGTACAGGAGATAACTGCCAGCAGCACTGGCTTAAATGCTTCTTTATGTTGGAAGACTGGCAGCTTGGAGCGGCATTGTGCTTTAATATTGTGCCCTAATTCTCACCTAGGTATTGATAGGATAGATGGGATTCATCCCATTTTACTCTGCAAATGAGGTGGTTATTAAGATGGCAAGTTAAAATGAGTGACATAAATGAATGGACAGACACATGGCTTTGTGTCCATTGATGGTAGTGGGACTCTGCCTGCCCAGCTGAAATACAGCAATCAGGTGAGTTAGTCGCCCACAAGGAATCCCCACTGTGTGTTTTATGCTAATCTCAAATAAAAATTTGACTTGCAGTGTCTTTAGTGGTACTTCCACTGAAGTCAATCTCAGTATTATGTTACTGTTGTTATGGTAAAGCTATATTAGGGTCTCTAACAATATCTGTTAACTACCCTCAGTCAGCTGAATCTCTTTCCTCTCTTTCTACTCAATTTCTGCCAAATTTCTTTAAAGAAAATCACTAAAATTTTAATAATCATAATCAAAGCAAGGCAAGAGATAAAGAGGGAGGGGGAAAGGAAAAAAAAGAGAAAATGGGATGAAAAAGAAGGAAAATTCAGGAATAAAAATAAAAGAGGGGAATAAAAGAGAGTGAGGAACAGAAAGAATAGAGGGGATCAGCTAAACAGAGGAGGAGAAAATAGGGAAGGAAATGGAAAACAAAGAGAAAGGAGATGGAAAGGGATGAGAAGATGTAACTAATCAATTTATTATCATTAATCCAATTGATTTAAAAGCTATAAAGAATTATGTGAAATCCCTAGTGTATATTAATCATGTTCACTAATCATTCAACATTGCTTTTGTAAATTTTTAAGGGCAAAGGTCAATATGACTGTTTAAGGAGTAGTAAACTAAAATAGCTTACAGGTTGATGATATTAGTATTCCATTTTTGTGAAAGCTAGATAAATTCAGCTTTTCCATGGGAAAACATGAAAACAAAGGCATTTGTTTGATTAATTATGTAATTATGTCTGTAAAAATAGTTAAATTTTGCAAAGCCCTGTCAGTAAAAAGATATCAAGCCTTATTACCCAGCTGCAATATGACCTAAAAATGTTCTTATTTTAAAAAAATTAGTCAGGAGGAGAAATATACTCTCATTTGAGTTCCTACTGTTTACACTCTTTCTATTAACTCAGCTTCCTAGATAGTTGAAGTAAAATTTGTGTCAGCGTGGGATCATTAATGCCTGCAATCTGAACTGAAGAAATCCCGATACTTTAGTCTGTATGAAATGTGGCAATACCCACTTCATTCAAAGGCCTTCTTTTTGTCATTTGCTGTTTCTTAGTCCTTAGCCTATTGCAGATTCTCTAAAATTACTTTATGTAGAAAGAAAAAAAAAGTTGTGAACTTGTAAACTTTTTGCTGAAGAAAAACAACATAAAATGGGCCTGCTGAGTATAGGTTATTTCTGCATTTTGTGCCTGAAATGATGCAAGAAGGCAGTTTATAGCTAAATAAGGTATGTCCTTCTTACCAATCATATGCTGCCATAATCCAATTTGCTGGAGTAAAATCCATTTTATAGGGAGACAAAGAATATATAGGCATGTACTCTGATAGCATATAAAACCTCCCAATACACAACACACTACTAAAATCAAGTTGCCAATTCATGTTTATTGCTTTCTCACTAGCACTCACTTTACATTTTTCTGTCAGGCACTATGTAAATTCAAAATGAGTTTATTTCAGACTATTTGTGAGAGGAAAGATCCAGACTAGCAAACACGAGGCAAGCCAAGTATATTTTAAAATGTGACCAAATTCACCAGTAAAATAGGGATTTCTAATCTCTGAAATATGGTTGATGTGCTGTTTTTGACCAAGACCTATGACATTCTGTTGAATATCAGATACTGATATTTTAATACTAGGGTCATGTTTATAATATTTTTTCATTTCAACTTTTCAGAATACACATCTTCAGAGCACTTTGGCAAGATTTGATTCCATGTTACAAGAAACTTTTTTTCAATACACTGTCAGGATTTCATTTCTGGCAAAGTGGAGAAGTACATATTCTGGTATACTTCACAGTGCAAGGGAATTATTCACAGTAAATCCTGGGGCTTGTCAGCTTCTTCTTGTGTCTGTCTAGCTATATAAAAAATTAATCACTTGGCCCTATTCTAATGGAAAAAAACTCCTTTGCTTCCGTTCCCACAGAACTGGGATGATTTACTGTAAACACCTGACTCTGCATGTGTGTGTAGAAGTCTGAGTACCAGCCACAGGAGTGAGGCTGCAAACCTCAGAGTGGGCAGATGCAAACAACTGGAAGACTAGGAATCTGGGGCCAGCTACTGGATTGATTGAGAGGCTAAGGTCAGCAGTTGCAGTGATGCGTACAGTGTATATGTGTGTGTAATATATATATATACATATACATACCACTAGCAGACTTCAATCCTGACCAGCAGGAGGAGAGGAACGGCACTGGGCAGTCCATGCTGATCATGTTTACACAAGACCTATATATCCATGTAGGTGCAGATGGGTCACTATTTTCCATTGGTGGTGACCTATGTGGCTGGCTGTGTGTGCACAGTGTGTGTGCATTCCCACTGGTAATGTGAACCCAGCCTTGCTACTGACTGAACCTGGGCACAGGGAAATGCAGAAGTCCTGCAGCTTTGGGGATAGAGCAACCACTGCGCAGCTGGAACTGTCTTCTGCTGAGCTCCAGAGTGTCTCTTATGAATTTTTTGTCATCTGACCATAAAGATACCAACCCAGCTCATTCTACTCAGGATTGCATTAGCCGCACCAACTGCAGGACAGATGGGTCATATCTTGAAGGAGTGCTTCACTACAGTCATCTCAGGTAGATTGCTGATGCATGACAGCTTATGAACACTAACAGTCAAGTCTGAATTCAAGCTTACAAAAGACTCATAGGAAGCTCTGGATCATCTAGTGCATCTATCTCCCTGGAAGATGGTGTTTCATCTTTTGTTAATGAAAATGACAGAATCACAGAATATGCTGAGTTGGAAGGGACACACAAGGATGATTGAGTCCAACCCTCAGCCCTGCACAGGACCATCCCCATGAGTCAGAGCATGTGCTTGAGAGTATCATCCAAACGCTTCCTGAACTTTTCAGATTTGGTTGTGTGACCACTTCCCTGGAGAGCCTGTTCCAGCACCCAACCACCCTCTGAGTGAAGAACCTTTTTCTATTATCTGACCGAAAACTCCTCTGACACAACTTCAGACCATTCCCTTGGGTTTTATCACTGGTCACCACAGAGAAGAGATCAGTGCCTACCCCTCCTGTTCCCCTACAAGCAAGTTGTAGACTGCAAGGAGGTCTCCAGGCTGAGTAGACCAAGTGACCTCAGCTGCTCCTCATATGGATTATCCTCAAGGCCCTTCACTATCCTTGTTGCCCTCCTTTGGAAGATCTCCAATAGCTTAAGATCTTTCTGATATTGAGGTGCCCAAAACTGCACAAAATATTCAAGGTGAGGCTGCACCAGTGCAGAGCAGAGTGGGACAATCATCTCCCTCGACTGGTCGGCAATGTGTTGCCTGGTGCCCCCCCAGAGACGGTTGGCCCTCCTGGCTGCCAGGGCACTGCTGACTCAGATTCAACTTGCCATCGACCAGGACCCCCAGGTCCCTTTCCCTGGCACTACTTTCCAGCATCTCATTCCCCAGCCCCTGTGTGCATCTACAGATGCCCCATTACATGTGCAGAATCCGGCACTTTTCCTTGTTGAACTTCATGTGGCTGGTGATTGCCCAGTCCTCTAATTTGTTGAGGTCTCTCTGCAGGGCCTCCCTGCCTTCGAGGGAGCCAACAGCTCCTCCCACTTTTGTGTCATCTGCAAACTTGCTTAGTATCCCCTCCAGTCCTTCATCCAAGTCATTTATGAAGATATTGAAGAGCACAGGGCCCAAGATACAGCCCTGTGGAACCCCAATAGTGACAGGTCACCAGTCTGATGTTACCCCATTCACTGTTATTCTCTGTGCTTGACCTGTGAGCCAATTGCTCACTCACCACATGATGTGTTTATTCAGCTGTGTGCTGGACATTTTGTCCAGAAAGATCCTGTGAGGGATGGTATTGAGAGTTTTCCTGAAATCTAAAAAGATTATATCAACTGGCTTCCCTTGAGGAACTAGGTGGGTTACCTTGTCATAGAAGGAAATGTTTGAGAAGCAGGACTTTCCCCTCATGAAGCTGTGCTGCCTGTGTCCTGTGACAGCATTGTCTTTCAGGTGTTTTTCAGTAGTTTCCGGAATCACTGAAGAATGCGTTTGAGTATTTGAATGCTTTATAGTCTTCCCTGGCAAAAGAGGGAAGTCTGCTTTTCCAAGACAGATCAGGTAGGATGAAGGAACAGTTTTATTATTGCTTTTTCCTTATAAAGTGTCATTCCTTATTCCACTTGCAGCAATGCTCCATCCACCTGTGAATACCATTCAGTGTAACTTCTTTCCTTGTGCATTGTTCAGGATTTCATTGTCTTCCTACCTGCATTAAGAAATGAATTGGAGACTTTATTCTCACTGTCTGTCTAGAGAGCATTTACCATCTTGTACCACTATAGTTGTGGAGAAACTGTCATTTAAAATGGCTTTAACTCAAATTTATTTTTCTTTGGTTGTCAAGCCGTTTTCTTTCAGGTACTAATAACAATAGTAAAAGCAACAATTTTCACTGGCTGCTGAAATCTTAGCAGCAGGTGGCTCTATTCCACCTACTCCTCTCCATAGCTAGCAGTACCAAAAATAGTAATTGATTGATACTTTGCCCCTTTTTCAGCTTCAGGGCACAGGACTGCATTAAAAAAATAATAATTAAAAAGAAGTTACAGTTTTCTTCTTTTAGTTGGATTTTAATTTTAGATCTCAATAAAAATAATATTTATCTGACTAAAAATAGCAAAGAATTAGGGCAGATGTAGATTAGGTTATAATTGGTATAAAGAACAACTGAGTGTGGTGACCATGATGTGAGATATTTCATATTCTGGAGGAGGCTTTTCTAGCAGATTAGTGACTGAGTCTGCACTCCTAGCTTCTCACTTCTTGTTTGTAGTCTCTTTTGTTACTTGGTGGGTGAGACACAGTAAAAGGATTTTATTGAATACATGGTAATTTCTAGAGATATTTGAAACACTTTATCTTCTCCATTTCTTGGCTCCTTACATATATCAGAACAGTGGTCCAAATTTTAAAACTGGTTCATTTTGACTCAGATGCTACGATTCAGTAATTGACAGAAGGCTGCTGCTTGTTAACTCTGCTACAGTTAAAACCACTATTTTGAATAGAGCATTCTCATAAGAAAGAAAATTGAGTTTATCAATTAATTTACACCAATGGCAATATATTTTTACTTTCAAGTCAGCATATAAGCTCTCCTTCAGGGAGAGCTGTGAAACTTGTTAGTGCTAGAAATCACTTTCCTTTAAAAGAAAGAACTGCTTTCAATCTCTGTTTAAAGACTCCACTATCACCCCATCACAGTGACCAGCGTTGATAGGCAAGTTTTTTTACGTACTTTCTCACCTCCAAGGCTTTCAGGTTTTTTTCTCAGAGCCAAGTTTCTCTTCCTCTCTGTGTACTTAAAAATGTCTTAGTCATCGATGCTAGCTAGTTCTTGCTTTATCCTCCCATCACTCTTACTATATAGCCCCACCGACTTTGAATTTCCCCTTACACCTACCTCAGTACCAAAGTATACTTAGTAACACTTTTGAACATCACGAAAAAGGGAATATTACAGAGCACAAGGCCCCCACAGTGAGATGGGCAAGACTGCCAATTACCACTGTCCCAGAGAAAAGAAAAAAATATGACTTCACTCAATATAAAATGTATAATTTTCTTATAATGTATAAAAAAATTCTTTCCTTAAAATTAATAACAGACCAACACTAGAGACATCAGCACTGAACTACTTAAACATTACAGATCCAAACTCCAAACTCCATTGAACTTTATGGCTAAGCTCTTGGCTGATTTTGATAGAGTTTTGACGCAACAGCTGCAATTAAGGACTTCTACATGGAGGAAAAAGACCTCATGGAAAGTTATTCAGCAGATGTTTAAGAAGCATCTTGGCAGTGAGACAAAATATTTCCAGCCATAGTTATGAAATTGTTCTGGATCTATTCCATGATTATTCTTTTGCGAATGTGTTTGCCACTTCAGCTGAAGACCTGCTCTCTCCCAATTACCTCAAGACTGAATAGGATATGCATGCTGTTTAAGAGTTCTTCATCCACTGTAACACTCTTATGTCCACATCTGGGCACACTAATGAACAACAGACAAATCAAGGTAAAGATTATATCTACAGTCAGTCTTCTCTGTGATGTGAAAAAGGTGATATGTATTTCCTGGTGTATTCAAATGCAAGTATTTTGCAAACTGTGGACAAAACAATGGTATTAACAAGGAGTGAATTACTGTGCATTAAGAAAACAATATATACAGAAAAAATATGGATATTCATTTTGATTCTTCCAATCATCTTTATGTTTCAGGATATAAAATGCAGTTTCATTTTGAAAACAAATTTTAGCAAATGGCCTATGTGACTTCAACATAAATTCGTAGCAATACCCTATTTACTCTCTAATGTATCTTAAGTGTCACTTCAAAAATATTCTAAAAAAGTTCTAACTTGATACACCAGAAAAGACCCTGGAGGGTGTAAAAATACAGTGCTGACACTTCCTGTGTGAAAGAATAGTAAGATCTTCTATATCGTCTTCAACGTGACCTTTGTAGATTTCAGAAGACATTTTAAAAATTGTATCAGTATAGAAACTAAAACCAGCAATATATACTCTTTCTGTTAATTTGTATATCTCAGAATTTAGAGATTAACCTGAATAGTTCCAAAAGCACAATGCTTTGATATGTGTCTTTACTTTTGTCTTTTGTTAAACAGAAAAGTCACAGGGAAGGTTCATTCATTATCTTTCATTACTCACAGACCTGAGAAACAAATGTATCTAGTGCAATATTATTAGCTGTATACTCTTAATTTTGCTATTATTTTGGGCAAAGGCAAATTGACAATAACCAGATTGACAATAACAGGAGAAATGGCAAAGATTTCATAAATATAGTACTACTTTCACAACTTTAGCAAAAGTGTTCAGCCCTCAGATAAGCAGACAGAATAAATTTCCATGTCTCTATTTGTCCCCAGACACATTCAAATCCTTCCACAAGAGTATCTTCCCAGGGCTCTTGATTAATATTAGCAACCCGTTGATTCCAACAGTTGCATATCTACAGCTCATTCTTTTGGAACTTATGCTCAATAGGTTGTGTGAGTCTGTGATGTAACTGCAAAGAAGACAAGATTAGCACTAGCTGTGACATGGAAACAAGTTCTCGGGACTGGTACAAGGTACAGTTTTCGTCTGCTGTTCTCATGGAAAGCAACTGCCAGATAAGTATATTTACTGTACGTCTTAATTCCTTCCTAAATTCCTATCTCAATATTTAGTTCATGAACATTTTTGTTCCTACATCTTTGATATTTTAATTATGTAGTGTTGGTTATGACTAAGCACTACTTTTCTCAGTATGCACTTACAACACAGAGCAGACCAGTCACAAACTCAATGAATCCAGCAAATTTGTTTATGTTAATTTCTGTCTGTGAGTATGCATATCTACATATTTTTGTAAATAGAGTTATAGTTATTTTTATTTTCATAAGTGATAGTTATGAGCATTACCAAAGAAGATATTTAACTCAGGATGCTACCTAAATTGTTAAAGAATTTCTTCACACAAATCCATTTATGTGTTTCCACATAAGGGACAATATATTTTTGCCTTTTTGTAAATTAAAAATTAAATTATTGAACTAACTTACAGTTTATCCACGCTTTTACTATATAAAAAATCTATACTTACATTCAGAAAATCAAAATGTACAAAGGTACAGTAAAAAACAGGGATTTTTATTTCATTTTGGATGGAATAGCTTTTGGCATGTTTTTCTTTGATGTTTGTGATCAAACCTGTTTGAGCCCTATTAACATGTGTTATGTTTTGCTTGATTACAGGGGAAAAAATTTATAAACTAAGTCTGCCAGATCTTTCACTTTCAGGAGCAGACTTGTCTTGATAACTGAAATCTGCTCATTTCTAAGTGATTTCAGATTTTCTTATGAGTTTTTCACATAATGTTATTATGCATCAAATAAAAATTCAGTGTCTAATTATACAGGACACATGCCTCAAGAGGGACCATATTTTATTCCTACTCTTCAGATATTAGGGAATACAGTGTGCCATCAACTAACCCCTGGGTTCATTTAGAAGCCAGATGCTGCAAAGGAGCCTGCATTGCAGAAAGATTCGGCAGAAAATGATGTAAACAGAGATGCTGGTTAAAGATTTCTTTAGAGTGAATTTGACTTTCAGATACTCTTAGGAAACAGAACAGTACACAGCAGTAATATACAAGCAACTTTTACTGTGGTAGATACATGTTTAAACTTCATGAGTTAACATTGCATAATGCCTTACTTCCAGTTGCATAATAGATTTCAAAGCTTGGCTGTGTACTTTTTTCACAAAGAGTTCTTTCTCAAGATAAGGATTTTTTCCCCTCATTTTTTCTTTCTATTTATGTCATGCTTTCTTTTATCTAATAGCACATTCCTTCAATGTGGGCAAAAAAACTCCCTTCTAAACTTTTCTCTCATATTTTTGTCGTCATTCATACTGGTAAGGAAACAGCAGACGAAATGCCATCCCTGAAAAATTGAATAGAAAGTATATCATTGCTAGGATGGCATTTTTTCAGCCAAAACATTTTTTTCTTATTCTCAAAGGCCAAATTTTATGAAGTGTTTAAAATAATACTGTCTTACTTAAGATGTGAGACTGATTTTTGGAGGGCTTAGGGGTGTCTTTAACATGGTAACTCTCATATCTAGTATTACTCTTTAATGTTTCAGCCAAAGCAAATGGTATTAAAAGACTACTTCAACTATGAAAAGCAGCTAAAATTGCTACTAATATTTTCTTTCATCACTGTCATAAGGTACATTATAGGCAAATATTTTGCCTATGACAAGTAACCAGTTATTAATAAAATATGGATTAGCATGACAACTAAATCACAATTAAAGACAATTGTCTGTGTTGTGAATCAGCTCCAGGCCAGGGTCACATTCCTGATTAGTATACTGTCCATGTATGGAGTGTGAGGTTTCTTCCCAGTTTCTGCTTTCCAAGACACAGCAATTTCAGATCATAGGGATTTAAAACCAATATATTTTAAACTTTGAGCACAGGTTGCTCCCCTTTCACAACTAAGCTGAAGGATACAACCTTAGGCTGAAGGAAAGGTCCTTCTTTAAGAAGAGATCCCCACTACAGAAGCTGTCTTCCCTGCCCTCCCTTCTCTCTACCTGTAGCTACGGTCTCCCTGATCTCTTGGCCCAACAGCAGAAATAATCTGAGTCTGCACTTAGGTAACACAACAAAAAAGGTGAAGAGTTTTCTGAAGCTCCTCGCTCTTGAGATATAATTTGCAGCTGTGCTACTAGGAAAGAAATGGGAGCATGTGATCAACTGGAAGGTCAGAGAAGAATTGTCCCCTTTCAGCAGTGGCTAGCATGTCCATCAGCCTGACGGCACTCTGCATCCGTCTGAAGTGAAGCAACACAGTACATAAGAGAAGCAACTATTAAATAGCAGGCAATATATGGAAATTAAAATTATTTTCTTCTCTCTAATATAGAGACAACAGCTCTGCGAACACGGGAAATATTATCCTGAAAATATTTTCTTGCCCTGTATGATGGCAGATAGATAGGCACAGTGATGTTGCTGTCCTCATCACACAATGAGATACTATATCTGTCGGGCTTATTTGAGTTTGGCTCTTTAAGACAATTTATATGAAATTGTTGCATACAAAAGAGCAACTCCTCGCACACAAGAGACAATTAAGCTGGCAAAGATGGTTGTTGTGAGCTCCCATATAGTGGCCTAGGAGCTCCATTGGAAAAGGGGTTACAGACATCTCTAGTTTGCTATGCTATTCTGAGAACTTTTTGGCAAAGACAACTTAAATAATCCTGTTATGGTAGCTATCAGGGTCCTGCTATAAAGGGAACTTGCACAAACTAAGTCATCTAATGAATACATACTAGCTTTCCACTATGATGCACTGGTGACACTTATGGCTGCAAATACTTCCGTAGATGTAAATATTAGGCAGCTGTCAGGAGAGAAGCTATGATTGTAATGAGCAATCTTGGATCTGTAATTAACATGATTTCTGATAAGATATAGAACATATTTAAGAAAACTTTTCTCTCTTTTCTTGTTTAAAGTTGTCTGTTCTTTTGGTGTCCTTATAAATCAATCTCCAATGGAAAAGAAAATTACATAGCTCAGAATATAATTTTGTGGGCAGCATTATACAAGTGTTCACCCTGTATTGGGCTATTCTGCCTTTCACACTCCACACATCAAGTTTAGCTACAAATTCACCCTATTTTACCTAATACAGCAAAAGATTTATTTTGCCAACTGTTTTCATGTTCAGTACCTTAATTTGCAAAAGCAAGAAGCTGTGGAGTAACTGATTGCTTTAAGTAACACAGGGGTGGAAATGGAATTTCTCATTAGGACTTTAATTGTTCATTTGTTCAAAACATAAGGTAGTGAATTATAAAATAAAAACCTCAAAAATGATTGACCATAAGGCTGATACTGGGTTCTAAAACCCGGACTCAAAGTGTAAGACTTCATTATGTAAATAGGTTCTTTCAGGTTCAGTAAACAATTCAACTGCTACCAAGCCTAGGCTGCTGCTCTGATGTGCGAAATGTGACCAGCCTACAGAATCATTGCTCTCCATACAAGGGTAACACCTACTCAAACAGACTTTAATATTTTTCTGTTTTATTTCAGAACTGCTTCCCACAGGAATAAATTACACACCATACCCACAGTGCAGTGATAGTAATCACTGATTAGTTGAATATCTCCTCTGCATCCAACAACACTTTTGGTAACACAGATTAACCTGTGCTAGCATTAGCTAAATTAGAGAACCTTGTCCAGGAGGATCTCAGATCAGAGGATCAGGGCTATTATTTTAATGGCTACGGGATCTCTAGCAATTTTTGCAAATTTGGCTTCACTCTAATACTGACCCAAAAGGCTGCAAATTTAAGTGTACTGTAATTTCTCCTCAGTGTTACACTAATTACTGACGTGCTGACAGTGAAAACTTTGATTTATTATGCTGGTTTTCAAAAGCGGGAGCCATGGGAGCTCCCAGTACTACTAATCCTGGGAGATGCTCAGGTAGAAAACTGTGGATTAACAGGAAAAGTTCTGGCAAGTATTTATGATTTGGAGTCTGCAAAACATTGAAACACATGTAGAAAACTGAGTTACCTGTGCCTATCAGAGCTTACTGTACCACTCAGGCTGCAGACCCTTTAGCATTTGATATAGAGCAATTGTAGGGTTTGAATTGAAGCATTCACTTATCACTCATCATTCACACAACACATTGAACGGTTCACTTCACAGAGCAGATGTGGTGCTCACAGACAAGGTTTGCTTTGGAAGCCTCTGCTGTAGGTACTTAACAAATGTGATTCATCACCTTCTGGGAGTGGAAAACATAATGGTCAAAAACGGTGATTGTCCTTTAGGCAATTTTAAAACACGTCCGTGTTAAGAACACTCAGTTGAGGTGACTAGACTGAATTTCATCAGAAATAAAGCCTCTGAATAGGGCTGGTATAGGGGCCCTGGCACCAATGGATTCAACCTGTGATCTGCTCCTACTCAGACAAATCACTTGTTAATGGAGACACAGCCGTAGCCTTATGAAGGGGATCATGGAACTGTGTGAAAACAGACATGCTACATTACCAATCAAAGAAGTAATATTCTCAGCTCTTAATGATGATGTCTATAGTCTCCTCAGGCTATTGTAGCCCATACTCCAGAAAATAGATCAGCTTCTGGATTGCTATCCAAAAATCTAAATATATTTATGAATTAATTTCTTTCACAGTCATTGAAAAAGAAGTAATAAGTGCTTACATACTACTTCAGGAGAAACCAATATTTAAAATCTTACTGATGTCTGTACATTCATAATCCTCACACTAAATACATTAAAAAATATTGCTGAATAATTGCATTACATAAAATATTATTAACCGAAAAATAGACCTGTATATCAAATTCGTCAGTGAACTTATGTAAGAAGAAATTTTCAAGCACGTTATGCATAGATTAGCTGCATAAAGAAACATTTTAATTCAGCTTTATTGTGTATGCTACAAAACAAAATGTATTTCATCTCTTTTGTTATGTCTCCCATTTGTTTCTGTGAATCTGATATCTTCATGGGTGGCTGCTTTTCAGACAGGGACTTCTCCACACCATGACTGCCCACAGCATGATAGTCTGTCACAATATCTGCTCTGACTCTCACTCATTTATCCCTTATCCTGACTTTGTATGGGTTATCTGATTATGCATGTTATCTGAAGTGTATATTCATGAAAGGACGCTAATAGCTACCAGACCTTGGATTTTCAAGTGTTCAGCAACTTCATTTCTACTTGTATGTGGTTTCCAATATGGTTTATTTTGTGCAATTTTTCTAGTTTCTGTGTATTACAATAGTTGAGAGTTCTTTGTGACAGACTTGTGAACAACTGAAGTCTTGGCAACAAATTAGAGAGTGGTTAATTCTTTTGTTAACATTTATAACAAAAGGCCAACTCTCAGCAGGTCAATTGTCTCTAGAGTAAATTAGGTTATAATCCATCAAACAGATGTCAGAACCCCATAAAGATAGAAGCATATGTTTATGCTGACAAACTCATTATGTGAAAATCGTACAGATGATGGCATGAGAATATTTTGTTCTTCCCTTGGGCACCATGTATGAAACATATTTTCTGAATTGCACTTTGCCATATTTTACTGAATTTGTACCAATAAATAACAGTTATCTGCAAGTAGCATAGGACTGGCAATGAAAGCACAGTGTGTTCACTTGCTGTGATAATGACAGCATTTGCCAAGAGAAGGCAAAGGCAAGCCAAGGACCAGCTGAAGACCACCTTTCAAACATCAAGTCTTATATCACCTTCATCCCTTTGTCCACTCCCAAAGAGAAATCCAAGCACACAGGAATTATCTGATTCCCACACAAAGGGGATCCAAGTCCCAGGTTGGAAAGGAGCTGTTGTGTGTCCAGGGCTCTGTGCAAATGGCTGAAAGATCATGATTCTGGGGTGTACCATGGCACTCATCCAGACTTTACATAGTTCTAGTCTGATTCTCAGACTCTGAACAGTACCATGTTTAGAATCAATAGAGCACCCAACTACCATCTAGGCCACTGAACACATGTAGTACCTGAAAGCAGCAAATAGAGTAATTCCACCGAGTAACCCCAGAAAAGCTCCCAAAAACTGAAGCTACTCACAAAGGGACTTAAGAAGTATTCAGTCACTCTCTGGACACTGTCAAAGATTTTGCTTCATTCTTACCTAGGACATAACTAAAACTTCAGCTTACACACTTTTGTAGCCATATCATGACCTACAATAGGTGCCTAACTTATGTAAAACTGCAACAGCAATGGCATTCAAGAGAATAATGAGCAACAACACTGTTAGTCCTGCTGTACACTGGCTCCCTATGAAGCCAATGAAGAGAACTGGTCACAGTGCTCCAATTACAAACTTCTAGTAGCTACTCTTCCTATTTTTTGGACATCATAACAAATTTATTTCCTTAACTGCATAGGGAATGAGGATCTAGCACCTCTGATTAGCAAATAGTCCAAATCATAAGCATCATCATAAGGTGACTGTGATGCTAGTCATTGCAGTTATCTGCACCTGATGCAATGGGACAAAAAAAAGAGTGTCAGTAGTTATACCCATTAAACCTACAAACCATGAACGGTGTATTAAAGGAACTCCAAACATCAACAGTTTGCTTCAATTAATGCCCAGCTTACCTTTTCTTTTGAAAATTAATGAAAGCTCATGAAAATTATAGCAATAAAGGATTACTCAAATAGCAGCTGCACAGAAGCATTCTAATTCTTTAAATTGTTTTTATACTGTTCGTTTCACTGACTTGAACTATTTAGACTACATGTTTTCCTGAAAAACCAGGCAACATCATAGAGAAACACAGTGGTTGTTAATAGAAAACTGAGACTCAGGCACTCGGGTGGGATTCTAGATAATTGGCACTCAGTTGTAGTTCAAAATTATATTGTAACAAAAATGTGAACATTTCCCAGAAACCTAATAATTATTTTTAGTTTTCCGTTTAGCTGCAATAATATCACCTATGGATGTTTCAGGTTTTGGTTAATAAGAGACATTAAATTTATTTTACATAAAACTGTTAACTAGGGGGTTTTAACTTGTTTCTTTTTTGGATGCCTTTTGAGACCTTTTGTTTGTTCCATCAGAATTACTTTGAATTAAAACACATGTGGTACTCCTTGAAATGCATGATAAAAAGCACCTGACAATTTCAAGAGGTTAAGTGGCCATGATCTGTGCACTGTCTGTGCTGCAGCTGAGAAGATGCAGTTTGACACAATGTCTAATCTGCTGTGACATTCAAGTTTTAAGTGATGTTCAAGGAGATGGAAATCCTGGCTCTAAACATATCCCAACGTTTGCTGTTCTTCTGTCTGTTAACTTACTAATGAACCATGATTGAGTAAAGTAATGAGGAGTTTACAGAGAGCCCCAGGAAACCAATTTCCAATTTTGCAACCAGCAGGCATTAACTTCACTGCAGCCTTTGCTAATTTTGTCTAGGAGGGGACTTGGATACTAAATGCCATTTCTGCTTAAAGAATCAAACAGACTTTTCTAATCCCTGAATACTTACTTGCTGATGAATGTCTCTTCTTCAGATCCATTTTATTTCCATCTGTAGCTGTTAAAAATAGGCTGAATAACTAAAAAATGATTACGGAGAGAAATAAAATTATAATCACTGAAAATCAGAGGCACTGTTAGACTCAAGGAGAGAAGGAAATTTTAATCTTTAGTCTGATCTGGGATGAACTCTGGAGAAAAGTGTAAGAAAAATACAGAAAATTAATTTTGAGGGGAAAAAATAAATAAAAATCAATGTGAAAGTCTTTTATACATAATGTCTGTGTGTGACTGCAAGGAACCAGTGCTTCTACCCCCACTGCATACAAACCAGCTTCATATGCAGTGCATAGAATCACATTTGCTACAAAGCTGTTTCTCTGGAGCCACCATCCTTAATGTTTGTCACACAGGGCCACTGCACGCAGTCAGAAAGAACAGTAAAATAGGAGAGAAACCAAATGTCAAAAGATACATTTCTAAGGACAAGTTTTCTACATATTTCTCTGCTGAACAGAAAGGTTTCTATACTCAGGCCCTTGTATATTGCAAAGGCCAGGTTTCTTTTCTTTTCAATACAACATAATTTTAAAACACGATTTCCAAAGAAAATAATGCTAGTACAATATTTCAACAGTTATGTCTGTAAATAATAATGCAGAAACACTTCTGTACTATATCTATAAAAACAAATGCAAAAGTAGCTGTCTGTATTTCAGCACATCTTTTAACTGAATTAATGTACTTCACATAAATTACAATTTAAAATGCTACCTATCACGCAGAAGAGTTTTTTTCCTCATTTTCTCCTGGTACTGAAGTTGTAATTTAGAAAGCCTGCAACTTTATCAGTGTATGTAATCTTGCAATCCTCAAAACAGCTTTGTCCATTACTCATGCTTGCGTGAACGCAGGTTGAGATGATTCAGAACTGTAGAGTCCTGTCAGTGATTTTCCTAGTGAATTGTATTGACAGTGACTTAGGATATAATGATTAAAAAAAACATAAAAGTGAAATTATGTATTCTGTGGACAATGGAGTGAAGAGAAAGCTATAATCTAAAAGTAATAAAGTGGGTGTCAGTAACTATATAGCTTCTATGGCTGAATATGACTAATATAGCTCTTATGAATTCTGGATGCTGCTTTCTATTCTCTGTTCTAAAGGGCACTTATATAGGGGGTGTATTTTAATATTTCAGAGCATGTCCAGATTAAATATTTGAGATCATAGAAAACTGCCTGCAACCAATCATTGAAAGAATCATATGACATAATTATTAATAAGAAAAGAGCTCTTTTAATTTTGATTATGTAAAAATTAAAAAAGCATCATCAGGAGAGCATCAGTGCTATTACCTCTGTCAACTTTCTACTTATCTTAGTTGAGTGAAGAATTCTGAGTTACTTTAGTTCCTGCTGGCAGTGAAGGGCAGTATTCCATTTATTATGTACTTAATACACATTCCAGTTTCCCAACAAATCCTGATATGTCCATAATCTACACATTACTTATTTAATAAATCAGATTTTGCTTTCCACGCTTAAAACATAAACAATATATTCAATAATGAACAGAAATCTATTAGAGTGTCAAGAATCTAAGAAAAACATTGTTAGAAATCTTCTCCAGAAATTTTAAAATCCTGGGAAAACAACTTCAGGCAAAAGACATAATGTTTTTTCCAAACAACTAAAACACTGAGCTATGTGTGTAGGCTGCAAAGATAAAAGAACATAGGTGGAAGAAATAAGATTGAAATAAGGGAAGCCTAAATCTCTCAGATTCTGTCTGTTATTTTTCAGAGGAGCAAAGGTAATCCATTTGTTTTAAGAGCCTGTAGAAGACAAGCCCTGAGGAATAAACTTCTTCAATAAGCAGACTAGTACAATAATTTTCTTTGGCCAAATGAAATTGATTCATGTTATTAACAGTTACATATTGGAAGTCTCACTATTTCTCTTTAGAACTACACGATTATTTAAAAAAGTGAGTCTACATTGTATAGAATTCCAAAACCACTAATTGAAAAAGCATTATGAAGAGAAAGGCATGGCTGAAATCTTTTTTTCGGTCCAGTAACAGATTCAATGACATTTGCAGCAATAGCTCTCTATTATCCACATTGTATTACTTGGTAAATTTAGCAGAAAGAAGAGGATGGAAAAATATGAACACAAGAAATATGAAAATAATGAAACTTTAATGTAGCACAAAAAGTGTGACACGTGTAATACCACAAAGAGTCATTAAATACTTCCCAGTCCATCTCTTTTTATCTCTCTCATCCTGTCATATCAATTATTCCTAATGTTTCTCCTTATTCCTGCAAGATTTGAGGAAGCAAAATTAATTTATGTTTTTGTTTATTATCTCTCCATCTAAACTGGCTACTGACAATTCAAGATTCTGAACCATGTGATGCAAAATCTCTTTTCCTAGTGGAGGAAAATATAAACATTTTATTAGATAAGCCATGAGCCATTTCAGTATTTGTTTGTCTCTAATGCCCAGATCTTAAAGAAACATGTCCAAACAGTAGCAATGGTTACAGTTCTTAGCTAACCTCCTTATAATATGTTTATTTCTTGTTTTTAGGCCCACAACATATTTCAGTAGAACTTATATTAGTCTTTTAGCATGGATCAATGAATATGAAAGACTGCCCTGAGCAGAATTCATTTGTCCTTGTCAGCTGTGGATAACCAACTAACACACTTAAAATAAAATTACACTGAAATAGCCTGATCTAATTAGGTTTATTTAAAATAATAAGTGCTATTAAGTCTTTAAGAACTAATTTAAAGTTGTAATAGCCTACAGAGATATATTGAATTTCCCTAAAGCAAAATTTCATATGGTAAACTGAAGTAGTCCAGCATATAGAAGGAAACCAATTTTTTCCATAAAAATAAGTTTCTCATTCTGCAGACAAAGTAATGCCAAAACTAAAGTAAGAATCAGTTATACTCATTCTTCTCAGATCAAAATATTTCTTATAAATATAACCCATGAAAAAAATACAATAAACAGTAAAATATTAAGAAAGCCTCTTTCATTTTAGAGGTCCAGGTTATTCCAGACCAATTTATTTGAATATCTAGAGGAATATGTATTGGGGTTACATAAATGTAGGATTACTGTTAGTCTTCTTTCTACAAATGGAATAGAAGTGTTAACTTTCTACAGCTTGTCAGGCTCAGTTGTGAATATGTGGGCCAAGTTTCTACTTCCATTTAAAATATACCCTAACAATAGCCATTTAAATCAGATTCAAGAGCACATCACAAAATAAGAGGGAACGATTTACTAGGTAATCTTAAAAGAAATTCTCATCATAACGAAATTAATATTTTTCCATTTTCTTCGCATTTTGAATGCACATAGTCTTTTTGTTCAATTACTTACATAATTAGAATAAATTGGATTAGTTCTATGTGAAGTAAATATAAAAATATTGGGAAATATATTAAGGAAATATAACTTTCATAAATTAAAATTCAAAATCTGCAAAATACAAAAGTCCTTTGTGCCCTATTCATAGCACAAAGTTATATTTACTCTAAAAGAATCTTGCTATGGAGAAGCTGCATGATTACGAAGAATCAGAAAGATTCACTGAATCAACTCTGTTGGTAGATTGGAGATATATAAGAAATCAATTATGTCTGTTACTTATTTCATCTCGAATGAGATCCTAGGCATTTTCGGTTCTTAGGTGGGGATTTCACTATGCAAATCACATTTCTGGTCATAAGAGACAGAGCAGCTATTTTCAATAACAATAACACAAAATATTTTACACTGAGGTAGCAAAAATAGACACCTCTTAGGTTCCTGTTGTGGACAACTGAATCACCCTCAGGAACCCCAGTACTGACTAGTCTCCACTGAATAAAATTGTTTTAAATACATATAGATGCTTCCGTTTAAGCATCATAATCTTGAATGGAATCCAACTCATTTTATATGGCTCTACTGAGCTCCTTTTTTACTGTTAAGTCCCCTGGTCTGACATCCTATTTGAGGTTACGTTTTTTAGCAGACAGACCTCTTTAATGGAACAGATGGGCCTCAATAGTTAAAGCTTTCCCCTCCATATCACAACAAACACTATTTGTTTCTCACTTTCTTTTTCTGGCTACTCAGTTGCAAATACAGTTTCAACAGGTGGTCATAAATTTCATTCCAAAATTTAACTGACTTGCCAGGTTTTTACAATCCAGCTTTCTTCAGCATAAAGAATGCTTAAAAACTTGTCTGTTTCGAGCAATCTGGGAGATTCCTTACTCATTTGTACCAAATGGAAGTTGCATAAGGCCACCTACATTAAACATAATTTCCTCAATCTTCTTAGAATAGCAACATGACTTAAAATCACGTAGTCTCTGTAAGCTGATAAAGCTGTCCCTATTACCCACCTTGCTTCTGCCTGTTTCACTGCCTTCATGACTCTTTTCCTCTCTCTTAAGAGGATGGCAAGTATTGACATTCTCATGCTGTGTAGTGCGTTGACCTTAGCTAGTCGCCAGGTGCCCACCCAGCTACTCTATCAATGCCCCTGTATCAACAATACAAGGGGAGATAAAAAGTACAAAAGGCTTTTGGTTCAAGATAAGGACAGGGAAATAACTTACCATTACAGGCAAAACAGACTCACCTTATGGAAATTAGTTTAATTTATTGTAAATTAATAGTGGAGTAACATAACAAGAAATAAGAACGAGTTAAAAAAATCTAAAACCCCCCAACTTTCCCCGCCCGTCCCTTCTTTCTTGGTTCAGGTGTGAATTCCATTTCTCTACCTCCTCACCCTGAGTGGCCTAGGGACCTAGGGAAGCAGGTGTTTCAATCAATTCATTACACATTGTTTCTGCTGCTTACTCCTCCTCATGCTCTTTCTGTGCTCCAGCATGGGGTCCCTCCAAAGAAGAAAGTCTTTCATGATCTTGTCCAATGTGAGACCTACCCCCAGGATGCAGTTCTTAATGAATGCTCCAGCACAGGGCCTTTCCATGAGAGACAGTCCCTCAGGAAAAGACTGCTCCAGCATGGCCCCTCTCTCCACAGGGCCACAAGTCCAACTAGGGTCTGCAGCAGAATGTCTGCTCCGGCAGCTGAAGCACCTCCTTGCCCTCATTTTTTACTGACCTTGGTGTCTGCAGACTTGTTCCTCTCACATATTTTCACTTCTCTCTACCAGCTGCTGCTGTACAGCAGTTTTTTTCCCTTCCTTAAATGTGTTATCACAGAGTTACTACTAACATTGCTATTTGGCTCAGCTTTGGCCAGCAGCTGATCCATCTTGGAGCCAGCTGGCACTGGCTCTGTCCAAAACAGGGGCAGCTAGCTTCTGTCATCTTCTCACAGAAGCCACTCCTGAAGTCCTTTCCCCTCCCACTTCCCTTCATTATAACTTGCCACAGAAACCCAATATACAGGAAAATGCAGACCAGATATCTGTAGGTCCTCCTGAAAGAACCTGTTTTGCCAAGGCAAAAGCAATATCCAGCTCAGCTCTCCAGGCTGTCCCTTTCTGAAAGGCTTGAGGTGTTCCCGTCTGACAGTGGGATATAAACCCACAAGTTTGAGAGGCAATTCTGTATAGACTCTTTTCTTTCACTGATATCCTGGAAGACAAGAATGGCTTTTAAATTCAAAAAAGACTGGGTTGTATTTTAGAATATAAACTAGCATAATTCACTCTTAAGTAACAAGTACTCTAAGGAATTTTCTCAGGTAAAATATGAATAGCTTGGGATTTTATACCGTGCTGCTCTTGGATACTATAGGCTTGCTGACTTTGGCTGCCTAACTGCAGATTTTCTGAGATGCAGCAAAATCTACACAGTCTTCTCTGATCCATGGGATACTCTTTCCACCCTTCATGACTCCCAAATCCTTCCTGTCTCTCCATTCTCCTTCCAGTAGCCTGTCAGTGTCTGTACTAACTGCATGCCCCGATCTCATTGCTATGCCTCTCTGATCACTTCTCTTTCTCATGCCAAGCCATTCTTGTGACCTTTCCTCCTTGAGCAGCTGCTGAAGGAAAGAGCAACCATCCCTTCTCAGGAGAATTCTGCCCTAACCAGTCCTGTTTCTAACAGGAACATTCCATGAAAGCTGAGAACAAAGTATACATGTTTTTCACCAGAGACTTCTAGGAATTTTTTTCTTTTCTAATCTTCCTTACTATTTTGAATCTTTCTGTCAGTGTGGACACCTAGCAGTTTCTAACCTCTGCAGCACTATGGTTTGAGTCAGTTCTCCCTGTTCATCTCAGAAACTAACATAGAATGGTGTTTTATGCCCCAAAACAATGAACATTTTTCACTGGATAGATGGCATTTTGGGTTTTTTAAATAAACCAAGAAATGTGAAATGAAATTTTTAGTACCAATTCCAGACAGATAACTAAAGAACAGAGATGACATACAAATACTAGCTTTCTCAAAGTTAGAACTGATGTCTCAATAAAATCACCAATCACATGCTATCATTGAAGCAAAAATTGGTGAACAATTTCCTGAGTGCTATCTATCTGACAGGCTACCCTGTTAGGGGGGTTACTCCAGAAACATGAATTTATAAGTGGAAAAATGTTTCTAATCCTTTATGTAAAAAAGGGCATTTAAAACTAAAATACTGATATGGTTCATTAACAAAAGAAATGTCAGAATCTTTAAAATGCTATTATAAATGTGGATAAGTATGAAATCAATTTATGGATATACCAAACACTTGTGTCATTTATTTTTCTCTTTGAAGATGTTAAGAGCTATCAATTAGATTTTAAATCCAGATTCTAAAAAAAGTGTAGACTTCTTTTCTATAAGATCCTGAGACAGCACTGGGTGTTTGGTTACAGCCTCAGCAAAGAACTGCGTTTCACTGCAGGAAGAGGAGCATTCTCCCTGGGCACAGCAGGAGCCATCGGCTCCCTTGGCTCAGATGTCAGGAGTCACAGAAACTCCCCATGAAGGGGCAGCAGGGCATGGCTGGGCAGCTAGGGCCTGTCCCACTGCCCTAGCCAGAAGCAGAGTGGCTTGGTGGCACTGATGCAGTCCCAGCCCCGCACATCAGGCACCTCACTGGGGATGGGGACAGGCTGGAGCTGTGCCAGGATATGGGCTCACACATGGCAGGGCCAGGCTGTGGGAAGCTGGAGACTGGACCTACTGCAACAGGGGCTGGTGGCACCAGGGGGCTGACCTGGAGTCGGGCTGTGGGATGGTGGTAGATCCTGGGAGAAGTGAGCTGGGACAGTCAGGGTTGGTGGTGCTCTCAGGAACTGGACACATACATGGAGTAACAGCATCGTGGTCCTTGACTATTCTGGCCAGGAAAATAAAGCAGAGACTCAACACTTAGACATTCAAGAAAGGCTAAATTAGAAAAAGATACTTCTTAGTCAAAAGATTAATGGGAGAAGATGTGTTCAAGGACCTAAATACTTATTATGACAGCTGTGAAAAACAAACATTTCACAAGTGCAGTAGGGTTGGGCATGTATTCTAATGCACCAGAAGCTGCAAAAACCCCCCTGAAGGTTTCAAAAGGGAAACAACCAGACTGCAGCTGTTTGCAAGTTTATGTCGGGCCAGTCAGTGTTAGATATGAACGGTACCTGGCAATATGTACAATTTAAGAATGCAGATTCATGTGCAAACTGGATCCAAAGATAACAGTCTATAAAGTTCTATATGAGAGAGTGACTTGATTTACCCACATTAGTAAAGAACTCATAAAAATGATCTTGTTAACAGAAAGAGTTAATTGTTGTGGACATTTTCTCTGCCTGACCCTTGGAGATTTCACCTGAGGTAGAAACCTGAATTAAGCAAAGTGTTTATGCTAGACTTAGTCAAGGAAGTGAGAAGACAGCTGTAGGTTCATCCCATCCTGACTGTAAAATTTACAAGTTAATGAGAAGCCTTAAAATTGAAACTTTCAATCAACTCCTAAGCATTAAAATTTTCAAAAGACAGATATCAATACCAAAGGGTCATAAACCTTGACAGAAAAATCACTACCACTAAGATCTTTTCTACTTAGGAAAGGAATTAAGCATGTTCTTAAATATACAAAAAAGGTTTGGTGCGAAAAATGTGCATTTTGTCCACAATTGTGTTCATATTCTGGGCATACTCTTAGTTGATGACTGTTACGAAAAATTAATGAGACCATTGTCCTGGCTCCTGTTAATTCAATGGGTTGAATTAGTCAACTTAGAAACTGTGTAAATATTTATGTACTATCAGAGAAACTAAATGAAAAATCAACTTTTCTGGACATTTTTCTCTTTTGCTCAATTTTTTTACATTATGTGTTTAATCTAAAAGATCCACTCATATGAATATCGCTATTGTGCAGCAGATTGGTTAATGCATAATGCAATTTTTCTATTCATAGTTTATATTCATATTTTTCAATATTCACATTTTTCCCATGGCAACTGCTGTATGGGTACAATGTCCTGTGCTACTAAATTGTATATCAAATAATTTCATATCCAAAGATTTCCTTTGTATGTAACTCAAACACTATTCCAATGTTACCAAGTATGTATCTTATAGTAGTGAACATAATTTTTTAAATTAAAAAAAAATACAATAAATCTCAGTTTAAGTATGATCAAAGCCATGATAACCTAAAGATCCTCAAACAAAGAACTTCTGGGGAGTGAAGGTGTGAGTTGTTGTCCAGAACTTTCCTAACCTCACAAATCTAGCGTTTGTTGCCTTAAGTTTTAAAAGATATTTTAATCCTTGTCCAGTGTAGGATGTAGGGAAAAACTCACCTTTTTTTTAAAATCTAGAACTTCAGCTGCGTACAAAACAGCAGGAGACAGACTGCTATCTTAGCATGGGGCTGAGATACTAATGCCACGATATTAAAAATACTTCAGCACTTTGGGTAAGAGACATTTTCCCTTATTTGTAGGTGCTTTGTGAGGCAGTTTCTCTTGTAAATTTCCAAGCTTTCTATGCTTTCAGTGAAGATGAGGATGTTCTTAATGGTCATCAGAACACGATCTGACTGCAGGTCTCCATTGAAAATTTAGCAATATATTTAACAGCACTGCAACCCATTGCTAATCCTTGTATAATGGTTCCAGTCCTAGCCTGAGCGATGGCAAAGAAGGGAATGGAATGGAATAGACTATTTTTTCATGTTTGGGATGCACCCAACATGATGACTAATGCCAGCTAAATAAATAAGTAAAAGCATACTGAGATTTCTGAGAGAATCAGAACAAGGAGACATGCTTTGAATCAGAGGAAATCTTGCTTCATCCAGTAAAGGGACTTATTTAAGCTGCTCAAAAGAAATTAAGTACCATCTTGGCTGAGATGATTTTGGCTGTCCATTTTATTCCTACAAGGTGCATAAGTAGGAAAGAATAGGAATTTGGCAATTAGGAAAATAGTATCAAGAATTATTGTATTAAAAAAACCTCTTACTGTTAAGAATATCTCAGAAGCAATTATACTTAGAGGATTTCTCTGAGATGGTATGACATCAGATTGTTGACTGCAACTATTCGCACAACAAATATTCCACCTCCAACAAGTACTCATACCTGGACAGAGTTTCTGTATCTGTGCTCATAAACCTCACTGTTGAAATATGAGTCATGTTTCTCATTTGGTTTGCTATAATCTGGACTATCTAACATTTAAGAAATCTTTAAAGAGGTATGAATTTTTCTGAATACAACAATCAACTAAGTATATATGTTGCGTTATGGATTAAGCTATAAACTACCCAGAGCAGTTACATTTTTTATTTAAGACTTTTTTAAAGCCTTTTGGTTCATTATAACCTCTAATTAACGTCTGGAGAAAGAGTCACACACTCTTCTTGAAGAGAAATTATTTTTAATTTAGTGAGAAAAATAAGATAATTTGGCAAAAAGTTTTTACAGGAGTAAAATACAACCAAGAAAAATGCATTTCACTGAAACATTCAGCACAAAGACCCATTCCACGGAAAACACCCACTAAAACAATCCATATACCAGCTTTAGTAAAACCCAGTTCATTGGTTTTAAGTTACCCACAAGAGAAGGAAAGAGTAAAAGTAAAAAAAAAAAAAAAAACAAAAAACAACAGATTAAAAGGGGTAAAGAAAGAGAGAGGAAAGAGAGAAGGAGAGAGAGGAAAGAAGAAATAATGGTTACCAACAAGATTCGATGATTCACATGGTGCCGGTTGGAGAGAGAAAAGAGAGAAACCCCCTGGAGTCTCGTGTATTTATAGAGTTCAGTTTTCCCTCCCAGGCAGGATATCCTGTCGGTGCCTTCCAGGCCGGAGTGAGTTGTGCTGTAGCAGTCACAGGCTGCAGGGGTGCGATTCGGTCGGGCCACCAGGCAGGTCTGCCTTGACCGACAGCCCAGCTGCAGGGCCTTCAGCTCTGCCATGTGCTCTGGGTGGGCTGCAGGCCTTGCCTTCAGCTCTGCCATGTGCTCTGGGTGGGCTGCAGGCCTTGATTCAGCTCTGCCATGTGCTCTGGGTGGGCTGCAGGCCTTGCCTTCAGCTCTGCCATGTGCTCTGGGTGGGCTGCAGGCCTTGCCTTCAGCTCCGCCATGTGCCCTCAGCACAGGCCTTGTGTGCAGCCCTTACCATGGACCTGCCCGGCCCTTCCCCACGTGCACACACGCAATGAGTTGGTTCTGAGCCATATCCATAATTAAGTGAGATTCAGATCCAGGATTTCACAATATATTCAGTGCTCTTCAGCATCTAACCCTGATTTGTAAAAAACATTTATTTTAGCTTATATTATAAAAGGAGTGTAATCCCTCTTAGCAGACAGACAAATATATAAACAGTTATATTCTGCTAAATTTGCAAAAAATACCCACAAAAAGTGCTGTGAAAAACAACGTTAAAATAGATACTTTGTCTCCACTATATTTTGTGGTTATTGTCTGCACTAATACATTTTTCACTGGCAAGTCTTATAGTGTATTATCCTCTACAGCACTTCAGAAACTACTTTGTAGAATATAAATATGACAAATCTTCCATTCTGTCACATTTGAATAAATTCCAAACAGCTTTTAAGTCTTCATGACCTCCTTTTGCAAACTCTTTGAGACCTGCAAATGAAAAGTAGTCTATGATGCTAGATAGATATTATCCTCTATTTCTTTTTACACTTAGGAACAAGTGTCATTTATTTTCACCTATTTGTCACATCAAACAATATTTAAATTCCAGGTTTGCTAAATGTTCAAAAATGGTTTCTATCTGCCTCATTGGAAGTCACTCTTTGTCTTGGGGCAACATTGTGGAGAATTAATTTTCAGAGCCAGGGTGGTGAAATGGACAGTCTCAACATCTAATTATATTTTGGCATAGTTTCTCTAAAACTGCTTTGTATACACATATTTGTATAGAGAGAATTTTTGCAAACTAATTCATGCTTCAACAGCAGTTTCTTTTCAGCTACCTGCTTGTAGTACTCTTACAACAATATTCACTGTCACTTAATAGTATAGTCTGTCCAGAATAAGTCTTGATAAAGAAACTAGGGTCCATAGAGTATCACAAGCATGTTCTGCCTACACATCAAACAACAAAATGCAGAGAGACACTTATGCAATGTCAGGTGTGGGTGTATTGTTTTCACCTCAGTATGTCACTAATGTCTAATTAGAGCTACCCTCTCTTGATTGATGCATGCTAGTATCCTGCTGTTTTGGCAAATGAGCAAAGCAAATTTATGATGATTCTGTACAATAATCCTTGTAGATGTACCGCAAATGTGATTTTTTTCTTTTAAATGACCATGAAAGAGCAAGGAACTGACTTCTTTATTTATGAGACAGAACATAGGAGACAGGAAAAATGACTTATTCTTCAGCTATTATTTAGGAGTACTAGCTAACACCTAATTGGTTAGCAGTTGGCTAGCCAGAATGTAGTTTGCCACATAAACTTTTAGGAGGTAATTCTCAGTTCTTTTACCCCAAAAGAAAGAAATCATCTCTAAACTCCTAGTGTTCTGCTGAGTGTATGTAGGCACACCAACATGGGAGTAAGCTGCAGCATTCTGCCTAATGCTAAAAAAAGGGTCACTTATTGCCAGTAACTGTGTATTCTGCTGTATTTACAATTATACTTTTGCTAGGTTAAATCTCTGTTATTAAAGAAAAAAACATTATCTTGGGCCTTCACTGAATGATATGGAAGTGCCACTGCTGCAGAGGACTACACTAGGAAAATGCATATTTGTAAAATTTTTTGCAGAGTAGCAGACAGCAAATAAAAAAATATTCTGCTTTTATTTTGCATATAGCACACTGTGTTTTCAAATGAGGATTATGAGATCACTTATAATTTTCTTATTAAAAATAATGTAGCCTTTAATGAACCCTAAATGTAAGTTCATTTGGTCTTTCTGCCTGAGAAAACTTCAGATGTCTTGGCACTATTCTAAATTTGTTGGGGAACAAAAGCAAATACTTTGCTAGTTCTGCTGTGTATTACTGAGTAGAGGAAATTAAATCTGCTTGTGGGAAACTAAGCTGCAATTTAGAAGATAAATCAGATGAGGCAATTTAGGCCTACAGTCTAAAAATGATACAAAAAATGTAAACGACTACTGGTAAATTTGTTTGAGCATTATCAATGTCATTTTATATCTTGCAGATGAGGTATAACATCTGCTTTTTAATACTATACCTATTCCTTTCTAGAATTTCAACCCAGTAGTGATCTGAATTTTATTGTTTGGGACACCAGATGACAAAAAGTAATTCCTTGTTAATACTATGATCTCTTTTACCATAAGCACTGTACAACTTCCTTCAAGACACATCCTGAGCTTTCAAGTGCTTCCACAGCATGACAACGTACCCCAAGGACGTAGGTCACAAAGGAACAAAAGTAAGCTGAAAGGCAGACTCTATGCAAGTCCACAGGAGAGTAAGCTGGTGTTCAATAAACCTAAAACAGAAAATAAAAAATTAAACCAGTAACTGAGGAAAATCTTCTCCTTTGTTCCCAGGTGATTATACAGTTCAATCTGCTTAGGCAACAAAATATAACACCCTGTGGAAATTGGCTTTAAAAGTACATAAGGCAGTAAATACCAAGTGGGGAATAGGGAATGGTACGAGCTAACAAACACTGCAGGCATGTGAGCAAACAACAAAGTGAAATTCTGTCTTTGCATCTGAATGTTTTAATGACCATAAAGGGAAGTTCTGAGGCAGTCTCCCTCTTGGAGCAGAGAGAACACAAACTGATTTAATATTGGTTGTCAGCTTGATAAAATTCCAAAAGGAAATACAGAAATACTTGTCTATGATTGCTTTGCAATCTCCTTATTGAACTAAAGACCGCGTGTACTACTCTGTGTCCTGTGTATGCTTCCAGCTTCTAAAGTGACCCCAAATTACGTGTCTTTTTTTTTCCTACAGCAGATAATTTCAGTCCAAAACCAACATACATTCTAAATTGACAATATAAATTAAGGGTGGGAAAATGCAATGGCTATAATGCACAATTTGTGGATAAGAAACTGAGAATGCAATGGCTATAGTGCACAGTTTGTGTATAAGAAACTGAGACAGGGAGAGAGCTATAGCCTGACAAACACAAGAATTTAGAGATATCACCTTTGGTCTACCCAGCACAGTGGGACTAGAAAAAGCAATTCCAGAAGAAGTAGAATCACACAGTGTGGGAAAGAGTGACTTTTGTGCCTGGGCCCCAAAATCTGTACACCCCCAGCAGGTATTTGCCACCTCTGTCTATACTGACAAAGGAAACAGTCCAGACTCACCCTCTAGCTTCTGAGACAAATTATATGTTATGGATTGCATCCATACAATTGAACTTTCTTATCCACCAGAACATGATAGTTTTTCCAAATTGCCTGTTGAGAATGCTCCCTCACTCAGACAAAAGCTCAGGCATGGTTTGGGGTTTTTCTGGAAGAATGCTAGCTGACCCTGGGCCAAAGTCATGATGCAAAGCTGGGTACGTGTGCTCAGTCGTATCCCTAACTCTCCTCAGCTTAATACTAGAGATGCAGCCACTGGGACCAATTAAGCTGGGCACTGTGCTGCAGTGATAGAGCTGTAACACTCCAGTCTGAAGTTCCTATGAATTAAGAAAAACTTCATAACTCTTATAATTTTGACAGAATTTCTAAGCATATAAATTGTATTTAGAATTTATGCTTTTTAGAGCATAAAACACTTTTCCTACTAGGTAGTGTGGGGACAGTTTTTGATAATGAAATAAGACCAAAGTTTTGATTTCTCTAATTATTATCTTAGGTTTTATTTCTGATATTTTCACATCTTAGCATGTGGAGAAAAGAAATAGTAAGTACAGAAAAGCTGTTGTAGTTTTTGTTGTTAGTACCTACTTCACAGAAACATTCACTGCTTCATTTCTGGATTGTGGATATTCCAAAATGAAATCTGTGCTATTATAAAAAGACAGCCTCTGGGAAACTGCAAGACAGTCCTCATGGACTATCTGCTCTGTTATGAAATAGTCTGAAAGTTGATGGAAGATTTCACATATTCTCCATCTGAACCATGTTTAAACATGTGTTGTGGATATCTTTCTGACTTCACCATCTTGGCTACACTAGATACACAGACCTTCAAAGAAAAAGGTTTTTCTTATATAATGCACAGTTTACAGTTTGTTAAATATGTAAAGTAAACTGGACTTGTGTGGAAGTGGCCTGCATTTCCTTTGAACTACTACAGCCATCCCAGTAGCTGCAATTCCTGTTGTGTAACACCTGAATGACAGCAGAGAGACAGCTGTCTGTTGTTTTCCTGTGCTTCATTGCAATGACTGAAGATGTGACTTTGGAACGTTGCTTTTTCTAAGACTCATGAAATTCTGGTACTTTTGATTGCTTGCCACAGCCACATGCCTGATTAAGTTATCTCTGTAAGGAATATGATGTTATTTAATCTTGCTTTGGAAAAGCCAGAGATCAACAGAAAAGCTCTGACAATCTAGAAAAATATGATTTAGATGCAAATATTTGTGTTTAATTTGGACCCTTTTGTATCTGAATACCAACATGAGTCTTTTTCAACTGATGCAAGCAGATACATTTTCTTCTGAATATTATCAAGAAAGATGAATTTTGATTGACAAAGAATAGGATCTTGTTATACTATGCATAACATTAATTGTTTCAGTAAGTTACTCTATCTCTAAATTTCATAATAGCTAATCCTGTTTTAGAAGGACAGGTTTTTAATTATTTATATTTTATCTCCATGAGATTATTGCAGAAATTTACTTTACCTCTACTGATAAATATGTAGAATATACATGTAGAAAGATGTATAGTGCATTTTTATACTTATTGAACATAGCCAATTTTAACTAAAAAATCAGGCTATAAGAGTGTTGCCTTGTGAGTTTATAATTTTAATAAAAATATGTTCATCTTTAAATTTCATTAAAATTAAACCAATATTGTGAAGATAGATCTTCAATTATTGATGTTTTGTTTCTTCTTAACAAGAGTATTTTTACCTCTGCTGATAAGTGAAGAATGAATTTTCATCACTTCACAATGCAGAGGCACCAGGAAATGTGCAACACTGAATTACAGTGACATACAGTCTCCTATGAGACATTGTATGGTATTTCATCAAATGTCATACACTAACTCCTTTTTGCTTCAGGGGATCATTGCTCACCCTTATCATTAAGGGGACCCGTAAATCTGGTGTTTCTGGAAGGGAATGGGAAAAGTTAAAGTTATTCATGATAATTGATGCTTTCATGAAAACTGGGTTTATTATAAACATACAGTCCATAGCTCATTTGTAAAACAAATATGAAAATATTGCTTGGTTACTGGAATATACCTGTATTTTCTACAGCCAAATGTTGGGACAGGAAACAATAAAACTTTCTATGAATTGGTATACTTTTCGTAATATCCTTTAGCAAATTGAGCACAGCAGATCTACTGCAATGGCCGTTTCAGTCCACAAATAGAACAGGCTAATGCCTTGCTCCATGAAGTTCACACTGGTCTTTGTTTCCCATAAAGACTGGTGGACTTCCCAATGCACAGATTCCATAGGAATTTAGGCTTAGCAGTTGCCTGTTGACTGTGAGGTTAAACACAGGCAGGAAGTTATAAGTTCTTAGCAGGTTCCGGTAACCTGGAACCATTAATGAAAATAGCAATTGACACAGCACCATAAGCAAAAGAGCTGAAGAGGGTACTCTTTGCTAGCAAGTGTACAACCTTGTGTACTATCAGAGTCCTAGCAAGCATGCTGTCATCACCACTGAACTACTGAGGAGCCCAGAGGGAACCCACACAACAAATGAAACTGCTATCTAGTTGAACTCACCTAAAAAAAGAATTGGAGATAAGACTAATGAGATGATACCAGATGGGTAAATTCAGTCTACATCCAGAGTAAATATTTTGGCTAACTGTCAATCTATAGTCTTATTGCTGACAGAAATATTAGTCATTTTAGTCTTGCAAATGTCAACAAAGGGCCATATTTTCCAGATTGCGGTTTTTTCATCTGTTTCTCTTTGTATCTATCTACTTTGTTAGAGCAAAATAATAGAACTTAAAGGTGAGTTAAACATCCTCCATTAAGAGCTGTATGACAAATCAGGGAACTCTAATGGAGATGTCTTACACAAAGGCTTTTTCCTTTCCAATAAATGGAGAATTGAAAACCACTTTTTACATTGAGATTTTTCATCCAAACTTCAATTTCTTTTCTGTTAAAGGCTTTTCTGAAGTCCAGATAGACCACATCCACAGCCCTCCCCTCATCCATCTGGCAGGTCACCTGATCATAAAAGGAGATCAGGTTGGTAGGACAGGACCTGCCCTTGCTAAACCCATGATGGCTGGGTCTGATCCCTTGTCCATCCTGTAGGTGCCCTGTGATTACACTTAGGAGGACTTGTTCATAACCTTGCCAGACACTGAGGTCAGGCTGACAGGCCTGTAGTTTCCCAGGTTTTCCTTCTGGTCCTTCTTGTGGATGGGCGTGACATTCGCCAACTTTCAATCATCTGGGACCTCCACAGTGAGCCAGAACTGTTGGTAAATGATGGAGAGCGCCTTGGAGAGCTCTTCCACCAGCTCCCTCATCACCCTAGGATGGATCCCATCTGGTCTCATAGACTTGTGAGGATTCAAGTGGCTCAGCAGGTCACTGACTTCTTCGTCTTGGATAACAGGGAGGCTCTTCTGCTCCCCATTGCTGTCTACCAGCCCAGGAAGCCCGTTGTCCTGAGGACAAACTGTCCTCTGGTTCAAAACTGAGGCAAAGAAGGTGTTAAGTACCTCAGCCTTATCCTCGTCTTTGGTAAGTATGTAACTTGTGTAACGTCTGTGTCCAAGAAAGAATGGAGGTTTTCCTTGCCCCTCCTTTTGCTATTGGTGTGTTTATGAAAACACTTTTTGTTGTCCTTAATAGAAGTGGCCAGGTTAAGTTCAAATTGTGCCTTTACCTCTCTAATTTCTTTCTACATAACCTAACTATATTCCTAAACACTTCATGAGTTGCCTGCCCTTTTTTCCAAAGGTGATAGACCCTCTTTTTTTCCCTAATTTACTGCAAAATCTCCCTGTTAAGCCAGGCCAGTCGTCTTCCCCACCAGCTTGCCTTTCAGTACATAGGGACAGCCTGCTATTGCACCTTCAAGATTTCTTTCTTGAAGTATGTTCATCCTTCCTGGACCCCTTTGTTTTTAAGGGCTGTTTCCCAAGGTACTCTCCAAACTAGTCTCCTGAACAGGCCAAAGTCTGCCCTCTGGAAGTCCAGGGTAGAGGTTTTGTTGACACCCTTCCTTACTTCACCAAGTATTGAAAAAACTATCATTTCGTGGTCATTGTACCACAGACGGCCTCCGACCACCAAATCTCCCACCAGCCCCTCTCTGTTTGTGGACAGCAGGTCTAATGAGGCCCCACCCCTGGTAGGTTCATTTATCAGCTGAAGCAGGACATTATCCTCTATACACTCTATGAATCTCCTGGACTGCCTCTTCTCTGCTGGGTTGAGTTCCCAGCAGACATCCGGTGGGTTAAAGTCACCCACAAGGACAAGGGCTGGCGATTTTGAGACGCCTGCCAGCTGCTTGCAGAATAATTCATCACCCTCTTCATCCTGGCTGGGTGCTCTATAACAAACTCCCACCAGGATGTCAGCCTTATTGGCCTTCCCCCTGATTCTGACCCATAAGCACTCAATCTTATCATCACTGACCTCAAGTTCCAGAGAGTCAAGAGTCTCTCTGACATACAGAGCCACTCCTTCACCTGTCCTACCTTGTCTGTCCCTTCTGAAGAGCTTGTAGCCATCCATGGCAGCACTCCAGTCATGTGAGTCATCCCACCACATTTCCATGATGGCAACTACATCACAGCTTTCCTGCTGCACAATGGCTTCCATCTCCTCTTGTTTGTTACCCATACTGTGTGCATTGGCATACAGTGCATTGGCATACAGTGCATTGCACTTCAGCTGGGCTGCTGACATCAACTCCCAACCTTGGCTTTCCACCCTTAGGCTCATCTCTGGAGAGCTTTGTTTCGACCCCTTCCCCCTTCAAACCTAGTTTAAAGCCCTCTTGATTAGCCCTGCCAACTTATATGTTAGGCTTCTTTTGTCCTTGCTAGATAGAAGTTTACAGCTCCATTAAAACAGTAGGCAACTAGAACTATCCCTATGATGGAGGACAAATTATTCTTTCCCTGAATTAAAGTCGATTGTGTATACCCATGCTTTTTTCTTGCAGTAAGATTGGCTTCATATAAAACTGATTCTGTCAGCTCTATCAGTGGGGACAAAGCTTTCCCCTAAACTAACGTTAGCAATGTAGAAATCATTCAGCCTGACAGCTTGAACCAACTTAAACATGGAAGAACAGGAACACACTTGTTTGTCTCTCCTATTGTCAGAGCCAACACCAGTAAATTTGCTGTTTAAAAACCCCATCAGAAAGATGACTTAACCTTTTTTTTAATATATCACAAAAGCCTAGTGACAGAATGGATGAAAAGAATAAATAAACAGATGTAGTCATGTATTATAGTGAAATTAATGTCACTGAGCGTGAATTCAGAAGTAATGTGATAAAGAACCATGCAAAGACATGATTCAATTACAAGAGTACTGCTCTCACAAACATCTGGAAATAATACTGCTATTTTCACACCTTTTAACCAATCAGTTCTACTTTCACACAGGAGTGTCAAACAAACCTTAATTCCTTAATGCCTTAAATTATTTTTTAAAACCTAAAATAAAATACGCTAGGATTACAGAAGTGACTTATTACATTTGTAGTTAAACTAATTCCACAATGTAGCAGTGAAGACTTTGCAACTCCCTTTTCTTGGTCTTTTGCTGGAAGAGGGGTGGTTAGGAAGTAAGAATCAATAAAACAAATAAAATCCTCCTCAGAACTTCACTTGCATTTAGAAGAACTGACTAAACAACGCTCCATCTTACCAGTCACAAAGTAAATTATGTCCAGCCAAGAACTGCTATCATTTGTAAACAAGATGCTTCTGAAGGAAATCTGACTGATTTCACATTATATATGACTTGTCTGAAAAAGACAGATTTCTTGGAATGGCACAAGGGGATACTGGCCAACTTTCTCTCCAGAATTTCCAGGGCTTCATACCTTTGAGTATAGCACAAAATAAGCTTCTAGTGAGCACAAACAAGCAAGTAACAGAGGGGAGAGGAAAGTAACTGCTATGTTTAACAACTAATTTAGGTTTTATTAATATTTTTCAAAATAACACATTACA
Source organism: Pseudopipra pipra (assembly GCF_036250125.1). Taxonomy (NCBI): domain Eukaryota; kingdom Metazoa; phylum Chordata; class Aves; order Passeriformes; family Pipridae; genus Pseudopipra; species Pseudopipra pipra. The sequence continues at coordinate 90,895,278 of NC_087551.1, forward strand.
AGAAGATTTGGCACTGAAAGATCCATTCTTATTTTACCTAAAACCGTATTAACAGGTTAAACCTCGGGAAAACTTTCAAAAATAAGACTAATCAAGCACTAGGATAATTTGTCATTTCAGTAGGGACACTTTCAGAGCAGAAATTTTAGGGAGTAGTTCAATATTGCATTTTCAAAAATAGGTAAAATATAAGTTTGTCAGAAATTGTTTAAAAAGAGTTGGTTTAGCTGTGGCCCATGCAAAAGATTTGCCACTTTCCTTTTAACTCTGTTTCCTATATGAAATTAATTCCTTTTGAGCAGTTATATAAGGATGGGAATAGAAGAAGTGGTTCTTCAGCATCCTACAATTGTTAAAATTTGTTTAATTGATAATGAGAGATGAAATGGATTTCTGTTGCAAAGATGGCTTTAGTAATCTAATTATTAGACTCTACTATACATATATATAAAGTAAGAGGATTGGGATTTGTGGTAGCTTGTATTCAAAAACACTTTTTTCACCTCCTTGCTGCTATTATATATTTCTTTTCAATGTTGTTTACCTTTCTATTTTTTCATTCGTGTTTAATTTCCAGTTTGATTTAACAAAAAAATCTAGCACAACAATATTGGCTGCAGATTATTCAAGAGCCTTTGAAAAGCAGGATATATTTCAAGGAAATGTTCCAAATTTACATTCTTGAATTATTAAGTAGGATAGTGAAATACTTCCATTGCTTTCAAAATTATATTTCCTCACGTAAATAAAATCTAGTAGAGCTATATATATGCTGTTCAATGAAACGGGGGGCACGTAGCCCCTTTAAGGCATAGATTTACACATTTCTTCTGAACAGATGAGATATTGATCCAAACATTTTGTTATTAATATTTCTTCTAGTGAGTGGCAAAGATGCCCCATTTCACTGGACAAAAATATGGCTTCAGATGCACAACAACACAGAAAAGAAGATAGGGATTTTGATTTATGAAAGCAAAAGAGTACAACAGACAAATAAAATTAAATAGAAGATTACCAAAAGGAAGAAATAAAAGCTTAATGGGGAGCAGGTGGAATGGACCACAGAACACCAGCCAAAAATAAACCTTGTTTGTCATACTGGAAAGTAAAGAATCAGCCTCAGCCAACTCAACTGCCTCTCTTACTACACAGTACTAGGCACATAGCCTTAAAATTAAATACCATGGAAAATGTCCAAGGAAGACTGGAAAAAACTACCCTAAATCAACAGGGTTTCCTTGTTTTGTTTAGCCCAGTGACACTAAAAGTGCCTATCAAATCAGAGGAAAAAGTATAAAAAGGCAACTAGATTCTTAGAAAAGCATTTCAAGGAAAAAAACTGAGCAGCTAGGGAGCATGGATCTTACCACTTTCTCAGTCTTCTTAATCAACTTCCTCAATTCTTTTTTTAATTTTTCTTTCTTTCTTTCTTTCTCCTTTTCTTTCTTTCTCCTTTTCTTTCTCCTTTTCTTTCTTTCTTTCTTTCTCCTTTTCTTTCTTTCTTTCTTTCTCCTTTTCTTTCTTTCTTTCTTTCTCCTTTTCTTTCTCTCTTTCTCTCTTTCTCTCTTTCTCTTTCTTTCTTTCTCTCTTTCTTTCTTTCTTCCTTCCTTCCTTCCTTCCTCCCTCCCTCCCTCCCTCCCTCCCTCCTTCCTTCCTTCCTTCCTTCCTTCCTTCCTTCCTTCCTTCCTTCCTTCCTTTCTATTTCTTTCTTTCTTTTCCTTTCTTTCTTTCTTTTCCTTTCTTTCTTTCTTTTCCTTTCTTTCTTTCTTTTCCTTTCTTTCTTTCTTTTCCTTTCTTTCTTTCTTTGTTTCTTTTCTGCAGCATGGTTAATTGGTTTAAAGTATGCCTCATTTAGCTTGTGGGAAGTAGTAGTCTTCATTAATTCAGTTCTCACTTCATTTGCTTTGCATACAGTTATAATTAGCTTCAGAATAACTTTGGTAACTTCTGCAGATTTATAGCTTCAGTTTTATTCTGCATTTGGCTTTTCCCTCATGTTTCAATATGTTGTATGAGTTTTAAAATATAAAGACCAGAAAGGATTGCTTTAGGGAATAATTTAGCATTGCAATTTTGGTGACAGTCTGTTTACGTCCCTCTGTCTGTTCAGCTACATAAACAGTTAAAACAGTAAGCTTTGTGAAATCTCAGAGGACATTTTCTTACAAATAGGCAGAAATTCACAGTGTTTGACCTGCATTTTCTGTAGAAGGAATCCTTTCCCATGTATGCCAATCTCTCACCATATTGTATATGGCAGCAGAGTAACGCCCCCATACTGTTCCGAGCTGAGGAAGGAATCATGTCAGTCTTTCACTGATGTCCTGTAGCTGAAAGAGGATTTGGTCTATTCACTGGGGGCATACTGCTGTAGTAAGGATACATACACAACACTACACAGTGCAAACTCATTTATGTAGGCTGGCAAGGCAGCACTCCTATTTTAAGAAGGGGAAAGAGTTAAAGACATCATCTCCTGACACCTCTGTAAGGCTGATATTACAGAATCACAGAATTCTTAGAGTTGGAAGGGACCTCTGGAGATCATCTAGTCCAACCCCACTTCATATTCACACATGAACTGTGTCAGTGTATTTTGTACATCAGCCCACCCCTGGCTGACTTGATGATTTCTTTCTTCTTGAGGCAAAAGTGCAGTGTTTTATACCACTATGTTGGGCCATTTTGAGTAGGAGGAGGGAAAATAAACCCTTCAGAAAAGTTCCACAACTTCATATAAAATATAATTTTCTTGGCACATGTGTCAAAATACCACTACCAAGAAAGATGCCAACAATTCCAGGAAGAAGCCACAGCTACTACTAGAGATATTCCCAAAGAATATCTGGTGCTGTAAAGGAGTTTAAGTGAAAAACATATGTAGTAAGAATAAGGTGTCTGGTCCCTCCACAGACACCATTTGAGAACTGAGCTGGTCAGAGCACAGGGCCAGGGTGGGAGTTACAAGTGCAATGTTAAGAGCAATGCTGCAAAGGCTGCTGTTTTTCTGGTTTAAATACAAGTCATTCACAAAGCTCTGGAATCTGTGTGCATTCACTGTGTGCTTAGGCAGCCTGAACTGTCTCCAAATCCCACTGAAAATTCCCTGCTTCAGTAACTCCCACAAAAAAACAGAAACCTATGATTTAATGGTCTATAGCTAGTATACTTTTCCCTTACTTCAACTGCCAACTAGCAGACACCACATAAAACAAAATGAGGTTGTGAAGAAGTTCTACCAACAAGTTGCCAGTGGTTCAGCCTATGGTAAGAGAGAAATAAAGTGATATTGTAAATGTTGGTAACCTGCCGAAGTCCTATTAACTGCTCTGCATGGACTGCGAAGCTGTAGCTTCCTGTAGCAGTCCACATGCTGACTTGGCGATACATGATCTTGGAGAACAACTCTCCCCCACAGTTACCCAGCACGGGATCAGGCCACTGAGCCAGGAACGTGGAGTTCCTGGCACACTCCACAAGTCTCTAAGAAAAATGTTTTATTTGTTCCTCAATACCATCATCATTACAGCTCAGGAGTTAGACTCTCAGAGATGTGGTCAGTCCATACCACTGCCATGAGATGAACACGGGGCAAGCCCAAGCCCAACACTTAGGTAATATCCTAATATCTGCCATAAACACCATAGGTAATTTCACCCTGCATGCTCACAGGAATGATTAAATGACATCTCTTCAACAGCAGACCACCTTGCAGAGCAAATTGTTGACTGGAATCCAAACATGCAGAAAATTGAGCTGACTTAGTATGTGGAAGACTCCTGGCAGAGCCTCATGAGCAGAAAGCATATTTGAGCAGCTTGTTGTGATCAGATTTCAGAGAGGTCCTGGCACCTGGAGGGATATGAGGATACCTGTCCCAGATGGTTGACTCTGTGATAACATTCCTCCCACACAAGAGTCTTCCCTGAAAAGACCAGTTAAAGAGTTTTGTATCATATTGGATCTGCTACATGGCGAGCACAAGAGTCAAGCTTTATCAGTGAGATGGTTACAAAATCATTTATAATGAGTTTTGATGTAGAAATTTCAGAAGCTGCTCATATGTTTGGACAAATGCAAGAGACTTTAATTCTATCAGCACACTTTTTTTTCATTTGTCAGATTGTTCTGGATCCGCTCATTTTCTGTCTACATCACATCACAGAACTTATTCAGATTTTGCTCTCATTTTGCTAAAACCTTTTGTGCTGTTTTTACTATGCCACCAGCCTTGACTTCCACTACCCCAGTATAAACTGTGGGTTCTTTCATCCAGCAGCCCAGTCAGCTTTTGGAGCTGTCCTATCACTGTGGAAGGTGACTGATGATGACACTCCTCATCAGATTTCCATGCCCAACACCACCAAACATTCAGAAGAAAGGCAAGGTGACCCTTTTAATTTCTGTTTAAAAATTCCATGTGATATGCTAATTCACAATATGAGACCCTAACAGAAGCTACAAAAATGTCAACGAAAGATTAAAGAGGGGTGAATTTAAGGGAACCTGGTGACATACGAAAGTGTACATCAGGTTGTAGTCTTGTCCTGACATACACATAAAGCCAACAGAGTCCTTATAAAAAATACTGCTTGTAAGGGTCCAGAAACTAAAACAATCCCAGATATAGGGGAAGAAACTGGAATCTTTATTGAACACGCAAATGCTAGTTAAGGGGCTTAACATGCTGATAAGGAGGCTGGTTTATGCCAAGTAGGTATAAACTCATTAGCATTTCTAGCAGCAGGGATGACATAAGGGGAAAAAGGGGTTTACATTTCTCGGATCCAGTATTTACATTTGGGGGAAAAGAATTGATACTTCCAGTAAGCAGGATTACATTGGGGCAGAATGGTCAGCTTTTCCCAAAATAAGGATTACACAGGGAGGGGAGAAAACAATGGGTTATCTGCAGGGACTGATAGCATCAGAGCAAAGTGTCTCCATATCCTACTGGGGAAGATCAGGACAATTCACATGGATGAATGTCAGTGGATCTTGTCTGGTCTTTTAGATGGTGGGTTTTTCCCCAGCCCCTGTGGCCCAAGGCTTCTGGCTCAAGCCCAGCAGTTCCTTTTCTGCTGACATTTGAATTTCAGACTGCAACAATTGCTCACTTCAGTACCTTCTGTGTCTAAAAATTTGTTCACAACTGTTGTATACACTGTCAGTAATTTTTCTCTGTGTTTAGAGTACCGGCAATTCAGGGTTATTAGTTTTTGGAGTCTGAGAACAGTTACTCAAGGTCTACAAAGGAAAAGTTTCAGGGTAGCTGTTCCAGAATGCCAAGAGAGTTCAACACAAGGACAGTATTGTTTTCCAAAATAAATCACAGAATTGCTGAATCAAAAAATGGTTCTGCACTGGGTGGGGTGGAGGAGGGAGAGAGAAAGAGAGAAACAAAGAAAGAGCAGATGATCTTTGAAGTCCTTTCCATCCTGCTATTCTATGATTCTATGATATTAAAATGCATGCTTAAAGAAAATAGAATAAAAATAGGACTACAGATGGAAGTAAATCTTATGTCACTTCAAATGCTAGGAATCTCTTCATGGACGGGTTCTGTATGGCATACCATGGGAAAATCCATCTGATGTCCATTTGGTGCTTTATGAAATCAAGGTTCCCAGCACCTGAAGGAATATAAGATTTATGCATTATCTATATCCCTCTTTCTGTTTTGTCTTTCTGAAACAGCCAGTTTTGATATACCATTTGCTGTTCAGCCTTTCATAGTGACATCCACAAAGAGCCCCAGACCATCTCTTCCCCTACATCCCCTTCTGCCCCCCATGCAGGACATGTATCTAGACAACAGTTACCACAGAACATTTGTGGTGCTTGGAAGTTGTACCCTACCTTAATGATTTCCATATGCAGGAAGTCCATTCTCACTGACACACTCAGCAGACTCTCAGAGGCTGCTGTTTGCAGCAGGGCAGAAATACCTGAAACCAATTTGAGAAACTTTATTTCCTGGGTCTGCACAAGCTGGAACAGATCTATGTCAATTTTCAGAGTGGTGATCTTGTTTTTATCATCCCAATTATCCATCACACAAATGGAGAGGTCTTAGGTGAAGTAACTAAGGTTGCCCATGCCTCAGTCTGTTACGGAACCTTTCTTCTATAAATACTAAAATAGATCATGAGACACCTGGCAGGATGTGGAGAATAGTTGCTGAAAAATTCATATTTTAAGCTGGGAAAAGTTTTGCAAAGTTTTTATTAATATTTGAAAAATGCTATTTCTCTCTGTTTAATGCATCAATACCGTCTCTGCCTTACACGCTTTCTAGTTAGCACAAAGCCATCAGCAAATATTTTTATCTGACTTTTCTCCACCTCTCCTCCCTAATTATTTTCCATTTAGGAATTCAGTCAAAAGACTTTAAAAGTTTGTTTTAACAAGGTTAAGCTTGCTGAAACAAACCATAGGTTCAGCAGTAATAGACTGTCTCTGAGTTTTTGAGAGATGCAATGAATTTCTTGAAAAAATTACAAGCAATGCTGGGAAGTTCCAACATCTGGAAAAGAATTTGTTGCTTGAAAAAAGTGTTGCTAGTTGTCATGAATAGTCCCTAATTATACTGAGAATCTTTACACCAAGAAACATGGTTTTTCAGCACTGGACATTGGGCTGCAATCAAATGCTCACAGTCAATTCCAGTTCCAAGAAGTTAAAGATGCACTGAAAAGTCATAATGAAGTGTACAACTGGAAACATTTAACAGCAATTCTGTCCAAATATGAGCCAAGCAATTGTCTGAAGTTACTGGAAACTGGTCTGTTGGCTATTCAAACCTATATTGAAGAACTGATTGAGATTGCATATAATTCTTTTAACAACTTAAGCTTTCCTACTTCAAACCAATGGGAAGGCATGCTGCATGATTGAGACAAACTTTGACTAAGTGCATTGAAATTCTGCTGTTATATCTTCACATAGTCCAGATTTTGAACACTTCGGGCTTAATTTCCCATGCTAAGCACACAACAGCAAGACAACTGGAAGGCCATTCTTCCTGTTCTTTTTCATAATCAAACATGAAGCAGAAAAATTTGAGCAAGAAATTTAGATCCAGATCGCCATGGCCTCTCAAAGATATTGTAGTTGAGTTTTGTCAGCAGAAAGACTTAACCACATCCTCCAACGTATTTGGCAAAAGTGTCATCAAGAGCCTGAAATAATTACATTGCTTTTTGCCACTTGAATATACAATTCCCTAACGGTCTTATCTACTTCATGTGTTATGTTTTTGTTGTTATAAGAATCTGTTACCTGATGAATAAGTGCAATACTGTTGCAATTCATCTGTCACTTGAAGGCATCAATCTAAACACAGTTCCTTCATAACAAATCACCTGTTAAGATTTAAAAGTCACCTCTTGTCATTAATAAAGAAGCTTTCATATAAGAGAAATATGGAGATAATATTTGGGTTACTATCAATTGAGTGCATATCTATCCTTTAACTGAGAAAAATCCAGTTATTTTGCTTGAATACAAAAAAGCAATGGATATATGCTAAAGGAATTTACTCAATATTTTTCATCATTTGATGGAAAAATGAGTGGAGAGATCATCAAAAATTATTATCTAAAAGATGAATCCATTTTTGCATTTTTAAAACATGAAAGAAGAGGGTTACCTGTGCTGTCAGAAAACTTTCACTTCTGCCCAGCAAGCTAACAGAGAGACCTCCTACTATGCAACTTTCCAGCTGTGATGAGTTGTTTGAGCTAAGTGAATTGAAATGGAGAACAGTCTACAGAGCATCTGAAAAAGGCTCTCAGGAAGCCATACATTGACCAGAAATTCTTTCTTCCCTTGGACCCTGCCCAGATGCAGCTGAGCCCATCTTCTGGCTAAGGAGGGCTAAGGTATCCTGACAGAGGGGCTCTTAGCAGGTGTTTGTTGGCCCCAGTTCAGCACCAAAGTCATCTATCACTTTTCCCCAAAGCCTTTCAAGTGCTCCTTCTCCTAGAAGGGCAGGCAGAATACAGCCTTTATAAAAGCACCATGAAAAGCCAAATGATAAATTGATGTTCTTTCAGTCTGAAATTAAAACCTCTGTCAATTGTAATGGCAGAAATGTATGTTTTAAATTGGAGTCAAAATGCTTTCAGCAAAAAGACATTTGATAGCATCACGAGCAGATTGAAGGTTCCAAAAAAACAGCAGCTGCCAACATCAGTAATCCCTGGAGTGCTGCAGAGACCAAAAGAACCTCTCCCATTGAATTTTGCCTGCAGAAAGCCACTGCAGCCTGGAGTGGCTGGATGTGTGGAAAGCATGAATTTTTAAATGAGCATTGGTACCTGAGTAGGTCGAAATATAGACATGGAAAAAAGTTTGATATTTTAAAGAATATGGAAGTCTACCATTCATCCTACAATTGAATGCAGCCTAAATTACAAAGCTGCAGATTTTTGCCCTGCCAGGATCCCACTGCACAGTGCTTAATCAGTCACCCTAACACTGGGACAAGGCTGAGAACTGCTTTGCTTGCTCAACAGATTATGTTGTTGGCATTATCCTGTAATGACACAACAAATTCTATAGACAAATTTTGCTGCAAAAGCAATTTCTCTGGTTTTCACCCTAAGAAAACCTGCACAGTAATTAATTTCACAACAGTTTCTTTTGGCAAAGTAATACAGCCCATAGAATAAAACATTTATTAATAATTGATTATGAAAACTCTAGCTAAACTATGTTCAGCTAATATAATAGCTAACAGCTACAAGAATACAGAGGCCATGATTCTTCACAAGAACAAAATATTTCAGTCCAATAGTGTTTGAGAGTGATTTGGTAGAGAATAATTCTAGTAAAACTGCAAAGGACCCACTACAAAAAGGATTGATGGAGGTGCAGTGAGCATTTTTTACAAAATTTTGACCCATAATACGTAACACTTCTAAGAATTAGATTATTGATAATTTCTCCAAACCCAAGTGACATATTTCTTCTAAATATTTCAAGGACTAGCCAATGGTTTCTTCTCAATGATGATTCAAACTACAAGGAAACAAAACTTCATTACAAATAACAAAACCTGATAGAAACATGTGATGATGTATGATGGAATACAGAATGAAATCACTGGTAACTGTGCATTGAATCAAGCCTTTTTTTTCCATGTTAAAGCTCTTCTCTTACTCTCCTACATTGTCTTTCCACAGTCCCCTTAATTTCAGATTTTTGTTCCTTAATGGGAAACAAAATACAGCTCTACTAACCTGTTTGTCTGTGAAGTGGTGCATTTTTTCCTGTCTCTTCTTTCTTTGCATGTATTTGCTAAGTAATTTTTCTGCCTGAAAGAGAACTTGCAGTTCAGTGGAGCTCTGGTCTAATGCTTCATCTTTCATATATTAAGCATCTGCAAAACTTTTTAGGAAGAAAAGAAAATAAAGGCGTTAGGAATATTTTTTCCCAAGATTGTTTTTTCCACTGTGTAGCTCACCTTTCATAATTATTCCACTCATGCAGCCTGACTTTTGCCAGCAAATAAACCAGAAGCAGAGAATTGATATGTCCTTTCTGAAAAGAAGTGGTAGAAACAAGCATATTAAAACTCCAGAATGCAAAAATACATTTTGATAGGAAGGATATTACCACATTTTTAAGAATGTTATCTCTTTCCCCTGAAGTGAACAGATTTTCCAATACATGAGTCTAAATATGAGGTCAAGCTTTCTTGGAGCTTCGGTGTATTAGCAACTGCAGTCCAGATTCTGGCCTTTCAACAAATCAAATACCTAGGATTCTGTTTGCCCTTAACTACAGACACCTGATTCAGATCTGTATAGGCACCCTTGCTGTCTAAATTCCCCCAGTAGTCCATGGAATTAGCCAATACAATTAAAATTGCCTGTAGAGACATGAGCTTACCAGCCACAAGGCCATCAATATAGTTTCCCATGCCCACAGATCCTTATTTCCATGTCCAATATCTACACTGACTGGCAATATTGTACAAGATGTGTAAGAGAGACATGAATTTAAATGGTGGCTTGTGTATCCACTTTTGGATGAAGCGAATGACTCTTCAGCCTCCCTTGGCTGGAAGCAGGATCCAGCTACTAACAATACAGTGTGTCCAAGATGCCACAGGACTTCCAAGACACTTGCACAGGACATGATGTAGGACTCACAAGGGATCTTTATCTCCTGGAGATTCTGCTCAAGCCCAGGCAGTAAATCTCACACAATTAAGTAGCACCAGTTGCTATAGCAAAGTAGCTGAATCCCACTCTAGAATCTACACACAGAAGGAGTTTAGACAACTGGAGGGCTTGTAGACAACTAAATGTAGGGGGTTTGTTTTGAATTAAATCCCACCATAAAAGTCTGCATGAGAACCCAGCTTCCCCAAGTTTCAAACAAGCTCAAAGTGTTCTGATTCACACTATACACTTATACCAAATAAGCAGCCAAAATGTACGTACTGAATAAATTTAGACCTCAAATCTCAAAATTCTCTCTTACCTTCATGCCAGCCATGTATCCTGTCAAAGAGAATCATCTCTGTCCCCATCTGTGCATCTAGTGTTTCTCAACTAGAGAGGTATGAAGTCTATTTCTCTTTTTCACTGTCAAAAAAAGCAGTGGCTCATTAGAACTAAACTCGTCCTTTTTTTCCTAGTTGTTTTAAAACTTCTAGTTGCAAAAAGAGAAAAAACAATTTCTAGAATCATGCTGTAAAAAATAGGTTTTGCTTACTGACACCCAAAGTTTTGTAACTGGCATTGAAGTGACAAAGTTTACTCACATTCTTCTTCAGACATTTCCAGCTGCAAGGGCAGAGAGTACTCTATGTAGATATTTATAACTGTTTCATGTGATTCACAGTAACTACATTTCTCCCTTAGATCCTGTAAATTGAAGGAAAAAAAATTACAAAATTCACTAAAGGAAACATATGTACTTGTTCTTAGGAACTCACATAATCATCTTTAATCATATACACAGTTTAGATAAATTTTCAAACATAAAATAAAAAGCACTAGAAGTGAGTATTGTCTAGGTAAAAGCCACCTTTAACAGCAGAAGAACAGAAGTTCTTTAATAATATACAGGACATGTAATTATTTTGGATAGTAAATGAGAGAGAAATTTCCTACTGGGAACATGGGATGAATTCAGACAATCTGTTTCATCATTCTATTGATTATTAACTATATTCCTTATTTTCATAAGCTAGTAACAGTCTTTTAAAGGCTATTAGTAATCAGGACATCCATCACTTTCAAAAGAAAATCAAAATTTTATAATAATAGCAGAATAGAAGAATATCTTACATTTTTAATATACCTATCATCTTTTCTAAATTATCTCAGATTGCCATTTCGTGAGGAAGAAAAAATCTCTTTTTTAAAGGCAAATAGTTAAAGTACAAAAAAATTGCCCAGAACTAGGCAGTCAGCTGTAGCTTGATGCTTTTATAGCTCACTACCAAGAGAAAGTTGCAGCTACACTGGTGGTGGATTTTCAGAGATATTCAAGTGATTTTCCCAATATCACCTAAACCCAGTACAAAAATACAAATCAAAAGCAGAGAAATGAAGAGTCCAGGCAATGGGAAACATTAGGTTTCTAAACCTTAACCAACACTTCAATTTCATCCAGCTGAAAGTAGAACTGTACAGAAGTGAACTTCACTCTACTCTACTCACAGGGCAAGTAGCATTACTTTGCCTTAGAAAAAAAAAGCGAAAGGAATTTACTCCAAAGGGAGGTAATCCCAAGAGTTCTGCCTACTGAGAGCTAACATGAAAATAGGAAGGGCAAGCCTTCTAGCCAGGAAACACAAACACAGATAGTGGCAACTCTGGCAACTCTGCTAGAAATTAACAACTGGACATCAAAGGAGAATTTCTAACTGCTAAGAGAAGATCCTAGTTCACACTCGGAATCGACCAGGATACACTGTAGTCTTTTCTAATGAAATAATACCCCCAAAAAAGCAGATTGAAATTTATTTCTTTACCAATGTGTTGCCTGACCTTCTTGACTGGGTTCTTCTTCATCATTCCCAAAATCAACTACCATGCTAATTCCATTAAAAGCAAAAGATCTAATTGATTGTTAATGAAAAGAGAACAGGATAAAAGGCCATTGCACAGCCAAGACAGACAACCTGTTTAGCAGCAGAATGTGATTCTGCTAAGTGCAAAGACACTTATTCAGTCTTATCTAAAGACAGATTTCATTTATTTTTAAACTCTCAAAATTAAATCATTCACTGTTTGAACAACAGAGCTGATCAAGAGATTCCCAGCTTCAAAATGTGATGGACTAGCAAAGATCTGACATTTGAAACTGCCAACTATACAAGGATGTTTGGTAGCATTTCAAAAGTGTCTGTGATACTTTATACACAGTTGTCTGGGGGTTTTCTGTAAATTTTTACACTTTTTGTCTTAAATGTAGAAAATTTTCCATAAGGTTTACATGAAAGAAAATCACATTGATAACTTGTGGGAGGGTCTTGGGATTCAGTGTTTCCAGGTAGTCTTCATCTCCCAAAAGCAGGTCACCTACCTCAGTACTTAGATACACTTGCACTTCCAGGTGCCTTTCTCTATACTTTCCAGTAACACCAATTTTGACCTTCTCTATTAACAGTCTATAAATATTTAACTCTATTAAATCCATTATGATCTCGGGCTGAAATACATCATCCCTGTCACTTTCACTTGTGCACCCTCTCTCTCTTTACATATATATGGATTTTTGTAATTATTTTTCCTGAAAAAAGAACAGTTGACTTTCAGATGTTTGGCTCTCTTGAAAATTTACTTCCATACTTCATAAGTGCATAAAGTAGGATTTTTTAGCATAGTACATAAGCTCTTTCAATTCTGAATGTTACTAAACTCTGAACAGAAGATGATGGGGTTTTAGCTTATCAAATGTCATTCGAAAATAGCCCAGTGTACAAATAACCTGTTACTGTGGATCTACGTCATTGGAAAGTCTGTGTGCTATGCAGATGGAGAGACCAAACCAACCAAGCTAAAGCTAACATCTTCAAAGCTGAGTGACTAATTGTTCATTCATAGGCCTCCATGTGCCCAGTACGCAGCACAGAAACTAAAGCAGCCCACTGTGCAAGGATATGAACAACCACACACACAGACTTAATGCCCATTTCTGTTCTATTAACAAATTGCCTCCTGATGCTCTTGAGATCAGATTTCTTCATTGGCAAAAGGCAAGGCAGGAGAACAGTAACCATTTCTAATTGCTCACCACCTGTATGCAAACACACAGAAGTCAATTCAACACAGGAATTTACTGGGATACAGAATATTGCCTTGGCTGAGAAAATCCAGACACTTATTTAATACTTCATGCAGGTTGCAGTGCTGACAGGATTCTGAGGCAGGAGATCTTGCCCAACCTTGCATAGAAATAGTTGACTTCTGGGCAGGCACTGGCTAGCCCAGCTATAAGCATTTGACAGAAAACATGGTTCAGAGCAATTTGAGTTTCTCTTTGGAGGTGGACAACACTGGACCTTCTCAATCACAGAATATGCTCAGTTGGAAAGGACACACAAGAATCATTGAGGCCAACCCTTAGCCCTGCACAGGACCATCCCCGAAAGTCATATTGTATGCCTGAGAGCATTGGCAAAACGCTTCTTGAACTCTGTCAGGTTTGCTGCTGTGACCGTTTTGCTCCCCCAGTTCTGCAATATGTAGAGCTGATCACATCCCCAGCTTGATGTCTATAGGCACCTCAGCATATGCAACACATCAGTTGTCCAGAAGAACCCAAGTATTGTCCTTTTCAGAAGTGGATCTTTCAATGGCAAGGAGAGAAGAGTATTTTGGGAAGTGCTGAAAAATACCTGAAAGACAACACAGTCATTGGTCACAGCCAGCACAGCTTCATAGAGGAAAGTCCTTCTTATCCAACCTGATTTCCTTTTTTAACAAGGTAGCTCATCTAGTTCATCAAGGGAAACCAGTTCATGTAATCTTTTTGGATTTCAGGAAAACTCTCAATACCATCCCTCACAGGATCTTTTTGGACAAAATGTCCAGCACACAACTCGATAAACACATCATGTGGTGGGTGAGCAATTGGCTCATGGGTCAAGCACAGAGAGTAACAGTGAATGGGGTAACATCAGACTGGTGACCTGTCACTATTGAGGTTCCACAGGGCTCTATCTTGGGCCCTGTGCTCTTCAACATCTTCATAAATGACTTGGATGAAGGACTGGAAGGGATACTAAGAAAGCTTGCAGATGACACAAAAGTGTGAGGAGCTGTTGGCTCCCTCAAAGGCAGGGAGGCCCTGCAGAGAGACCTCAACAAATTAGAGGACTGGGCAATCACCAACCACATGAAGTTCAACAAGGAGAAGTGCCGGATTCTGCACATGTAATGGGGCATCTGTAGGTGCACACACGGGCTGGGGAATGAGATGCTGGAAAGTGGTGCCAGGGAAAGGGACCTGGGGGTCCTGGTCGATGGCAAGTTGAATATGAGTCAGCAATGCCCTGGCAGCCAGGAGGGCCAACCGTGTCCTGAGGGGCATCAGGCAAAGCATCGCCAGCCATCGAGGGAGGAGATTGTCCCACTCCGCTCTGCACTGGGGAAGCCTCACCTTGAAGCCTCCCCAAAATTGTGTGCAGTTTTGGTCACTGCAATATAAGAAAGATGTTAAGATATTGGAGAGCTTCCAAAAGAGGGCAACAAAGATGGCGAAGGCTATGGAGGGAAAGCCGTATGAGGAGCAGCTGAGGTCACTTGGCCTGTTCATCCTGGAGAAGAGGAGACTGAAGGGAGACCTCATTGCAGTCTACAACTTCCTTATAGGGGAAGAAGAGAGACTGGCATTGATCCCTTCTCTGTGGTGACCAGTGACAGAACCTGAGGGAATGGTCTGAAGATGTGTCAGGGGTTTTCGGTCAGATATTAGAAAAAGGTTCTTCACTCAGAGGATGGTTCGGCACTGAAACAGGCTCTCCAGGGAAGTGGTCACAGCAGTGCCGGAGTTCAAGAAGTGTTTGGATGATACTCTCAGGCACATGGTGTGACTCTTGGGGATAGTGCTGTGCAGGGCTAAGGGTTGGACTCAATGATCCTTGTGGGCCTCTTCCAACTCAGCATATTCTGTGATTCTGTGATTCTGTGACAGTGCCACTGAGGTGCTGCTGGGGTGGCATGGTGAACAGTTTCAATACTGAAGTCACACTGGAAATGTTCCTGTATACTCCATATTCAATGGCACTTAGTGTGTGACTGGATGGATGAGACTTTGCTGCTTTGAGTATCCTAGGGGCACTCCAGCAAAACAGTGCAAGCTGAAACAAGTGGGCATGCCCCAAATAGCTAACTGTTCTTGTGTGTGTGTGCTGGTGGGATATTGGTCTGAGCTATCGAGCACCTTTTAAAATATATGTCTGCCCAGACCTGGAGCTGCTGTGAAAACTACAGGATCCTTTCATGTAGAATATTTACCCAGACATAATACTGTTCCTGAACAAACTAGATTGCGCTTACTCACACATTTCAAATTTGTATTTTGGGGCACCCTCAGATGAGCAAGTGCCAGGAACAGTTACTACTAACTAGCAAGTTTCCAGTCTTAGATTTGAACTCTTAAGGAAGTTTATAAAATCCTAAGGGTAGTCTGTTTTTTTCTTTTAAAATTTCTCCACATGCAAATATGATATTTTTAATAGCTTGCTCCAAAGTTCATCAAAATCCTTGAAACACCATATATTAACCAGGAGTGCATCACCAGAATTAATGTTGGTTATCAATACCCACAGTCTTCCTAAAACAGTGTGCTCTGAGCTCCCCTGACATCTCAGTGCAACAGGAATGGCATCATCCCTGGAGAACTGGAAAACAGTATAAAGTGGAACTGCTGAAGATGTGATCAATCTGTTTTTAAAATCCTCAAAGATGTGCTTGTGCAATTTATCCCAGATGGCTACAAAGTCTCTTTTATGTAGTTCATAAAGAACTTGGCCTTCTGAGGAAACAGAATGTAGGAATTTGTTACACAATATTATATTATAAAAGATCCACAGAAATTCTCGTGTGCTTGTGAACAGTGGCATTTCATCTACATGTTTTGTCTTTTGTCTCTGCTATCACATTTATCAATCACATGTTCTACCTACCATGACAAAGTTTCTCACAGCACATATTTTGCTACCTTTAATTTTAGACTTGTAGCTGTACATTTCAAAACTTTTTTTAACATTGCATCACATTATTTTTATCTCCTGTGTTTGTAAGATATAAACACCATGAGTACTAAATCTCAGTCCTATCAGAATTTCAAGAGTCTTATACATTTTATTGTGCGTAACTTCCCCCTGTTCTTTTGATGGTGAATGTAAAATAGCAAAGGAATCACTGGATTAAAAACTTGTCACTTTGATGAGATCAGGACAGGGTAAATTTTGGAAGAATATGCCACCTGTATCTACTCAGGAACTCTGATCTGTCTACTGTCAACCTACTCATTACTTATCATCCAGATGATGTCTCCTCTCGGAAGGTACAAGCACAGCTTTCTTGCTTTCTTTGATTTTATTCCATGCTATCATGTTATATGCAAACACTGATTTGTCATGTTGTTCATTCTATGTCATGCTTGATCTCCATCTTGGTACTGTTTCCCTTGCTTTTGAAAATTTTTGAGTGTGACCTCCTTGGCATAATTTTCTTTCTTTCAGCAAAATCTGTGTTAGCTGTATTTGAAAAAAGGCATTTGTGATCTCCATCATCTTATCCTCCTCTTGCATTTTGTGAGGTTTCACTTCTGCATCTCTCCTTCTCTTCTGTCTTTGTTAATAGTTCTCATATAAGTCTGAACTTCCTTGTAGGACAGAGAATGTGGAGCAGGTTTCAAGATACGTCCTTCAGATGAGTCTTTCATCTGGGTTATTTGCATTCAATATTACTCTACAGTTTTCTAGATAAGCATTATTAGGATTTTTGCTTTCTTTCCTGTTGTCTGAAGAGGCCAGGTGTGCACACAATACATGTCATGTTTCAAGTTTATGTGTCCTCAGAAGGATATATAAATAATCTGCTGACTAGGCACTTAGACACCTTGTCTGTCCATTCCAGGAATGAGACCATCTGTACTAACAGTGTTAAAGCTATAATGACAACAACATCATTAAAACAGTTTGGGGGAAAACAAAGGACTACAATTTCACAAAAAATTTCCTCTCTTGTTTTCACTCTCCAGAATTGACTCAAATGTACTTTTAGTCTTCCATCTGTCTATATATACTGTATGTGAAGCTGGGGAGAACTTAGACTAAGTCAGGGCTGCAATAGCCAGATGCATCTGTTGGTGAGAGACCACTAACATTTTCACCTCTCTAAGGCTGCCTAAGACAAGAGTTTCTTCCTTTATCAATGCTTGAGGACCCCTTATGGAATAGGAGGTGGTATTCTGAAATCTCAGCACCAAAAATATGCTTTATTCTACCTCAGAAGACAGCAAACATAGAAAGATTTTTTGAAAGACAGGGAGATTTCAAAGTGTGGTACTATTCCCTGTTGTCAGCAACAACATGAAACCACATTTCTTTTATAAAGTCCTTTCCTCAGTTAAAACAACATCTTATAATTGTGGGGGTTTGACACAGAAAACCAAACATGATCCAGCTCATTTACTAATAAAAACACAATATACAGAAGTAAAACAACAGCTATATAGGATGTATTTGTCCATCACTGCTTATTCAATAAGGTTTGATTAATTTTCTTGGCTATAAATGGGACTTACTATTCTTCTGTTATGAACAAATGTTATAATTTGAGGGATAATATATTGCAAACCTTGGCATCTTGGTGTTCCCTTGGAGACATCCCAGGCAAACTAATGATTTTCATTTCAAACTCTCAGTTCACTCTGTACTTTTCATTGCTATAAGGGCTTTATAGTAATCACAAAACACTTAACCAAGTAAAATAAAATTAAAAGTCATCTAAGGTATCCAGAACTCTACCATACTACCCTTGAAAATGTGTGCTATTTTTTTCAGTATTTTGTTGGCTTAACAAAATTTAACTATGTAACATTTTGCTTTTTTTCTCTGATCCGAGCTCACATTACCATTAGCAACACAAAAATTATGTATTTTCAAGTACAGAAGCAAAATATTCCTCTTTCTCTAGCTAATTAAAGTCAGTTTAATGTCCGTTTTTAAGCCAAAATCTTATCACATGTTGTCCTGTAGAGCAAAATTTGTCATGTGCTTCATTACATTTACATCTTTTGTATTTCAACTCAAAATGGAAAAGTAGTTTACAATTTCTAATTTTTTCTTTATTACCAAAGGCTCATTTCCCAATGCTTTTGAGAAAAAGTTGTCTTTTATGTTTTCACATTTTTACCATGTGAAATGTTTTCACATTTTTACCATTCAAATCTCAAATCCTTCCATATTTCTAAACTCTGAAACAGTGTATTCGTATGACTACAAGTTTGCTTCAGGAATAATCACACAAAACTGAATAGACCTTTGACCATTCTCTGAACTTAAATAGACCTGTTAGCATAGAGGTTAATGACAGTGAGTTCTTTAGGTATGCATTATTTCCAAGTTTGTTGTTATATAGCAACAGCAGCAATTCATAGACAAGCAATACCCAAGATGGTATTGCAGCTGTTAGGCTAAGTTGCTTCCAATCCTTGTCAAAGGCAATTCAACACATGTTCAACACAAAAATAGGTACTGGACACTAATATTGTTATAAAAAGAGATTCCAAGTCCAGATAAATGACTTACGAAGATGCTGCTAAAACTATTTTTATGAGTGTGACCTCAGTGTAGAAAAGCCATAGTAAGCCATTAAATATTGCACATCAAATGTTTATGAAGATGACAGTGACAAAAGAAGAGACCACAACTGTAGTGTCCAAGCTATCTCTTCATAAATATGTTCAAAATACGCATAAAGAAGAATAACTCCCTTATATGGCATCTGTGTGTGAATATTCCTTTTGATAAGTAATTTATCTGTACTCTTTTTAGTGTTGATAATTCAGAAAAAAAATCTAAAAGTTGCAAAATAATATGAGTAGTAAAATGGCCACCTTAGTAACTCCAGCATGTATATGGCAGAAAGGAGAGATGATGAAGTGAAGACTGAACAAAGAGAGGAGACAGCAGCAAGTAAGCATTCTGAACAAATCAGCCATTAAAACCACTACAGAAAATGCTGTTGTTTTGTTTTCCCTCCAGCATAAAATTTCACTCCTGAAATATGCTGTCTTCTAGGTAGCACAATTTGTAAAACCCATACACAATAATTTGCTTGGCAGTCACAATTTAGTGATCCATTAAAGACTTATCTTTAGGCTCCAGTTCCCTGAACCCATCAATCAGAGCTAAAGCAATAAAAACTTGCTCAGGGCAGAAGCTCTGGGGCTCATTTTCAGAATGGCTGAGCACCCTCAGCTGTGAAAGTAATAGCTACAGGTACCCAGCATAATAAAAAAAAAAAACTCTACTACCTGCATTCTGTCTGTTGGTTTCCTTCACCTGCACAGTCACCAAGCAGAGAAAGTCTGCTTTTGTGTATTTTCAATAAGTCAGCTCCCACATTTCCATGAGTAATCTGCATGTAAGTTTTTTAGGATCATAATCGATCATTCAGCAGTGGTAAAGTATTTTGCTTGGTCACAGTAAAGAACTTCCTAGAACTAAAGTATATAAGGAAAGAGCTAGGCAGAGATAATAAAGTTATGCTATCATGAAAAGAAGAGTTCAGGAGAAGCTGGACAGTCACCTTCTCTTGCCACTGAACCAACATCCTTCTAGAGGGAATAATTGCCAGTGATAAATGAAGAAACTCTCTTCATCAGCATTGAAACTATGGGGTTTTACTGCAGGGGCTGAATTTGCATTAGGGGGAGTTAGAATAACAGTATTTGCATTTGCATTTCAAATATGACTTTCTCTTCCCCATAGATTTAGAACTGTTTATTCCTAGGATTATGACCTAAACCAGTTTGTACATACAAACCAAAAAATTAAGACTTGCAGTTCAGAGTTTGAAAATTACTGGATTTAGTTGCTTTATTTGGAGTACATACATGGTTCTAGACCATGGAACTTATCAAGCTAAATGAGTTTCACCAAGCCACCAGGTGCTACACTGAGGTTGAAGATCTGTTCCGGTCAACCAGCAAACTCTTCTGAACAAGAAGCTGGGATGTGATTGCCAGACTCCTGAGATGCACATAAGATAGTGATGTTGTCAGCTCCCCCACTGTTGCTATTTTTCTCCTGATAATAGTATTTTTCTTCAAGCTCCAGTTCCTGAAATGAAAGTTGCACTTTTCATTATATAAAAAAACAGATTTCTAACTCTCTGTTGCAAGGGAAAGTTGGAAAATGAGACTTCAGAACACCTGAATATCTTAGAAACCTCAAAGCAAATATTTTTATTATGTGGGGGTGTTTTATTTGGATTTTTTGAGTTTACTAAAAATTAATCTGGGGAATCCAATTCCCTGTTTACTAACGCACAAGAATGACAATGATGAGGGTCCCTCATTCAGGTGACTGGGACACAAGGAGAGATGCAGAAGATATTATAGAAGACATTTTGGTCTTTTTTCTCTAAGAATAGCTCTAAACTAGTCAGTATAAATTGCCACTGGGGAGACAGCTGCTGTGACTTGCCTTCATTATGTTTTATTTTCCTATCAGAGTGGAAAAGAAAGCATGCATGGTAGGCCTGTTTGAACTACACAGCTTGCATCATATATGCGAGAAGTATAGCCCTAGCTGGAGGCTAGCCAGGAGCCAGCTAACACATGGGGAGAGGGCTGCAAAGTCACACTCAAGAGAGTCTAATAACAGGATGTACTACAGACCACTAAAATAGTTTGGTGAAGAGGATGAGTCCATCCCCCATAATGAGACAAAATAAAAGCTATATACAGAAAAGTTTGCCTCAAGCAGCCAGCGGCAAACAGGATTAGAGCTGCTGACAGGTACAGATGGAAATGGCCCAGCACAAACTCCACCACAGGATTTACACAGGTTGGGTTTGTTTGAAATGAATTGATGGGCTAAAGGGATGAACAAATCACATGCCTGTGATAGGGGCAATTGCCTATTGCTAGCTGTCAGACTGAATTAAGACTAGGTTCCACAGTGTCTTTGTTAGAAGTTACTCCAACTGAATCCCGAAATTTTTACAGATCACCAATTTGTTTCAACAGCAATCAAGAGGCAGTACATTAATTTTTGGTGAAATCAAAGCAGTTGCTTATTTTGTTTTATCTTAACTCACTGTGGCAAAATATGGGTGCCTTTCTTTAAAGAAGAATCACCTGATAAAGCCTGTACTATGTGCTCCAATGTGAGCTGTGTCTTCATTAAATCTTTTCAGTATGACATGGAGCATAGAATCATAGAATCAGCTGGGTCAGAAGGGACCTCCGAGATCATCAAGTCCAACCCTTGATCCACTACCACTGCAGTTTCTAGGCCATGGCACTAAGTGGCACATCCAGTCTCTTTTTAAAAATCTCCAGGGACAGAAAATCCACTACTTCCCTGGGCAGCCCATTCCAATGTCTGATCACCCTCTCTGTAAAGAAATTCTTTCTAATATCTAACCTAAACCTCACCTGGCACAACTTGAGACCATGCCCTCTTGTCTTCCTGATAGCTGCCTGGGAGAAGAGACCAACCCCCACCTGGCTACAACCTCCTTTCAGGTAGCTGTAGAGAGCGATGAAGTCTCCCCAGGCTGAACAGCCCCAGCTCCCTCAGCCTCTCCTCATAGGACTTGTGCTTGAGTCCCTTCACCAGCCTCGTTGCTCTTCTCTGGTCAAGTTCCAGCACCTCAATATCCTTCCTGAACTGAGGGGCCCAGAACTGGACACAGTACTCTAGGTGTGGCCTCACCAATGCTGAGTACAGGGGAAGAATCACTTCCCTGGACCTGTTGGCCGCACTGTTCCTGATACAGGTTAGGATGCCATCGGCCTTCTTGGCCACCTGGGCACACTGCTGGCTCATGTTCAGCTTCCTATCAATCCAAACTCCCAGGTCCCTTTCTCCCTGGTTGCTCTCCAGTCACTCTGTGCCCAGCCTGTAGTGCTGCATGGGGTTGTTGTGGCCAAAGTGCAGGACCTGGCACTTGGCTTTGTTGAACCTCATCCTGTTGGAATCAGCCCAGCTCTCCAACCTGTCCAGGTCCCTCTGCAGAGCCCTCCTGCCTTCCAGCTGATTGACACTCCCCCCCAGCTTAGTGTCATCTGCAAATTGGCTGATGATGGACTCAATCCCCTCATCTAAATCATCAATAAAGATATTAAACAGAACTGGGCCCAGCACTTATCCCTGGGGGACACCACTAGTGACTGGTTGTCAACTGGATGTAGCACCATTCACCACCACTCTCTGGGCCTGGCCCTCCAGCCAGTTCCTGACTCAGCACAGAGTGCCCCTGTCCAAGCCATGGGCTGCCGGCTACCATGTAGGTGGTATCCACGCCCTCCCCGAAAAACCTCTGAGGACAGAAATATTGCAACGTCTATTTTAAAAATGTGGTTGCTTATAATCTTGTGGCACAAAATCCATATATGCTGTTAATGTCAATGTAAGGTGAACAAGGCTTGAATCTCACTCCATTGACCCTATGTGCTCCTTCCTGATACCAGCAGGAGAGCCTGAGAGAGGCAGCTGGGGCATGGTTCTGTGTCATAAGACAAAGATAACCTTTTCTAGCCCTGTCAAAAGATAACCTGAATATGTGTTGAAGTAAAGAAGCTCTTTTACTACTCTGGAAAGCCCATGACATTGAACATTCACACACAATCACTAGGGTCATATTTTTTGGGGTGGTCTCATAGATCTCATAAACAGCCTGGGTTTATGCAGAGTTAAAAGCCTCATCCCTAACCAGCATTTCTAAGGAGATAGTTACATAAATGGGATTTTTTCTGGGTATATATAGTTCTATAATAGGTGGGCATGGCATTCTTTTTTTTTCCTTCTTCTGCTATTCAGATTGCAATAGGAAATGGCTAAGCAAACTGTGGAAGCCATAAAACAACTAACACTAAGACGTCTGGGGTTCTACTTTGCAGATGTGTATTCTTAAGCACCAGCTCCAGGCAGAATTTGAGAAGAATGCTCTGTGTTTGGTTTATTTTGTCAAAAGGTAGATATGGATTGAGTTTTGAAAACATATTTAGCTTATTTTCATAATACCTTTTCCTTTAATGTGCCCAAACTAGAGTTGCCACATAAAAAGCAAAAGTATGATAGTTAAAAGCCATCAGTAACAGGCAGAGACAGTGAAAAAAAATTATCTGGCAGTTGCAAGGTTCTGGGAATTCTGTAAAATTCACACAGAAAGTCACAGTCATTAACTCCTTCCTCTGCCATGAGTGCATTTGATGAAGCTCCAAGAAGTATGTCAAGGTCACATTTACCCAATTCTAATGAAGCAAAGCAAAAATCACAATTTGTTAACCATCCACGGGGGATAAAAGTGAAATTTTTTTTAATAGATAAGTAATTAAAAAGGCAAATGTGTTCCATATTGCAAGAGTGCCACTATATTAGATAAGGGAATGGTTCATGACCATGTGACACTATTAATATGACTCAAAATTATCTGGTCTCTTAAATTACTATATTTCCCTTAGCAGAATGTGAATTTCAGGTTAGTGATTTTCATTGCACTAGTATATGGCTGCTCAAAAGTGTCATTTAATGAATTTTTTTTTGAAGTTGCTCCTCTTTGAATTTCTCCTCCTCCTACTCAGGGTTCTGTTTATTTTAATTGGGAGTTATTTATGCCAGATTGTGTACTGACTCTCCATGATTTTTTTTTTAAATAAGTAGTTTTTTTCAAACCCACTATGTGAGAAATATCTCTAATTAAAATTTCAGAGACTGCCAAATAAGGTGAAATAAAGAACTTTATTAACGGCACGCTGGGTGCACCAGACTCATGACCAGGTCCGAGCACACCCCAAATGGGAGGGACGAGCCTTTTTAAGACCCTTTGATTTACCCTCGCTCCTCCCATGCCAAGCCTTGCTCTTTTCTTCCTTAAAAGGTGATAGTCTTCTTCTTGCAGTCCATGGGTTTTTTTAACCAACCTATCAAGTTGTTTCCTTGCCCCCGGCTGCATGGTCCCTTGGCAGTGAGCCCAGACTGGTCTTACTGCCCTACATACTTTCCAGCCCGCCTTCACACCCTAACTGTAAGTAACAGTAAGTAACTATAAGCAACCGTGTAAGCAGAACAGTAAGCAGCAATAGGTAACTGTAAGCAGAACAGTAAGCAGCCCACCCGTCCTCGGCCACAAAATGGCTCCCCAACTTCCCAAATAAAATGACCTCCAGGTATCTCGGCACTAGGCAACCATGGAAACCCCTGCTTGTAATAAAACCGTCTTATTCATTTCCTACAACCATACTGTGAAAAGAGTCACTATAAATAAGAGAGGGAATTTAAAATCAAATCTCCCTTGAACCGAGAGACTTTCTCTTCAAGATGCAAATTTCATGGGCACTATAGGTTTTTGCTTGATTCTGTCACCCTTCCTCATGCTGAATAGCAATGTCTTTTGCAAGTACTGCCACTGGAATCAGTGTAGGAGGCAAATAATTCATTTTATTTAAAATCGTCCATTTTTCACAAAGGTGAAAACATAATATGGCTACTTTATCCAACGTGGAAATACAGTATGAGACAAAAACTATGTAACTACTCCTTTTCTGTTAGTTTTACTAAAATATTAGAAAATAATTTTACCTCTTTCACATTAATGGGAATTTTGCATTATAATTTAATTTCTCTTTTGCCAAAAGTTTGTTTCCTTGGTAACCAAAATCTTTACCACAAACTTCAAAGAATGACCATCGAAGCAGCCAATTACTTTACAATGACATTTAAACCAGGAGCACTTATCATCAGCAGCCCCACAATGGTTCTTAAGTTTTTCTTAATCAAGGGTTAGGTGCTGGTCAGGTACAAATGCTGGGGTGGGTGACAAAGAGAGAAAACTTGACAAGGAGTTTTAATTAGGCCTACATGGGGAAAATTTGCTACCAATTTTGCTAAAACAAAATGCTCCTAAATTCATAGGAAAAGTGAACTAGAAGAGAAAAATATCGAGGAGCTTTTCCCAAAGAGGTTACTTTATCTCTTATCTGTTATTTTATAGTGAGGTACTTACGTGGTAACCCCCAGGTGTATATGCACGTACGGGAAACAACAAATGTGACAGCAATGTATCTTTCTAGCTGGTGAAATGTGACCTGCCATTTTGTACCCTTAACATTTTGACATCTCAGTTAATGGAGTATTGCCAGCCTTCCTTAATAAAACAGACACTCGAAGGGTTAGCACCCACTGTAATCCACCTCCTGCCTTGCTATAGCATGCTCTAATGCACAGTGAACAAACTGCTTTACAAATCACAAGTCGTTGTGATGGCCCTCTTTAACTACATCAATGTCTTCTGACAGAGATTTCCTTAAGATAAAAGATCTCCCTTGAGTAAAGATGAATTAAAATCACTAAAGGGACAGGTAAATGGTCTTAAGTTAATTTTACATGTTTTACCAGGAGCAGTAAGGACTGGAATTCTGTGTATGGTGTCTTTGTTATTTAGCCTCAGTTTCATCAGGCAAAAAAAGTTAAGAGTCAAAATGCAGAAAATATTGTTCTCTTCCAGGAAGAAGATGACTTTTCACTTGTGATTAAATTCTCGTGTATTCCCAAGAGTATCCAGGCCAAGAGCAAGGAGGATTTTTTTAACTTTATAGAAAAAGTGTATTTGCATTTGGAGTTGTTTCCAAGACAAAATATGTAAAAGCTGTTTAAAAATAATAATACAAACCTCACAAAATAACACTGAAATTCTTTGATATATGATTCTAATTCATAAAGGAAACTGATGATTTCACAGATTTTGTTGAAACTTAACATGTGTTCAAATATTCTCCATTTAGTACATGAACTGAATAGCTCTGTACTTCTAGATAATTATATGAGTCATTCTGATACCAGTAACTGAAATAACTAATGACAATCACAATATACTATCTATCAGACATTGCTGCAGACAGATGCAAGTTCCTTAAGGTACATAGGTGTTGCTTTTTCAACAGGATACAATACGCATGTAGTGTTTCCAGTAAAATCACAGTCTCAGTGACTTGTTTTATTGTAGCATTTCTAAAACAAAAAAAGCATAAATGAAAAATTTTACTGGCATGTAAGAGAATAGACAATAAAGAATGCATACTGCTTTTATAAACCAGAAGATACAGGTGAAATCGATTCTCCTCATAAATGGCAGAATCTGCAAGTGCAACTTATATTACAGTTCTGAGAGGTAGTGATAATGGTAACATTCAGCTAACAGGAAAAGACAGAAAATAATCCAATATCCAATTTACCATGATTAAATATGTACATAAGAAGTAAACAAATTCTCCTCTTAAGAACAAGTTTAAATTGTATACACTATAGCTCTCACAGCATCTGGAATTCTTCAATCATTAATGAAGCACTAAACATGTCCATAAAACATGTTCTTTTTATTAACTCAGGTACACTTAATGCATCTCAGTAACCTGCTTTTATTTGAAGGAGCTGAATAGCAGAAACTTGCTGCTACACCATGAGAACGTGTACTCTCACAGTGCTGAAAAGACTAAAACAGTATACAAAAGTACAGAGCAAACTATTCAACACATTACATCCTGACAACTTTTACAAAGAAAATGAGCAAGAATAATTTGCTTTGCAACCCCATATCTGAGAAAGCTACAGTACCTCCTGTGCTAGCTACCTACATTTTCCTACTTCAGTAAAGAAAAAGTCTGACACTATGTCAAGAACATGATTGTGAGGATTTGTTTGTTTGTTTGTTTTTAACTGCTGTAAGAAACAGCAGTTAGGCAAAATATGGTATTGAATGATGAGATGTGAAGGCTCCGTGAAGTACTTCCATGACTAAAATTGCTCCTCCTTCAGTGGATGGGAAACTGATGTAGAAACTCTTCATAGCCTTTAAATATCACACAGTCTGGAGCTTTTGAAGAGACACAGTTCTATTTTCTAGCTGGTTTGTTACAAGACAGATCCTAGAGTCCTAAAGAAAGTGTCTTTGGTATTTTATCTGCACAAAATTACATGCAGCTCTTGACTGTGTGCTTTTAGAGGCCCCTGAGAAAGTGGTTATCTTAGTCAAAGCTCTTGAGCATTAGTGGTTATTAAAGGCTGGTGAGTATTGCAGAGTAGTTATTAATCTCCCTGTGATCCAGTAACTAGATTTTCACAATGACTGGCTTCTTACAGTGAGTTCTTCTGTAAGAAAATGCATTATCAATAGGGAAAAACGCTACATAAAGTGCTATAGCATAGGAAGGCTGGAGTGGGTTGGCGTCATCTGATCCTGACAACAGACAGGAAGAATTCCAACACCATATGCTTTCATCTGCAAAATGCCTACTTCTGAGTAAAAGTGCCCCATAAAATTAAAATTATCTTCCTGTAGAACTCAAAGTCATTTGCAAATTTCCTTCTTTTAAACAAGCTCAGAAGTAAGATTAATGGAGTAATGAAATTAACTCTGCTTCAAACCAGTTTTATCTTCTGACTCTTTCTGCAGGTTCTTAATTTCCATGACTCTTTTGCAAATGTATATTCACAGGACTCTAGTTAAAACTGCTTATCATCTGCCATATAGTAAACACAAGTTCTCTCTCACTATAGCATCATTGTTCTCTTTGTGACATCTGGAGATTAGACAAAGGCAAAGCATTTTAAAAAACTACAATACAATTATTAGCTTAATTCATTTTTCTTCATAGTTTCTTCAACTACTTCATGTCAACTAGTTTGAAGATTTTGAAAAATATCTTGGAAAAGTGATGCTTTTGTGTTTTATCACCAGATTTTGCTATTAGCACTATTCTGAATCTAATTACCAAATGTACATGCTGCAAACTTGAGATCCTCCACGGTGTCTAATGGTGATACTAAAGGAGAGACACAACTTGCTTGTACAGTGCAGTCATGTGATCTTTTATCGCTCCTCTGGCAATGAAGCATCAGTGGTAAATCAATTAATAGTGTTAAAGTTATTGGCAGGCCAACAAGTAAATACAGACAATGTAGTAAAGTGAGAACCTCATTTTGGTATCAAAGCAAGAAGGATAGTTTAAGGGAGGTCTAACAAAGGGCTGAAAACTACAGTGGAGATAGCCAAGAACAAATTTATTCTATGAATGCAGCCCACAGGGATGTTAATTCTTACTGTTGTAAGAAAGTAAAAAGGGAAACACACCAAGATTGTGCTGCATTCCTTTAGCTGAGGAATGAACACTGCAAATGCAGACTTCTGAAATGTGACTTTTTTATATTTTTATATATGTATATATGTTTCTTGCTGTATTTTTTCATAGCAGGGGGGGTAGAATACATAGATGTATTTATTTTTTTCTACTGGGTTTACATAAGAAGCTCACAGTATCTGAAAAAAAAATATGAAACACCTATCATTCATGCTGTATTATGTGGCTTTCCAAAGTGGTATAAGCAAGACAATACAGACCCAGGGTTAGATTGTTATTCCTTCTCTCTGACTGACACAAAAGACTTGCAGGGGGAAGGAAACTGTGTTGTGAATCATACGCTATCAAATGACTGTGGCATACAGTGGGCTCCATATATCACCAGGAAAAAGAGAACAGTACCGTTTAAGGCAAACAGATTTCATGGCATTATCAGCCCATCAGGAAATGATTCAACTCCAGAAAGTGTTAATTTTTGTTTTGAAAACCCTGCCAACTGGATTTTGTCTTTCTCTTCCATTGCGGCAGGCACAGATGCCTGCAATGTGTTACTCAACTGTTTCCCTTAAGCCCAACGACTGAGCTTTGTTATCAGAGTTATATTCAGAAACACTGCTTCAGCCTAAAATTGAAGGAAAATCTATTTTCACCTTTTATATTAACTACATCTGCTTCTCCACTAGGATAAGACTATCAGAGGCACACATAGCTTAAACGTATTATTGATTTTTAGAAATTAAAGCCAGTTTCACATAGCTCTGGGCTTCAATGAGTCATAAAATTCCATCAACAGTTAGTTCAGATGGTTTTTTTGTTCCTGGAAGACAGAGATCGGTTCATGTGAACTGACAGGTGGAAATGTATTCAGTGTAAAAACTTCTGAAGGAATTTTTGAAGTGGGACACTTAGCAGAAAGAGATTGATTTTAACTAATCTGCAACCAGCTGAGTACAGAGACCAATTTGTAGTGAAATGGGGTCATTGCATTGGGGAAGTCTGAAATTCAAACCTGCAGATGTTCATGCTTAGTGCTTAACTGAACCTCTAGGGTCCTCAAAGCTGTGTTTTAAAAAATATATTTCATTTTTCTTTTCTTACAACACTTCCACCTCATAGTAATGCAGAAAATTCCCAGACCACAATCTCCAGTTCATCACTTTTTCGTCTTGCTTGTTTCAGGAT
The DNA here is from genome assembly GCF_036250125.1 of Pseudopipra pipra. NCBI lineage: Eukaryota > Metazoa > Chordata > Aves > Passeriformes > Pipridae > Pseudopipra > Pseudopipra pipra. Next base: position 90,924,813 of record NC_087551.1, read on the forward strand.
ATGCAAAGATGCTAAGATGGAAACCCAATTTTAAAATGAGAGAAAAAAAACAACTTAGAGAAGTAAACCCATATATTTCTTAAGAACAAGTGTCTTGAACTTGCTCATGCTGTTTCTATCACATGATGATTCAATGTATTCTTTTAACAGATATTTCATTACATTCAACTCTCTAGAAGAAACATTCGTTTTCTCTCAAAAAACATGTATCAGATCCTGATTGAACTTAGACATGTTCAGATACGGAAAATTTCTGTTCTCATAATATATCAGTAAGTAAAATGCTATAAATACTACGACCAAAGTAATGAAGCTATTACTCAGACATTGGCCACTGATTCTCAGTGTCTCACCCTATCAAGAAATTATCAGGTATTCTGAAAACAGTGAAATGCACAGTTACCCAGCAAAGAAGAAAGAAGAACCTACATTTCCTTCTAGAATTCTTTATAGATGTTTGCAGAACCCAAGGGAACGGCCTGAAGTTGTGTTAGGGGAGATTTAGGTTGGATATTAAAAAGAGGTTCTTCACCCAGAGGGTGGTTGGGCACTGGAACAGGTTCTCCAGGGAAGTGGTCACAGCACCAATCCCACCAGAGTTTAAGAAGAGTTTGGATGATACTCTCAGGTACATGGTGTGACTCTTGGGGATGGTCTTGTGCAGGGCCAGGAGATGGACATGATGATGCTTGTGGGTCCCTTCCAACTCAGCATATTCTGTGATTCTGTGATTCTGTTATCCCATCACCAGCCCATCCAACTCATGAGCAGACATGAATTTCACCAGGAGAATGCTGTGGGAAACAGTGTCAAAGGCTTTACAAGTAAACAATGTCCACAGTCTTTCCCCCATCCACTAGAGGGATCACCTGGTCCTAAAAGGAGATCAGGTTAGTCAAGCAGGACCTGTCTTTCATGAATCCATGCTGGTCTGGTCCCCTGGTTGTCCTGCATGTGCCATATGAGGACATGCAGGATGATCTTCTGGCATTTCTAATAGATGGGCATCACACTGGCTAACTTCCAACCACCTGGAACCTCCCCGGTTAACCAGGACTACTGGTTAATGGATGGAAATGATGGAAAGGGGCTGAGTAAGCGCTTCTGTCAGCTTCCTCAGTACCCTTGCATGGATGTCATCCAGCCCCACAGACTTGTGCATGTTTAGGTAGTACAGCAGAGCAGTGATCATTTCCACTTGGAACATGGGGGCTTTATTCTGCTCCCCATTCCAGCTCAGGGGGCTGGTACCCCGGGGGTGGTACTTCAGCTATTAAAAGCTGAAGCAAAAAAAGCATTAAGTACCTCACCCTTTTTCTCTTTCTTTGTCACTATGTTTTTTTTCTACATCCAGTCAAGGACAGAGATTCTCCTTAGTTCTCTTCCTGTTCCTGATATGTTTATAGAAATATTTTTTATTGTCCTTTATGGCAGTGGCCAGATTAAGTTCTAATTGGGCTTTGGCCCTTCTAATTTTCTCCCCACATAACCTCATGACATCCTTATATCCCTCCTGAGTTTCCTACCCCTTCTTCCAAAGATCATAAACTCTCTTTTTATCCCTGAATTCCATCCAAAGCTCTATGTTCACCATGTCTCCTGCCCAACACTAACTTTTGATTCTTCTCCCTTTCCAGATAGAGACTGTCCAGAAGATCTTAAAAATTAGGGGAGTTTTCCCTTTCCCTCATTATAATATTTATTATAATATTTATTATCACTGTTATCACAAGATCCAGATGACAGGGAATTGTCTTTTCAGCATATAAAACATCACTAACATTCCATATAAGCAGATGCTTTGCATGGTTTAGGCTGCTGTTAATATCCTTGCAGATAGCAGTATCATAGGATATTGAGGTGTGAAGACAACTCAAGAGGTTTCTAGTCCATCCTCATGCTCCAAGCAGGATCAATTATGGGATTCCTCTGAGTTTTATCTAGTTGGGCCTTGAAAACCTCCAAGGACAGAGACTGTGCCACCTTTCTGAACAACCTTTCTGAGAAACCTGCTCTTCTGCTTAGTTGTTTTCATGGCAAAAGTCCTTTTCCTTTTAGCTGTATTTGTTTTAAATTCTTTTCCTTGATGGTTTGTTTTATTATTCCTTTTTTTAAAAATTGTTTTTTCCTAGTCTAGGTCTCTCATTTCAGCTTATGCCTGCTGTCTCATATCTTCTTGCCACACAGCACTGTTAGAAGATTCTCTCCATCTTCCCCTGTTCTGCACCATCCTTCAACCTTTGGACCTCTGGACCTTCTGTCATTTGTCCATAAAGCTCTGCTTAGGGCTCACTCATCTCTCATTACGCCTTCACCTTTAACTGTTACCCAAAGGAGTACATTTTGCTTTTCTACCTTGCTGTACATAGCAGTAAATTATCTAAGTAATTCTTCTCAGGTTTAGGAAACTACCTTCTTCTCATCTGGGAAAAGTATATTCATAAGAGTTTCCTCTCCAACATCAACCTAAAAATTTTAGTTCTGAAAACGGAACAACTTTGGAGAAGTGCAGAGAATTCCCAGGCCCCATAAGGTGAGGAAAGATCTATTTCCATGCCAAGTACAGAGTTGTGTGTGAATGCCTCACTTCACATTGCAGTTGCTGAAGAGCAGCTGCTGATTTGAAGTATGAATTTGGCAGTAGTCTTCATGCTTCACAAAAAGAGGATGATACTGCAGTTCTTTCATTTGCAAACTTTCCAAGATAACATCTTTGTTATACTTTCAAACTTAGAATTCAGACACCCATTTGAAGCTAACACTGTTTACCTCTCAGATGGACTTTAAAGATAGTTTATCCAAGAAATGGGAAGCTGCTTGCCCTATTTCTATGTTTCTTACTCTGAGTTTTGTATTGCAGTCCCAGGCCTCAAAATCACACACTTAAAAGCAAGCAATTACAATTTAACACTTAAACAATCTGTATAATGAATGGATTTAAGATCATCTATAAAATGGCACTCAAGGGAGAGCAGGTCCAGGTTACACACACTGTTTTCAGAAACTCTCAGCTCATGAGTGATTTGCACACTAGTGTAAATCATTGCTTTCTCAGCAAGTACATTCCTGTAAACTAGTATTAATGTCAAATTTATACTCATAAAAGCATGCAGACTGAGAGGAGAAGTGACAGGTATTGATTTAATTTCTTGTCATGCATATATTTGCATAGTATTTACAGATTAATAAGGGACATATACCTTGTGTAAATCAATAGCTACCCTGCCTGTGTACCGTAAACTTCATTATTCATGGTCTTACACTGTGAATGAACATTACACATTGAATGAAACATTAAAGATACAAGTAAAATGACTATAGATTGCTTTGAAGGACATAGGGAAGGTCATTAACTGAAAGATAGAATAGGGATGTACATGATTTCACAAATTTTAGTCTCTGACCTTTTCTCCATCCTTTCATAGTCTCTTATCTGTTTCCCATTCTGTCAAATACAGATGAGAGCATCTCAAAGGGTCATTGTGAGGGGTTATTCATTAATGTTTGCAAATGTCTGAATAAAAGGCCATCATTTTACAGGTATGGATGCCTTCTAGTTTACAGTATCATTAGGACATTCCCTAACCTTGTAGATGCATATGAAGTGATTACTTCATTTCAAGGAAAGGAGTCCACATGATAAACAGAGGACAGCATTTGCTTCCCATCTCTGCACAGAATTTTATCACCATATATTGATATAATTATTTATTTTTCATTAGTGTTATAGATTAAGACAATATAATTTTATTCTCATTCTGCTCCCTTTACACAAACAAGACTTCCTGTGGAAGATGCACCCTGTATGGGAAACATCCATAAGTTCATTTCTGCAAAGCACATTGAGGACAAGTAGAGTGAGGAGCCTGGGAGAAGGAAGAATTGTGATACACTCTGCAAAAGGCTGCAACAACTTTGTCCCAGGGGAACACTGCCAGCAACAATAAGTTTGATCAATCTGGAGGTCATGTTGGCATAAATGTCCCTGGTTAGCTGTGTGATCTAATGGACACTAGGGGAAGGGACACACAAGATAGAAGTGACAGCATTCACCATGACAGTACTTAGTTCCTAGCCAGCTTGACCAGGCAGAAGAAATAAGTTTGGGATGGGAATAAGTTCTGCAACAAAAAATTACAGGAGCTTTGTAGTCGACAGCCATTGTTCAAGCATCTGGTTCTCCTTCCTCTCCTCTATGAACTAAAGAAAACCACAGAGGAATAAGAATGGGGAAACAGGGAGTATTGGGTATAGAAAAAGCCAGTTACGAAAAAACAGCTGGTCAGTGCAGGTCAGTGCACTTGTGTAACTGAGCCCTGGGCATGATCTCAGTCATGCCTCCTCTATTCTTCCTACTTTTCTCACTATCTTTTCTGTGGGTGAGGTCTGTCTTCTGAGTCCATGTGGATGAGCTCTAGTGACCTCCAAATCAGACTGGACACTAGACAGCGTGCCAGATCAGAGTGTCAGCCACCAAAGTGGAACCATCTGCCTGAGGGCTCCAGAGTCTCCAGAGTCAGCAACAGGAGGAGACCAAGTCTGAGGGCCAGTTTCTAGATAGACCAAGCAGGTTTGGGAGACACCCGCAGCACTTCACTCTGCGCGCGTGTGTGTGTGTGTGTGTGTGTGTGTGTGTGTGTGTGTGTGTGTGTACGGCGCAAACTGCAACCCCTGGAAGTAAATGAGGAGGAAAAGGTTTGGGTTGTCTGTGTGGTTTATGGACACGTGAACACTGTTTTCTTTCATGACAAAAGCACTGGCATCTGTAGTGATTTGTATGGCCAACCACTGTGTGTCTGTGCATTAGGTGCCTTCTGGACAAACTGGCACAGCCTCACTACTGGTTGAATCTACAATGAGAATAGCAACAGCCTGGCTCTGCTGGATTGGGACAGGAAGGATCTCGTCAGTCCCTGTGGCCACCAGATCTGGCTCTGAGGAACCAGAAAGCAGAAAGCCCCTAGATCATGATGCTGATCAGACACAGTGACCTCCAGGATCTTCCCCATACAAAAATGATGAATGTGCTCCTCCTGCAACAGCACATCAAGTAACTCCACAACCCAAGATTGTAACGGAAAATACCAAGTCATTCCAATCTCTTCTTCCTGCACCAGGAGTATCTGCTGCCTTTTCATCCCTTCTTCTTCCATAATTGTTATTTTTGTGTTATCTCTATAACAGAGGTGGGGAGAGCTGAGTTTAGGAATATCGTTAAGCCATAATGCATAGCGTGCTGCCACCAATCTACAGAAACTTCTGTGCCCAGAATCCCATATATATCATGTTTGAACTTTTCTGGTTTTCAAGTCTTCAGTAAAACTAGTAGAAGCCTCCCTACTCTATCTGGGCTGTATCCTTTAACATGGTATTGATCAAAGCTGAATTATTTCCAAGCAGAGAAATGCTATCTCATTGAACCTGGAATTAACTTTGCTCTTCCATAACTGAGCAAAACCAAAGCTGATAAATCCTTGGTGTTGAATTCCAGTAAAGAAAAGATAACCAGGAGAGATAATAGAGCTTTTCAGGAACTTGTGTTTTACCTGAAATTATAAGCTGGGAAACAGAAGAAGGATACTGAAGGGGTAGACTGTTCTGCTTCTAGAAAGAATGCACTGAAAGCAGTGAGACCTCTTTGCTCAAGCCAAGCACAGAAAGTCAATGCTCTGAATTTATGAAGATAAAATGCAACCAGAAAAACCCTCACCATGCCCTGCCTGATCCTATAAACCCTGGCACATTGCACCAGAAGATCTAATCTTTTATAGTTGACAACACTATTGGTCCTTCAAAATATGAAACAAAGAAGTCCTCAAGGAAAAAAGTAAAGCTCACATAAAAGCATGGTTTAACTTTTGTTTTACTTCTCAAACACCTTTTTCTCACCCTGACTGATCTTAGCCTGATCAAATGGAAAACAAATCTCCACAGAAATAACACAGCTGTCTTTCTGGTCTCTCAGATCCTTTGGAGAGGTAGAGAGGGCACTTGGAACTCTAAGGTGGTGTTTTCTGGTTCTCTCTTCCCTCCTTCTCAATACGAAAAAAAAATAAAAAGAGCATAGAAACAGGAAGAGTAAAACTTCCAACTTTCTTAGCAAAATGAAGAAGTTAAAAAAAGGTTAAAGATTACTAGTGGCAAGAGAAACAGGAAAATTCAAACACAGTGCTTTCTAAAACGGCTTAAATACAAACTTCCAAGCATGTCCGGCCGTAATATTCTGTCCTCAAAGAGGACTCTGAGGACATGAGAGGGGGATTAAATGCAATAAGAGTGTTCAGAGGTCTTCTGCCATCATCTGTCCAGGAAATAAATAAGGATGAAAAGTGAATGGAGCAAGAAATGGGCTGTCTGGCAGTCATAAACATCTACAGCTATGCTAATGATGAGCATTTCTCCATCCCTGAGCAAGGGATGGAGAAACAGAATGGCAAAACTTTGCCCATTGGGTCTCACTGCATTTATCACACAAAGTGAATGAAATCCAGGAGATTTAAACTGCAGGGAGAAATTGCTCCTAGCTTAGACCAGCTCAGCCCAGCTGACCTGCAAGGAGTGGGCAAACAGGAGCATGGCACCTCAGTGATAGCATGGCACGACAGTTTGCTCGGCAGTTCATGCAGGCAGGGCAAGCAGGAGGCGCACAGCCACCCTCCCAGCTCTCTCTGGTGGCCCGTGAGGTAGGTTTGTGACTGTCTGGGGTTTTTGTTTTGGTTTGGTTTGGTTTGGTTTTTTCTGCAACTCAACTCGACCCAGCAATGGTTTCCAAACGAGCGAAAGCAGTTGCTGCTGCTCTCAGGGGGAGTGTGCTAACCCAGACAGAACTTCCAAGGAAGGATGCAGCTGTTCAGGTCACTGGCTGCACAGAGTGGCTGAGCCTGGTGTCAGTACCAGAGGACAGCGTGAGAGACACCTGCGTACAATGTGAGCAGGAAAATGATTTGCTGTTCTTAGTAGCAGAGCTCAAGGAAGAAGCGGAGAGGCTAAGTATTAGGGAGAGTGAAAGGAAATACAGTGGTGGAGTCATACCTTTTTGACCCCAAAAGAAGTCCATCAGGAGACAGTGAAGCCCTGCCCCTCCTGCCATCAGGCAGATGGAGCAAAGCAAGTAGATGGAGGGGAATGAAAACAGGTCTCTGATCGAAGAGGTAAAGGAATCCCCTTCCGATCCCCATCACCTCCCCAGGCACCCTTAAAGAACAGGTCTGAGGCCCTGGACCCAGAGAGTCAGGCAGAGGGCAGTCAAGAAGAGGATCTGTCTAGAGGGTCTTCAGGTTACACCCCGTCTACCAGACGGATACAACCACAGTTGCAAAGGAAAAAAGAAGGGTAATTGTAGTAGGCAACTCCCTTCTGAGGGGAACTGAAGACCCTATATGCAGACTGGACCCATCCCATAGGGAAGTCTGATGCCTTCCTGGGGCCCAGGAGAGGGATATTAGTAGGAGACTCCCTGAGATAATCCGGACCTCTGATAATTATCCACTACTGGTAGTCCTGGCTGACAGTGATGACATTAATGAAAGAGGTACCAGGCTAGTTAAAAAGGACTTCAAGGTGCTGGGTCGATTAGTTATTAGTTAATGGGACAGGAGCACAGGTGGTGTTCACCTCAGTTCCTGCAGTAGCAGGGATGAATGTGGAGAGGAGTAGGAAAACCCATCTTATCAATAGGTGGCTAAAGGATTGGTGCCACCAGCAGAATTTTGGTTTTTTCAACCATGGGGCAAATTCTATGGTACCGAGCCTGGTAGAGTCAGATGGGCTTCATCTATCTAGCAAGGGCAAAAGTTGTCTAGCCCATAAGTTGTCAGGGCTGATCAGGAGGGCTTTAAACTATGTCTGAAGGGAGAAGGAGTTGAAACAAAGCTCTCCAGAGATGAGCCTAAGGGTGGAAAGACAGAGTTAGAAGTGAAATCAGCAGGCCAGCTGAAGTGCATGTACACCAATGCACACAATATGGGTAACAAACAAGAGGAGCTGGAAGCCACTGTTCAGCAGGAAAGCTGTGATGTAGTCGCCGTCATAGAAACGTGGTGGGATGACTTGCATGACTGGAGTGCTGCCATGGATGGCTACAAGCTCTTCAGAAGGGATAGGCAAGGTAGGAGAGGTGAAGGGGTGACTCTGTATGTTAGAGAGACTCTTGACTCCCTGGAACTTGAAGTCAGTAAGATAAGGTTGAGTGCCTGTGGATCAGAGTCAGGGGGAAGGCCAGCAAAGCTGACATCCTGATGGGAGTCTGTTATAGACAGGATGGATGAGGGTGATGAATTATTCTGCAAGCAGCTGGCAGATGTCTCAAAATCACCAGCCCTTGTTCTTGTGGGCAACTTTAACCTGCCAGATGTATGCTGGGAACTCAACACAGCAGAGAAGAGGTAGTCTAGGAGATTCCTAGAGTGTATAGAGGATAATGTCCTGCTCCAGCTGGTAAATGAGCCTACCAGGGGTGGGGCCTCGTTAGACCTGCTGTCCACAAACAGAGAGGGGCTGGTGGAAGATGTGGTGGTTGGAGGCCATCTGGGGCACAATGACCATGAAATAATAGAATTTTCAATACTCAAGGACGCAAAGAGAGTCATCAATAAAACTTTTGCTCTGGGCTTCCACAGGGCACATTTTGGCCTACTCAAAAGACTGGTTCAGAGAATACCTTGGGCAACAGCCCTTGAAAAGAAAGGAGTCCAGGAGAGATGGACATGCTTCAAGAAGCAAATCTTGAATGCACAGGAGCAGGCTGTCCCAGTCTGCCAAAAGGCGAGCCGGAGGGGAGCTTGGCTGAACAGGGAAATTTTAAAGGAAATTAGGAGAAAAAAGAGAGCCTACCAATTATGGAAAAAAATGCTGACTACTCATGAAGAATTTAGGAATATAGTTAGGTCATGTAGAAAGAAAATTAGAGAGACAAAGGCACAATTTGAACTCAATCTAGCCCCTTCTGTTAGGGATAACAAGATGTGCTTCTACAAATACATCAATAGCAAAAGGAGGGGCAAGGAAAACCTCCATTCTTTCTTGGACATGGGGGGGAACATAATCACCAAAGATGAGGAAAAGGCTGACGTACTTAACACCTTCTTTGCCTCAATTTTCAACAGTAAGACAGGTTGTTCTCAGGACAACTGGCCTCTGGAGGTGGTAGACAGAGACAGGAAGACGAAAAACCCACCTGTAATCCAGGAGGAAACTGCTGAGCCACTTGGATCCTCACAAGTCTATGGGACCAGATGGGATCCACACAAGGGTGATGAGGGAGCTGGCAGAAGAGCTCACCAAGCTGCTCTCCATCATCTCCCAACAGTCCTGGCTCACTGGGGAGGTCCCAGATGATTGGAAGTTGGCGAATGTCACGCCCATCCACAAGAAGGGCCAGAAGGAGGACCCAGGAAACTACAGGCCTGTCAGCCTGACCTCAGTGCCTGGCAAGGTTATGGAGCAGATCATCCTAAATGCAATCACACAACAGCTGCAGGTTGGACAAGGGATTAGACCCAGCCAGCATGGGTTTAGGAAGGGCAGGTCCTGTCCTACCAACCTGATCTCCTTTTATGATCAGGTGACCTGCCTGGTGGATGAGGGGAAGGCTTTACTGATTATCTGGATGAGGGGATTGAGTGTACCATTAGCAAATTTGCACATGACACCAAATTGAGGGGGTGTGTTGATCTGCTGGAAGGCAGGAGGGCTCTGCAGAGGGACCTGGAGAGGTTGAAGAGTTGGGCTGATTCCAACGGGATGAGGTTCAACAAGGCCAAGTGCCGGGTCCTCCACTTTGGCCACAACAACCCCATGTAGCACTACAGGCTGGGCACAGAGTGGCTGGAGAGCAACCAGGCAGAAAGGGACCTGGGAGTTTGGATTGACAGGAAGCTGAACATGAGCCAGCAATGTGCCCAGGTGGCCAAGAAGGCCAATGGCATCCTGGCCTGGATCAGGCCAGCAGGACCAGGGCAGTGATTCTTCCCCTGTACTCAGTGCTGGTGAGGCCACACCTGGAGTACTGTGTCCAGTTCTGGGGCCCTCAGTTCAGGAAGGATATTGAGGTCCTGAAGCAGGTCTAGAGAAGAGCTGGTGAAGGGACTCAAGCACAAGTCCTATGAGGAGAGGCTGAGGGAGCTGGGGTTGTTTAGCCTGGAGAAGAGGAGGCTCAGGGGAGACCTCATCGCTCTCTACAACTACCTGAAAGGAGGTTGTAGCCAGGTGGGTGTGGGTCTCTTCTCCCAGGCAACCAGCAGTAGGACAATGTCAGGGGTGACAGCGGGTCTGTCAGCACCTTGGCACATACTGACGAAGCAATAGATGTTGTCCAGATCAAAGTATACCCCTGAGATGGACTGAAAGAGAGGACTGAAAATGGAGGCCCTGATCCTGACAACATACTGATGCATCCTGAAGAAGCTGTCCTGTGGGAACAGAGAACACTGTCTCATGAAAACAGGAGCACTGTCTCATGAGAACAAGGACCTGTTTTGAACGAGAGTAGTTGGGAAAAACATCAACATGAGAGAAAAATAAGAGCAGGTGCTCGGGACTGTTGTGGGAAAGAACTGGGCTGTTTTGAGAAAGAGCAAAGTTGTTGTGAGAAAGTAGAGTTTAGAAAATGCACCTATTAGCTGTAAGAATTCTGGTGTGAAAGTTTGAACTGTCCTATCCGTGTGCATTGTGTGTGTTCAAAAACTGTACTTAAGGGGCTGCGCAGCAGCCCTGGGGTCCCTGCTTTTTCCTTGGAATAAACTTTGCTGGAACCTTTTTTCGTGTCGCTTTGGCCGTTCTGACGTTATCAGCGACAGGACAAGAGGGCATGGTCTTAAGCTGTGCCAGGCGAGGTTTAGGTTGAATATTAAGAAAATATTTTTTACAGAGAGAGTAATCAGACATTGGAATGGGCTGCCCAGGAAGGTGGTGGATTTACCGTCCCTGGAGGTTTTTAAGATGAGACTGGATGAGGCTCTTATTGCCATGGTCTAGTAACCACAGCGGTGTTGGATCAAGGGTTGGACTTGATGATCTTGGAGGTCTTTTCCAACCTGATCAATTCTGTGATTCTATGAAAACGGGAAAAGCAAATGGAAAATCCCTTCTATAGCGGAAATACTAGAGCTGTGCATTGGCAAAAACCTAATAAAGAAACTTGGAAACCTATTGCTAGAAATCAAGGGGCTGAGAGTACAACAGTACAGGATTGCAAGTGCCAAACTAAGAGCAAAGTCAGAACCTAGGCACCTGAAGGAATAAAAAAACTATTTTTTTTTAAATCACTACAACCTACACACATGTACAGTCACTCTTGCAGGAAACCACCAATACTAAAATAAAGCACAGTTACAATGGAGAGAAAACTAGTTAGGTACACAGCCTGACTGGTCCTATTCCAGGGGAAGGATCATAAGTCTCTCAAAGGGGAAAAAATTAAGATTTCTTTTTATCCCATGATCCTAATGGCTATTTTTGTTAATGGTTTTCTGTAACAACAGCAAAAACAATGGAAAACTGTACTGAACAGCAAACTGAAACATGCCTACAGCAAGAGACAGCCTTTTAAGCTTCCATCTCACTAGTGCCTGTCTATATGAATAATGTCACCATGTCACTGCTTTTCCTGCATTCTATTACAGAATATTCTTCCCCCATTTTTATTATGCTATTCTATTTCAACGTGATGAATTATCTGTATTACATTTCTTGAGAAATATTCCCTCTAGGGATGGACATACTTAGTTCAGAAAGTTTTCAATGGAAAGAGGAAAAGAAAAGGAGAAGAAAAATAGAAACTTCCACATCTCCACTTTTTTTAAGCTACCCCTGGGAGTAGGACATAATTATCCACATTTTGCAATTGCCAGTCAACTCTTAGCCGAATGATGAAAATCAGTGGTACTAAGAAGTGCTGTTCAGGCAAGTTCGGGCAGAAGGAAAAAGGAGTCTGTTAGCAGAGAGCAAGAATGGGAAGTTGAAGTCACAAGATGGGGGCCCAGTTAAATAGTTTCACTGGCATTAAATTTGTTTTTCTACTCCTTTCTCGATTGTTCCAAAACTGATACACTTACTCAATCGACCAAAGATAACAGGCTCAATAACCTTCTCTTTGAAAGTGGCACAAAATAAGAAAACAGCTATCCCCACAGAAGCTCTTACCAGGAGAATAGGTAGGTATGCTCTGGATTATATAGAGTAAAACAGATTTCATCTGATAGAGACCAATTTAAGGTTAAAATCTGTGACTCTATGGATATAATTTTCACTTTGTTCCCCACTCCAACATGAAAAATAAAAGGAAATAAGACATGCTAAGTCACCTTTTCTTTGTGTATACAGTTATTAATGGATTTTTTACATTTCTGTGTTCCAGCAGACTTTAATGAGCACTGCTAATGAGACACCTTCTCTATTCTGCAGTGCTAAGATCTGAGGACTTCAAGGGCCGGGCATGCATCGTTTGGCTTGTTTTCTCCTCTTACAGCAGCCTATACTTTCATGTGAATATGTTAACCCATTCCCATGGTGTCAGCCTTGAATAGAAATTCAATGCTGAACATTGTAAGCTTCTGTTCTGTTGGGTTGATGCAGATATGCTTTTATGCTCAGAAATCTGTTTTGTCACCATAGTAATTCTGGACAAGGAGACCCTATAGACATTTTTTTTATTAAAAACAAAAAAAGAAAAAACAAAATCATTTTGGGAAAATTACTTCCACCAGCTGAGCTGAGTTTCAAATAAATCTGTAACTAATAATATGTGTTCTGCTACCATGAAAATCTTTACAGGACTAAACAGTCCTTGAGGAACCATAAGCCAGCTTCGCCATGTAGGATGACTGCAGTACAAAACTCCCTACTTGCTCTTTCTTCACACTTGTTTGTTTTAATTCTGTTGACCACTAATTTTTTTTAATAGTTGTTAATACTTAAAATTCAAGAGTGCTTATTTGTTTAGAATTGGAAAATGTCTTTCTATGCATTCAGTTAGAATGTTAAACATTCTGCAAATAATCTTCACAATTCAGCATATATCACACAACTTTACTTGTTTAGTGCTACTTTCTTTTTTTCTTTTTTGAAGATGACTCATTCCTTACCCAAAGGAAATTATCCACCTAGGCAGCCTGGTAGCTTTCCATTGTTAAACAAGCATCCGAGGCTTAAATGGCACACTGCAACAACAGTTCTCACTGAAGACCCAATATGGTTAGTTCTAGACTCATAGTCTAGCTACAATTTTGTCTCATCATTTGTTTTAGGGCCTTTCTTTCATAAGGAAATTGCATGGGTCTGAGTTCACCATGGATTTGGGACTCTCACAGGTATATTTCTGCAGTGGCTATATGTTCTTGTTGCCTAAATGCTACTTGGCTACAATAAGGCTAAGACAAATATTACTTCTCCAATGATTTTTCCTTAAAAATGCAGAGAGCATGGAGATTCATTATTGCCTTCTTGAAAAACGTTGCTTGTGAATACCCAAGCTATATATATAGCTTCTTTTAAATTGTTGATGCAGATCAGTTTTGCAACATTACAATGCGGTCTAGAGTGGGAAATATAGCACCTCAAGGTTTCCCCTCCAGCAGGCACGTCCGCAATTTTCATTGCCCAGCACATTACATTTCATCATGATACAGCAGAAAGATGTTCATTAGCAATTTGTCCTTGTCTTGCAGGGCTTCAAAAATCTGATACTGTCTCATGAACAAAAAAAAAAGATTTTGAAGTTGGTTTACTAAAAGTGTCTCTTTGGTCCATGCTATCGATCAACTCTCATGACCTTGAAAAACAATTTACATTTAAGAAGAGGACTTTATGGTTTCACTTGGAATATCTTTGATGTAGTCCCATTCATTTCACATTCTAGCCCACTGCCCCTAGAAAAAAATCCTCTTTTACTGAACACTGGAAAAATTAAATAGGCTGTTTCCTTAGAGACACTCTTACGTTTATCTCAACAGTGACTTCGTTACTTACAAATCTACTTCCTTTCTTTCAAAGCCATATTTTTATCTCCTTTTTCTGGTCTTTAACTACAACAGCTACACACTGAACATAGGCATAGGAGCCCTTTTGTGCACAGCAGAGCTCAGCTCGAAGCTCACCATGCAATTCAATAAAACCAGACAATAATGCCCACTGTGTACTTCTGCCTCACTGCAAAGAATCTGAGTCAGCTCCATTAAATTCAACTGGAATCCTTATTGTATTCCTTACTTCTAATAAGTTGCTCATAGTCTAAGAGCAAAGACCTATTGACAGTGGCCATTAGTGCCTTCAAGTTTAAAACAGTATAACATACCATCTTTATGGGGCAGTCACTGGAGGATGCTCCACCATTTTTACTGGTACCTTGAACAGTAGCTCCAGACAGACTTTTCCAATATACTGAAAAAAACCAACCAAACGTGATGTATATAAGCAAAGATGAAGCAGTTAACCAAATTAAAAAAGCATATTAATGCTGAGGCTCACATCCGTTTTATGAACATGTAATGCTCACTAGTTTCTTCACATGGCAGGGTAGGAGGTTATACATTTTGCAAAAGATTCATACATCAGCTTCAGCATCCATTATCACATTTCACACACATTCTCTTGAGATGACAAATTGTTACACCATTTAATGTGCTTACTCATAGTTGCAATAAAAGGAATATCTTATTCTTAGTGGAGAGTTTCATTACATATAATCTTGACACTTCTGGTCTAAGTACCCTCATGTTTCACACAGAGTAAAAAGAAAGTCAGGAGGTGCCTTGTAACTTTTCTTTTTTTTTTTTTTCCAGCTGAATGCCTTGTTACAGATTAGAAAACAACTTTTTTTTTATCTCTGACTGAAATTAGGCTGCTCTTAGGCAGAAGGTTACTCACTTGAGTACTGATAGTCTTTACATTTCCACCATTCCCCTCAAAAGGAATTATTTGGAAAGAATCCTAAAGCATCGTTATACAGAGAGTAGTTCTTTTAATTACAAGTAGCCAAAAGCAAAAACAGTGGTGGTAGAGTAGCCTAGCAGTAGAGCTTTGCATTTATCTAGGTTGTTAGCACTCAAATTAACTGGCAACTGCAGGCTTACTCTAGGAAACTCTCTATTCTCTTAAGCCACCTTTGCTCACTTAGAATTAGTAGGAGGATTCAGACTGGAGCTTTAAAGACTGAAAATAAAGGGAGAGGATGCAGCCCATCCTTATGAAGGCTTTGCACCTTTGAAATTCATATTTTCCTCATTGCTTGAAACAGCGCAGTTCTGATGACCTCCAGATTATATTGCACAATGCTATTTTTCCAGAATTTTGTACACAGTAGAATGGAGGAGGCTGAAAATGTTCAAAAGAATGATTTTTCAGCAGGGATGTCTTTCGGTGTTGCACTTACAATAAGTTTTATATTGTATCAAAAGTTCTGGGTTCAAAGGAAGTTTAGTGTTCCAAAAATCTAAATAAATACATAAATTCAACTATAATGTAAAATGTTACAGTTACATTTATATTTCAAGTAATGATCATCTCACCAAAATCTGGTCAGGTAATGACTATTTCACAATATGTGTTGAAAAAGCAGAAACTGAAAAATCCAAAAGTTGTACTTACAGGTTCCTAGTAGGTATTTTTTTAAGTGTTATCATCTTAGCAAGACATTTCATCCACAACAAACAAGAAAATGCAAAACCAGATAGGTTTATATACAGGGCACTTTTCTGTAGCCTCAATTCTCAACAGTTCCTTGGTCAAAAGGAATTAGAGGTGCTAATTTTACAAATTTCATTAGACCCTTTGACATGTGGGTCCAACCATTAAAGATGCAAGACCAAAGTAATTTAGAATATTTCTGTCTTTTAAAGGTACCTGAATAACATTCTAGTATGTGGTACTGTTTTAAAGAAGCTAAGGTATGACTGTCTGCCATTATATCAAATCTATCCCCTCTCCACCCTATATTCAGTAGCTACATCTGTTCTTTTTTGACCCATGATAAGGTAATAATCTCAGTGTGGCTTCTGCTGGCTAAAATGATCACAGTTTTGTAGAAAAGTAATTTTTCTCAAGAAGCAACACTGCAGGTTTAAAACACACAGGGCACATAACACAAAGTTAATTGGGCGCATAATGATTTTTGAGTCATAAGGTTAAGTATTAAAAACCAGGGAGATAAACAAATCCCATACACCAGACCATGGTGCTTGCCATGTTGTAATTGATGTAATACACTGCATAGCTTTTTTTCAGAGAGAAAGAAGTTTTAGGGAGTGAAGTGAAGCAAATAACACAATATGTTAAGTGAAACAATAGTCATTCTTACTCTAATCTTGTAAGAATTTATCACAGGACTATTTCACAGCTAGAAACTGCTGAGGTTCTTTCTGCATACATTTCCAGAACCAGCTATTCTGAATGCAGGATCACAGTTAACTGCTAGTAGTTTGGGGTCTCACAGTTTTGTAGGGGTTTTGTCTGTCAATTGATGTTTACTTGCAATCTTTATGTCTTTATACACTTCCCAAACAGTCAAACAAGCTTGATCTATTTTATTAATTTTACTTATTTTTCCAAGGTGTTTCAGGTTTCCGTTTCTTCTGCTGTAGCTATTATATATATTTGAAACTGAAAGCTGTTCTTTAAACCCAGAAAATTTCTGGGGCTTCCTAGTCATACAAATTTAGAATTCCCATTAATTTTATTTAGAAAGTATTGTAGATATGCATTTTTTTAAACATCCAGAGATCTAAAATCTGCTTTCAGAGATTAAGACAAGTGATTCACAGATATCTCATTTTGCCTACCTTTCATCTGGGACTGAATTCTCTTGTTAGGTTTGAAACAGAAAACAGTTCCTTATGCTATTAATGAATTTTCTTGTCAAATAAAACTACCTGAAAGGAGGTTGGAGCAAGGTGGGGGTCGGTCTTTTCTCCCAGGCAACTAGAAGCAGGACAAGAGGACATAGTCTTAAGCTGTGCCAGGGGAGGTTTAGGTTAGACATTAGAAAGAAATTCTTTACAGAGCCCATTGGAATGGGCTGCCCAGGGAGGTGGTAGAGTCACCATATCTGGAGGTATTTAAGAAGAGACTGGATGTGGCACTATCATCTAGTTGACAGGGTGGTGCTGGGTCATGGGTTGGACTTGATCTCAGAGGTCTTTTCCAACCTGGTTTATTCTGTGATTCTGTGACAATAATTGTCATAAATTCGACTACAACGATAATGAACATTCTTTCAAAAGATCACACCCAAGAATTTTACAGTAACATGAGATAAAATAACAGCTTGAATCATTCCAGGATTAAAATAATGATTTCATGCCACATTCAAATGATGCTTATGAAACACTCACTAATTTAAGCAAAACTGGGAATGCTTGCTAGACCCACAAGATAGGCCTTTGAAGGCTATAGACCGAGAGGTTTATACTTTAGTACAAAAAGACTGCTTGTAGCTGTCATCTTCCCTTCTCTGCAGAGTATGTTTATGTGACTTGACACAGCATGACGTAAGTATTGTATTCTAGAAATGTGGATATATGCGTGCTACTACACAAATGTGAAAAAAATAAAATCCAAACAGCCCTTCCCTTGAAGATGTGAGCAGGCATTCCACATAAAATGTCAGGAGATGCTGTCTTTGCTGCAAAGTACAGAAAATAAAAGAAAAATAAATCAGTAAGGTTGTCATCCAAAGTAGCATTTGTATGCCTGAAATGCCATAAACCCCTCAAGTTTCCTGACTAGAATCTTGCACACAGATCTCGACTTCTTTTACTGCTTAGAAACCCTGTCATTGTGGCCGAACAGATTATTAGCTGAAGTCTGCCTTCTCTGGGGGGAATTTCTTCCAAAGTGAGTATCCTTGAATCCAAGCCCAAAAGAGACTAGATCTAGTAAGTATCCAGTAATTTTATCCTCCATTCTGCTCCAGAATGACTATTAAAAACAGGCAAACGGTGAAAGAAAAGGAGTAGGGTCTTCCCTTCCTTTTGTTGCAGCTCCATAATTGGAATACCCTCCAAAGCAGAGAGAAGAGACACCCCTCTAATAGTCGCCAGCCTAAGGGGGTGATGATCATTGTTCCACTCCCTTACAGAGGAGCTGCACATACATCTATAAAACAAAAAGAAACTGCATAAACTAAAGGCATTTTTCATCTCTCGCAGCAAAATGCAAAAATTATGAGAAAAATTATGGAGAACAAGAGGGGTGGATTCTGATTCTGGAGAGCACATGGGGAATGTGATCTTGTGTCCAACCCTTGCTCCCAGAACTATTCATCCTAGGATGAAAAAAACAGGAATAATCCAGCTGTAGATGACTAAAGCTGTTTTTTGCAAAAATAAATTGGGGATCTACAGAGCTTCTCCAACACTGAGATGGTCAGTCTTGCAATGTTAGATTCAGTGAGGTCTTTTTTTACAAATTATTTTATATCATCATAATCATGGCTAGGCTTCGAGAACGAAGATTTAGGAAGGCTCTATCCATGTTTGTTACAAGCACGCTGGTGGCTGACGAGGCCAATACAAGATAGATTTTATATCATATCCTTGTTTTAAAGTTACAGATTGTAACTACAGATAGCAGACTCCGTCAAAAACTGTAAGAAAGGAGGGCTGGAAATTGACTAGGCCTGGTGAGATATTTTGAAATATTCAAAGACCATCCGTAGCAAGTGTTTGCTTCAGCTGTTCTGCAAAATCTCTGATGTCACCAGCTCCCTAATGCAGCCTCTTCTGGACTTCCACAATTTTAACAATGAAAAAAGTTTTCTTAATATCCACCTTCCAGCCATCTTTCATTCAAATTAAATTTCTTCTCTTCTTTTTGCCATTGAATATGTGGAATAGTTGATCATATGTATCTTTATAGAACCCTTTAACACCTCAGAAAATTCTCCAGTCCTTTCTTTGTCTTCCAAACTTTCAAAATAACAGTAGTAGTTCTTAACCATTTTCTTGGTTGTTGCTTGGGCTTCATAAATCTCTCATAATTGCTAATGATTTTTTTCTGGATATTACCCAATTTGTTTACATCTTTTCTGAGGTACAGTATAGAATACTGGATGCAGTTCCCCAGATAACCTCGCTAGCACCAAGTGGAGTTTAGTAATTTCATCCCCTGTCTGACATAACCTCTTCCTTATAATAACAATTCCAAAATGAGATTAGGTTCCTGGCAACAGCATTGTTTCTTAGCCCAATTTATATACCTCTTGCGTTATAATTCCCTGCTATTATCAGAAGTGCTGTTGTCTACTTATTTCCAGCCTTCAGTGTTTGTGCTTGATACTTCCAACCAAAGAACAGTACTTTGTGTTTGACCTCATTTCAGACTGAGGATATCAGAGCATTTCTTCAAACCATGAGTTCAAATGAAGGATTCTGGAGACACTGCTTTGATCTGTTTTCCTTACAACAATTTGAGGGAAGATTACATACATTTCTGTGATTTCTTGGATGTTCTTGGTATGGTCAAGATCTAATCATAACCCTATTTTCTTACTCCCCTTGCACTTTTCCCCCAGACAGCCACAGTTTCATTCTCTACATTTTTCCCTATTTTTTTATTTCTTATTCTTTTTTTCTTGGAAGAAATCAGAGAACCTTTAATAATTTTTCTTTCCTTGGTAGTATAAAGGTCATTCTTGATAACATGAAAGTTTTACAAAATGCACCTGCACTAAGAAGGAAAGTAAAAATTTGCATCGAAAACTGAAAGACTGACAATTTTGGGCTCAAGCCTATTTTAAAGATCATTTAACTGAAATAAGAGACTTTTTGAGTTAATTCATGTCACAGGACTACCTAATATAACATAGATGTTATCTTGTCATCAAGGAAGATGCCAAGGAGCATATATTAGCTGTCTAGTCCACCAACAAAACTAACTGACCTCTTGGAAAGTGTCTTTCAAAGGGGGAAAGACCACATATGCTGTAACAGTGGAGCTTACCACACACAGCCAAGCCATGACAAACTGGCAGATAATTTCTTTTGAAAATGTAGTTTAATTATTCTACTGACAATTGTTTTGAAATCAAATAGCACAAAAAGCCATTAGCAATTTCTAACCAAGAGGGGGGAAATTATTGCAAATGCCAAGGGGAAGGGCATCTGGGGGGAAAAAAGCAATAGTGAAATGACATGTTTAGAGGAAAGGAGAACAAGCAAATAAAAACGGTGTTCAGGAAGATGGATTACAATGTATTAAAGAAATTTCAAGATGCTTTCTCCTGGATGGCTAATTAAGGTGAACACCTGGTAGAGACTGAGTTCCTTGAAGTAACTTTTAATGGTAAGTACACAATGTGATGGTTTGAAAAACCTTTTCTCTGACGTAGTAGTGGTTTGCCCCACTGATAATACTGGACCAATCAATAGTCCACGTGCGCCCTACAGAAATTACATGCCCACGGAAATGGAAGAGAAGGGGGTGAAGATAGTTTAGAAGGTGGTTAGCCATGATATGAGCTAGGAGGAAGCAGGGGGCCAGTGAGCCCCTCTGGGGGCCAAGGGCCCTCAAACCCTCTCACAGGGCCAAGGGCCCCCAGTCCCCAGCTGAGGCCATGGTAGACCCGGTATAGTGTCAAAGCTGGCCCGGGTTTTGTAATCAAGAGCTGGAAGAGTTTCCTTACTGTCAGCAGCAGCAGGAGACATTAAAAGCAGCAGCGGAGCAGTCCTGAACAGAGACAACGGTGGCTAAAAGCCAAGAGATAGCCAGTAGCAACGAGATAATGTGAAGCGGCTGAAAGACGCAGAGATGTTCCTGCAAAAGGAAGAGCCGGCAACAAAACAGAGGAAAACTCAACAGGGCTGTTTTGGGGTAAGACTGTACCACTTTCCCAAAACCCAGAGACCTCCTGAAGAGGAGAGGTGGACTTCCAAACCCTCAGGGAGTCCCAAAATGCAGCAGCAGCTAGAGAGAGAGAAAAAGGAGCTGAAAAACTCAGAGTCGTCCTGAGAGCTGAGCCAGGACGGAATGCAGAGGAGGTGGCTGTGCCCTCTGCTGCTGCTGCTGCTGCTGCTGCTACCATGCTGGCAAGCTGAGATAGAGCAGAGGAGCTCTGGTAAGACTGAAGTGAAAGTTGCTTTAAATGTTCTAACCCAAGAGGAGTAAAGATCTACAAGGAAATCCCCCGAAGGCTCAGGCTCGGGGTTGGAATTTCCACAAAGTAAGAACAAAGATCCTGACTGCCATACTTAAATCTGCTGCCTCAGAAGAATGAAAGACACTAACCAGTGCCACAAAAAACTGAAATGAAGGAACTGTGGCCTGAGGAGTGACAGAAAGACTTTTCTCTTTTCTTCTTAGACTTTCATTGAAGGAAAAGAGGAATTTAATTCAATGTAAATATATATGTCTGTGTGTAAATAAACCTTTGTAAATATTTTCCCCTTCCCCAATAACAAAGGGTTGTGTTTTGTCTGAAAACTCTCCACATGAGGTGAGGAAGATATCAAGTCCATGCCATCACTAAACCCTCTCACAGGGGCAAACTGTGGGAGGGGGGCTTGAACTTAGAAATTAGATTCTTGGGAGTTTCAAACCACCACACACAAACCATTCCACCACAGACAAAAGAAAATAAGTACAGCCAACAGACTGCCATGACTAAACCATGGGAGCTTTATGGATTTCAAGATGCAAGGAGGAGGTATACAGATACAGTGAGAAGCTCAGCTTAGAAAAGACAAAAATTAAAATTTCAGCATGACAATAAGAGAATAAAAATGAGGGGTAAACTGGAAAGGAGCCATCAAAGAACATGGAGAATGGAAATCTGCATACTCCCCATGTTTGCATTTGAAAATTTTCCACACCTGAAAGTTTTCCATACCAATCTTAATCTTCCTTGCTGCATTTTTGTATGATTTTCCTGTCCCATCATCCCAACATGAAGAACAGGGGTTTACATCCGTCTGTTACACGTCTAAAAACCTTCAGCATTTGATCTTCTCTTCTAAACCTTAACTACATTATCACTTTGCGTTTTCTCCATGGGATCACAATTTCATTCAGTATGAAAGTTGTTATGCATTATTTTGTTTTAATCTTCTTGTTCAGTTTGTGATTTAAATTTTTTTCCTTCTTATTTTATTCAGCCTATATAAAAAAGCATTGCCCAGATCACAAAATTGTTTATTTCCTACTGGATTTTTCCTTTGATATGCAATGCCTTTGAACACTTTAGAAGTATTAATTTGTTTCTCTCCACAATACCATTGTGAGATAAATGCTAAGCTCTTTTCACTGAATAGTTGGAAGCTGAGGCACAGACAGTGAAGTTAGAATTGCTAAAAGCATTCATTAATTGTTGATCACCAAGTTTAGCCAAACAGAAGGTTGATCCTTCAGATTTTATGGAGGTTCAGTGCCTAGTTAAGATGTTAAGCATTGGTCGCTTAAGAGATTTGTCCCTCAGTGTAACACACTGGAAGCACATTATGGCCCAGTGATTTCACTCAGTTACCCAGTGACAAGCAGCAGTTCTCTGATAGAGACAGGAAAATCCAGTTTTCCAAAACAGCGCTCTACTTCCTTAAGCATCAACCAGTGGTTATGCAGTTAAAGATCATATCTCTGTTCACAAAAAACCAAAATTTGTATGGATAAGTGTATCTCTGGTATTCTTTATCCTGATTTTGTAACTTTTGCAGTAGTCAGACAGTCTCAACAGAGGTGTAGGGAGAATGGAGAAAAAAGTTTTGCTGTGCTCACTTCTGACATTTGAGATTACAGTTTACCTCAGGAAAAGGAAAGCCTCCAGGAAAAATCCCAGTAATTTCAGACTGGATCATACTCTGTCCAAAAATGCCACTTGACACAAAACACTGAAAACCTCTGGACTGTATGAAAAGATTCCTACATTCAGGAAAATTTTCACCAGCACTGGAACCTGCTTAATAAATATCCTACCCAATGTCAAGACTTCCCATAAAGCAAACCATTCACAGTCTTTTTGAAAAATGCTAATACACTAATAATAATGCTAATATTATTAATATATGCAAATGTATAATAAAATACGTTTTAAAAGTATATGCACACGTAAAATACACTAAGAATTTATTATACTAATTTTGTATAAATTACTTTTTGGTCTTTTTAATTAACAGAAAACACATTATAGCTTGAATTTTGGTTTCTGATTTTGGTTTAAACTTAAGGCATCCTGAGAAATCTCTCAGTTATTAACAACAGAATTAATTCTCAAGCCCCCCATAAAGTTATCTTTGTATTGTGCCAGACCAGATAACATTCAATGTTTTCCTGGTGTCAGATTATTCTTGATGTAAAATTTCCATGCTGTTCATATACCACAGTGCCAAGCACAGTCAGATTAGTAACAGAAACAGCGTCTCCCTGGAAAGAGATTCCTGACTTTTGATTCAGAAAAGTAATTTGCTCATAGCTGCTGAAGGACACACTTTTTCCTATCAGGAAATTTTATTAGTCAGCCTAATTCACAATTCACAGCCCATCCATCTGTGCAGCTGGGCAGATCCTCTGCCAGCTTGTGTTTCCCACACTGCCCTAAATGGCAAAATCAAAACATAATGGATGTACCAAACCCTTCCTAACCTATTCAGCACAACAGAGGAGGAGCCTATACAGGAGTGGTCAGTGCTATAGGGGACAGTCTGCAGTCCTCCCTTCTGGATGGTTACCCCACCTGAAGGCAGATGATGTGGCCGGAGCCCAGATCCTACCAGCACCCCAGGAGCCACAACACATGGCAGGTCAAGGCAAGGGAATCATCAAAGGCCTGGCCACAGCTCAAGAAATAAAGGTTTTTCTACAGAGAGCAAAGGTACTGTGCAAAGGGCAAACAGGCAGGAGCAAGTGTTTCTAGGCAGGCCAGGAATCACAGCCAAAATAAAGTGAATTTTGAAGCTGGAAGAAGAGCAGGGCTTAGAGGGTCATTTCAAGTCAGTCAGTCTCTAGTAACAGAGAGTTCAACTGTCTTGAACACATTTAATTTGGTAGCCTGAGTGTCTGTAAGCTGCTATGATGTAGAACTGCAGGAAGCTGAGCTTACATGCACTTGTCCAATGGCCAGAACAGAGCAGCAATACAATTGTTCATAATTTTAAATAAAAGCTTTTCTTCGCTACAAAGAATTAAACCAAAGTAGAGAGTAGCAAAATTGAATGTTTCTTTATTTTTGTGCTGTAGCTGCAGGTAACATTACTGGAAAAGAAACAAAAGCAGAAATTATCTGATTACCTTGGATAAAGTAAATGACCTGCATCTTCCCTTTCAGTTTGATCATGTCTATCAAAACAACATTTTATTATTTTTGCTAAATATTCAGTCCTTCCCATGATACTAGGATAAGCCAGCAGTTACTAAAAATAGCAGAAATCCAAGATACATTATTTTTAAGTTATGTATCCAGACCATCAAGAACAATGAATAGAGGAAGCTTTCCTGGTTTTCTTACACTGATTCTACTTCAATACTTCTTGGCACACTGCTGAAAAATAAAATCTCCTTTCATAAGAAAGTAAGTGTGCAGATCTACCAACCTCATTTAGGCACTTTCTACAAATGCCAAGGGAAAATTAGACACAATGTCTGGTTTCTCCAGCATTGTTTTACATCAGATGTTTTCAACCCATAAATCCCTAAAAATTTTTCAGAGAAATTTGGAGACCATTGTAGAGCAAATTTAAGCCTAATCCATCTTGGGTTTTGAGACATTTACAGACTCTTTTAGACAAAAAAAAAATAAAAATTGACCATCAAAAGAAAAATATGACACCTTTCCATTTTACTATTAAAAAAAAATTGTTCAGGAAAATTACAGCTGTGAAAACAGCAGTGGCTTTTGTCTCCATGTGATTCAATCTGTTCATGCTTCATGATGCTTTTGCATGACCAAAAGCTTGAGATGTCCAGACGGCGTGGCATAGATTATATCAATGAGGAACCACACGCAGAAGCAAACATGCAGGCTGCTCCTGCCCACCATAGTATGGTAACACCCTAGGGTTTATTCAGCAGAGCTGGGAAGGAACTGCCCTTAAGCTCTGTGCTCTTTCAACTTTATGAATCAGAAATTGATATTTCTATAATGCAATCTGTGTAAGGCATCATTATCCATATCACACCCAAGCCTATAACCAGTTTCTACATTAAAATGTGACTTGCCCCTCAATTCATTCATCTCTTCTCCAAAAAAATTGTTGTTCTTTCAGTTTCTGCATGTTTTTCTTCACAATGGAAAACTTACTATGCTTCTTTCTATTCATATATGGGTCCTTATACACTCCTGCGCAAAAGCAAGGGATATTTATTTTGCAGACACACAGAAAAGATTCTGAAAAGCTGTCTGATCTTCTCTATGTCCAAGCCTTGGAATCTCATCCAGTTCAGACCATTTCATCCTTTTTAGTCATTTCCGACATGTATCCTCCTGTCTCTCCTCCATTCAGTGAAATACTCCTCTACAAGTGTGGTGTATTCTTATCACCCCTTGGGCAAGAAATTCTCTGCGTGGTCGTCCCCACTATCAATCCAGCCACATTCGATGTCACCCCCTTGGCAGTCAGACATAACTGACCCTGCACCTTCTTCTGACCTGTGTTGTTCTTCAGTTGCTGTCTGTTGTACTTGGTTCACCTCTTACAGTATCCACCCACACATGGTGTGAACCTCCAGAGTTCTTTATAAATATAACCCAAAATGAAAAAAAAAATACACTGCACGTTTACTGGTATATATTATTTGCAAGGAGAGGCATAATAAGTGGATTGTTTTAATATAAAGTCTGATTTTCTTTTTCATCTATACAATACCTTAATTCTTCAGTGCATCAGCCAACACTGTGGGAAACACTGTAATAATATTTTTGCAGCCACATAGGAAATCATAAGGAGGGACTATACAAGAGAGGTGAGTGGTTTTATTTTTGCACGAAACCAGTTTCAGTTGTTGATACTCACCTTCTCATATCCACGTACTCACTAAAATGTGTAAGCCCAAGTCATCTGTCCAGCATCCAGGCAAGATGCCATGTAAATGCAGGTGTTTTGTCTAGGAGTCCTTGCAACGACCTGGGAAAAAAGGACTCTAGTTGTCAAGCCCTTCCTACATCTTCTGTGTTCCTATTATGCTGGCCACTATGTACTGGCTTTAGATATACCTTTTGGTACCACTAGTAAATGCCAGTTTCTCTATCCCCATCTCCACCTCCATTAGGATTTGATCACTGCCCTTTGTCCCTCAGTCTTGGTAGGAAGCTGCAGTTAGATCTGTGCTAGGATCTTAGTGACCATCAACACACACCATTCTCACAGCCCTTCTCCTGACTTTCCCTCAGTGCTTCCACAGCAACATTCCCAGGTCTAACATTTCTGTAGTAACTTTCTATAACACCATCTACACTAGAAAGTTTCTAATGCTGCAGGTTGCACTACATATTTTGGAAGAAGGCTGGAAGTTCAATAATGGTTATTTCTTCAGAAGAGGGTGCCTAAAATGACTGGGTTTTTACCTTTACTGCATGCAAGGCAATTTGAACCTGTACACAAAGACTGCATTATTTGGAATTCTTTCCTGTGAGTTGGATATGTTTACTGCACCAATGCAATAAGCCCACTATGAGTAGTAGGAGATTGCAGGAATATGAGTAGTAGGAGATTGCAGGAACACAGATCAAGTTTTTTCACTTACTGTTCTCAAGATTTATTTATATCTTCCAGAGCATGTGTAAAAAATCCCATCAAGAAAAAAATCATTACTCTTAAATAAATTGATTGTTAGGAAGTTTCCAGCAATAATAATTTTTATTTTAGTACTGAATGAGATAAAAATGTTCCTATAAAAACATTCTCAAGCAATTCTTTCCACAGAAGATCACATATATAAGCAACGAAAAAAAAGGAAACAGCTCTACATACAAGTTTCCTATGTACTTCTAACAGTCAACCTAACACATAGAAATTATGAACAAAATAGGAAATAGTATTATGTATTAACCATACAAAATCTAGAAATAAATGTTCATAGGCAATAGATGACTCACCTGATATATTTCTTCCTTGCTCCAGACCCCGTGCATTTCCCCACTTCAAAACTCGGTGTCTCTGAGTATCAAGCCACCTGATACTGCCTAAACATTACCGTGGACTGCCTTCCACTCAGTATCACCTGCCTTTAACCCCTGTCACTTCCAAATATTAGCAATAGCACTGTAATAAATTTTACATTTACTTTACTGGGTATTACTTCTCCCACATTAGTCATCCCAGACACCGCTTCTTAGAAGATGTTTCATCTCCAGCACTCAAGAAACCACTGACTTCCCTGCCACAGAGTAGCTAGAGATCAGGCTTTTTAAAACTCCAAGCTACCATGGCTGCCTACAGTATCAACACAGCAACAATATTATTTAAAAAAATAATAAATTGAGAGTCTAGATACTGTTCTGCATGTCCTTTCAGGTGAATACTTGTTAAAACAATGTGTGGGTGATAATTACTCACCTATTCTATTCTATTCTTTTCTATTCTATTCCTTTCATTCTATCTCGTTCGTTCATTTTAATACATCCTTCCAGCTACAAAAGATATTCTTTTTCCCTTTTACTTTGTTATTTCAGTCCAGTATTCAAGGCTGTTAGACTGCAGCTTGTTCACCACCATGAGAACAATTATATTGACAGAGAAGTGCCTCTGACAAAAAAGTATTAATGCCTCTGAGAGTATAGCACTAAGTGCTATATATTGGTATATACCTCAGGCTTCTTTGGAGCTAATAATAATAATAATGACAGAGAGATGTGTGATGCTCCCATGATGAGAGCTCTGGGCTCTAAGAGCAACTTATTCATTCAGCTGCTTTTCTGACCTCCCTGCTTTGTCATTCCTAAACAGTAGCCCAGCAGTGAGCTGCCATGGCAATACACAGCATTTTCTGGAAGTAAGTGAAAGACAGTGCTACATCCCTGCAGAAGAAAAAGGACTTAATCTAAATGTGTCAGCAGCTCTGTGCATGGACAGAGGGCTGCCTGCATTCAGTACTCAACATGAATTTAATGTTGAGAATTGGTAATAGGAGTGGTTGTTAGTATCATATTTTGGAAAGCCATGGTCACCTGATCCCTTTTGGGGCTAGAAAGTGGCCTGATTCCTACTTTTACAAAAAAAAAAAAGAATTGTGAAGAAACTTTGTTTTAAAAAAGCATAAATACCACACAGTGTGGTCCCTTAAAATTCCTATCTGAAGCAAGCATTTTGCTAATATAATACTCCATGGAATTGGCCCTCAACAAATTAGCAATTACATAAAAGTTTATCATATACAATACAGAGATTATAATATATAACAGAAAAAGATATCTAATTGATGTAATATTTATATCAACAGTAATTTTTTACAGTAAAGTTCTAGTTACATGACTTTTAACATAACACCATAACTACATTCCTTCCAAACATGACATTTCACAGCGGCATATACATATTTTTAAATATTTTTATATCTGCATACACTTGCAGTTATGTATGAAGCACCTGAAGTTTATGCAGTAGAAGACATTTTACCCAAAAGGATTTGTGTCAGCTGATCTTCTGATGAAGAAGTCATGTCTCCAGATTACAGAAAACCTATTCCATGCAGGTGGCTGCAATGAAAGACTTGCACAGTCTCAGAGCAGTGGCAGTCAACAATATGTTGCAGCTATGCAAAATCAAAAGCTTCTGCACATCAAGGGACACTAGAAGAAACAGTCCTTCAATCCTCTGTTGAATAAATAAATTACACTATTGTGCAGCTAATCATAAGCTGCCCTGCAAAAGGAAAACATCTGCAATGTTCACTTTTTAACACTGTGCATATGGAGTTTTCATCTGCTTGGTTGGTTCATGCTTTTTTTCACATGTTTCATGACATTGCAGCCTCTAGAAATGAAGATTCTTTGTTTCTGCATAAAACAGGACTGCAGAGAAAGATTGCATCTGCCAGAAATGGCATGTGTTTGCCTCCTTGCAATGCCCTGACAAGTAAAAACATCGTGATAGTGTCACAAGTCTATACAGGTGTGATGGAGTGCTGCTTTTCACACAGAGCTCTGATTTATCTCACTGCTAGGAAAAAAACCACAGATAGCAAGGCAGTTTCCAAGTGACCATTCATCTGCAGACACGGTGGAACACACACCATTCCATCTGGGAACAACATGAATGAAGTTTCTGCATGTGGCAGTGCCCCTCCCATGGCTGTTGTAGGTCTTGATCCCACCCTCTGTGCTCACATCCCACTGATTGAAACAGAGGTGAGGAAGAGCCTGAAGGGAAGTCTTTGTGGACATAGGTGAACACTTCATCTTTATATCCTGTATATAAAATTATCATGCAGTCTGAGTAGTTTGTGTGTACAAGCTATAATATGTATTTTTTGGACCTGAAGATGAGCAGTTTTGAAGAAAAGTGTT
The DNA here is from genome assembly GCF_036250125.1 of Pseudopipra pipra. Classification (NCBI taxonomy): domain Eukaryota; kingdom Metazoa; phylum Chordata; class Aves; order Passeriformes; family Pipridae; genus Pseudopipra; species Pseudopipra pipra. The sequence continues at coordinate 90,954,232 of NC_087551.1, forward strand.
CTATCAGAGCATCATGGCTATGGAGAGGATCCTACTTAAGCCACTGAATATTTTAATAACCTCATTCTTAGGGAGAAAAGCATTATAGAGCTCACATTACTATGTTGACCAGACAGAAAATGTGTTTCAAGGATGAAAAATTTTCTTGTATTATTCAGTGAGGCAATTAAAGTGAAAGCATCAAAAGTTACCCTTCTCGCCATGCATTACTGCATGAGATTTGTCAGAACACATGATCAGAAAGATATAACAATTTAGCATCGCAAATCAAAAAGTGTAGTGGACCTGCTCACATTAGTTTGCTTGCAGTGAAATGGTAGTAACTATAAGAAGGAAATTTCAGAAGCACTTAAGACACTTCAAATTCATGTAGACATGACTGCAGGATTTTGTCTTCTACCTTTGAACTCAGTGGGCATTAAAAGTGCTCAGCACCCTGCAGGAGCAAATCCTTTCCTTCCTCTCCTTACCATGCTTCTCTGCATTGTAGATATTCTCTGCTGCCTCTATGACTTCTCCCTGCTACCCCCTCATTCCTGAAACATGCTCTTTTGAGGTACATACTCCAGTGCATGTCATAGCCAGGTCTGCTCACACTTCAGTTGTTCGTTTTCTTGTCAAAGCATGTACACACCACATTTTCTGTTGTTTTTTTCTGAGCACAACAGTGGTCCCAGTTCAAGTTCTTACATATTTCCTGCAACCCTTCTCAGCTGCTGAAGCAAAACCACAGCTGTACTGGTGGAGACAGAAGAGCTCGGGAGCACAGAGCTCCAAACACTCACTCCTGGCTTTACTGTTGTCTCAGTTTAACAAGATTACAGCTTTGAAATTAGGTGGCTTCAAGTGAAAAGTGTGGAAAAGAACCAAATCCTCCAGACAAAAGACTCTCAAAAGGTGGCGCTGGCCCACTCTTTAGAGGGAACTTCCCCTGCTCCCGCGCTGCCCAGTGAGTGTGGCTTTGCTCCGTCCCCCCTTCCTGACTCCCCCCATCCTGGAAAAAACAGATGGGGACGGAGGACACTGGGAAAAAAAATTCCAGCATTTCTTTTGAAACGCCTGGCAACTATTTACTGCTTTGTGTCAGCCCACCAAAGACCCAGCAGTGGGCACATGTCCAGGAGGAAGCATGTGCAGGATAAGACTGAGTTGATCTGTGCCAGTCCTCATCAGCAAGCATTCATGAGATGGTTAACTATCCCACATAGCATGATGGGCAGGCCCACTTTTACCCTGGCTTTTGGTATGTGTGTCAAGACACATATACTACTATTTTTTGTATCTGAATAAAGTATATGGAAACACAGATTTCCATGGCTTAACATAGCACATTTCTGTTAACCTATATATTGTCAGAAAAACATCATGAAGATGTGCAATGACATAAAGTTCATGGTGCCAATGATCTTGCAAGCAGAAACCATTTGCCCCAGATCTTTCATCTTACATAAAGAGAGAAAAGTCTCTTAAAACAATTTGCAGCAGGATTATTTTTTGTCTTTACTAGGACCACCTACATGTCCTCTAAACTAGTAGGGCAAAACCAATCCCTGTGGCACTGGAAACAGCGTGGTCTGCTGGAGTTGGTGCGGGGTTTGCAGCAAGGAGATCCTGAGCAATGACTAATCCTGCACAAGCAACTAATTCATTATGTGGCCTTAGGCAAATCCCTTCACTCCTCTGCTTTCATTTCCCCATCTGTAAAGTGAGAACAGCAACATGCCCTTGGTGGGGATGCAGTGACCGCAGGCTGCGGTGATGTCAATGAGTCCCGGCCACAGTCTCCAAGGAAACTTTAGCCCACCCATGCAGAAAGCAAAGCCAGTTGCTGCACCCATGGTGCAGGTTCAGAAGAACAAAACCAGAACTGTGTAGAGGAAATTACCAAATTAGAAAGTGGACAGCAGGGCCTGGAAAAGAGAGGCTAAAAAGGCATTGCATTCAAAGAGGCACTGGCTCCTTTAGGATTTACTGACCCTCTGTTGGATCATAAATTTTTCTTTTTCGATCCCTGTTTAAAAATTTTGGCAAAGTCCATGAGGTGAATATTTTACCTGATGTAGAACATAAAAGCCATTTGATGTGACTGTGATTCTGACAAAAGTCAAAAGGCAACTGTTTATGCAGACGTTTGAGCCAACATTATCAAATCCATAAATGATATCCATTTTCTGCGTGTCATATTTCTGTTCTGACTGGTTCTCACTATGAGCAAACAGCCTTCATTTTTTACAGAGTACTGCATAGTGCAATAGGTATCATCAAGAAAAGAAAAAAAAACAATTGAAGCAGTCTATCAAAGCTTGTCATGTTTTAACTGTCTCAACCACAGCAAGCAACAAAATGTGCCAATGACAGCAACTGAAGAAAGATGCATTTACAAGATAAAGTTCAGCTTTCCCCATGCTAGAGCACCCACTTGGTCACATGATCATTGCTTGGAGCATGTGGCTGGTAAGAAATTGTTCCTATTGCAATACTGGGCAATAATTGGACATGTCTCTCCCGTTATCAATCCTGTGTGACAGGACACCTGTGATATGTCTTCTGACTCTGACCTGTGATATGTCTTCTGCTAAGCCAATTCTCTCATTAGTTTCCTTAAACAAAACCTTTCCATATTGAAAAGTAATTCTGAAATAGCAGCATCAGTGTGTTACACTCCTCTCTTGTTAGGAAGCCAGCTACAAGCATCATGGATCTAAAAGCAAGGGGCACAGCCTGAGCGTTGCCATCCATTTTGGCAATTTCCCTGTCCTTAGTGGCTTGATCTTATAAAATTAAAAACTAACAGGACTTTTATTTTTCTTCTGGTTGTTGGAGTGAATGTTGAAATCATTGGGTGGGGCGAATTATTCCTAACAGCTAGTCCACAGTTTGTACAGCCTTAAAATTTGATCAAAGGAGGAAGATTTTCAGAAAAGTGTTTTATATGTTACTGTGCAATTACTTGCATGTAATTGTAATGAAACTGTTTTTTGATTTGACTCATCTTCCGTCTTTTTGGACACTTTTTACAGGCTACCTGGACTGCTTTCAGTGGCTTAGGAATGATCTTCTGCCCTTACCTGACAGATACTGTCATGACTCAACCAATTCCCATACAATTACGATAATTACACCTATGAATCTGCCAATACCTCTACAGCCCATGTTCCTGCCTTCAGTATCATTCATCCCATCTATTTACAGAGTCATCACCTGTTTTATTCCCACAGCTGAGTCACCAGTCCCAACATAGTGACATTTTGGGTTTCTTTGAACTCTCTTACTGACATCTACCTGTTGTATGAATTTTGAGAGGAGATCTCTTGTGACTTCCTCTGGAAATTTAGAGAAGACCCTCCATTTCTTCTTTCAACCGATATTGATTCATTGGTAGACCAAGGTGGAGGGCATGCTCCTCACCTGCCTGGCTAGGTCAATAAATAGAATTAGCCTTTTCAGGAATCCAACCAAATTAAAATTACTTTATTGTAGCAGAGAGCACCGTAACAAGGGTCGCAAATCACACGACTATCAGGCTAGGCACTGTGGCTGCCAAACAACATTAGAAGACAATTACTATGCAAAGCAGGGAAATACAATCTGACAGCATAAAAGTTCAACCAAAGACAAAACTATCCATGTTACAACAGATCACCCTGCATCACACGCTGCAATGTTTGTGTACAGGGGCCCCAGTCTAGGTTAAATAGTCCTTCTGCTGTAATTTTGTCTGCAGTGGGAACTCCGTGTTAGATTGTGACAGGAATAAGAGACAAACTGTGAGGGAGGAAGATAGCTATTTTCATTGTTTTATTCGATGCATTAAGTGTAGTTTTCATTTACTCTGTATCAATAATTTATAATAATTGTATGCAGTGCTTTCAAGATCCATTTGCAGGATGTTCAGCCAGAGATCATTCCCTTTCAGTTGCACAGCAAATCCTCCGTAAACTCCTCAACCCTGACTCTCTCATTCCTACATGGAGGGCTAGGGATAAGCCAGCAGGTCACCAGGACATCAGGCAGGAGGAGGGCCCAGAGGGATTTTGGGAGTATCACAGAGGAGGATAAGAATGAATTGTCAGAGGCCTTTATGTGAAACTGTTACAAGCCCAGCAGGCTCAAACCACAGGAAGGGTTCCTTCATCTGCATCTGGGATCTGAAGCAAGCCACTGCAGCACATGAGACTCTCCTAAGAAGTTAAGCAATTTATTATATTAAGTAAAATATAATTTCCATCTCACTCATCACTTCTGTTCAGTTCTGCTACACATTAAAGTATATAATACATTGCCAGACTGGCTCACAGCTCTCTGCCTGTTTTTCCAGTTTCAAAACATTAACTATCTCGGAAAAATGTGCAGAAGATGTATTTGACACATACTGAAAAATAAACAGTTGGAGGGATAAAGGGGCGGCTCTACAGGGAGTTCTCATTGCAGTTCCTACTACAAAAAGCCTAGAAAACAAGGAAGATTAAGTCATTGAGTAATTGTTTCAAAACTGAGATGTAAAAGCAGGTAAAGAGACTGGTACATTAATTAAAACTGCAGATAGTAGCAGATATTGTCAGCATGTTAATCATGATCTCTAGTACAGCAACAACTGATGCCTTTGTTTTGTCACAAGGACACAGTCAATAGCAAAGTGCTGCTGGACCAACATGAACACTGTGGGATAAATTCAGTGGTTCAAGAGACTGCTGATCATTCCTAGCTTCCAGAAGAAGGGAATTCACTGTATTTGTGCCAAATTATTGCACCCATGTTGGCCAGTGGAAGAGCAGTGTGATTCTACCCATTCATCTTCCCTTGTCCATTTGCTCCCAAATGATGGGAACAAGCAAAATGTTTTCCCATGTATCCCAGCCTGACCAGATCAAATTTCATAAGCAACATCGTATGGACCCTGCAAGGCAGGTAGACCATAGGCACAAGGCCCAGATCTCTCCAATACCTGAGTTGTATCTTGCTGTTCTGAAAGAAGAATCTTGAAACTCAGGTATGATGTTGGTGAAATATTGCCATCATTTCTCCCAAAAGTGGACCAATTTATCACAATGCTGTTGTCTTTTATTCCAGAAATTCCAGATACAAAGCGAAAAATATCATGGTACTAAATATTTTGCATTAATAAATTATTATACTTACTGATTTAGTAGTGCCTATAAAAAGTTCTTTCTCAGGAGAAAACAGGTATTTTTCTACTGTTGTGATAGTCCTGGCAGTTGATAGAAATGCAAAATTAAACAACAGAACTTCCTTTAATTTCACAGTCTGTGATTCTTCCATAAAACTGCAGGCTGAACTAAGTGATTTATACATAAATAGCCATATACAGTCAACTACTGTATATTGATGAGCAACTCATCTGTTCACATGCATTCAAAGAACTGTTATTTTTGGCACATACTTTACCACTATATTAATCTTTCTGATGCTTCGTATTTTCCATCATGCAGCCATCTTGTTGCACCTATAGCTCTGTGTGACTTTCATAAAACTTGTGCTGTTGAATAAAATAGAAATTGAAATCCAAGAGCAATTGTTTATGGACGGGCCTGTACAATGTCCCAAACACAAAATGAAAAGTGAATTAACGCTTTTCAAAGTCACCCTCAAAAATTTGCTCTCCTTTCTGCTGGAAAATAGAGGAAGAGTTTGCATTCCAGTAGAATGGTTCAGTGTGGCTTTTGAAGCAATTACATTGCAATAGCTTGTTGGGCCTTTCAGATTAAACTGAAGACTTACCTAAAAACTGAAGGCACTCTTCCTCATCAGCTGCAGGGCTCATGACACTCAGGCAAGATTTGAAGACTCATTCTCCAGCTCAAAGAGGCTGGAAATATCAAGTAGGCAATATATGGTGGTAGGGCTTCTATGCTCTGGTGAGAGCTGAAGAAAATTGTGCCAGCCATATTTATAGCTCTACAGTCCACAGTAGCCAGTAATTTTATCACCAGGTACATCTCAATGCTGTTGTAACACAGCAGGCAGTACCCACAGCTAATGGAGAACGGGGAGGTGCAGAGAGCCCTTTTGGATCTGTCATTTCCCTCCTGCGGCAGGGAAGCTGCCAAGCTCCCAGGTTTCAAAGATAAAGTCAGGAGAAGAGCTGAGGGGCAGGATATGTCCCAGTGGGTGGCATGGCTGAGCTCTGTCCCAGTACAACAAGACTGTTATCTATTCGAAGAAGCCACAAACTATCAGAGCAAGATGTTGGTGTTCACTGGAACATTTGTGAGACTGAGAAATGGTCTATAAAATGCAATCTGAGAACTTCAGAAGTATTTTTGGGCTAGCTTATAAAATATACCTGCACACTAGTGAAAATGCAGTTTCATTTCAATTTCTAACTGAAGAATTAGAATTATATTCATGGTCAATCCCTAATCAGGCAGAAGAGACATTTGATTTTGCTGCTGAAGAGTCCTACCAGCCTAAACTGAAAACAGTGCACAATCCAAATGCCAAAGTAACAAAGAAATTCTATGACAGAGGAGAAGAAACAGACAATATCTGTTTGGGCAATATCTAACAGAGCAAAGCATCAACATTCAGAAATCTTTTTTGTTGTCTCAGAGCTATGATCATCCAGTGGAGTAAATGAGTTGAGGCGCATCCTTAAAATCACCCTGTAAAGGATTGAAGCACACTGGCACAATACAAAGCTTATTACACATCTAAATCTATTATCTTAAAGGAGCAGTTACAGCACTGTCATACCCAAGAAAACCTCCTCAGAAAACTAGGAAATAATAGAGTTTTCTGCCAGCATTAGGATGAGCATCTAGAAAATATGTTTCTCTTTGGGCCTTATTTATTGTTATTTATCTAACAGCACTGTGGCTGAGCCCCTTAGCACCATGGTCTCTCTAGACCCTCCAGGCTGCTTTGTGTCATATCAGTGGATGGTGGGTGCTCGATCTGACTCAGCCCCCCTCTCTTTCATGATGGTGCTCTGGGTGGGGAGAACAGAATGAAACTATGTCAGTGCATTGCAAGAGGTTATAACCAAAGCTGAACCAGAAACAACCATAAAGGTTTAAGAGCCCTGTATCCAGCAGTCACCAGCTCTTAGAAGGAGAATGAGGGGATCAGAAAAGGAACTAATCAGGAAACGCTCATCATAAGAACACAGCTTTTTATCAGAGGCACTTCCTCTGCTATGGCTTTACACATTCTGAGCACAAGGTACTTACAGAATTTCATGTTTTATTGATCATCCCATATTTAAATTCAGCTAACGGATGGTACCAATTATTCAACCAGTTGGTGAAGGAGAGATTTTAAATCATGCTGAAACACAAATGACTCACAAAACTGTAAGTTGCAGATTTTATGCAAGTGCTAGAGCATCACAGCTTGCAATCCAAACACAGAAAATATTTTGAACAACAGAGCAGAATGGTCTGACTCCATAGCACTCTACAACCTGAAACCTTTTACATATATGCAAAACGTAATGCAGCCAAACCAAAGCAGAGTTTTCCATCCACTTCCCAGTGACATCAAGGAGGTACCTATGCAGTCAGATCATACAACTTTCGACACACAAGCTATGTGATGCTATTTCCACCTTCCCAGCAGGGTAGTGAGAGCTCCTGCTTTGCTAGATTTGGCCATAAGTAATGACTTACCATAGAAGACAAAGGAAAATACAGTATTATCTAGTAGTTAAGCATATTAAACTCTTCCTTAAGTAAACAGAGCACAAACTGAAGATCCAGTCCAGCTGGCAAGAAAGCTCATTTCATTAGTGATGTGAATTTAACCTGTAGGAAGCAGGGAGGAGGCAAATTGATTTTGAAGATACCTATCATTTATTTTGAACATGGACACAGCACTTGGAGAGGCACCTCACTTAGAGGTCCCTGGTAACAATGAGAAGTTTTATTCATTTCCCTTGAAGAACAGCAGATGAAGGTAGGAAAAAGGTCCAAGAAACTCTTCAGTATGAAAGGGGCTATAACACACAGATATGGGAAGTTAAAGTAGGGTAACCCTTAAGAGAGCTTGCTACTTTCCGAAGAGCAGCCTGGAGGTGGGAAGGAGTTTCTGCAATGCTGCCTCGATGAGGATATTCCTTCCTGCCCTACAGGAAAGTGAGGTTCTCCTCCAGGACTTCTTGTATCAAGAGGTTTCCCACTCCTCCTCAGACAGAAGGCAGTTGAGTGGCCGATGACAAGACACACACAAACACAGGTCTGAGATCAGAGATGGCAGGAAAGAGTATTAAACCCTCTTATTTTCTGAAAGGGCTGAGGTAGGATATTGTGTGAGATGGCCAGTAATCCCCCTATGGCAAAGAAAGGGTGAGAGATTTTGTAATTATTGTATTACTTGTGTTACTATACACTAGTGAGACAGGCAGCTTTTTTTGTCCCCATGTCTCTGCTATGCTGAGCTTTTTCCTGAGTTCAGTTCCTTGCACAATTTTGTGTTGCTGCAGTTTTGCCTGTCTTTGCAAAGCAGAAGAGCACCAACATCTCCTGTGGCTTAGGAAGAACTGCAAAAACCCTGATTTGAAAGGACCTCTGGGCCTGCTGCCTGGCTGCTTCAGTCAGCAAAGTATTCACATACTATTCAATTATGGTCTTCTGTGGCTGAAGGGAGCAGCAAGGGAATGCCACTCTCACTGGCTGGTAGTGCAGCTGCTGAAGCATCTCTTTACAGATTTTGAACATTAGGTCTCTCTTCTATAGCCAGCAGTGTTGCATAAACAGCACATGCAGCGCCTTAGCTTTCAACCTTCTGACTGCTGAGAACCACATAGCCTGATGTCTGGTGAGGTTAGCCTAAAAGTATATATATTTCTGCATTACAGAGTTATGTTATACATGCATATAATAATGAGATAATGCCTTACATAAGGTAAGCATGTTTGCATGATGTGTCCCAACATGCATACATCTAAAGACCTATGGATTCATCCATATCAACATTAGATACTATAGAACAGAAATAACTTTTGTATTATTTAAATACAAAACATTTATAGTTTTTGATTTTAAAATTATATGTGTGCAGTCTTTAGAAAATGATTCAGTTATGCACACAAATATCAGTCCTTGTGCATGTATCAAAAAGATCACATCTGTATATATGCTGTACATTATAAAACTACACACTGTGTGTGTGTGTGTATATGTGTGTGTGTATATATATATATACATTCTCTGTAATATGAATGTATTATTGCATGAAAAGAGAACATAACAGCTTGTTTCCAGGGAAATCGCAGCTAAGGTCCTTAAGCACATCTCTCCACTGCCCACATGAAGAACGTTTGAGGTGGGGAGGTGGGGGGAATAAGACTATGGTGTGATCTCACACTTGCATGCAAGACAAATTTGCAAGGCTACAAAGAAGGCAAGGTTATACTTTTTCCTCTAGCTGCCAGTGACTGCTGAGCTCAGATACTGCAAGCCAGGAGATATTCCCTCTCAGAGACAAGACACCACCAAGCTGCTGGTGCCTTCTCAGCAAAGTCTTCCATCAAACTGAAGAACTGGCAGCATTTTGAAGGTAGCAATGAAAATGTTTCAAAAACAACAGTACAGTGAAAGTGAATCTCCTTTCTCTCCTTCTTTGCAACCTTACATACCACACAGTCATGCACAAAGAAAATAATCTACACCCATATTTGTGAATGTATTTCTCTAATGCATGTGTTTATACGTGCCCAACACAGAGGGATTGTAGAGGAGTTTAGGACAAATGGTTTTAAAAGCAAGTAAGTACATATGCACTCTTACATGTGCACAGATTATCTAGGACTCTGCTATTTACAAGCAGAACAAGTGCAGATGAATGCAGAAAACTGCATAAAGTTCTGTTTGTTACCTATTTTATTTCTTTATAATCTTTATGGAGGATTTTTCCAAGTTAATTCTCAATTGTTACCTACAATTGTATGATTGTAAGTATGATGTTTAACATCTGCCATGTCAGTAAATGTATAGCTACTTACACTTCTGAAGAGATGGTGCAGATTACATAAAGGAGCAGGTGTATTTCTTGGGTAATGCAGCTGAAACAGAAATATTTTGTCCCAGAGAAACCAGCCATGATGTATGAAATGTGCTGAGGATACAGGATGCAGTGCTTACTAAGAAAGTCTCAACAGATTCCCTTGCAAGGTGTGCAACCTCTGTACATCAATAGTATCACCACCAGGTACCTGAATGTGCTGTAATGAAATCATTGCAGCAAGAGTGTGCTTTTAACAGGGAGACCAACAGCAATTTTTCTTCTCAGCCAGAGAGACTAATTAAACTCTTTTCTTTCTCTCTCTTTGTCTCACACACATTTTGCATAGAACAGCCCTTTATATGCTCCTCTTTTCTTTGGGAACCACAGACATCCTAACTCCATAAGTGCATGCAGCTGGTCAGGACCCTACTGTGCAACTTCACTACTGTAATGATTATGAACCATGACAAAATCTATCACTTTATGCTCCTGTGCCAGTACCATCATTTGCTGTAGGTGCTCTTCTCCGTGTTTAACCTCAGACTGCAGCCCATATCTAACGCTGTCTGTCCTGATGTTGTTCTCAGCCGATCAGGATTCAGCTACCAGGTCACACTCCCAGCTGCCTGCTGCACCTTTATTTCAGCTTAGCTTAACTTTCCTTTCATCTAGACAAAATATAGCACCTCCAAGCCATATTGCATGTAGGCAGCCTTTCTTTGGATGAAGTTACCTTAGAGTATTTACTACATAATTTGGTAGCTTACTCCTTAAGGGGCTCTACTCTGGCTGCAGGCAGATCTAGTCAAGGTATGTTAATTAGCAAGCAGTCAGACTTATGAAATATTGGCCTGGTAATTATCCATTGAGAATTTCATCTTGCTGAATCGCTTTTGAACTCATCTAAATTGCTTTCCATCAGCCCAGCAGGGTTGCTTCAGAGGTAGTAACTGGTACAGTACAAAGAGGGTGAACCTCGCTAATGAAACTCTCCCTGAGAGTAATATGCAAATGAGATTTGTTTCATCCTTTATAGTCAGCAACTCTAAATGTTGTATTACTGCCCCACTCATTAGAGCAAAGGCATCATGCTGGATAAGTACAGTGCTCTCTTTCCCTGTTTCTTCATTCCTCAGTAAAATTCATACTCAGGAAGAACTGAGCAGTCAATATTATTCATCGAGCAACGCAGCACAGAGGAACTAGGCTCTTGCAGAGAGTCATGCTTGCAGCCTTTTCACCTCTGAGAGCCAAAGTGGTTTCCAGATGTTGTGCTTGCAAACTCTGCTCACAGACTGGAAATTCATGAAAGGGTTTTACTTCAGAATGGCACAAAAAGGGCAATGAAACATTGCCCTGCTGACACAGTTCAGTGTTAGGTGCTACTCTTACTTAATAAATTGAGAGAGACCACAGGCTCCTGCTTGCTGGAGAACTTCCTTGGTGGGTTTTTAACAGCTCTTTGATCTGAGGCTTCACAGTGTAGTGCACAGATTGACTGAAAGACACAATGATGTTACTGAAGTTTGACTGTTGTTTGATTGGTACTGAATTGTACTAGCTCCCCTTGTCTCCTATGTCACTTAATTTAATCCTTCTTGATCTTCCTCCCTGACATTTCTAATCACATAGCAGATTTTTGTAAAGGCCATAGGGGCAGAGGGGGATGCAGGATACAGGATTGTTTTCAGCCTTTTGCAGATGCAGTGGCCCACCACAGCATATCTCTCTCTTGCAGTGGTGCTTTCCTGGAGTTTTCCTCCATTCTTCCATCACATTTGTACAAGTATATTCAGAAATGAGAATTCAGAAAAAAAAAATATATGAGCATAGACCTTGCAAGAGGTGAGTTTGTCATTATTCTCTTTAATGGCATTGATTTCCTTTTCATTTTCACTGCTGAAGAGAAAGGAAGAACTGTAAATAAGAGAATATTGCTACTGTCACTCTGACATACTGTAATGAACAGCACAATACACCTTGAATGAAAAACACAGGAAAGCGGTTTTCTGCAAAACTACCATTTCTGGGGTCACAGATGATATATTTATGGAGTTTTAATTTTTTTTCTGGCTTACTGTATAATGGAATCACTGAAATGCAGAACTAGAATGTGCTCAAGGGGTCATGTAGGATAGCTTTCAGTGAGACACTTAACTTCCTCCTCTGACGACAGGGGAGTTTGGCATCCTGCTGCACCTCTCCTGGTGTCCAGGGTCCGAGGCTGCAGGTGTAGAAAGCCCAGTTTATCAGAGTACAGGATAAGCTGCACCTACCCAGAATGTTCTGTCTGCTCCTACAGCAGCCCTAGACCTGTGCGGTAAGGGCAAGCTGAGGAAGACTTTGGCCCAGAGCAGATCACTGTTGCACCAGCATAAGTCACCCTAGCGCTCTAATGAATGAGCTTTTGGGCAAGCCAGAGGCAGACACCAGGCTGCAAATCTCTCACCTACCCTATCCCTCCTTGTACCAGACACAGTCCCCTGTCTCCAGACTCTCACACCCAATTTGCTTTCATGAGCTTAACCCAAGATGCTCTATAACTATGTAAGATGCATTTACCCTAGAGAGAAAGGTTTTCCTAATATTGAAACTATAATATTCTCTTAATGTAAATTAGACTAATTTATTCTAGTCTCTCAGCAGCAAGTAAACCATGGCATAAATTACTAGTTCCACAGAGATCCTGTTTCATGCTACTGTCATACTCCAAGATTAAGCCTGACCCTAAGTAATTTGAGGCATATTTTTGAAATAGGACTGTCACAACATAATCCAGCAAGAAGGGAAGGACAGAAAGCTTTGCCTTTTTTTAGTGAAAAGCTGATTGGAAACACCTGGTTTTAGGGTGATGCTGAGATACAAGAGAGTAACATGTAGCAATCTTATATGATGGGGTCACAGGCAATCTGAGAGGATGACTTGGAAAACTTGGTCTGATGATGATCAGTGCCAAGAGAAAGTAAGTGTGTTTTAATTGAAATATTTTCTGAAATAAGTGTTTGGAGATATCTGAATACATCAGTGAGTCAGACACAAAAGGAATTAAGTTATTTGCACTTAAACAAATCTGATTAAAAACTACCTTTATGAAAAAAGTTTTAATGCTATGAAGAAAGGGGACTGGAGGAGGGGCAGGGGAATAACCACCAGGTTAAGGTAATTAATACCGTTTAAAAAAACCCCAAACCCTCAAAGGCATTTCTTTGATCATTGCAATAGAAGCCCAGAGGATATCGTGAATTCTTCTAGACTTCAGCAGAGTATCAGTCATAGTGATTTTACCTCTCTCCTATTTAGTAATCATATGCTCACATTTTACTTGATCCTGGTCATGGTTCTTTAATCCTTCTTATAGAGAATACTTTACTGAAACAGATTATTGTACAGCCAGGTCCTTGCTATTTCCCTTGCTGTATTTCTCTCTCCATAGATTTCTGTAGGAAAACAATCAGAGCATCCGCTTCTTCCCATCTGTGCAGAAACAGGAAAAGTTATGAGTTTCACTGTTCAAGACTGCCTTATAGTCTAGTATTTTAAATTAAGCCATTTGAAAGAGAACTAAAACACAGAAAATGCCATAAACTTTCTTGAAAAGTATGCATTCTTCTGCGAGTTAAACTTACTTGCAAGGCTGAATTTACAGTTAACTTTAGTACAGACTTGCAGCAGAGGGTATGATGCCATGCTGAGACAGACCTCTATGTGGAAGAAAAAAATATATATGTGAAATTCTGAAGCACTTGGAAGCAGTGAATCTGAACATTACTGTCCATAGAGGGAATTTATGGATTTACAGATTTATCTGCCCTTATGAGGTCAAGTCTTTTATACTAGTGGCTTAACAGTAGCAGTTTAGTTTTCATGCTCACAAGAGTTTCATGACCCTGGTTTCCTGAATATCTCTTTGCTTATAAAGTGTTCACAGACAGGAATAAAGATCAATGTTTTTTTAACATAATTACATGGTACATTTATTACAGATTATGCCATTTTGAAGACAGACAACAAGCCTTAGAGCAGGACTGTGAAGCAGACCTTCAGCCAGATGATTAGTTCTGCCCGTAGGAAAAGATACACAAGAAAAGTTAGATGAAGAATTGTTGTATGTCAGGCAGTAAACAAAGAGAAGGAAAGCCACAGGGAGAAATATCGAGTTAACTGTACACCAAGAAATGCAAGCTGGGTCTACAGACCATCTAAGGAGAACTCAAAGACCATCTAAGGAGAACTGAAAGAGCTGGTACACCAGGCAATCACCGGCTCTTCAGTATCACTTCCCTTCTACTGGTACAAGACAGCATTACTGTAGGCTACTGGCCAGATTTCTGTAGAAATTCTGTACATTTATATTAGTTATCAAAAAAAGAAAAGGACATTTAAGAGGAGGGCAACAACTGAGTAGCAGGGAAGATATTCAGGGTAGCAGGGCAAGCAGGAGGTGGCAGAAGCTGCCTGGTGCTCTGGGCCAAGCTGAGTGCACAGAACACAAATTAGAAGAGCTTCAAAAGCCTGATCACACAGAAGTCCAAGTGAGGCAGATATTGTCTAAAGTCACAGCAGCAAAATAAGGAGCTGCGACAGACTAGCTGGGTTTGAAGCAGCAGCCCAACGAGGGCAAGGAGCTGTAAGATGGTCGTTGAGAAAATGGGCTCTAATTCTGGCAGGTCAAGTTTGTAAAAGGGATTTTTTTTGATGATAGTAGGTGAGTAAAAGATCACGCTGATCTTGATTATATAGACTTATGTCCACTTCATCAGGTGAAATGAGCCTCACAGAAATTTCAGGTCCGGCAGGAACACACCAACATAGGGAGGTACAAAGGAAACCACCATCTTTCCCAAGGACTGCAATTCAATCTTAGGTAGATCACTCTGAACCCCTCTCCAGAACCATTTACATTTACAGAATACGCAACTTGCACTTGCAGTTTGTACCTATCGGCTGCTTAATCTTTAATGCTTCTCTTAAGGAGTTTCTACATATCAAGACTGGCACCCTGCAGATGAGGAACGTGGTACCTGGAATGTGGTGTAATATATTTTAGAAGCAGAAGACAGACTGAAGTCCAGCTCTCCCTCACAGCACAGTTAATACAGCAGCACAATATTTGCAGGTGGCTTCAGTGACATGAAATTTAACTGATGTAAAAGTGTAACCGAGTACTGTTAGCTTGTGGTGTCTGCCAAAATCAAACTGCCTCTCACTCCTGGTTGCTCTTGTGTGTCACGCACAAGAGGAGTACATCAGCACCACCTCCTGGCAGCTGATAACACCAGAGGTTTAAGAAATAAAACAGCAGGTGAGAAAAAAAATCTCATCTCTTCATGGGAAAGACAGCAAAATCATGCTGTCCATGCACTAATGGTAATATTTCCAGTTCCTATAATAGTCTTTCGGTACCAGGATGTGTACTTGCAATGGTCTAGTCAATGCCTTGAATCAGTACAGGGCACCATGGCAGGGAGCAGGATGAGGCAAAACCACACCAAGACACACATCTTTGACACGTAACGACTAGGGTGAAGTAAGCCCAAAAGCTCTCCCCATATGAAATGCTGTCATCTGAAAACCAAAGCACTTTTAAGCTTTCATGGTATGGCCTGAGAGAAGTTTTGAAATGTGTATAAGCAGTCTTTGCAGTAAGAAAGTCTGAGTACATCCATGCTTTTCTTGCTCATCACAGCATTTGCAGCTGATATTGTAGTCTCCTTTAAAAAGTCAGAAAGGCTATGTCAACATTTGTCTTGAGCAGAGAAAAAGCAACTCAAAGACAAGTGCTGGCAGTTTCCTTCAGAAGGTTTTGGATCCTGTACTTGAATGTGACGGCCTTACAAAGGGCAGCATGTTGATTATCAGCACTATAAAAGGACAAAGACAGCTCTCTAGTTCTTTCATGGCACAGTTGACCGTGCAAAATGATGATGTAGGAGGGAAATCACTGAACATAAAATGCCCCCTGACTCTCAAAAACTACATAGATTAAAAAGAAAAGAAACTCTTATAATAACAAATGAAATTATATTATGCCAGTTCTTCAAGCTGTGAGATTTCTCAAGCAGGACTGCTGGTAATCAGGAGGACCAACTGGCAATTGAAACCTGTTTACATCTGAGAGAAAGATTAAAGTCCTAAAACAGAGGAGAAATAAACCTTATCATTTTTAACTAAAACTAAAATCTGACTTTAATGTCTCACAAAAAAAGCTGCAAAATTTCAGCATTTCATGAAAGCTAAACAGTGAACTCTCAGGATCTACACTGACGGCTTTTAATTTGGAGGTTAGACAATTAATTTTCTCACTTCCAAACTTCAGTGAAAGGTTCTCAGGAGCCTTCTTCTTTTTCTGGTTTATATAGTTCCCTTTGCTTTCTTGTGACCAAGTATAACTTCAACATACATCAAAAGAAGAGCCATTTGAAGTTATTAGGAAGGTCTAGCACCATTTTTTTCCTGACACAGAAAAACAAGACCTTTGTTTTAACAGTGGTTTAATCTATTTGTCATTTTTAAAGGTCTTTTAAGGATAACTTCTGGTCATTCACACACACAAAAAAAAAAGGTGTCACAGGTGAATTTGGCTTCTGTGTAAGTACAGAATGGCACTCTGATGACAGATTTGGTCCCTCTGCTCTTCAGCTGTTGAAGAAGAATCACCTGGGCAAGTGTCACTGCAGAGCTGTTATAGGCCAGCATGTTATGTTCCATTAAACATGGCAAGAGAAATGTTCAAAGCTAAATCTCACAGATCCTACTCTAAGAGTTGAGCTGTTCAGCGAATAATTCAATATCTAAATCTTCTTGGAATCAAGAGAAGGGTATATTAGTGAGATGAGTCACAAATTCTGTCTCACCTACCATTTCCCAAGCATTCTAAATACAAGGTATACCATCTTTACCCATAAATTAACTGAACAAGTCTGTTTTACTAGTCAGAAAGAACCAGAAGGGGTGGCTACACAGAATATGTACCTGAAAAAAAGACAGATAAGTAGGTCAGTCTCTGCTGAAGTACAATATTATTTGTCCCTTCAATTAAAGCTTAATATCGCAAGGCAATACCAAGTTGATTTCTTGACTGGACATCCAACCCCTATTCCAAATTTCAGACTTTCCTCCATCGTTGATACTGAACCTTAAAATTAAGGAGGAAGGGAGGAATCATTCCCAGAGCTGTCCATGGCTTCATCTCAGGTGGACACTTGTTGGTCACAGTGAAGACAGTAATGCAGAAAACACTTGTCTTTACCATCTGTACCCAACTTGCTCCCAAATTGCTCAATGTTTTCAAAAGATGGGAATGCCATTGTGCAAACCAGAGGTTTTGTGGAACAGAGCAGAGACAACCTTCTTCACTAATACGCTCAAAGCAAACAATCATCTAAAGACATCAGACATCTCATTGCAGCAGATGCACCTTTTTTATGTGTGTCTTTAATCATGTGATAATGTATAGAATATGTTTGAAGAGTAGGACAGTAAGAATACATGTTCCCAAGGTAGGACATAGTTATTGAAGTCTGTTATAAAAAGCAATATGCAAGTATTAGTATTATTCATCAGTCCAATAAAGAAGAATAATTATCACTGTTAAAAGGCCTAGACAGCTGGAAATTAATTCAGAGGAAACACTGGCAAACAAAAGCACAGATCCCAAATGTTGTGCTTACACCACTTTGGTAAATTATAAATAAATAATTTCTTAATGACAAAGAAGAGCTGTAAACATAATGGTTATTTTCTCTTAAATAGATTCTAAAGATCAACTCACAAGTTTGGCTTACTATAACATGTTTTTGTAATCAAATGAAATAATTCAAGTTGAAAACTTTTAATTAAAAGTGTTTTATAAATTGCATTCATTATATACGATTGCAGTGATATAGTTTTTTTGCTCTCTGGAGCAATCTGTTTTCTTTAGTTTCTTTCTTTTTCCCACTTAATAAATTATCCTCATTTACACAAAATTTTAATGCCAAACTCTTTATTAATAGAATAATTATGAACTTCAGTAGCAACAGATTATGTGGTGTCACTATTAAATGATCTACCCCTTCCCAGCTTAAGTTCACTGTTCAATACCAAGCCTGCAAATGGTTTGGTAGCTGCTTTTTGCAGCATAGCACAAGAAATATTTAAAGCAAAGCTTTCAGGAATTACTCCTGAATTTGGGGTGGTCTAGCACAAGTTGAGTTTTCCTGTGGCTTATTTCAAAACAGGACTGTGAACACTTTCCTTTGCTGCATTGGCTTTCTTCCCACAGTACTATAGCAGATTAAGATGCACAAGAAAGCTAGTGGTAGGGCAGAGTGGCTCTGTTTCTTATCTAACTTGAAAAGCTTGATATTTAAATTAATTTAAGATATGAGCCTCCAAATATGTTGTGTTTTCTCACAGAATTTGGCTGCTATGAGAGATGTCCCATCCTTACAGAGATCACACAGACAGCTCAATGGAGTTTTTTTTCACAAGAACCAAAACTCAGGACATGGTCTTCAGCAGTCTCTAACACTTTCAGCTCTGGCACGCAGGCAGCAAAGAGAACACTGCCACCTGATGCAAATGTATCCATCAAGTGTATGATGCAAATCTATGATGCAGGTACAATGAGGACACAACAGGAGGACCAGGTTAGGACAAGTAATACCTGAAGAACCAAGAGAAGCCGGTAAACCTGAGATTAGCTAAGATTAGATAAGGAAAAGATCATAATATATATAGAAGGTATATATAGAGGATATGTATAGAAGGATTTCTAACCACCGAAGGAGCTTCCCATTCAACATGCAGACCATAATTTCAAATCCCAAACCTAGTAACAGTCATAGGTTATAAAGCACCTTGGAAAGGGCACTTTTCATTTTCCTTTACTTTTGGTAAGGTGATGACAATCTGGTACTGCTATCAGTTTTTCTGTTGCTGAAGTGACGAAGATCTGTGTGATAGAAGGCTCTGATTCTGTCGATAGACCATTTCTCATGAGAAAATTTCTGTTATTTCAGTCTGACTTCTAAAATCCCAAGACTATACAGATATTTATTCTGAGAAATCAGTTGGGTTGCAAAGTCAAGGATTTAAGAGTTAATAAATGGTAGAATTAAGGTTTTACAGACACCATCACTTTGTGCAAATTTGCTATGACACAGTTAATAACTACACAACCACATGGCATAATGTTTTTAATAGGCTCCCTCACATTTAGTGAATAAAATAAACAGATCTCAAATAAATTAAAACATTTTAGTGTCATTGTTTGATGTGAGGCCCCAGGCCTCACATATTGCATCTTTTTTTCAACAACTGGTTTCAGTGCCCTCACTGTAGGTATTCACTCCTGAGCTGGCCACCTACCTTCTCTATAAAGCAGTGAAGAGAATAAAGAGAGTTTTAAGAAGCAATTTATAAGGTATTATTTATAAGCAATTTATAAGGTATTTATCCACCTACGTGGTGAATAAATACCTTATTTACACCCTTATATATTTCCCAGAATCCATATGCTTATCTTGAGTGTGGCTTTTAATACCTTCAACAAGGTTGGGTGCTCAGCAGCTTTGATCATTGGACTTAAATGTATTCAGTCAGGTAGCAAAAGATGAGACCTTTCCAGACCATGACCATGTGAGAAAAGTCAGTGAATAAACAATGGCCAGGAGTTTTGTGGCAGAACACAAAAGACTGTCCCTCCAGGGCAGTACCATTCCCTCGCCTAAGAATTTGTAATTTCCTTTATTTACAGTTCTTCCTGCTTCCTTTTTGGCATTTCATATCTCTAGGTGATTCTGCAGGTCAGTGACGGTTAGGATAACAAAGTTATGAGAGGGAACAGGAAGGCAATTTTGTTGTTGTAACATGCAAAGGCACCCCTGATGGCTTGAGGCCTACTGTGGCCAACCTCTGGAGGGCCATCTCACTGCCATGGCTTATTTGCTTTGCAGAGACAGAGGACGGTTTATAGCCATTTCAGAGGTATTTATCACCTTCATCCTAACAGAGAAAAAGCAGGTTGGAGAATGATCAAATTGTAGCCTGAGAAGAGAGACAGACAAGGCTGCCAAGATGTGCACTAAATCACATGCTAAGTTTCCTTAAGGAGTAGGGCATTCCACCTCTTTGCAGGACTGTCTTTTTCTTTCTGTCTGTGCCTGACATCACACCAAAAATAACTGAATCCCCCCCCCCTTATATAGATATTTATTTTAATGTATTATTGTGGCGGGTTGACCCTGGCTGGATGCTGGGTGCTCACCAAAGCTGCTCTATTACTCACTTCCTCATCTAGGCAGGGGAGAGAAAATACAATGAGAGACTCATGGGTGGAGAGAAGGACAGGGAGAAATCACTCACCAGTTACCCGTTAGTAGATATAGAAAACAAACTTCCTTGAGAGAAAAATTTAATGTAACCACAAAGCTAATGGGTACTATCGCCATGTTTTTGTTCATACTTCCTGATGACATTTTTGACAAGATGTTTAGCCTGGAATGGAAGATATATAAATATGTATTTCATTTGGCAGCCTGACCTAGATAAATAGTATATCAGTTTCAGGGATACAGGATTTACAAATGTCTCTGGAGACTAGAAACTTGCTGGCCTTTTGTGTTCATGTCACTTCGGTCTCTCATAAGTTAAATAATTCAACCATCTATTTTTTGATTGCAAAGAGTTAGGCTTGACTCACATTTTTTCAGCAACATGAGCCTGCAGAGTAAAGAAATGATAACAGCAGGCTCCTGTGTAATAAATCACTTTTGTGACAGCATTTTGTTCTTGATGTTTGTGCTACACTGGTGCCTATTTATATTTTATTAAATAAGTCAAAGGGTGAATTCCAAAAATAAAAACAAAAATGTTCCTTTTATGGGGAAAAATAGGGATTGTCAAATACATATACTGATTTTTGAGGACATGAGTGATTTAAAAGCATGTCTAACCTTGACTAAGGAAGGGTATGTGTGTTATTCAAATACTTTTTTATTTTCTTTTCCTCTGATAAATTAGAGGATGGAAGAGCAGGTCTCTCTTCTTTACATAAGAGCTTGATGCAACACAAAAAGTATTTAACTACTAAACATGGATTCATTAAGTGTTTTTCCAGGAGAAGCTGTCCTTGCAGTATGTTGTACATTAGCCCCTATTAAATTAAATATTTCTTATAAACAAATATGAGGGTCATTTTAGTTCCACTTTAAGTAGAAGATTGAAAGTATTTGGAAGAACGCTGGTGACAACCTGTCAGCACTAACCACATTTTCAAGATTTCTCTGATTAGCCTTCCAAATCCATATGAGCTACTCTAGGGTAAATCTGCAGAAAATACATCTGGAAGAGACCTTGAGATATCCCTCAGTTTGTGGTAAATGGGAGGTCCCCTGACTCTTAAAGGACTGGAAATGCTGTACAGAATTACACCCATCAGACAGATTTTCCCTGAACAGAAACTTCTTCTCACCAAGGAGAGCAGTGGAGCCACCACACTGGACACAATGGTGGCAGCCATGGGGCCTGTGTCCCCTTCCTGCTGCTCTTATTCCATCCTGAACACCGTGCCATCACTGCCTGCCAGCTGCCAATATTTCTTAAAGACCTTCTCACCTCTCCACCCCCTAAGGAAATTTCATGCTCCAAACCAGTACCAGGGGCTCTGCACACTGGAGTTAAGACCAAAGAAGCAATGAACATATGCGGTCTATTAAATAGCCCATTACAAACTAACAAAAATTCTTAATGTTGCCCCTACATTTCTAGATAGCCTTAAATACCGACATAAGAAAGCTAACCTTTACATTTTTCAAACAATGTCTATTATGAATATATAGCATACAAAAGCTATATATAACTATATATATATATGTTCTAAAAATAGAAAGTGGGTCTTTTAGCATTTTTATAGGGTGATGGAGTTTTTTTGCTAGGACGTGTATGTTTAAGATTTAGATTACAATATATGTTACAGTTTTCAAAGGGCACATTCAGTTTGTAGTTTGGCAAAAGCCCTTCTTGGAGAAATACTCAAGATTTTCTGCCTTTGACAGCTTTATGCTCATGTTATCAGCATGTTTATCTTCTCTTGGGGTTTTAGCATTCTGAATGATTCTGCTATGGTGTCTTCAAATCAAAATAATGAGACACAAGCAGGCACTATCTTACATATATCATTGTCAGTGATTGACAGGGACTGCTTACTAGCAGACCCTCATGGCAGTAACCCAGATAAAGAGTTTAAACTCTATATTGAACTACAACTCTAAATTTAGAACCATTATGGTCCTTCATTAATAATAGCAATACTCAGCACTTGTGTATAGCAGTGTCTTTTATAGGAGCACCTTGAATATGCAGTGAAAGCACTAAACAAGCCACAAAACACCCTTAACTAGTTCAGAATTATCATTATCCTTTCATTTGAAAAAGGAGTTTCGAGAGGACTTTTTATAATTTTTTTCAATAGCTTCATCTGTTTGAAAGGAAAACAAGGTCTGCCTAGCTTAGTTGTTAGTAGGTTTTGTGGACCATTCTACTTGTAGTCATAAACTTTAAGGCCACATGGAATGACTATGATCATCTAGTCTGGCCTTGTGAATACTACAAGATTGTTCTTTCTGGGCAGAATATGGAAATTTTTCTGTTCTGTAGAGCAGTATTATATTCATATCCTTAATAGACACATTATATACTCTATAAACATATGCCGTACACACAGTCTAAGCAAATCAGTCCTGTTGGAATTAAATCAGTGACTTTGCAACCTGTCAATCTCTCTTATGAATTCATTTCACAGTTGACCTTCCTCAGCTGAGTGCATGTTATTACCAGCACCCACACCACAGCACAGTGGTTTATGGACTGTGGACTCTATTCACACACCACCATGTCTAAACACTGCAGAGGTTTGTTGCAATTAGTGTGGCATGCAGCTTGGTGTCTTATTGCCCAGAGTGAACTACATCCTTACAGTGAGCAGAATATTGAGTCTTCAACAATAAAAGATGATAGATGTCTGCAAGGAATATTTTGTAACAATTACACTGCGTCATGTGCTCTCCATTAGCATAGCAATGAACTACTCTCTTCTGAAATAACGTGAAGGAAAATCTACCACAGAGGTTTTCTCTCTCCTTTTATATTTAACTTATTTCAGATATACAAGAGATGTGAGAAAAAACAGAGTGGGCAAGACAAAGCCATTATGACAACACGTGAGTACATGCATAAATTCACTGAGAACAAAACTGAGGAAAAAAATTGAAGATAAACAGTGAAGGTATGGACACACTAGAAGGATGCATACATACCACAGCAAACTGAAACTGCTCTCTTTAGTAGTTCACTTAATGCTGTAGAGGAATAATTCTGTTCATACTCTCTACAAGGGACATATGCCATGTGTAAATCAACAGGCACTGCCTTTTTACTGTTCAAAAGTGTTTTCTATTAGGATAGGAATTTTCCTATTAAAAAACCTTTTTCTGGGAGCCTTTTTGACCTTTGTTGAATCAGCAGCTGATGACATATCAGTGAAAAGACCCACTTTGGAAACCAAACTGTTATTCTAAATTTTTCTCTTTTTCATCAGAACCTGGTTTTTAAACAGAACACTGTTTTTTAAAAGCAACAGTGTAACAATAATATTCCAGGTTTTGAGAGAATGTTCTTGTCAAATTGCTTTTAAATGTAATCCAAGAAATGAAAAGAGAAGATATAAAGAAATGGTGGAGGAAAATATTTCCTATTCACACCACCTTGACAACAAATAGAAATGCTTGAGGAAGATATTGTACTCAGTTGTAGAGATACAACTGGAATATATCTGGGCAATATTCTTTTGTTCTGTTTTTAGTAAAGACAGAGTAGCAGTTGTTTATGTGTCCTGTCAAGGTCTCATATATGGAGAACAAAAAAATGCATGTTTGCCTTCCAATAAACCCCAAACAAGAAAAGAAACATACCAAGGCACATGTTAAATCAATATTTTTAGAGTCCAGCAGAAATTAAAGGTGTTAAATATTTTATTGTTGAACCAGCTTTAATTATGATAACAAAGCAAGGGAGAGGACAGGGAAAAGATGGCACCGAATTTAAAGGACATAGAAACTAGGGACTTAGAAATAATTAAAAAGAAAGAAACTGTTAGGCTCATGATGCATCTACATTATGCCGTCAGCCTGAATACTTGGCATATAGATCCGTGCAAATAGGCTTACTCTTACACAAACACAGCTGTTTCCACAGTGAAATCATGCTGCTTACACTGAATTCTTCCTGCCCACTGGGTGAAAAGGTTTATTTTGCTTGGAATAGTCTTGTACCCCTTCTCAGCCAATGGTGTTAGTTGCAGAACTTCCCTGTCCCTCAAGGAGAGGATAAAAAGGTTACTGCAAGACTGCAATCATTTACAGGATCTCTGAAAGTAGCTAGTGCTCAGCATGGTTTTAACCACACCATCTGCCACTTGAGGAATTATGTGTTAAATATACGTGCTTAACAACTGTGGACAGAGGACAACTCAGGCAACAGGACTTGCAGAATGAAAGGCTAAGACCACAAATTATTCCACTCTGTAAAATCAAAGTCTTGACAGTTATTTGTCAAGGCTACTGAGTGCCTTTTCTGACAGGTCTCTTTAGGAGGCACTGTCTCTTGAGAGTAGTGGAGGTTGCACTAACTTTTGAGGAAGGCAGAAGTGCAAGTACAAAAATACAAGGGGCTTCTACAGAGACAGCTCCACAATGAAATTGGCGTAAGTGAGCAAAGAAACAGGAAAATCAACTATATCATGGACTTGATGCTTCAGTTTCTGTGCTTTTCTATGTAGAAGCATGGGGTTGTTTTTTGATCTTTTGATGCATTTGCAGTTAAAATGTTATTGCTTTTTTTTTTCAGGTAGAGAAAACACTGATATTCAAACCCTTTATAATATATTTACCCAAAAAGCAAATAATCTATAATACAAGACACGTGTCTTATTACTTCTTAGACACATGCCCATAGTTCTTACTCTTTTACATCAAAGACCCTGTCATTGATTTTTTACTGAGAGCTCCCATGAGGTCAATGAAAGCTGGGAAAATGTGACCATATGTTTCAGTCTTGCCCTTGGTTGAGTAGTTACTGACACCTTCCTTATCCAACATTAAAGCTTCTTCATCACATTTTATATTTCAAAGATATAAGTTATTTTAAAGTAATTGACTGAGATAGTGATCTCTGGAATTAAGATATATGTAATTTGCATACATATCTGTTTTGCTATAAATTGCTGGCAAGGAAATGCAATATCTAAACTTTAACTGCTTTGATCATCCCCATGTTATATTTAATATTCTTGCAGTCAGGAATATGTGGGAAATTAACTAATTTAACTGGAAAGAAGGAGGGAAATAAGGAAGGAAAGAAGGAGGTAAAGAGGGAGAGAGGCAGGCAGGCAGGTAGGAAGGCAGGCAGGCAGGCAGGAAGGAAGGGAGGCAGGAAGGGAGGAAGGGAGGCAGGAAGGGAGGAAGGAAGGGAGGAAGGGAGGAAGGAAGGGAGGAAGGAAGGAAGGCAGGAAGGCAGGAAGGAAGGCAGGAAGGAAGGAAGGTAGAAAGGCAGGAAGGAAGGAAGGAAGGAAGGAAGGAAGGAAGGAAGGAAGAAAGGAAGGAAGGAAGGAAGGAAGGAAGGAAGATTGGTCCAGACTCTAAGCAAAAGCAGAATGATGCTAACAAAATTGTACAAAGGCCCTTACTAAATTTTTTGTGTCCTGAAAGTTTTCATATTTTGGATTATAATAATGGTGCAATTGCAGCAGTATTTCCAGATGTATAAGAATGTTTCTAAGACATAAATTTTTTAGTTAGATGTTTCTTAGATAGAAGTTAAACCAAAGGGGAAAAATAAGCTCTCACATATAGAATCATAGTATCATAGAATTGTTTAGATCATCTTAGATCATTTGATCATTTAGCTAATTCAAGGTCATCAAGTCCAACTCTTGATCCAACACTGTCAAACCCACCACTAAACCATGTCCCCAAGTGCTACATCTACATATCTTTTAAATACCTCCAGGGATGGTGACTATTGTTTCACATAGGTACACCTTCAATGTAGCCAAAATACATTGTCTGAACTGCATGGCATGAATCCTTTAAATGTTGCTTGAGTAAGACTCACTCAAAGTGAATTAAATTCAGCATTGAGAAAAGTTTGAGACTGGTCTTACTTTTATCCATGCAATTAAAACTGGAATTCAAACTTGCCATTCTTCAGTCTTTTATATCATAAGTGAAACCGAAATTATTGATCAACTTTTTGTATAGTCAAACATAAAATACTAGTTTATAATGCTGGGGAAAACTCTCAACATTGCTAGCCAACATCAAGCAATATTAGAATATTCCCTTTACTTCCCCCTCAAAGAAAACCTTGTATTCTTTTGCAGAAAGTTTTCAGATAGTTTGATTTTTGTGTATTCAAAAACAAAAGTTATTCTATTCTTTCTAATTATTCTATTTTGAGTACCATTTGAGAAGGGTCTACAACAGGCATCTAGGTGCCAACAGATTTAAACCCTATTTTACCAGCTGCTGCAAAAAATCCCAGTCTCTGCCATAAGAATCATAAACTTAGAAAAATAAGAGGTAGCCACCTAAAGCAAGCATATTGCAAACCAAAAAGAGAGGCTGCATAAAGAGAGGTTAGTTGGGATTATTTCATGTAACTGCTTTTTGAAATGCAATGTAATTTACTTTGGCAAACCAAAACTAAAAAGAATATGAGCATCAGAGGAAAATAGTAAAAAGGCTGCAGAGAGGTATGAAAAAGACTTAGGAAGAAATGGAAAGGTCCAAAAAGGAAGCTAAAGGCTCTGAAGATGCCTCTGAAGAAAGGAGAATGGCTGACAGATAAGAAAATTTGAGACCTCTTGTTAAAAGCAACCATAGCCCATGGTTAAGCAAAAGCTGAGAGGGCAGGAGATGATCTGTGATCACTGCTGTCAGGTTAGTTGCACATGATTATCTGTGTTACCCTGTCCACCAACCACTTGTTGAGTCTTTCCACAGGCTTAAAGCATAGATTATAAACCCTTCAGAATGGAAACCATCTTTTTATATGAAGATTTGGTAATTTTGTAGTTAGCACAATGGAAAAATAATTTCTAATCTGGGTCTCCCACAGCACAAGGACTGCTATTAATCACAGAAATTGTGCAGCCCTCTGCAGTGTGTGGTTAATGCAGTAATTTTCTTCCTATGGCCTACAGACTCCCAGAAAATTCGTATTTCTAGGTCCACAAAAAGTAACTAAAATCAGCATTCTACTATAAACAGTCTAATAAATAGACTACACAGGAATTCATCGTTCTCCTGGAAAGCATTGGAGCATTAATATATTGAAAAAAGATGAAAGCTTGAGGCCTTGTATAATTTTGCAATAATCAACAAAGGAGAAAGAGAGACCCTACCTTTCTGGCCATCACATGGTCTGTGCCCTGTCAGGCAGCTCAGTAGCACAGGAAGTCCTCTCTCCAGTCACCAGGATGCTGCCTGCTGCCTCTTTCTCCCAGTGGGTAGCAGAGGGGTGTCCCCACAGGTGACAGCATACAGATTGGATTAAGAACTCTAACCCAGATCTTCATAGTTTCCATAATCTCTATTTGGGTTGTTTTGCACACATATAATTTGAGACCTTATACCATTTGTCTAATTCAGCATACACTGAAGGTCATTTCCTTGGCAGAGTGGATGTGAGAGTAACACTTATGATATACTGAGGGCTTAAGAAAGGGGAAAGAAAAGAGATAGTTGAGCAACCTGTTATATCTGGCTGACTATCTCTCATTTTAAGAAATGGAGCCCTTGGAAAGCTGTTGAGCAGAGCAGGTCAGGGTGTTACCAGCTCGTCCTTCCTGACACACTATACTGTCCATGTTCATTTTACAGACTCAGGCAGAGACACTGCAGTAGGTTAAAGTGTTTGCACTGTTTATCTATTGAAAACATGCTTTTAATTGTTGACCTGTTTTCACTGCTGATTTTTATTGTTTCTACATGTTTTATAAATCTTTTCTGCCTAGTAACATATTTCTATAAGATTTTTTTTTCCCCCTGTATATTTTGGGTAGTTCCTCATTAATTTTTTCTAATGTTCTTCAATTTTAGTCATTCAGAGGAGGCTTTCCCACAATGTTTTGGTATGTTTCATACATTTCAAGGGGAAAAACACAAAAAATGGTCATTTTTAAAAGGTCTGGTTTTAAAATAGGAAATATCAGATATGAAAACACAGCAGAGTCCAGCTGCAAGGATTTCTATAGGTAAATAACAGAATAAGGACACTCAAAATAGATATTTTTAATAATGACATTATTAAAAAAGCAGGTATCTAACCTGAAAGAATCCTTGAGAGACAATATAATCCATTTCTTGCCTTTAAACTGGGTCAAACGTGCCTATACTGTTCCTGACAGATGCTTGTCTAACTTAGTCTTAACCATGCACAAAACTGTGCTCTCAAAACCTCTCTAAACAACCTGTTTCTATGAATAAGTACCCCTTTAACCTTATAAAGGTTTAGGAAACTTTTCTTATGTTATACTGTCTCATTAAAAACTGCCTCACTACACTGAAAGCCCATTTCTTTTTGTCCTATCCAGAGAGAACAAAAATTAATATTTGGAGGTCTTGGTTTTTTCTTATTCAGAATAAAGAATAAAAACCTTCTATTCCTAATAAGAGAAAGATAGGCAGCAAGTTTTCATTCCTTCAGAATTTTCCTTGCCCTCCACAAACACACAAAGATTAATAATGGCTCATGATTGATTCAGACAGTTCCTACAATATTCTAGCACAGGTGTTCTGATCCAGATAATTTGTTAAACTGCTTTAAGTGTTCTCCCATCTATTTTTCAACTGGTCTAACCTGAGCTTTCATCCAGTTATTGCCTGTCTAAATAGGAGTTCATCAAGTGATAATCTGAGAAATGGAGCTAAGAAGGCTTTAAATATTTCCATATTTTAAGTTTCATCTGTCCACAGCTTTCCTGTGGAATGTTTTTTTTCCTGTTGTTGTACCCTGAAATTAGCTTAGTTGGTTGGAGCATGGTGTTAAGAACACCAAGGTCATGGTTTTCATCCTTGTGTCAGCCAATCATGTAAGACTTGGACTTATTGATTCTTATGGGTCTCTTCAAACTCAGAATACTATATGAAACTTATATAATATGTATTTTATACTGCATGTTCTTGGTTTGCTTATCTTTGTATGTCTCGGATTTTCTGATTTTTTTTCTCTCATTCCTATGTAATTCTTTACACTTCATCCTTAAAAACTTGACCAAATTTCCACATCCACTCTTATTAGATTTAAAATTTGCTTTCAGCTAAACTTTTTCATATAGCACTTCCTATTCTTCCTCCTCATTGAACTGATTAATACCTGAAGATTTAATGTAGCTTCTCAGGGAACTGCCAACTATTCCGAACTCCTTTTTCCATCTCACACTTGCCGCCTGTGACTAACAATACCACTGCAGCCATAAATCCAAAACCACATGCAGAAACCTAACACAACATTTGCATACAGCAGGGAATGAATTCCAGAAGTGAGAAATGACTTGCAGAACAAATATGAACGCCTTCAGTATATATGAACTGGGAAAAGTCTCCTTTCAAATGGTACATGAATTTGACAGGTTTTGAAATGCGTAATGATGGGTTAATGTTGCTGCATTTAGTCCCAGCAGTCTATGGGGAAGAAAACATACCTTCATAAAATATATTACTATGGTGCAGGAAGCTGCATGGAGAATTAGAACCAATTTACAAGTTTAAGAGAGCTTGTCTGAAGGGCAAGAGTCAGCTATTCTGTATGGTAAGAGTTAGCTTAATAAAAGGTTCTGTTGTTTGGACATCATATTCACTAGATGTCAGGATTACATGTTTTTACTTTAAATAGTAAATGCTAATTATGAATTTACTTAACAGATAACAGACAGAGGTATTTCCAGCCTATGTTTTTCATATAAAAGTTTGGGTGTTCCCATGGAGACAGAAATGAGGCTCACAAAAGTCAGAGCAAAGCCTCAGATTTAGCTCAGTGGTCTCTAGATCCACCTTTAATGTGCATGAAAAGATAATGTGAAATGAAAAGCATGAAGATAAACACACTCAAAGCATGACTGAAGAGCTCTGCAGTCACACAGACTTGTTAACCAAGTAGAGGTACATGGCACTTCTGCTCAGATATAGGGAAATAAATAAAGTCTATCACACAAGTCGAGTTTGAGAAAAGAATAAATAGGTAGTGATGTAGAAAGATCTATGGATCTGTTTATCCTGTTAGTGTTGAGGCAAGCTATGACTATTGGACAATATATCATTCAAATTACTTTTATACTGCTGTAAAATGGACTGATTAAACAGACTTATAAAACATTAAAAGACATAGGAAAACTACTACAGATTAATGAAAAAGGTTTGACAAAGCTTTGGGAAAGGGAAAAAAAGATGTGAAAAGATATGGAGGACTCTGCAGGCATACAGGAAGTTACACTTCTCAAGTGGTTGACACCCTCAATACAGGAGACTTACAAGTGTACATGCTGGTCATGTCAAAAAAAAATTAAAATCTAAAAAGGCAAACTGAAATTTGTCAAGAATCTTCATAAAAAACGCAGAGATTTTCAGGCCAAATGTTAGGATGTGAATATGTTTTTTTTCAAAATTAAATTCTATTTTCTACTTGAACATTAAAAAGGTGATATTTAGAGCACATCTTGTCTTTTGGGGACCATCCCAGTTCCAGACAGCAAGAGATTTCAAACTTCATAGAATCATAGAATTATTAAGGCTGGAGGAGACCTCAAAGATCACCGAGTTCAACCTTGAATCAAACACCACCATGTCAATTAAACCATAGCACTAAGTGCCACGTCCAGTCATTTCTCAAACACTTCCAGGGATGGTGACTCCACCACCACCCTGGGCAGTCCATTCCAGTGCTTGACAATTCTTTCATTTAAGAAATTTTTCAGATAAAGAAAATTAGTCAATTACCCATCCCATACAAACAAAGAGTTTTGTACCTTTAACAAATAACTTAATGCAACACAAAAAGTAAATAATAACAAAACACTACTCTGAGAGAACAGAAAATACATAGCTCCATCCAATAGCAGCTCAGCATTCCCTGATTAAAGCAACTTTTTATTATTATTATTATTATTATTATTATTATTATTATTAATTATTCTTCTCTTGAAAGACAACATACTGTGAAGAGCCAAGCTGAACCAGACAACTGAGGCATGTACAGATTTCCCTTTTGCAAAAAGCTTCATAAACTGCTATCTCTTTTACCTAAGAGAGCACAAGGTATTCTAAGCTTGAAGAGAGAATGGTGATAGAAAAAAACTGGTAAGAAACAGGCAGGTATTTCTTGGCATTATTGTGAATCACAAATTTTGTTCTTTGGTACTTAGAAATAATTGAATCAACACTCAAGATATTGAGAGAAGACGTGAGTTTTAGACAAGTTCAGAACGTAAAGGTACACCTAAAGACAGTTAAAGATTGAATTTTATTTAATGTCACACAGGTTTTTAGCTTCTTGGAAAAAAAAAATAAAAAAGATCCTTTTAAAGCCATTTCTGTGGCACTAGAGGGTTGCAGTGTGTGGCTCGTGCTTAGCAGCTACAGGGATTTCCTACCCTGTGGCAGGATGAAGGCCAAGGTCCTTTTACTTGCATGGAGTCTGAACTTAGCCTCTAATGATCAGCAGTTTATAAACTTATATTAAACATCTACATGTCAACCCAGGCATTGCTTTAAACTTTTCTAGAGGTAGTTCTGAATCAGAGAGATGATCTTTAAGGTACTTGCTGCCCTTGGAAGATTCAGAGAAGGAATAATTTGGCCCAACAGATTTAACTAGGGCTTGCATAAGAAAAATGGAAGGACTGAAACTGTCTTTTCAAGAGCATTCTTTTTTATCCTGTCTGTCCACCCAAGAGTCATTATCTACTTTTTATTTTTCTTTTAGATCAATTTCTTCCTAAACAAACACGTTTTAATTTAGCTGTACAAAATGCTTATGTTCAAGCACTTGGTCCATAAGTGCCAGTGGCAATACTACCAGATGCATGACCCCAGAGATTGGTCATATGTAAATATGTAAATACTTACAGTGCAAAGAGTTATGCTACAGGATTTGGAAAGATAAGATATTCTGATAGTATGCTGGTACTTACACAGCCAGTTGTTTATGAAGAAATTAGAAAAAGGTCATACCTCCTGTTGGGATGATTCAAGAGGACCTCAAGGTACACCGAGAGCACAAAAAGCTGCAGGTTACCTCTTCCCAGCTGACATTTGGCAGCAGAGCACATGCACTTCCAGGCATTTGCATTGCAAAGTGAACAACAGGCATATAAATCACCTAAAATCTCAGCCATTCACCTGACAATGCAACAAAGAGTAGATGATTAACAGCACTTAGCTATGACTAAGCAAGAAGTGACATGAGGTTTACTCTGTGTTTTACAGTCGATAGTTCATTTTTGTTTTCATCTCTGCTTTGCTTTTGCGTTATACTTTGTTAATTGCTTCTGGAAATGCTTAGAGTTTACAGGCTGCCTGGAAATTGGGATGTTTTAAGAGCATGTACTGAAGCACATTGATCTGAATGATATTGAATCTATTCTTTCCCAACAGTGCACAGCAACTGATCTTACCTGATTGCACAAGTCTACTGCTCTTCCATTAGTAGTTTATAACCAGTGGTTCCAGTTTTTATCGGTTTTAAATATATCATAAATCTTTAACTTGAGAAGCAGCCAGCCAATATGCAGGACTCTGTAACATATTGAAACTTCTCTTTTGTTTGAAACTGTGGTTAGCTCCTGGGGATGGGTTTCACTCTGGGCAGGCAAGTGCCCTCTGCTGGAATATGCTGCTAGAAAAAGCAGTGACAGGTAGACTTCCTAATTTAAAAAAACCACACCCAGTAACACCTTTATGCAAGTCATCATGAATATATGAATACATACACCCTCCAGTAGTCTTTACTGAACACAAATTATCCCCCTAGATATAATGCAGATACAGGACACTCTCAGTACCTAGCTCTGTCTTTTAGCATTTAGCAAGTGACATTATCATAGAATCACAGAATCACAGAATATGCTGAGTTGGAAGGAACTTCAGGAGGTTTGCACAGGCCCACCTCTCAAGGCTATCCAGATCCCTCTGGATGGCATCCCTTCCCTCCAATATGTCAATCACACCACAGAGCTTGGTGTTGCTGGCAAACTTGCCAAGCCTGTGCTCAATCCCACTGTCCATGTCACCAACCTAATTACATTCTTTTTTCTCTTTGTTCTTTAGCCAATGGTCTCAAACCCCCACACAACCTAGTACTTGACAAAAACCCTATCCATTCTTTGCAAGAAGACATGAAACAGAAACCCAAACTCAGGATTGTCATTTAGCACTGCAATTTTTTCTGAGAAATATATATTTAATTATTTGATTGGCTTTCATCGGTCATATCCATCATTTCTATGCCACTATATTTAAAAGAATTTTCATATAATCCAATAATCTAAGGAGTAAAAGTTCTGTTAATTATTTGATGAAACCACTGTCCATAGAATGAGGGCAATTTTTGTCCTTGCCACTCTTGAAATAGATATGGAAAAGTTGAGATTTTAGCTTCTATTTTTGTTTCTGAAGCAGCAAAGTATCAGCCACCATTAACTATGTGCAATGTACCTGAATACAAATGAGGAAAGAAACGTCAAGAAAATCCTATCTATAGCAGTGCTACCAGATAGTGCAGTAGTACAATACCCATGTGGACAAGAATAACCAGAACAGCGGCTACCACTTGTTTTCAACAAGGTGAAGTCCTTGTAGTTTAAACTTAAAAAAAATATATTTTTCTAATCTAGTTGTAGTGTCAACTTGTAACCAATTTGTCGTTAACAGAGATAAATATACATTTATCTACTTCAGTTCTCTATAGATGAATATTGATGAGAGAACAGTCATTACTAATGCTGAAGAAAAATGGATTAGGATTGCAATTTTCAAAGTGCTTTCTGTTTACTTCAAACAACTTGTGTCTGCAAATATGCATGCTGTGCAGGGTGGATTAGAACAGGACCAGGGAGGAATAGCTTTGCTGGGCTGTGGCTGGCAGCTTGAGCCTCCCCTCTGACCAGCTGAATTCATGAGCCCAGCATCACTGGGTGGAAAATATTCATTGTGAAAATAATCTGGGGCCCTGAGAAGCCAGAGCTGCCCCTAGGCACAGGAATCTGCTACAAGCATTTCAGTTTTCCAACATCAACTTTTCTCCTAAGTTTCAAAAGTAAATTTCTCAGTCAAAACCACAAGAGTTCTGCTTATATCATAGAAATTCTGAGAGCCTGTAGGTAAGCTTGGAAAGGTTTACAAATTCCCATTTTTTAGTTTTAATACTGATATGACCCAATATTTTGTATAGGAGTTTAAACAATGTTTTATTTTTTTTAAGGGAACTTTAAAGATGCCTGAATATACACTCTCTTGGCTAACAAAATTCGTATTTGTTGCTATTTTGCGTACCTGATTTCTGATGCTGTGGCACAAACCAGTTGCTTGCTGAGGGAATTAGATGCTAACAAAATATCCTAGTAAGTCTGTGCTGTTCAAAAACCCAAAATAAACCAAACCTCCAGAAGCTTACACAGATCTAATTTAATTTCTCACTAACCTTGCCAAATAATTCTTCCTGTAGTGATCCCTGCACACCACCAAACTTTGAAGATCAAAGGTCTGCTTTATGGTGATAGCGCTACTTTACTGTTTTATTCCCCACAGGACTGACTCTAGAGCAATGGAGGCTGTTTCCACTGGAATGATGGCATTACATTGACATGGATGATATTGAACCTTAACAATAAAAGGGTTTTAATGTATACAAAGAAATACTCACTGTCCTTGCCTTCATACCTCTTATCCTGAAACTGTGAACATGAGAAAGGGGAAACATGATGCCCCCTTGCTCTTCTTTCTTATGGATGCAATTCACAACATAGTTAAAAGACATCTAAAACTGACCCTAAATTCTAAAAGAAAACATTATTGCATGTTGCAGAGGAAATGGTCATACACTAAGTAGTGTCCTTCATCTGCCTGAAAGTTTTATTCACTTCAAGGTGAAGTATGTCTCTTAAAAAACCTTGTTTCAAAAACAGCTCAGCTTTGCAAATGCATTCTGCACAAACAGCATCAGAGGGTTTGTCGTGTCTTCATTATTTACATACCAGTTGTTCGTTTCACAAATGAGGAGATGGGTATTTCTGACTCCAGCTAACTCAGAGCTCCTTCTGTGTTAATCCTGAGTCATACATATCCTCTATCACTGAAGTTCTCACAGGCTACATTCTTTCTCTGTGCCTTTACTGTTCTCCCAGAGATGCAAGTGGAGCCTCAACTTCACACTGTAATCCAGATCTTATTTAACAGTTCTCTTGTGTTGGAAAAGTCAGAAGAAAATCCACTTCAGTCCTTTCCAAGCGCATCTGCAGGGCCAAGAGCAAGAAGAAAACATGCAGAAAAAAAAATTACTCTGAAATAAGCAAAACTAAATTCAAAATCTGTATACACACAGGAAATTAAATTGCCCCATAAGAATCTACCAATTTTATATATTAGCTCTCCAGGGATAAACTGCCCTCAAAGACATGAATTCTGGATATCGCAGGTAAGCAACAAGAGAATGAAATTCCAATTACTCACCTTGGGCACTATGAGAAAAACTCAGAAAATAAACACACCATTTCTACTGTCCCTAGCAGCTCTACTTACACACAAGGGGCCAAGAAAATTTGTGATAAAGGGGATCATGTTGCCATGATAGGGATGTTTCGTATTTTGTTTTCCTTTATCGTGAGGTTATTCCACCTGCAGTCACTGAAGAACAGTGCACGTTGCTACTTACAAATGACAAGTAACCTAATACAGCTTTATTACCAGGCTCTGGGAAATGAGGACAAACAATGACTTAAGAAAAAAAGAAGTCTTATCTACCTAATGTAGCAACTGATCATATGAACAGAGGCCAAGTGAAGTCTCTGGTGGAAAGCAACCAACTCTAAACTTCAGCCCAATGCAATGGTCACAAGAGACTTGCGTGGGGACTGAAGCATGCTGGAAGACAAAGGAAAAAAAGAGGATGTTACATGGGAGAAAAGCACAAGGAATAAATATTTGCCTGTTTAATAGGAATGGAGTAATGGAGAAAAAAAAAAAAAGAAGCTCAGTTCCTCAGGATGTAAAGAGTAAAAACTACCAGTGTAAATGTTAAACTGTAAAAAACATACCAGGGAAGAATATTTATGTTTAACTAGGCTAGAGGTTAGTTTATGTTTTCAGCCAACCTTCATCTTATCTCACATATTGACAGTCACATGGGAAGAGTATGGATTTGGCCATTTACAGTGGCTCCAAGGATCAGCTAAAGACCACTTCCTACTACCAAATGAGTCCTCAGGGGTTCCCAGTGGCTGAAGAGCCACTGATACCTGGGTCAATCAACAAAGCACCTCTGGTGACACTGGGAGGTGAAGGCCATCCCTTGTTTCCATTATTCCTCCCCCTCTACCTGGACAGCACAGGTGCTCGTGGAACTGTGCTAGGAAATGGACTACAGAAATGGTCTGGACTGAAATAATCCTCTCAGATGAGATATGAGAAGCAATAAAGCAACAAGCTTTACTTCCAATTGTCTGTTTAAAACTTTTTTTCCTATTTTTACCCCCAATAGAGCTGTAATGATAAATGCTTAGGCATACTACAGTTTGAAAACTAACTTTGTGGATTTTATGCTTTTTATGTAGTTTTGCAATTTCACACTTTTTTTCTGGACATGCTGGGAATTCTGCTGTGGCCATTTTTTATCTGAGCCCATGCCAGGTAGGACCATAAAGGAACGTCTGAAAGAATCAGCTATGATGAACAAGCTAGAGAAGTATGTGAACTGCAGAACTGTTCTCATCTTTAAAAACAAAAGATACAACTGCATTGCATTATCTTCCAGTTAGTAACACTTGCTGAATAATTATATTTTATTGTACCTCATTTTTTTAATGAAACTCTTTCTGGAGAAATAAGGAGAACGTGTGATTGTGGGCAACTGACCACATCTCCTCCATTGTATTCCACAAAGTAGCATAATTTATAATCACCATTTAATATTTACCAGGTTAGTTTCTGCACAGTAAGAGCAGAGCTCCTCCATTTTTATTCTCTGTGAAGGATGAAGCAAAGAGGAGTGGCAAGTGTTAGAGCAGCATCACTGAGTGACCCAGCCCACTCTGCACTACACAAGGGGAAACTCCAGTGTTGCCCTGCAGAGTCTGCAGTCCAACACCAGAACCCTTTCAAAACATTTCTGACATTTTATCTGTAAGTGGTTTTGAGAGTAGGAAGCAAGAAAAGGGACAAGGAAGAGATTTCTACCTGGCATGAAACAGAGATGTGCTGAGGGCAACCGTGCCAGGCCCAGTCAGGAGAGAACATCTCCAACATTGACAGAAATCACTTACAGCTCTCTTTTGTTTCTTACCTTCCCTCATAAATAAAATAACAGGCACATCATTGCTGGGACACTCCTAGCCTTCTTGAAAACTGCTGGCATTTCATAGCTAACGACAGGAACTACATGATGAAATGGGTTATTAAATAAAGCAGCTGCTTTTGTTGTAACCCATTAAATTCTGTGTTATTCTGGAGAAAATGCTTATGTGTGGGCTGAGTGCACGCTCTGTTCCTCCAAAGCCAGCCACTGAGCTTAAGCCATTTGTCAAGCATTAAGGGAGACAGATCCACAGTATCAGAGGTCACCGACTGCTTCATACATTCATTGGCTATAATTTTCTTTTTTTCTCAAGCAAGAAGCCAAGCTACTTTTTTTACAGTAACCTGGCTCCTTTTCTTATAATGTCATAAAGCACTTAACAGCCTTTGTCAGCACCTGTGGCTGCTCCCAAGGCAATCCAGAAGATGACTCTCAAGGAATAGTCATGGTCAGGGAACAGCTTCCTAGGTATGGGGACTTTGGGTTTTAGGTTTAAGGCAAACATACTGCACTTGCATCTGTAAGCTCAGCTGATTTTTCCAATACACATAGCAACACCTTGTGGGATTCACAGAGCAGGTGATGCACATGGAGGTCTGGGAAAGGAGACTGCGGCTTTTCTTTTCCAGAAAAGACACAGAAGATATCTTAAGAAGGAAAACAGATCACAACAGAGAAAATATAACTGAAGATACACGAGAGGAGGAAGAGCCTAACACCTCGAAAATCCACCTCACAACATGCTCTGTGGTAAAATCAGATCCTTTTAGCTTCTAATCAGATGAATGCTTGGAGCTTACCTCTTCATTTCTGCTTGAGGAAACTCCACTAATGCTCAGGTGAATATTTCTCCATGTAATATTTGCTTTCGGTTTCTGGAACTACAACCTCTAGCATTTCAACCGCTTGTATCAAAAGTCATTTTGATGTCAGATGAGAGATGCTCATCAGTATTTCATTGTAATATTTGTTTTTTCCCAATATTGCAACATATTTTTCCTACTAAAGGAAAAAAATAATGCAACAAAGGTAGAAAAAGAGTAACTCCACAGAACAGGTGGGCAATAGGATTCTTCAAATTAACCTTATTAAAAGGATTTTGTATAGGGACGTCCTCCCTCCTCTTTTTCATTTTTTTCTGAGTGTGCCTCTAGATACTGGCATTGCAACGGGACAGGCATCCATAGCACCTACTGTCTACAGAAGCGAGTCGGAGATGTGCCGCAGTCCAAAGAAAAGACTTTTACAGATATAGGTACAGCAGCTTCATACACTAAAGCATTCCCCTACAGCCTACACCTCATCAGGTGTTGTGAGGGCCAGGTGCACATCTCCTCTTCCCT
This sequence comes from Pseudopipra pipra, assembly GCF_036250125.1. Taxonomy (NCBI): domain Eukaryota; kingdom Metazoa; phylum Chordata; class Aves; order Passeriformes; family Pipridae; genus Pseudopipra; species Pseudopipra pipra. The sequence goes on from NC_087551.1 coordinate 90,993,141, forward strand.
TGGCACAGACACTACAGAGACAGGCTGGAAAAGCCACCGCCAGGTGAGAACACAACTCCCCACAGCACCTTCCTCGCACCAGGGAGGTTTGGGTAGTGAGGGAAAGCTTTCCTTGGGAAAGGGAGGAAGATGAAAACAGAAAAAGATCTGCAGAAGGAAGAAGTCTGGTTTCTTTTAAGCATCAGTAAGCCAGGAACAGACTTCCATCACCATTACAGTAATTTGTTTTCCACTCTGTCTGACAGACCCATTTCCTCACTGCAGCATCGCCTCTCACAGCTGCCCAGGCAGCCAAATGGACAGAATGCCTTGTGCCACCTGTGCTGTGAACAGAGCTCAGTATTTTCCACCAACTGCTACATCTTCTCTTGCACTCCCTTCATCATAAAACACACTGTTTGAGGTTGTCCAAGACATCAAGCACGGAGCTGTCTTATGGCCTCTTGGTGATGCAGGTAATTCAGTCCTGTAGGGCAGAGGAGTAACTGGGCACAGGGCAGGAGTATGGAAAGGGGCTGGTGATGAGAGGGAGGGCCAGCCCAGCAGTAGCCTTGCAGAGTTACCTCTGCTCTCTGCAGAGGGATGGAGGATGAGGGAATTGCAGGGAGATGAAGGGCTGCCTCTGTCACTCACAGCAGAGGAGTCAATGCAGCAGCTCTCTAGGGCTCTGCACAGACAGAGTTTGGAAACAAAGTCGTGGTCATTATGCCTGATTTTCTAGACACACCCCTCCTTTGTCTATGCATCAAGCTACACTTCTTGACCTTTTTTGGCCCTTTTTTTGTTTCCAGTGAGCTCATAAATAACACACAGTGGGGTATGCACGGGAGGGGAGGAGGAACCACATGCTCCTCTGCATACAGGCTGAGAGGCGTCACATTAGACAAGTCTGCTCCTCCGGTGTCACTCCTCAGCTGAGATGGAAGTAATTAAAAACTGTAGGTTGGTTCTAAATGCTTCTAACAGAAGGAAAGACTTCCTGTGCTCATACCTTTCCACAGCAAAAGAAATTACACCTTGACCCTCAAAGTTAAACACTTATTTCTCCCTATTATCAAAAACTTCAGTGACTAACCAGAACTTTAAGCTTACTCCAACAAGGAGATTTAGTAACTGCTACTTCGGACTATTGAAATGTAAATTGAAATCTCTTAGGGCAATGCTCTAGCAATTTAATTTCAGGCTGTGCAGAGCTGTGGAGGAATGCCAGAAAACAATCTCCCTCCTCTTGCAGAAAAAAACAGATTAAAATATGGAAGCCGGTTTACAGTCTTTTGTGCTGTCATTCACTACATGCTACCTGTGCCAAATAAGGGGCTGGGGATCAGGCAGTCAACAGTAAGTCTCAGAAACATCAATGAACTTAAATGCAGACTTCATACTTTGTACTGGGTACCAAAAACACTTGACCTCCGAGGTGGACATGAAGAGAACCTGTGCTTTACGCCTGCAAGGCACCAATCATCTTACTATCTGCACTAGAGTAAAATGGGTGAGGCTTACTGAAAAAAGATTATGTTCGTGGGAAAAGAAAGTATTTCATCTACAGCTGCTGAAATTGTCTGATCCAGGGGCTGTGGACTGCGCAGTGGGAATTTGAGAGCTGAGATGTGTTCATCTGCTAAATGCTATGATACAAGTAACACTGAGCTATAACCAAGCCATTTCCCCTTGCAAATAGGAGGAGGGAGGAGGGTGGAGGCAGAGGAGAAGGAAAGAATCAGTCTTTCCCCCTCAACAGAGTAGAATTGAACAAAGCAGGAAGCCTGGAGGGAAGAAATGCTCTTCAGAAGCCACTGGAGTTAAATAAAGAATGCTTTCAAAGACAAAATATTCATCCCCTCTTCTGTCTATACCACTCTGTTGTCAGTGCGCAGGAACATTTCTATGGAGTCAGAGCGAGCACATGGGGCAAAAACGTGATCTCGTCAGTCTTTGGCAGCCCTGCACATCAGGCTGTCCAGGCCTCTTTTCCCAAAATTGCTACTGAGCAAGTACTCTCCAAAAGCAGCACTATGAGTAAGAGGCTGTTCCCAGCATGCCCAGCTCCATTATCCCACTAGCCTAGAAACATGGGACACACCATCATTTGCTGTTAGCACAGTCAGTGGCAAAATTAAAAACTAAGGTTACAAATTAGCCTACACACGGGTCCACTTTAGGGAAAAAAAAACCAAACCAGACTGTCAGTGTGACAGGATAGACCCACTCTGATAAGACCTAAAATCCAATCAAGCTATAATGCAAGCTATCATGGAAGCTCAGTTGCTGAAGCCAGGGTGTTGTCTGGTGTTAATTATGCTAAAACCATCCTGGTACACCAGACTCAGAATACACATCCTGCTTTTTGAAGTCTGACTTGACAGATAAGCTGATAGCTGGCCTGTACATGTGTGACTAGAAGTCAATCTACTATACTAAAATACTATAAAAGTCCTGTCCCCTCTCATGCAGTCAGCTTCTTCTGACATAACTCTTCTTAGGGTGTATGTACAGAGATTCCTTCCGTGGGCTGTGGATGCCCTTGAGGTTACTCCTTAAGGTTGAGAGAAAGAGATCTCCCCATGAGTGTTGGTATGGGTGAGTTATATCAAATCTCTACTTAATAATTATTTCTTTTTGCTAGCTTCAATATAATTGTTTAAATAATTGCTTTGTTATAGTGCCTTATACTACTTTATGCTATATTATGCTCTACTAGTAGATTTAAAGTGTATTGTGTAAAGTGTATTGTGTAGTAAATAATTCTGATTAAGATCTTTTGTCTCATCATTTATATAACATAAATTATTCATCTTATATAAATATTCTCATTTTGCCAATCATTAAAAACCTGCAGGACAAAGTGGTTTAATTATATCTCTATAATTCTTTTAAGTTTAAACTGTTAATACAGTCCAAGGCTTAGATAGGATTCAGCCACACCCAAACCCTTCTTTGAGAAAGAAGTTTAAAAAACAAGGCAGTCATTTCTGCACCTTGTGACTCAACAGCAGAGCTTTTTAATAAATTTTTGTCTAAGCCTTCCACGCCCATCCACAACAGTCAGCCTCTAGGTTTCTTAATTGTTTTGGGAGACCCCACCATCACCAGTGTAAGAGACACCAGAGCTATTCTATCCCTCTCCATGCAAGTCAGATTTGCTAGCCACAACTACAAGATGACTGTTGCTATGTGAATGCCTTGTACAATGCCCTGTGCAAATTCCCTCCTGACCAAACTAGGGAATGCCATAAGGCCACAGCTGAAGGGAGAAAGCAAACCCATATATCCTGATTGCTACGAAATAAATGTATACAGCGTACACTAGAGAAAGGTACCATATTACATCCCAAAAAGAAAAAGATGCACAACAAGATGTTCATTTGACACTACTGACTGTACCAGGGCAAAAACCCTTCCTCTGAAATTATGACCAAAGAGACAGAATTGCTCACTCCTCAGACCCTCTCCATCCCTCTGTGACCATCCCACCTCACTTGATTGTAACTCTCTCCTCATTGCTTTTTGGGTCCCAAAGACCCAAGAAAGACACTCAGGGAGAAAGCTCCAGAATCAGCATTGCAACCTATTGCTTTGCACAGTGCAAAGGACACACCCATGCTTCCTTAGCTGTAACAATAACCTGGCAGTCCTTCTGCAGCAGTGGGTATATTGGCCCTGAGGACAGCAGGGCTTAGCCCGTGCCTTGCAACATGCTGGCCAGGTGTCTTCTCAGTTGAGAGACATTTTGGAGAGTCTTGAAAACAAGATCATTAGAGGTGCATATCACCATCTTCAACAGCAAAGTCTGTAATCACAATAGGTTTGTCTCATTATGTGTAAATTAAATATGCTGGAAGTACAGGGCAAAACAAATACTCTGATTTATCCTAACAGACACTGGTCCCCATTTATAAAAACTTGTTCTGCACAGTTGTTCTACAAAAAGCCTTCATAAGTCACTCACTATCCAATAGTTACATTGAGTTATCACATGAGCAGCCATTACTCATGGTGACAGCCTCAGCACAACAAGCCCCTGTCAAGAGCACGTGAGTTTATGTCAATATGCAACAGATGAACCTAATGGATATCTGCCTCGATTAGTCCAGCATCTGCACACAGCCATAAGCCTGACTGTACACAGGGGGACAAATTGACCGAGCAGTGCCTCTCGACAACACTACTTACTCTCTGCACAGTAAGACTGACATTTTTCTGCTTTTCTTTACACAAGCCTGGGTATTGTTGGGCTTTTTGTGGGGAGGTTGTTTTGTTTGGAGTTTTTTTGATTTTTGGCTGATTTCGGTTTTTTTGGGGAGGTTCTGTTTGTTTGTTTGGGGGGGTTGGATTTTTTGGTTGGTTTGGGTTTTTTGGTTTCGGGGAGGTTTTTTTTGAGGGGATGGGAAGTAAAAATAACTCCTACTTAACAGCCACCAGTCACATCTGCCAACATCCGAGGGTGGGGGATGGGGAGGAATCTTTCCAAAGTGATGTGAGAAAGCTTTGCTTTGATTTTTTCCATCAGGTCTGGTCTGTCTGGCAGACTGAGGCACAAGGATACCCAAAGGCTGGGCTATGCAGCCCTCTTTGGGAAAAGGGCTGCGTCCAGATTCAGTATAGGTTAGAAAAATCTTCGAAGCTATTCTAACCCAAATCTATAATCTTCTTTAGCTAACTCTATAGACTTATCTATTTTATCAAACATCTCGAAAGGTAAGTTTTCTACAGCTGCTAGCTGAGGAAGATCAGGCTTTCCTCCATGGCTCTGTCTCTTGATTAGGAGATATCTCCTTGCTGCAAGCAGATGTTGCTGATTTTTAACTGATCCCAGACTATTTTGTTAAAACCTATAACCAAGCCTCATGGTGCAAAGAGAAGATTCATTCCCTAAGCAAGTATAGCAAAGAACAAATAAAATCCACACCAGTTATTTTTCTACTGTCAAAGTTACTTCATTGTCATTTTATAATTATTTCCTTCTTCTTCTAAAAAAAAAAAAGTAATGAAAGCCAATCTGAAAGTAGAATATTCATCTTCTGACTTTTTTTACTGCTTTTTTAGGCTTTTATATCTTCACTGCATATTAGAGGGGGGGGGAAACGCAGTAAGTAGCCAGTAAGATTGATTTCTGGAACCGTTATTTAATCTCTGGGTTTTTTTCAGCACTCAATACAATGCAGCCAGTAGGGAACAGTCACATTTTGTGTTCATTCATCTAATTAAGGAGAAGTCAGTTCCTAGTGCCACGCATTCAGCAGGGGATTAGACAAATTGCTGCGGTCTGTCATCAGGTCCATACCTGTCCTCCATCAGCCTCTGCACAGCCCTTCAAGCAGGGAGCTGCATGGCATGGTTCTGTGCCCCAGTTTCTGCAGTGCCACTACCTCAGAGCAAGGTCCAGCCACGGCCAGTCGCAGCCACTGGTAGATGCCCCAACCCCATGGCGAGTGCTGCTCCCACAGAGACAGGAGGCAACAAGGGGATGAGAAAGTTCTCCTGGCCACAGGCACTAAGGAAACATTGTCACAGACAATATAGAGGAAAATTATGTCAACTGACTCATTTGTTTGGAGCTTTGTTTAAGAGGAACATGAGGCAGATGGGGACAGAATAAATCTGCACTGAGAAGTGAAGTGGGATAACAAATAAGAAGACAATACTGAACTCTGTTTTTCAGGGAGTGCAACTACATTCTTACCTAACAATGTGTCCCTTTAGTGATGATACACTGGAAACAATTCAAAATCGCATTAATATAAAAAGAGTTTCTTACCAGGTTTCAGTTTAAATGACAAAATTCTCTATTAATGTGAATTCATTAGTATCCCCTTCCCTGGATGTATATATCTAATTTACTACTACATTATTTGTGAGGTTTAAGCTATACACAACCCCAACCTGATGCTGCAGTACTTTTACCCCCAGAGGGGTGAGAGGGGTGACAAGCAGGTTCTCTCCTCAGTCCTTGCCAAACACTGTGGCACAGCAACTGCAGTACCTGATCAGGCAAAACCTCTTTTAAAAGGCAATGGTTAGTTACAGAGACAGTGAAGAGCCAGGAGCTGTGTGGCACAGCCACAAGAAATTACACCAATTCTCTTTGACCAAAGATGGAGAACACCACTTACAGAAACCACAGCAAAATTGGTCAAGTCATCCTCCATCCATCACAATGTCTGCAGCTTCCTTCGCAAAGCAGGCGAGATGATAATAAATATGGCATGAGGGCACTAAAGTTTGTCTATTCCCTGAGCCGCAAATAAGCTGCCTGCAGGATCTGCCTCCTCAGAAGTAAATGCCAGGAAAAAATCCAGGGAAAACAGTGGGAGCTGTTTAACTGAGGGATGCCCACATCACTCAACAGACATGATCCTACAGAATGGAGCATGCAGTCCCAATCTGGCACTGTTTACAAACATGGTGCAACTGGCATCTTTTAAATACTGTTGTAACAGGTGAAAACACATGTTGCCTGGGGAGGAAATAGCATTTTTATTGACTGACAGATTGCAGTATTACGTTAAACATCCCATTAAAAATGGAGTAAGCCTTGTCTAAAATATGGCACTGCACTGTGGAAAGGTTAGCAGTGCAGTGGTCATTTTACCAAGATTAAGATTACTCTGTAAAGCTTTGCTGGAACAGTTATGTTGGTTATGAATGTCAAATAAATAAGTAAATACAAATTCTATCTCAAAACCAGCTTAGCTCTGCCAGGGTAATCCCTAGAGCAGGTACAGTTATGCTTTCCAAAGCTTAGTCAGTCTGTTTGAGGAAATAGTGTAACAAAAGCAGCATCTGTCTGTATCTCTACTGCAAGGCTCAGCAGACACACAATGCCAGCACAGCTGCTGCAGCACTCCTTCCACCCCTAATGTAAGCCGTGTGCATGTGTGTATGTACATATAGATAATGTGTGTCTGTATGTACATGTCCTGACCCTCAAGTCCCACTTCCAGCCACAGTCATGGCTTTTAACTGCTTGTGGGGCACACACAGTTCCCCAGAAGCTCCTGGCAGTGGTGACAGACACTCCAGTGCCTGCTGCTGCCTCCCTTTGTGCTGCAGTCCTGGCCTGCCTAAAACCAGATTGATGAAGTACAAAATGGATAAAAAGTTCTTATGCGTGTACAAATGCGACACTTAAGCACTGAAGACTTTCAGAAGGGATCTGAATTACATCTTTGCTTATTATACATATAGTTTTCCTCACTCTGACAACTTCGCGACTGGCATTTGTTTGCCTTGGACTTCTTCATTGAGCTTCCATCCTTACAGCAACCAGTGCTTGAGCACTCATCAAGTATCATTACTCACCAAATACCATCAAGAGTAAATGTTCTGTGTAGCCACAATCAAAAGTTGAAGAAGGCTTCATGAAAGATTTTATCACTTAAACACCTTCAACAGATGGTGTAGACTGGCCAAATAAATCTGGATGAGGTGACTTTCTTGTATTGCAAAAAGTTTTCAAAGGTCTCAGCTGTTTGGTTTTTTTCCTTGCATTCTGATGGAAAGTGATTTGGAAAAAACCCCAGAGAATATATATTTCTCAAAAATGACTACTACACCTATCGGAACATGTAACCCAAATTAGAAAGATGGGAATTAAATTCCCACTCTGCCTCTTTCAGAGCAGGAACTTCCATTCAAAAACCATTCCCTGTAAGAAAGACATTTCAAAAGCAAGTTAAAAAAAATAAAATTGACAGCCTCTTATATTTCTGACAAAAAAAGTCTGCTCTGGACTACCAGACAAGGAGAAAACTGAGAAGCAAGTCACATTTAGGTTAGAAACATGTATATTTAAACTAATCTTTTGCTGAAAGCAGAGCCAGCCCTGAGTGCAGGCAGAGCCATCAATTTCATCACCTCCCTGTGCTCATACCTGTGTGAAGGTGGATGGCCTAAGACCAGTCCATTCCTGTCCACAACACAGCAGCACAAGAATGAAGCTCTTACAAACCTCGATCTCCCCTCCCATGCCACTTGCACTTTCTCTATAGCCAAAATCTGGACATTCCTCATCTGAACAACAACGCTGAGGTCAGCTTCTGCTGCTCAGAAGCTCAGAGCCAGCCCTGGCTCCTAACCAGCCAGGCAGAGGTCGGCTCTCCCAGGGAGCTTTGCTGCAAAAGTAATGAATGAGAAACTGGAGATGTTTCTCCTGCTAGTTACGTCAGCAACATGTATGTGGGCCCTGTGTATACCAACCAGCATTGAGGAAACATCTGCAGAGTATTCACACATCTGTCACTCCACCTTTTTAAACACTGTAAGCTACTGGTCCTAGCAAACGCTTTACAGTCTCTCCTGGGTTCGTAAATCTGAGCGCCTGTATAAATCTCAGTATCTCTTAAACTCTACCTTACACTTGAACAGATCCAGCACAGCACTTCACAGAATCACAGAATATGCTGAATTGGAAGGCACTCACAAGGATCATCAAGTCCAACTTTTAGCCCTGCACAGTCACACCATGTGCCTGAGAGTATCATCCAAATGCTTCTTGAACTCTGTCAGGCTTGGTGCTGTGACCACTTCCCTGGGGAGCCTGTTCCAGTGCCCAACCACTCTCTGGGTGAAGAACCTTTTTCTAATATCCAACCTAAACCTCCCTTGACACAACTTCAGGCTGTTCCCTCAGGTCCTGTCACTGGTCACCACAGAAAAAAGATCAGTGCCTGCCCCTCCTCTTCCCCTCACGAGGAAGTTACAGACTGCAATGAGGTCTCCCCTCAGTCTCCTCTTCTCCAGACTGAACAGACCAAGTGACCTCAGCCTCTTCTCATACAGCTTCCCCTCAAGGCCCTTCACCATCTTTGTTGCCCTCCTTTGGACACTAATACCTTAATATATTTCTTTTATTGTACTGCCCAAAACTACACACAATATTCAAGGTGAGGTGATCCCAGTGCAGAGCGGAGCAGGACAATCATCTCCCTCAACTGTCTGGCGATACTTTGCCTGATGCCCCCCAGGACATGGCTGGCCCTTGTGGCTGTCAGGGCACTGCTGACTCAGACTCAACTTGCCATCGACCAGGACCCCCAGGTCCCTTTCCACGGCACTGCTTTTCAGCATCTCATTCCCCAGTCTGTATGCACATCCAGGGTTTCCTCATCCCAGGTGCAGAATCCAGCACTTTCCCTTGTTGAACCTCATATGGTTGGTGATTGCTCAGTCCTCCAATTTGTTGAGGTCTCTCTGCTGATAGAAGAAATAGAAACTTTACTCACAGTATCCCGATATGTCCAAATTAGGAACAATATGATCTTAGAGAAGTCCTAGAGAATTTGGTAAGGATGTACTCAAACAAAGATATAAACTAAGCTCTGTGTATCCAAACAAGATAAAATAAAGAACAAATGTAACAGTTTTTGGTGGTGGAACACAATGATGCTGTACCTGCTGTATCTGCTCAAGCATTGAGGTCAAGATGATGAAGAAGACCTGGAAAGACCAAAGAAGGACTTCCAATAGGGGTGTGACTATGTAAACAAACTAATGAATATGTATTAAATAAGCAAGACTATCTAATGAATATGTATGTGTAATTAAAAGCCCTCTCTGTCTGTCACTTGGTACTTTGATTAGAGGAGCTATCCTCTGAACGTCCAGCATGCTGAATAAAGAAGAATACCCTTTTTAACATCCGCAAATTGGTGTTAAGAAGTTTGTCGTTTTTTGGTATCACTGCAGGGCCTCCCTGCCTTTGAGGGAATCAACAGCTCCTCCCAGTTTTGTGTCATCTGCAAACTTGCTTAGTATTCCTTCCAGTCCTGTGTCCAAGTCATTTATGAAGATGTTGAAGAGCACAGTGCCTAAGATGGAGCCCTGTGGAACCCCAATAGTGACAGGTCACCATGTTGCCCCATTCACTATTTCCCTCTGTGCTCAACTTGTGACCCAATTGCTCACCCACCACATGATGTGTTTATCCAGCTGTGTGCTGGGCATTTTGTCCAGAAGGATCCTGTGAGAGACAGTATTGAGAGCTTTACTGAAATCCAAAAAGATGACATCAGCTGGCTTCCCTTGATCAACTAGGTGGGTTATCTTGTTGTAAAAGGAAATCATGTTTGATAAGCAGGACTTTCCTCTCATGAAGCCGTGCTGGCTCTGATCGATGATTGCATTGTCTTTTGGGTGTTTTTCAATACCTCCCAAAATAATCTTCTCCATAACTTTATCAGGCACTGAAGTGAGACTGACAGGTCTGGTGTTTCTGGGGTCCTTCTTCTTGCCCTTCTTGAAAACTGGGACAACATTTGCCAGCTTCCAGTCAGCTGGGGCCTCTCCAGATTCCCAACACTGCTCAAAAATCATTGAGAGAGGCTTTGCGATGATATCAGCCAGCGTTTTGAGGACTCTTGAATTAATCCCATCAGGCCCCATATATTTGTAGGGGTTTCTTTCATTGACTACGTTACACAGAGCCATAAGATTCCTTGGATGAAGCACAATTGAAATGCATCTTGGAGAACAAATATTTCACCACTAATTATGACACTGCTCATGAACATGGACAGAGAACACCAATGTTTAGATAACTGACAAAAACATGGACACCCTTGTCCAGTTATAGCCAGTCATCTCTCAAGTACTTGGGGCTTCAATAGCAAATGGATGAGTGGATAGTGGGATCAGAAAATGACTCACTGACTGGAAAACTGTTCACACTGATATTTCTTGCAGGAGAGAGAAACGCTTTCTTGGCTTCTCCTTTGACACAGCTAAGCCTGGTGGGAGCAAACAGCAGAAGGAAGGCCCTGCCTCAGGTGTTGTGCTGTATGTACCATGCAGCTCACTCTCTCTCCATGCTCATCACTGCTGTTAGTTTTCAGAAGCCTGCTCATTCTTGAAGAAACAGGCTGTTTACATTAGAAAAAAACCTCCAATGCGTAGAACAGACAGAAAGCATGAAATTGTGCATGGAAAAGTAGGGGGAGGATTACCATAAGTGTTTTTTTAGTTTTTAATTTCTTCCGGAGTCTGAAGAAAAATTACCCTGCAGTATTTCTGAAGTTACTTCAGCCAGCTCATCTTCTTAAAATTCACGGAAATGATAATTTTTGAAAACAGCATTTAAAGGCTACACTGGATTCCAAGTTTTCTTTAATCATGAGGCAGAATAATCAGCAGATCACAACAGATAAAGCTAGAATTAGCCAAAACTCATTGAAGTTGTAAGATATCTCCAACAGATCCAGAAGAATTTGTTCCTGAGTTTGCCTTATAGTATAATCACCCTGAAGGCTGCTGGCAATGACAGAGTACAATTTCTCTTATTTCATAGTGAGAGTCACATGAATTGATAAATGCTGCCTCATTTGAAAGCCAGGTGCTTATTCCCTGGCTATAATAGCACTCTGCAGACTGATGACTGATTAATTGACAGGCATTTGGGATACCTAGGGATGAATATCAACAACAAAGCAAAATGTCAGCAAGTGAAATATATTGCAAGGATTGTGTGGATTATGAGAAGCTGTATTATCAAACAAGAGGAGGAAGTCAAGGGATAAGCCAGTGTAGAATCAGAGCATCCAGCAGGATAGTGATAATTAAGTCCAGGGAGATAATTTTATAAATGTAGATTTAACGGCTTTACTCAGATGCTCATCTTTTCTCATATAACCAGTAGGTTTATTCGGAGATCATGTTAGTAATCAACTTGAGTAAAAGTGGCAAAGTGAATAAAAAAGGGGTTGCACAGTGGAATAGTTAGGTTGAAGAAAAGCAAAATTACAGTCTCCCTGCTGCCTGCTAATGACTTAATGACCTCAAATATGATCCATAGGGGGCTGCAAAAGAAAACTGTGTTTTGAAATTCATGCAGGAGTTTCATATCTGTTATGCTCTTTTCCTGATATTAATGTGGCCAATATATAAAAAAACCAGTTTCATCTGTCATTTTGAGCTCAAGCTGCAATCCTTTTCAGTAAATATATATATGTATACATGTATCAGCAATAATAATGACCCTTAGGCTAGAATTGTGACCTTGGCGTCACCCAGAAAACAAGCTGTGTTAATTGCCTAGCTGCAATGCCATGAAAATAAACACATCTGTTTATAGGCAGTTGCCTGTTCTTACATATCTGTTACTGGGTGCCCCATATGCACCATCTTACCTTTATAATGAGGCTGGCCAGAAAAAAAACCCCTCTGCTTAACAAAATGGTTCATATTTCACCACTGAGTTTTGCCTATTGTAAGCATGAGCTGGAACAACTATGCATGACTTTGGTACAGAAGAAAAAAACCAGTGAGATAATTGCTTCAGATATCCAGTGTTAAATCACTGTTCCTTGAGGTGCCTGATTTCCCAGCAGTTCCCCAGCCACAATACTATGCGATCAATATTTCACACTGCATGTATAAATGGGATGACGTGCTTCCAATTTGCAGTCTCTAGACCCCTAAGGAGTCCATGGAGTGATTTTAAGTTGTCCAAGAAAGGAGGCTACAAAAGCAAGCTCCTATATTCTCTGTATGGTTGGGAGGGGTGTTTTGGTCCATAAACTGCTAGAAATTGAAACTCTCTAAATGAAGTCTTCAAAGAGACTAACAGGAGTGGTAACAACCACAGTCATGAGGCTTGACCTGTGGTCTCATTAAACCAGCACAAGCAACAGTGCAATCGTAGGCTCCCTCAGACTTTCTGCTGCACACACCAAGCCAAAACCTGAGAAGCCTTTGAAAGGTTTGCCCAAAACTTTTAATTTCAACAGATGAGAATTTCTCTACATCCAAAACTTTCCAATAATAATAATAAACAGAGGCATACAAAATTTGCACAAAGTACTTCAGTCCTTTGGGTTTTGTAAGCTTAGAATCAAATGAAAAATTGAAAAAAACCTCAGCGTAGTGAAAGATTACAACCAAATGGGATTATCCTAAATTACAATGAGAATATATATATATTCATTTTAAGCACTGATTTCACATTTAAGCTATTGTTTTGTCATAACAGCCTTTAAATACCAATAATTACATGTTGGTGTCTATTGTTCAGACTGTTTTATATGAACATGTAAGGCAAATGCTCAGAAATAAATCCCAGGTGCTGATTATTTTTAATAGTGCAATTTTTTTTTATTGTAATTGCTGGAGTACAATTCTTACCATTCGGCATTCCTAGAGAAAGTTAAGTAAAAAACAATCTGATTTACTTAAGGTAAGGGCTTCCTATCTTTGCTCTCTCTACCTTCTCTGCTCAAATAAATATAAACTGTGCCAGCTATGTGGAGAATCAATGAAATTATATTAAATTTGCAATTCAGCCAAATGTCTGCCAATTCAACTAACTATTTATATTTTGAGTCTTGTTGATGCTGCGGTTATTGAAAAGCTCAACAGCTCAACCTTTAATGTAAGCAATATCTGAGGCTTTTACATATCCATTTCATTAAAGTTGAAATATTTTGTGGCCTAGTTAAGCAGTGTAGACAATTTTCTAATTATTTACCGGAAATTATGAAAAATAGTTTGGTCCCTGAAATGCATTTTATAAAGTAGCACATTTTCAATAGATGCCAGTAGCTTAGTATGCATGCTTTAAAAATATTTGGATGTTTGGAAAATCATGACTGACCAAATTTACTTCCCATAGGACTTCTGTGAAAAGCTCCTGGTGGAGATTAGAGAGCAGCAAATCCTTCCAAACCCTACACAGCAAGTCCTGCTCCAGGCAGAAAACTATGCAAAGTACCCCCCAAAAAACATCATTCTCCCTGTTCCAACAGTAAGAAAGCAATTAGCTTGATGTTAGTAAATCCTGACAGGGATGAGGAAAGCCTGCTCAAAGACTGTTGGGAAATTAATTTCTATCTGTAATATGACAAACACTGGTGCAAATAATTCAAAATCAATTTGAATCCACAAGGAAGAGTTCACTGCAAAGATTTGCCCTCCCATGGTTGCTAAACACCCCATGACATTTATCAGAGGACTGCAGGTAACAACCTCACTTCTCCTTGGCAGATTACACCCTGCCTCCATGAACTCATCTTTAAAAATTTCAAATGTATTGTACATTACTCATTTCCTGTCTAAAAATGTCCATTATTAGCAAAAATTATTTTGGTATGGAGAGAAACTATTTCAATGTAATCTGCAAAACAATTTGTAGGATTTCAGCAAAGCAATTAGGGGAATTTTTGGACTACAAATACTGTAGTGTGTAATGTGAGATTTCATCTTAACTGATAGACCTGTCAGGATTTCCAGCCAAAAATACAGCTGTGTTTCCCTCCTTACGACCCCACCTTTTCATGAGTTATATCTGAAATTTTCTGCTTTCTTGCATTTATTATTAGCACCTTGGCACTTTACCCAACTTTAATCCATTTTAATCCTCTTGTTGTCCCACTGGGCAGAACTGAGCAGGACTGCAGAAAAAGGGACAAATTGATGGCATATCTGCATTAAACCTGTAAAATGTACCAAGTGCTCATTGGTCAGGGGAGAGCAAGTCTAAACAAAGCTGAGTTCACATACATCATACAATCCTGCAGTCATATAATGGCTTGGGTTGGAAGGGACCTTAAAGATCATCTAGTTCCAACACTCCTGCTGGACTGAGTCACCTTTCACTAGACCAGGTTGCTCAGAGCTCCACCCAACCTGGCCTTGAACACTCACAGAGATGGGACATCCACAACTCCTCCGGTCAACCTGTTCCAGTGCCTCACCAACCTCAGAGTAAAGAATTTCTTCCTAATATCTAATCTAAATCTACTCTCTTTCATTTTGAAACCATTCCCCATTGTTCTGTCACTGCATGTCCTTTTAAAAAGTCCATCTCCATCTTTTCTGTAGGTTCCCTTCAGGTACTGGACAGCCACAATTAGGTCACCCTGAAGCCATCTCTTCTCCAGGTTGAAAAAACCCAATTCTCTCAGCCTTTCCTCACAGGAGAGGTCCTCCATCCCTCTAATCACTATTGGAGTGAGCCCTCCTCTGGACTCACTCCAATAGGTCGATGTCCCTTCTGTGCTGGGGACCCCAGGGCTGGATGCAGCATTGTAGGTGGGGTCTCACCAGAGAGGAGTAGAGGGGGCAGAATCCCCTCCCTCGACCTGCTGGACACACTGCTTTTGATATAGCCCAGGATACAGTTGCTTTCTAGGCTTTGTCTACATAGAACATATTAGTGAACATATTAAATAACACTGGTTCCAGTACGAACCCCTGAGGGACACCACTTGTCAGTGCTGTCCATTGGGACTCTCAGCCTTTGACCACTACTCTCTCTGGATGTGACCATCCAACCACTTCCCTATCCATCTAATAGTCCACTCATAGAATCCATCTCCTATCAATTTAGAGAGAAGGATATTGTGAAGGACTGTCAAAGGCTTTACAGAAGTCCAGATAGATGGTCAACTCTTCCCTTGACCGCCAATGTAGTCACTCCATCTTTGAAGGCCAGTAGGTTGGTCAGGCAGGACTTGCCCTCAGTGAAGCCATGCTGACTGTCCCAAATCACCTTCCTGTCCTTCAAGTGCCTTACACAACTTCTTTGCAAGATGATGACCAGTCTCAAGGTTTCCTAACAAAACAGGCAAAACGCAGGATCACAAGTTACAAGCTCTGCCAAAAGGGCCCAGGGCATCATTTTAAGAAGCTATATGGCATGGTTTTTTTGAGCTTTTTATCCTCTTTTTCCCTGAAAGTGCAGTGAATTCATAGTTATGTTCCAGTTTCTTTTGAACTAGGCACTAGAGACATCATAAATAACAACCTTGCTGCCATCTCATTAAGATTCAGAAATTTTCCAGCCATTAAAAAACTGAATTCCTTTCACATTTTCAGGTTGTGCTCTCTCACTGGTAGTTCTCTCTGAGAGGTTTCCGGAAAGAAATTTAAGAGTTGGACTCAATGATCTTTGTGGGTCCCTTTGAATTCAGACTATTCTGTGATTCTTTGATGTCTTGTTAGCAGCTGGCATCCCCACACTGAGCCTGGTTCTGGTTTTGACCTGCTTGTCCCTGCCTCATCTCACTAGGTTAGGAAAGAAATTCATTAAGTATTTAACCAACTTTCAGAGCTTTTGTGTTGGAAACTGAAATAAACTGAAATAAACAGAACAGTTGAGCTAGTCAAAACCATCCATCTAAGATCCTCTTCCCTAAGCTTCAGACACAGCCATGCCAGCTGCACCAGGAGGGAACACAAGCACAGATAAACAGAACATTAAAAATAATTAGATACTCACAACACTGCAAATAACTTAAATGGGAGTTTTCACACTCTGAAGGAGTGAGGTGAAGCTGTTCATGACAGATTTTTCGTGGCTGCATCTGAACTGACTATTACAGCAAACAGCAGAACAGAAGAGTGAACTCAAAGCAGGAGCAGCCTGCATCACTCATGCAGTCAGAAGGAAGATTTCATTTCCTACGTTATGTATGCCATGCTGCAGCCCTTACACACAGACCATACCTGGCCCTGAGGGGTGAAGCAGAGGATGTGTTGTGATAGGCAAGTGGGAACCATTCCAGGTGCACTGATGGAAGCACAGAGATTTGAAGGTAATATCAAATGGCAGACAGAAACCTAGCATTTCTGGATCAATGTAAAATCCAGAACACAACAGAATTAGCAACTAGAAGTGTCCCAAACACCCAAAACTTTTAGCATCAGGATGCTACAGGAGGCCACCTGGAATATTTGTTTTTATTATAATCCAACTTTATTGCTCCAGTAAAATACACGTTTACACATCATGTGCCTGGAAAGAAGATTCTCATTGCTCATTGTCATAGCAGGCAAGCTTGGAGAAACCAGATGAGACAGGAGATACAGTACCTGTGATATAGACTGATGCAAGTGGGCCAGAACGGGGATAAGGAGGGATGGTTTCCTGCACCTTGCAGATGAGGCAGGTAGGCCATTTGCCGCGAATCACCAGGGAAATTCATGGCCATATCTCAAACTGAACACAAACTGTCCCAGGCTCTGCAGCATGGTTTTTGAGTGGCAAGAAAGGTAATGTTCAGTGGGACAACGCTAACAGCAGCAGTGGGGTTCTGCCTGCTAAGACAATATGAATCTGATATGTTTATTAGGAAAGGAAAACAAATGAGTTCCACTCACTCTTGTCCCAACATTTCCAGTGTATCCCCATAAAATGGTGTCTCTGCTCCTTGCTGACACAGAGGGGCTCGTGGTTTCATTAGTCATTTCCCATTCACTCACCTAGTAGGAATGCATTATTCTCTCCCTTTAAACAGCCCTACAAGCAACTCTCTTTTATTTGTGATAATGTCATGCCCTTCCTAGAAGTTGTCACTTCAGATGTAAAACAGGCATATGCAAAAACGTTATGAAATTAGCAGCTTTCCATACACAGCCAAGGCCACATGATTTTCAGCCTTGCCTCAGGCTCCAGCAGTCCAAGGCTTTCATTTTCCCTTCCCTCTGTTAGGCAGAAGATACCACGCAATTCCAGTTCGGGAGGAACTGGAAGTGAAACATGAGTGCTTGTGTCGCAAGCTGCCCCCTGCCAGCACAGTGCAGGCGGTCATGCAGCCCAGCCTCCACCGCCAAGCTCATCAAGAGGAGAGCTGTGTATTTCCTCAAAGCATCACAGAGATATGGAGAGGGGAACAGAGCAGGCAAGGACAATGTCAGCATCGAAGTCTGTTACTGCAGCTGCACCCCTTCACAGCTTTAAACACCAGTGTATTTGCAGCCTTCCTGCTCTCAGCAGGCCTTATGTGCAGGCCCTACCATATACCTGCAGATCTAGGCCCAGCTCTTCTCCACACACACACACACACACTCAGTGAGTTGGTTCTGACCCATATCAATAATTCAGTGAGATTTGGATCCATTATCTCACATATGCCTACTCTGAAAATGAAAAGCAAGTGACTGACAAAAGCATCCCCCGTCAAAGGCACGGTAGCTCCCCAGCTTTCATACTGTTCAGCGGGCAGAGGAAACGCTTCCTTTCCCACAAAGGCTGAGGTTTCTGGATAATGGAAATGCTCTCCCTTCAGTGTAGGCATTACTTAAACGAGTAAGGTAAAAAAAATATTGCCTTTCTGACTTTCTTGTTTGGTAATTTTTAGGGTCTTTCGTGCTGTGTCCCTGGAACTAAAAGCTAAAATGCGACCACAGGAAACAAAATTTTTATTCTTCTTCAGCCTTTTGTCAGGAACAAAAGCATTTGCTTACCAATCTACCTGTAGAGAAACACAAAGCAACACTTTGAATACCCATTCCAAATCAGAAGCAAAACGTAAAAGCCAAACAACTGGGAGTCTCCTCAAGGATCATAAATTTCCATATGTGACTCCATTTCTTTAACAAGCTTCTGTTCCTGAAAGTGCTATTTAAAACTGGGAAAAAAAATTCTGTACTTTAAAGAAATCTTGGAATGGGAGAAATTAATTAAGTGACCAGAGTACTGTTTTGAACATGTTTTCAGAGCTCATGAGGTTTCTTGAATATATTCAACTGGTAGCTCTGAAAATAAAAACTTCAATGGCTAGGAAGAGTTGAACAGGAAACAGAATATGCTGGTTGCTTAGCTCCAGACATGTCTCTTAAGCCTAACACATTAGGGGAACATATCTAGAGTGAGGAAGACAGCTCTGTCAACATGTAAAGATGAATAAAGTATCCAGGTATCCATTTTGGATATCCAAAACTGTTTGTCATAAGTTATTAGATTGCATTTAAAAAGATAAATTGACTGAAATGGGAGTTCTCTTATTCCTTAGTCAACCAAATCTGTCAAGAAAAAGATCTTTTGACTGATTTTTTTTGGCTGTGCAGTATTTTGCATATTACAAATTGTTAACAGTTTATTATGATTATAAAATAATTATTAAAATATAAAATAGACCAGTTTTATGGCATCAAACCAAAATAATTTGCTGCAGCACATAAGCTAGTATATGAAATTTGCTGAAGACAGGGTTTCACTCTGGCTGTAAAATCACAGGACTAGAATACAAAACAGAGCATTCAAAGACATTTGTGAACCTTAGCTGCCTGTGTTTAGAGACTATGAGATCAGTGATGCTCAGAACAAGAGAAAGTGTTTACAAAGTATACACAATCCTACTCTTTGATCAATCAGTAATTATAAAAATTGTTTATATTTGGGGTATTTCATCTAATCTTCAAGATCTCTCATAGAGGAATATGGTGATAAAACATGGGGCTGGTTTTGGCTTTCACAACACTGAAATCAATCAAGTACCTCTATGCAGTTCAGAGAGAAGATAAATCGTGTTTGTCACACCTACAACCAATTTTCTGGAAAAAAAAATCTAACAATTTAGAGAAGGCTAGATGCCCTATATTCATCCTTTCTCTCAGAGCTAGAAGTGAAGATAGAATACATCTCTCCTTTTTTTTTTTTATAAGCATCTTTTTAAATAGAGCCTTTCTTTTTAGAGGTAGATTTCTTACTACAGCTGAAGCTTTTGCTTGAGGCAGAAGATACCTGAAATGTGTGAAACAGAGTACTCTGGGCTCCATGTAGTGGCCTAGATTATACTTCATATAAATGAAGTTATTATATTAATCTCAACATTCATCAGGAAGTATGACAGTTTAAAATGCCTTAGATTTGTTATGAAAAACAATATTACGAAAAATCCTTCCTATTATATCTGTTTAATTTACTGCCTCCTTCTACACATATATTCTAGTTACAAGACATGTTTATTTTCTTTATTGGTAAATATTAGAACAATATGAGATTTTAAATTAGAAAAAATATGTGCTGTTGTGAACTCTTAGTTACAGAATTACTTGCCTCCACTGCATCGCCTAGATAATTCACTGATCTATACACCCTCATAAATATTCAGGCAGGTCAGTCTCAAGCACAGGTGCTTAACAGGCACATGTGTTTGAGGCATCTGTTTCTGGAGCCAAGAAAATGTAAGAGAGTAATTTTCTCTGCATCGTGTCCAGCCACCTTTGGTTACCCCAGCCAAGATTACCAGGTACTCAATGACAACAGAGCCTGCTGGCTGAAGCCTTGTTGCAGGTTCAACACGTGATGTGAACTTTTGCCTCTGGCTGTGCAGTGAGACTCATTAGCTGTACCACAACAGTGATCAAACAAGTCTCTGGAGCACTGGGACTGAAAACACAGCCTGAAGTCTCAGGTAGAAACAAACCATATACAAAAAAGACATGGGATGAAGAAATATGAGAGGCATAGAAGAACATCCATGTGCAGAAATATTAAACACAGTAAGACTCGTCAGTTTAGAAAAGCAAGGACAGCTAGGACCTGCTATTTTGAGAAGGTGAAAAGAATAGTTAGTTGTTGTTTCTCATCATACAACATAACACAGTCAGCTTAAAACAATAAAAAGAAAGCCTTTTTTCATATAATACATAATCACATCATTGGAACACAAGAATGCCAAGGTAAAAAATAGAAATTACTTCAAAAAAACTGCTTTAAAAAGTCAGAGACTGCCCAGAAAAGGATCACTGCCCACTTGTTTTCTTCCTTTCCTAAGTATACGACCAGTTACAGCTGCCAGGGATGAAGTATGGATTAGGAAGCTATAGGACTCACTCACTTAGCTTCATGAGATAGCAAGAACTCATTTAAATTCAAAATGCTCAGGGAGTACGAAGCAGCAGTAATAACAATGAAAATTTAAGATTTGCCCATCAGAATAAACAATATACAGAACAGGCAATATATCAAGCTTGTTATTGCCATTCTTTGCTATGAGAATTAGAGCTGGGATTGAGAGATTGCAAGTAGCTCCAGTACTTTTCACCTGAATTACAGAGCTACTTTCTAACAGAAGACCTTTCAAAGCAGAAGGTATCCTGACTAGTTTGTGTGCATAATGTTTACGTGTTTCTATTTGGACTGAAACAAGCAAAGAAATTCAGGCTCTAGATGCCCTTGCGATCACTCATAAATGTAATTTAGTGCACCAAAACCCAATAGATTAAAATAATCTTTATAAATAATTATGAGCTGACACCTAAGAGCTAACATAGCTGAAATGACAAATTAGAAATGTCATTTCATGATGTGTGTTAGCCCAGTGTCACTCACAGCCAATGTATTTTTTCTCATATCAAATTAGACTTGCCAGCTACTGTGGACTTTTTTCCTTGAACAAGGTACAGCTGAAAGGTCTGCAAAGAGAAACCTGCTTCTACAGCATTTCTTTTGGAACAGTCCATAAAGCTTCTGCACAGGCCAATTATATTGGACATGGGAGCAGAGCTGCTGCATGTCAAAATGCTTTCATCATAGAAGTGTTTCTTTGGAAAACGAACCATATGGGCTAATAAAAAGGTTTTTATAAATTGACAAAAATATTACGAAGCTGAGTGATAGACCTGGACAACAGTAGAGCAAAGACCTAGGCTGTTCTTTCTTGAGAAGTCCCAGGCAAGGGAATGAGTAGAGCTTTCTGGACATTGAAAAGAGCAACAGCGTGACTGAAGGCCTTGTCAGACACCAAAGCATCCTTCTTGTCAACATATATGTGAAACACACACATTCCTGTGCCATTTACTACTGCTGCAATGCCACATCAATAACCCAAAATTAATAGCCAGAAAGTGAGGGCTCCTGCTCATACAAGAGCTTCTGCGTTGTCAAAGATCCTCAAAAGTTTGTGGACAGCAAGAGAACACACACAGTAAGGGGGCACAGACTTTAGCTCAGGGTTATTTTGCATGTAATTTGATTTCATGTGTTTTCCTACTTTGTATTCATTGATTTCAAATCTTTCCTCAGTACCCAATTGCCAGCTCATATTGGATAGGCAAGTGGCCAGCTGAGACTATGGGCATAATTAATGTCTGTTTTAAGAACTCACCTCAAACCTTCAATTTATACAACACATAAATGTAAAAAACATCTTCTGGTTACAGTCCTTTCCATTTTATTTTTTTATCATGTGCCCCTTTGTTACATTCACTCATCGCATTATCTCATAATTTAAATTGTAAACTGTTGAGGACAAAAATATTCTGTCTTGCATATTCTTGTGCAATGAGACCACGAACAATAAGCCCCTGCCACAATAACTCCTCTGGAAATTAATATATGTACTAATACTATTATATCCTTCCAACCATTTCTTTATTATTATGAAGCATGTTTTTTCCAATATTTTTTTAAGAGTAGCAATGGAAGGTGCTTTCTGATTTGCATTCAAACATGGATAAGAAGCCAAGTTGCTGCATTTCTTTGTTGCTCATTTTATGATCCTTCAGGTTCCCACAGACTGATGACGGAAGCAGACAGGTCTTCATACGTTCCTGGTACGTATTTACCCTCTTCCCAATTCCTTGAACACAGAAGACACAAGAAGAGACAATGACAAAGTGAAGTTTTCCTGAATATTTCCATTAAGCTAAACCTGTTTCTAAGAGCAAATCTGACATTAAATCCCATCCAGGGAGTGTTTTCCACTGAAGCCCTGCTTAGAGAGGGCCTGCACAAATGGAAAGGCCTGTTGCCTGCCAAAGGGAAAATGCTTGTGGGGCTGAATCACCCATTCATTAGTATCTGTGAATAGGAACAGCAGCCTGTAACAGTGGAACTCCATGACCTGAAATGATTGTTTTTTACTATTTGGTTTATGGGCAGGTTTAACATCACAATTCTTTTGATAGTATGATTCTCAGCATTCATAGAAGTGAAAATCTATACAGGTTTTTTTTTTTAGGTGTTTGCCTTCTAACAGCCATGACTCAAAGACAAAGTCCCTCAGATGTCACCCACAAGCCCTTCTGTTTTTCTAGGCATTTGATGGCTCTGTCTGACCCTCACAGCCCACAGTCTGTGTCCCGCTTAGCTCACTACTCTGCAACCAGTTCATCCATGCAGAAAACAAACATACTGATGCTTTTATCCCTCCCTTTCCTATTCCAAAGCCACCCTGTGACTCCAACTACCAGGCTGGACTCCTTTCAGTGCTAACAACTGTTTTGAATCATGAGCAAAGCAGGATTGATGGGCAACAGAAACCTTATGCTTTCTTCACCCTAGAAAGTTAAGATTTCACCAGTCACTTGCAAACATCCCACTGAGACTAGTTCAGAAGTGTATGTTTATTAGAGTTTCTTCCACCTGGCAGAACAAACATGCAAAGTAACCCATGGCTTTAATAATTTACCCTCCATGGGCACAATTTGGCCATACAGCTAATTCATACTGTAGATTCGGCTCAGTGAAGCACTGCAAATTATCCATACAAGCAGAAAAACCACTTCCAGAGAGTAGATCTCAGTTAAGCAACATTCAAGGATCTGCACGCAAGACTCTCACCACATTGAACAGTGAAGACATTAACACCATGATAGATTGGAAAGGTGCACCAAATGCATTTATTTACTTAGAGCACAGAAAAGACCCAACTTTTCATTCCCAAAACAATCATTCGGTAACAGTTGAAAATTAAAACTCTTCAAAAGTTCTCAGGAATAGCTTATGTTGGTGTTGTTTGTTTGATTTTTGAAATATTTAGACATTTGGAATTTAAGGGAATGCCAAAACCCTTCAACTTACTGGTAGAGAGAGGAAACAAGATAATTCTAGGATATTCCTACCATTTAATTTTAGTTCACACAATAAAAAACATTAGTCCCAATCAACTTGCTCATCTCCTTGTGTAGCTATAAACTGAGCATTCAACTTCATGAGAGATCACTGAGTTTTCTAAGCAGCTGGTATACAGTACAGCCTACCTGCCTGGCAGACCCGAATTCTTAATCCTCAGCTGAAAAAAGTAATGAAGAATGAATGGTTTAGTCTGATACTATGAATCTCAGCTCTTTTAAGACATCAGTTGATACCAATTGCAGTATAAATCTTGTTCAGCAAAGTAGAAGGGGTCTATCCACTTCTTTGTATTGTCAATTTAAAAATGCCTGTTAAACAAAGCTTGGGATGCACTCCTTTAAACATTTCTTCCAGGTTTATGGACAATGTCACCTTTTAGTAATTAAACATTCTCTGTAGCTATGATGATTAGGAACTGAAAGAATAACACTATATACAGGAGTACTACTTTCCTTTCTGTTTTAAGATTTTGTTCTTGCAGGCTACAGAAATGCCCCCTAGGTAATTTTTGTTAGAGAAAATGGTTCTTGCAGCCATTCTTAATGAGGAAGACACAGTGACTTGGACAGGTTTAGGTCTATTAACATAAAGGGGAAAAAAGGCACCTTATTAGGAACAAACTTCATTGCTGGCAGTAAGCTCCAACTGAGTTTAAAAAACTTCAGTAAGCCACTGTAATTAAGAAATGCAGCACTTTTTCAGTTTAAATGTAATTAAAACCTTTTTTAAAAATTCTTTTTTATTAACATTACCACAAAACAATGGGTCACCACATCTGAGGAGTGCAAGTGAAATTTTTGAAACAGCACTAAATTCTAGTTAGGAGAGAAGCATTTCTAGAGTTTACTACTTGTTGAAAAAGAAGTTCAACTACTAACTGTCCTCTTGAGAAACTTAATCTGAACCAAGAACCAAGAATGTTGGTAGCTGGCATTGCTGCAGAGATTTGAGTGTCATTCCTGGAGAACTGGGTTTAGTGTTCTAAATTCTGTGCAACAGACAATTTAATAAATATTGAACTTATCACGTAATGAAATAAACATGTGCCAAGAACATTGCTTGCAAAAAGATGAAAAATATGAAAAGTCTGTTATACTACAGGTATTGTTTATTCTGACATAAAACCTATTCATAGAATGCACCTTAGTGGAGCAAGTTATACAGCTAGATGGCATATACAGACAGATGATTTTTCTCTCCCAGGTAAGTATTTAATCACCTTAAGTAAGTGTCACACAGACAAACTGGTTTAAAATAGTTTTCAGCTACCTACAGGAAACAAGTGACTCTCCTCTAACTTGATACATGTTGGGAGCCCACATTGCAGTTAAAAAGAGTGAATATCCCATCAAACTTGCTTGACAACCAATTTAGATATGCCAGCTTGATGGCTGTGCTTCAGATCACGTTGGCCTTCAGTTTGGAAGTTCAGCAGGGTGAATATTCTACTATTTTCAATTCTGATAAGGATAGTAAGGTTGGTTTGGTTTTCTCTCAGGAGCAAATTTCCATTTGCATATGCTCCAAAACAATTCAGTAATCAAAAGAAAAACATTGTATCTAGAACTGGCATAAACATATTGTCATGAGGCCTCCTGGGTCTAATTACATCCCCCTGGGTGTGCTTAGAAGAAAATTTACTTATCTTTCTTTACTTATCATTTAATTCAATGGGAACTTTAGAAGGGCAAAGGGAGGAGTTAATTTCATATGACCTATGAAGGTCTTCAAAATTTTCATTGTGTAGGGATTTTTTTCTAGGTGATGCATGAAGAGAAAATGAATGAAGTGGCATTCTTTAATCCAAAACCATTGAATACTGGGGTTTCAAGGTAAGGCCTTACATAGCTCATAAAAGTCAGTTTAAGTCAAACATAGAGGCAATAGACAGAAAATCCATGAAAATCAGTGATTAATTTAAAAAGGACATTCCAACGTATTTTTTCAATGCATAATACATTTGAAATTTTTACAAAACAAAATTATAACAATTTTAAATAAATAGTAAAAAGGGGAGAAATATACATTTAATAAACACACCAAGTAGAAACAGATTGGAAAAGGAGTACGGCACTTCTTTCACATATGCTTGCACTTGCCCGATTACTGTAACTGTACTACCAACATATTCAACTATTCTAATTCTCATTACACACCCTACAACTGATTTGAAACATATATTTAAATAATTGGATTTACTTTTTGTATTTGTATATTGATTCAGATATTTGTAATTGTTATTCTTTATATACTGCAATAGTGATGAAAGCGTGAGAAGACCATAGGTCAATACCTAAATCCAAGTGAAAAGTTTCCCCAACTGTAAAAAATTATATTTCTGATAATGCTAGATCCTGAAAAAGGCAGTTTTACAACCACCCCTCAGGACATCATAATAAAGAGAAAAATGTGATCACTGTATATAAAACCATTACCTTCAACAGCGCCTCCTGATTGAACAGAGAGATTATGTAAGAAATCCCTTGCCTCCTTTCTAAGCCACAGTTGACAAGGATTCTCCTTTTCTTCCATTCAAAGTCACATAGCAACTGCAATTATTACTGTTTTTTACCTACAGCATGTTAAGAACTTCACATATTTTTAATTATGCCCCAACACCAAAGATCAGAGTAGAATCAAAGTCATTCAGCAGGTTTCCTGCTATTTTTCTACAGCCAATCATTTCTCCGAAAACTGTAGCTGGCCAAACCACCGATACGTCAAAGACCTGAACACCAAGTGGCTGAATCACACATTTCTAACTCTTCAGCCTCTCTTAGATTGCCTCTGTATTCTACCCAAAAGCACTAGAGTAGCTGTCTGAACCAAGGACACTCCACAGCTTGGAAGATTAAATTCTTATTAAGCATAAAAATAAAACAATGTGTCATAGACTTTAACAGCCCAAAGGGCCAGCCAGATAATCTATTCTGAACAGCGCAACACAGACCAGTACTTTTCATCCAGTAGTTCATGCATCCATTTGACTAGTTCGGTCTGAGCAAAGACATTTTCTCTCTCAAAATCTCAGCTGATTTTTACTGAAGTTCACTTTGTAAGTCCTGCCATTGAACATGGCAGAGACTTTCTGTTTGCATAACTCCTCCCATGATACAACCCTGATCCTGAGTAGTACATAATATTCTTCTAAAAATTAAATATTAAGGTTGTGCCATATTTGCTTCTGCTATACTGATGCCTTTCATTATCCCATATTCATGAACCTTCTTAATTAAAGTTTATGACTATGTGACAAAACATCTTGGACTTGGTTGAAAACTTTCATTTCAGCTATAACACAGCATCTTGTGATCCTTTCATTGTGGTTGTAATTTTTAAGAGAAATCATACATTTTCCTTCTTTTTGTACCTAATCACCAAGTCCTGCTCTCCCTCAAACGATACATGCTGATATCACCTTCAAGTCTCCAGCTACTGATCTACTTTTTACCTACCTCAAATCACTTCTAAAGCCTTTCAGTGCTTCCTCTGTTAACAAGTTATTATTTAGGTATCTATTCCTATATATTTTGCAGCTACAATTCACTCTTGACATTATCCCAACCATTTTTATACCTGTATTCCAATCAATTTACCTACCTAAACAGTTCAGGTTTCTTGGGGGATTGAATTACACCCACTGATCATAACCTTTGTCCAATCCAAACTGTGTAGATCCTTCAGCATTTGAGGGATTTAAACAAATCTCAGCAAGTAAGCATGTTAAGGGGTGGAAGTCTTTATTTTTCTTTCTGTCAACTAGATACCAAAGATAGAAGTTTGATGTTGACATAATAGAATTACCATGAGTATTTCGAGACTGCAAGTGGAAAGTAAGTTTACTAGGAACTAGGCTTCCAATTTAGACAGGTCAGTGAAGGATAATAACATTTTGTACAGTAGAAGGGACAATAAAACATGAAAGGCAGCAACTGGCAAGCATGGCAGCAAGGACAGGTTACTCTGCCAATGTGAACTAAGCACTGGACCTCATACACGTTCTAAAACCAACCATCAGTAAGATCTACTATGTAGCAGACAGGAAGGAATACATAGGATAGTGAAATACAGGAACTGTGAACAGCAAAGGTTAGTTAGATGATGCCAGTTATTAAGCACATTTACAGTTGTGGTAGTTTGGTCTAGGTCTTCCTTGGTGACCAGTTTGTAACCAAGGAAGGGTCCAGATTTACCCAGTATTCCCTACGATTTTTACGTAAGCCAGACTATAAGAAGAAAGGAGAAGAGGCCTTCGCTCTTCTTTTCCTTCCGGCGGCTTGGAGGTGCAGGTTCCCTGCTGTTGAGTCTGTTGTGTTGGGGAGCGAGGTCTGGTTAGGCCTTGCCGACCTTGGGAGATGGAGGTTGCCGGCGACCGTTCCGGAGCGACTCTCGGTTGTCCCGAGGAGAGCAGTGAGATATTTCTTTGCTAACTCTTTTAGTTGTTAGATATTGGGCTACTAATCGGTATATATATATATATATATAAATATATATATATTTTATTTTGGTTTTGTTCCTTTTTTTCCCTTCCCCCTTCCTTGTGAAGTTGTATATATATTTCAATTGTATATACCTGTAACATAAGTGTAAATATATTTATATATATATATTGCTTTAGCTCTCTCTCTCGTTTCGGGTTTTCTTGGTTGTTTTTCTCCCTCTTCTCCCTGAGGTTTGGCGGGGGGGACTTCTTGTGGTAAGGTTTGGAGACTTGGCAGGGAGCCAGCTTCAAACCATAGCAACAGTGTAGTAAAAATAGCAAACAAATTAAAAAAAAAAAAAAAAGACAACAAACACATCATGACCTAAAAGGACTACGTGATTCTTTTGTGGATTTTTAAAGGACTTGAAATGGATACAGATTTTGGAATACGCTATATATGCTTTAAAAAAAATAAATAACATCTAAGGTATCATGATGTGAAATACAGCCCAAAGAACCATTCACATATTGAGACCTTGAATACATCTTCCCAGCTGTAATTCATTGGGTTTCTGATATGTACCTGGGAAAACAAGGAAAGTATCTGTAATTGCTTGCAATCAGTAACCTTGCCCAAAAGCTCACACGCATCACACACACACACCACACACTCCCGAGGTGGAGGGGGGGAAGAGAGGAGAATCAAAGGGGAAAAAAAGTAAACCTCATGGGTTGAGGTAAGAACTGTTTATTAACTGAAACAAAATAAAATATATCATAAGAAAAGTAATGAAAAGGACAGAAAGGAATAAAACCTTTGAGAAAAGAGTGATGCACAGCTGCTCACCACGTACTGCTTCCAAATCATGCAGAGACGGAATGCCACGTGCTCAGCTTCAGGTGTTTGGCTGCATGGATCCGCTCCTATCATGCCGTGATGGCAGTGGCTGCTCTCTCCTTACCCATTGCCAGGGCAGCACTCCACATCTCAGTAGAATACTTTAAGTCACACCCAAACCTCCTCAGCCTTCCTTCTGCAGAACACCCAACAGTAAGTTCTCTTCTTCATTAGATATTGAAAGGCTTTGAAGTCAGAGACTTTTATTGTCTTTGATGCTAGCACTTCAGATGATCACAAGCTTTGGACCAGCATTCCTTTTGAAACATCTGTCTCCAAACTGAACTGCGGTACATTTGAGAACAGATGTTGGATGGAAAGAAGACTACTTCCTACTAGAGCACGATTGCTATGCAGGGCTATGTTTTAGCATAGTGCATCCCTTCAGAAACACAACTAAATATCATCTTAGTATCTCCTTTACTGACGCAGAATACTGAAGTGTCTCCTCCAGAACAGTTTCAAACCTTGGATGTACGTGTATCTTCTGTTTTTATTTAAGTAGCAAAATATAACAATTAAAAAAATACACTTAGAAGAGTTGATACTTGCAAATAGATCCATCTGCAAGGCTTTACTGCAGAAATATATTTTCTTTTCAACTTGTAAAATAGGGATTGGAATTTTGTCTGGCTTTGGTTATTGGTTTATTTGGTAATTTGGTTTGTTGTTATTTTTGGTTACTGCATAATTATATCAGGGTCACTTTGGTTTTCAGAATACTTATCTTCCGACTAAGTATACTTTTAATAGCACTACTACCATGCAGGAAGTGTTTTCAAATGAATGATTTACATATTCTTAGTGATTCTGCCTTTCTAATCTCAAAGAGCTCTGTAATCAAGCAAAAAGTGATTCTTACTGAATTTACAAAGCAGTAAGAGCTCAAAGCTTCTCGGTGTCCAACAGCTCACAATTCTCATTTTGTTTTTTTCCACATTATCAACTTCAAAATATTCAGCTTTCAAAGAAAACTCAAAATGGCCAAAATGTGTGAAGTATGCAAATAAATCGCCATTTTCTTCAAATAGCAATGACAGCATTCATTTCAATCCTTTGCTAGTTACTTGCAACTGTATGCTATAGTTTGTATTTGTACATTTTTCTGTTATGTACTTTACTACAGTTCTCCTGACTAAGAAAAGGGAAGAAAATATAGTTTAAAGAAATTTGTAGTACTATTAATCAAGAGAGGTCATCATGGCTGGGCTTCGCGAACGAAGATTTGGGAAGGGCTCTACCCACATTTGTTGCAAGCGCATTGAATCAAGAGAGGTAAACTCACAATAATGAAGTAAGTCAATGAAGAACAAAGGCTTTACCCCATACCCTTATGTTTCTTGCACTTCAGTTTAAGAATTTTCATTCAGAGAATGTGTGGTTATATTCTCTTCCTTGTAACAGAGACTTATTTTTTTTAATTTTGTGCTTGAATTCCTAAAAATAAGCTTGTTTTGCTAATGTAGCAATCCTTTGTAGGATACGTGAACAAGCAGCCCATTGCTACCATAACAGATTTCAAAGCCCAGGTAAAGATCAAAAAGGAAGAGCTAGAAGTTTGATGGTTTGATGTCTACATGAGCAGGGTTAGGGCTGAATCAGAAATCACATTCTCCCTTGGCTGGGAAACACCACCTGCATTCAGTGCCTTGACAACCTCATTCTTCTCCCAGCTGTTTCACTTAGGAACATGCATCTCATTGCAGGTCTGACAGAGTTTCATTTCTGTCGAAAGGTTCTGTCATGTCCACTGAGGCACTTCCAACTCAGTTATTCGGGAATGCAAAATTAAGAGGACAGCTACCATTTCCAACGACACTTCAAAACCCTAAAGTCAAGTTTCTTAACCATCTAATACATCCAGTGGACTTCCACACACCAGGAGGGGTGATGCCTGGAGCTTAACCAACAGTAGAAACCAAGCCCATGGCTGTTTATCACTCCTTGTTCCTTGGGCCTGGGACAACCATCACCCTGCAGGACCCAGGCATGGAGCCTTTGCCCAGGGTGAATTTCTACAACTCCTTTGAATATACAATATCCAAAGGAGTCAAAGGCTTGGTATTTTACACAAAGCAGTCCCTAAATAAACTAAGGAATACTTCAAGGAAGATAAAAGGAACAGTGAACCTGGTGGATCCTCTTCTAACAACATATGATATGTTTTATTTTTAAAGCCTGGTATTGCACTACCCCTGTGCAAGTTATGGCCCATAAAAACACTCTCTTTATAAGAAACCAACATTTTACAGTTAGTCCAAAATCTTAATAGTAATCAAACAGTCTTTAGTCCAGTCACAGTCTTAAGAGTCTAAATCATTCAATTATTACAGAGAAAATAAAACCTCTAACACAATATAAATAAAACCTCTAACATAATACAACTACTTACTCATACACTAGATACTCATATACTCCCTTGTGTCTATCTTCCCTTTCTCTAGTGCTGCACACGCCTTTCCATTGCCCCTTCGGGTCCTGAGACCAAAAGCACAGTCAGGGTCCCAAATCGTTTATCAGGAGTTGGTGGATGCTGATGGTGGGGACTGTTCTGTCTTCTCTCTAGAGTCCACCTGGTGTAACACAACACATTTCCAAAAGCATTCTACTTGTTGTTCTTTCTTCATTGTCTGCAAATTCCACACTATAGCCAAATAATTATTTATATATAATGTGTGTTTACTGATACTGTATATTTGTTATTTCTTCTCTTATCCCTAAAAACTTGTTTTGCACAACACTTTAGGTTGTATTTCTTTAAGGATGGGCACCTAAAATTATATATTAATTAATTCTAAAAATAACTACTTATTACTTACTAGCCATTAACCACAGAAATATATCAGAATCATTATAAACTATAGGCAGTAGAGCACACAACTACACAAAGTCAGGTTGTCATTTGACAGATGCTGTTACAGTTGAAATGAAGCTTCAGGTGGGACAAGGCAAACTCAGAAAACTAAAGCTCAGTGAGTCATCATGCTAAGGCCTTGCAGAATTAATACAAGTTACTAGCAGTGACAATACCATGTTTGTGTGGTAACAGGGCTATACCGGTAGCTGGGTCACTCTCCAGGGAGGGTGTAATATTGCCTTGAAACTCCTTAGGCATCAGGTAAAATAAAATTAACGTCTTTTAAATCCCTGGGAGAGTACTCTAATAGCATGATAGAAAACACCAGTTCTGCTTAGAGCTTCCATCCAGTGCACAGTGGTCACTGCTGGACTGAAAGCAGTTTGTGTGTTAGGTGACAATGGGTGGAATTTAGGTAATCCAAAGCTGCATTCAGACAGCTGTTTAGCTTAGCAAGACACAGGAGGTTCCAGCCACACTCAGACATTGAAGAAACTTTAAAAAGAATATACACTAATAAGCTTTTAGATTCTTCATGATGAGACAGTTGTAGAGTATTGCCTTTTTTGATTATTTTCTTACATACAGGTGTCTAAACTCTGTTTATGCTCTATTTCAAGCACCAAACCCAGCTCTCTAAATCTAGTATCAAGGTACAAATGAGGAAGCTGATTTTCCTCAGCTGCTCATATAGAAGAGACAGACTACCTCCTCCAGAGGGTAATTTTGATCATAAGAAACTCACTTAATTACCATCCAAATACAGCTAAAAAGAAAATACCAAAAGTTTTTGCTTTGCAAATTATTTATTAAGAAGATACATAGATAATCAACCACAAAATGGGATAAAAATATTTGAACATTTTGAAGAAAACCAAAAAAAAAAGGTAAATCAGACAAAAATCACCTAATAATTGGGAAGGAACTTTCATTTCTCATCCTTAAAACATGCCATATAAAACAGCCTCTTAAAGCAGTGAAAATAGGTACTGGATGCAATTACAGCTTCAATATCTATCTTTCTTTTTTCAGTCTATTCAAAAAATCTCTGTGTATTCCAGGTAGTGAAGTGCATATCCCTTAGTATAGAGACAAATCCAGCTAGAGAAGTGAAAGAATGAAAGAAAGAAAAAAATAACACAAATAACACCCAAGTAATACAGCTGCTTAGTCTTCAGTGAAGTAAGCTTCCAGTCCCTCCAGTTCTGTATCAGCTGTTGTATTTGAAGAGGTGGGAGTTGAATTCAAATTCATGCTTTCCTGACTATTATTTTTTTGTTGAGAGTTTCCTGAAGTACTTAATTCCTTCTTTGGTTCTCTACCACCATTTAATAGCCTTTGACTCTCTGTAAAATACTGATTAGGATGATTCAAAGAAAACCCAATGTCATCAACCTGCACATAAAAAGAAATAAACATCAAGTTATTATATTTATTTCTAAGAGTCATCTTTTTCATATTCAAGAACAAATTAATTAACAATTTTTAAAGTTCCAGTTTTGTTGAAGAAAAAGACAACAGTTTCTAAATACTATCTCAGTAAATATTAGAGTGACACAGATCTAGTTTCATCACAAATTTTCTTCCTTCACGAAATAAAATAATTTCTTTGGCATATTCAAACATTATTTCACACTGTCATTGCTGTAGTAAAGAAAAGTAACAGCCCAAAACATCTAAAACAATGTAAGTAAAATGGTATCTCTTTAGAGATGTAGGACAATTGAAGCTACAACTTGAAACAGAATTTCCTGACACAAAAAGGGGAGTCAGACAAGTCTAGAGTCCAAGTGGCAGTAGAGAATACTACTAGAAGTTGTGACAACTGCACAATATAAATCTAGATCTTAATTATCAGTGTGAAATTGTGAATGGAAACAGGTAGCTTCACCTCCTTCCGTTTTCCCCAGTAGCCACAAAGGCAATATTTACAAGCAGCAGGCTAAGACAGACACTCAACAGATCAAGCCTAGCTCTGTTCCATCAGTGCCAATATCAGCATCCCGAAACTAGAAGCACAACAAAGAACATTTAGTCTTCAGTGAAAAAAAATACAGAAAATTATCATAAGGTGCAGCATATTTGTATTGCTCCTATATATCTAGCAGGTACCTTTTTTCAGCTCTGCAATTATTTGATAAATGAATATTCAATTTCAAATCAACGAAGCTTTCAGCTTTGAAAGTAAGCTCTTCTGACATGTTTACCATAAACCACAGTTATAATCTTTGTGCCTCTTTTGGGGGGCTCAGAAGTCGGAAATGCTCACTTTAAATAAAAGGTGCTTCCACCTTCTATTCAGGCAATCTGCACCTTTTATCAGCCTGTCAGTTCATGTGAATTCTAAGAACATTTTAAGAAAAATACTGCTCTTAAAATACATTGGAAAGTTTACCAAACATGGGATACAAGAAACAATGGGAGACTAAGAGTCATATACCAGTAAATTTCTGCTCCAACTATATTCCCTATTTCACAGCAGGGTGGGGCCAATTCAAGCATAACAAGCAACTCTGCACACACAGAGTCTTCTGAGGACATACAGTGTGGCTAATTTAATACGCCAAACCCCATCAATTTAAATTTCAGCCACTTGTGAATAATCATAAAGCAGAGGATCAGTGTGTACTCTAAATGGAACCCTGATTAAATGCATTACCACTGCCTAGCTTAGCTCCATTAGAAAATGGTGGCGTGGATAACAAAATCTAATTTAGACATGAATTAGCAACTGTAGTCAGTGACCTTGCTTGAAAAATCTTAAAAGTCAGTAACAGTCCTAGCACTCCAATTTGGTACTCTAAGGCATAAAGAAAAAAAAAAACCAAAACCCAAAGCCATCACTGAACTTCATTTTTCATTTCAGTCTTATCTGGATGAGTTTCATCCAGACAGCTTTCATCCATGCTCCAGTTTTCATTACGTGGAAACTAAATTACTTCTTTATACCAAAAAGGTTTAAGAAGAAGTGATATAGTGAAAAACTAGCTTTTCTAGAAGAAGCTCTTAATTAGCTCTGGGTTTTTTATCCTTAAAATCTCAGTTTTCTTCAGATCAATTTAAGAGCCACTTTGTAACTCTAAATTTTATTTTAAACTCCTCACTCCCCCAAAAAATGGAATAAGCTGTAGAAGCAGTTCATTGCATGAATGGGAGCCTACAATCCTGTTTTCAGAGGCAATTGATGGCATTTGGCTAAAAGCTACTTACAGGTTGTTAGTTAATATTGTTCTATGAGTCCATGTACCATTTCTCCTTTTCGAACTTGAATACTACTGAATGAAGCTTATACAACTCTTAATTAAAAGAATTCTGTGCAAACTATCACATTTTTCAAGAGCCTGAAGAGAGAAAGGTGAAGATTTGTTCATATCATCATCTTCATTTGTGATACAGTGATACAGAAACAATTCTGTTCTCTCTAATTTTCAAGCAGGTTCAGTGAGCATTTCTCTGAATAAAAATATTCTGCTCTGGCTGGAAATTTACAAGAACTCTGAACACAAAAATGGAGGCTTTTTATGTTAGATTCCTCATGTTTTTACTTTATCTAAGTTTTACAATATTTTTAGGTAATGTAGATCAAAGTACATCAATTTTAAAAGCCTTGTCATTAACTTAGTTGTATGTTAGCTGAAACTTACTACCAGAAATAGAGAAAGTAGATTTCTCTAACAGCTTTGTCCATTCACACCTGTAAATCTACCTGGAATCCATTATACCCAAAGAAAAATGTATTTTCTGTGCAGTTAAAAATTTAAGCTCATAACATGTATTGACCCAAGCAAAAGGATGTATCACTTCATTCAGAATTGTACAACCCATCTAGTGGGCGATATTAACGTGGATTCAGCACATGTTGCACACACTGGCTTTCACACAAACTCCAGTTTTGTATTTCTCCTGTAGCAAATATTGTTTTGAAAAACTTAAAGCATCCCTGGGTTTTAATCAAGAACTTTAAAAATGACAGCTGATAATGCTACAGGTGATATTACAGAAAAATCACACTTATAGTGCTACAACTTTTCTTTCTCACACTTATTAAAATAGTCAACAAATTGCATACTCATACACTAGTTCCTGCCTGAAGACAACACGCTGGACCACACAAATGATGGTTGCTTTTGTTCTGTGGTTGCAAAATAGTGAAAACAAAGATCAGGAGAGGTGTAGCATTGAAGTTAATAAGTCTAGGTTACACAGAATACAAAGAAAATCAGTTTTTTCGTAACCTGTGCTGTTTGAACCGTAGCACCAAAGTGTAAAGACAACTCTCATCAACAGCCTCCCAAAAAATATACCCAAACATTTTCACTCTAGTCCAGCTGTATTTATTAGCACAGTCTCAGTGCCAAGGACTAGACTACAGAAGCTGACCCTGTGAACTTAGAAAAATATAATCTGATCAAGTCTCCACTAAAAAGTCATTCATACTTGATCTAACTCACATACACACCATAACTTTCAAGAATAACAGGTAACACTAACAGCTCTACCCAACATATATCAAACAGTTTCTTGGTAAAATTTTTACAAAATTGAAGTTAAAATTCTCCGTGTGAGCCAGTCCATTATTTCTATGAAAATTTTACTTAAGATTGTTCCCCTACTCAAAGAAACAATCAATGTTAGGCTAATTGATTCTTCTGAAGCTTCTTTCACTGAAAAACTCTGCTAGTTATATACAGGAAAGCAAAGGTCAGAGACACATTTTTAAGTACTCCATAAAAAATAAAAAATTAATAAAGCATACAGTTGTAGGATAGAAAAATCACTGCGAGCAGGCCAGTAACAAGTTGAGTAGCTAAATTCTCTTAAAAAAAACCATGTGCCATGCAAACTATGGGAAGTGTCTTTCTCTGTATTCTGCTTTCTCTCATTGAAATAAGACATTTATTAACAGCAAAGCAGAAAGATGATTCTTCATGCAAGCAGCAAAGACAGATATTTATATTACTACAAGACTGATAAAAAATAATGCTGTTCTGGAATTTGCCATAGAAGAATGGAAAGACAGCTTTCCTAAAATGCACTGTGCTGATTTATCCTTCATTGAACGTTGACCTTAGAGTCTATAGTCATCTTTGGAAAATATTATTTCTACTGAATTGGGCTTACACAGGCCAAGTGTTATCTAAATTTCAAATTGTACGTAATTTTGAATTTACTTCCAGATTATTAGGCTTGTTGTCACATTTCCTAAGAGAAAGTGTTCCTCTCAAATTACAGCTGCCAAAACAATACTGGATAGAGGTTCAGAGTATACCTTTGCTATACACTCATATACATGATTGCTGGAAATTTGTGAAGAGAAACAGTTCCATTTAAATCAAATGTGAAAATCAGGAAGAACAAAAAAGTCAACCATAAGTGTCTGGGTGGGTCATCTAATCCTCATCCATATCTTTAGCCTGCTGTCTGAAAGGGACGTTTCCATTTCTTGAGTTGTGGAGAGAACAAAGCTATAAGAAGGGCTGTGCCTCATTGCTTTTTCTTGATGAAAGGAATTTTGAACCAGTGCAAAAGCTGGTTCTTTGAATCAAGAAATCACATAGGAGATGGAGTGTGGCCATTTGCTATCTTGAAATTTTCTGGAGGATCTTAATTTAACTTTGCTTGCAATTAAGCAAATGGGAAAGCTCTGAGAATGTTCATCTTGATTTAAAAAATAATCACACATGACTACAGATGTGAAAAAATACCAAGTAAAAATTAACAATATTAACTGTGAACAGACTGGGAGATTAGCTTAAATTACATTTTTTAGATACTTTCTGTTAATTTTTAAGGTGTATCTAAACAACATCAAACTTGCAAAATGCATTAAAACCCATAAATTTCATTAAAAGCAGAATATTGGGAAAGTG
Source organism: Pseudopipra pipra (assembly GCF_036250125.1). Lineage (NCBI taxonomy): Eukaryota > Metazoa > Chordata > Aves > Passeriformes > Pipridae > Pseudopipra > Pseudopipra pipra. The sequence continues at coordinate 91,030,764 of NC_087551.1, forward strand.
AAATGACTTGAAATTGTTAAAATTCAACAATATTTTCCTTTTCAGGAAAAAAGCATAACATTTTACTACATCTTGTAATGTTGAGGGTATTAATAACATCAATAAATAAATGCAGAAAATTACAAAAGAATATTTGAAATTATTGAAAACTAACAAGGCAAGACAGATAATGGTGGATGTGCAAACTGAAAATAGTCTCTGGACTTCAAGCATGATTTCCAAGGCCTTCCTCAAGAGTCAGTGATAATAGTTGAAACAAAAATTAGTAGCTACTTACCTCATGTGTCAACTCAAAGTACTTCTGACAGGCCAGTTGGTAATGCATGCCCTTCACCAACTCCAGGATCTACACAGAGGGAGAAAAACGTGACAGATTCAGAAGTAGCACACATACATCTTGTTGATCTTCCACAACAAGGTATTCCACAACAGCCCTGTACAACAGCTCATGGACACTTGCAGCACATGACATCTGTGTATTCTACTAATAACTGATAACATTTAAAAATTCCCTGGCTACACTAAAAACAAGATAAAACCAAAGGAAGGTATGCCTGGTCCTTAAAATGTAATTTCAATACTCTTAACTTCAACAATAAGTTGAATCCATATTTTAGTAATATAATTGTGACATTTATTGTCAAAGTATCATATTGCAACATCACTTCCAAAACTGCAGACATAAATCTAGTAATTCAAGTGGTTGAAGCATGAAGCAATCAAGGACACGACTTGTATTCTTATTTTCCACATTACCAGTTCATGGAGATGCACAGTAAAATACTGTGCTCCCATCAAGAAAATTTAATGCAAATCCTTTAGACAAGTATCTGTAAGAGAGGAATGCTTTTACCTTCAATCAGATTTGTCCTTTATGAAATGAAGTTATTTCTAGTCAAGCTCAGCAGAATATGTGAGTGAATAGGCTGTTTTGAACACCTATTAGGAAAATCATGCCATCTTTTGTAAATACAATTTGCTTTCCAATTCTACTTCAGGTAATCTCTTCTGTGCTGCATAAAGTCCCATTCTTATCACCAGAATGCAATGCTGGTTGAAATATTTTAAAGTTTCATCACCTCCTCCCTCCTTTATATAATCAAAATGTATGCTCTCTCTGCTTATCAAACAGAGAAAATTGCTGGAATTAAGAGATAGCCTCAGTGGAAGGAAAAATAGTTTTCAAGAAATGTTAATTTCAAGCCCTTTCCCAAGGCTGACCTTTGTGTCAAACACAGCAATATACAGCTTAAATCCCTGCTGTACTCATTATCGGATGCTGCCTTGTATTTATTGACAGATGTATAAATAAATTACATTTGCTGAATGGATAAAAACTGCAACACAGTGCCAGGAAAGTACTTAGCCACATTATTTCTATGTAATAGCCCAACTGATTACATTTCTATCCCTCTCACCACCTCCTGTTACACCTTCTGTAAAAGAGCAAAGACAAGGCCAACCAGGCAATGAAGTCTGAAATCTGGCACTATCTGGGTAGATACATTTATTTCTTTTTTTAATCTTCTCTCTCCTTGAAATTGACTGAAAAAAATCTTTATTTCCCAGCTACACTTTTGTTTCGCCAAGGAACTACTCTCCTACTCCCTTGAAAATCCGCACAGATCTTTCTGCTGTACTACTATGAAGACGTATCTTGGAAAACAGCTGTGAGAAGAACCCATATCAGCATTCTCCAGTGAAGTTTCATAACTAGGTCTTCATGCCACTTCTCTTCCTGACATGGATAGAGTGCTCCATAGAATAGATGCCCACCAGAACAGTCCAGAAACTTTCATCCAGTTTGTTAAATTTATCAATGTACGTGATTGCACTGGTCATCATTTTACTCCTGTTCCTTTACCCTCTCCACCACGTCACCTCCCCAGATTGAAACAGTTGGCCAATTTCAGCCAAATTTGACAAGTAGAGATGACAAAGCTAAATGCTGATTAAAAGCTGTGGTTGGGTAGAAAAGTCAGACCAACGTTTGTGGCTCATTCAGAAAAAAAATAAAAAAGAAGTTATAGTTTAGCTCATACTCCTTCTGAGAGACAGCCACAAGGCATCAATGATAAGCCTAGTATTTAGTACACATGTAAGTTTAAACCAGCCACATCAGGGGGACCAGGTCCACCTTCCATGTATATGAAAGGACTGAGGAATAAGGGGCACATCAAACATATTCAAAGAAAAACAGTTAGTAGATTAACTTGCTTTAATCAGGGATCAAGTTGTTAAGAGAGGAAACAAAAAAAGTTAAAAACTGCAATAGAACGGAGGCCAGATGGAAAGGAGTCATCTGTGTGAGAGAAACTATCAATTCTCTATTAAAATAAAACAGAATTATAATTCATAGTAAGTATTATCTTTTGTACATTTGTGTACATAATGAAAGCAAGCTTAGAGCTGTTTTTCACTAGTGTTACCCAGTAACAGACCTCCACTCAAAACTTAATTCACAGCAGCAATCTTTTGCCTCTACATATATTAAGATATTCACACTGCATTGCTTTATTTTGCAAGTAAAGGTACATACTCAAGGACTTCGTTAGTCCTTATGCGCCTTTTCCTTCGCTGCCATCTGCAACTTGCTTTTCTGATGTTGCTCTACTGACTACTAATGAGGGTAAGATGATGTTTGGCAGCTGTATGCAGCCACCTGCTTTTATAGATCCTCAGCACTCAAAGTTAAGATGTTTCATAGCAGGACAGTTGGGGCTCTGTAATGATCCATTATTATTTTCACTTACTCAAAGTAAGTTTGGGTTTGGTGGGGTTTTTTTTAAATTGCAGAATTAACTTATATTTTTAACATGAAAATCTTTCTACAATAGATTCAGTAATGTATGACTCATTTCTAACCTTCTCTGGAGGTATTTAAAAGATGTGTAGATGTGGCACTTGGGGACATGGTTTAGTGGTGGACTTGGCAGTGTTGGGTGATGAACTCAATCTTAAAGGTCTTCTCCAACCTAAAGATTCTATCATTCTTTTTATTTCAAAGATGGCTGAAGATATGATTGGGTGCAACTGCTGGAGATTATCTGAACACATTCCACTCTTCTCTTTCAGGCCACTCTGTGACCACCTCAACATGAAATCTGGCCCCGGAACTCCCCAGTGCCTTTTGTCTCCTGGTCAGTAGAGTCATCTGTCCTTTCTACTGATTTCAGGTATTCCCTGTATGTTTTAAATTGATTTTGAAGGTTTCATGTTTATAATGTATGCATGTATAGCACAATTTTCTCAGATAACCTCCAGACACATCTTTCAACCTCAACCATACAGTGATTCGATAATAAACAGTCTCAATAGCACCTGACTACATTTTTATTACATCCTTTTGGTGGTCAGAATATAAAATCCAAACTATAAAAAGTACATTTTCTAGTTCAACCATGTACCTTCTGTACTTTCAATTGTGTTCCATGTATAATAAATCTGTGCACATACTCTAGAAGTCTTCTGTATTCTTATAGTTTCTTATTATTAGGAACCTTAACAATGACTATAAGTATCTGAAGGGAGGGTGCCAAGGCTCTTCTCATTATTACCAGGGACTAGAGGCAACAGGCAGAAACTGATGCACAGGAAGTTCCACCAGAAGACAAGAAAGAACTTCTTTACTGCACAGTTGACCACACACTGGAACAGACTGCCCAGAGAGATTGTGGAGTCTCCCTCACTGGAGATATTTGAGAACCATCTGGACACAATCCTGTGCCATGTGCTGTAGGATGCCTTTGCTTGAGCAGAAGGTTGGACCAGATGAGCCACTGTGGCCCCTTCCACCCTTCTGTGACTGTGTGATTATCAGTTAGCTGTGCTTCTCACTGTGTTTCTGCATATTTTGCATTCGTTCAAGTTTTCTTTTCCCATGCTGTATTTTTGTTTTATGTCACAAGCCCGTTCACCAGTCACTAGTCAACATTTACTTTTTTTCTTACCCATACGTAAATCAGATTTTTGAACAGTCCATTCTAATATAATTGCATACAGTTTTTTTAACATTATAATCTCACCTGGAAATAGTTAGATATAACTTCTCATTTATAGTACTTGTTTCCACTTATCAACAATAAACTGAAGATTGGGAAATTTAGGCATTGGAAATACTGTAAATCAAATTTTTAAAATAATTAGTTTTAGCCACACCCTATTAAGATGTCTTGTCATATCGAGATATTAAGCTATGTCATGTTAACACTCTACAATATTGTACCCATTGATGGTGTCAGTAACAGTAACACCCCAGCACCAACAAATACACACAAAAGAAGTCGGGAGCTTTAACATCAGAAAAAAAGGGTTAGATTTGGCTGGTTAAATTTGCAACTGTGTTCACTCAGCTTACACACAAAAGTAATCCTAGTGAAATCAATAAGCATATTCATACTTGAAAAATACACCAACTACAAGATAATTAAACATGGCATATATTCTGGATGAGAAACCATTGAAAATTTTAAGGAACTTTGATGTACCAAATTTCACTGTAATAATAAAATGGGTATTACAGAAAATTTGTCTATATTATGAATATCAATTGTTCTTGTATTTTTCTTTCTGTTTTATATATTTCCCCAATAAATACTGACTTAATAAAAGATATCTTCCTTAAACAGTACTTGCTCTTATTTAATCAGAACTTACAAAAGCCCTACCATGAAGATGACTGGTGCTAAGGCAAAATTCTTTAGCTGCAAGAGAAAATATTTTTACAGACAACACTGATTAAAACTTTTCTAATAGACCATCAGAAGGGAGAGTATGAGGTTTTTTCCAATGTGGTGGGGTTTTTATTGGTTTTGGAGGGGTTTGTTCAGTGTTTTGGTGTGGGGTGTTTTTTTCATTCATGGAAACATACAGCCATATCAGAGGCCTAGGCACAGACTGGCTTGTTTATTTCTAGCTCTGTGTAGATGCTCCAGTCCCACAAAACACTAACCTGTTGGAGAATATTAGGCAAAGTTCAACAACTTAATCAAAACCTCTAATTTCACTCAATTATGGGAAAAAAACCCCTTTTTAAATTAAGAGAACGCTTCTCCTAGAAAGAACATGCCATCTTCCAAAGTTATCTACTGTTCATTTACATAAGCATTTTTCCCTCAAGAAATGCTTTTCCTCCTAATAGAAAAGCAAAAAGAATGAGTCTAGAACCTCTATTTCTCCTGATTGCAGAACCACATATTTTGACTATCTTTTGCTTTTGCTATTGTGATAGATGCAAACTGGTAAATGGGTAATTTCTCCAAGAAAACTTTCTGAAACCAATAATATAATATTTTGAAATAACTCTAGTTCAAACCCTATAATTTCTATCTTCCTATGTGAGATATTCAGGCAACACACTACAGTGAATTTAGTACAGCAACACAACAGATGTATTTATCATAGAATCATGGAACAGTTTGGGTTGGGAGGGACCTTAAAGATCATTTAGTTCCACCTCCCCTGCCGTGGGCAGGGACACTTCTCACTAGACCACATTGCTCAAAGCCCTATCCAACCTGGCCTTGTACAGTGATAGAGATGGGTCATCTACAACTTCTCTGGGTGACCTGTTCCAGCGCCTCATCACCCTCACAGTAAAGAATTTCTTCCTAATATCTATTCTAAACCAACTCCCTTTCAATTGTTCAAAGTCCCATACATAAAGACATAATATCTTAACATATATTTTCATCTATAGTCTTCAAATTGATTAGCTATTGTCAAACCTGATTTCATAAAGATTTTACCTAATTAGCACTATATAAAAGACAGAAATGAAATATGATCCAAAACATACTATAAATTCAAATGTTATACACTCACACATTTGATGCTCAGCTAACCATATTCTTTCTCTATAAAGTATTTTTAAAAGAAACAGAAAAAGCTACAATCACAAATAAAGAAATAGCCTAGCCTAAGGAAAATGTGAAATGAATACAAAGTAAATAATTCAGTTCTTGGAATAAACATCAGGATTAATTCTTTCTGCTTTAGGCTACACAATAACTAGAGAAGACCTGGAAGTTATCTCCTGTATTACTTCCAGAAGATGACTTCAGTAGATAGAATCTTAGACAAGATAAAGCCTCAGAAAATATGGACTGCAGGATTGATCTAGACAATTCACTGCATGAACATTCACATATTCAAATGTTTTGATCACCTTTTTCAGTACTGACAGTACTACAAAATAGCCGCAATGAAAGCCGTCTAATGCTCCGACTGATTACTGAAGGCACATGAGGTCTGGTTGTATTTGCTCTGCACCATCATCTCAAAGTCCAGCATTCCTTTTTCACACCTAGTCCTGTGTGAAAAGCCCTTTGAGGATGGGGTTTGTTTCCACCCCACACCAGACAATGCTTTATCTGTATGGGAATAACTCAGAAATTCTTCTGAACCTTAAAGGAAAGAGTGTATGCCAAGAGTATGGACAGCCCTTGAAACGGATGACTGAGAACAACAGCACTACAAAACTAACCATCTTGGGTATAATCACAACCATAAGGGCCCACATTCTGGCTCACATAATAGCCAAGTGAGAAGCCAAGAGGAGAAAGTTCATGGGCTTCAACAGAAGACATGTGAGACAGGAAGTCTAAGAGAGTAAAAAGGTATGTATGGTTTGGGTGAATGTCAATCTAAAGACCCAGATACTGGAAAAGCAGCTACACCAGAGGTTTTGAGAGTAGTAAACCATCCAACGTCTAATATCAATTCACTGAGCTAAAGGAAAAATAACACTTCTGATAATCATTAACTATCAGCATCTGAAAAGACTCTTAAAAGCTACGGTCTGGACTGAAGGATCTTTAATTGTTATTAATCTTGCAAACATTACTGGACCATGCAAACAGAGCAACAACAAGTGGCACCAATAACGAAAACCTGGAGACAGATGTGAACTAATTTTCTTCCTCTTCTCTTACTGAATATCTCAAAGACTGATGTAAAAGATTAATTTCTGAAAACCCAGGCACAGCCAACTTTTTTTTTTATTATTATTATTATTATTTGGTTTTGTGTGGAGGGTGTATTGTTTTGGATTTGTTTTGTTTTAACACTAGGAGTGGACACTGCAGAGCCCTGTACTCTGATCACACTTAAACAGGCACCACAAAATTCATGGACAGGACAGTGTCTATTTCCAGGCAAAGAAGACATTGATGGAAACGATTTTTCTTAGTCACTTTTCGTAAGACAATTTAGGACTCCTAGTGAATTCCAATTCTACTTTACAAAGGAAAAAAAATACAGACACACAAAAAGAAAAACACAATTCACATCAAATAAGGAACTACGTTAAGTATAAAGATACTGCCTTACTGTGTAGCAAATTCGCTGAAGAAATAACCTCTACTAAATCCTACCCACACGTACAGAAGGCTGCTAAACCAGTAAATCCTCACCAATCTTTCCAATGATTAGCAGGATAAAAATCTCAGACCGGCATCAATTTTTGATGCATATAAAAAGGAAAAAAGCCAAAGGAGAGTATATCTCATGTCAGACAGATGGAGGCTTATTCATACGAACCAGGAGAAAATATGAAAAAAAAAAAAAAAGAAAAAACATGACTAGGAAAAAGTCTGGATATTTCAGGAATTTGTCAAGAATGAATATGAGTGAACACTAAACTCTTTAAAACTATTCTCTTTTTATTTGTATCTTAATCATTCCTTCCAAGGGAGACTGCTTTAAGTGGAACTTTCACATTCTTTTCTATCTAGTTCGACAGTCTTTGGATGCCTGACAAGCAATGGTGACACTCCACATGAACTCAAGACAACAACTTAAAGCAGGTTTTTCCTACGGACCTAAAGCAAGTTGCAGGCAGTTAATATACACAACTGTTTGGTGAACTGTCTCAGCTTAAATCTAACCTGTAAGTCTTCCTCCAGTGAAAATGATGGCAACCTTTCATTGCCTTAACCTCTTGCTAGAGCAAGGAATGGGAGTCAGTTCTTCAGTACACACCTCAAAGTTCCAATTCCTACATTGTCCTTGCTATACAAGGTAGGTTTTTAACTTAATGTTACGTGTTTAAAAGCTGATAAAAATCTCTACATAATTTCACTAGGCATTTCATGTGCTTTTGTTATTTAAGGGAAGTTAGCACAATGGCTGATTAAGAATATATGGGTTTTAGAAGTTTATTATAAAAAACAATTACATATGTCTACTGATTACACAGTAGTTATCCACAAGTCACTGCAAGAGTAAAAATAAATTCTCTAAAACACTGCCATATTAATTTAAACTTCTTTTTTTAATCACAGTGCAGTAGAACAAAATTCTACATTGTATCCACCATAGTAATAAACCAACCCATAATATTAAACAATAAAAGCTGGTGACGATAATCATCACGTCAGCAGGAGCACTGCAGCCAGAAAGCCAAGATTCTGGTTTAAACCTTTCATAAGAAGAAACATTTCACAATACACACTGACAAATTGCATATAGCATTCCTACACAAACAGAAAGTAAAATTGAAAATCAGTGCGTTATTAATTAAAGCGTCAAGCAAAATACGCCTTACCTGAGTTATTCCACTGGGAGGGATCTTGTATGACTGCAGCTTTTGCTTCAGTAGCTCAGGATCACTGTGTCGGAATGGGCACCCTGACAGTAAAAAACAAGCAAGCTCACAAACAAGGCTGTTTACTCAGGAGTTAGTGCAGTAAGGCACTCAAGAGACCAGCTAAGCTGTTCCTAATTGCCTAACAGTTTATTAATAGGAAAGTTAATTACCCATGTGTACAACTGCTTCGTTTTTTTTTTTCTTTTCTTTAAATAATTACTCTACTGCACAGTTATCAGGGTACCACAGGCTCAAGAGTTACATAAAATATCCCACCATAAACAGGTCACAATTCTCATTCACTGACAAGAAAAGAGTTTAAGTTAGTTCCTTACTAACAATGATATCACTGGTACATTTAATAATAGGAAAAAAACAGGAATAGACAAGTAATTTAAAGCACAGTCCATTGTAAAAATACCTCTTTATAAATACCTTATAAAGTTCCACCACCTAAATAACAGTGGAATTTTTTTGTTCCAGAATTAGTTTTGAGACACAGTTGAATGAATGACTTAGTACCAGCATAACAACAGTGAAGCCAGTGGTGGTTTTCCATGTTTAGTCACACAGAATTAGGAGGCTTTAAAGTACCCTAGCAAACTTCAGAATTCCTGTACAACTGAATTCATATCTCAGAACAACTCCAATTGGTCATTTCTTAAAGCATCTGTACATTTAAAGTCTCCTAGAACTGCATGACATAACATTTATAAAAAGAGAAGTTATCAAGTCTGATCTAATGAGAACAGTTCAAAACAACTAGGGTCTAGAAATTAAATACTTAATTTAAGAGACCACAGGATGGAGTAACCTCTCTTTAACAGACAAGGGATTCTGCTGTTTGCAAACATTGGGGATTTTTCCTTAAGGAACTCACCATGATAATCCCCTTGACTTGGTGGATTGGACATGATAATCTTCATGCAGCTGTATGGGGTATAATCAGTTCTCTTTCCTTCTTTCCCATAGCTGTGGCGAATGCTGTAAGCATATCCTTTGTCAAACTAAATAAAAATAGAAGAATAAATTTACATATTGTGCCAGTAATTCTATCTGATCTGCAAATAAAAATATGAAATAACAAAATAAATTTTCCAAACATACTCAAACTAGGAAAAATACAAATCTAGTTGCTTGCTGTTAGCTTTGGTTTTTATATTACATGAACTTGCATATGAACATATACGTTTTTTACAGATACATGGCAAGAAAAGGGTGTAACTGCATTGATTTAAGGTCTTTTCAGCTGATGCTGTAATGGTTTTAAATATAAGATGACATAAATTTTGAAGCCCACAGTGTCAGTAAATGGAGAAAACATCGTAATTTAAAATCTTTCACAAATGTCCATAAATTGACTGCTTTATCAGGAAAAAAACCCCGAGACATACAGATTTCTTTACTCAGGTTCACACATTCTTGTTCTCCCAAAGTATAATGCTTCACCTATATTTTGCTTCAGCACCGAAGTTAAATTCATCAGATTCTAAAATGGAGCATACTTTGCTGATATGAAAAAGATTTTCTCTTTTGTCTACCAATAGACCACCAACTCCTCCTACAAAACGAAATCATCTAAAGTAATACAGATGTAATCAAATATTTATCTTAACAGCTGAACACAGAGCTATCAATACATCATTTTAGATAAGTCTTGTGCAGAACATTCAATTACACGAGTTGATGTTATTTTTTATATGGCAATAGGTAATATAAAATCTGTAGTAGACTCAGATTACTTAACATACAGATTCCATTAAGTTGCATTAAGACATCAAGGAACATTTGTTCAAATACCTTATTTCTAGTCCTAAAAAACATAAATATGATAAAATAATGAAGAATCATATTTAGAATCACACATGCTCAGTCTCTCTTCGCCTCAAAAAAAACTCTTGACAATACATAAAAGAACTCTTCTCTTGCTCAATTCCAAATGTTAGCATTAACCTTAAGTAAAATTCTGCACCTGAATCTAGACAATTCCCACGAGAATTTAAGTTTTCTTCTCAACAACCACTTCAAATTAATTTTTTACTCTGGCTCTAATATTTTACTAATAGAAGACAATGCAATATACTGAGCAAAATCATTCAGGCATGCAACTGGTAACAATACTACTGCACGGATACTCTCATTTCTACAGATGAAAGAAGTTCCCTGTTTGGCCTGAGGATGTCCAAATAGTAATTCAGAATATTCAAATACCTATGAAATACCTTGACTAGCTAAAATACATCAAACATAAAACAGATATATAAGTGTATAAGTGTATTTTTCTTCATATAAAACACTCCAATTTTTTAAAAATATAGATACCCAAAAATCTACAACTTAATATGCAAGTACATGATAAATGTGTATAAAAATACACACAAACAGTGAGAATAAAATCCTAAATTGCATCTGATTTAAATGGTAAAAAAAAAACTCCTCCATCAAGATGATGCTGGTTATAATCAAGCCAATGCATGAAGATGGCTAATATTCAGCACTCATCTCAAATAAGGCTTAAGACATCCAAAGCTCTGAACAAACATTGACTAATTAGTCCTCACTGTGCATTTGACAAAGTGACTTTACTCTACTTTAAAAGATTTTTTTAAAAAGCAGGAAGGGGAAGAAAAGAAAGAGAGAAAACAGCATTTTGTTTTCCAGCGTAGCCACAGGCAGAATCCAGCATTCCTATTTAGTCAACCTTTTTGCTCAGAAGATGAAGGAAGTGTGTGATTGAATAGTAAATGAACACTACTTTTGATAGCAACAGAGCTGGGCTTACCATCTCTTCACTAGAAGGAAGAGCACAACTGAATGAGGATCTGCTCTAGGTGTGTGCATATACTCAAAAGGCTTGGGAGATACAGCTCCCCTCCCCTTCACAGAGCAGCAGCAGGGCCAAGTCCTGCCGAAAAACAGCAAATATCAAACAGAAATACATATGTATTTTAATTTCTAACCCCTGCGTGAATCCGGTAAATTGAATATGGAATCTGTACTCCTGTAGCCACCTATTCTTCTACCCAGAAGCTCTGGAATCTTTCCTCCTTTACAAAAGATGAATGAAAATACATTTCATTTGCTTAACAAAGGATATTTGAGCAAGCAATTAAATTAGACTAAATTATTTTTTTTCAAGGGAAAAGCAAATCGTGAATGCTTCAGGATGTAGTGCTTAGTTTCCCAGAAAATTAACACCCCTCTTTAACAGTTCTGTGTACTAAAATCTTGAGCTGTACTTTTCACATCACTTGCCTTAATGCCCACAGAAATTACTTTTACTACCTAACTCATTACTTTATGCTGAGAAGCAGCTCTTGCAGTAAATAGAAACAACAGCTACACAATAACACAACACAGCCTTGGGACAGGTTGGATATTTTCTCCTTGCTTTCTTGTAATCCTGTTTGGTGCTCAAGAGTTTTTGCAGTGGCAGAAGGCAGACAATGACACAGCTACACGGTGCAAGTTGGCACACGTGTTTAGTTGCTTCACTAAGAGCTCTCTCATCCTTGTGGTTCAGCTCTTCTTATCATTGATCAAGTAAACAAGACTTTAGCAGGGCCAGTATCTGACAGGCTATGTGGTCATCCTCAGTGGGAACAAATCATGAATTGTGGCATTTCATTACAGAAAACACATCCTGCGGAACAGACCTCTCTGGGGAATTAACTCAATGATCAGCCTCATTCTTTCCTAATACTATCACTCTAGGATGTGCATAAACGGAAAAAAAAAGGGAGGAGCAACACCTTTTGCTAGCAAAAGCACCAAGGTAAAGTTAGACCTGTCCAAAATATGCAGAAATAAGAAGGCCAAGGGATCTGTCCCTTCCTACTTACTCTAGCACCCCAAACCAAAATGGTTCCATTGAAACTCCTTAAACAAAATTAATAAATTATGCACAGCACATTTCATGCATGTAGGTGTTTGCAGAGTCATTCTAACTGCTTATAAATTGTTTGGTTTTAAACTGTTTTGGAAAAATAGCTTAAAACCCTATAAAACTATCATTGTCTATTCTAACTGTAATCTACTATAAGAGCATTATAGCAAAAACCTGTAAAAGGTCAAACTCAAAATAAGTGATTTGAAAAATCCCAAAAATTTTTTTGTGATTTTTATAAGAAAAATCAGGCTCTTATTGAAGCCTGATATGAACTTGCTCAATAATAATAACGCTGCAGGAGCATGTACATTTCCCTAGTACTCTGTGTGACAGTTTCCACTGAGACAAAAGAAAACAATACAAACCCAAAAAATTATTCTATTTTCATAGAAAAAACACGTATGCCTATACATCCCACCACAGTCTATGCTAAATATCAATGGAAACTTACTGCCAAAGTTACAATAAAACAGCAGTATTAAAGCAACATCATTACACTATTGAGTATCTACATGTACTAGATCACCTACTGCTGGTCACACTTGACAGCAAGGATTCTCTGCAACTTTTTAACTGTATAGCCACATCTCAACTACCTCAGTTATTTTGCCTCTATTTAACTCTCTGAGCTTTCCAAAATCTGCAATGCATTTATAATTTATGTGCTGGGTGGATGGGCCACAGCTTTGGCGAGGGAGAAAGTGATCAAGAAATATGTCTCATTTAAGCAGTGAACTGGTTCACACTGAAGCCAAGAAGCTGAGGCAAAGACAGCCCTACCAAAAATTGTCACTTTGATCTTGGAATGTGCAAGCCTAGGCATTAGCAGCAGTGTGAACTTTTGTTTTAAAAGACTGCAAGTCAACTCCGCAAGGTTTAACCTGATCACTGAAGACAGCGTTTTTTGAGGACTTCTTTTTCCTTCAAGTATGGCTGTAGGATGAATGTGATGTCATCAGCAGTGCACTTCAGATCAGACAAGTGAGTAGTTTTGAGGTTTTATGCACCAGTATTTGCTGTAATGAACTGAGGTGTCCAGTGTACGGTACTGAATGTACCAATGATACTCTGTATCCTGATGGCACTGAGGCTTTCTTAGACTTCTTATCCCTATAAGAAACTAAGCTCTTAGCACTGATTAATAGGACAAAACCAATAGTCCAAAGTCAGAATGAAGGAGGCTTGCGGGACTGTTCACTGGGTATTGATAAGTGTACTGTGGAAAGGAACTTACATTTTGCTTTTATGTGGTATATTCACAGGAGTATCAGAATAAAGCAGATTCACTTGCCTAATAAATATTAGTTAAGACACACATACTGTATTAGGTAGCCTTCACTAGAATATATACAAGTCATAAACTAAGGCATAAATAAAAAGGGATATATAGATATATATATATGTGTGTGTGTGTCATGGTTTAGGAATGGTACTCCCCAATTCAGTTCTCCCAAAGAGAATCCAAACCACACTGCCGCTTGCTCCCCCTTTACCCTCCCTCTTCCCACTCTGGCAGGATGGAGTTGAGAATTGGAGGCACAAAAGGTGAAAGTCACGTGGTGAGATAAGAACAATTGACTGCAATGAGATACGAAAGCAAATAGTAACACACCAATACTAATAACATAAAGCGTAAGATAAAGAAATGATCTACACAGAAAACCTGCTGTGGTGGGTTGACCTTGGCTGGACGCCAGGTGCCCACCAAGCCGCTCTATCACTTCCCTTCCCAACCTGACAGGGGGGAGAAAATAAGATGTAAAACAACCTGTAGATTGGAATAAGGCAGGTTACCAAAGCAAAAGAGAAAATTTGCATGTGCACAAGTGAAGAGGAAAATAACAAGGTTTATTCTCTACTTCCCATTAGCAAGCGGTGTTTGGCTATTTTCCTGGGAAGCAGGGCTTCTGCACATGGAGTCGTTGTTCCAGAAGGTAAACATTGTAAACAATTAATGCCTCCCCCCTCTTCCTCCTCCTTTTATATCTGAGCTGAGGTCGTATGGTATGGAATATCCCTTTGCTTAGTTTGGGTCATTTGGTCTCCTTGTGTCCCCTCCCAGGATCTTGCCTGCCCCTCCGTCCTCCCTCCTTTCAGTGGGGTGTGCAGGGGGAGGAATGTCAAGAGACAGTGCTGATGCTGTGGGTGCTCTGCTCAGCAGTACCAAAACACTGGTGTGATATCAACACCCTTCTATAGACACCAATGCAAAGCACAGCACTGTGAGGGCTGCTATGAGGAAATGAATTTCATGTCAGCCAGACTGAATACACTCACGACAAATACCAACTGGCTCCTCCCCACCATGCCTTCTCCCAGCCTGAAACCACATCCTCCTTCTCGGGAGCAAGAGTCCCTTATTCCCACTCCTTGCAATGCCATGAGGTGGTATCAAATAACCTCTGGGCCTTAGCCACATCCCCCTCTTGGCTACTGTAAAAAATTAACCATGTCCTGGCCAAACCAAGGACAGTATGTGCATATATGTATAAGCTATAAATCTGCAATTGGTATAGCCAGGTTACCACATTCCAGATAGGAACTTAAGGAAATGCTAGTTCCACATAAACGCATACAAGATCTTGAGATATGGAACGAGGATGTACATCAAATGGACCATTTGGCAGGTGTAGGTTCTCCTTTGAAGAAAAGCTTTCATCAAATAAAGCAGTGAAGGATGGGTCATGTGTGCGTCAGAATTATCAGTTTGATATAAATGAATACACTTCCAAAGGAGAACAAGAAACAACATTCCCAAGGCACTCCAGCCACTAAACAATAAGCATCATGTCATCACTGACAGTTACCTTCCTTATATCACTTGTCATATCTGCAGATTTGTATCTGGAAAGAGAACTAGGTGCTCCATAAATTTTGTTATCAATTCTGATATTCAGCATGCATATGAGGATGAAAAATAATTTGCTGACATGTCTTTCAAGCCCTGCATGCTTAGGTTCACACTTCCATGAAACTTTCAGTTAAAATTACTTTTGTATACTCGTGTAAGTTTTTATGCATCTGTTCCTTACAGTACTGGGATATTTATTTATTTGAAGTCTAACAACTGAGCAAAATGACTGCATTAATTTTGTCTAGCTTCTTGGCTGACCACCAGATTAGTTCCAACTCTGCAAAATTCAAAGAAATGGTTTAACACCTCTTTTTTTTGAACAGTCATTGGGTAATTTCCTGTCTAAAACTGTTGAGTCTCTATAGATAACAGCGTCAAATTCATAAATTTATCACACATAGTTGCATATCT
The DNA here is from genome assembly GCF_036250125.1 of Pseudopipra pipra. Lineage (NCBI taxonomy): Eukaryota > Metazoa > Chordata > Aves > Passeriformes > Pipridae > Pseudopipra > Pseudopipra pipra. Next base: position 91,046,505 of record NC_087551.1, read on the forward strand.
TCTGAAATAATTTGTTCACTTTTTCATTCATTTCCCAGGTAGTCGCTCAAATCATTACCGTTGACACTGCTTAGCTGGCATATCTTCACCCAAGCAACTTTTTTTTAAGCTCATTCTTAAAATAACCTCTACTTGAGATCATCAAGCACAGTTGTCATTTAGGAGCAAAAATAAATGCTTCTCTATCTACCAACAACAAAAATTTACCCTAAATTATCAACCCATAGCACAATTTCTACCTTAAGGGCACAGATCTGAGTCAGGAGCTAAATTTGAGCTGGAAAACTAGTAAGTTGTGTGGCAGTCAGCACAGACCAATTCACAGCACGTACAAAAAACTTCTTCCCCTCCAATTTCAGTATTTCTAAACCTCATGAGGCAAGAACCACTTTGCCCTGGAGATGGCTTCATCTATCCCAAGGAAATCAGAAATTTTTTGATCAGTCAGACATGTTGTATACTACACACGAGTGTAAGCTGCGTGGCTGATGAAGTAGCAAAAATATGACACTGTGGGGTTTTATTTACAGCAGTTTAAGCTTTTCTTAATATAACTTACCTAAGTACAATTTAGGTACACAATTTCCAAACACCTCTTGAACTCTGTCAGTCTTGGTGCTGTGACCACTTCTCTGGGGAGCCTGTCCCAGTGCCCAACCACCCTCTGGGTGAAGAATCTTTTTCTAATATCCAACGTAAACCTCCCCTGACACAACTTCAGGCTGTTCCCTCGGGTCCTTTCACTGGTCACCACAGAGAAGAGATCACTGTCTGCCCCTCCTTTTCCCCTCACAAAAGAGCCTTGGGGAACACCACTTGTGACTAGCTTCCAGCTGGATGTAACTCATTCACCACCACTCTTTGGGCTCAGCCATCCAGCCAGTTTTTTACCCAGCAGTGTGTCCTAGTTAGAACAGCTGGGACCAGTTCATCACTGGATGGGTGTAACCCAAAACTGTGTATTCTATAGCCTTCCATGCTATTTCCCAGAAACTGGTATCAATAGACCATTTACACCCTCTGCCCAGAGCAGCCTGACTCCTTAGGCTATAAACTGGGTGTTAAGAGGCCCGCAAGATAGGAGAATGCTCCTGTCCTCACACCCATCGTGGAACTCCCCGCCCTGAGGGAGGTACTGAGCATTCCTGCCTGAACTGGAGGATATAAATAATCTTAGAGTCTTGGGACTTTTTTAACCACTCATGAGATCCAGAGGAAGACTGCAGATCACCGCTCTCAACCAGACTGCAGATCACCACTCTCGACTGGACTGCAATCACCACTTTTCAACCAGACTGCAATCATCACTCTTGACTAGATTGCAACAGCACTCTCACCAACAGGTTTTTTCCTCTCCTTTTACTTTGGACTCAGGGGGCCCAAAGAACACCACTCTGTTCATGCCCTAGGGTGCTGGGTTATACATTTGGGTTTTGTGGGTTAAAACCAATTGTTTGTCTGTATAACTGTATTTAGTGTATTATTTTATTAAATTGTTATTCTGACTTATAATCTCTCCTTTGAGTTGAGTTCATTTCCCCTGCTAGTTTACCTTTAAACCAGCACACAGTGTCCCCGGCCAAGCCACGAGTCTGAGTTTCTCCAGGAAAATGCTGTGGGAAATGGTGTCAAAGGCTTTGCTAAATACTACATAGACAACATCCACAGCTTTTCCCTCATCCTCTGAGTCACTTTGTCATAGAAGAAAATCTGGTTGGTCAAGCAGGACCTGCCTTTCATAATCACATCCTTAAGCAAGAAAATAAATGTATTAGATGGTAATTAACACTGAACTGGCAGTGAGAACTTCTGCTGTTTCGTTTTTAAATAGAACACAATATTAAATTTAATTTTCAACAAGAATTGAAACACTTGAATTAAAATGGCAATATTTGACAGCACCATAAGAGATATTGTGCTTTCCCTAAGTATCTATAAAAATATATTGGCACTTTCCTTCAAATAACAAATGAACACTGAAACCCGACTACTGTAAACATGTTTAACTTCCAACAGATTTCTGCAGACCACCCCTACGGTTTTAAGGAACTATTAAGGTTTAATATCAGAGAACAATCTTGAATTCTTTACTAAGTATTTACTCCCTAACAAACTCGTTTAGATAGTTTGACATGAGATGAAAAAAAAACAAACTAATAAACAAGTTCTAAAGCAAGGAATCTCATTCAGTTAAATAAAAAAAACCCCTCCACTCTCCCGGTATTCCATCAATTACAAGTACACCAATGCCGTTCAGATTTTTCTGCTGATGTTTTTCAATCGGTTTTTCTCACATTTCAATATTCAAAGAAGTTAACAGATGTAATTTGAAAGTTTATCTTTCAGCAGAAGGTAAGGGAGAAAGTAAACGGGCTATTCGTGTTATCAGAAGTGGCAGATAGAGAATAAGAGTCCCCAAAACAATCAATGGCAAAGGAGAACACAGAAAGCATTATCACCAAGAGAGGTGTAAGAGTGTTAACGGATTGCAGAGTAGACAGAAATTTGGCATGCGGTACAACAAAAAATATCTAAGAAAGTGAAACAGAAGTAGAAGAGTAACTAATTGTTTGCATCTACAGGAATAAGATTCAGCTCCAGACATCTACATCCAGACGTCTCCTATTATTGTCAGTGGAGGTCAATACAATCAGAGGAGTCTGGGGAGCAATTCCATTTGCCCTAACATAGGCAGCTAGGGGCTCATTAAATAAATTATTCTCCACCACAACACTATTGACTGTATAGGCTAGATCTCTATTGATCATAAGGGCAGCTTATAATCCAAATGTAAAGAATATGTATACCAAGGAAAAATTCAAGAAAAGAAATTCAGTAAGTCTGTATTAAAACTTGGAGAAATCCTTCCTTATATGTATACCACAGCACCATGTATTAGAAGTTTCCAGAGAAGATGCATGAAGACAGTCAAGGGACCCCTGCAAATCTAAAAACTGATTTCTTACTGCTTATTCAAGCTGTATCAATACCCAAAACAAGAATGCTCCCATATAATGTTCTGTAGTTTTATTTGAGCACAGTGAACATGTAACGTATTTACAGACTCACGTAGGTCATGATACTATGACCATATGCTGTAGCATATACTGTAACCCAGACTAACATGTACAATAAAAACCTAAACATATGGGGAAAGAATAGTAAAGAAAATGGATGTCAGCGTGGAGACATGTCACTTTGTGAAGAATCCTGAAACACATGCAGGACTGGGACGTGAGGTTCAGGCTGCACGCTGACAGAGGGCTTATTATTCTCACTAGTCCATCACAACATCTTCGAGGATATGGATGAGAACACAGCCCTTATCAGACCAGGTAGGTCTGCAATAGGCCAAATCTGGAATGGATTTTGGAAGAGATTTAGAGTAAAGCCCCTACTTTTGGTTCCAGCTCGTACCTGAGGTACTTAAGATATCTGCTTCTTGAAAAATAGTCCAACATGTTACCATGTCCAATTGTTATCGTTTAACTCAACAGTCTGGCATAGCAGGCTCCTTCATTCTAGGGATAGTAGTTTTCCTCATAAGGAAGGAGAAAGAGCATACCAGAAATCAAAGCTATCCAAGCATCTATACTACAATTTGAAAATTTAGCAGGACATGAGGACTTCCCAGGTTGTTGGGACAGCAGAAGAAAAACTCACAAATGAGAGAAGGTCTGAGGAAAAATTGTCTTGGTCATTCCAGACAATCTCAATTAGAAGGACTTGCCACATTTTGAACAGGACTCTTGGCATTAAAACAACAGATGTTTCAAAGCACAGCACCAGAAATGAGCCCAAGTGAACAGTGCATATTGGCCTGCTCTTGAAGAGTGCTGCTCCTGGCAAGAGCTGCAATTCACCTTTGCTAAGATGTTCCCAAATACAAAGACCTCTACAGGATACTGGAATTAATCCAAGCAAGACTGGCTCATAATCCAGTATTTCAGTTCTACTCAGTACACCTGGCAGAGAGTCAAAGGATCTGAGCAAGCCCACTAAAAGCCCACCACAACAGTTGAAGTTCTCTGTCTGTGCATTGTTTCCAAAGAGCAGCCATGTCCAGACACAGTGGAAGACTTCATGTACTCACAGAATTGTTTATATTTTACAAACTGGTTGAACTACATAGCAGTCCCTAAATATGCAATCTTTGAAGCAGAGACTGAAAAATTTTGAACACCTTTTGGACTACTTAAACCACAGAAGTGTTCTTCCCTTTTACAATCATGTACCTTGCACAAAGAGCTCATCTTAGCAAGCTGTCAATTTTGACTGATTATATATTATTGGATAACTTAATTAATTTTTTACTGCATCCCCTTGCAAGCATCCTTGTGGTGTTCCGATGTTATCAGGAATCCTTTACAGGCTGTTATTTCCCAATCTATACACTGATCTGAATGGCATCTGAAGCCAAGTTCAGCATTACATGACAAAAGGCACACAAAAGGCAAGGCGAGTCAAAACAACAAAGGCATGCCTTTTTCATTAACCATGAGGCTGAGTGGTAAATAGCTGTTACCCTCAGGTTATAACCACTAAGCAGTCCTCTTCATTAGAAATCTACAACTGACCCAATCTAATCTGTAATAGGATACTGTAAAGTCCAAGAGATTCAATTTTACCCTAAGCCTCAGATTTGCAAAACCAGCAGCATCACTCAAAGAGATCCAGTGACTTGGATTGGAGAATATCCCTTCAACCAATCAAAGTGATGAAGTTGTCAAAATGTGATACAACTGTGGGAAAAAACCTTGCCTTTTACTGAAATATGGTTAAACTTCTTGGACAAGGATCAGTGACAGAACAGAAGGACATTAAGTCTCCAATCATAAAATGTTTCAAGATATCAACAACTCCTCAGTATAAGTACAGATTAAAACAAATTAATTTATTTTCTAGATGAATTGATCATTGGAAAAAAAAATCAATTCTTAAAATAAAACTACAAGGAGGCTGAGTAATTAATATATTTCCTCAGGCTGATAAGTATTCCTTAAGTGTACTCTAGAAACATGTAGACTTAACTTTTTTGATGCAGTAATAAAAGAATGAAAAAAGGCATTAAAACACAAAACCATACATGGATAATTGATGTTTGTCAACCCCTACGAACATAGAGAGATATTAGCCTCTGTGTGATGATGCTAGATATTGGAGCTCTCCAAACAGCATAGTTTGGTTCAAGATCGCTGGCATTCTCCCTGTAAAAACTCTGCTGTAAAAACAGATTTTTTTTTTATTAACAGCCCAATAAAAGACAAAATTACATTTTAAGATAATGATCAAGGAAAACAGAAGTGAAGAAAAGCAGAGAGGAGCCCTTGCTGTCATAATAAAGAGAACTGCTTACATATAAGGAACATTTTATATTCTATCTTATGCAAAATGCACTATAATCAAGACATATTTGAACTCTAGACTGCAATTATGACAAAAGCCTTTCTGCATTCGACAGAAGAAAGCTTGGTTTAGAAATACACAAGACTATTTTCCTATCTTTTTTTTAAAACTTGTTAATTCATCATTAAAAGATGACAACTAAAAGATTACTTGACTGCAGGGAGAATGGGAACAGAAGAATAAAGAAAGTCTGGCTCACTGGCAGAAGTACTGTCTCAGAAGTAACACACACCTAATTTTATAGTGCCTGCTGTAAAGTTCTAAAACCAGGGAAATAACTCTGGTAACAAAGTACAAGAAGGAGCCCAACTATTGTAATTGCTTTTTTAAAAAAAAGTTACTTAGAGTTTCACTAGTATTGCCCCAGTTCTCATGCACCAAACCCAACTCCATTATGTAGATTAATCAGAAAAAGAAAATAATTGGCATTTAAACGCAAAACTTGCCATAAAGACCAAATGCTTCTGCTCCCGCATGTGCAGCAGGGAACCAAAAGAAAAGAAAAAGAAAACAAATAAATTATATTTGAGGGACATTGTGTTTTTCTCCTTTCTGAGTGGACTTAAAGAGAGATACAGGAAACAGTAAAAGCTCAGAGCACACTACATTACAAAGAATTCAGTGTCACAGCTAAATAGCATTGTACATTTCATACAACACAAACTTCTTTCAAGAAGTAGTAACCTCTATCACATTGAAATACTTAAGCCCTATCATGGTAATTTCACTTTCCTAAATCAATATATTAAATTTTCAAAACACAGTTGTGCATAGAACAAATAATCTATGAGCTGTTTTGTCTTTATTCATCAGCAGATTTTAAAGATGTGGTAGAATGTCAAATTAATTCTGAAAGCAAAAGTACATTTTTATTTACATTGTGCCTACTGTGGTATATCAGCAGAGTGCACATTTGATACAACATGCTGCTTTTCTGGATGACCGAATATGAAATACAGCCATAATTTACTGGCTGAATATAGACAGATGGAATATGACAGTTATATGATATTACAACAATTACACAGACATTATCAAACAAGAAGGCAAAGTATACAGGATTCTGGGATTTGCTTTGGAAGTCAGTTTATCTGAATGCTTAATAAAATAATTTAAAAATATTCTTACAAACAATTATATCAAGATTGAGAAACTATTCTATCAAAACTTTTCTGTCCAAAAAGCAGAGGAACTCAACTGGAAGAGACCTGCTATGCAATTCAGCTTGCCATTCAGGTGATACAGATCAAAAGATTTGCATCTCAAAGCCAGTTATCCCCAGTCTTACTTGGGGTAAATAGCCAAAGAGCTTAAATACAATAACTGGTGGTGTGTGTGGCAACATACCACAGGTATGTTTCAGCAGATGGCTAGAGAGAGAGCTGTATGGTTAAGAAGATGTTCAAAAGACCCAGCTAAAGGTTCTGTATTTAGTGACATTCAGATACTTCACAATCCCTCAACGCAGAAATTTATCAACCAGACAGGTAAATCCATCCATTACTTTTCTTAAAATGTCATGGAATGACTTTCTCGCTGCTGCTGTGAGTGCCAATAAAAGAGAAACCTCTTCTGACAAGTACACAGTCTTTCTCCACCTATAATAAAGTCCAAGACTGACAAGCAGTTCAAGACTACAAAAGGAATCTTACAAAATTCAAGGTCTGGCTTCGACATCTGTTTTTATACATCAAATTCTAAAAAGATACTACAGCATGGAATATCTACAGCAATGTGTGTTGCTGGGAATAAAACAAGTCATAAGAGAGCAGATTCTGATCTAAATTAGTTTTAGTACAGGAAAGATAATTATTGCTTTCACTCTTTTCAGTGCAAGAACCTTATCACTGATCAGCTCATACATTAGCTTACTAAACATAGATTTTGGTGCCTAATATGTAACAACTACAAAAACGGATCCTATTTCTTTTTACGGTAGCTAGTACAGTTAAAAACATCACTAAAATTATGCCAGCACTGTAATTGATGTCCTGGAAGAGCAATTATGTAGCTAGAGCTCTTCTCTGTCCTTAAGACATGTCACAGGCTGCAAGACTGTCCAAAATTTTCCCTTTTAATGTAAGTCATATGATGAAAACTGAAAATCAAAAGTAAAGGCATATACATTTTTAACAGGTTAAAAAAAAAGCTGAACAAATGAAAGTACTTTAAAGTGAATAATCATGGGAAAATGCCACCATAACTTTGGCTTCACAACAAAGACTGGAGAATTCCAGTTTTAACTAGAATAATTGAGAAAATTGAAAAGCACAATCGCGTGCTTGGAGTAAAAGAGCACACATTTTCACCATAGCACTTATTATTGTGATTCCTATTTATGTGCCCACACAATAACCTTCATGTATATCATAGTCTAATATTATATTATGTTTTCTAGTCTGTCATCATCAGATGGTCTATTAGAATAACACCCATGAAACAAAAATAAGGTGAAAAATAATGGTTTTATAACAAGTCCATTTCTTTTAAGAAATACTGTTTTAAGATTTTGAATCTATTATGCAAAAACTAATGCTTTTTTAATTATAAGGTTTTTTAAAAAACAAAGTTTCTGTAACAAAAAATTAAAATATAAAATGACACTGAAATGGATTTTTATCAATATTCAATAAGTTTAGATAACTGTAAGATACACTGATATGTTGATTTGTAATTTGAGACCTGAGAAAAGAAAGTTTCAGAGGGAAATACACAGAAATATGACTGAGTTTAATATGCATCTACATTAGCTACAGAGCATAATTAAAACGCAATTATGGCCCAAAGACACTTCCATTTTAGCATTCTTTACTGATAAATCTTGGGTTTCAAAGGTCAGGCAGTATTGTTTAAAGTAAAATAAATCCTTACAAGTAAGGGGTAAAGAAGCGTTTGGTTTGGTTTTATTCCTTATAGAGCTCAGTACTCCAGATGTGGCAGTCAAAACAAAATTCTAATGCACGCTGAAAGAAAACAATACCAAATGAAGTTGCAGATTATTCACCCACCAAAAGGAACTGAAACAGCATCTACCACTGGGAGGTGGGGGGTGAGTCTGTGTGTTTGTTTATATATTTATGTTTACATAAAGTTATAAGTTAACAGTACCTTTTCAGGGATGATGATGTACATAGCTTATGGGCAAGAATGGTGAAAAAATGTATTACTTTCATCTTATTTTCCTGAAGTAAGTGGTAGGACACTTCCACCAAGCATCACAAAGAATACCTAATCTTATATTCACATCTGATTTCTCATCATCTGACTTCCTATATGTCAGTCAGAGCTATGATGTGCTTAATTTACTTGTCTAATTTGGAAATAAAAGTAAAATAAACTATAAGAGAAACAGTCACAGAACAAGTCTATATTTTTAGTTTATTAAAGAGACCAGAACAGCAACACCTACAAACTTGCATATATTTGTGTGAAGATTGTGAACAATGTAGATGTTGCTGGTAAATCCCTTTGCAGCAAAGTCAGAATTTTTTATCTGTCAGGAAAGCAGAATCGTATCAACTGCTTCATAAAACTTGTATCATTAATCCTATCAGGCATCAACATCCATAAATACAAGATGGCATGTTATTTTAATGACAGCAATTTCATACTATTATTTGTATCTAAGTCCTAATAAAAATCAATATCTGATGCAAACTTTATTTTGATTTGATCTCACAATGTTTAATTAAACAGGAAGCACACAGTTATCTCTAGCTCTGATTACATGAGCTAATTTTCTGCAGTCTTTACAGAGTGGTTATGTCCACATGACTAAATAGAAGTAACACTGACAACGCTAATAGGGACTTCCCCTTAGCCAAGGGCCAGGGTTATATCTTTACAGGCACTGTTAATCATATATACATTTGATACAGTCAGTGAGGAATCTCATCCCAGTTCCCTCCTATGACTTAGCAGAATTTAACAGTACTCTGCAAGAAGTTATTCGACGACAGAATCATTTAGGATAGAGAAGACCTCTAAGATCGAGTCCAATCATAAACCTAACACTGCCAAATCCACCACCGAGCCAGGTCCCTCAGCATTCTACTTCTTGGAATACAATCAAATGCAACTCCTGTGAGTGTGTTTTCTCAGTCCTCTCACTTCCAGAATCCATGACAGATCTCCTTCCTACTGCTTTGGTCAATAGGTATACAAAACAAACTGACAGAAACTACATCATGCAGACCAGTGTGTCAGTAATATGCTAGCAGTACTCAGATAAGCTTTCAAAATTCTGAAACCCTCTAAAAGAGAAGGGAGTAGAATGCTAGCAAGCACAAATGGATGTGCACAGCACACAAAGGACAAGTTCCCACCTATAAAACACAACTTTAAATAAAAATGATAATATATAATTGCAACAATCTTGTTTAGAATTAACACACATACTGTGAGACATTATGCCAAAAATAACCCAATTTTAATGGCAATTGAAGCTTATTTTCATTCAGCTAAAGAATTCAACATATAATAATGTTGCAAATGGAATGTAATTTTACCAATAAATACTAAAAATTATTCACTCAAAATCTTTAAAATCCACTTCTTCTATCTCACTACAACTAGAGTATGAAATCATAAATTCCAAATTATCAAAGACAAATACAGACAGTAAGTGGTTCTACTGAAACTAATTTTTACAGTCACTGGTAGAAGGAAAAAAAATATTTTTCATTTTATGATAAGTTTAACACAAAAATACAATTTAATCAAGAAATTGAATATCTAGACCCCTGATAACTGATGAAAGCAAGAACAATGTTCTTTACAATATTAATGCCTCGTTACCATGACATACTACTCCACTTGTAGTGAATTCAGGAGATTTTACAGCTAATACATGTTGCATATTTGTTAAATTTTTTTTTATATATCATAGAAGAGAAAAAACATTTTTTTTCAGGTTCTATAGTAGCCTTTATTTATCTCAGGAGAATTCAAGCCTGGCTACCTATTTACATGACTGATGTATAATTTTTAAAAAATGAGATTTTAATCCACATAGAGGGATTTCAATTATATTTAAACTTTTATCTCTTAGATATTAAATATGGACGCTTGCTGTTCAACATGCTTCAGATTTGTAAAGTTTAAATTATTCAAGAATAAAAGTAGCAAGTTGCATTCAATTATAATTAAAAATGCGACAAAATAAAGATCCTTTTCTGATTTATGAATCAAAAGATGTTCCCAAAATAGTAGGCAGCAATACCCAATATAAAGGGGGCAAGTGAAAAATAAAAATCTAACAGCAAATCAGCCCCCAAATCTCAAACAAATGAGAAAGTAAAATACCAAAACCAAACATAACCAATTGATTGATAAAGAAAATATTCCTAGGGATTTGAGGAGGTGGAGGTTATTTTAAAGAACCACGCATTATCCACGCATTATAAATTGGAATAGTTGGGGACACTGTCTCGTATTGGCCTCATAAGCCACCAGCGTGCCTGGAACAAATATGGATAGAGCCTTCCCAAACCTTCGTTCGTGAAGCCTAGCCATGACTGAGTTGGGGACAGATTGGGATAAACTGGGGATAGTTGTACATGCTTAAAAGCACTGACCTGGCAGATTATCAAGTGTCTATTTCTATTTTCATTTAAATACACAGGGTTTTTTAATGATATAATTGTATAGACTGACAAAGCATTAGAGCATAAGCACTTCTAATGTATATCTATAAATTACATTTGTTTATTCCTTATAATCTTGTCTCCCTCTAGTGCCTGGCTCTCACAAAAATGTACTTCCACCTGGATTCAGACCTGTCTGCGGAATCACAGGGTAATTCAGGCTGGAAAGGATCTCATGAGATCTCAAGTCCAGGCTTACCCTCATGGAATTTCTGGCTGGCCTTGGCAGAAACATTCATCACCAGCTGTTTGCAATCAAGGTAAAGTCTCACTTAACTCCAGACTCAAGAACCCCTAAGATCATCTGGAAAAGAAATCAAAGAGCCAGGAAAATCAAGTCACTGGAACTATCTCATTGGGATGTATCTTCATCCCAAAGTTTCATCACTTAAGAGAGTAGGAGACTTATTCCTTTGCATACTGATGCAGTATATGGCCATCACATTGTCTGTCCTCAGTTTCATACAAGATCATCATGTGTGGAAGAAACATCTAGAAAATATTAATCAACTGAAGTTCAAAAGTTTAATTACCAAGGGTTTGTTTCTTTACCAACAACAGACTCTGATCAAGGTTTAATCTTTGTAAACTTTTCTCTTTCCTCTTCCAGCAAAATGGCTTGTCATGAGGACCTTCACTAGTGGGAAGGGATGAAGAGGCATACCTCAGACAGGAATCTCTGACAACAAGAAAACTACCTGCTTCTTGCCATTTGTGATCAACTGCTATAGAAAACAACAAGCCATATGAAACTGCAGTAAGTTGATTTGGAAAACTGAGTCAGAAAGAATGACATGCTCCACTAGCCGGAGCATCGCCACATCTGAGGAAAGAGTCCGAAAATATACAAGGGCTAAAGAGCCATGCCTTTTTTTCAATAAGAAGACACAAGGACAAGAAAGCTTTTCTATCATCAGGATAATTTTTAGTAACACTTAAGTTCTGGAGATTTATTAAATAAATAACCCCCCAAACTCATGTACAATTATAAGATGCACCTCAGTAGTATATGCAACAATAATAAAAGCCAATGCCATATCAAATTGCAATATCAAAGGAATTATTTTTCAACACAGAAGTGCACAACTGGCAACTGTTCTTCTGTACACAGCAGTAAATAATCAGAGTACTAGAAGAGAGCATTTTGTACCACCATACACCAATTACTGCTAAGAAAGAGAATATATATCACAAGTATATATACAGCAAAAGAAAGCAAAAAGTGATGGGCTGCCTTAAAGTCTCCCATCTGTATCAAAACCACGATTCCAAGCTATTAGCTAAAGAAGTAACTGAATAATCCCTTAAAGAAACTGATTCTCCATCCCTTCTTTCCTTCGTTTGAAGTACTGCATTATCTTTCAACTCTTCCTTTTCACATTCACAGACTAATCACACAAAAATATCTGAAAACAGTAACAACCAATTAATGATCTCCACTATAATGATCTTTACGACTAAGGACTTTATTTTCAACTATCAAATAATTTTTACATCTGTACTGTAATTATTTCATTTGTCTTGTCATCTTATTACTTTTGTATTTCAAGTATTTTTAAAGCACACTGGAGTTATGTGTTCCTCTACCCCCCCACTACGTTTTCGGATTGGATGGAGAGTTTTTAAGCATGAAGGACAGAATGCGAAAGAATCTATGAGAATTAATATCTGTTTAGAGTAAGATTATAATTTATAGAAAAAACAAACCAGTCTTAAAACAATACTGAGGTTATGAAGCCAATTGGCACAACCATTCAGTCACAAGTAATGCATCTACCATTATTTGGCAGTTGATCCTTTCATCTGAACAAGAATAATTCACCATTTAGGCACTCTTAACCTAGCAATTTGCAGAGTAATTTTAATTGCAGTGGCTAAACAAAAAAAAGGTTCATTTTGCACTCTGCATTTGTCTCTTTGTCAACATGCCAGTACATGATCATTCCTCATCACCCCACCAACAGAGCATCTGTACCAGTTTCAGTGCTTTCTTTATAGGCAGTACTTGATTATTTTTTTCCCCCACTAACTACATGGTTTCACACTTCACTTACAATATACTTCACAGATTCCTCTCTAAAGGTAAAACATAATTTCTTAAAAATTTTTCTGCGGTGTTCTTATCAATGAGCCCTGAGGCATGTTCACATCAGTGATTCAGAACACAGGAGATCTTTTTGGTGCAAATTGTCAATGTGCCTACACTTAGCCTGGAGACATGCACGCCAGTTTGCTGCTGATGTGTTCAAGGTAACTTCTATCCCACTAAAGACTGAAGTTGTTTGCCAAGAATTCTTTGGATTGAGAACTGGCATAGATGTTGCATCCATTAAAAACAAACGCAAACAAACAATTTTGAAATCATAACCACTTGAAGCAAATTGAACACTCCATTTTTGCAAAATACCAGTTGGTAACTACATAATTAACCTAAATATTTAGAAAGTATCGCATGTGTATATTCACAATACTCCAGCAAGATAAAACAGTATAATTATCTCCACTCTACAGGAAAGAAACAATGGCATGAAAGCCAGAAAACAAAAATGTCAAAAGAAGAAAATACCAATAACAACTGTATTAATCTTCATTTTTTCAGGACATTAAACATTGTATGACATTTTACTGTGAAAAATTACAGGCCACTAATTTCAGCTGGAGGTGTGAAAAATTAGTTTTCTTTTTTACCCCAGTTTGAAGCTTGTTTTCTAGAACTTGAGAAGAACCAAAATTACACGGAAAAAGAAGCCTGCTGGTGACAAATGCAGTAACTACAACCTCTTGCTTGATTCACAATATGCTAACTACTGAAGCTAAACATAGGATCATAAAACTTCATTTATTTCTAGGGCCTATTAACAAAGATGCTACAGTAGAAAGTCATAAACCTGTGATTGAAAATAGGATCCAAGGTGCATACATATCTTCATACATGTGCATGTACATACTCAGTCAAAGCTCAAGTAGGTGGAATCAGGTATGTTCTCCCAATATTTTTTGAAAATAGAAATAACAAATGTGTATCTTTATACAGTTATTGTTTCTAATAGCTTGCTTTTATTCTTTCAGTTTCCTTTAAGCACAGGAAATGGCAATTGAAAAGTCTGGATTTTCCTGAATTCAACTACTGCCATGGATTGACCCTGGCTGGATCTCAGGTGCCTACCAAAGCTGCTCTATCCCTCCCCTCCTCAGCTGGGCAGGGGAGAGAAAATATAACAAAGGGCTCATGGGTTGGGATAAGGATGGGGAGAGATCACTCACCAGTTACTGTCACAGGCAAAACACTTGACACACAGATGTCCAATTAATATATTTTTTAATCAACCAACAAAAAAGCTAACCTTGTCTTTCAGATGTTTGTGGTCACTTACCTGCTTGGTGAAATAATTTAGTTACATAATACCTGTATTTCACAAAGGACATCGGCTTCCTAGTAATCTAATGGTAAAGTAAGATATTTCTAGTACTCATCAATAAAAAGCCTCTTTGTAGCTTGCCTTTTTTATCCATAGTTCAGGCAAATGCCCAACAAAATTACTACAATCATAAGCAAAGAGAGGAAAAAAACCCCACCTTTAAAATACATTACTCTGCCTTTTGCCCAATTACTTTAACAAGCACCTATTCAAATCCGTAACACAACGTACACATTAACTACATCCTCACATTCACATATTTAGATATTTTTCATTTGTTGAGTTACCTTATCTGCATCCACTTTTCCTCTGATAAATTCTTTCTTCCAGAACTCCAGTGCCTGTTCCAGAGTCAGGCCGATGCCCTTTAGGAACAGCCCATACTGCATCCGCCCCCCGTGACGGAGGTGATGGCTGTCGCGCAGCGCTTTGTGCAACTGCCGCATGCAGAGAGGGAACGACTTCACAGAAAGCTGGCAAGAGAAAAATTCCTGTTTAAGGCATACTGATCATTTAATTTGTAGGATACATGCTTCTTGTGATTATTAACTAGCTCCACTTGAAAACGTCAATGGCTGGAAGAAAAGCTATGCGTGTACAGAGAGCTTTGGGACTGACCACAACACAAGTGCGTCCATAAGACATCAAATCCAACAACCATCTCAAAAGCCAAAGGACAGAGGGATACAGACTATCTCCAGCTACAAAGTAACACAGGTTTAATTGCTGTCAGGAAACATATGTCTACAATTCCATTACAATATTTCTTGTCTCTTCCTTATTTCAGCTGCTGGAACAGCAAAGTGACCTATGATAAGAGTTTCTGGGGGCTAGGGAAGGGGACTTTTTTCTAAAAAACATCTTTGAAAAACAACAAGCAAGAGTAAAATTCCTTGCAACTAATCTGCAGGTTTTACTCCCTGAAAAATACTATTTGGCATAAAGCAAGATCTCAGAGAACAGAAAACATGTAACATTCAATTTTACTTAGGCTTTGCATTTTTATTTTTTAACATGTGAGTCATGCCATCGAATTCACTACCAGAGGAACTCTATAATGGTTAAGATGGACACGGAAAACACACACATTTCTTAAAATTCAGATAAAATAGTTACGATGTGTTTTTAATTGACTCTATAACATTCATGTGTGTTTTACAATCCATTTTATTTACTTCCTTGTTTTCAAAACCCCTTCTTTAAGTCAAAAAAAGAGCAGTGAAAATACTAATACTGGAATGGAATAATGATAAACTAAACATCATGGGTTGCAAGATTATTCAATAAGAAAATTTTGTTAAACTCTCCTTATAATTATGCTAGGTATTTGTGAAAGTACACAAAATTAAGTGGAAAATTAGGCAATTCATTATAGCCCTAATTAGAGGCATTTTTAGTTAATTCTGGTGTATTTTGAACTTTATCACAATTTCATTCAACAGTTAAAAATAAAATACGAATAAAAAAAAGACAAACATTTTTTATGTTGTTTGTACAGAGAGTATTTGAATTTAAAAAGTTATGTTTCAACATAGTACGTAACTCCAGAAACACAGAGGACTTACAGAATCAATCTGCTCTAGAGAAATTTTTCCAGTGTTCTTTTGGACGCTGTAATCTGGGCCAACATAAGAATGGCTGAAAAACAAAGCAAACAGAAGAGCACCATTTAAAGCTGCTCAAAAAAATATTTTTTTAAGTATACAAATGTAGAAAGAAATTATTTTATCAATTATAGGCTGCAATTATTTTATATCAGCAAAACCAGAAACCAAGTAATTGACACTTATAAAACCAACTTTAGAGCCAATACAGTAAAGAAACGCTCCCTACCCCCTTTGTCTGGAAAGAGTGGTGAGGTATCACAGTATCATGCTACTGTTGAGGTTGAGAGAGGCCACTGAAGATGATCTAGTCCAAACCCCTGCTCAAAACACGTGCTTGCTACAGCAGGTTGCTTAGCACCTCATCAAGCTGGGTTTTGAGCATCTCCAAGGACAGAGACTCAAACTTCTGAGCAACTTGTTCCATTGTTTGACCACCCTGGCAATAAAAAAATCATTTTCTTATGTTTTAAGAGGAATCTCCTGTATATCAGTTTGCACCCATTGCCTCCTGGCCTATCACTGGATACAACTGAGAAGAGACTCACTCTGTATTCTTTATTCCTCTGATACAGACACCTATTTATATGCACTGCTAAGATTCACACCCACACTGTCCCGAAACATATCTTCTCCAGGCTGAACAGTCTCAGCTCTCTCAGCCTCTTCTCCTATGGACTGGGGAGACCAGGACTGGACACAGCCCTGCACATACAGTCTCACCAGTGCCAAGCAGAGGGGAAGGATCACCTCCATCAAGCTGCTGGGAGTGCTCTTCCTAACACCATGCAACCAGCTGTAACCATACACTACAGCAGAGAGTCACACATCAGACACTGTCACCAAAGTAACCTCAAATCAAATTCAACATCTAATGCCCAGCTTTTACTTTTAAATATATAGACTTCTTGAATGAGGATATATGCAGGGCTGCAGAACAGGACCAGAGAAATGTTTACAGCAGAACCCAACCAAAGTCAAGAGCTGACAGCACAGCAGGCAATAAAGTAAACAGGGGCTTTGGATACAGCATACTCATCCAAAAAGCAGGTTGCAAAACCTGGGTAAGAACAAATATCCTTGTGCAAGAGGGATTTTTTACCTAACTTCTTAAATCTTTCTTAAATCTTTCGACAGAGTGCAGAGTTTAACTCCAGAAAAAAAGACATTTTGTTAAATGACAATACTAGGTGCTGCAAATTATTTTGTGGCATTTCAATACCATGAAGTATGAAAAGCATATAATGAACAGTTGATTTTACTAGAGTACAAATAGTTTGTTTAATTATAGTGCATTCATTTATTCTTTAGCCTTACTTCTCGCACACACTGGAGCACTAGGAAAGCCTGCTGTACTTAATAGATTTTTTTCATTACACAACAAAATAATACACAATAAGATAAATAATTTAAAGCATTTGAGTTGTGTATGTCTATTACTATGAATTTTACTATAGAATTATCTAAATTCCCTTGTAGCAACAGATCTGCATCAATTTACTTAAGCAAACTATAAACAAAACAGAAATCACAGTGCCCAAAATATTACAATCGAAGCACAGAACAACAAACAACAGCTGTTTCTTAGGCAACTTTTTTTTTTTTTTTAATAAACAACCAATTAGGAAAACCAGTAAATGATCACATCCCAGGATGAGGGCTGGTAACTTCTTAAGCTGCTCCACCATAATAATTTTAGATCACCTGCTTATATCCTAAAGTATTCATTAGAATCATATTAATACTGAAAAAAATTGTTAAGCTAAAGAAAATTACTTTTTCCTAGCTTCCATAGAAAGGGTTGGCCTGGGAAGAGAAGGTCCAAAGAGAAGACACAAGTTTTCCTACAAGTGAACAAAGTAAGACTTCAGAAGTTACTGTTAAAGGAGGACATGCTCTCTGAATCTTACTGACCATTATATCTGGACCTGGTAGAAAACTCTATTGCAAGGAGAGAAAACTCAGCGCTAAGAGGGGCTGAGGGGGAGAAGAAAAAATTCTACTTTTCAGACTCTGAAAAGGTCAAATATTTTCATCACGGTACACAAACAGGAAAAGTTATTAATTTTTTACATTAAAAAGTAGCATATGACCTTTGCAAGGTCAAATTTTCTTGATACTTGACACTACTCACCAAAGAGCTGAACCCTACAAATTGCCTTCAAAAGTGGTGCTCTAAAAAAAGAGTATGAGCTTTATCTAACCAGAATACGTGGTAGACTAGAGTTAGGCACAAAGGCCAGCACTAGCCATATGGCCTTTGGCAGCTAAGTTCTTGGATTCCTGTCCCAAGGAGCTCAAGGGACTGAAGCTTTCAGGTTTGCAGTTTCAGGTGCCAGGTCTTCTGATTTTCTACAGTAGAGATTCTCCAAGTCCCTTGGTTTCATCATAAAAAAATCACACTGCTTTCTCCACAGATTGCCATTATTTTCTCTACATTTCTAGTAAAAAAATCTCAAGAATCTTGCAAAAATAAAAATAAAAATCTAAGACTATTCTTTGTTCTATGAACAATGGTCCTCATTTTTTTCACATCATTAAATGTAGGCAAACAGCTTCCTACTGCTGATCTGAAAACACATTACAACACAAACTAGCCAGGTTTGTGATCATTCTCACTTTCTTATATTTTTTGCTTTCAGTTTTAGCTCTTATTTTGGACTCGTTCTTTCTTTTATTTGACATAACTCTTGAGGTTACTTCCTGACCTTCTTACTCACCTAGAAATATTTATTTTCGTGG
Source organism: Pseudopipra pipra (assembly GCF_036250125.1). NCBI lineage: Eukaryota > Metazoa > Chordata > Aves > Passeriformes > Pipridae > Pseudopipra > Pseudopipra pipra. Next base: position 91,065,321 of record NC_087551.1, read on the forward strand.
TTTACTGGAATGCAAGCAGCAATGTCTTCACTTTTCACTTAAAAGTTTTGTTTTATCTCCATATATAAATTCCTGTCTCTCCATTCAGCCTGACTCCAATCACTCAAAATCTGCTTTTCTAAAATCCAGTATCTTAGTTACCAGAAGTTTTCTAAAACACCTAGCAACTAAAGATCAATACATACATTTGCACAGCTGTTGACCAAGAAGAAACTTCCACTACATCAATGCTTCCAAGAATGGGATCTATGTCTTTCAAATAAACAGCTGTAGGACGGTTTTGATAAATATTGTATTATTCACGGATGTGTTAGTGTATTACAAGATTTAGTGAGGGTATGAAGGGCACTTTGTAGATGTTGAGGATAATAAATAACAACTGTCCATCAAAGTGTGCATTCTTCTTTACTTGCTTGTGAGATGAGCATAGGTGAGAAGGAGGGTGAATATGTCTGCATGAGTACTGCATTATATATTAAAAAAATCCAGTCTTGCAAAACCCTTGGTTTCTGTATCAACCTTATGAACTATCACTTAAAGACAGAATTAAGAGAATCATATAAGTGGTGGCTGTAAAGGACTTGAGAAGACCATTTAGTCCCATACCCCACTTTAAATAGGATTACTGCCAACACTAGTCAGGTGAGCCGTGGCTTTTTCCAGCTGAATCCTAAAAATCTCCACGAACCAAGATTCTATATCACTGTATAATCTGCTGCACAATCATTCTAGTATAGACATTTTTCCAAGTGTTTGATCTAAACTTCCCAAGCTGTTGTATGTGACCACTGTCATTTGTTATATCCTCTGACCATCGAGAATTCCAACACCATGATGTTTGTCCTTGAAACAGTTGTAAGCTGCTATTTGATCATCCCTAAGCCTCTCTTTAACAAGACTAAATAAAATCAACTCAGTTTCTTCCTGTAATTCATAAATAGGCCCAGTCCTATAGTAGTTTGATGGGATCACAAACAACAGTTTTTGTCTATTCAAAATTATTCCTGCTGAAGATTTTAAACAGTAGAATGTTACATCCCTATAATGTCATCACACATCCCATATAAAGCAGGAGTTGCAGAACTGTTCTTCTCACGCATTTAGACAAAGTTTCCATCTCTATTAAATTGCTAAAGTTTTAGCAATTTAAATCTCTTTGCAGCCTACTGTGAGCACGGGAAATCCCTAAACACAGCCTTGTAGCAAATGTTTTAACATTTTAACTAAAAATGTTATCTTTTTTTTTTTGATCTAGTACAAGTAGTATTAGAAAGCACCAATGAAACAGAATTGGACAAAAGGAGTATCTAATCACAGACAAAATATATATTTAGTCTAGAACTACCCAATTACAAAACATATGTTACATCCATTAAAAAAAAGGGAATGGTTTACAATATCTATGAGGACATAATCCACAGTAACATCACCTTTTCTGAGGACTAGCTAATTTGTAAGTCACAAGCAGATACGAATGGGTGCCAAAAAAATGCTGGGCTTTACCAACTAAACAATACTCTGTAACCTTCAACTGTATGCTCTTTTCATACATTTCTATCTAAGCTTTTGCTCCCCTGATAGAGTTCTATTGACATATGCCAAAAATAATATACCGCTGTAAGAATTCACACAATGAAAGCAGAGAAAAGTCTACAACTAACTAATATTCTCTTTTCTTATGAGTAAGATGAAGCACAATGCATCACAGATTCACAGAAACAAATAACAAAGATGACCTATTTGGTCACCTGTCTGTTTACTGCCAGAGCCTGCTTTTCAAGTTGTAAGGTTTGATGTATTTTCTCCATTTTAAACGAACTTGCAAAAAGGCAACTTGGAAGCATTTGTATAATTTTTTTCTGTTGGTGACAAAAAATACTGGAATCAGTCCCTCCATTTTCACAAAATCAAAATGGAAGTAACTTACCAGTTGTGTAACATACCTACCAAGATAACATAAGAATGTACAATAAGTAGCATAAATGTGGGATACAGTATCTCTGTTAAAGTAACTTTTTTCTGGCAACCTTTTCCCATATTTAAAAAAAAAAAACAACATAGACAGGACTGATTGCTGTGATACTGAAAGTTGGTTCCACTTACATAGACACACAGCATATATCAAAAGAAATTTCCAATTTCTCAGTAATTACCCCTAGAGAGCACAGTTTATAAAGAGCTAACTTAATTGCCCTTTATCTTCAAATGGAGAAAGGCATGTCATTGAGGCATATTTTTTAAAATCCCAGTGAGATGTATGGTAACAATAACATTGAAGGTTATCGGCATTCAGAAGTATCCCTAACCAGCTATGTAACAGTTACACTGCAATACTTGTTTTCATTCCTTGCTCTTGAACAAAGTTCAATCATATGTAAATAAGCAGAGATACAAAAAAGCTATTTTTCCTATTCTGATTTCCACTAAAAACAGCAAAACATAAACCTCTTCCTATAAATTAAAAATTATAAAACTTTTTTTTTTTTAAATTGAAATAAAATGTTAGGTTTTAGGTACAGATACCTAAAGCAGTAGAGCACCACAGGAAATAAGGAGCATGCTAACTAGATCTGCATCCTAATTCCTGTGCAATGCTGCCATGATGGAGCTTCAACAATTTCATTTCTAATTCATCCAACATAATTTCAGTAATCTTAATGCAAAGCTGTACATGTTCAAAAACAGATTTCATTACTGACATCCAATATTTAAGTAAATTTCTATCCTTAGAGATATTAAAAATTCAACAGAAATAAATACCTGAGCAACCTGATCTAACCACTAAATCATCTCCAGAGGTTCACTCCAAGTTAAATTATTCTATGATTCTAAGCCATCTTCCTCTAATTGTATGGATCTTGTCCTCCTGCATACTACCATAGTAAGAAAACTCTCCCATATATAGTGGTAAAAAGCAATCACATATGCAAGAAAGAGACCAGATGCTTAACCTGAAGAACATCAGGAAAGTTTTTTTTCTCACTCTTCTTCCCTTTTCTACAAATAAAGTAGGAAGTATATATATCTATATATACATACCACTAAGAGTGAAGCAGACTATTTAGTTTTGTTGGAACATATTCTAATGGTTCACTTTCAGCAACCTCCTTAGGTCCATTAAAAGAACAAATTAGGACTCCATTCATCAATGACAGTGCAATCTTCCAAAACCAGCACAAAATACTTGCAACAAGGAAGGCCCATGCTCTAAGCAGTGTAACTTGGAATCTGTTTTGTTCATAAAGAACCTTAACAACTTTGCACGTACTACAAAAAATGTTATAAAAGTTACAAATAATTTTTTGTTACTTAGAAGCAACACTAGTTCTATAAATTATATTTCATGTCAGTCACATAAGAGCTGGACTTGATCCTTGTGGGTCCCTTCCAATTTAGAATGTTCTGTGATCTGTGATCCTGTGATTTATAAAGCTTTTCTTAAGTTGAAGGGTTACTTTTGGGTTTTTTCCAGTCAAAGCCAATCACACAGATGAGGTGTCTGAAAAAATCCCTGTACCTAAACCATTCTACTAATACAATTATTTTAATCTGTAGGAAGGAATATACTCATGCTTTCAGTTTATGCTACCTGAGATGATTAAGCAGAGGTTGTAGTCTCTCATCAGACTGTATGGAAGGTAGCGATCGTGCCGTCAGCTGGAAGAAAACAGAAGTTCAATTAATAAAATACTACCTTAAAAAACCTGATAGCAAAAACCAGGAATTACATAAGAAGTCACTCTGCGTTGTTACAACTTTACACAACATTGGGTAAGACAATTTCTCCTATTAAAAATAACTAAGCACAGCCTTCCAGAGTCTGAAGTTAGCAGAAATATTTACAAGTTAACAAACAGCGAAAAAATATTTTTCTAAAATTACAATGCTATTTGAATTAAATAGGAAGACATAATCGAAAGTGGTATACTTTTTTCCAAACATATTTGAACTAGAAGTCATATTCTGCCTAGACAGCTTCAATGAATCACATAATGTAAATATATTCCATGAAGCCATATTATATACAATTTACATTTGTATAAAAGGAATTTACATACTATTTAGCATTATATGACTTTTATATAGACGTGCCTCCGTGTACACTGTTCTTTTTTAAATGGGCATAACTTCTATTTTGTAATTTGACTGTTTTAAAATAAATACATACTTTATTTCTTACAACTCATTCACATGATTAGTTAAAGCATTCAACTTTCTCTGCAAAAATAAACCTAATAATCTGTAGATCAAAAAATACATCACACTATTGCAAAATACTAGTTAGTTGACGTATTAACTAAAATAATTGGAAAAATATTAAATTTGCTTAGTATCTGTATATAGGTTTCTACCTTCACCTATAAAAGCTACAAGTTCAGCACTTCAGATAATTCTGACTTACAACTAACATGAAATATTTAATACAACATGATTCTATGGCTACCAAGTTAGGCTGTATTTTGAAAACTACCTCTGTACAAATTTAAAATTTCAACATATTTCACATTGTATAAATCACCATCAAGTTCTTGAGTATCTTACAAGTAACTAAAAAATAGCATGCACTGTTATATACACTAACTAAAAATATCATTGTAAAGAAAAAAAACAAACCCTACCATTAAAAAAAGCCACCATTTTTAGCATGAACAGTTAGTTTAGCTTCACCGTGCTTCCTCCAACACACAAATAAGGCAAGCACTGAAGTAGGACTACCTAGTAGGCTGCAACTTATATTTATAATCCACAAATAAATATGCCCCAGAATAAGCCACACAGTGTCTGGGTATAGAGGTTTAGTTGTAACTCTAAGAAACTCCATGCCAAGCTCCATTGTCTCATAGCTACACTATGTGAGGATGGAGTTCAATATTTTCCTGAGAGACCACCCACCCATTCATCACATCCATTTCATAACCTTTGCTGCCAGACAGAAGTCAGAATGGGATCAAATCTTAAACTGGTGCCTCAAGCTTGCAATACCATCCACCAGCTAAATGAGAGGAGGTTCAAAAGAGCTATCTGTCAAATGAAAGCTGAAAGTTCTGAACACAGGGACAGTGGGGAGGGAGCCATTCCAGCTGTTCAGGTAGCCCTGGACTGCAGCAATCACTGCCTCACAACACAGCTCTTCTTAGTCCCAGGTAACCCAAGAGTACTCATCCCATTTGGCTGCTGCAGAAAAGGTAACCAGGCAGTCTCAGCAATCCATTAATCTTCCTTTTTTAAAAGGCAGCAATCTTGGCAATTAAAGCATGATCCACATTCCCTTATTTTACGGAGCTAGAATGAGATGCATATGGTATTCTAAAAATTCAGTAAGCTCTGTATTTATTCAGAAGCTTCTTTTGATAAAAAACTTGTCTTTTTACCACTGAATTTTAAAGGCCAATATACTTATTGTTCTATATTCACGTCCCTGGTAAAGCAAACCTCTAATTTTGCTTTAAACGCCATCAGAAAAACAGAAATTATGTTTGAAAAGAACTTGGAAGCCTTCTAAACACCATTCAAGTTATTCCACTTGTAAAATCAGAACAAAGACTGAATTACAGGAAATACCATCTGCTTCTTTTCCATTAATAACTCAAAAACAATATTTGCGTGCACACTCACATACATACGTATCCTTTCACATGAGACAAGCATAAAGCATTTTTCTCTACAGAGTACTTGAAATATCACATTTAATCAGAAAAAAATTTCCTTGCTATAAACAACACATTTATGACAAGATGTTTATGGAAGTCAAATTGGACAGTGATATAAGTAGCAAAGAAAAGTAACATTCAAAATCTGAAAAAACATTGACATTAAAGTTATATATACAGTAGAACTACATTGCTACATAAATACCATCAATTAACAAAAACACTGGTTTAAAACTAATTTTGGAGTCTTGTAGGAATTGAGGCAGAACCAAGAACTGATCCTGGAGTTTTTTGATGTGAAAATAAGATCTAACACCTTTCAAATCTTAAAACAAACACTTTGTAAGGTTAGATCAAATGTTCATTTTCATTAAGATATGGGATCCTCATGACACTGTTCTAAACTAGGATAAAGTTATGCCAAATCTAAGGATAGCTTTCTTTAAACACAATTGAGGAAACCTCATCAAAATATTTGAACAATTTTAACTGAAAGAGCACATTTTGCTTTAACTTACTTGGATTATAAAAATAAAACCTAACATTTTCGTATATAAAGTCATTCCTCACAATTATATTTTTTCTAACCGATCCACAGTGTAAAGAAAATCAGCTTTAACAAAGGTGATGTTAGATTATTGCTCATGTTTTCAAGCAGCTAAGAACTTTATGTTTTCAACAGCATTTCTCTAAAAGATGATCCCTATTACAGAATTCAAACTAAGACTCTGAAGATTTTTTCCAACAACTCTAAAATGAAATTTAGATAAATTCCTGCAAGCACAGCCTTGCTTTCATCTCTATATGGTACTCAACACAGAGACCATTTTACCAGAAAAAAAAAAATGGAAAAACAGGACATTTGATATTTTAGAGACCTGAAAGACATCAAAATGTTGTCAAATAAAGAGCATAGCTCCAAATTCTAATCATGTTGAAGCAGTTTAATTTAGAGAGAACATAAAACACTGCCAAGTTCAGATATTTCCAGTCCCAGGGCCTGGCTCATCAGAGCGGGAAGCAGAGTGACTCAGACAAGAATGTGTGGACACCTCAGAGCTGAGCTGAGATGGTGAAAGCTGGGGTGAGTGATGCAGATCAAGGCAAGTTCAGTACAATATCACACAGCATTTAAAATTAAGAAAGGAGAAAGAACACTTAACAACATAAGAAAAAGGAAGTATCTTAAGTCTAAATTTCAAAAGTCTACCATCACCTGTGACCTTAGAACGTCATGTTCAGCAATAAGACTAAGGGGCAATTTTTCCAAAGTAGCCATTGCTGGGCATCAGTCTGCTGGTGGTGAGCATCATTTGTGGTTTTTTTCTTCTTTCTTTTATCACTTAATAAACTGTTTTCACCTCAATCCATGAGTTTTCTTATTTTTGCCCTTTCTGAACTACTTCTCCATCCCTCAGGAAAGGTTGGAAGGGCAGAGAGAGGATTTCCTGCCAGCCAGGGTCAATCCACCACTTACATATATATACTCACTTTACACCAATAAGAGGCTGATAAATTTCAGCTTATGTACAGATTTCACAATATTTTGCAAGCTTTGTTGTCTATCTTAGAAGAGTCAAAAAACTGCTACTGGTTTGTGCAAAAAGGATATTTAAAAACCTTCAACAACAACAAAACACAAACCCAACAAATATATCACCAAAAACCCCAAAACAACAACAAAAAACCCCACCAAACAAACACACAACAAAACTCAAACCCCCATAATTATACAGCAGGTTTGAATGTACCAATAACTTACATCTCTACTGGATTTTCCCTGAGAAATCTGTGAAACGAAACAAATAAAGTGGAAACCTTGATGCTAACATAGACTTGACAATTTTGTTTCTGTAGACAATAGCTTAATCAATGTTAACAAGTGTGTAGAAAATGAATAAAATAAATAAACAATGACATGGTTCTAAGGATGTAGACTTCACAGAAACCTTCTCAATGTGACATTAGGCCACTGCATTTCTGTAAGATCACACTAAAATTAGCCTAATTTTAACTAGATGCTAACAAGATTTAACAAGATGCTAACATCACACCTTGCTGAAATTTCTAATACAATGGTAACATTTGAGGAAAAAAAAAGTCAGAAACAAACTTAGCTTAGCTTAGAGCTGAGCTAAAGCAGGATCTGACATGGTGACCAGTAAGACAGAGGAAGGGAAAACTTTCCCTTCTTCAAACCTGCTGCTAAAGGTCCTGATATGAACGATTCATCTCCATTAAAGACTAAATAATAAGCCTATTTTCAGGAATTTAAAGTCTATTTATCTAGCAAACAAACTCTGGCAGAAAACAGAAGTGCTATTAACAGCATTGCTCCTCAAACCATTCAATTCTTAGATAATGATTAAAAAACATGCTGTACATCTGTTAGAAATGGAGTCTTCCTTCTCACACCTCTGACTACAGTCTATTTGATTTCATTAAGTGCACCACCCAGATGAGTATGAGCCTGCACAGCAGTGAAGTGCAAGAGGGAAATAAGGTAAAAGATAAATGAAAACAAATATATGAGTAAATATGACATGATAGTAGTACATTCAAAGGAACTGTATACAATTAGAAATTATCTTTTGTGGAGTGAAATAAAATCAGGTTTTACTCTGCTCATCCAACACTACTATACCTATTCATGTCTTTCTACTGAATTTTTTTAAAAAGAGACTCCATTTAGAGATAGCTATTTAACACTACTAAGCAGTACATTTGTTCCAACTAACTCATTAATACTAAACAAACTTTATTCAAAGATCTGTTTGGCAAGCATTTGAAAATGTTTTCCAGATGTAATCAACCTAGCAGAGTATCAGCTTTCATGTAACCTAAGCCTGATGTACACATTTTTTATTGACAGCACCATAGCCATGGCATATCTGAGAGTCAGAATTACAGATCCCAGCTTTTCCCCTTCACCAGGAATAGCTGAAAAACAAGGGAAGACAATAAGATGTCTTCTGTTAAAGTTTTTACTTTAATTCAGGATTTTTCTCCTTGTCCTCAGTTTATCTATCCTTCTGGAGTCTCTGTTTGATCAAAAGGAAAACAATCTCCAAGAGATGCTACAAAAGCCTTCGGGAAGCTTTCCTCCTCTCATCCTCATTTTAAGATAGAGAATAGGTTAAAAATAATGCTGTAGAAACATCTTAGTTCTACTCACTTAAGGACTGTGTCATAATATTCACTATATTATTATAGACACACTACACATCAGAGTACTCTTTACATATTTATAATATTTAGGATCAACACAGAATCATAGAATGGCCTGGATTGGCAGGGACCTTAAAGATCATCTAGTTCCAGCCCCACTGTCATGGGCAGGGACACCTTCTCCTAGACCAGGTTGCTCAGATCCCCATCCAACCTGGTCTTGAACATGAACTGTGCACATACATGATTACAGTAAATAACAGGCTTTTAGGTCTCAGTTCCACTTATACCAAGTCCAGCTACAAGTGCTTCTCAATACACATAATCAAGGCCATGCTTTTATATAAAAAGGGAAACTCTACTACACACTGACATCTTGTTTCAAACAAATCACTCAGGTAAAATCTCTTTCCCACTGCAATCTAATTGCCTTTAGTGACAAAAACTAGTTTTCATGTACATTTCATTCCAGAATACAGCCTAAATGGAGGAAATAATAGTACAAAAAGCTTCTTAGTGCATTTCTCTCTGATTAGAAGCATTGTGGATGAATAGAAACTCCAAAACTTTAAAACAACTTCATTTTCAACCAAACCTGAATTTTAGCTTGTTATTCTCTTAAAAGCAGTTTTAAAGGACATGAATTCTCCAGTAAGGCAATTTAGTGCACCAGGCACCAAAATACTTGCCTTAAATTAAATTTCAGATATAATGTCTAGAAAGGTTTTATACTTCTGAGAAAGCTTTAATATTACTTTGGTTTACCTTTTTTTTTAAGACATTTCAGAACGATAATGTTACATAGTCGTACAATTTTGCAGCCACCACTAAGAAGTAGTGAGATGCAGATACTGCCATAACCTAGGACTTCCAAGTTAATTACATTTCAGAGAAACACCTTTAACATCCAACTAAGTTGCAGGCTGTCTCATACCAACACAAACTGATTGATTTCGAAACATCAGCTGCCCTGCTAATGTTGTAACAAAATGTCACAATGCAAATGCTATGCAGCTGGGGAACCTGAAATAAGAGAGCAGTGTTTGCATGCCAGTATGCTGCTGTACCTAGACAGTTGACATTTTAGCACTGATCAATTTTCCTTTGAAAAAAAGTTGGGGTTTAACCTTTCACAGCATCTTACAAATCTCAAGCATTGTACAAAATTAATAAATAATTTTTGCCAAGGCTTTTTCAGCTATTAAAAGTTATTTCAGCAGCACTTACACTGAAATATGGTCAATAAAAACTACACCAAACAATTAATATTACATCTATTCCATGTCAATTTTTAACACACGAACTATGTAAGAGCAGATAACATTTTTCAAACCTAACCAAACTATGCAAAAAATGTTTTTGACATTATCAAACTTTTCTTTGTAATGGGTCAATATGATTTAATACGTAAAGCATTTCGATTATTCCCATCTAGCACCACCAAATGCATGGAAGAAAGGAAATAAATAAGATAGATGGGGATTACTGGGCTTCTAGTACAAATGTAACAACTCTGACATTTTTAAAGGACAGTAAAACGTTTTCCTCATGAATCTCTAGTGGTTGATGTGTCAATATAAGGCTGAATTTGTTTTTGTGGGTTTGCTTGTTTTGTTAACTAAAGAAAACTCCCCACCACTCTTCTCTCACACCCCCTTCCCAGTAACACAAACCAGCCAAAAGAAAATCACACAGAATGCAAAGTGGCCTTTTATGTTTGAGGAAAGCTAGTCAACAGCAACAACTAACATACTTTAAATTTAAAAAAAAAATAGGAATTCAAGTTCTATTGTTAGCACTGTCATTTTCTTTTTGGACTCTAAATGGGAGGACATAATACTTATTATCAATGTTGTTTAAATGCTATATCTAACAATTTAAAAGCTATAAACAAGTATAAATAAATATAAATTATATTGTAAAATATATATTTTAAATTATAAATATAGCGTATATAATGTCTTTTTTCATTTTGTCAGTTAATTCAAGCTGCCCAAGGACAAATCTTCCATGGCAGAAGAAACAAATTAATAGTTGTAAAAAAATGTCCTTGCTAGCATGTCCTAGATATCTACCTAATACTTTAAGAATTTTGAAGAAACTCAACTCCACTAATTTCAGCTCAGCATTTGTCAAATGCATTCAGAATAATAATTAATGTTTTCCTGAGGCATTTTCCTCTGACAGTAATTGATTTCTTTTTTCCATTTGGAAATGTCTAGCTTTCATACTGACATTGAGGTATAAATAACATCTGGGTTGAAGAGTAATATTTAGTCTTTAAAGCAAAATTTTTCAGTAATTAAACCTTGTTTAATTGGTAAGCAAACTGTTCCTGGTTTTTGCATCATTATTACTTGTGGATATAATCATTTCGCTTGCGTATTAGGGTGAAAGTATGTAAATGAACTCATCTTTTGTACATTTTGCATTCTAACACAAAGCTAAAGTTGACAGTTATTAAGATGCTCATTAGATATTTTTCCCCCAAGATAGGTTATTAATTCCATCTTTCTTACAATAGTGTACAGTGTGTTTCAGGCCTTAATTATATGTAAATTGAAGTAGACACTTAGGAAGCAACCTTGTCAGCAAAATCCAAATCTTTTGTTAAATAATACTGCTTCCCATAATTGTGAAGGTTCTTCAGTGATATTATCAACTGTTTCACCACTGACTCAGCCTTTACAGATAGCTTTCTCGACTTTTAATTTAGTCCTCAGTCTTTTTTGTATCTACTTCCAGACACCTAGTAATTTTCAAACTAAGTAAACAGTGTATTGGAACACTTGCCTTCACAGTGAGCCTGGAAAATAATTTACTTTATTTCACTACCAACTTCTGATACATGCAAATAGTTCTTCATCACTGCAATACTGCTTACTGTTCTTTGGCTGCATGCAAATCTTGTGCTTCTTTTTCTGGCATTAATTATGAACAGAAGCTTCTCCCTGTTCCCAGGTTCGTAGACTAAATAGTGATTCCAGTACTCCGTGGTAGCCTGGAATATGTTCCTCAGTTCAGCTACACACTGATGCTTTAATTAACTTGCTTCCACACAGTGTTATTGGAGGGGGAGGAGGTCACTCAGTCAGCAGTGATTTCTCCAACGTTTTGATGTTATAATTTTGAAGTTACACACACACACACACCTGCCCCTTTCCATTCATTTGTGACAAGGAAATTAAGAAAGCTAACATCTCTGCATAATTTGGTAGAAGTCAGTGGCCAATACCACACAAGAAGCAATTGTCTAGAAAGCATGAAGCATTCTTTTGCTTCATTATGCACCCTCAAAGTCACTGTCAGAAACCATGGTAGGTGTTTCTCATCACAAACTCCATCAGTCTAGCACTAACACTGTGTTCCAAAACTGCTTTAAGAACAATCACACTAGCAAAACTTCTCCTATGCTGAAGACAATATAGTCAGAAACAGAAGAAGCAACTCTCTATATACCCATCCAATCCACTTGGATAAAATCTCATTTTCCATAGTCATCATTACTACTACAAGGCTTCATCAATGTAGACCACTCTAAAAACCTTTAGTTAAAAAGCTGTTATGTATTTTATCTTTACAAACCCTACTTCAAAAGCCCTATACACTACAGAAAATAAATAATCTGCTACTGTATAAAAACCAGTTACTATAAATCAGTTTTATTATAGAACTTCAGAAGAGTATTTAGATTTCTTAACAGGATTTTACTACTGGGAATCAATTAATCCATCCAGTTCTGGGTTACCCAGTACAAGACAGGTGGACACACTAGAGAGAGACCAGAATAGGGTCATAAAGATGATGAAGGGACTGGACCATCTCTCATATGAGGAAAGACTGGGAGAGTTGGGACTGTTCAGCCTGGAGAAGAAAAGGTTCCAGAGGAGTCCATCAATGCATATAAATACCTGAAGGGAGGGTGCAAAGAGGACAGAGTCTAGCTCTTTCCACAGGTGACCAGTGACAGGATGAGAGGAAATGTGAGCAATAAAGTGAAACACAGGAGGTCCGGTCTGAAAAGAAACACTTTTTCCCTGTAAGGGTGCTGGAGCACTGGCACCAGTTGCCCAGGGAGGTTGCAGAGTCTCCATCCTTGGAAATATTCAAAACCTGCCTGGACAGTCCTGGTCAAACAGCTCTAGATGATCTAAGGAGTTAGACCAGACGATCTTCAGAAGTGCCTTCAAACCTCAGGCATATTGTGCATCACAGTTGTTTAAAACCAAATACACAGTATATCATACAGACCTCCAGTACTAAATATTCCTGAACTACTAGCCTTCCTGTTTTCCATACAAAAGCTTCCATTCTCTAAGCAGCCTCAAAGGTCCATATTGTCATCTGCAAGGTGGGGAATTTTCAAAATTACTTGCGATTAGCAATTACACATGAATTCTAACAAGATTGTTAAAGCCTTTTTCAGGAGGATGAAATGAAGGGATATTTTGGAAACAAGATCATTTTACTCTCAGATTGCTTTCAGAGAAAAATTAACCAAAATCTTAAAAACATTTGTTAGGGACCAGAATTATTTACCAAAGTAGACACTAATTGAGGCTGTATTCCTATTGAGTCCTTAAACACTAAGGTGTTAATGTCTAAGGATACTACTGCAAAGCATTTTCTTTGTTTAATGAGCTTCTCAAATCTTCATATATTTATTTTTTCCCCCTTGAGAAATTTACTATACAATTTCAAATAAATGTAAGTAATCTTCATGGATTTCATACCAAACAACATAGAAAAGATTTTATTACAACAGCCTGCATTATGCCAATCTCTTACTTTTAAAACTCAGAAGGCATCATTTGAACTTCAAGTGTTTTATTCTCTCAACATGTGGTACTGCTTGAAAATAATTGTTTTGTTGCTAAAACTTAGAAAATATCCATCTTTTATATGTAAAAAGGTATTTGGAATACTTTTGCTCAGTCGTGCATATTTTACAATATTCATTAAGTTTTTTTAAGAAGTAAAAACAAATCTTGCCAGCCTTTGAAAGAATTTTAGGCCCTAGTTTCCCATATGTTCAAGTATCAGTGATTACACTCTTATCTTTAGTGAGTAGGGCTAAAAACATGACAGGCACTCAAATTTCATACTGCTACAACACAGCATTAATCTGAGCCTACTTATCATCATTTTCAAATACTTTACTTAATCTCAACTCTCAATTGCCAGCAACAGCAATGACATTTCCCAAACATGAGTAAGAGTTTAAGCTTAAATATTTTCTTTCCAAAACAGAAAAGGACATTTGCATTAAGGAAAACTAGTAGCAACTCCAACAACATGCAGTGTTTTAATTCTCTTTTTTTTAAAATGTTGATTATTTGCATTTACAAGTATTACAAGTATTTTACTTCTGAATAAATACACTCGGATGTAAGAACACTTCCCTCAGGACGCAATTTCATAAAGCAGAAAACCAAGCCTTCAAAAAGGCTACTTATTTATAAAACATAATAGTACTGCTTTAGAACTTAACTATGGCAGCAGGACCTCCATTTGACCCCTACTGAGGCCTGTGGCTCAGTGCCTTTAAGTAACAGCAGAAGTGCACGCAGCAAGCTGCTAAAGCGAAGCCAAAGCTGGTGGCTCAAGGTGCAGGGATGTTCTCCTTCCCAGCCCACCACAGTCAGGCTGCTGCTACCCCTGACCCCAGCCCTAGCAACAGCAAGGCTGACCATGAACCCCTCATCAAACACCGTGCAGACACTGCTGGCCACCTCGAGAGCTCCACAAACACAGAAACAGACACCACACGCTCAGAAACAGCACATGCCCACGCAAACTATACAGATGGTCTGCTCTGTTCACATGTGTTGGCTAATCTCATCCCCACAAGCTTCTCGTAGCCAGCTGGCTGCCTTTCAAAACCCTGACTCTCCCTCTGGAAACCAGCTTGGATGTCAGCCCCTCCAGCCACCGACTCCCAAACCTTCTGCTCTCTCCAATATCTTGCCCCCACGCTTATGCGCTCTAGCTCTCAGACTTCTGAAACTACCCACCAGCTACTCTGGATTGAAGTTCACTAGCACCACACACACAGAGAACAGAAAAAAATGCCTCAAAGCAGGAGAATAATTAGGAATAGTGTTTAATAAGACAGATTTTCTTATCAAGCTGTTACTGCAGTGATAAGGCACTGGACACAAACCTAATAATTATCAGTAGATTTCTTTTGTTCCCTTTTCCTGCTTTGGCTCTTCTGCTAGATGATCCACAATCACTTATATGCAATCCCACAAGTACCCTCAAATATCCCATAATAAGTCTGCTCTTTTCCATGATACATGATCCTCTTGTTTCCCTCAAGGCTTTGAGCTGCTCTCTCACTGGTCCATCTACCAATAGTCTGAGGTTAGAGTGATCTTGCTACCTACCCTCATCTTGAAGTGTTGGAATTAATAACTTTTGCCCATCTTAGGCAAACTCACCACATTTGACAGAGAATTTGCAAGACAGTAAGTACTAACAAGTTTCACAGAAAAATATTATCTCTCAGAAAACAAATACTACAAGGAAAACAATAAATTGTATAGAACAGCAGAGACTCTACGAGGAAAATATCTTATCTGCTAATTACAAGAGTATTTTCAAAGTTTTCAATTTGTTATACCAACATAATCACAGGAAACCAGCCCCCTGCTCAGCTAACTATGTAACTGAAAAGATTAGCAGACAAATAAAGAACTATTAACTAGTAACTTAGGTTCATCTACTACTTTTCAAGGACAGATTTAAAGAATGAGACACTAGCACGATATCAGAGGGCAGTATTAGAACCACGTCTCTTATAAGCCTGTATTTTTTTCCACCTACTGGTCATCTGGAAGAAAGTCTGAAAGCTGCTCCTATTAGGTAACATATCTGACTTTACTGTGAGATGACTAATGAAATAATTAGACCCTGAACATGCACATGACTGCAGCACTAGAGAGTCCAGCAAACAAAGGTGTACAGGATTGAAAGATGTAAGTTGTTTGAAGTCAGATGAACATGTAAAAGAATAAGCAACCGAAATAAATGCTAAATCAGGTATTACCACTGCATTTCAGAAGATAAGCTACTTTACAGTAACATCCTCAAACAAAGGAGGCAATAAAAAAGAGATTTTATGAAGAATGTACTCTACAAGCATTACTCTCTGAACAGATCTGGTATCTATTTTCTAAAGCAAGACCAACATATTGTTAGGCAAAACATCTGAATAAATATCCTTTGTATTCTTGTATTTTCCTAACATCCTTCAAGCCATGATAATATATGATGGTATTGGCCAAGTGTCCAACGGCAACAGACAGCAGAAGTTTGGTTCCTCCTGAGTTACAGCAGTTCAGCACCCTTGGGGCAGAAGAATAGAGGATGTAATTACTACTGGCAGAGGATCAGAGGCTGTAATCAGTAGTTCAAGTATTTATATTAGCCAAGGAACTCTTGCTGCTAGCATCAAATCTGTTTCACCATGGCTGCTGAGTAATTATAAAGCCCTAAAGGATCTAAGTTGCTCACAACTACTTGCAGCATGCTGTCATGACAGAAAATAACCTGTGCAGAAGAGTGCATAAAGTACATGAAAAAGCTACTTTCTACATAGTTCAGCAAAGCCATTGTTAAATATAGTATATTCAAAATAGTCCCAAAAATAAAGTCTACATAGAATTAAAAGTTAGAAGTGACTAGATCTAAATATGTGTCAGTCCTGTTCTGGATAGTTTATCAACACAGAAACAGCAAATAATAATAAAAAATCACATGTCACTGAGAGTCAACTTACTAATTCTTTTGCAGATTGGTTTGGCATAACACTTGGACACAAAATGGTTCCAGCGACCTGACGAAACTGTGACCAGATGAATTGAATTACATTTTTTTTATATATCCATTAAACACTTTCTTATTTCCTGAAACACAATATTAACAAGTCCTACAAAGCACACCTCCTACATTCAACATATCCCATCATCCCTATGACCATAAAAACATAGTTCTTTAATTTTGCCTTTTACAACATTTTCTCTAATAGTCACCAAAAATCATGTGAAACACCACTATCCATTTTGCACAAGAAAACTAGTTTCTTTCCATACCAACTTTCACCTTACCAAGACTAAGCCTGTATGGAATACTCAAGCAGGAGTAAAATTATCTGGGACAAGAACAATAAGGTTACTGAGGTTGGGAAAATCAAATTGTTTTCATATATGTACAAGAGATAAAGGAAAAGATTAGGAAAAAACAGAAAACAGCTCTCACAAAATGCCAGAGCAATCACAGTCACCCCACAGTCCATATACAACATTGTTTTACAAAGCAAAGTTATATGAGAAACTATTTGTCTAAAATATTATCTCTGGTCTTTAAGGTCAACTCACTAAGCCAAAAAAGAAGAACACAAGCAATACAGCACCTTTATTTTTCTTTACTTCAAACTTTCTGTTCTTAATGCCTTTAATAAATGAGAGAAACACTTATATTGTCCAAGCCTGCTCAGAAGTATCACGCAGAAAATATGCCTTTGATTACATTTGTCCAGCTCTAACTCTTTATATGATTCCAGTATACACTGGTAAAACAAGGAAAGCACAGATAACTGTTACAGAGGTAAGCTTGCCCCAAAGACTGTATCTGCCTTGCTCTAATTGTTTAGGTACACACAAGACAAAAACAAGAAGCATGGACAAACTTGGAACAGCTTTATATTCTTACAACACATTTGGGCCAGAAAGCCAATGATAGCACCTCAGGTACCAACAGCAAGTGGGCTTTGGATATGGAGAAGGTCAAAAAGGTGGAGAAAGTCAAATCATCAATGATTATGCCAAGCGTGTGCTGGTTTTGGCTGGGTTAATTTCCTTTACAGTGGCTAGTATTTGGGCTAAATTTTGCATTTCTGCAGAACAGACAGTTGGTTGATAATCTAGAGATGTTTTTGGTACTGCTGAGCAGGGCTTACACAGAGCCAAGGCCTCTTCTGCTTTTCATACTGCCAAGCTGGCAAGGAAGATGCGTGTGCATGCTGACCCAAACTGACCAAAGGGATATTCCATATCATATGACATTGGGCAGTGGGGGGAAGAAAGAGGAAAGGGGTAATGTTTGGCGTGATGACGTTTGTCTTCCCAAGTAACTGTTACACATGATAGGGCCCTGCTCTCTTGGAGATGGTTGAACACCTGCCTGGACATGGGAAGCGGTAAATTAAGTCCTTGTTTTGCTTTGCTTGTGGCTTCTGCTTTATCTGTTAAGCTGTCTGTGCCTCAACCCACAAGTTTTCTAACTTTTACACTTCCGATTCCCTTCCTGATCCCAGTGGTTGAGTAAAGAGCAGCTGTGTGGGGCTTGGCTGCTGGCTGGGGTTAAACCACATCATGTCTAAATTAGAAAGCAATAAATAAGTAAAATGTAATAGCCCTAAATAGGAGCAGGTGACACATCCATGAACGTTCAACACTGCAAAAGGCTGAGCCCAAGAGGGAATCACTACGCATGGAAGCCATGCCACCAGGCAAGCCCTGAACCCTGTTCAGAGTCCATGGTACCAGTCACAGCTTGACAAGAGAAGATGACTTGTTTGATGTGACCTTTTGTTCACAGTATGTGCAAGTTGGTCATAGAACCATTTGGTGGGTAGACCTTGGCTAAGGGCCAGACTCCCACCCAACCATTCACATACTCCCCCCTCCTCAACAGGAAGGTGGGAGAAAATAGATCAAAAAGCTCATGAGTCACTTACGAATTACCTTTATGGGCAAAAGAGACAACCTGGGGAATAGTAAGTTAATGCATTGAGAATTAAAATAGAGCTGGATGGTGAGAAACAGACAAAAATCAAAACGCCACTGTGCCGTGACCCTCCTTTTCTTCCCAGGCTCAACTTCACTCCTGTATTACCAATTTCTTTACCCAGCCCTACTAAGTGGTTCAGGGTGGGTAGAAAATGAAGAGAGTTAGTCAAAACCAGTGTGTGGTGTTTTGTTTAAGAGACTGCAATGCTTTCAAGTATGTGCTCAAAAAGACATACTAATGGTAAGCTGTAATGCAGGTTTCTTTATTGTACTTCTGTTATTATTTTACCAATTAATTTATCTTTTACTACATTCTTCGATGAAATAATCTATATAAAAACACAAAGTACAAAAACCTTACTACCAGTGAAGTAGTATTAAAGATGGACAGCTCTCTTGTACCATCTAGTAAGAGGCAGTTTTCTGCCAGGTAAGACCTAATACCTTTCATTTTTACAAAGAGGCACTTCAGCTCTGTCTCTGACCTCCACTGCCACTTAAGTTGTTCTTCACTGAGTGTCATATCTGTAAAGAATGAAGAAAGCAATGTGTACATGGACTGTATACCTGCCTGAACACAGGCTACTAGTAATTTAGTTTGCCTGAGATCGTTTGAAACTTAGATAAAAGTAAGGATAACAACCTTCATCAAACTAGTCCCCATTTACTTATAGCACAAAGTGATACTGTTTGAGCATTTGCCTTGCTCTTGAGCTGGCAATTGCTAAAGCACTTTTCAACAGAGTGAAGTAACCACCTGACAGATTGAGAATTTCCAAGAATAATGTCACTACAGTAATACAACTGGATAGTATGCCATGCCAAGCTTGCACCAAACAAGGGTCAAAGAGGTCAGAGGGGTCAAAAGCAACATGCAAGGAAAGTCATAGAATTCCATCAGGGCTTCTGGGTAGAAACACACAGGTGATAGAACACAAGTTTTGCAAGCTTAAGAGTAAAGTCTAGAGACAATAAAATTTAAAATAAAAACCAAAATATTCTTCGTAAAACATCATTGTTTAACTCAAATTTTACATTTCAAAACCTAGTAAGTGATCAGGTAAAACATCTCAGGGTCTTTTTGAATGCAGCAAAAACGTTTAAAATAGCATGCTTCATTTTCACATATCACCAAATACTCAGAAGCAAGAATCTGCCAATTGCCACATCTGTTTTCAATATAAATGCAATGATTTTTTTAGATTCCTAATGGTTAACCAAGTACACTTAAGAAACGCACCACCAAAACCAACCAAACAAATAAACAAAAACCCTCCATTCAAAACAAAAAGCAGAACTTTACATCACAGCCTATTACACAGAAAACAAACAGGAATCTCTGTCAAAATCCCATAAACTTTAAGTTTAATGAGAATTTTTAATGACTTAGTTGATGTAATGAAGACTGGGCAAATCCTCACCTTTTTGAGAAAAGCACTCAGGATCAATAGGTAACTTGAAAAGGTACAATAAACAAACAGAAATGTAAACCATTCTCACCATTCACCTTGTTCCTTACTGAGGCAAATCTTTTTTTAGGCGTGACACATTAGAACTTCACTATTCAAACACTAAATGAACATGCCTCCTCCAAAATTACTATCTACCACAGCAGTGATAGATAGTAATCTATCTAACTTTAATTAATAGTATAGTAAATGCAGTGACCACACTGACAGGTCTGTTTCCTTTTCCTAAATTTACATATTCTTTTGATTCAAGATTGAGATATTTAAAATATATAGAACACATTAAAAATATACATCTCTTTAAAACTTAAAATATATATAACTTTTAGTTAGTGATTACAAGCGTTTAAATGCACTGATACATCAACAAATAGTGATTATTTTGTAAGAAAAGAGTAATTTATTAGGACTAGCTTGCAAAACAGAATACCTTCATTTTAACCCATAAAATGCAGTTCTAGGGTTGGTTTAGAATCACTTTGTACATCATAGACCTTTCACTTCATCTTGCAGACAAATAAAATTTAACTTTCTAATACTAACAAGCATGCGTGACACTGTCCTTCCTCATTAAAGACAAAGTTTCTTGGCTCTGTGGTCAGCAAGGGGCATGAAAAAATCTTTTCAAGTGCTCAAAGTACCTTTACATATCTGGTTTTTTTGAAATAGATGCCTCTTTCTAAGCAGATGTCACCTGTGAGACCTTCTAGTCTAATGCAGCGTAAGTGGATCATAAGAGTTGATTAAACTATGCTTTCAATTCAATGCAGTACACAAGTGTATGCAGCACACTGCTATTCTGACTGAAACTTCACAAACAAGGCTTATAAATGCAAGTACTAACGGGAAAATACAGGAAAGAACTTCTATCACAAAGGTATCGCTAACAGGGCTAGGATTTATAAGGTCGGCTCTCCACTTCTGAGGAACTACTGCACCTCATTACTTTTATTACTTTGAGAAAAACTGTTGCAAACTGCAGGAGAAAACTTTGTTACAGAAGGAAAAGAGTAAAACCGAGCTATATAGGAGCACTGCTTACAGACAAATTATGTCAGAAAACGTGTCAAGTATTTTTCAAGGCTATTTTATTGCTTTCTCTCTTGCCACAAGAGCAGACAACGGTAGAAGCAGCTAAACACATTCCAAACTGATTTATTCTGTTACTCAAGTCTCTGCTTCTTCATTGGTTTACCAGCTAAAACATCGGCAGTAACAGGGTTACTGTCTGTTCCTGATGTGTGAGACAACTTGAATTTATATTGCCATTTAAATCAGGTAGACTCAAGCTGAAGTTGAAGCAAATCTGAACTATGCTTGCAATATATCCAAGTTCATATGCAGAAAAGTCATAATATGTAGAATCACGTTCAGAATGTACTTGCTTCCACGCATTCTAGACACGCACAGCTTTCACTAGAGACACCACCACAAATCCTAAGAATGAAATCACTGTGTTAGCATGAACTGCCTTTGTTACTACTTTCCCCTACTTTACAGAGTTAGCAGTTGCAGCATGGCATAACACAGATATGGAGCTGAAGGTAACAGAGTCATGCATCACTAATTCTGTTATCTCTGTAGTGACCTGCACAGTTACCACTTAAGCATAACTTTTTTTTTTAAGGCCGTGGCTCTACCAAAAATAAGCAGCGTGGTTCATTCATCTATTTACTTTCATTGTAGACTGTAACAGAGTCGTGTTTTTGGGTTTTTTAAGCTTGCTGCAGAATTGGATTTGTTGCCAGGCAGGGAAGACACAACTCAATGTATGATATGACAGAATGAACAGAATTCAAACAGAACACAAGTCTGGGGGAAATAAGATTGTAAGATGTTAAGTCCTTGAAAAGTTTTAGACGTATCCTTGTGATATTAGCTAAAACCTGAAATACGTCTTTCCTACAAGGAACCTGGCATGCAATTTTATAGCAGTGCTGACAAGAACAAAAATCTGGGACTGGAAACAGAACCACTGTGACTCCAGAGCATCAGGAACAGGCTGTGCTCTTCATACAATATTGAATGCAGGACAAATATCCAAATGCTCTGAATATCCAAATGTATCTACAAAGATCCAGTATGTAACATTTTCAGGAAAAATATCAAACACAATGGAGAGATCATAAACTAGAATGCTATGCAGAATAAGGTTAGGTGTGATGAATATAACCACATCAAGGCCAAGAACAAAGCTCTAAATACAGGATGACTCTTACAGTCAGCTGTCCACTGATGATGATATATCTGCAGTGTTTCATGCTACAAAAGACTTGAGGGAAACTGAAAGGATGCTGAAGGAAAATGCTCAAGTAATAGTCCTAGAAAGCTGAAAAGACAGGAAAACAGAAGCAGAGTTTTCAAAACAAAAGAGTGACTAGTTAATTAGTAACAGTTTTCTGGCTTATGGATAAGTCCAAATAACATTATCTTCCAGGATCAGCAGTAGTTGGTAAAAAAATATTCTGAGAGAAGAACCACTCATCTTCTAAAGATGATACAAAGCTTTTAACATATATTATTAAAAAAAGGAACAACTACCCATTTAATAAGAATATAATGACATCAGGAAGAAAATAAGAACAAGAATTGACCATAGAAATCAGTGCTAAGCAGTCTCAACAATAATTGATGAGAAAAACATAATTCCTCATTTATGGTCAAATACTTGGTCTAGTTGATGCTAAACCTCATGAAGTCTAATGACTGAAAGTTTAACCTATATAGTCATAATATCACGGACAAAACATAATATTACCTCAAACACTGAAAACTTTCCATGTACGAGATGAAAATAAGAATGAGCTACACATCACAAACACATAGAAGCCTAGTAACTGTGAATGACATGCAAGCAGATTCATGACCATACTGTTAAGACATCATCAAAATTTTTAAATGTTGATTACTTCTCAACTTTTGCTTATTAGATCATATGACAGATACAGGTACATTAATTACAGAAGTGAAAATTAATGACATTTAGTGAAACACTTATTTGCTTTTGGTGCATTACCAAGGGAATAAAATCAACATCATTTATATACATTCTAAATTAGTCCAAACACAACACATGTTTTTTTAGAATTAAGAGCTCAACCCCGTGTCCCATCTCCTCCCGCAGACGACCACGGCTATCCCACAGCCCAGGGCTGCTCCCGCGTTCGGCGCTCCTGCGGCGCCCTCCGCTGGCCGCGGCCGGGAGGTGCAGCGATAACCCCGGCCCAGGAATTCAGCGCCCGGACGCGCACACAGCCCGCACAACACAGCCCGCGCAACACAGCCCGCACAACACAGCCCGCACAACACAGCCCGCACAACACAGCCCGCACAACACAGCCCGCACAACACAGCCCGCACAACACAGCCCGCACAACACAGCCCGCACAACGCAGCCCGCACAACGCAGCCCGCACAACGCAGCCCGCACAACGCAGCCCGCACAACGCAGCCCGCACAACGCAGCCCGCACGCACCTCGGACCTCAAGGGAAAAGCGGTTCATGCAGCTTGAGCATAAACCAGACTAGATGCCACGGCAAGCCAGAATTTCCTCCCAAACCTCACCGCATGACCGGTGTGCTAACCAGAACTAAAACGGCCTCTGTAGCTAACAGAGGGAGTCAGCTTACAAAACATGGAACTGATAAAGCTGCTCCAAAATCCACTCAGGAGGCAAAATGTCCAACTGGACCGCGTGACATAAGATGTGGAGCTGCAGCAACCCGGAGAGAAATCTCTTACAGAGCATTTGATTTTTGGTATTTTGTCCGAGTTTGCTTCTCTGACAGTGAAAGTTTACTTGAATTCAAGTCCAACACAAAAAAGAATCCTTTCACAGACCTCACTTTAAAGAGCTGAATAAAGACTTCAGAGGGGGGAAAAAAATTAAAGTCTAACTTGAAAACTGACAGAATTACCCAAAAGTATTTTGAAGTTTCCACACTTTGCCTTTTTAATCATGCAAATATAGAAAACTTTTCAGTCCAATTATGCAGTCAATGAAGTATAATTGCTGTACCACTTCAAAGTAATACTAAAAGTGCATAATTAATTAGGTTTTGCCAAGTGACAGGACACAGTAAACAAAAAAAAAAAACAAAAAAAAGGAACTTTACATATTGACTTTTCAAATTTCAGAAAGTAAATAGAAATAAATTAGATCTTAAGTACTCTAGCTTCTAAGAGTACTGCTATAAATTAAAGACAAACGCAAGTTTGAGAGCAATTCTAACCTCTACATTTTCTGCTCATCTTTACCGGCAAATTTCCAGACATTTATGCCTTATAAAGATTATTCAAGGAAGCAAAGAACTACCAAGTAGTTAAAAAGGATTGAATAAGGAATCTACCAAGAAATCTCTCATGCAAGTTGGTAGAACCTGACGGGATATACCTGAGGGTGCTGAGAGAGCTGAAATCATGAACATGTTTTCCATCTTCACCAAGCACAACTGAAAAGTCCTGTACTATGACAAAATAAGTCCCTGCATTGGTACAGGATGGTGGTCAACTCACTGGAGAGCAGATCTTCTGGAAAAGACCTGATGATCTGGTAAACAGTAGGCTCAATTTTGGCAGTAAAGACAGATAGAAAATGTAGAGGGTAGAATTCTACTGGACTTGCCCTAATAGATGTTTATCAAGATCTTTTTTGTACTAGGAATCCCCAAACTAGACATAATACTCTAGATGTGGGCTAATGACACAAGTAAAGGCAGAATTCCTCACTTCCACCTACCTGTCGATACAGGTCTGTCGATACAGCCCAAGAATGCTGCCAGGGCACTTCGCTGGTGCATGCTGATCTTACTGTTTGCTTAGATGTGAACTACACTAGATCCAGACTGCAATGCTTATACTAAAAGTTTAAGCAACAGCACCACATAAATACAAGTGAACATTGCACTCAGATATACAATCTCATTGTGGTTGCTTTCACTATGCCATTGAAGTGGTTGAATGAACACACATCTGTGGCCAGGGAAATTCTTGGTGATTATGACTTAGATTTCAGTAGTGAGATTCAGAAAAAAATATAAGGAGAAAAGTTGAAGAACTAATCCTGAGCTCGGGGTAATCACTTGTCAGATGAGACTATGTTACCATCTGCTACACAAATTTCCATGGTGAACCATGTCTTTAAAATAAAAATTAAATTAAAAAATAAAAGAAACAACAATAACACACATATAAACAAAAGCTTCTGCCATTCTATTCCCTAGAGGTTCTCTTTGGCTTCCAGTTACTGTCACATGGGCAAAGGAGGTTATGAAAAAGAAAAGAAAATGGATTTCTTTTTTGCAAATATCTCATATCCCTCTCCTGCTTATAATGACATTCA
Source organism: Pseudopipra pipra (assembly GCF_036250125.1). Lineage (NCBI taxonomy): Eukaryota > Metazoa > Chordata > Aves > Passeriformes > Pipridae > Pseudopipra > Pseudopipra pipra. Next base: position 91,090,746 of record NC_087551.1, read on the forward strand.
TGACTGGGGAACAGAAAAGGCTTCCACATGAAAGAAGTGCTTACCATGACCCCCATACAGCTTCTGCACAATTTGTCAGGAATGCTGGCAGAGCACCCTATGCAGGCCAGGAGCTTTCATACTCCACTACTCCACAGCTACTTCTTAACCCCCCAGCAGTAGAGCACAGTTTATGCTCACACTCTGTCTGATGTATTCTTCCTTGCAACAACTGAATTCAAGTATCCCACATCTGCTCATGACAAAATCCAACTCTTTAAAGAGCTAATACTAGGCTGTGGACTTCACATGAATTACCCAATATCTCAGAACCATTATAAATTCCCAAAGTCATAGATATAAACACAGTGCTGGTTTCAAAAGCGTGCAGCTTGGAAGAATTTTTTATTCCTGCCTCTCTAATTATTACTTCAATCATCTCTCTGTTCTCATGGCAGGCTCTAACAGCACTATCCTATGGCATAAGAAAAATTTACAGATGAATAGAAGTGCCTAATAGTTTTCCACTAAAAAACAGAAAGTACTAATAATGAAAATCACATGTTATTCCCCAGACTAAATTTCAGCAAATGCACATCATCAGATGATCCACAGCACTCATCTCTTCATTCCTCCTGAACTAGTTTCAGATCGAAAATCCAACTGGACTCACTATTTAAAACTGGTTACTCTAAAATTGACTAGTTGTACTATGAGTGATAAAAGTACTCAGAAGGAGGAAAGAGAAAGTAACTACAACCATCAGTATGTCTCCTCTCCAATGACCCTTGTTTCCTATACAGGAACATCTAAGAACATCCCAAATTTAAAAGCAGATTAACCCCAAGATTTTCATTTGTTCAGTAGAAACAATCAAGAGAAAGAATTTCAGTAAAGTTTAGGAGCATGTTGTAATCTGTCTTTGAAATCTCACTTATTAAAATATCTAACAAGACAAAATGCTCTTGTGCGTGACAGATAAGAGACTCGTTTTGAATTTAAATATATCCTAAATTAATTCATAGCTCTTATTCTTTAGCCTACATCCTCCTGTTACATTCCTTTTACTTATTTGTTCATGCAATATGATCGTCAACTTTTATTGAGAAACAGGTATTTGTTTTCTTTCACCAAGGGCTGTTACATGCCTAGCATTTTACAACAGTGCCTGAGAGACTAAACTCTTCCAACAATTCCTTTAAAAGCCTGTCATCTGGAGTAAGAAGCGATTAAGAGTTTTGTGCATTCACTTTGACAATTGGTAGTATTCTACCTACTTTCCAAAAAAGAAATGCAACATTTTCATGTTCCCCAAGGAAGATTCTCCTGATTCACACTTTAGTTTTTTAAGGAGAGGGGGCGGGGGGAGTGGTGTGTTGGGATTTCCACTTTTTTTAAAATTTATTTTTACTATCTATAAATCAAAAGGATGGAGTAAAAAGAAACACAAATAATGTTTGGGATTAAAAAGGTTGGTAACAAAACAACCTTCACCTCACTTGAGCAGCATAACTAGGAAAATAACAGGGAAAACTCAAGGGTTTTTCTATTACTTAAGAAGCTCTAAGCACTACATCCAAATTTAATCCATTTCTTTCATATGTACCTCTATAAACAGAGGTTGCAGCCATTAATAAACCATGTCATTTGCTTGTGACAAATGTTAATAGAAAGACCTTTGCTTTCTGATATTTGTTCAAGACTACAGATTATTTAAATTAAACATCAATCTTTACAAACAGAAAAATATTAGTATTCACATGAAAAGAATTTGTTTACATAAACACAGAAAAAAAATCTTTCACAAGCTACATGTAAATTGAAACTTAGTATCTTCATTGGTCTATTTTTCCCTGATACTTCACCTTGCTTTCTGCCTTTCTACAACTCAGACACTGAACAGCTAACTTAGTGTCCTTTCAAAAGTCTGCAGAGCATATGCATGATTTTACAAAATTTCACTTATAGCTGGACGCTTCCCTGCAACCCACAGATGTTGAATTAATATGATCTATTTTTAATTAAATAAAATCCATTTTTAATTAATAAAATCAATTTTTACTACAAAAATGGATATTTTGTAGCAAAATTACAGTACTTTTGTGCCTCCTCCCTCAGACAGATGAGGTATCATCAAATGAGATGATAAAAATAGTTTACATATATACTTACACTTGACATGCAACCAAACATATATAACCCACACAGAATCTATGGAAAACCACTCCTGGTTCTCTACTTCACAGTAAAAGAAGATCCAAGGAGTAACAAAAAGCAGCCCAGGTAAGGCCATAGAGACATGCCTAATCTAATACAGTTTATTGCTACTAGACCACCTCCTACTTACACACCTCAAGAGGAAAGAACACCATCTCAGACAAAGAAATTTCAGTCCACACCAATGTCAAAGTGCTTCACACAAAGCTTCTGTTATCTTTCAGGACTCCAGTGCTTGTAAATCCAGACAGGCTTGAAAGACTGACAGATTAAGGCAGACCTGTAAAGGTGGAACACTGATCCCTCTCTCCTGAGCTAACTTGTACCTTTCTTCAAGCTGAACAGATCACATGAGATAACGATATGCAGATACAATACAGTACACCTCTCATGGAAATACAAGGCTACATCCTCAAAAAGGAATGGAAAAAGAAATGGAAAAATAACTACAAATATCTTGTTACACAGTAAAAAGTAGTTTGTATCAGTAGGTCAGTATGTCCCTGCAGGTCACAAATTCAGGAATTTAGAGGAAAAAAAATCAGGAATGAACTATAAAATAACCTGAGATAATTCGCCAAATCAACAGACCAACCAGAATCAGCTGAGCATAAGACACTGATTACCCAACTTTAAAATGTATCCCTGCAGTCAAGATATTCAGGGATACAAGCAGTACCCTCCTGAGGCAGGGAGGTTGCTGGCCTCTAGGAATAAAGTGATGATCCAATAGGAGCCTGGCAACAGAGTACAGGCAATGCAGAGGCACTTGATGCTTTCCTGGAGACAAGCCATTGTTCAAATAATGATCCGCTTCTTTACAAGCCAAAGATACAAAATGAAGTCACAGGTGGAAAGGGAGGGTACATCAACAGGCCCAATGCTACTAGAGCCAAGTTTAACTATTCCAGCTCATATTTTCAGCTTACTTAAATCATGTTTCTAATATTTCAGGAAGACAGACTCCAGAGATCTCAGTGACAGCCTGTACAGACTGTCCAGAAGACAACAGGGTTTGATTTTGTTCTACAAATTCTGCTCAACTACTGTGCCTCTGAAACACACCCTGCTTTCCTATTTCCAGGAAAAAATATGCTGACAAATAATCTTCATTTACAAGAACTACAAAAAAGGTCCACTTCCTCTCCGCTATAAAAATGCAAATTAGCAATTAATTGCAGAAAAATTACATTAAGAGATGAAATCAGCAATAGCAACAGTGACAGTGACTAGCATTTCTAGAAATACTCAGTTCATCTATATTTAAAAGTTTGAAAATAAATATTCAGTAAGTTCAAAAGCATATTGCTACAGTTTTTCTGAAAAGAGTTCAAAACACTTGAGTTGTGTAATCAGTAAAATTAGTGGGGTTTTTTTAATTAGTCTTACAGTCGAATTTCTTTTAAACACATCTTGGCAAAGGCATTTGAGATGAAACTTGTGCATAATTTACTCTTACACTTGCTGCTTAAAGAAGTGCTCCAACCTCTAAAAAGACTCTATATATTAAGATTCTATCAGTCTATCACCTGATGTGACTATGAGGTGTTCAATTTATTTCATGTCTGATTTTGAGGTACTGACAGTCATTTCCCATTTTTCCTTCTGATTGAAAACAGGATTTAAGATTTAGTCCTTCCCCAAAGGTCAGCTGATCTTCATCATTAATAGGGATGGCAAAACCACATTAATGTTCCACATGCAACGTACATTCCCTGGCTTAGGATATCGTAATAGTTTACTCAGGAAAATAGCCACTCTCCATATTTCATTAAAAAAATGTATGAGAAAAAAATATTGTAATTGAAAAGCTAGTCATCACAATTTTTAGTGATTCAACCCATTTCTTTTTGCTTGCTCCATAAACCTGCTAAGCCAGAACACAGGTGATGAAATCAACTCCAGATAGATACTGCTACAGCTATCACATACAATTAGCTGTGGGTCACAGAAGCCCATAAGAAAACAATCAGGAGAAAATGCAAATTTGTAATACAGTGTCATCCTGAGACATGGACTTTTGTTTACTTACCAACTGCATATGCCATTACAGTTCTTTCTCACTGACTGTAGTGCATCATTCCCCAATTACTGTTACCAGTATATTAATAAATTACATTAAACAGGTGCCAAATTAACTGAGACAAGTTTCCAGGTTATCACATCTGCCACACAACATAGAAATCAAATTGTACTTGCAACTAATATATTTTATTCCAGTGTTTTTTCTCAAATTTGGGGGACATCTTAACACTTAAGCAAGCCTTTCCCATGCTTCAAATACTGCAAATCCTGCTTTGTTAGCTTGACTATCGTGAAACAACTACATGGATTTGAAGATCAAAGCATTTCCATACAAATCAAACCAGACAGGAGTATGCAAAGACCACAGCAACTGTTTATGATGCAAACATAGTACTCAACAAAATCTTATGCTCTGTGTAATAGATGCAAAAAGCCAAGTCAAGAAACAGAAAGACAAAATACTGAATACAGTTAAATTCCATTTAACCTCCTAATATTATTTACAATTACTTTACGTTGTCAATCAATGTGGTCTCTAGAAGGAATACATGTACTTCAATTAAGGATGTATTTCAGAAAACAGCCAGCAATGGGACAATTAAGGGGCCATGGCAAAAAAATAAAAAAGCCCACAAAGAAAAGTACAGCGAGTTCCTTTGTCTTGCAGGTAACAATTCCATGTACAGGCTTCAGTTTTCTCTGCCACACACACTCTTGAAGTCATTGTCCTTAATATCACTTCTCCCACTCAAAAGTATTACCATTTTATTCAGTAGGCTTGTGCCCTAGACAATGACCTTACAATATCTCAGAAAAGCACTGCTGCTTCTCTGCAAAACTTTCACTGCAAACTTTCACCTGAGAGATTCAGAGGACAAAGTCACTGTAATCACGTTTTATCTTACACTGCCAAAGTTACTACATTACTAACCTTGTATTTGCATATTATAAAAATCATCCATTTACGTTACAGCGAATTACTTTAAGTTAACACTGGGAACATAACACCTGAAAAGAATTTCAAGTGACAAGACCATCATCAATCATACTTTCTCAACATTAATGCCACTACACAAAGCCTTCTGCTTCGCTGCTTGAAAACATAGGTGTTTCAGGACAAAAACGTTTTGCAGATGGTCCTATAATGATGTGCCTCCCAAATTAACAGGTTCTTTGAAAAAAGTATAAATCAACTGAAATAGCATATTTGACTAGTATTTAATTTTAAAAGACAAATCATTACAAATATTAGTAAAGCAACTTACTTGAGCAAACATTTCTAATTATTTAAAAGATACATGCCAAATCAGGAAAGCAACCAATAAAAAAATATACAAAAATTAGAAAACACCATGAGGTTTTCTTTCTGCACCACATCCTCCAAACCCAACCATTTGATTTGTAGACATTTTATCAGATTACACAAGATCATATTTCAAGGTAAAAAGAGCAGAAATTAAATTAGGGAAAAACACATTCCACCAAGATTGTATATATTAACACTGGAATCAATTTCTTAAAGTACCAGTTTATGCTATTTCCAGTTTATATTTTAATTTGAAGATTGTTAGTTCCTATATGATGTTCTGACAAAGTGTTTTCACAAAAGCAACTTTTTTGCAGTAATAATAATTCAATAATTCAAAGACCAGCCAAGTTATTACTTCAATTGCTAGGCTCAAGATGGTGAAAAAACAGGCAGGATTTAAATACAGGTATGATAAATCCACTGAAAAACCATCATTAGACTATGAATGGAAAGTTCAGTTATGCTATCATGAATAATTACATTTCCTGAACTGTAATGTTCATTACGGTAAAATGACATGATGATTCAATTTAGTCGATGCAAATACTGATAGAGACATCCCAGCCAGAGTCAGGTTTTTCAGTATCTAGGATCCCCACCTCTTGAATTTTTCCGAGAGCTGTTTCAGAGAAGGAGCCCAGGAAACACAGAAGCTAACACGACTCTGTGAGCTGGAACCAGAGTGCTGAACTTACTGCCCTCCAGCATCCAGCCTCAACAGATCTACAAGCCTTGTGACTAAAAATTAAAAGAATAGCCATAGTTAACCCACCACAACCTAAGGGCCAAACTCCCACCCAGCTAATGATACAGACAGGGAGATGGCTTATCAATTACCACTGCAAGAAAACAGACTCAGCTTGAGGAAAATTAATGTAATTTACTGTCAGTTAAAATAGATTCAGGTAGTGAGGAGCAGAGACAGACATTAAGCCAACGCCTTTGCTCCCCTCTCTCTTAAGCCAAACTGTATTCTTTCACCCCAGACTCCCACACCTTCCACCAAGGGCAGTGCAGGGGGTGGACGGGACGGCAGGGGCAGCTGTGGTCGGTCTGGAACAGCTCCTCTCCACAGCTCCTGCCTGCTCACAAAAAAGCCCTCCTTTCTCCCATGGGATGCAGTCCTTCAAGAATATAAAAATCCTTAAGCATAGGTTCCCCACAAGAAGTCTCCACTTGCTCCAGTGTGGGTTCCTCCTGGGTGGCATGGAGACCTGCTCCAGTGTCATGGAGAGTGTCTCTGCTGCTTCTCACTCCTTTTGGCTGCCTCCTCCTCTCTCTGCCAGGTGTTTTGCCCTTTCTTACACACACTGTCCCCAAGGTGCCCCCCCTTGGCTGTGGGCTCACCTGTGCCCTGTGGTGGGTGGATCAGAGCCAGCTGGAAATGTGTTTCCAGCACAGGGCATCCCTGTCCTCTCCTCACAGAGCTACCCTGCAGTCCCTGTTGCCAGGCCACTGGCACCCAGTACACAGGTTTAAAACTACTAGTGCTATTTTAATAATAAAAGGAGCATTTCATAGGCTCAACCTAAAATCATAACCTCTACGTAAAAGATTTTCTGATCAATCACATAGGAGGAGGATTTGTATGAGACACTAAGTACTAAACGGTACTATGAGAAAAGCAGTTTAAAAAAAACCTAAATGCATCTTCAGAAATGACATTATTTCAGGGGATCAAACAGCACAGGGAAGCTCACACCAAATGCTGCAACACTTGGGGTAGGTGGGAGGTGCTGCCCACTGTCAGAGACTGAAATGGTTAATGATTTATGCATTCCAGGAGTTTGCAGGCTTTTGACTTTTGCATTATACTTCAGATGGGCAGTTGGGCCCATCCCTCCCTCCAGTGCTAAGCCCTAAGAAGGCAAACAACTCCTCCTCCCAGGGAGGTGCAAAAGCATGCTGAGGGTATATAAACTGACTGGTGACTTTGGGATTCTGGGGTTCTCCTTCTCCCCCACCGCCTGCGAATCAAGACCATCGCTCTCAAGCATCGCTGGATCCAGTGGGCGGTGACTACATCCATTTCTTTTGCACTCTCAGCTTCTTTTTTCCCTTACTCTCATCCTGTTTTTTCTCTCCCCTAAGCAGTTTCTCCCCCCCCAAAGGTTATCTCTATGTTGCATTGTTGTATGACAACACCCAAAACGCTAGCATACCCGTTGATACAAAATTGTTAAAATAAACTTTGTTTTCAGACACCGATTATTTAGTGTCGTTTCACTTTAATCCACCCCAAGGGAATTATTGATAAAAACCTGAGTTACCCCCCCTCCCCTTTTCCTGGAGTGGGTCATAACACCCACCCCTACAACCCTTGTGGTTTTCCAGATAGGGCAGGAACTGTGGAGGCAAACTGCTGTCCAACACGAACTCCATTTCAAACCTGTCAGACAACTGCCAATGTAATATCAAGTCATTTTCTCAATTATTTGAGGACACTGCTGATAAAGGCCAGTTGCAGATTATGATTTGTCAGCTCCTTCCATCCTCTCCCCCTTTTGTCCCACTTCAGATTTCTCTGGAGCAATCCCAATTTGTACAGTATTGAGTACAACACAGCTCTGATGTGGGTCTGCTGGTCTGAGCCATAACATTAAGGTGAATCTTCTGATTTAAAAAAAAAAAAAACCAAACACAAAACCAAAACAAAACAAAAACACAAACAAACAAACAAAAAAAACAAAACACAAAACGACCAAAAAATCCTACTTTCCTCAAATATAAGATCCATATTTTTGTGTATTAGCATAAACACAGTGAAACCTACCCTCATGAATAAAACACAAAGCAAACTTTGATGAATTTAAATTGCGTTAAGTTATAAAACAATTGTAGAGCTAACATTACAGCTTACATGCTGTTACAGAAAATGTTTAAACCTTCCTCTAGTTTAATCATCATTAATGGCACAGGGAAATTATTTATTATCAAATGGGTCAGAGAATACAGAAAGGTCTTCCCAGTATTGATTTTACTCATAACATTAACTTCTTCAGTTGCACTTGCAATTGCCAAGAAGGCTTAACTAATATTAACTCCCCCTGTTATTGAGCCTCAAGGAATAGCCACAGTCAGGATGTCAAACTTATTTTTAAAGGATAAACCAAAACAGCTCAGTGCTTCATGGGCTTGACTAGAAAGTGATTAAAGTGTAACTGACTGAACTGAATTTCTGCCAGTATCAACATAAAACTTTTTTAAAAGGTCAGTCCTATGAATTATTTACTGTTCTCTCAAAGCTGTGTCAACACATCAATTTACTCTCATTCTATTTCTCCTTTACAACCCCGACTAGAATCACTCTGTAACATGCAGGATGGTGACACAAGTCTGCAATGTAGTGAGCAATGTAACAAGACTGGTAACCACCCAAATTATTCAATGCTTTCAAGACCTAGGAAGAGCAACTTTAGCACAAGCACAGTCCCATAAAGTGTACAGCTTCAGAGTACCTTGGAAAAGACAGGGTAGGCCTTCATCATAAAATCACTCCTGTGTAGGCATAACTCCTTCCAAAAACCTGTGCATGTGACTGCTTGGAGTAGCACCAAATAAGCTCCAGGAGGCAAAACATGCATCGAGTACTAATAATCAATATTATTATATTCTTATAACTGCAAACGTACCCATACAAGAAAACTACACTGCTTTAACTTTGAAGAATTGAACCACTAATGAAAGCTGTAAGAAGGATTCCTCAAAACTATATGTTTGAAAGACCATCTTTTCACTGTCTATAATCAGGGTATTTTGTCCCTTAGAAGTTTACAACAGACCGCCAAAGTCAGAAGTATTGGCCAAAGTCAAACTACCCCACAGAAGATACAAGTATTTAACCTAATTTTATGACCCTGTGAAGATACAAACCCCTTCTTTAGAAACAGCATTCAAGCCTAATTTGGATTATCACACTGTTAAGATGTTTAATTCTCAAATTCAAATTAAAAAAGGATTGCCCATTAGAAAGTGCTGAAAACAAAGTGTAAAAAGCCAGATGCTGCAAACCCACTAAAACATACTCTCAAAGAAAACATAAGTAATGCTTACTGAAGTGGTAATGTTATCAAATACATTCATTAAAAGACAAATTAAATAACCAGCCCAGTGATGATGTTTAATGCTCTATTACTTCTTAATTAAGTTTGACCACGATGCACAACTTCTGTGCAAAGTTGTCAAGACCTCTATACTACCAAAGTGCTTGAAGTGAAGCACATTTCTCTTGACTGATTTCTCCTCTGCAGCAGACACTCCCAGCATCCATGTCCTACCACGTACAGCTAAAACAGCTGTACTTGCAGAACTTAGGTCTAGATCAAAGACTATTTCAACAACCACTTTTCACAAACAATACTGGAATTGTGCTACTGTGTCACAACTTCTGTTTAAATGTGCCTCTTCAGTCCAGATATGGCTGAAGAAAATCATTAAAGATTATCCTCCAAATTTGTATGTTGCAGAACAGCAACCATTACCATCTTTAGATTTGAAAAAGATTCCTTCATATAGTGCTTTATTTAAAAGTGTATTCTTACAGTTTTACTAAAGTGTAATTCATGTTTATAGTTTTGTTCCACTGAAAACTACACCAAGTATCCAGCTACCAAGTATCACACTTCAGTTATGCCTCTGCTGTAACAGAATAAGGTTAGATTGACCTCTGTAAAACATGATGAAATTTTGCCCTTCATTTCCAAAAGACTCCAATTAATAATATTCCTAGCATCTCTTAGCAGTGCACTGTCCTGGCTAAAAATAGCTGAAACAGTTTATTAAACACAGTTTCTCACATTAAACTAGTGATCAAAAACCCCTAACTTCAATCAAAAGCTCTGCAATAGAACACTAATCTTCTTTTATTCTTTAGTCAGAAAATATGGTCAACTTCAATAAACAAAGGTTATGCATCAAAACAAAAAATTAATGCAAACCTGAAATACTGTAATAACTTAAAAGACAACAGTTCTGTAGAAGATAATTTTCCTAGCTCACAAGTGTTCAAATTTCTAAGCCATAACTACAAAGCATAATATAAAGAAGTTTTATATAGTGTGTGTATATATATATGTATATATGAAGTATCTATATTTACTATAAAACAGCTATTGGCTTTAACAAAGTAATCTGGGTTAAATTAATAATATGTAAGATAGGGTGTGTGTGTTCATATGTAATATAGTGCATGTGTTCATAAGAAAAAGTTGCAGATTTCTGCTCAGACTGAAAAATCAGGAAGCCTACTCATCACAGTTCCTACTGTTTTTCAGTTTCTCAGCTACTTACACAACAGGTAAATTCCAGAAGTACACAAAGCTTCTCACAAGTATTTTAAACAGATGCAGATAACCTGTGTATACTTAGCTACACTTGTATAGAAACATTAATTGGTTTTAAATCCTACATAAATGTTATCAGCTTTCAGCAAGAACATTATGCATCAATTGAAATACAGATATCTCCAGCTGCAGTTGTATTAAAGAGTTCTAATGAAAATGTTCACATAAGAGTATCACAATTTTCATTGCACATTAAAGAATTCCACAGGCTCCAGTTATATTCAAAATTAAGAAGATGCCAGTATGCTAATTTTCTAATTTGTTAAAGGAATGCATTTTTACTTCACACTGTTTGTTTACTAAACGTTCATGGTCAACCTTGATATTAATGTGACATAGCAATACAAGGCTTTGAAAACACATTCAAAAAGCAATCTAAACTGCCTTCATGTTATTCAATGCTGCATTTTCTTGGACTAAAATTCTGTGCCTTAGACATGGTCACCAACTTTTAAACCCAGTGACCCATAAACTGGCAATTCCTGAATTGATCACCGAATTACTAACAGAAGAACATTCACATACAGTATTTACTATAGGTGTCCTAACCAGATGTGATACCTCAAATATTCATACAACAAAGACTTTACTTTTGCCTGATATGTTCTGACTTAGCTCATTTCAGTTCTTACTAACAAAAGAAAGAGAACAATTAAAAAAAACTATTTTACTTGTTCCAACAAAAAACTGTTGCAAAATATTGCGGGAGAAAAGAGATGAGTAGAAAAAACTGTTGTGTGCATAGGGCTAACATTTTGAATGAAAGGTCATATTACTGCCTCTGTGAGAAACAATTCTAAAATCCTCTAGCAGAAATTTCTTTACAATGCGCATCATAAGCTAAATTCCATTTAAAATTTATGAACACTCGGCTTATAATGAACTTTTTTAGTGCTGCCAGTATTTTTGATAGCATTTCTGGTATTCTACAGATGGAAGCAGATAAATTTAAAAGTCCAAAAAAGCTACTGTCCAAGAGTGTCACTAAATAACGCAACAAAAGTTGTAAAAATCAGACTGTCTGACTTACCGCCAACGCTTTAGATAATTTTGTTCTATAGTTATTCAAAACAATCACATCAATCTCCTTAAATGGCACATATGCAAAGCCATCTTTAACAAATACTCTTCTGGTTCTAAATAGATCTACAGCATCCGCAAGTCCAACCTGAGAAAGAAGAAAAACACACATTTTGAAAGAGCAAAATAATGCAGTAACAATGTTTACAGCCCTGAGATTCAAGATGGACCAGTAAAGCTTTAAGTCTTTCTCTGTCCTTTAACACTGTCTCCAGACAAAATGCAAAGATTGTGAAATTACACGCTGACTTTAGGAATAGCTGATCATTATTTTGGTGGAAAAATACTGTTTGCTTACGGAAAGTCATGCAACTCATCGAAATAAGATACTTCAAAGCTCCTATCTACAATTATTAACTCATTTATGTAGCTTTGCACTGCTTACTGATTTGATATTTGAAAATGGACTTCTGCTGGCCTTCTGTTTCAGATGTCTCAAAATATTTGATTCATGTAAGCTACATTTAAGAGGTCTTGCTAACAGATCTGGAACTCAATTTCGCTCCAAAGAATCAGTGGGCTCCATTTAGAAACTTCTTTCCTCTCCCCTTGTTCTCTCACAAAATGAATTCCAGATTAATACAATAAGACCAAACATAGTTTCAGCAACAGATATTTGAGAATGTCTCCATCCTGAATTGTCCTTCAGCCAGGCAAATTAAGTCATTTGTCTAGGAAACATTAAAACTTAAGGCCATTTCTGTGTCAAAAGCAAAGGATAGCAGAAGAGGACAGAAGACATTCATAGTAGTTTAAAGCTCCCTTCATTTTCCCAGTCCCTCTCTCTACCCTTATACCCACATGAAGCAGAGAAACTCTCATTCGTCTCAGTTAATTTAGATAGTTGGATTAACTGTTAGTATTGGGTAAACTTAAAACTAGTAACTGCACATTTAACTAAGAGAGAATGAATGCAGATCTAAGGAACTTAGCAATTTCTACTTACCTTATAGAACATTTGTTCTTTTACTTTAGGCAGGCTGAGGCCAGGAGTTGATGCACACAGCTCATTTGCCAGTTCAGTTTTCAGGTCTTCACTAACCTAAAATGGAGAAGTTGTTTTAAAACTGCTGAAAAACTTTAGAATTAGGCTTTTTTTAACTAACATGAATGAAAAGATTACTTCAACTGTAAATATATCACCAGTTTAGCTGAAAAGGGAAAAAGAATTACATATTCAGCACGTGAACACTAATAATTAATTAAGCAGAAACCAGCAAAACACTAGTGGTCAATAGTGTTAAGCAACCTTCCTTATGAAGGAAAAGGCCAGATTTTAAAATACAATAATTTTAAAAATTAGCACAAGAACTAGAAAACATACTTTTTAAAAGTCAATCTCTTTAAAATAAAACTCATGACAATCCTTGCTCATCTCTGAATTTATTATATGCATTAAAAGAAAGCAGGATGAATCAATGGCACTTAGTAAGGACTTTGTCAGATTTTTAACAAAAACATCACTTTCAGCTCATTTTTAAATCCTGACTTTTAACAAAATTATATATAATCTTATATTCATAAATTTAACTTTTTTTTTTTTTAAGGAGTGAGAACAATGGTATATTTATTGTCCTCTAAATGTTAGCGCTTTTCCAGGTAAGTTAAGCAGCAATGCTCTATTTAACAACTTGAAGTATTTAACCCAAAATTTCTAGCTTGAAAAATCACAGTGTTACACTTCCTAATACAAAAACTTAAATACTGCATATACATTAACACACATCACAGAATCATAGACTATTCTGAATGGAAAGGGACCCGCAAGGATCAGAGTCCAACTCCTGGCCCTGCACAGGACCATCCCCCAGAGTCACACCACGTGCCTGAAAGTATCATCCAAACGCTTCTTGAACTCTGGCAGGCTTGGTGCTGTGACCACTTCCCTGGGGGCCTGTTCCAGTGTCCAACCACTCTCTGGGTGAAGAATCTTTTTCTAATATCCAACCTAAACCTCCCCTGACACAACTTTAGGCCATTCCCTTGGCTCCTGTCACTGGTCACCACAGAGAAGAGATCAGTGCCTGCCCCTCCTCTTCCCCTCACAAGAAAGTTGTAGACTGCAATGAGGTCTCTCCTCAGTTTCCTCTTTATAGCTTTCTTATATTGTGGTGCCCAAAACTGCATACATTTGCATAATATGTTCTTGATAAAGTATAATGGAAGTAGTCCCTGAGTGAAAGGGATTAAGTGTTAAGAAGCATAGAATACCTTCTCAAAATATAGGTGGACAGAGATGTCATCAAAGCATAACGTTGTGAGACACTGCTGTCCATAAACTGGATGTGTGCTCCATTATCTATGGTGAAGTGATGTAAGGTTGCAGTCAAGGTAGTTCTTAGAGACTAGTCAGGAACCAAGCCCAGGCCATCACATGCAACACATGCCCAGACTCCAAATGCAAGATAAAAAAGACACTCTGTCCTTCCCCTCCATGGAAAGAGTTGTGCATAAGCAGTTTTCTTCTCCAAACGGGGCAGAATGTCTAATTTGCTGATCAACAATGACATGCAGTTAAATAGGCATTTGAACAAAATTTTTTTCCTTCTCAATTGAAAAACTCGAGAAAATGAAACAAAACACTTTTCTTGGAATTCATAGGAAGGACCCTTTAGTTTCAAACTTGCAGAAATACCTTAGCAAAAAAAAAAGTGATTTGATAGATGCATATGAAATGGCCAAGGCAGCAAAGTCAAGAAGGTTTATGGTTACCCTGTCTGCATCTTGATGTACTCTCTCAGGAAAAACAGCTTTAAAAAATAATAACAGAGACGACAGCAAGACAGAAGAATGTAACTTTGAAGACAGAGGAAATACACAGTAGCATTATATTTCTGCATTTGAACATGTAAAGCTCAGGGAAAAAGAGCCTGTAAGGAAACCATTTTTCTTTAACAAAGTAGCTGTATCAAAACAATTAAATGAGTTTCTGTAAATGCAACTAGAAAACATTTTCAATAAAATGTTCTCATTACCAATCTACTTCTTGACAGACTTTGAAAAATTCCTGCTTTTCAAAAGTGACAGACTAAACTATATTCAAATTTCACACAAAGCTACTAAAACCCCGCAACTCCCTCCAGATGATCTATTTCTTGTCTAAATCTAAGTCACCATATCAGCCTGCAAGGATGCCTTTCACCTGCTATAGACCAAAGTTCAAATTTTAATTCCAAAATAGCGGCTTCCATTTTTCAAATCTAACATTTTTATGCTTTCTTACTAGAAATTGTTTAAGAGAGCCCAGTCTATCATGTCATTCCAAATCCTCAGTGACAGTGTCTTTGAATAAAAACAGCATAACACATTGTAGTTGCACTACAGCTGCATTATTTCTTCTAGGATATCTTACTAAAAAACACATCAACCAAAGCCAGAGTGGGTGGTTTGTTTTTTTTTTGCAGAACACTATTAAAACAGTCCAGAGACTGTTTTATAAACAGGTCAACAACACTGGGTGGAGAACGAGAATTTGTTCTTCCAAAACCAATTAGCTCATTTTTCATCCACAAAACCACTTTTTTCAGTATTACACTTAATTTCAATGGGGTTTTATCTTTAAGACACACATAATTATACTGACTCCAAACTTCACAAGTTGTCTAGCTCCTTCTTTATTAGTAATTTGACTAAATTGTACAGATGTAAAGTCACAATGATTTTACTTTTTCTTGCATGTACTAGCAAACAATTTAACATTGTTGGGGGAAAAGTTATCCTGGTGAAACCTCACAAAAAATAGGTTAATGGGCCATGACTGAAGATTTGGATAAGACTGTGGACAGCGTTCCCAAAAATAGTTTTATCAAAAATTGTATTTTTTAAACAAACACAAATATTATTGCAAAGTACTATTTATAATATAAATAAATAATACCTATAAAGCTGTAAAATAATTTACATCTTACAGCCTCAAGTATCTTATAGGTTAGACACACCTTCAGCAGCCCTGCAAAGACTTTGATCCTTGCCTTTTCTCTGAATTTCCATCACCTTGACGTTTTCAGGTGATAGAGAAAGAGAAAGAAGAAACAAGGGCATCCCCAGCCCTTAACTAAAGCTGAGAGACAATTCCAGAATGCATTTAAAAATAGAATTTGCTTCCCTAAAGACTGGAACATGAAAAATAACCTTCCATTGGCATTACTGATTTCACCACTTTCACGTAAAATTGATTGAAGATGCAATGCAAAGAAATATGCTCCTCATAGTCTAAAGTCAGACTCAAGCTTTCAGTCAGGTTGTGCCTGTATCTCTACACACAGAGCACCATGAAACCATGAATCCCAACTTTTCTCGGTTCACAGAAGCTGGAAAAGATTATTTTTTTCTGTTGTTTTTATTTTTTTAATTATTTTAATAAGAATACTATGGTTTGTCTATTTAATAGTTTCATCTCTAAAATGGCACTTGGAAGAACACATTTCAGTAATCACTAAAACCTAGACACAACTAAATACAGCATTCAGGATTCTAATCAAGTCTAGAAAGACAAACAAGTTGCTTAACGTTTGACAGCACTCAGTGAGCCTCACCAGGATCACCGGTGTTGTTCAAAACATTAAAAACCAAACAAACCAAAAAAAAAAAAGCCCAAAACAAAACACAGAACTCTTCTGAGGGTCTCATCTGGTCAACATCTCACTTTCCACACTGAACTGATTCAACTCACAGAAAACAATTCACTAGTTTTGCTTCCTTTGTTTGCAGCCAGTATAGTAAAATGCTGACCACTATGTCAGCCTTTGGTTTGCCTAAGCAAAGAACAACAGGAAAAGGATCTTCCCATTTCAGTGATAGTGGGTCAGGTAGCATAGCTTGAGACAATTCAACACTTCATCATAAGTCTCTCAGACTTAGAAAATTTACAAAAATAAAGACATAAAAAGGGAAGGCATGAGAGGAAGGGGAAGAAGCAAGTAGTCAGGACAAGCTGTATTATTTCTAAGCTTTTTGTTTTCTACATGCAGTTTATTCATTGATTTTTAATCACAGAACTGTCCAGGAAACACAAAGACACATAAATTTAGATTAAAATATGAATAATTTAATATGTAAGGCTTAGTTACACAAACATAGTCAGTGAGGTAGTTCAAAAATTTCAAAATAAATTTTATATCCTTACTCTGCTTTAATGAAGAGATAAAGATGCATGCACACATTATACCACTATACATGGGCAACTACTTAATTTTGGTGTTTCTAAGTCTCCCAGTAAGGAACATACATACATAACAACAGTCAACTACTGTAGTAGCTATAAACCTAGATATCAACAGTGTTTCCTTTATCTGGAACAAAAAAGAATTTTAAGAAAGCAACAGTCAATTCTATGACAAAGCCACAATTTGTTTTCACTTTAATCTATCTTCTGAAGCTTGAATGATTAAACTAAGAAATTTATTACTTCTTTTGAAATTAAGTACTTTAGGATGAGAACAACCCGCCATGTTTTCTAAAGCACTAATGGTATACGTGTTTCACTGTCTCATTTAACAAACTCTAGCATTTAAAAAATTACCCTACTCCTAAGCCTTTCCAGATACAATTTTGTTTCTATTATGACTTTAAGCATGGAGCTGACTGAAAAATAAATACTTTTAGGTTACTTTGGCAGTAAGGCACTGTTTCCCACTTAGGCATCACTTCTGACCTTTGCTGTCACGTGTAAGACAAGCATTGCTGATTTTCAAGCAAAGGGACAAATATAAGATTTAAGTAGTGGAAAACTAAGATAAAATTCAGAACCATTTCCTTAACAAACGCAAACCTCAGCCTATTTGGACAGTAAAATTAAGGTTTAGACAATTTTTACTTTTAGGCATTTTCCCCATCCTGTCTGGGAAAGGAAGAAATATTATTTGATACATCTAAAATGATCAGCCATAAACCCTATCAGAAGAACATTTTGGTTTAAACAGCTGCTACCAAAATGGATAATTATAGTCACAGTCTTTTGGTGGATAGACATGATATTGAGTATCTGTACTTACTAGGGACACAAACTAGTCCCTGTTCTCATGAATCAAATTCTGACTTTAGGATCTTCTGTATCCAATAAAGGCAGTCATAAAGCATTTTTTCAAGAAGCTAAATTACAAATATTTATACAACTGCCCCACTACTAAGATAAATGCTTTTGAAGAAAGCATAATAGCGATATCAGAAAGTCTCTCAGAGGAGTACTCTGATCATAAAAATGGAAATTAAAGAAGTTTAATTTCTACTGCTTAAAGCTGCTAAAAAAGCACTTCAACTGCACCATCAAAGAGCTACAGCGCAAAAAAATTCTAACACTTACGCATTTTGCACTTTCTGTTTTATTTTGCAGTTCTTATTCTTTCCTCTCAAATGATGCACTACAGAGCGTTAGCTCCCTCAACTGACTATTCCCATCTGCCATTTCTTCCACATTATTATGATCCAAAGCATTTATTAAAATAACATGCTTTGTAACAGCATTTAAAAATTAAGACAGCTAATTCTGCAATAACTGGCTGTTACCCTAAAATAAGGCATCTAAACTAGAAGTTATAAAAAAAAATTCACAGTATTTTTTTAAATTTCAAGAGGCTATTCAGAGGTAAAGAAGTTCTATAATAACTTAAACATGATTTTTTCATCCTCTGTGGAGAAAAAAAAGCAACACAGATGTATTCAAAATGAAATATACTACACTTTGAAGTTTATTTCTTTTGCACACTGCAGAAAGATAACACTGAACAGAAGCATTGCAGGGAATATAAATTCAATTATACATCATTCTTACACCACAGATAAAGATATAATAATAACTATTAATTTTCATTTCTTGTGGAAGCAACAAAGAGGAAATATGTTTATTTCAAGGTACAAACAGTCTGAAGATAAGAAGAAAGATGGGTCACATGAAATCAGAACAATCAAGATGATGACCAGAACATCACAAAAAATAGATTAAGGATAAAACTTTGCCTTCTGCTCCACTCTACATTCCAGTATATCCAATTAAATTTCTGGAAAGTACAGCAACAATTCAAAGCATGCAACAACACTTAGGAAAAAAAAACCCAGAGAAAAGTAGCAATTCACCTGTGTCTGTCAAAAATTAAACTGTATTATTCCAATTATTGCACACCAGACCTCGGAAACAGGGAAAAAAGCAAGTATCATATTGTGTCAAAAGGCCCTAAAGTCACTGAAACATACTTTCACAAACAAATGACCGAACAGTTCCACAGAATCACCTATAATCTGTGTTCAAAACCGATTGGAAAAGCCACGCATGGAAAACTTTAACCAAAAATAGTAGGACATACCAAGCAAAGTTTCAATACTACTTAGTTTTAAACTAAAATTTAATATTTCAGTTTCTAACCTGCATATTAAAACAGGAGCAGATTACATAGTGAAATGCCACGAGGCTGGGCACACTGCAAGAGCTCTGGAGAACAGGATCAAACAAGAAAATCTGGTCTAAAACTGAAGGCTGTAAAAATTGCAAAGGACACTCACAAAAACAAGCCACTACACAAAGAAAGGATAAAAGAAGAAATAACAAGAAAGTATAATGAGAGGTAGAAATACAAAGAAAAGGGAAAAACAAACAAATGGGGAAACAACCCCATCTTTCTCAACTAGTGGATAGAACAAGAAGAAATATACTTATATTAGGATTGACACTTGTTAAAAAAAAGTTAAAAGGAAAGTAAAGCAGCAGAATGATGATCACCACTGTGAGATATGAATATGCAAGCAAAGCTGTGAGGTTTTCATGGACGAAGCAAATAAAACTACTGTAATCTTCAAAACATTGCTGCAAGTGATAAAGGTGAAACAAAACAAAACAACAAAACAAAAAACAAAACACACAAACAAAAAAATACACAGCACCTTGAAAGCAACCACAGAACATTTTGGTCCACCTGACCAGAAGAGACCCTTCAGCTGTCCCAAGAGAGAAACAAAGTGGGACTAGTTAAGATGAACAAGTTTTATGGCAAGTTTTCATAAGAACAAGGTGGAAAGGCACCAGAAGTTTATTAGATCTTCCAAATCAACACAAGATGTATCATCAACCCACAGCTGCAGATACTGAAAGGACAGATTTTCCACTTGATATCTAAGAACAAGTGGTAGGTCTTGGACAGTTGAAACTATGCAAGGTAAATTACACAAGAGGCTGAAACTCAGACTAAGGGATTCAAAGGAGATACTTCTGACCATGACTTTCTGAATGACTTCCTAGTTAAAGCCCAAGAGTCACTAACCTGTAAAACCAGTTATTTTATATAATTCCTTCATATACTGAATAATTTCCTTTGCAATTAAAATACTTTCTTCAATTACTATAACACTTAAAATATTAACTGTATTTCCCTTTAAATATCTTATATTAATGGTTTTAATGCCAGAAACTGTCAGGCATCATTGATGTAATTACTCATTTATAGTAAGATTTTAATGCTCTAATCTTCTATATTGATGTAAATCTCAACTGCACACCTGGTGTTTGCATACTCTCTTTGATGGGCTCTGTCACTTAAATGTCAGCATTTAGTTCTCTTGAGTGCTGCTTAAGGACTTCCTGTGCTCCCTGCGTGACTGACTTAGCACACAGACTATTTAATGTGCCTTGAGAGCTGAAGATTACATGCCATACATAAAAAGCTTCTGTATTTATCTAGATGACAACAGCAATATCCTTTAAAAACCTTTTTTCTTTCCTTTTTTTTTTTTATTTTTTGTAGCACATAAAGTATAGAACAGACTGAAAACATTCTAAAATACTTTCAGAACCATTCCATGATTCTTCTTTTACTGTGATAGAAGACCATTTAATGCATCAGGGAAAATACTCTTAAAGTATAGATTTATTCTTGCTTTCCTTCTACCCTCTTCCTTTCTGGACATTTTATTTAATACTATGCACTCCACCTCTTGCCCAAGCTGGCATAAATTGATAGGTACAAGTACTAATATTTCAGACTACTGTAAAACTTTGAGCACCAAACCAATGTTCCAGTAGGCTGGGCAGCACCACTCCAGGCATCTTCCACACTTGCCAGAGAAGAGATTGGCCAAAGCTATTCCTACAAGTGACTAAAATGCAATTTCCATGTTCATAGATCAAAAAAGTGTCTCAAACTCAAATCAAACTTCCTTCCCCCCCCCCCCCGAAAGTCCAGAGGCTTCTCACAGAAATACTAAAGATATACTGACTTAATCCAGTGCCAGCTTTGTAAAAACTTTTCAAGGAAGAACTTACCTAAGCTTCAAATTTCCATAATTTATACTAAATGTAGAAAGGCTTATTTTCACAGACATGGTAAAAATTTTTAATTATAATAATCCTATGCATGTTCAAACACTAACTCATTATCCTGAACTCATCATCTTTAACCTTAGTACTTTGAACAATTTATAGCCTTCCTTTTGCAAGTAGAGGGCATCTTTATAATCAGGTAAAACTCCACAGTTTATTTATTTCAATAAACCCTTTGCCATCTATTTTGCTCCAAATGTCAGCCACTGGACAAAATAAATCCTATTAAAAAATTAAGATGTTTGTTTTCATTAAATTTCATTTCTATTTTTATTTTCAGAAAGCTCTTGCTCTTTGATTAAAAATCTCTTTAATCATGAAATCAGAATTACTATCATATCAAACTCTCTACATCTTATTGTCATATAAAAAACTTTTGAAATCTGGTATGTTTTCTTCTATTTATTAACAACTTCATTCTTGCCAAAAAGTTGCTAAATAAGATCTTTTTATTAGGTATTCAAAGATCTTTACAACTTCTTAAGTATTATCCATGACTGGGATTGAAGACTTCTTGATTCTACAAAGCAGTAATTTTCAATCATAATTCACAAAATCTCAGAAATTAGTCTGCAAAACCCCTGCAAAAAAATATTTGAATAAAAGTCTCACTTTCTCATGCATGTAAGCAAACAAGAGAAGGAGAGAGGTGGCAGTCATGGAATTCTCAATGTTAGGTTCACTTTGTTGGCGCTGTAAATGAAAACAACTCTGACAAAACTGTACAAGACGATCCACTTACTTCTCCTCCCCAAAAAACAGTTGACAAGTTCTTTCATTAAATACTGAGAATCACTCTTACAGTGGTTCTTCAAACTTTTGACATAAGCTACACCAGACTACACCAAGATTTGAGCTTCAGTAGCTCCGGCCTTTTCAGACTACAATTCTGAAATCAGAACCACCACCTAGAAAATGCAAGGCACCTGTTTTCTCTTTAAAGAAATTTAAATAAGTTTCTTAGGGTATCTTAAGCAATTAAAAGTTCCATAGTAGAATTTCTATCCATTTACCCATATAAAAACTGGATTGTAATATCAGAACTTAATTCCTTTTCCTTGAAGACCATCCCCTTTCAAACAGGTAGAGCACAAAGTTTGATTTCCAACTTGGTTTATTGCACAATAAGGCATGAAAATCTTGTAACTTCTAGTAGAGAAGTATGAGGAGAATAGTTCATCGTAATTTCCTTTTTAAAGCCCCTTGCAAATAGAACATTGAGAAAAAAAATACTGCTTTTAGAATGGCCTTACTTTTTAGTGGCCCCTATATAGCACCATAGAGTTTAGACCTCTTTCAGATACAGACAGAATTCCTTAGTAATATTCAAATGTTTTATACATGACAGTGCAAGGAAGGATTAGTTTTGCTTAAATTTCTGTAAGAATTGGAAGCGGGGGGCAGGGGATGTAGAATCAGGGAAGTAGATTTCCAATGACATGATGTTTTGTTGCCTCAACAGGAGTAAGAAAGTAATACCTTCTTAATCATTTTGATATATTGAAGGCACATTCAATAGCACAGAACCAAGCCATACTCCTAGCTATTTCCAGCAACCCGCAAATATTAATTTATTCTCACAAGCCTGAATACTGAATCTGTGACAGGAGAATACGAGGCTGGGGAATAAGCAATGGAAATAGAGCTCCACAAACATACCGTTCACTGAAAGGTCTGTTGCACCAGAGATTGGCATTTCTAATAGTCTCTCAAAGACCCAGGAAAGCCCATCTGTTATTCTGAATGCTGAAAAAAACCCTATTTCATCCTCAACACACACTGATGCCAGATATTTCAATCTAGCAATATACAACATACATCAGCCACCTACCTTAGAATATTTAAGTTCTTCTAATTAAGCAGTATTTTAAGAGAAAAGTTTTTTCAGTAGACTGATGATTGTAGGTTAATTTTTATTAACTTAAGTTTACTCTGAGAGCTACAGGCAAGGCTGGAGCTTCCTAACAGAACAGTTCATAGCTGCATTGCAAAATATTGTTAAAATCATTAATATAGAAACTGGAATAGACATTTTCCTTTAATCCACTCAGACAAACAAAACAGTACATAATAGCAGGAACTCTTTTCTAATATCCCTAAAACACCTCAAAAACAACAGTTGTTTGCCTACATAGATTTGTCATTTTCAAGGTTTTTCATTAGTTGTTAAAGAACCAGAGTGAGTTTAAGTCAAAAGGGAAAAAAGTTTTGAATCTAATTTCTAATGAGAAAGCAACAACTTCAGAATAAGAGCATTTACAGAATTTTGGACAAAACTTATATTCTGTATTCTTCATAGCATGTACTTAATGGGCCAAAATCAAATGGTCTATTAAACCAAAGTAGTATAATTTATGTGTACGTGCATTTATATGGTCTATGTAACAATAAAACTGCTACTTAATTGTACATAATTTCTCTTAAAATTATATATAAATCCTTCAACACATTATGCAATTTTTAGCTACTACATTTAATACCAGCCTTTTTTGTGTTTTTTAAGTTAAATCATAGTCTTGGTTATATGTCTATAGCTCCACTAACTCACATAATATGCACAAACAAGCAGAACCAAATGTTTTTTAGCATGCACAAACATACAACCATGTGTCCCCATGGGGACAATTATACAGTCAGTTACTTTTCTGAGCAATCCATACAAGATTTGCATGCTAGGATTATTAAATTTTAACTATGACCTCAACAGCTATCTGAAGCATTCATTGAATGCATGTATTTTTAATTTTCACATAGTTTTCCAGATGTCAGTATTCATGGAGGGAAAAATGTATAAAGTCCCCAGGTCACTGTGGTTTCCTTCAGTTTCTATAGCAAGCAGCCACATCTTAAAAGTAGTCAGTAGATTGCAAAGGTTCTAGAGGAAAGCTTATGAGTAAAGATGTATGTTGACCAAAATTATTTTCCAAGTGAAGTCAATAATCTGATGAGAACAGATTGCATATACACTTCACATAAGAATCAAATACAGCCATTGCTTTATTACTGAAACCTCTAGGGTCAATTATCACACAATTCATCGAGAAAGCAAGGCAATTTTAACCTGAGTGTTATTTGCCCAGATAAGACAGACAAGACCAGGAAGGGCATTGACCTGTTGGAGCGAGTCCAGAGGAGGGTCATCAAGATGATCAAAGGGATGGGGGACCTCTTGTATCAGGAAAGGCTGGGAGAATTGGGATTATTCAGCCTGGAAAAGAGAAGGCTTCAGGGTGACCTAACTGTGGCCCTCAGTACTTGAAGGGACCCTTCAGGAAAGATGGAGAGGGACCTTTTACAAGGCCATGTAGTGACAGGACAAGGAAAAATGGCTTCAAACTCAAGGAGAGTAGGTTTAGACTAGATATTAAGAAGAAATTCTTTAGTGTGAGGGCGGCGAGGCGCTGCAACAGGCTGCCCAGAAAAGCTGTGCATGCCCCATCCCCCAAAGTGTTCAAGGCCAGGTTGGACAGGACCCTGAGTAACCTGGTCCAGTGAAATCTGTCCCTGTCCAAGCCAGGGGGGGTTGAAACTAGATGATCTTTAAGGTCCCTTCCAACCCAAACCATTCTGGATGGATTAGATCAACAGTCACCGAATCTTGATTCAAAAATACCTCCTATCAGCTCTTGTAAACCTTGTCAACTTATCTGTGTAATTACACATTGTTTCAGTTGTGTTTGTTGACTGAAGCAGACTTGTTGTGGCACAAAATTATATGACTTAATCCTCATTTCTGTGGCACACACACTATTCTCCAAGTTCAGAAGTTCTGTGTGGTTGGGGTTTTTTTGAAACCATAACTGTATTTTTTACTTTTTAAACACAAGCGCTAAAACTATCTTAATGAGAATTTAAAAAAACAACAGGCGCATGCAACATAAATACAGAAAGTAACATACTTACAGCTTCAAATGATAAATTAACATGTTCCAGGAATTTCTGCATTAAACCATCAGTTAGTTGGCTGAAGCGATACCGGAAGAGATCCATTTCTTGCTGAAGAAACCAACGCCTGAGATCCTCACTGCAAAGGAATAATGAAAAATAAACCATAATGCATTTTCAGAACATGCATTCTCTCTTTCCTTAAAAACCAGACCTCAAACCTAGTGAACACGGCATTAAATGTAATGCTGACTTTCGGATGTAACCCACAAACTGGGGAGCTTGGGAGTGAAGGTAGGATATTTTCAGTAATGCACATTCAATCAGAAAAGACTTCTGAAGAGACAATACACAAAGGAGCATGTTTTGAAAGAACAGAGGTAGGCAACCCCAACACTAAAAATTGCTCTGTAGGTATGAAAGCTGTCACTCTCTAAACGGTACTCACCATTTCTTACTTGTTTTGGATAAAAATATTCAATCGTAGGTAACGTTCTCCCTCGGTATTTAAAGAAAAGCTTTTTTTCCACAACATGGCACAGAATTTCTTCATTGTACAACTAATATCACAATTAACCTGATGAGGCAAATACATTTTGAAGGCTACTTCTTTTAAGTCTCGCTTTTAGGGTAGCTCCAGCTGAAGGAACATGCACGGATCTCAGACGTAAATTCATACCCCTTGGTGGCACTGTTGGCCAACTGGAAACTAAAAAATGCACAGGAAAAGGAGCCTGTAAACACAGCTGCCACAGGAACTGAATTCAACCTAGTTTGCAGCTATGTCTATGTAAGTACACTTTTTCAATCACTCCTGCCTTAACAGCCCTCATCAATTAAACTAATGACTTGTGCCAAGCTTATTTTTCTGACCCAGTATGATAAAAACTTGAAGCATAGTATATTCTATTTGCCTTCCAATTTTATCTTCTGGGGAACATGCCAATTTTAGATGACAGAAATATCTCATCTTTAAATAGTTGCTTTTCAAGAGAGAATGAAGAATGCTGGGTACTGGGTCACCTCATGGGGCTTAAGACACTATTTTCCATTTTAGGAGTAAGCACTAAATCCACCTTTTCAAAGAAATGGCAAAAGTGGAAACTGACTAAAAGCTGCTTTATTGCTATGGAGCATCAACCAAGTGCATATAAACCGGAACACAAAAAGTTGTTTAAAAAGTGCTCCAGAGCTCCATCCATGGCCCCTCCTCCATCTAAAGGAGTCTTTCGCCCTAGACTACAAAGCCAGGCTTATTCTGTGGCCCAAAATAGATTGTAATCATTTCTGCATAGTGGCTCACCTTCAGAAAGCTGCCCACCTCTGTCCTGCTTATAGCCTAATTTTTAAGATACTTCCCTGAAACACAGGGTTTGAACAGTGTCTCCCATTTGCTTACTATGCAAGAATGCCAGTCAAATAAATCCTCAAACAGAAGATAATCATCTTCTTCTAAAAAGACAGCTTGCAGAGAAAAAGAAAGCAGTCAAATTATCTGCATCTATCATTAATTCCAGGGATTCTAGAGCCATTATAGATAAGTAGGGCAGGAGGGTAAAGACATCACATCACTGACAAGGGTAAATGTTTAGCCAAGTCCCTGCTGGGATATTTCTGACTGAGGCAGCCTTTCACTCAGCTTACTATCCACTGTCATTCACATGCCTTCCTCCCTGCTCTGCACAGAGGACAAAGCCTAGTAAATTCCACTCCTTAGCTTAATACCTAACCTTCAGGTTTTTGCTAGGTGGCTTAGGTTGCCTTCCGTGAATCTGACCCAAACTCATTTTTCCTGAGGTTAGAGACCAACCCAAAAATAGACACCTCTTGAATTCCAGATCAGATTCCTGCCACTAGAAAATTATCCATAAGAGCAGAATTTTTTTCAGATGTGTCATTACCAAAACTCTCAAAGCATCTAATCTTCCACTGATAGGCAACGGTCTAAATAAGCTAAATAACAACTAAATGTTTAAAGTAAAGATTTACAGGAGAGGATAATGGAAGCCAAACTGACTATTCAAAATGCCACTAACTGCATAATACAAACCATTACATTTTCAAGGGCCTTTTAGTACCCAGGCTAATTATCTTTTAGAGGGTTTTGGTAAACTCACAACATAGGTAAAGCAAGATAATTTCTTGCAGGACCAGTATGGCTAAGGGAGTTTATAAAAATACACACAACAAACACAGGCACTAGAAAGAAATCAGTATTACATTTATTATTCGCAATCACAAATTATACATGTAGAATACAGAAGGGTAGAAGGAATTTCAGTTGTAATTCTGTTATTTAACTTGCTCCCTTCTTTCAGGATTTCAAACTATGCTATCAGAGTCAAGGCAGTGAAGGCTGGTATTGATCTTCACATCCACAACCTGTTCCTCACTGTAGCTGCATCATAGATCTAGCTGGTTCATCGATCACATACATTGACAAACTGTCTTCAGCACAGCCCAGATGCCTTTTGACAGGACAACATGATGGGATGTAAACTATCCATAAGATTTCAGGGTGTTTAAAAGTTAACCAGGGCCTGTCATGGTGAGGTTTGATCTATCTGGAGGCGTTTGAGGCCTCTGCTACTTCCTATTCTGATCAGATGTTCTGGAGCAGGAACCCAAATCCATTTCAAAGACAAGCTTCATTTATTCCAGCTCCATATTTTGGCTTAGACCACAATCCCACAATCCTTCCTACTCACCTTTCCGGTCTGTTTTTTGCTGACAAATCTGTATCCAACCATAGCAGCACCTCAGTCACATCACCTATCACAGTATAATATGTATTCTACCACATTCACATAATTTAAATAGACTATATTGCAACTTAAAGTGCAATTGAATTAACAGTTCAAGACAGTACATACTTCATATTTGCCAGGTTTAATTTTTAAAAAGACTGCAATGACAAGGAGTCAGGAGTTCACACTAATGTATAACAAAGCTGCTAGCAGACATAAAGCACTGACAGCCTCTATAATTTCATCCAAAAACTACAGGAGAAGCAAAACCAATGCACTTTACTTTTTGCTTGAGATCTCACACAACAAAAAAAATGCATTGCAACCACCCACAGCAATGAATTTGGACAAAAAGTAGAGTCAGCAGAGGAAACCTCAAACTAAATTGTATTTTTAGTTTGTCAGAAGCAAGACTCTCTATACAATAATATAAAGCCTATTTACATTGTCAGGTCTTTGGTCAGTTATCAATAGTTTTAGCATATACAGCAGTGAAATTATATTATTAATCACTGCAAATGCCTAACAAACACTTAATACTGACATGCTTTCATCTCAAAAAAAGATATGAAGAGACTCAAATCAATGCTCTGTGTATAAAAGCCAAAAGTTTGTTGGGTTTTTTTTAATTATTACAAAATCCAAATACTAATTTTGATCCCATGTATCCCTTTTCATCACAGTTGAAATCAGGTTCCTAGCAAAAAAAACCTGTTTGAGCCTACCTTTCAATGGAAATGCAACTCCAAAGTATCTGTAATGTCTGTAATAAAGCAATGTAGTATCTGTATACATTTAAAATTAATAACAAGTACAGTATAATCCAAAAAGTACTTACGACTGGCAGTAAGCAAGGCGTAGTATGAAATGAGAGATATGATCTTTTCTTCTTGCCTCATAATCATCTTCAGCCAAAGCCTACAGAATATATTGTTATTATTTTAGAGAAATAATTTCTCCCAGATTAAAAATTCACAATTAATTTACCACTGCTGTTCAAGATTGTCTAAACTCATCTTTTAGGCAATAAATACAAACTATTAAGGAAGGAGGTAATCCTAAAGAAAGAAATATATATCCTAAAAGAAAAACTACATCTCTGACAAAATGACAGAACTGCAGTTTTAGAAACAGCATTTCATCACCTCTACTTTTATTCATAATTCTTGAATGGTGTAAAGAAAATAAAGTGCAAGAGAGTTACATGTTCCAATTTTTACTTACTCTGTAGGGAAACTTAAGTTTCCGGAGCTCATTCTCCAGCTTAGTTTTATACGAATCAGTACTTCTTACATAGCTCACACCAAGGTTTTCAACTACTTTGAGCACTGGGCAAAAAAAAGAAAAAGTCCATGTTAGAGAGAACACGTTGAAAAGAAATCTAAATGTATCACAGCTTGGAAAAGGCACAAACTAAGGTAAGACCACAGGAATTGCTTTTAGCGGTAGGAGGAGCAAAAGGGTGAGAAATGTAGAGGATAACGTGTGGCCCACGAGTCCTTAACAGCTGGCCCTACTCCGGGATCCATAGAGTCACAAGGAAAGGGAGACAGCTAACTGATGGATCACTCTCAGGACATCCGTTTCCACCGTAAAGACAGACACCTTGGATCAGTTTTCAGGAATTCAGGGGAATCCTTGGCTCCCCACCTGAATCGCAGTCCTGAGAGACATCAAATGTGTCGCAACACCCATAGAAAGTGAAACGTGGTCGTAAAAACTACCAGTGTAAACCAAAACTACACAGTCCCGACATCTACACCGAATGCTTATGGTGAAATCTGTCTCAGCACCCTGAAATGCCCAAAGCAGCGCGCTTCCCTTCGGCGGGGGCTCCTGCCAGCAGGAGCAGCAGCCAGCTCGCCTTCACATCCCGCAAAGGGAGCAACCGGGCCCGCCAAAAACACACACAGCCTGACAGGAACGGTAAAAAGCATCGAGGGAGGGCAGAGAGGAGAAGGGAGAGAGGGAGGGAGGGAGGGACGCTACTCACGCCTCAGGCGGTCGATGGCAAAGCTCTCGAACTCCACCAGCGAGATGCTTTCCGTGGGGGGCTCCAGGTAGAACTGCAGGCTGTGAGGGTACAGCTCCCGTCGGTCCCCAGCCAGCCGCAAATGCTTCTGCCTCGCTCGGCTGGAGAACTCCATCTGTGCCGCCCCAGAGCCGCCTCCGGCCCCGGCCCAACTGACCGACCCCCGCCCGCCGAGGCACAGCGAGAAGCCCAACCTGTCCCCGGCCCGAGCCCCGGCTTCCCGCGCTCCGCCGGCCACGCCCACTTCCGCGATGAGCCGCGCCTCCCGCGCTGCCATTGGCCGGCGGCAGTGAGGGGGCGGGGCCCCGCTCTGACGTGCCCACATCCGTCATGGCGGCTCCGTGCACGGCGGGCGGATCCTGCTAAATGGTGCCCACACGCGGCATGGCGGCTCCGAGCACGGGGGCATCCTGGGGTCTTCTACAGTTGTATCGTTTTGTCATTTTTCCACGATACTGCAGGATTTGCCATTTCTGCCGCCGTGTTGACCATTTTTGCTGCAGCTGGGGTTATGTTATGTTTTATGTCCCTGCCACAAAATGCCACTTACTCGCTAATTTTTTCCCCTACCCGAAAAGTTAGTTAATGATCTTGCAACAAATTCAGAGTGTTAAGGGGTGGGAAATCAGAACTGACATATAGTTTGTGCTCACAAAGTGAGGAAAATCAGTAGGTTATGCTGGCAAGTTCTTAAGAGCAATGAAATGATCATGGACCAGGACACACACTGGTCTTGTGTTCGTGGGCAACACCTGAGACATTCCGAAGTAATCCGACTGCAGCTTTAACAAACACTGCGACTGGCAGCCAGCCTGCAGCTGCAGACTGCTTCTGTACTAGAAGATTAAACAAGGTGCTGAGCTCAGCTGATGCAGGATAGTCCACTCCATCCTTCAAAATAAGGTGGCCACATCCACATTGCCTACAGAGGATAATTGATGTGCTTGTGCTAACTCTCAGACTGTGAAGTGTGCTCTTTGGTCTGGGCCAAACTCTGCCAAGGGACCATGGGAACATTTTAACAGGATAGAAAGTCAAGCTTCAATCTCCAGGACTGCTCTGTAGTTTTCCAGGAAAAAAACAGGCTATTGATATATTTTGATATAGTGATAATTTTATAATATATTTAACCCAAAGCAAGTTCATGTATTTATATGTATATATGTATATAAAGCAACCTTAATACAAAGCAACCTTTTTTTCAAATAGACACTGCTCGTCCCACACAGTTTCTTCCCTTCTCCACCTGGCTGCAGCATGAGTTGCTCAGGAGTAGGAGTGCATCTGCCAAAATCCACCTAGTATTTGCAAGAAATCAGCTTGTGCCTTTGACCAGTGTGTTAATACCCAGAGACTGACAGTGCTCCATCCAGGGCAGGTCAGGTCAGGGAGTTTGGTCAGGTTCCCGCATTTGTTTAGAGTGCTGTACCTGGCCTCGACTGGAGGGGGAGAAGTGTGACAATTCCAAAGAGTACAGCAGAAAACAAGGATACTTTTCATTTTAATTAAATTTCCATTCATGTTTTAGGGTTTGGCACATAAACAGTACTACACCTTTTGAAATCATGGTATGCAGTTTGCTGGCCATCACTATTTCTAATGAACCACGTCCTGCTGATTTTTAACAACTCAGCAGCTATGTCTATGTCTGCTGTTTTACTTCTATTTTTTTCATTTATTGCTGAATATTGATCCTGAAATTGTCTGTAATTAGGTGAAATCTATCCTGTTTTGTTTTTTTGAAGTTCACTTAACTAATAACATTAAGAGTATTGCAAAATATCATAAGATTACTTCAGCAGAAATTAAGAATCAAAATTAACATCTATATTACTAGACTTAAATGCTATATTACTAGACTTAAATGAATCTTACAATGCAAGACCTTACCTTGTCACACACACCAAAAAATATTGGGAAAAGAAAATAGGAAAAAAAAAGTGAAAATTTATCACCTTGATAAAACTCCCCAAATTTAGTACTTCAAACCTTCTTACTGATGCATTTATTGAGACCTACAGATAGTAATACTTCTCACTATAGCATTTTGGCTACTTTTTTTTTAAGTATATTTTCATCACTCCCACAGTAACATTACCAGTAGGGTCTGATTTTTTAAGTATTTTTAAGATAATTATTGATTTTGTAAAAACCCACCTCGCAAATGTTTTACAACAACATCCATATGGTCAGCTGTCAAACTGTCCCAATCATCCCATCCAAACACAGTCCAATTTAGCATACCCCAAACTGTTCTGCTACTTAATTAACACAGTGTTGGGAGGAAAGGGTTAAAAGTGGGAAAATGAGGAGGAGGATGGTAGATTTGCTCAAGTGACCTTGAAGCTGGGAATGCCAAAGCCTGGAGAATAACAGTGTGGGAAACCCCATATATTGTGCCTACTGCTGCTTATTCTGTCTCTGTTTTGAGAAGATTTCTGTGTAGAGATAATGCAGGTGTTTTGAGAGACTTTGAGGCAGTCTCATGGACATGTTTGAGCTCCCTGTTTCAGGAAAGATTAAAGCTTAAAGATCATTAAAAAGCTCAGGGGAGATCACAGCATGATGGTAAACTATGCATGTGTGGGCCCTTGATAAATTGGGGCAAACAGCAATCCTGACGCCCACCAGCATGGATTGAGCTGGGATCCTCCAGTTAGCAAGGTAATGAAATAAATTTTCTCTTTTTTATTTCAGCCATGGTTTTGTGGTTCTTCCAGCAGCCTGCCTGTGTCCACACACACACATGCAAAATCCTTACTTGCATTAAATATATATCATTGCACAGTTGCTACTCTCACTTTTGTTATATTTTTGTTATATATTTGCTATATTAACTCGCAGAGTGTCCAATGCTAATCTGTTAGAGCCCAGTTGTTCTCTATTTGCATAACTATATCTGCTAATAAAAGGGTAAATATGGTGATGCTGGTATCTAGTCTCTCTTTCAAGCTGTCCCCTTCATCCATCATGTCTGGGATGTTTGGATCTCTATGGATAGCAGAGATGAGTACAAAATGTCCCTTCTCTGCTTCTGGCTCACTTTCAGCTCTTACTGTTACTTGACAATCCTATTTACTGCCTGACTGAATTCTCATGTAATTCTGTCTTGAGATATATTGTCTTCATGACTTGGGTTTTTTTTTTATGTTTTCACCTCTTAAAATGTTCTTCTTGAATAATTGTTCTTTTGCTTATACAAAATATTTATTTACATATTTTCCCCTTTATTAACTCTATTCCTTTACTGATCTGACTTTTTCAGAAATCTTAACAAGCTTACACTTTTAGTGCATTTATGTCATTTCTAGCACAACTTCTCTTTTCTTTTTTCTGTTTTGCAGTTCTCCATGCTTTTTATTACTTCTTTAAATGTTTGACATCTGGATTATACTGAGACTTTTTTCTGACCACAATGCACAGATACTTCTGTACTTACTATAAATAGCAGGGTAAATGTTCTGAGCTGGCCTTTAAATTCCTGCAGGCTCTGAAGTGAGTAAAGCATGAATCATTCAGTGAAGAGAGGTTCAGGGGCTACTTTAGGTGGAATACACTCTCAGTGTTAATTTATTTAAGTGGGGAGTAACAATAGTCACATCCCTTGTGACACTCTAAATCTCTCTGGCTCCACTTACTCAGGGCTTTTGAATCCTGGATTTATTTCCCAAATCCACTGTCCAAGACCCTAGTGCAGAGGCAGAGAAAATCTAGATATATCTTCCCAACCTTCTTATATTTATCCTGACAGGCAGATCTATCATCCACCTCTACCCCTCACTGCATGCATCTTCTTCAGTATGTTCAGGCTGCTGTAGCAAATATGCTCACTGCATCCTTCTCCTGCTATATATC
The DNA here is from genome assembly GCF_036250125.1 of Pseudopipra pipra. NCBI lineage: Eukaryota > Metazoa > Chordata > Aves > Passeriformes > Pipridae > Pseudopipra > Pseudopipra pipra. The sequence goes on from NC_087551.1 coordinate 91,124,521, forward strand.
ATTTTTGATCCCTTAGCATAATTTTTCAGTGTACATATCGAGGCAAAATCTGCCATTTCCCTGCACTAGGCTTCTCCAAAAGGATGTCACTCTTGTACTCCATTACAAAATGCTCCATGTGCATGAAATAATTTTGCCTGCCATGGTGGGGCTCAGGGCAGGGAGGAGGGAAGTGACCTGGTGTTTTTTTCTCTTGGTAATCTTTCTCTGATAGTTTTTGAGCATCAAATCAATGTTAAAGAGAGAGCTTGAAGCATCAAAAATAAGATGTACTCACAAATTTGAGAAATTAGAGTCTTAGCAAAGAAAAGAGAGGGAGATTCATGGGAAAGAAAAGCACAACTTGGCCTCTTTGGTGTGTGGAGCAGCAGCAATCAGACAGTTAACACAAACATCCTGGCCAGTCAGTGTAAATACAGCTTGAGCTCAGCCACTGCTCCATCGTCTTCAGACGGACAGGGGAAGGTTTGAACTATCAAGAATCAAGACTAATAAAGTAGAATTCATTTGCAGACTTAATTTAGTCTGCTGCATAAGGATCTCCTTCTTTTTCCTACTATGTCTATTTTTATCATATTTAAATTAGGAGTTTCTGAAACACAAAAAAATTTTCAGTCTCTCTATCTGTAGGGGTACTGATGTTTTCTTTTCTTGGAAATTATTACCACTAAACTAATTTACAAGAAGTAAATGCTTTTGTTAAATATAACATTTAAAATTTATTACATTTCTAATACTATCCTGAGAATGATTAAATTTCTACCTGTATAGCATTAAAGAATAGGATGTTTTCTTATCAAGTAATCTGTAGGTGATCGAAAGATTTCATTAACTCCAAAAGTATTGCTATCCAACATAAAAACTAGACATAGCTATGTATCTAGAATTTTTTTAATCATATGAGGAATTATTTGTCAGCATTCAGAATAATGCAAAAAATTATTCTGTTTAAAGTATTTTTGTAAGGAAAATGTCTTATTGTCTGAAAATTTTTAAATATTATTCTTTCTCCGTTAAAAGAAATCCAACCACTGCAATTGAAGGATTTTGTTCAGCCCTTTTGGCCTTTAATTAGGGGTATTGTATAATACAAACTTGGCCATTTTTTGGCAGATCTCCTGTTTTAAGCCTATGACTTGAGCATGAAAAAATGTCCTGTTCATCCTGACACACACTGAGTGTTCAAATACCCAGTCACTGCGTAAAACAGTCTGCAAAATTCCATCCTAATAAGTAAGTAGCCAACTGCCTTCCAGTTGCTAATAAATCTCTTTGTTAGACTTCTCTGAGCGCTTACACCATTACAAGTGAAAACCTCCAAAATAAACATCAGGGTGGGATCCAGTCTGCCTAATCTAGACACTAAGCCTACACCTACCTTTTAGCTCTTCTTTAAAGGGAATAGTTTCCCATGGAATACTTGAAAAGAGGTAGGTATCCTGCTGGCCTCGGAAAGGACATCTAGCCTGCCTAAATTTAGATGGGTAGGTAGCTGATTTGTTTTCCCTTTGTTTACCTCAAGTTTGTTTGGGTTTTTTGGTCTTTTTCAAATATAAGTGATGCTTAGAAGTGGAAACTTAAGTATTTTTGCAAATTAGGGGAAAAATGTCTCCCTAGGTCCTCTTCCCCATTAGGAATAGATACCAGCATAAGAGGTAACATCTACATTCCCTGTGTACGAAAAATTCCAAATTAATTGGAAGTTGCCTCAGCAAGATATATGAGACAAAGATGGTTAATAACATACTAGCCAATTCTTGAGCCACCTTCTTACTGTAAACTAAATATATTTATGTATTAGGTATAACAGCCTCTGTGTTCCCATCCAACGCTGACTGATCTCATTACCTTGCAGAAGGGAAGAGATGATACACTCAGGGAATAACCAAGAGTGTTAATTTATCTAGAGGCCTGTGAAAATCTTGGTTTTTCTTTGAATACCATGGCAGCCTGAAAATTCTACACAGGGCAATGAGAAAGTCAAAGCTGTAGGAGAGGAGTACAGAGTAGGCAGTCTCAAAAAGGGAGAGACAGTCACAGGTGTCCTCAGCAGTATGCTGGTTACACTGCCATCCCTACCTCCTAAATCACTTCATCTGCCATTCCTGTTCACTTAGAACAACTCAGTCCACTCTGACAGCTTCTGGGCCCCAGGAACTCATAATGTTCATTTCCACTCCGGTCCCATCTGTGTGGGTTGTCATAGATGTGTGTGCGCATGTGTCCCTGTATTTCCTTCCTGCTCTCTGTCTTCTGCATAGGTAGCACTTGTGTCACTGTCTGCAGAGATTCCCCAGTTCCAAATATGTGCAGGTTTTCCTCACTTGTAGGCAGCAGTAATGCAGTAGTTGGAGTGATAGTAGTAACCCCATCACCAACCAGCCTGGTGTCCTGAATAATGTCACCATAGTTCACTTCGTGCCCTCCCCACAGCCAGTCCTATTTCTTCCCACATTTCTTTTCACCAGCATCACACTTACTAACCTGCTTATTCTGCATCTCCAGGCACTTCCCATTCAGCAGTCACAGGTGAAACAATCTAGACTCTCTTCTTTATCATGGCTCCACCTCAGCCTTACCATCCAAGGAGTTCAGTGTCCCAGGAAGAGAAGCAAAGCTCCCACCTTCCAGCCCTCTGCTCCTCCAAATGTAGGCATAGGCCAAGTAGGGAACAGCAGCACCTTTCCGGTGCAGTCTCCTGACAGTACTGAAATTCAAAGGAACACATCAGAAAAAGAGCTTTTCTGAAAATTCAGTGATGTGATATGTAAAAAGAAGAGGGAGGAGGTAATGACACTTTAGAGAATTAAAAGTTATAATTGCATTTATCCTTCTTCGTAGTGTTTTACTTCAGTGTTTTTAATTGAGCATTTTTCTCAGAACCTGGTATAAAAATATCTGCATTCACTCATAAGGTTGCTGTCTCCCTCAGTAAACTAAAGTTGGACTCATTAACTTCCTTTTTTAAGGTTGCTATGACAGACTCTTCAAAGTTCAAGTGTAATACCCCAAATATTGAGGAGTTTTCACTAGCAGCAAAAGAACTCATTCTTTCTGACATTTTTGATCTTCAAAAAGACTGAAAAAAATGCCTGGCTGACCAACAGAATTTTTATATCAATTTGCTTTTGTTGTTGAGACTCTCTACTAGCCTGTTTGTCAGCCACATTTTTACTTTGGGATATTGTCTTTTCCATGCATAGGTCTGGGAAGACAACTGGCTGGTATCTTTGAATATCTATAAAAATACTTAAAAATTAGACAGCTCTGAAAATTCAATTCTACAATTTCTATGTTCTTTTTGTGATTGTCTAATCATTTTCCATCAGTGACAACTGTCTGTTTTAAATCATGCTCTACTGATGATGGATTGACCGTAAGGTGCTTACTCTTGGTCTACAGAAAGAGACTGGCCACACAATTAGAAAAAAAATAGAATAGGCTCTACAATTTCGTTTTTCTGCTTTGTTTTTTTTTTTTATTAGACTTTATAGCCAGAAGGAAATATATTTAAACTTCCTATATATGACAGGTCATAGAATTAATCCACTGTATGGACCCCTACAATTAAAATTAGTCTAATGTACCTGGTTTAGGAAAAAGTAGATCTTGGGATCTTTCAGTTAAACTCAAATCCAAATTTTTTTGGTGTAAGCTTGAAGTAAAAGGGAGATCTGGTTGTGCCAAAACTTAGTAAAGCCCACATGCTGTGGTCACAAGAATGTGGAACATATTACATATCTGAAATTTGCATCAGGATATTGCAAACAAGATCAATAATTATTTATTCACATACAGTAGCAAGACTGGGGCTAGTAGAGACTATGGTTTCCTTTAATATATTTATCAAAACGTAGGGGGGGGTTCAATGCAGTTTAGCTGTAACATCTTACAAAGTCAAATTTTATTGTCTTGTTGCTTTTAAGTAAGGGTAGCTTCTCTTAGTATAAATTCTTTCCCCCCCTGCTTGCAACGGAAATAGAGAAGACTTACAGAGGGCAGCCTGGTAAACACAGAGACAGAATATTTCCACTGTGATCTGCACAAAGAAGTTCCTAAGTTGTGTGTATGTTTCCCCATTGTGCTTTTGCTTTTATTGGTGCTAGTTAGTTCCAAATTTCTTGTCTTACTTTCCTCCTTATGGGCGTGGACACAGATTTAGTATTTATGTCTACATCGACGTGATCTCAGCCTGACAGTACTTATGGAAAGCTGGAAGATTTATTGGCAGAAAAGAGCCTGTTGGAAAAAAATCTGGGTAGTGGTAATTGGAGAGTGAGTCAGTGTCTGGAGTCCATCTGTGCTTCCTACACAATCCTGACTAGGGCTGAGTTACTCAGATTTCTTCAACTATCTGGAACTGGCTTATTTAAAAAAAAAATAAATTAGACTTTATGCGTGCTGGATAAATCTTTGGCTGAGACCATTTGTATAAAGGCAGCAAATTATCTTTCTTTCTTCTTATTGTTGTTAGTATTGCAGTGCTGTGCAAGAGCCATACTCTTATAGAAGCAATTCAATATACACACATAAACCAGCATGTCTGAAGGATTGTGTGGCATAAATAGCTCAAAATGCACCAAAAATAGTTTGATATGCCATCAGTTCTGTGACTAATATTATAAAAACACCTACATCCTGACCCTGGGAGGCAAAGTATTGCTATTTCTTATTCCACACGTTTACAGCGGTAGAAGCGTAAGAGGCACAGGATTGGTTCCTAGTTGGTGTTATTTTAATTAGCAGGTTGTATTACAAGGCTTGCTTCATCAACATTCCAAACATTGAAGTTCTAACCTACATTATTTTAAGGAAAAGGGCATTTCAATATCTTTAGAGAATATTGTCAAACTATGTACTGAATTTAAAGCAGATCTTATAAAACTAAGGTTTTAAAAATCCATCATTTTTATCTCTGTTACTATACTAATAAAAAGTTACTTCCAGTGAAATGTTCTTCACATATTGCAGCAAGAACCTCAAAGCATTACAGGGGATATTTGTTACTTAATTTTATTGCCAAGACTGAAAGAAAAAACCCAAAGAATAAATTGATTGTGAGTCATTCACATTTTTTCATTTCTTTGCACTTTAATAATTCCTGACAGTTTAGAAACACAATGAAGGATTTTTTGGGTTTTTTACATAGGATTCATGAAAACAAACATTTAAAACAAAAGAAGTAGTACAGACAAGCTATTACAATTTTGGACAACAGACACAGAGAACAGGATGGTAACAGTACTACATGAGCCACAAAAAAAGTCAGGATTGAAATTTATGAAAAAAATCTATCAAGCACTGGGAGTCTTATTTAAAAGAGAAAAAGCCTTTGACTGTCAACTGGAAGAACATTTTGAGGCAACATTCACATATTCAGGCTAAACTTTTGCCTTTAGTATGATACCTAAAACAGTTCCAGTTCATATTAAAACATGACCTGGTTGACCAGTTTCTTTTCTCCATTTTTGGCTTATTCCTTGCAATTAGAATTGTAGATAAGTAGCCCAAAATTTCAGGAGAGCAAAACCTTACAAGATAGTGTCTTGTATTTGTTATAGGTTTTATAACACTGGTATTTATAACACAAGTATTTATATTTCTGGAGTTTTAGATCAACTAGAGAATTTAAATAAAGTAAAAACAGAAGGGAAAAGATAACCAGACATGCTATCCTTTCCTCTCTGCCCCTATTACTCCACACAGATGTTTCAAAACTATTCCTTCCAGCTCTGTGTAAATATAAAGCTAGCAGTGCCTGCAGTGGTGTAGAAAGCTGGATTTCTGAGTAGCTTTTTTTCAGATGGGAATGGAGAATGACCCACTCAGTCTGCAGGAACAGGTCACTGGAAAAAGATCTCCCTGAAGTATCAGGGACCTGGAATAATTCCTACACTCTCTATGGCATTAGAAGTACAGCACTTATTCTATGCTTAGGAAAATATATACAATTTGCATTTTTATGGATCATCATTTTTTCTTTCCCCTAGCATGCCTGCAATCCTCTTCTCTATTTCACACACAGCCTCACCCTCTTCCCCATTGGTGTTTCCTAGGTCCTCCTTTTCTTCCTCAGTGCCTGAAGATCATAGTGCATGTGCTGTGCATAGCCTGGACATTGATTCCCAGGTAGTGGCTATCAAAAGTGACAGATAATTTCAGTTGTCTTGCCTCCGGTGAACATACATCTGCGTCTCTTTCTTCTACTTAGCTATCAATTTTCAGAGATGTTGAATGTTTATCATCTCCAAGATGTTTATCTACTCATATTACTTGGAATTTACCATTACCAGCTGACAACTCAAACAGAAAATTCTTCTGCTGCTGTTGCATTAGCAATAGTCTGCAAACACAGCTAGCAGAGGTCAACTGTGTGGACACTATTTACCACTCAAATAGTGGGTTCCTGTCTTCATCACAAAATATTGCACGGAATGGGGACAATGCTGGGAGCTGATACAGTACCTATCTTGCAAACTCCTAGCACATTGTCATGATACTTCTTTCTCAGTTCTCTTGTACGTCTTACAGAAGTGTGACAGAATGATTCACGGACTTCTGCCTTGATGGACAGAAATCACTTTATTCCCCATGATCCAGGGGTTTTATATCACTCACTTCCCACTGGGAGTGGTTAGGCAAATCAAAGCAGAACACAGCTGCAAGTCACACATCAATCACTCTCACAGGCTGGCCTGTCCCAACCAGACATCACACACACACAGACCTTGGAGTTTCAAGTTACCCATTTTTCACACCCCCGAAAGGTGAATTGCAAACTGGAGAGCTCAGCTTGTCCCTGGGCAGTAAATCACAGCTTAGAGAAAACAATACAAGGTCATCTAGATATTCCTCAGGCCTTTCTCGTTCTCATGCTGGCTTGCTACACAGAAGGTATTTTTTTGTAAGGTCCTTAAGAATTATGACTATCAGAATTCGGTTCTATAGAACTTCTGAACAGTTTATCCTCTTAATTTGCTTATCCACATCTATTTAGCAGTTTCATCCAAGACATCCCAGCTATCTCAGAATAGTGCAGATTTTGCTAATCTGAAGGCAGTGCTCAAGCAAATTGTAAAGTCTACAAAAATTTGTAGGGCTAAGGGTTGGACTCAGTGATCCTTGTGGTTCCCTTCCAACACAGCATATTCTGTGATTCTGTGACCCGTATGTTCTAGCCTGGAATTTTCCAGGGCTCATAGCAAAAGCCTATCCTGATTTTCTTTAAGGTATTTCCTGCATTTCTGTTATATTGATAGGAAAATAATAAATAGTATCTCCTGATTGTAGGGAGGCAAAGAGGAAAGTGAGATTTCACATCCAAATAAAGAGGATCAAATGGTTCTGAAACTCTCTGACTGAGAAACAAGGGAGTTTCCTGGATGTGAGCCAGGGCTAACTTGATCCACTTGATCCACTTGGTCAGTGGCTTCTCATAGGCATCATTTTTGCATCACCGTAGTTATTCTATCTTGAAGGTAGTAACTTTAACTCCTACAAATTCACCCACGAAGGAAAGCGTTTAATGACTGGGTCCTTTTTCTAAGTGCCGAAACACGTCCTCTTGACATTTTTGTTTCAAAAAAAGTTTGAGCTATGTGATGTGTTAGGAGAGAAATCAGTTTTGTATATTTTTCAAATGCAAAAGAGAGGAGCTCTAAAAGGAAAGTCAACATAATAAATAGGAAAAATAAAAAATAACTCCTACTGATGCTAAGGTGACTGATAACCAGTCACTAGACAAAGAGCCTTGGCACTGGAAGAAATATAAAGATATTAAAGTAGAAAATATAAATCTAAAGTGAGAGGACCACTGTACACTACCCCATAACTGGGACAGTGGATTAAAGTGCCAATATTCTTTCATTGCAAACATCACCATCTTTCTACAAATGAAGTAAGATTAGATTGTTTTCCATCTGTAATGTTGATAAGTGAAATATTGAACAATTTGGTGAAAAACATCAGCAGGCATTGTTCCATCTTTTACAATCACTTTCTACCCCTGCCTGCTCACTAACATCAGGACAATGCAGAGCACATGTGTGTTGTCTTTTTACACAGATATATGCATCTGTACAAAGTGCAGGAGCTGCAAATACAGGAGCAGCCCAAGCATCTACTTAATGCAATCTGGTTTTGACAGTGATCAGTTCCAGATGCTGAAAAGGAAATTTCCACAGAAACCACAAGATAAGTAGTCATGGAAGAACTGATACATAAGGACAGTTTCTTCTCAACTTGACTTTGTAGCTGGTTCATTCCCTGAAGAATGGCATCTTATGCCCTTTCCAATTTCACTCTCTCCTATCACCTCAGTAATGTATATGCAGTTTAGTGAAGCCTCTGTACCCTGCTGCAAGCTCCCTCATCACCAGGGCTTTATCAGTCTGTGCACCAGAACCCATAGGCCAACTCTGACACCACAGCTGCACAGCCTCTGCTTAGACTGTCAAAAACCAGCTGTGAGTCTGTACAGAGACATGGAAAATAAATAGTACAGGTACTGGTGTGACAGGATTGTTAGCAGCTCAAGGATTCACTGGCACAGTGAGGTATATAATTCTAAATTAAAACAGAGAGGAAGGCTGCTTGGCCCAGGCACTATTCAGGACCTACCCAGTCACATCACCAGTGTCATGAGTGTTGGTGGAGCTACACATGCCCAAACAAACTAACTCAAAATAAGAACCATAACAACTGATGTACACTTATTTCAGAAACCTGCTGGACTCTTAACCTCAGTATTATCGAGCAATCAAATCCACGGGTCATGTATTTTATAAAACACTCGTGATAATTATGGAAGCTGGGAGAAATTACACATTTCTAGATCTGTGCTGCAGATACCCAACTGAAGCAAATCCTTTTCAACATGCTGTTTTTAATCTGTGCAAAACTAGCTAATTCCTACCACCTAGTTTGCTCATATTGCAGTGATTTAACCCTTGGCATTTTCAGCAGATTCACCACAGGTCATCAGTTGCAACATTTGTTCATTTCATAGTAGATAGTTCACTTCAGAGTCGATTGCCCGCAACCCTGCCTATTTTGTTTTTACAAGCATTTTTGTTCTGTTACACTGGACAAAGCAGTCAGCAGGATAATATTTCATGAGGTCATCTTTTGAAGTAGTATTTTTTTTTGCAGTAGTAATGAGAATTTCCACAACAGAATATTGTTGCTAATTATTTTCTCTCACCTAATTAAACCATCTAAAGTTTAAGTGTCTAATTTAAGATAATTTATTTGGCTGCCTCAGTGGTTACTGCAGAGAGAGAGTCTCAGAAAGCAAAAGATCTCCAGTATATTTTTGATACTTATATTATCCCAAGATGAGTCACCCCCCAGAAGTCCTCTCTCTTTCTGCTGAGTACAGAGGTAGTCAAAATGACAAATTTAAAATAGATGCCCACCCTTGCTTTTATGCAGTGTACATACTAAATTCTCTGCAGATGGACTGCAAAGAAACAGCATTACATAGACACAGCTTTAAATCACAGTTAACTGTCATGAATAAGTGGTTTAGATGACTTAAAGGATCACCATCAGAGGTATTAGCAAAAGAGGTTTAATATAAATTGGCAAAAGCACGACTTAAAGGTTGGTGGCAAGTTTCACTCTATTACTTCCTACATAGATGAAGCACACAAAGGGAAATCAGATTAGAATCCATCCAGAATTATTTACATGGAGACCAGGGACAAAAAAGGGTAAGGGTGCAAAGGAGTGAGGGGGATTCTCTCACAAAGTCACAAGGCTCAAAGTGGACTCCTTACTTTCTAAATTCCTGATGGAGCCAAGGTGCAGCTGAGTCCAGACTTCGCCTCAGACTTGGTCAACAGGTTATATCTAAAGGGCTTAACAGCCCTTAATCATTGACTAATTTAACACTTAAGAAATGATACAATAGGATTTACTACAAGCACAGCAGTAACTTAACTATAGATCTGAGACTACAACATTCACACTACACTTGCTAAAGGGCATTTAAATCAGTTAACACATGCAAACACAGTATTTACACAGGTACCTGTTAAAAATTCTCCTCAAGTTTGGTGAAACACATCAAATGACTTGGCATTTCTCAGCGGGTAAGGGTTGAGCCTCAAGGAGTTGGGGATGGGTATCAATCCAGGCCTCATCATCAGCTTTCAGCAACATTCCTCCAAGTATCTTAAGAGTTGGCGAGCTCGGAGAGGCATCCCACACACAGGGAGATGCTGCAGCCCTCACTTAGGACCACAGTTTATAGGGTCACAAAAGCTTTGGCTTTAGTCATCTGTCACTCTCCATCCTGGACACAATTCCCATCCAAGATGGTAATTACTGAATTTTCCTCAGTAACAATAATATTGTTCCACTTGGGCTATGATTCAGACAAAATAATGTTCCAAGGCTATTTGTTAGAAAACAGAAGTTTCTAAGGCAACAGAAGTTCCTGGGAACAGACAGTGTTTCTGATAAGCGCAAGAGGACTTTAACTGCCCAAGGTTAAGCCCATTAATCAAGGCTGAGGCCTAACAAGAATTCATAAGTTGCAGGGCGGCCCAGGAAGGAGGGGGGATGCACCACCACAGGTGAGACATTATTTCAGAAATTTAGGAAGCAAGCTCAGATTTTCTACTCCATATCAAACCCCAGGTCTCTGTCTTTTGCATTGTTATGATGAAGTTGAATGAAGTTTCACAGAATTTGGTGAGCACAATGAGTCTTTCCCAGCCTGTTCAGCTCAAGGTATTTCAGTTTCTTTTGTGGGTTTTTTTGGGAGGAGGTTAGGGTTGGAATTTCAGTAAGAGCCATCATCACCAAAAGCCCAGACCACAAGTGAGGCCATAAATATGTTTTTGCAGCTGGTCATCATATTTAAGAAGGATACAGAAAAATTGGAGAGCGTAACAAGTATAATCAAAGATCCAACATTAAAAATATATAGTAAAGTGGTGTTGTTTAGCTTAATAAAGGGAAGACTGGAAGGGAAGGGTTGGAACTTGACAATTTTCAAAAACCATCACAGAGGAAAAGCAATGATCACAGCAAGGAAAATTTCAGGGTAGACATCAGGAAAAACCTTCTCAGACTAAAGAATTGCCTGGGGAAACTTGCCAAGTTTTTATTTCTAGAGCTTATTAAAACCAAGATAAATGTCTATCAGGAATGATGTAGGCATAGGTGCTCTGTCCTAGGGAAATATAAATAGAACAAATACATCCTTCCTGTATAGATCTTTCATTATCTGAATTATTTTTTAAGAAATTTATTTTATTTCACTGTTTCTTATGGCTTTCTTATAAGAAATGGGCTGACTGGAACCTCATGAAGTTCAAAAAAGGCAAGTGCAAAGTCCTGCACCTGGGGAAGAACAACCCCAGACACCAGTACCTGCTGGGGTCACCCATCTGGGAAGCTGCTTTGAAAAAAGAACCTGGGTGTCCTAGTGGACATGAAGTTGATCATGAGCCAGCAGTATGTCCATGCCATAAAAGTGGCTCCCATTATCCTGATCTGCATTAGGAGGAATGCTGCCAGTAGGTAGAGGGGGGTAATCCTTCCCCTCTACTTGGCACTAGTGGGGCCACACCTGAAGTACTGTCTCTATTCTGGGCTACCCAGTACATGAGAGAGATGGACATACTGGAGAGAGACCAGCATAGGGCCTTGAAAATGATCGAGGGACTGGAGCATCTTTCATGTGAGGAAAGACTGGGCGAGTTGGGACTGTTCAGCCTGGATAAGAAAAGGCTCAGGAGGATCTTACAAATGCATATAAATACCCGAAGGGAGGACAGAGCCAGGTTCTTTTCAGGAGTGACAAGTGATGGAACCAGAGGAATTGTGGGCACAAACTGAAAAAAAGGAGGTCCCTTCAGGATGCACCAGGAAACAGTATTTCACTGTGAGGGTGAGTGAGTGCTGGCACAGGTTGCTCAGCCATACTGTAATCCTGTAATCAATGGGGGCAGTAAGCAGACCCACAGAACAATTCTGAATATTTCGGGAATTGCTCTTCTCCCATACGTCTGTCTTTTCCTGACACCTGTACAAAGAGTACCCGGGTTAGGTGTCCACGTTTTGGGCAGGAGGGGATAAATCTGGGTCAAGGGCTGAAAAACACGGATAGCAGACATCTCCTCGGAGGCAAGGTCCCTGCTTAGCTTCCACTGACCTCCCTTGGAATTAGTGGTGTTTATCAGCCCACTGAATAAAGGTTGTTTTGTTTTTTTTTCCTGACATAATTTAAGCTTCTCCATAAAGAGGTGTAAAACACAGCCTCTCAGATCATTAAAATTATGGTCTTTACTTCTCTAGCATATGGCAGAGAAGAAAATCCTAAAGTAAATGATTGAACATTGTGTTATAATCCTCATAATGTTTAAGTAAGGCAAAGACTGTCTCACACAACCCTCATTTTTACCAGTCCTCAGTTTACTTAAACATTAGGGAGGCTATAACAAAACCTTCATTCACTGACACTATGAAACATAATAAAAAGGAGATTGCCAATGAAATAACTGTACTGGAATGCTTGTAATACCTTTGTGCATTTCTGTAATCTTTTTGGTCTTTTTCCAATTGATATTTACATTTGATAATCTGAATCTTCTTTAACCAAATACATAAACTCTGTTTTAAACCTTTTATCAGAAGCAAGAGTCAAAGCAAGAGTTAATGTTAAAAAAGAGATTTTCAGATTTTGTATTTTTCCTTCTGTTTTGTTATACTGAAAATCAAACTTTCCTAACTGATTTGAACAATCCCATCCAAGTTAAGCTTACCTACACCGCTTTCCTAATTCCACTGCCTGCACAATAATGTCTTTGTTTTAATCTATCATATAAATGCAAATAATTGATTTTTTTTCTTTACAGGCATGCCACAATCTGCCCTTACTTCCTTAAACTATTTCTAATGCATTTACTGGTCTTTAAAGTGATGTAAGTATCTCATTTCAGATGTCAAAGAGCCTTCTTTACATCTAATGATTGTGAAAAGACAGTTAGTATTGTTAATTATTACATTTAGTGGGTGGTGTCTAAGTGATGAACAAGAATATGCACTTTGGAAACACAAGGAGGTTACCAAGGAAGATTGATATAACCTGAAGTTATCAAATATCAGTATACAGACATGAAAATAAACAGCAGAAAATTATTGTGACTGCAAGATAAAATAACCAAGTTCTAAGTCTAACATAACAACCAAAAAAAATCTTTTCTATATTCTACACATGAAATTTCAAGATAATCAATACTCTTTGTGCCACAGCATCTCCCCACACAACATTTCTTCTCTGTGGTGACCAGTGACAGGACCCGAGGGAATGGCCTGAAATTGCGCCAGCAGAGGTTTAGGTTGGATATTAGAAAAAGATTCTTCACTAGGTGGTTGGGCAGTAGAACAGGCTCCCCAGGGAAGTGGTCATACCACCAAGACTGACAGAGTTCAAGAAATGTTTGGATGACACTCTAAGGCACATGGTGAGACTCTTGGGGATGGTCCTGTGCAGGCCAGGAGTTGGACTTGATGATGTCCCTTCCAACAGGGCATATTCTATGATTCTCTTTTACTCTCTTTTAAAAGACTTACCATTGCCATTGGCTATAAAAGCCAGCCAAATGAAGTGCTTCATTATATGTGTCTTAATTAAGCTAGGAAGAACATTTAATAGATATTTTTTAATTTTTTAATTTTCTCCTGCCACGCTACAATAAAAATACACTCTTTAATCTACCAGTCACCTTTTTAAAACATCATAAAATGACAAAGAGATATATTGGGCTCTTGACCTTTGCCATTTGGATAGTACATTTCATTTCTTTTTCTTCTTTCAGGGGTGAGGAGATATTCAGTATAACATTTGTTAAGTTGCCCATTTAAAAGTCTTTCCTGAAGAATAGATTTTTGAGATTTTATTTATGGAGCTTAATATGTCTTTGCTTTACTACGAAAGGCTGTACTGCAGCAAAGCTCTGAAAGGCAAACCTGAAGGTAGATTAGTTATCCCTACTGTTCAGACTTTCCAAACCAACACTGGCACTTAATTATGGGGGTGCACAGCTGGTCTGTTGGCTCCCTACCCTCCTTGGATGAAGATATCGACCTGGCAAACTTTCAAGTGTATCCTTGAGATAAAGAAGTCATGTATGCAGCCCTAAAGAAGGAACAAAGAGAAACTGTAAAGTAATTAAGTCCAGGATGTGGGAACCACAGAATAGTCTTGAACATTGCCAAGTGTCTCAAGCATAGAAGGTAGCCAATAAAAATGCTGTTGCTTGCTTGCCTAAATAAGGTTGCTATTTGCTGCTAAGAAAGGATATAAAAAGGAAATGAGAATAATAAAGTCAGACGTGTATTCTGCTCTTAACTAGACTGCTTGTGTCTTTCTTGACCGTCACAACAACTCAACAGCGACACTTAATGAGTTTAATTAGGAGGAGGAAAGCTTGAAAAGCAATCCAGTAAGAAAACCAAAACCCTCAGTACACTCTGGGAGCAAGAGTGTATGGAATGGAGGGGGGAACAAACACAAGGCTTTTATTTTATCACCAGATCCCCATAGGACAGATACTTCTTGCATGCTGTGTCATAAGATGGGAGTTTAGTGTAACAATGGGGTCTCAGAATACAGCCTGAGTCAAAAACAGGTTCTTTCCACTTTCTGACAGCAGAATTTACAAGAGTGAATGCGCCAGTAGTGGAGATAAGCAATATCATCTGGGTGCTGTGCTCCTGTGGACTTAGGAACAGTTAAGAAGCACAGTGTATCCACAAAAGAACAATACCGTTAAGAGGAATAGACTTGGAATCTGGATCTGCTGATACTCTTGTTTACAAACCCCCACGTTCTCAAAATAAAGAAATCTCATCTCTAATCTAGAAAAATAACCATATGCTTGTCTAAATACAATTTCTAACCCAACTGATATCAGAGTAGGGATTACTTTTTCAGCCCACATTATTTTTACAAGTCAGTCATTGGTGGTTTTCCACATATTAGTTACAGCCTCCTCTGAAGCTATGGCCTGCTTATTTAGAAGCAGCTCAGTGATTCATTGTGCTGCTAGGAAGTGAAGTGTGAGCTGTATCAATTTCAACAGAGTTGCTGGCAGAGAAAGTCAAACCCTTTGCTGACAGGAGCTATAGACAACACCCTTGTGCAAGGCAAGCTGCAGTTACTGGGCCTCCCAGTGAACAGTTATGCAGTAATTTCATCCTCTTTTCAGGAACATTTTAGTTGACATTAATTTTATCAGTGTCTATTTTCCATGGAAAGTTTAAGTTATATAGCTGACTGCAGCAGGCATGAGCTCTGTCACCCAAAACCTTTGTTGGATAATAGACCTTCCTGGCCTCAGGGGACCCTGCCCCTGGCTTCTACCCAGTGGAGGACATAAAGGGTACTGTCCCATCACAGCACCAGCTATGCTTTGTGTTTTGGGTCAAGATGAGGTCTGTGATGCGAAACTCTACCCGTCTGCCCTATTCTATGGGATGTTGATGGTCCTTAACTAGCCCTGCATGGCTGAAACTCTGCCAGCTTCAGTGGCAGCAGGCACAGCAAGGGCAAATTAGAAGCCAAGGGGCAGTGACGGGCATGGCCCCTTTATACAGAATATGGTGATATAGTCAGGAGGCAAATGCCAATCAGGTGATAAAGAAACAGAAAATGCGCTAAAAACTTACACAGTACAAGGGTGCAAAGGGTGAAGAGTTAAGCTCTCATACCACAGCCCACTCTTTTCATCACGCTATATGAGCTGTCTGCCTTCAAGGACAGTAAGACAAGGACAGTAAGCACCATGTGCCCTTGCAGTCATCATCTGGTGAGCTTCCAACCTCATATAAAGCACAAGGCAGCATCTTGGCAGTTCTTTATGCTTACTTGCCCAGTACTTAGAGTTATAATTTGGAAAACTGAAATCTAGTTCACATTCCTCTTCTGATTGATTTAACTCATATCTTCTATCCCCCCAGTGTGTCCTTCCAGGATATTGATAAAAACATGATTCAAATTACTTGGGCAGAGAGAAGGTTTGACCAAAGGACATCTTACCTCAATTAATGCATTCCCACAGCAAATTATTTCCTTATGAAAATTCATTTTTTATTAAACATATACATGAACTTCAATATACATAAATTTCCCTCCAAACTCCTCATGTTGTATAAACACAAACACAAAAATTCCTAAGAAATCTGCAGTTACTTGAAGGCAAATGTACAAAACCCCAGCATTATAAAGTAGGCACTGGGATGTAAGAATCAACTTCTTTAATCAAATAACTTGTATTTCTTACTCTTTTCATCAGTTATTTAAAACAAGCCTATAGCATTTTAAGGTATAGTACACAATACCTTAAGAACAACAGAAATAACTATGTAGGCATAGAAAGACTCATCACTACTCTCAGGACTGTATATTTATTAACTTATTATTAAATTATTTATTTTCTATTAATATCTACACTCAGTTTATTTCAGTGTGAATTAAAGGAAAATTCTACAGATTTCAAAGTAAGTTCATCTATTATCTTTGTGATGGTTTTCTTGACAATTATGCCTGAGAGTTTTCTGATTGCTCTAATGCGAAATATCCGGCTTCAGTCTTGAGAGCACCCTTTTTGGCATCCCTGTTTATACTCGACAGTTTTATTGGTGTTTATGTGAAGAGAACATTTAGTGGAGTTCGTTTTTTTAGAACAGATTCTGTTAAATTTTGCAAATATAGTTACAGAGGTATCTGGGATAACAGCTCATAATGTGGCAGTCCACATTTAAACTGCTTCCCAGCAGCAAGTGTCTGAAAAGACACCAATTAGCACGGAAGATTTGTAATGTGGAGAACTAATGCTTCCAAAAATAAAGATACAAAGATGCTGACTACTCAGTACAGTAAATTTACACCTTCTGTCTAACAGAGCAGGTCTAAAGTAATGGATAAGGTTATATAGGTCTCACATAAGAAATTAACTTAATCCAGCAATAGTTTGGACACACATGATTCATTGTACACAAAGTGGGCTTTCCCAGTTTTACTAATGTGACAATTTTGAACAATTCCAGTCCCTGAAAAATTTCTCAAATAATAAAAATCTGGCTACCAGGTAAATACATTGCCTAGCTACAGGGATCCACATGTGTATGGGTGCACTGGTATGTGCATTTTACTGACCGCCAAGACTGGACCACAAAATACATACACAAGGTATTTCTCAAATGATCTATTTCCTATAAAGCCTTCAGTGACTCAAAAGAGAATTTGAAAAATGTGGGGGAAGCTAAATGTTGATGAATGACAGTGTATCTATGAACAAAAGAAGCAAATTACTATCTTTGTAAAACCCACAATTGCCTCTGAGAACACCCTCAACTATAACACTGCATTCTGGTGATTCCAGTTACTGAATGGCCTTGGCTTATCATTAGGAAGGTTTTGCATTTCACAGGAACATTTTCCTCTAATTTCACATAAGGATTAAAATACAGTTCTGCATGAAGTCTGAACAGTGCTTACAAATGACACTGGATAGCAAGAAAAAGTCTTCACAGTCTAGATCTCTGGGTAGCTTTGTTTTAATTAATTGTATGTATTTTCATAACAAGTTCTCAAGACTAAAGCAATGGAAATGTCTTCTTTCCTCTGATATTCTCAGACCTTTTGACTTTACCCTATTGAACAGCAGGCTAATTTTACCACAGTAATGATTGCTGCTGCTATTTCCTCCCCCCCCCATTAGACATTTCAGTTTTAAGGAAACAGTTAATTGGAATCTTTTTGAATTCACAGGATTATTGTCACCTTCCTTGTATCTAATTTCCATTTTATCTGCTTAATTCTTCCCAGAAATGCTGTCAAAATTTTATTCACAAAACACACAGAAGTAAAAAAATGCACTTTTACAGAATATTTCAGTCAACATATGCACATGTACTGTAAGGTACACGCATATATATGTATGCATGTAAGTACGTATACAGGTAACAGTTTCCTAGGTTACTTGGATTCTCCAACTTCACTGATTTCCAGGCAAGCTGTAAGTCTTCAGTATATCCAAAAATCACATAGCCTCTGTTGCATGGTTTTAGGTGAACTCTGGTGCCTATATGTAACACCATGAACTTATTTCTATCACTCCAAATTCTGGAAATTCAGATATAATGTTCCAATCAAGTACGCTCCCTAAAATAAAGTAAAAATAAGCTGACAGTTTGCTTGACCATAGCAAGCACTGTCTTCTCCAAACTACTTCAGATATGTCTGCATATCCTACAAAATTTAAATATAGGAATTAATTACTAATAAAAAATTATGACTGTCTAAACATTCTGATCATTAAGACTGATCATCAACTACCATCAGCAGCAAATTTTAATCAGAAGAACCTTTGGTTTGTTTTCTTATCCCCAAATAATTTCTAGTTCTAGTGCTCCTCATTTCACCCCCTGGTCACTGAAATTTTGATTGGGAGATTCATCACATGGAGGATTGACAAGCACTATTCAGAACCTGCTTTTCCAAGGGAATATGGTGCTAACAGCATAGCAAATATTTACTTTCAAACTCTATATTGCTAAGTTTGACTCAGTTCCTCCCTCTGCTGCTATCTCTTTGTACTTTTGCTGTCTGTCAACTTTAAATAAGCATTTTCTATGCTACCAGGAAATACTTTCTAGTAATTACCCAATTAAGGCTAATATCTTCATTTCCTTCTGGTTTGGTGGCAGACCCCTCTTTCTCAAACAGCCATTACTTTTCATTCCCTAGGTACGTATTTAAAGTAGCAAGAGCAGGAAAAGAAAAGCAAGTCTATTACTACCAACAACTCACCAAACGCCAATTTATCAGTAACTCTGAATATACACAACTTTAAACACTTTCAGCTTTTTCTTTGGGCAAGTGCATTTCCAGATCAAGTAAGCTACAGCAAATACCAAACTGTGCATGATTCTTCATATAGCTGAATTACCTAATATAATTCAATTATCTAATATTTCGTGTTTCAATCCTGATAATGTCCTCAAATATTTCCATTTCATTTCTCTACATTTTTATTACTCAAAAACATACAGCTCACAGATCAATTACTTTGATTTTTTAACAGTCTTTATAGAGTCAATAGAAACAACTGTATTTAGAAATTCTACTTTTTCATTGTACGACACACTGTTTGTACCTGATAATTCAACAACATCACTGAATATATTGGTTTAAATTAGCTGAAGTACTGCTGCCAGCAACTCATCTTGTTTTATTCACACCTAAGCAAAGAAACTATTGCCTTCAGCATGAAAAAGGTCTTCAAAACTGTTGATGTCCCAAGGCTCCTTAACATCTACACATAGATCACATTTGATTTGGACATATTTAAAATTTATGTAACAATGCATTAATAACTGCAGTCTTAAAACATTAGCATGGTTAGAATTAAAAAATAGCCACAAAAATGCTTCAATGCAACACATCTTACTTTTTCTGACCTGGTTGACATAGCTCCAACCATGGGATTACAAAACGACAATGTCAGAATGTAGCGTGCAATCATCAGCTTCAAAAAATACAAAAATAACACAGTAAAAAAATGATATTTTGATAAATTGGTGGAATATATGAAAATTAAAATAGGATACAATATATAAATGAAAAGTATGAAAAATAAAAGTAAATGGCAATGAAAAAGGGTATGACTTCTAAGAATCTATTTTTGTCTGCTTTTTCATGTAGATGTTAAGCAAAATTTGATTATTCATAGAATAAACTTACAGCATCAAAATGAAAGCAAATACTGATTAAAATATGGGACTTTGTACTTCACAGATAGGCTTAATGTAAATAAATAAATAAATATCTATGACACTTTTACACTGTGGCACGCAATTGAATGTTTTTTTTTTTATTCATACCTAAATGTTCCTGTGATTGAGTCGTATATTTTTTTCTTCAACTTTCAGTAGAGGTTCTGTTCAAGGAAAAAAAAGAAAACATAAAACTGCTTTGAGAGGATACTATATTGGGTGTGACATGTAAACTTGGAATCTAAGTAAAAGCTTGGGATATTTTATATTTTAGGCTACTCTGGTGATTCTTTACAGGCATTGTTTGGAAAATTAGTTCTTCTAATAGAGAAGACATTACAGAAAATATAAAAAAAAAGTGACAACAAATATGGTCAGAAGAAAATGGTATGGCAAAATCGTAAATTTGCAAAGCTCCTAGTAATAGGAGAGGGAGAGAAAAAAGAATAATTATCAGTGGCAGCAGATTTGAGAGGCAAACCTTGACCTCCAACTCAAACATTTCAAAAAGTCCGGATGTTTTGCGTCCATGAGTCTGAGTAGCTGAACTGTAGAGAAGTGTCTCTTGGCAAGTGTCAGCCTCATTTCTTTGACAATCAGTGGAACACAGAGGAGAGAAAGCTGAGATGGGGAATCACTGCAAATCATTGCATGACTTGTTACGGCAACATCCACTGTCACCCCTGTAAATTTAGGAGCTTGTGGGAACCGGTGAGCTTAAGTCATCCACTCACTTGTGTCTCTGACCTTATACATTCTACTTCAGCTGTATGATCTTACTCTTAATGACTAACTACTGTGCAGTTCAGCTCCAAGGTACTCTATATGAGTAAATTCATTAAAATTCAGCTTTAGAAGGATTTAAGATAGTAAAAAATACACACGTATTAATGAAAATATTTTCATCACATTAATAAAAATACGTGACTAAAAATCCAGCCTGCAGCATATTCTCACAGAAAACAAATGATATTAAGAAGTTGCTGTCTCTTTTTGTTGTTGGTTTGTTTTTTCAGGATTGCATTTGCTGAAATGCACACACTGTATGGGAAAAACAGGGCATGCAGCAGATGCATTGAATTGGCTCACTGAGATGTTTCAGAACATAGTTGTGATTATGGAAGAAGCAGAAATTAGAGTTACTCTAATGGGACTCCCAAGGACTCTTGGTGAAAGATTATTTAACATTTTTATTGATTAATCAGTGATATTCATGTAAAGCTTGCTATTAACAAAGAGATGGCTTTAATAAAGGTTGGCAGTACTTTCCAGTTATACATCAATTTGATTTGCCTTGCAGGCAAACAAAATAATTACATTGTAGCTAGCTGCACTGTAGTACATCTGGTGAAAAAAGGATTCCGGCTACTTATGTTAAAAAATGCCTTGGAAAGCAGTAATCACAGCAGAATATACAGGAAACTGTCTGAATAGGAAACCTTGATGAAATGGTATGGCAAAAGGGATTAGCCTGACCTTTTGGGAGTTTGTAAGGGGAAGACAAACTAGAAGGTAGGAATTTGTCTCACCTTCATACATCTACTACTGTAACCCTATGATTTGCTTGCTAATTTGGTGTATCTGCTTACAACATCAAAATACTTCAAAGTGTTCAAAAGTGTGTCACAGAAAGTGATCTAGATGCTGAAAAGTTAGCATTGTGGTAAGTGTCTTGGGGAGCTTGGGATATCTGGTTTGCTGAAGAGAGGTTTCACAGCTGATGTGTGCCCTGGTATCTGCCAATGGAAAAGATATCCAAGAATAGGTGCCAGCCAGTCTCCATGAAAAGACATAGTAAGATCTAGTGACTGGAATTTTAATTTAGACAAATTTAAAAGAGATACAATTTTTTAGTTGGAAATAAGTCACATTGCTGGCTGATCCCATCACAAGTCATCAAATCATGTATAAGCTAAAGCCTTGAAATCTATGAATGTATCAGTTCCTCCATTTTTCTCCTTCCCTTGTGGCACATGATAAGAATAGTTTCCTGAATATACCCAACATATCCAACATTATACCCAATCCGATATGCTGGAATGGTTTAGCCTCACTGAATTATTGGGCCTTGACAAAGAAATATCAGTGCATCGCCAATAGGACAGACAGGTCACAGCACATGTTCTAGCCTTACACTTCACAAAAGCATTACCCAATATATAGAATTTAAAGAACAGAAAATTAAAAACTAAAATTACTTAGAGCCATCACTAAGTTACTGACTAAATCAGGGCACTTAAGACAGGCTATATCTCCTCTAACCTTATACAGCTGTGGCCACAGGCTCCTTTTCCACTCAACGGAGAGAAGGGGGAACAGACTGCCTGGAATACTTGACATCTATCTGAAAGTGAGCAATATCATACAAATGTTTACAATGTAGGTCTTAGGTGAGATGAATTCCAGCCACACACCTCACATTTCTCATGGTAAAATCAGGGAAGTATAATAAGCTACATTTGTAACATGTTACTTGGTATTAGGCAAGTAACAAAGTTCTCATAATGTTAGGGCTCTCCAATTCAAGGCCTATTGGTACAGAGAAGCCCTGGCATCAGACAGTGAGACTACAAGCCAGTGTCAACACTAACAAAATGAACATATAAATTTCAAAATAAAAACCATGCACGAAATCTAACAATTCTTTTGGGATGCAGCTGCAAAATGTGCTAATCCAAAAGGTATTCATTTAGGCACAGGCAACACTAGTTGGCCCTAGAGTGAAGACGTGGCCTTGGGAAGCACAGGACAGGTATAAAGAGCCCTCAGTTGGGCAGGGCAGGTTTCAGCAACCCACACTTGGCAATATCCGAGTGTTACTCGGCCATACTTGAGTAGCAGGAGGGCTGGGGGGGCACTGAGAGCAGCCACCCTAGCCCAAGAGGTGTGTTCTGCAGCATGAAAAGGGAATTTAGGACAGGGGGCATTTTGTGTCAGTTTAACTTAAAAACCCCCAAGCCAACCAAAACAGACTATCATGTCTACAGTCATGCCAAAACTACCATACCCTGTTTTATATAAAACCTGGGAGCTGGCAGACCATGTGCCACGATGATGGGCACACCTTGGTCAAAAAAAAGCTACACAGGAACGGCAGCTGCCCTCATTGATGGCCTAAAGAAAGCCTGTGGCTGATCACACTGTTTTCCGTGAAGGACGAGGTGAGGAAGGCCGGCGGATAGGGAATGGAACAAGGACGAATGCAGGCAGGGGCCGGGAAGATACGGGAAGAAGCCTTGCCCGTATCTTTCCTCAGGAACCCAGACGAAAAAGCAACCTCTCCCTCGCTTCAAGCCCGACTCAGGCGGACAACGACCCTACCGCAAACCCCTGGCAGGAGCCTCCCGGCCAACCCCACCCGGCGGGGGTCTCGCCGCCGCGGGGGCGGAGGCAGCGGGCAGGCACCTCCCCGAGCGGCGCCCCCGGTCCTGACGGCGTTTCCGGGCGGGGGAGCCGGGATGTGCGTCCGGGTTGGGTCGGCCCCAGGGAGCGGTTGCCTCTCGCTTTCTCTCCGTCTCCTCTTCCCTGCCTCCGTCCCTGCACCGCCGTGCCCTCGGAGGGAGCGCTGCCCGCCCGCTCCCGCAGGCGGTGGGTGAGAGGGGCCGCGGGCGGGGACGGGACCCGGCGGCGGCCGCGGCATCCCGGGCCGGGCGGGCGGGGAGCGGGAGCGGGGCCGGGGCCGCGGGAGGGGCCGGGGCGGCCGAGCCTCCGCCCTCGGCGTGGCCCCCGGGCAGGGTCGGGAGGGGGCGGTGGGTGTCTGCGCGGAGACCCTCGGGGGTCTCGTCTTCGCCCAGAATGGCCATACGGACTCCCGGTGCTAACGGGGCTTGCCAGACACTCTGTAGAAACGGATGTAGGCTGGCCTTTAATGCAGCCAGGGCAGCCCAGAAACGGCGTCTGTCTGGGCGAGCGGAGCGAGGGTGCCGGGTAGCGCAGCTCTGCCAGCACGGAGTGCGACTGGGGTGATGGGCAGAGCCTTTACAAGGGATGTATTTTCCCATCCTTCCCAAGGAGGGTGGCGTGCCTCTTGGGAGGTAAATTTGCCACTCTGCAGTTGCGAAATGTTACTGTGATGATATCCCGGCACAGCAAAACGCGGGGGAAACTTAGCTTTTATCAGATAGGCACTGATGAAGTTGCAGCAAGTCCGAGGGCAATCAAGAGAGACTTCAGAGCCTTGGAATGACTGGTTAGGGGATCAGGAGTGCAAGCAGTATTCTCTTCTGTCCTTCCAGTAGCAGAGAATAAAAAGGAAAGAATCAGAGCCTGGTGTTATGGGCAGAATTTTGTGGGTTTTGATCATGGGTGGGTCTACATGACACCAAGCCTGCTGTCAACAGATAGGTTATGCCTGTCTCAAAGTGGGGAAAAGATCTTTGACAGGGGTTAGTAGGACTCACTGAAAGTTTTAAACTGGATTTGAAGGGGGAAAGGAATAAAACTAGGCTCCCTAGAGAAAAGCCTGGGGGAGGCACACCCGTGTTTGAGGGACAGAGGCCCAGAGAGTGGTGGTGAATGGAGTTAAATCCATCAGGCGTCTGGTCACTAGTGGTGTTTCCCAGGGCTCAGTGTTGGGGACAGCCCTGTTTAATATTTTTATAGATGATCTGGATGAGGGGATCGAGGGCATCCTCAGTCAGTTTGCAGACTACACCAAGTCAGGTGGGAGTGTTGGTCTGCTGGAGGGTAGGAAGGCTCTGCTTAGGGATCTAGACAGGCTGGATTGATGAACCAAGGCCAACTGTGTGAGATTCAATAAGATGAAGTGCTGCGTCCTGCCCTTGGGTCACAACAACGCTATGCAGTGCTACAGGCTGGGGGAAGAGTGGCTGGAGAGCAGCCTGACAGAAAAGGGCCTGGGGGTGCTGGTCAACAGGCAGCTGAACATGAGCCAGCAGTGTGCCCTGGTGGCCGAGAAGGCCAAAGGCATCCTGGGCTGTATCAGAAATAGTGTGGCCATCAAGACCAAGGAAGGGATTGTCCCTCTGTACTTAGCACTCGTGAGGCCACAGCTCGAGTACTTTGTCCTGTTCTGGGCCCCTTACTGCAAGAAAGACATTGAGGTGCTGGAGCATGTCCAGAGAAGGGTTTAGAGATAAGTCCTATGAGGAGAAGCTGAGGAAGCTGGGGTTGTTTAGCCTGGAGAAAAGGAGGCTCAGGGGAGACGTTGCTGCTCTCTACAACTACCTGAAAGGAGGATGTAGCCGGGTGGGGGTCAGCATCTTTTCCCAGGCAACTAGCGACAGCCAAGAGGAAATGGCCTCAAGTTGTGCCGGCAGAGGTTTATTAGGAAAAATTTCTTCACTGCAAGGGTTATCAAGCATTGGAACAGGCTGCCCAGGGAAGTGGTTGCATCATCATCATCATCCCTGGAGGTGTTTAAAAGATGTGTAGATGTGGCACTTATAGACAGGGTTTAGTGGTGGACTTGGCCATGCTGGGTTAATGGTTGGACTTGATGATCTTTGAGGTCTTTCCAACCTTAATGATTCCATGCTTTTGTGATTCTCTGCTTCCATTTCTTCCTCATTAAAAAAAAAAAAAATCCACCAAAACTTGAATGAAATATCTTTGCAATAAGCCCAACAAATTATTTTCTATTTCTGATTTTTATTAATTTCTAATTAATAAGTGGCAAATCAAAGTTCGTTAAATAAGTTGCCTGAGGTCACTTAAACAGTCTATGACTGAGGCAGAAATAAATTGTACTATCTATATGCATCCTGATGTGTGTGATCATCTTTCCTCTTGCTTTTAGTCACAGCATTTTTATGAACATAATAGCTATTTACTTTGTTGACAGAATCAACAGTTTCCTGAATAAACCAGAGAGTTGCCTGAGACACAAAGATGTTGGAAGAAGATATGGAAGTGGCCATCAAGGTGGTAGTTGTAGGAAATGGAGCTGTTGGGAAGTCCAGTATGATTCAGCGATATTGCAAGGGGATTTTTACAAAAGACTACAAGAAAACTATTGGTGTAGATTTCCTGGAAAGACAAATCCAGTATGTATTAAGGAGATGACATACTATTAACTTTTACCTTTCTCTCTAGTTCTTTCTTCTGTTGTAATCCTGAGATTTACAAAGACTTGGAAGACAAGGCCTGCTGTTTCTGAAGCACAGTAAAGGCAGTTGTTTTCTCTCTTGCACTGTGGGGTAAAATTATATCATTTATTCTCCATCCAAAATTTAAAACTATAAATAAAATCTGGAACCTCTGTCGTACTAAGCTCTTTGACGAGTTTCCTTTGTATTCTACCACTTGTTGATTATTTTTAAATTTTTTTCAATAATTTCTTGTGGAAGAAGTGAAACTGCTTGTGATAAAATGATTACACCAATTTATTAGCCAATGTAGATAAAAATGACTGTGGAAAACAATATTTAATGTCTTTATGCAGTATAAGCAGGTAATACCTAATTATGTTTGATAAAGTGGAAAATACTATGGTAATGAGAAGTAAGAAAATCCTATGAATTCTGTAAGCTGATTAAAAAGACAGTAGGACCATTCTTCAAGCACCTAAGTTTTGTTTTGATATCTATATTATTTTTCCTTGTAGAGGGAAATATAGAGGAAGAGGAGGAAAGGAAGAGGAAAATGCTCAGTAAAGAGCATATGATGTAATTGAGGGACTGTTGCCATATTATGTTATGAAGGTGAATGTATTAATAGTAAGTTACATGATGTTTAAATAAATTTGACTTGGATTACTTACACTGTAGATACATAAGTATTTCCATGTCAATTGTTTTGAATTGCTCCTCTTATTGTATTGATCACAAAGCCTTGCTGTTTGTTTCAGAGTTAATGATGAAGATGTCAGGCTAATGTTATGGGACACTGCAGGTCAAGAAGAATTTGATGCAATAACTAAAGCCTACTATAGAGGTAAAAATACTATGTTGGTTATTTGGTAATTGTTGGGGTTTTTAGGTCAGCAGATCTCTGAAATACATAGAATGTAATATGTTTAGTTCGTCTTTTTCAATTCTTAAATATTTTTCCCCTTTGTACAAGATCCTTTTATTAATTATGTACCACTTTATGCAGGATGCTCAGTAGTGCCCTTTAGAAAACATGGAATGAAATGAGACAAATATCTGCACAGAAACTGGGCAGAATGTAGACATTCAAACAATCAAATGCAAATTTATATTTTCCCTCTAAAAGTGTTTTACTACTTCTGTAAGACACATATTTGTAAATGTTCCAAAAACTTTGTAATTAATCCAAGGGAGAAAAAAATCTACCAGTCATCCTAGAAGGATAGTTTACTAGGCACAGCAGTTCTTCTGCTAGTACAGTCTGCCTTGAATATCTTAACACAAGAGTAATAAGCAAAGTGTATTTACTTCATAAACTATTATTCATGTAAAAGCAGTTTATCTGTTTATCCAGTTACAAATTGCATACTTAAGTTTTCTTTGCATATAAGTTAACAATGGTTCTGAAATATTTCTTTTTGGTTTTTAATGTGAGAGAGATGAATGACTTGGCAAAATTCCATTGTTCAGTTCTTGCAAACTAATTGCCTTATGGTGGGGAAAAATATATTGCTATGGTATAAAATCACCTCATTTAGAGATAAAATAATATTTATGCCATGCTGTTTAAGGATGTTGCAATCCTCTGACCTTTTTATATTTCATAAGCAATTTGTCAAGTAATGGATTTTTTTTTGGTAATAGTTCTAGCTGTAGCTCATAATTAATGATTAAGAGAACTTTGCTTTGTGTCCAAGAAATACAAACAGAACACAGGAATGGGGGATACTTGGTGAAACTCACAGAAAAAAGAAAATTCATACTGATTAAAAATTTTTCATGCTATATGTAATTAATCTGAGATATTCATCACAAGATTATACTACAGTCTTAAAACATTAGCTATCTATTACTTTTATACTTTCTTACTAACTAGTAAATATATTGAAGGCATATAAATAATAAAGCGTCTCAGCATGTGTTTACGTGCAAGGAAAATTAGTTTCTTGAGAATAACCAAGGGCTACTGGACACTCAGAAGACCACACACTAATATTTCAGCTGTGGAAGTACCTTCTCAATATCCATGGGGTTTAGCTGTGGTTTATAACAAAACATTTTGTATAATTTATCACAGTGCTCTGATAGAATGAGTATGAATTAGAAATACAACACCTATTTTCTCCAAAAAGCTACTAAACAATTTACTTGAAATAATCACAACTTCATCTGAAAACTTTTAAGTTTTCTGCTTTTCAGAATCCAAATTACTGTACCACAAAGAGTAACATGAAATGTGAATTACAGATACTGCGTACGGGAAAAATATTTGCCTTCTGGTCTCCATTAAACTGCCTGGAAAACAGTGAGCAATAAAAAAACCTCCCTTTTCCTTTTTCCAGCCTTTCCACATCCCCTCCTGTTCCTTTCCCCTGCATATATTCACCGTGCTATAATTAGCTTTAAAGGTAACAGACCCATAGCCATCATGAAGAGTGGGAATAATAATCAAAATAATATGGCAACGTATTTTCATTTGGGGAATTTATGACCAGTGATTTGGCACAAGCTAGAGGGAAAAATGCACTTTATAGGAGGAACTTGAAAAATCCCTCATATTTTAATGGATTTTTCTTATTTATCAGCTGATTTGTATTTACTTGTATTTGTAATTTTCTGTATATTTCTAGGAGCCCAGGCTTGTGTTCTTGTGTTTTCTACAACTGACAGAGACTCCTTCAAAGCAATCCCTACCTGGAAAGAAAAAGTTGTGACCGAAGTTGGAGACATTCCCACAGTTCTTGTGCAGAATAAGATTGATCTTCTTGATGACTCTTGCATAAAGAAGTAGGAGTTTTATCATACTGTTTTTAAAGATCAATATGTGCCCCCTGTATACATGAGTTTTAAAACCAGAAGTCTCTGGGAATTTCTGGTGAAGACTTAAGAGTATCTGGGTTGTCCAACCTATGCCCTGCATCCAGACATGCCCTAGAAGCACAGAGGATGGGTATTGCTGCACAAGATACTCGGGCAGATGAGCTTGCAAAACTAAGAGCTTTCTGTTTGCTTCACGTCGCCTTCTGAAGCCAAAAATAATAGAGGAATAATATAAAAACTTTGGTTGTGCCATGATATGATTCATGCCCCTTTTTTAATTTTTTTTTTAAATCAGAAATTCTAAAACTATAAATTTTCTCTCCTGTTAAAATACACACCTACTTTTAAACTGTGGTATGCACCAGTGAAGGCATGTTGTATAGTTTGGCTAGTGAATACTTGTTAAAATGATGGAGTATTAAACAGGTTGTTTGAAAAAGCATATTAACATTCTTTATTTCACTCTTTTTTAATTTGTGTTTTGTTGATTTTTATCAGAACGTTATAACTATAGAAATATGTATGTGGTTATATTTTCAAACTGCATGCTGCTGAATCTTTCTTGCTGGTTTTTTTTAAGGTTTTATTGTCTGTTCATTCTGCCTTTGTGTGTATGACCAATTTCATTCTTGCTGTAAAATCAGCTTAACAAAAGCTAACTTTTATTTACCACAGCATATCACGTAGAAGGTAGTGCATGGCGAAGTTTATCATTCTCCACTTCCTTTATTTCCACCATCTTCCTGAGAGATTTAAATTATTTCTTCTTTTCTGTTGTTTCCTACACTGGCTTTCTTTGTTATCTGTTTGCTATTGATGGCATGAATCAGCTTCTACTCCCTCTGCAAAGAATACTGAGGATTTTTCAAAGGAAAAGCAAAATTGCATTTGAACTCCTCCATTATTCATGGTATGTCACTTAGGTTTGGTTCTCAGAATACACTGTCTGCCTCAGTAACATAATCTTTCTGATGATGTGACTTCTCATAGGGAAGTATTTATATGTTTCTTCAGCTTTTTCTTAAAACTTAGCATAAGTTCTTTTTCTCTTCACAGAAAAAAGTAATTCTTGATTTCATCTCTGCACTCATCTGATTGCTTAGCATTCTGCTTCATTAAGATATACTTAAGGATTACTTTTTTGTTGTTGCTTTGACTTTGCAGTGGTAATTGTCCTGATTCTAGTGCTGTTAATTACAGCCAACTTTCTTTTGAGTTTCACTGACACCTTCAAACCCTTGGGAAGCTTTATTTAATGCAGTCAATAAATACTGAAAAGCGATTACTTTGGGTCATTAAGAAACTTCATGTGAAATACCTTCTTTTTATAATGGAGATATTGTAAAGAAATTAAGGATCAGGTGCTTTTTTACTGTCTTGAGTTTCTCAACCCACTTTGCCATGTCTAACTTATCAGGAAGCAATTCGTTTATAAGAATAAATGCTGGCAAGTGAAACAGATAGGGATTTACAAAGTTGTCTTCTGTTGTGCAGTGAGGAGGCAGAAGCACTGGCAAAAAAGCTAAAAGTGAGGTTCTACCGAGCGTCTGTGAAGGAAGACCTGAACGTCACTGAAGGTAGGTGCAGCAGGGGGGGGCCTCTGTCCTGCCCCCTGCACTGTGTCCGCCTAGTTCAGAGCTCATCTGTTACTTCCCACATCATTGCACACTGTGGGCAATCCTTTTTATATTCCTTAGCAGCACACCTTAAACATAGCTGGAATTACTTGGTATCAGTGTGTTAGGCCCATTTCTTTGTGTACGTCTTTCCCTTCTCTCCCACAGTGCATAGCTGCAATATTTACAAGTGCCAAGGGGTTAAGGCTGTTTAGTCCTAATGACTGTCAGTAAACACCGAGCTTTTGAAAAAAATGTATGTAGAAGTTCAATTATCACAATATGCATATTACTGAACAGATTATTTTGTAATTGTTAATCATGGCTAGGCTTCGCGAACGAAGATTTGGGGAGGGCTCTACCCACATTTTTTACAAGTGTGCTGGTGGCTAAAAAGGCCAATACAGGATAGACACGTCCGGTTGCAAAAGGCACAGCAGAAAGACTCCTTAGGTGGTATATTCAGCAAGGCACGATTCTTTCTGCGTTGTCTTCTCTCCTCAAGAGTGATCCTGCGTGTTCTCAAAAGCATCAGCAGCGTTATAGATGGTGTGTCTCCAGGTCTCCCAATTGGAGGCCAGAGTAGACCAGTTATGATGATCAATATGGTTGTGGCCGAGATGTTGTTTCAGGGAGTCCTTGTATCTTCTCTTCGGGGCTCCTCTCATGCGGCAGCCAGTGGCAAGTTCACCATAAAGCAGGATCTTAGGGAGGCGGTGGTCCTTCATCCTTGAGACGTGCCCTGCCCATCGCAGCTGTGTTCTCAGCAACATGGCCTCAATACTTGTGACTGCTGCTTGTTTTAGAACAGATGTATTGGTCACATAATCTGACCAGTGGATGTTTAGGATTATATGTAATTGTTAATAGTTAATAAATAATTGATATAAGCAATTATTTCATCGCTATATTTAAATAAAGTAAATTAAAAGATTGCATTTTGTGCAGCCTTTTTTCTCCTGATGATATTTTATTAGTTCCCAAGTACCTCTTTTTAATGCATATATTTAATTTCATAAGAGTACTGTTATAATTTTCAGTCTCTGTCTTTTGTGGTGTGGGTTTAAATAATCATGAATTCTAATATCTAATGAATTTTTGTTTAATTATTTAAACTTAATAGTAAACTGAATGTTTCTTCTCTATTAACATCATTCACCTTGTGAAAAAATCTGCAAGAGAAAATGTAAAATGCTTCTGTAGCGTCTTTACATGAGTTGAATTACAAATGTAAATAATCATAACATGTATAGGTTCTGAAAATTCTGCTTTAGTTATATATTTTTTCAGATTTCTAGGTCAACTTTTTATTCCCCAGTAGAAATGAGGGTAACATTAGTTAATTAGAAAAATGTTGCTGCCAAGTTTTATTAATAGACTTACTTTACATGGCTGTTATTATTTTAAGGGTTCTTGCAAACAGAATATATGTATTAAATTCCTACACACCTTTAAAAAATTCCAAGTTGCATGAACTGGAACATTTGGCAATATATATGTGCCAGCTTTTTTATAGGAGTATTGAGGTGCTTATGTGCAGGACTCTAGTGCTGCACACTGTAAGACCTGGGCAGACACTGGACTAACCTGGATTCTGCCCAGGTACATGGGCCTGCTGAGAATCACTCACCAGATTGGGCTAAACCTGTGATGTTGAATGCACTTTTGCCACTGCAGAATTTTGATACAAATGCGTTATTATTAATATGAAGATTTTAAGCATTCTGTGATGTACCTTTTTTCTTTTTAACATTCCAGTTTTTAAGTATTTGGCTGATAAGTATCTTCAAAAGCTCAAGCAACAAACAGCTGAAGATTCAGAACTAGTACATACAAGCAGTAACAAGATTGGTATGTATACTGTAATAAAAAAACCCCTGAAACAGTATTTTGTTCCATCAAAGCTTGTGTTCTCATCTCTTTCCTTATGGAATTAATACAAGGTGAATCAGGATCTAATTATTACCTTCCTATCTTAGGATATCATCTCTTTCCTTCTGTAAAATAACTTTGTGGCTCTTAAAAGTTACAAGACTGTCAAACTGATGTATAAAAGTTTCTAGCTACTGTTTGGCGAGTGTCCTTTTATTAAATTCACTTAAACAAGATTGTGCAAGGACTTCAGAAAGGATGCTTGTTGTTTTTTTAAATGTAATTAGTGTTGCTCATCTTGGTGTGGACTTAAGAGACTCACAGGGAAAGAGTCTGGCATGCAATCTGAAGGACTTTTTAAATTGCCTTTTGTAAGGAAACATTGAACTTCTGTAGTCCTTTAAAGCATTTCTGAGTCAGTTTGTTTATTTTCCTTAAAGCTCTCCCTTTTTATTCAGGTCTTTTACTTACCTTTGTATCAGCAAAGTTTCTGAATTTAAAATTGTCATGTTTTTCTTTTATTATATTACTCAACTACCCATAACTTTGTGCAGTTAGTAACATACGCATACACAGATGAGTTCATATACTGCCCTTCAATTACATAGATGCATGCCAGCTTTAAATACTGCCTGGCTAGTAATTGCAACTGCCTCTGCTTCCAATTTAGCTGCAAAATTGACCCAGAAATAGATAAAGCTTTTAAAAACTAGCGTATGCATTTGAGGTGCAGTGCTATGCCTTAGCGGGTGTTGCTTCTTAAGTGTTAAATGTATTATGCCGCAGGAAGTAAAGAAATACAAATACTTTTCTTATCTTTAAATTCTGTAGGTGTTTTTAATACAGCTGGTGGAAGTCACTCCAACCAAAATTCTAGCACTCTTAATGGTGGAGATGTCATCAACCTTAAACCCAACAAACAGAGGACCAAGAAAAACAGAAGTCCTTTTAGCAACTGCAGTATACCTTAGACCACTTTTAAAGGAAATAAAGCAACCCAGTGAATTGGATGAAGTTGTGCAATTGAATACAGAATAAAACCAGCTGTAGAGGTATTTTTACCAGTGCTTTAGCAAATCTTGTGCCTGTGGGATCCTTTATAGAGGGTGGATTTAAATGAACTTGCTGATGCTGTGGGTTTGTTGTGTGGTGTGAGACACCTGGTGGCAACACACAGAACCTTGGCTGCCTTGGGCACTGTAAAAATTAGGCGAGCTTTTCCTTTTTCAAGGAATTATTTACAGAGCTATGAACTAGGTCTTGCTGAATTGCAAAGCACATTTAACATGAGGATAATAAGTACAAGCATAGGTACAGACCGTAACTCTGTGGCCCAAGGTAACATAGCAACCATGCAGCTAAACTTCAAAGAAAACGTTAGAATTTGTTAGTCAGGACACTAAGAAGGTAAATGAAGAACAAAAAGACACTCCTGCATTTTATCCCTGACCATATCAATATGGATTCTGGCAAGTGTGTGCAAGATCCTTGCATTATATATATATGTGTATTAAGGTATATATGTCGACGTTTGGGATGAATATTTAGGCTTGGTTCCAGTGTATGTGTTACTTGGAGATCAGTTAATGATCATAAAATAGTATCTTCCAACTGTCCTTTAAAAATGTTGCATTTCAGATGAGGCTTTCCCAGCTGCCACTGGGTACACTGAACTTGCTATACTTTGGGCCTAAAAGCTTAGATTTAAAAATGTGTGGTGCCAAAAATGCTCCTTTTCACCTAATGCTATGTTACAGATGTTTTGTAAGTTTGTTTTTCTCAGTCTTAACAGGTTGAACAAATGACACTAATAGCTACTCAGAACGAACATAGGTCATATTCTTGTTCAAATTTGATTGTTGTATCCTGTGAAAAAGGAACTTGCAAAGTGGTGTCACGAAGTCTTTATCTTATTAGAAAATTTTTTCGTAAATACCATGAACTAAGTTATGGAGGATCCAAAAACTTGCAGCTGATTATATTAATGAGACATTCTTGAATGTTGTCTCAGATTCAAAGCTAGCTGCTGGTTAAGGAAATCTAATTCTGCAAGATCAGAGACATGGCAAAAAATTTTCAAAGTGCTTCAGTAATTTTACAGAATTGATTCAGATATTTAGGAGCCCAAATCTAATTTAAAGTTATTTGGGCTTAGGCTCCTAAATCACTACGGTGCTTTTAAAAATGCTAAGCAAGATACCTTTTATTTAGCAAAGATAAACACTTTATAATTGTCTTCAAGAGCATGCATGCCTTTTAAAAACTATCCATTTTGTTTACATGGTTTTGTATGGTATGATATAATTTTAACTTTCTAAGATTTCTACAACAAGTCTGCCACTGACAAATGCAAAATATGCTGCTTAAAAAAATCAGAGTTTTAATAGTTTTTAAATGGTGTATGAGAATGAAAATGAGTTGAGTGATCCTGTATATTTTTGAAGGAAGGACTTTTCACTATGTGAATTCATGTAGGAAGCTTGACTGACTTTGTTTCTAAGTCACTGAGTATGAAAACTGAAATGTATTCTTTTTCCCCCTGTCTGCAGGGAGAGAAATGGGTGGCAAGTTATGCACAAACACTAAAGATCTCTGAACTCTGTATTTTGTGTTTACTGTATTAGACTTTCTACCGAGTACCGTTGTTTCTTTGACAAGCTGTTAGAGATCTCCTGTTGCTGGCAAGAAGGCGGCCTTCAAGGCACTCCGTCCCTTCTGCTATTGCAGCGAAACCCTGTGCTCTTCACTGTAATGTTTCCTGTATTTTCTCTTGGATAAAGGCCTTTATTTTTTAACACATGCATTTAATCACTGTATGTATAAGTGGAGTAAAATCCTATCTGTCTTAACAATTTAAGAAGTAGGGATAAGATGGGGATAAGATGGTTGAACATCATGGGGCCACCTTACAACTTAGGGTAGAGTGTATGCATTAAGAATTTTGAAAACTGTTTTTCCATTTCACTGTCTGTCGCCAGTTTTACGTTTTATTCATTTCTCTTGAAAAAGAAAAAAAAAGTGTCTGAAACATCTTTTTTTGCCTTGACTTTGTACAGCATACTGAAAAGTAAGTCTTTATTATGTATAATGACCATTTGTACTATTACACATCATACTGTAACATTATACTATTAATGCAGGTTTTTTGTATTTAAAGTCTGTCACTATAAATCACTGTTTTAAGAACTGAAAACTCAGCAGAAATTTTCTTAGGTGGGGACTTGACAGACTATAAATTTAGGATATGTTGAAATGTAGTACATATACTTTAGTGCAGGATTAGTTATTTGCAGCACTGGGTGAGTTTTAATTTCATTCCCATCTTAAATCTAAAGTAGCTCTTTCTTTGTTGTGACCTTGCAGTGTTTGTTCTCCAATACAACTGAAAAGGAGACTGTCCAAATTAGCATTTTTCTGCAAAGTGCTCTGCATATACGCTGCTTGCAAATTTTGGTTCTTTATCCTACTGGGGTTAGTATGTAGGTATAAACCAGATGACTTGCATATTGCAGGAACCCTTAGGTATTCATATCACTCTTCAGTGGCAGTAACGTTTGCCTTTTGGTTGAAGAGATGTACCTAAATGTTTTAGCACTTGTGTTGTCCCACGTGAATAATTTTTGTTACAATCATTGCTCCATTCTTCACTCAAAGTGTTCTTATTAAAATGTCATATATTTTTGTTAGCAAAACCTACAGGTGCAGAGCCTTCTCTGTGCATCCCTCTGACTACATGGGAGGATGTAGTGAGGATGTAGCTCTGTTATGCCCGTGCAGCCTGGGTTAAGAAGCAACAGATGCTCCTGCCACAAGACAGTTTTGTTCTGTGAGACTTATGTTCATTGCACTCCTGTATATTGTTTATACCTCTTGAACAGTTCATTGGCTGTATTATCTGAATCTTGCCTAAATTCTTTGCTTTTGGCTGATAACACTGCCATTAGCAGAAAACTTCAGTAGTTGTTAATGCCTTAGTGAAATAAAGATTCACTAAAGAGCATGAATGATGCTACAGCTCTGTCACTCCCATGTTGTATCCATTCAGTGAATGGGTGTTCTCCCAGTACATGGGACATCGTTAGATGCAAAGCGGTAATGCTAGGGATGTATTTCCAACTGGAAATAACAAATCTCAAAGTTGTAAGACTGATCACACTAAGATTTTTATGCTTGTGTGTGTGTGGTTAATTTAAAAAAGAAAATTAAATATTCCACTTAAGACAATTTTGGAGCTTTCTTATTTTCAGTATTTAAGGCAAAACTTACCTTTTGTAGCCAAAATTACTATCTGTCTTCCTGTTTAATTTTCTTATGCTTCGTAAAATTTGACTTTATTTTCTTCATTATTGGGCTGCAGCTTATCTGACACAGTTTTGCATCACTTCTGTAGAAGTATGTTAAACTAAAGGGTACTGAGCAGCTGAACATGCAGCACTCTCTGGGAGTTAATGCAGGGGTACACGTTTAAGACTCAGTGAGCCTGTGCTTTGAACCTGTTAATTCACCCCTTCAGGTTGAGAGCTGCCAGATAACAACAGAATGAATGATTTGTATTCATGATTTGTGGACCCTGTGTGGGAGTTCTGTTATGCAGCAAGATAATACACGTGCTGCTCAGATTCCAGTGATGGTACCTGAGCCCCTACTGCTTTCCTCACAAGGTCAGAGACCTTCGGTTGAAGTTGTAGTACCTGAACACTAATTGTAGCAAAATTAGAGAGCAAAAATGGTCCAACAGGCTTGAATTCATCAAAGCAACCTTGCCATCTTTTTGTAGGAAGCCACAGTTGTGCATATTTTCTTTCTAATGCACAAATAATATTGACAGAAGAAAATATTTCTGTTAAATATGGCATGCAAACAGGTAATCAGAATTATAGAATGACAAACACAGCAATTCTTAGATTTAAGGTGAAAGATGCTATAATGGAATAAAAAAACTTGCTAATGTTCCTTGTAGAAGTCTTCTATATCAGTCATCTCAAAGCCAGGTGAGTCCTAGTACTGAACTAGACTCATTCTCTGGTTTCTAGTAGTAGGGTAATACTGATAAATAGTTTGTCAGTTCTGCTGAACTGACTAAAGTTGGTCAAAAAAATTAAAAATTAATCTGGACCAGGAGGAATACCACCATCATTGCAAGGATAAAGATGTATCATTACTAATAAATGACTTAAATGTGAGTGGCTAAAACAGATAATGTATGTAACTGTTTTTATCACCATTGTGATCTCAAGTTAAATGTAACAGATTTTTAGAAAAAAAGGTCAACATACCATAAATCCTAAAGAAGAAAAATCAGTGTTTAAAACTGAATATTCTGTGTATGCCATTCCTGTAAAATCCTTACAAGTTAATTCTGCTGTTCTCTTGTGACACTTGTTGCATCATGCAACTTAAAACATGTTTGTTTGCTTACTGTTTGGTCTGATACAAATCATTACTTTTGTGGTTATATTAAATTGTCAGTATATTAAATTTCAAAAAATTGCTATAACCCTGTGCAACCTCAATCTGACTGAGAAATTTGTGTGCCTGATTCTAGTCCGTGTGTTGCCAACAGCTGGGATGCAAGACAGCATATGAGATACCCTCAAAGAAACAAGTGTGGGCACCCCAGTCTAACAGAAATGCTGTTTCTGAGCTCTTGCCTCCGATTTCTTCACCTGGGGTTGAAATACAAAATGGATTCTGTTCTGCTCTTTCTGGTCATTTTTCTTTTTATGATTGGTCTGGCCAATACAGTGACAAGGTTTAAATCAATGATTGTAGACATTGAAGTGGCATTAAATTATTATTAATATATTAAAGATGCCTGGTGCATTTTCTGAAAAGAAACAGGTAAATATGTTGGTTGGGGGTTTTATGTTGTTTTGGTATTTATTTTTTTTTTTTTTAGTAAAACACAAGTCAGCATCTGTGTCTGCCTCTTTACCCAGGTATCTGAGGAATATCAGAGGTAACACACTCCTGCTTCCTC
This sequence comes from Pseudopipra pipra, assembly GCF_036250125.1. NCBI lineage: Eukaryota > Metazoa > Chordata > Aves > Passeriformes > Pipridae > Pseudopipra > Pseudopipra pipra. The sequence continues at coordinate 91,162,653 of NC_087551.1, forward strand.
TTGCACACGGTTTTGCACACAGAAAAACAATTTGCTTGCTTAACACCCCAATAGGGATTAATTGGCAATGTTTTAGGTTCATTACCAAGGCGTTGGACTTGATGACTTTTATAGGTCCCTTCTAACCCAACTATTTTATTAGCACAAGTGCTATAAAAAATAAAAATTCCTTTAGCTAGTGGTACAACAGTGAGCATCTAAGAAAGAAAACAAAGCTCAACACTTTTTGCCTGAATAACGCTATATGTCCTTAAAACCCCCAAATACTGAAGGAATATTCTAAGCAACAAGAAGCTATGTTCCTATTGCACAGCATGATTTCTGAGAAAACTCATGCTGTGTATTATTGTAAAGGGTTTTATTGCTGTTGAATAGCTGGAAGATTTTAGAAGTGGAATTACAGAATTAATTCCACCAAACTCTTAAAAACTTTTCACAGTCTCAAAGCTGAAGCTTTGATTGCTTTTGAAGCACCCACCTGAAGTGCTGTTTCTGCAAACAAAATGCAGTGATAGTGACCTTGTAGCAGCTGAAGTTTCCAAGAAGTGCAGCTCTGAGTTCCCCTGCAGAGCCTTTTTGCCCATCCAAGGAGTTTAAAACCATGGACCTCCGGAGTGTTGCTTGTTAAGGAGCCTGACGTGAAGTGCTCCCACCATGGGCTGGGGCCCTGAGAGCATCCAGGTGTGATGCTCCAGCTGTAACACTCACTGCCACCAAGGCAGCTGTGGTTGGTGGCATCACTCCAGCTCCTTCCAGCTGAGCTTTAACCTGAACCAAGTTCAGAAGGCTGAGGGCTGAGCTACAGAGGTCTCTACTCCCTTCAGGGCACCACCACCCTTGGGTGAAATAGTGCAAGACTGACAAGACTACAGCCGGTTGCAAAATTCCAGGTACACCCTAAAATCTGCTAGTTTTGACCCACAGCCACAGAGCATGGTGATGATGAGCAGTAATTACTGGGAGTGAGAGGGTGGAAGGAAAAAAAAACCCACAAAAACCACCCACACAAAGAGTTAAGTAACGCTGGATATAAAAATTATCATCATGCACAAGACACAAATACTTTGTCTGCTAGTTGACAAGTCAATTGTTTTGCTCTGTGGCTTCACAGATGATGATGCAAAGTGGATTTGTGGTGTAATAGCTGATAAAATACAATTCCCCTTTCTATTATCTTTTAAAAGAAATACACAGCAACCTCAAGTTACTGTGAGCCAATGGGAGAAGGATGGTTGGAGAGGGCATTACAAGAGCCAGAGCTCATTTCTAGCCTCAGTTTTGACCTCTGGACGCATGTATTGCTTTTGACTTCCTGAGTTAAAAAATGGAGGTATCTGTCTGTCTCTTGTAAGTATTGTGATCTGTTTATTCAAAATATTCAAAAAGTGCCAAATTACAAATGGTAATGTGTAGGACACTCTGTTGTTTATGAAAATACCATAAACAGTTTATTAATGGTTTTGATTTATTGCCAGGATTTATCTCTTGTCCCCCAAAAGTCTGGTTCACACACTACGTATACAACAGAGAAAAGCTGAAATCTGATGATAGGACAAAACAACTTTAGTTTAAAAAACACCCAGGAGAATGGAGGAAAGGCTAGATTTTGACAGTTTCTGTGAGTTCAGCAGAAGCACAATTACAATTTGCAATAGAGCGGTATTGACTCTAGAGAGGAACTGATAGCGTTCCTTATTGCCAAAAGAAAATGCCAATGCTACCAAAACCCATTAAATGCTTGCAACTTGGAATCAAGGATACTTTGGTGCGTGTGTATGTGTACATACGCGTGCGCTCGTACAGAGAATTTTTTCTTGGCTTCTGTGTGCTTTTTACGGGCACTTGCTTATCCTGCGATTTGCCAGAAGTAGCCAGGAGGATGCATTAATCCTGTTTGCTGTTGCAAGACTGTCGAACAGATGATTTCTGATGCTCCAACAACGTGATGGACTTTTCAGAATTTTCCAAGTTTCTGAGCAGAGTCTCTAGCCGCCTTTTGATTTTCTTTTGATCTTCAATGGCACATCCGATTACCACAGACTGAAATTTCTGATCGATGGGTCCTGCCGGCACGTCGGACGTGCACGCACCGTAAAGTGATATTAAGCGCATTTTGGCGTCTTCCAGATCATCTAGAAGTTTATTGACGATTTCATCAATCATCTTTGTGGCATGCAGTAGGGATTCCTGCTGCTGGGCATTCCGGATGGTTTCTACAGAAACCTCCACAGTGAGGGTTCGGCCCATCAGGCGATTAGCAGTCAAATTAAGTTCTTCTCTCTCACCTAAATTGAAAACAATAAAGTATCCTTGGTTACAGGCAAATACGCTCTTGTGCAAATAGCATCATCAAGACACTCAAACTGCTGTAACTTAGCAATAAACAACGTTTGTTTAAGTAAGTGACAATCAACAAGATTTCCAGAAGCCAGAAATGAGCTTTTTGCATTTGCCAAAGTCCTACTCATTTGATAGAAGCCAGTGTCTTCTGATTTGAAATGAGGCATTAAGCTCTACTAAAAATGTAAGCAATGCTGTTCTACTGCTGACACAATGCTTACTGTGTCACATTAAAGCAAAGTGTACAATATTACCAGGAAACATTCATTAACAGAACTGGCCTTCTGTGCCAGCCACACTGAGGGAGAGATTTAGACAATATCCCAGAACACCATAAAGGGAAAACTAGAGACCATGAAAAAAAATGGTTTTCTATTTTCTGAAAACATAGGTTCTTTTCTAAAATATGGACACAACATATTTGACATGTAGGCTCTTGAAGACCAGCAATTTAAAGCACCTAATACTAGGTTTAGGGAATATATTTAAAGCCAAATATCATACAACTACGACAATGATCTTAATCATCAGGTTCTTCCAGGCTGTACACTTTGTAACCTGTCCAGTAGTCAAAATCATTAAAATGCTGGGGTTTCAACTATATTAAATCATGATAATCAACGTCTCTCCCTCTGCTGAGCTATAGTAAGCCTGATTTTGAAAATATATCAGTGAGCTGAGTATGAGCTTTCACATATACAGTAATGACATTAATGGTAGTTCATCTGCCTAAACAGCATGAATTTACAGTTAAGGGGATCTCAGGGAAATGGGTGGCCCTTAACAGCCTCAGCTGGCTCCAGTGCTGCACCTTTACTGGCAGCAAGGAACCATATCGAGCTGCTTCCCAAGGGACAGGCTGGTTTGACTTTGGGTCAGTTGGAGGGTATGGCAAAGCAGCTTCTCACCTTCACTGATGTGCCTCATATCCTGGCTGTTTTGTATATTGTGGATCATTTCTAGCAGGATTTCTTTCTCCTGTTCCATAGCAGATGCTGCGTCACGGAAAGCCTCTACCCTGTACATGGTTGAACCAAAAAAAATGTTTAAATAATAAAATAGCTGTTCATCTATATAGCTGCCAAAAACTTATTTTTTAAACTTCAGCTTAAAGAAGTACAGTCATTTCTTAATTATCCATGAGCCAGACTCCCTCATTTCACTACCTTTTCCTGTATCTTAACTTCACTTTTCAAGACTCAGTATAGTTTTAAAAAACAAACAAATGGAGGGGCAAAACAAAACAACAGTAATTCAATCAGCCTGCAATTATTTATTTTACTGATAGTGCTGTTCTGTCCTATTCCACGGTTAATCTGGATACCGAGAGCCTTATGGTCCTACAACCATGTAGCAGAAGTCCTTACAGCCAACTGGCAATTATTATCAGCTGCTTAACCAGAAGGGAAATGGACCGAGTCCATTGGGGAACTTGGCAATGAAAGTGGCAGCTGCAGGGAAGGAGGCAGCAAAGGGCCCTGGCTGCCGGTGGTGCCCCCAGACCAGCAGTGCAGAACCCACGTGATCCACCTGCAAAGCAACAAACACTCAGAAAACTGAAATGCCGCCTTGCAGCCGAACAACCCCTTTCACAAAGGAGAAAACCCTGTGAGTGGGACAAAGTTCACACACTTTTATTAATGTGACAAGGGCTTCCCCAACAAGTGGTGTGCCTTGGTCACTGGGAGAAGAAACTGGACTTCCTGTCCCCACTGTCACTGGTGCTTTCCATGGAGCAATGCTCCATGAAGTGACTCATAGAGGGAGGAAGCTTCTGTGGGAGCAGCTCCTATTTCTGGGCATGCAGAGAAGCACGTCAGTCAGTTCCTCCTGAAACCAGACCCCTACTCCAGTCCTGTTCTCTGTGCTGAAACTCACATGTGATGCAGTGAGGGCAAGGGGAAAGTCCAATGGGAACTGCTGTCCCTGTAATTACTGGATCTCAAGTAAGCTGTGTGGTTTGGTGCCTATGGTCTGCCCTCCTCGTGGCACAAGGCACAGACGCAGCTCTCCATGGGCAATGTGAAAATGCCACATGAGAAATCTGAGTCCAATTCCTTAATTCATGTCTTATTCTCAGCCACAGTTTTAAGGAGGGGGCTTTTGTATTCAGCTGAGTAATACAGAAAAGAACATCTGGGAACTCTAATGCAACACTTTGAAGACCAGGTACAAAAGAGGGAAACATCCCACTCCCTTGGCTTTTCCCTGAAGACTTGAGGGTAGGGGCTTGCAAAGGACTTGCCGAGCTGAAACTGGCTGCAAGAGCTGCACCAAAGCCATCAACTCTGCATTCCCACGCCCCATGGAAAAGCAGAGGATCACGTGAACCTGGCTGACAGTTTCAGACACTTGCAGCACACAGCTGAGGAGGTCTAGCTGCATCACGAGAATCCATCCATCTATCCTGAAATGTTTATCAAACCTGGCCAGAAAAGGAGAAACAAACCAAAACATTGTTAAGTCTCTTTGGTGCTCTGTGCTCCTCAACATTACTGAGTACTGCCCAGAAACGGTGCTGCCTCTGCAGAAAAAGGTGTATCTCTTGAGACAGGCACAGAGCTGCTGCTCCTTTGTCACAGGCTGGCTGAGGACAGGTAACTTCGGAAAAACAGCAGGAAGAGAAAAGAAGGTGAAAGAAGGCAGAAGAATGGGAGCTTTTGGGGATATAAATAGTCATGCTTCACATGCAGCCTGCTCATGAAATGGTTCTGTTTTACAAAATATTTTGCCTAATTTAGTCAGTGAAAGCACAGGCTTCGGGCCTTGGCTTTAATGTTCACTCTGAGGAGGAATGGGAAAAGTTAATGCAATGCAAATTCTTGCCGAGAGCAAATGCTTTTAATTATTATTTTGGACTGGTTAGTAAGAGCAATGAGGAAGGTGGAGTCATTTCATACTTCAGATGTCTTCACTTTATAATTTAGGAAGTCTAGCAAAATTTTCATAATACCTTGCCATGCCTTTTTAAAAAATAGTATTTTCACAACTGAAAAAATGTGGTTGGTGGAAAGCTGTAAATAAAAACTTTGAAGTGCAGAATTTAGTTTTTAATAGTGTTTTTAAATCAGATTCTGTATATCATTGCATTGACTTAAAAACTATAAAGTTCTGCCTTCAGTAGACAGATCAAACTGTGATTTCCACAGGCTTTCCTGGGTCCTAAGAAGAATGTGGAAAAACTGCATTGCAGAGATGTATCTTGAATTGGTACAGTTCTAAAGAGAGTGCCTAAAATATCACTGCTCCCAAAAGCCAGCTTGGTATGTGAGGTAGGACCTAAAAGCCAAATTATCAGAATTAATGTTGTATACTGAAAAAAACCCAAAAACAAACAAACAAACAAAAAATACAAAACCAAACCCATAGTTTACCAACTAGAACTTTGATTTACGTTAATTTACAGAAAGTTCATAACCAAATCTTAAGAACTATTTTATTTGCAATAACTGCTTCTTCAGAATTATTTTTACCATTTTTTCAACTGCAATATAGAGTGCAACACAACAATGGGACAGGGTCATTTCAGAACAGCGCTCTAGTAGGAAAAAAAAATGAAAAGGAAACCACATACATCAACCTCCGGAAAATAATGCTCCAGAGAAAATACTGGGTGGCTTTACCAAGGTGAGAGACCCACCATAGCCTCAATCTGTTTCGCTGCCCTGGCTTGTAGCAAGGCCTCTGCCTGTCTCTGTGCTGGGGTGGGTCCCAGCGACTCCCCAGCTACAGGCCAAGGAGAGACCCTGGCCTGGCAGGGACTGCACACCTTTCCCTCCTTACTTGTTGCAAGAGTGTCAGGACCACACCTTGCAGTCAGCTCTCATAACTTCTTTCCTAAAATGTGTCTTAACTTCACAGATTTCTTTAAATCTTTACTTTCTTTGTGCAGGGCACCAAAAAAAAAAAAAAAGAAAAAGATTGGAGGAGAAACTTCTAACAGAGGTGACTGCTCTAGGAAGGAGTGGAAAAACAACCCAAGTCTCAAAGAAACAACCAGCCAAAGAATAGAAGGTAAAGAAAAGAGAACACAAAATACTCATATTCATGCCTAGTTATCAATTATTTCAATGCAGCAGCATGGTCTTTTTCTAACAGATGAAAACATCCAATCATATTTTTACTTGGAGTGTATTTGTCACTTTGAACATCAACTAAATAGCCCATCCATTACCTAAGACTGAAGAATACATTCCTTACTTCTGATTTTCCTCGTCCAAGAGCAATTAGCTGTGCAGTGCCTTTCTTTGCTACATACCATTTATATGAGCAGAGCATTCCCCTGAGGAACAGGTGGACCAGCCTGTGCTTTTGTTTCCAGATGAGAAACTCGACACCTGCTTTCTTAGGACAGCTGCAATAACTCTGTCCTTTAAACTACTGACTGACTTAAACAGCTCACTGTTAAAGCCCATGTGCTAGAGGTGCAGATAAGTTTTCAGAGGAAGTAAGAAACATCTGAAGCTGCTTTTTTCCTGAAATGGAGCTGAGCACACTAAACAGAGACAAAGCAGGGGCTTTCACTCTGCCATCCTCAGGTGCTTCAGCTGAATGTCCATTCCCAAGTGAGCAGTCCCATGAACACAGGCATGAACAGTGGGGGAATATGGTTGATCCGAAGGAGAACAAGAAAAGTACGAAAAATTAGGTTAAAAAAACCCAAAATCAGAAAGAGTCTGACTTATGTATCATCACACCTAGAACTACGTGTTCGCTTAACCACCAGAACACAGTGACTCATACACAAGAGACTCTGGTCCCCCTTCCAGCTGCTCCCGAGATATCTTGGCAGCCAGGGCAACATGAAGGTCCAAGCTCTGGCAAGGGGCACGTGTGCCACCTGCCCCCCTTGCCACCCCTGCCTGGGGCACTCACTCCCCGGCAGCCAAATTAATTCCCCTTTCCTGCTCACTTTCCAAGCAGAAGAAAGCCCCTCCACAAACACCTATCAGGGAGGTACAAAAATACCCCATTACTGTTGGAAAATAAGCCCTTACAAAGGAGGGAAAGAGAGGAAAAGGAAGGCTGTTCAAACTGGAGCATTTTACAATGGCTTCAAACAGAAAGAAGGTGGATTTATATATTAGGAAGAAATTCTTCACTGTCAGGACGCTGAAGCATTGGAACAGGTTGTCCAGAGAGACTCTGGACTTTCCATCCTTGGAGGTGTTCAAGGCCAGGTTGGATAGGGCCACTTGGTCTAGTGGAAGGTGTCCCTGCCACAGAAGAGGGTTTGGAATCTTTGAGGTCCCTCCCAGTCCAAATCATTCTTTGATTCGATGATTTCCAAAGGGATGAAAGTTGCTTCAGAGTTTGTCTGACCTTAAGCAACTTGAGAACTGAGGATTGTTGAGGGGTTTAATTAAAGACCGTAGTTCACTTTGACAAATTTTCACTTATATTTACAAGCAACATCTCAAGGGTCTATAGTTAAACCAAACCAGCTGGAGAATGAAGAGGTTTGGAAGCTTTTTCTCCTGTCATTCACATAACTTTGAAGTGAGGCACATTGATTAGCTGTGCCTGATAAGACTTGAGTGACTTCTATCAAATTAGTTTGACTTTTTTTAATGGCTATTCTGCATTTAGAACTATGCCTGTTTGAAAGACTTGAAAATTTAATTGGAGGTTTAATTTCTGGCTAACCAAACTGTCTGCTTTGTTTCAGAGTCACTCAGCAAATTTAAAACACATTTTTGCATATTCTGATGCTCATTTTGTGATTATATATTCATCATGCACTAGACCTGCAAGTAAGCAGGGAGACTTGTTTGCAGACTGGGATTTTGTTTAGTCAAATACAGAGAAGTCTGTGAAGGACTTCAAGGAGATTTAATCAAGCTAAGTGAAAGGCTAATATAACAGCACATCAAGTCCACTCCTGAATAATGCAAAGTAATGCAGGCAGAAAGGGGAAAATGCAACTCCTGCATCCCACAGAGCTCTTTTAATTACAGGAAAGTCCTAGAAACATTCTGGGTGGTTCTGTGAAAGCCGTTGATCAATATGCAGCTGTAATGAAGGAAAGGGTGTGTTGAAACAGTACCAGAGGAGGTGAATCAGTGGCATCCTGCACATCTATCCACCTCAGAAAGGACACTGTGTAATTAAGCAGAGCTGAGAGAACAAGGAAGATGATTAAAGGTAAAGAATCATCTCTCATGAGGCCAAACTGGGAAAAAAAGTCAAATAGTATTATTTATGGAATGTCAAATTTTCAAGCAGAAAAAGACATGTCTTGGCACAACGATGAAATTCCTATAGCATCTGCAATAACTTCGGAAAAATACACCTAAGCTTCAGAATATGATGCTGTTCACATTTTAGCTACAGGATTTAATACACCCCAGAGAGGAGGTGGACATGTACACAGGTAACAACATCCACAGCTGAACAAGTAAGTGCAAAGGGCGGTTTGGAAGACACGAAGGCTCACACGCCAGCATTCAGCACTGCAGCTTGAAGGCTTGCCAGAGCCTCCGAAAGCCCGAAAGACACCCCGTTTTATCTTCGGATTTCCTGCATCTTCTTATAAAACACCTGCCCGACAGATGCGGGACGGGGGCGACAGCTACGACCCACCGCGGGCTCGTACACGCCGTGTCACAGCACGCAGCCCATCCCCTGCCTGCTAAAGACTCCCCAAACCGGGAAGCGTAATAAATCCAAAGCTGCCCTTGGCACTTTCTCTGAAAAATGTCTGTTTTCATACATTCATATAATATTCCTATTTTCGTGTATTTCCAGGCCACGCTAGTTCACCTTAGAACGGCAGCTCCCGTTTTTAAACTTCGCCCCCGATAAGGGGGGACCCTTTTCCCTCGGACCCCTCAGGAATCCTCACCTCCCCCTTGCCCAGCCCCGCCGGGGGAGGGCTCCGCGCCCGCCGGCGCCCCGCGCTGCGGAGCCACCGGCTCGGTGCCAGACGGCTCCGGCTCCCTCCCAGCGCCCGGCCCCGGGCCCACCTGAGCTCCAGCTGGTCCAGGTTCTCGAGCAGGCGGCTGGAGCGGTCGGCCATGGAGGTGGAGCGGTAGAAGCGGCCCCGGAGCTGCCCGCCCGACTGCTGCTGCTGCGGCTGCTGCTGCGCCCCCTCGCTGGCCTTGGCGCTGATCCTGGCCTGGGCCATCCCACCCGCCCGCTGCCGCCGGCGGAACCTCGCTGCGGCCGCTCCCTCACCGCGTCCCGCAGGCGGCGGCGGCGGCCGAATGCCGGCACCTCGCTCATGGCCAAAGAAGGAGCCGCCCCGCCGCCGGCCCCCGCGGCCACCCCGCCCCCGCGCCGGGCCCGCGGGCACCGCCTCACGGAGCGCGGCAGGGCCGGGCCGCGCCGCCTCGCCTCGGCCGACACGGCCTGGGGGCGACGGAGTCACGGGCTGGGTAAGGCTGGAAGGAGCAGCAGTGGGTCATCTGGTCCAACCTCCCTGCTCAAGCAGAGGCATCCTACAGCACATGGCACAGGATTGTGTCCAGATGGTTCTTGAATATCTCCAGTGAGACTCCACAACCTCTCTGGGCAACCTGTTCCAATGCGTGGTCAACTGCCCAGTAAAGAAGTTCTTCCTCATATTCAGGTGGAACTTCCTGTGCATCAGTTTCTACCTGCTCTTGTCCTATTGCTCAGCACCAGCGAGAAGAGCCTGGCTGAGAAGACCCATTGATGAGGTTCCCCTCTCAGTCATCTCTTACGCTGAACACGCCCAGTTCCCTCAACCTTTCCTCGTAAGAGAGATTCTCCAGTCCCTTGATCAGCTTAGTAGGTCTCCACTGGACCTGCTCGAGGAGCTCCATGTCTCTCATGTCTCTGTCCCCAGCCGACTTTGGGGTGGCTCAGCAGGACCACACACCACCTCCCCCCAGTGAACATGGATCGAGGCCGGCTGAGCTCATCAGCGAGCAGGGCACAGACGGCCCACGTGTAAGGATGAGACCTGCAGCAGGACGAGTGTTCCCTGTTGTCACCAACACCGCAGTGTCACCCATGCCCTGCCCCAAGCGGGTGCCTGGAGCAGTGCCCAGCCACCACACACCCTGACACACGTGTGGCACCTCTGCACAGCCACCATGCACCCTGACACACATGTGGCATCTCTGCACAGATACCACGTGCTCTGACAAACGGCAGCCATGTGGTGCCTCTGCTTCTCTCTGCAGGCTTTGGGGGCACAGACAGACCCTGAGTTGCCCCTGCTGCTGTCCCCCAGTCCCCTTGGTGACAAAAGCAGCAAAACCTGGACCAGGCAAAAGCAGCATGAACTCTGGCTCTTGCTAAACCAGAAGCTACAGTAGGAATAATGAGGTTTCCAATATCTTTATTAACTTTGTTCAAGAGGGGAGCTGTTGGTATGACGATTTGCCTTCCAGAACTGATCTATACAGTTGGTTCACTGGTTTGCTCTTTCATTAAAGAAAACAAGAAACTCCACAACCAGTCAATGATTATTTTTATGTAAAGCTATTAGAAAAGTGAGCTGCAAAACTGAAAACAGCTGAAAATGCAAGAAACAGGAGAAGAAAAAATGAAGAAGGACTTTAAAAATCCAGCATTTGTGAGGGGAGAGAAAAGTTGAACCAGAAACAGCTCTTACTGCAAGCATAACCTGAACAGCAAAAAAAACAACTAGATACTGCTACTGATAGTGCATCTTTCTCTTGCCAACTTTAAGAGCCCCCTGACTACCTGCACTAAAGAAGCTGTTCCACCAGCTGTTATTGTCCAAGATTATACAAAAAGGCTTACTGGAAAGAAAAGTGGTTTATGTTCTCTTTGTGTGCTAGAAAGAAAAGAAATGCTAGTGGATCTACATCTAGTAATGACTTGTTCCAAGAACATATTTAAATTGACTGTATGAAATGGCACCTTCTCTCTCACAAGCAATTCAAATCACACATAGGCTTTACTTGCCACTACTGTGAGTATTAAAAAAGGAATTTGCTTATCCCAAAACTCCAGGTTTGGGCAAATACCCCATGGTTCTAACAGACCAATTTTTGGCACCCAGCTAAGAGGGATCTTGTTGCACAGGGATACTGTTTTGTATGTGTATCCTGCTGTGATTCAAAATAGCTGTTTTTTCAGGCTCGTCCATTCAGAATGATATCATGTCCCAAGTACTCTTGTTAAATTAATTGCCTGAGTTTTCTTTGTTTTACATGGTTGGATAAGCAAGGCTTGTTGCCTGTGAACTCATGGAAATAACTTCATTTGAACAATTGTTCCATCCATCTCTCTACAGTCTCTATAGAAGATAATTAAAATCCATTTCCCACCCCAAACATTTGTAACCATGACATATAGTTTGCAGCCATTTATTTCCTGAGATCCTTCTATCTTTCCCATGTCAATTTATTTAGCATCAATTAGATTGGGTTTAAAAAGCAGAAATCCAAGTAGGTAAACAGCTCTGAACATTCTTTTTCCTAGCACAGGGGTTTAATTCCATACAGGTAGAAGCTGCAAAGAAATACAGGCACAGAACAGCTATATATGTCCAAACACATCACATTTGGCTTACCCTCTAACACCAAAATGACATTTTACCCTAGAAGCAAGAATAGCAAAAACTGTGGAAAAAAAATGCAAGTTTAAGTGAAAATGGCCTTCCAGGACAAGCCTTGACATTACTGCCTGTGAAAACCAGGATTTTCCCATTTAGAAACTTGGAAGGACCTTGAAAATTGCTTTTCCTGCTCTCTAGGATGGTAGATTGCTCCCATCCCCTCTATTTCTTGCTGAGGTAAGTAAAGGGACAGTAGTCTTCACTTTTCTAAAATAACAAGTAGTTGGGCTGGAAAGATGGGAGTCCACCTCTAGAGGAAGAAAAGTGACTCACAGTTGAACTGGGAGAATTTTGCAGACACAAAAGGCAGGAATTGGGTTCTTTGGGGCCGCGAGGAAATGGGAGAAGGAAGGGCCCACACATCTGAAACAAAGCCCACATTTCACACTCCTCCTTGCCATCTATGGTGAAGCACAGTCAGGACTGCTGGTGATGCCACACCAACACCCCCCTCTCCTCATCATCTGCACAGCTGTGTCCATGTGAAGGGCTGCACAGCCCTGCTCTGGCTATGGGCACCAGTGAGAAGAACATGAGGAGAGTGTGTATTCTGTCATTCCTGCATTCCCACCTGAGCAGTGAAACCACTGGCTGTCCTTTGTTTAAAGTCAAGTGTCATAAAAAATGGGTACTGCTTGCAAAACAGAGCAATGTACAGAAGTCTGATTCACATGCACAAAGTCCCTTAAGGCAGCAGAAAGAGCAACTTTCCCAGGTCTTGGACATCTGATGTATCTGTAGAAGTTCCAGAGCCAAGGAGATGACCTACACCAAAAGCACTGCAAACTGTCATGCTGCTAAATAGCACCTTAGTTCCAGCTTTGCCTTATTCCAAACCCTGATATATACCTTGTCACATACCTTAACACTTACATATGAGCTGTCATGGAACAGGATCAAAGAGAAAGTCCACACCCAAGAAATGCCATCCAGGATTATATTCCTGCCTTCACCTACAGGAACTTAATCTTTTGAAGCTGAAAGAGGGGAAATTTAGGTTAGGTATATGGAGGAAATTCTTCACTGTGAAGGGTGGTGAAGCACTGGAACAGGTTGCCCAGAGAAGCTGTGGATGCCCCATATCTGAAGCGTTCAAGGTCAGGTTGGATGGGGCTTTGAGCAACCTGGTCTAGGGGGAGTGTCCCTGTCTATGGCAGGGGGGTTGGAATTCTATGATTTTGTCCCTTCCAACCCAAACCATTCTATGATTCTTTCAAGAACCTTTTGCAGGTGTTATGGAAATACAACAGTTCCCATGCATAGCAGAAAGGATGCAGCCATGGCTTGGGCCAGTCAACCAAAACCAGCTTGCAGTCTCCCCAGCTCCGTAACAATAGCAAATAAGATGGGCCAACCTGAGTTTTCAGGAGATATTTTCAATCAAAATACATCTGCCCCCTCACTTCACACCTGCTGAACCTGTGCTGCTGGGTCTTTACTACTGTTGTTACCAATGCTAATTAAAACTAGCCCTGGGTTTGCCTATACATGCTGCAGTCGTTTTATTGTGTAGGCAAGCCCCAAGGTCCCAAACCTGCCAGAAGTCTGAATGAAGTCCTCTGTCTCAGGAGCGAACTCAGAGCTGGTATGACCATTTTGGGGCATGCAACAGTTCATTCTCACAGGAGGAAAGTCGCCTAATAAATGAGCCAGTAACTTCTGTACAGCTGCAGATGCTCAGCCAATTGACAGTAGAGCTCTGAGCAAAAAACCAAAGGGAAGGACCTTCAAAAATTAGGATACTGCAGTCAAAGTGAACTTGCAGAGATTTACAAAAGGGAAGGACTTTCAGAAATTAGGATAGTACAGTGAAAGTGAACTTGCAGAGAACTGGAGTTCTCTGCAAGGAGAATTTTACATTAAATTTCCAGGCATGCAGAGCTTTGCCATTCAAGTGCTCATTCAGCATTCAGAAAATTTGCCACAAATTTTCTGACCTGTTTACATCCGCTTTTAGAATATCTCAGACCATGTTATTTGACCCAGACTGTTACTACTAAGCTCCAAACCACTTGAATTAAGAATTTCTACAGAAAACCTGAAGGGGTTAGGAGTGGCAAAGGAAAATGCAGATGCACTTTCATAAAGCTGCTTAGCTGGAAAGAATTGCCAGAAAGTGTCTTTGTGCTAATGTCAGCCAATTTTTCTGAATTCATTTTGAAACAATTCATCATTCATCCTCCTCGCCTCCTTCCAATTTACAGCAGTCACTGTAAACATAACCAGGACAGCACAAGCAGATGATAGAACACTTTCCTTTTAAGAAAGACGATGGCGTAACTTCATACCTCTATAAACTTCACTATATTTGGTAAAGATTTGGTAAAGGTTTGCATTCTATGACCACTATAGGAACAGTGGTGGTCATTCCTGTATACTTTAAAAAGCTAAGAAAATTAATGCACTACCCAAAAAATATATTCAAAGCAAGTAGCTTACAATAAGCTAATCTCTCTCCTTTTTTTTTAAGTATTATTAAACAGCAGAAGCAATCAGGCAGGCATAACACTTCAGTGCTCCAGTGTCTTAAATAAAAGTTGCAGGGACTTATTTGATATCTCGCCTTGTCTCTGAATATGACCAAAAGAGGGATTTTTTTTGATAAGAAAGAATGTGGCACGCAAAGCACTGCAGAGGTAAGAGCCTTATATCAATCTCAACTTGTCATAGTTTTCAGTTTTGTAAAACTTAATGCATGGATCATACAGAAATTAAGAGCATTAAAATGAACAGCTGGTAGTAGTCAGGTGGAGATTAGACTTTTTCCCCATTAAAAATAAATACAAAAGAAGCACCACTGAATTACTTTAGACTAACAAAGGATGAATTCAAACATCACCACAAAAGTAAATTCTCTTAAAAAGGGCAGGACAAATCACCTCTAGTACAAATGTAAAGGATGCTGGGCAAGCTCCTTTTAACAGACAAGTTGTGCTTGTAAATGCAGGCAAATCTCTCAGCATATGCAAGAAAAACCTCAAAAATTTCAGCCAGTTAAACAAGACTCACCAGCCAAAACCATTACATTCTGAAACACATTTACAAGACACCTTTTCCAGCTGAAGAACAAGGTGTTCAACCACAAGATGTTGGTGAGTAACAAGTCACATGCCTGTACACGCAGTGTTTTAAAAATCTAATTTTCTCTGCTCTTCTGGAAACAGAAGTATCACAAGCCTGTGATGGCAGAAAACTTCACAAAGAAAAATTTCATAGTTAAGAGAGAACCTCAAAGAGACCAAGGAAAATGAGACCAAATTTCAAGACGTTGCCAATTCTGAAGACTACTGTTACCGTAAAAAGAATACAGAAACTAGAACTTTATTAAGTTGTTTTATAAAAGCCAAAGCAGCAGTGGTTGGGATTTGCTATTTGGTTTGATAAGCAGATGACAAGGCCAATGCAATGTGTTTAATAACTGCAGCTTCAAGTATAGAGAATGTGTGTGTACACAGGGCTTTTTTCTTTTTTTTTTAATGCAACCAATTAAGTCATGGCCCATCAGGTATGAGCAAACTTTACATTTATGACAGAAAAAATTGTTACGAGAAATAAAGCACATAATCAAATTCTATGTTACATAGCAGACTCTAGAGAAAATCGTCTACCCAGGCTTTAAACATTGTTAAGTCAAACAAAGAACTTTCTCAAGCTGAAACATCTTTTCATGTGAAATGAATTTCCAACTTTAGGGTCTACATAAAAAAAGAACTGCCCAAAAGCCTCTGTAACTTGGACTGAGATGCTTTTGAGGACAAAAATTGTTTTCTCTTTCATTCCACCCTTTACTAGAAGCACTTGGTGTGAAAAGTTTTGGAACTGATTTAGCTTGAGTCAGTAGCTAAAGGGAACTCAAAATCTTCCAGAACAGGGCTTCCTCAGCAGCAGCAGTATGAACTACACACCTAGATTAGATCAGGAGTACAATTAATCTGAGACTGACAGCTGGAAAACAAGCAGCAGACACAAGTGAAAAACATTTAAGAGGTCCTGTTCACTCTGTAACACTTGGGTGTCAGAGTCAAATGTATTGTAAGTGTTCAAACAATTTTCTGTCATTTGAACAGTTTCAAGTTGTATGATTGCTAACGAACACTGAGATACCTCAGTAGATTCTTCATTAATTCTACTTGTTTCAGTGAAAGCAATTATATCAGAATCATTATTGGAAATAAACCAGTGCTAGTCTTCCAGCTTTTCCAACCATGATGACAAACAGCTGCAGTTATTCTGACTTTTTGGAATAGTGAGAAAAATCCAGCCTTCTCCATGTCTTACTCTACACAAAAGGTATTTGTTTGCATAATAAATATTTAGGGGTACAGCAGGTAGAATCAAACTCACAGGGGAATGAATACTAAAGAAGAATTAAGCTGGCCTTTTATTACATTGAGATTTCTTACTGACTGACAACAATCATTAACTGAAGTATAACAGGCTAGTAAAGCTGGACAGTTTGCATAGGTATTTTTAAACAAAAAAGAGAAAGATGACAGATAATTTTAAACACAGAAATAATCTCACCTAAAATAAGGACAGTACAAAAATAATTAGCAGATTTACATTAATTTATCCAAGGCCACCTCTTCATGAACAGAAGGGAGCTAAGACCATAGTATATAAAAATAATACAGTTTAAATTCTCTCAAATCTATTCCAAACAGAAACTAGGAAGTTCCCTTCAAAAGTTGTTCCTGCTTCAGATCAGGGAGAGGAATTGAACTTGTCAAACTTGAAGCCATCAAATCCAACACTCTACCATGCTACTACTGAAAAAATAAAGCTCACAAACTAACTGTACAGTCTGTGGTCCTGATTCTAACATTTAAAAAATTATGAGAGACAGAATTATGGTCTATGAACTGAGACTGGTCACAGGCATATGTTAGTTAGGCCATATGTTCAATATAAATCTGTGATCTAAGCTTCTCTTTATAACAAGATTAGCTAGGCAAATCTGAGATAACTTGAGTTTACTATTTTTATCTGTTGCAAAGATCACATGAAAAAGTAAATAAAGACAATGACATTTTGTGACAGAGAAATTAAATACAAGGACCAATTAAGAAAAAAAAAAAAAAGAACCAGGAGCCCCAAAATACCTAGTAAGACCAGCCTACTAATTATGCAACAACTTATACAGATAGATTGGAGAGGCTTAGTCATCACCTATTAGAAACAAATATGCAAAGGCTTAAAAATTTATTTTTATCATACACAATATAGTGCAGTGAATATGAATAAACTCCGGTTGTTCATCAGTACAACAGAGAACATCAGATTATAAATCTAACTATTTTAGATACAGATGTGTTTTTAAAGTGGTATTTCTGAACCCTTGTAAATAGATGAACAAGCTTCCATTTCTGTAAGCAGTTCTGATGACATGGTGTTAGTATACTGAAGTATCTTCATTTACATTTCCTGAAGGCTCCTCTTGATAGCTTCTTGCAATTCTACATCTTGCTCTGTACAGATTAAAAAAAAAGATTATAATCTCAAACTGTAGTTGATAACTAGTCATAAACACAACTACCTTAATATTACTACATAAAGCAACAAATTACTTCTGTGAGCAATGTCAGTAGACAGCAAAAAACCCCAGAGAAACAGATGAACATATTTTCCCTACTGCTGTATGCTATCTTTTCAACACTTCAAAATATAGAAAATACCTTTACAACTTTCCACTGTTCTAACTAGGGACAGCCCAATGATTACTTTAGGAGCATGATGCAACTATGTATTTAGTGGTCAAAATAACAGCAAGATTAGAACCCATATGGTGTATGCACCAACAAAAATAAACAAAGCATTAAAACAAAACACACACAGAGAACAAACAAACTGGTCTTTTCATTCCAGTTCCGTATCCATAGATATTCCCATACCTACATTCTGACTTGGCACCACTGTTGTCACTCTTGGTAGAAAGGCTAGGCAAGTAGAGAAAAAGTCACTATCAACAGTAAGAATAGTCTAGATCAGGGCTATACTGTAACATTTTTGATGGGGGAGGAAAGACTGTATTGTAACCATGTGACTTGTTAACAACCTCTCAAACAACTTTCATGACACTCAAAAAAGAAACTTCGATTTTGCACTACATTTAGGTAGGTTTGGGCACTATTTGTTTGGTGTTAGTGGATTAAATATCTTAAGTTAGACAAGGCATGTATGCACCGGAAATATTAAAATCAAATTGGAAAAATTAAAGCAGCTTTCAGACACGCTGTCATTCTTGAATTATTCCTCTGCTTTAGGAGGACATAAGCACATCCTATAAAAAAAAAAAGCCATCTGTTCTTATGACAAAAGAAATAGAATTTTAAAACTTTAATTATTGTTGGGATGTTGTACATAAGGCTGAGATTTGGAACAGAGATTGTATCAATGAATGAATGCCCTCTCATGTCAGCAGAGCCATATTCATGCACCTGGACTTTCCTGTAAAATCCGGTACTACTAATAAAAGAGTTTCTGAAAGAAAAATATTACATGGTCACAGAAACAAAAAAAAAAATTTGAAACCACAATAAAGCAGAAAACCATTTGCAGACAGCTGCTTGCATTAAAATATGTTGTCATTTAGCCAGTAAGACTGTGCAAAAATCCAGAATAAGGTCCAAACTGTGACTCATCTGAAGCCAGGCTGCTTCATAAGGTCAGATGCCTTCAGCACTGCAGCATCAGAAGTGGGAACTCCTGTATGCACCAAATGCCAATGTTATCCCTGTACTAGGGGGACGTGAGCACACTTTTCATTGTTGGAGATGAATGTTGAACATTTAACAACAGTATTTAATAACAGTTGGTAAAAACTTATAACTGAATTTTACCACTGAGCTTGTACAAATCTTTTTTTGTTTTGTTTTGGGTTTTTTTGTTTGGTTTTGGGTTTTTTCGTTTGTTTGTTTTTTGTTTTGTTTAGTTCGTTTTATTTCCATCAGGTGGAAGGTCAGAATCAAGCCTTTAAGCAATAAATTATTTTCAAAGTGCACTGTGGTTTGTCACCAAAAATTCATGACTACACCATATGCACATCACCAGTAAGCACAACAGCAAAAGGATGAAAACAGTTTCAAATAAGTTAAGATAGGATGCGAACAGACAGATTTACTGCTGATTCAAACTTCTGCATAAATCTACAGCTCTTTTAGGAGACCAGAGTGCTTTATTGAGATATGATACCTAATTCTGAATTATTTATTCAGAAGTTCAACTATTTAGTCAGTAGTTCTACTCTGAGAAAACACAGCCATATTAAACTGGTACAAAGTGAACTCAGTCAAGTCTTGAATTGCACAATATTCTGTCGTACCCCAGTGAAATGGATTTTCAGTCTGCTGGCATACTTTTCAGGTTCAGAATTTTAATTTATAGCTCATCACAGTGTTCTTCACTACTCATGACTGCCCAGCACAGTTTAGACAGTATTGCTAAGAGGTCACCTCCTGTAAAACTGATGGTAAGCTTAGTTTCTGTATCTTCCAAAATCAGTAGTGCTCCTGAACACAGAAAAGTAAAAATGAACAGACCTTCCTGGTTTTTTATTTCTTCTAAGCTCCTTTTCACTGTT
Source organism: Pseudopipra pipra (assembly GCF_036250125.1). NCBI lineage: Eukaryota > Metazoa > Chordata > Aves > Passeriformes > Pipridae > Pseudopipra > Pseudopipra pipra. The sequence goes on from NC_087551.1 coordinate 91,182,128, forward strand.
AGTTTCATATCTTCATCCTCTTCACTGTCTAAACCTTAAATGCACAAACAGAACATAAATTACACATTGTTTCTAATAAAGACATTAACAACCTCTCTTGATTTCTCTTACTGTAACAACACTGAAGGTTAGATTTGAAGAGTACACCTGTCATGAACTAAAATACCAAGATAAAAATATACATTCTAGTATAGTTTAAGTAACTCAAGAGATAGAGTCATTTTTTCAGCTTCCTTCTTTCCCTTCTCCCCAAAATCTACAGGCAGACTGCTTTAATTTTATATTATTTTAAAGCAGTAACAAGAAATAATAGGTGCAGAAGTTACTGTGTCTACTGCACTTTGTTTTTTGGGTTTTTTTAGTATTCAGTTATTAAAAAATGTCATTACTCGCTTTCTACAAAATGTAACAAGGATTTAATTATGGGAAGAAGTACTATAGCATGTCTCTGCCTACACATGACCGCAGCTATATTTTGTTGCCCAAATACTGCATTTGAACAATGGTATGCTGAAACTCAACTGAGCAGTGCAATTCAGCAGATGTTGTTGTTTCAAGTCTCATAGAAGCAGAAAGTTAATACACTTAATTTAATCTGCTAATTCATCACAATCCAACTCAGCCAAAACTCCACCACATTTCCCTTTCTTAATAACACTCTTCACAAGGCTGGTTCCCAGCTCCAGAGTGACAGCTCTATTTTGAAGTTTCTAGGAGGGATTTGTGTACCTAAGGTGGTAGCGTTTGGTTTTTTGTTTTGTTTTGGTTGGTTGTTTTTCCCCATTGAACAGAGCCTCGGTAAAATACAGGTTAAAAAGTAAGCCAATGAGTCACATTATGTATTCATTCTCCTGCTACAGGGTATTGCTATTTTGGGAGATGGTCTCTCTAATGACGTCTTACAGTATTAGCAGTCAATCAGGTCTCCTACAGTCATACCAACAGAAGGACTTCTCTTAAAGTCATCACATTTATTAGTACTTCAATGTACTTCTGATTACATTAACCAGCAATGAGCATTCCGATATGCCCATCCAATTTACTGACTGTGTGACTTCCGGCATTTTAAATTACTCAACTTCGGTATTCAAAGTGTCAGGTACACTTTCCACAACTTATTTTGAAACCCCTGACATATAACCTGTTTGAGCAGCAACCTTACTGACTTTCGCAATTCCAGGAATACAAACTCCAACAGCTGGCGTCAAACAGTGATCAGCAGCCCCGAAAGATGCCAGAAATAGATAGATGGTCCTTCTCCAGTCACTTGCCAGACTAACTGTGAAGCCCTTCTGGAGCTCCCTACTATTTCTGGGCAGAAGAAATACCAATTTTTACATCATTTTCCAAAGCAAACAAAGCAAAAGAAAGAAAAATCCACACAACTCCCCAAAAAGAGCAGTCAGTACAATTATTAATGAAAGGGAGGAAAAAGCACCATGTAAAAGGCTTTTCACAAGTGGCTTCTCCCTTATTAGCCATCCTTTTAATCTTCTAGTCTGGAAGACATCTCAGACTGCTCCGGCCAATTCTTTATCCACCAACAAGTCCGAACATCAAATCCACGTCTCTCCAATTTAGAGACAGGGATGTCATGTTGGGACTGTGTCAAGGCCTTACAGAAGTCTAGGCAGATTACATCAGTCACCCTTCCCTTGTCAACCACTGCAGTTGCTCCATCATAAAAGGCCACCAGACTGGTCAAGCGATGTCACAGAATGGCAGAGGTCGGAAGGGACCTCTGGAGGTCATTTTGTCCAGCCTCCCTGCTCAAGCAGGATCATCTAGCTGGCTGCCCAGGACTATGTCCAGACAGTTTTTGAGTATTACCAGGAAGACAATGTAGTGGGGAGCTCCAAATTTGTTAGTTATGACCTTACTGAGTGAAAGGATCACCTCCCTCAACCTGCTGGCAACAATCTTCCTAATGCAGCCCAAGGTACTGAGCCACCACAGCACAATGCTGGCTCATGTCCACCAGGACTCCCAGGTTCTTTCCTGCAAAGCTGTTTCCCAGCTGGTTGACTCCTGGTCAATATATATTGATGCTTGGGGCTATTCCTCCCCAGGTGCAGAACTTTGCACTTCCCTTTGTTGAATTTCATGAGGTTCTTGTCAGACCACTTCTCCCTGTCAAGGTTCCTGTGAATAGCAGCACAATCCCCTGGTGTAGCAACTGCCACTCCCAATTTTTGTGTCATCAACAGACCTACTGTGGGGACACTCTGCCCCACCATCTAGGTCATTAATGGACATTAAACAGGACCAGACCCAGTACTGACCCCTGGGGTACACAGGTGGTTCCTGGCCCCCATCTGAACTCACCATGTTCCAAGTCTGGCCATTCAGCCAGTTTTCAATCCATCTCAGTCTTCTCATCCAGCCCACACTTCATAAGCGTATACTCCTGGCACTGCTGGCATCTTTTGATGAGGAATGTTTAATTTTGAGGAATCAGACACATCCTGTCTCTCTTGTCAAAATGCTCAGCACATGCTACAGGCTCCCAACTCCTCTGAGGTCAGAGGAAAATCCGTTGCCCAGTTTCAGAGCCAAGAGATCTTAAGATAGACCCTCTTGGCTAGTACATTTTATTAGATAAACATAAGCTAACAACCTCTGACTATATCTGTTGTCTCAAAAGAAATTCTACTGGTCACTACTGTCCTCATATACCGGCATATTCCTGCTGCAAGAATGAGAAAACAGGAAGGCTAACTCTGGAGGAATATAAAGCTCAGAGATTAAAAAGATTAAGCCTATAGATGGTAGAAAATTCAGTGATTTTTTGATATTTTATGAGTCTCTCATAGAAACCTATTCTGGGAAGAGACTGGTAACATTCACAGAATGCAAGTGCCACCCACTGTCCTGCCATCAAAGTGCCACAGGCTGAATTTGGATTAGTTGCCCACACAGCTCAGGATAATTTACCACTATATCTAATTCTCTTCTCTTGCAACCTCCCCAGCTACCACCATCCCTTTAATAACTTCCATCAGGTTTACCAGTTCCTGTGTCTCACTAGGGATTTGATTTCCCTTCCCCAGCCTTCATCCTGTTCCCTTGCCACACAACACACCTCCCCTGTCTATTCCATTGTGCAGTTTCACACCCTCACATTCACTTTTCTCTCCTGCAATGCTCTTTCTCTTAGTCTTTTCAGTAATTCCCAATCTCACCTACCTCTTTTCCATCCCAATGTACTGTGACATTCACATCACACTTAACTCACTGTCTCTCCAACCGCTGACCCTTTTCCTTTTACAGCAGGTGTCTGGAGTTTTAGTGCTACTTTAAGGATATAATATGTTACCTCATTTGGGATTCTAGTAACTACTTAGCCAAAAACTTACAATCAATACCTCATCCTTACCTTGTTAGCAATGATGTTTGGTATGATCAACTATGTCGCCTTTAAAATACTGTTCCCTTGGCTTCTAGAATCCTTTCCTTTATTCCTTCTTTAGTACGTCCCTAGAGGATCCTCCCCACATACTCCTTCCTAGTACTTACTTGTCTAATCTGCTTCTTCATGAAGATAACATCATCAGTAAATGCAAATACAGCTACTCCCTGCTTCACTCTATGTATCTCCCTACAGATGCTCATTCATCTGTTCATTCAAGTGTAGCACAACTAAAAATAAAGCTCTCAATCCTTCACTCTCCTCCAAATCCACTTCTTGGAAACTGTGGGCAATATCATGATGGTCACTAAGAGTTTCATTTAACCTTCATCTTAGACACCTCAAATTCACAAGAAGATTAAACTAAACCTCGAGGATTTCTTTGTATTATCTGATTGGTGAAGTCTTCCCACTTCATCCATTTGGTTACAGTTATTGTTCAGACTCATTATGTTAGGTCTCAATATATGGCTTTCTCCGTAGGGCATATACATACGTTCAAAGACGCACACAAGAAATGCCACTGACATACCAAAGGCAATAGTAACTTCCTGTTGTAGCTAAACACAAGGTTACAATTGAAGGGTGACTTTCTTATCATTCCCTACTGCAATAGGCTGTGGCTGCTATAATAAAGGTGCATCACGCTGCAGATGTTCATGCCTTTCACATTCAGTTTCTTTGGGAAGTGGGGGCTAGAAGCTGTGACCTATCTTTAGTCATCTGCAGTTTGTTTTAACTGAACGTTTGGAAAAAGCACACTGGGGACAGATGTATTCATATTGGACCTCAGCACCCATGAAAATCTTGACCATGGAAAAGGCAAGCAACTACTCTCAATGTCTTCTGTAAAGTAATTCTTACATCCTCTTAAATTCTTTTGTAGGTTGTATATAAACCAAAAGATTTTTGGGGTAGTGGGAGCTAGGAAGCTTAGCAACATTTATCAAAATGAACTGAAATCCTGCTCTTCCAAATATAACGGGTCACAGAAGCTGCATTTGGTAATACTTAAACACTTCAGGCAATAGTAGCAGATTGAAGATGCAGGCTGACAACTCCACTTGAGCACAGTGGAAACATACTTTATGGGTCACTGAAAGAGGTGCAGTGGCTATTTGGCAGACAACACACTACATCACAACACTACTGCTTTTGACAGGCTTATGAGACAGACTGGCTCTTCAAAAGAAAGGATAAGAAATACTCCAGAAAATACGTTCCTCTTATTATTAAGAGTCTGATTCACATAAGAGCTCAGTCACTAAAGGATCTCATTTGAATATGACTGGGAGAAACACAGTTAAGCTAAAGCCATCCACTTACACAAAAATATCTTGTCAACCAAGAAGTTGTGGCATTCCTGCCAGTGCCTAGATGGGTATGACAACCCCTAACCTACCATCAGCTTTGCCCTCAACACTGACCAGTGCTCATTAAAAGTATAAGCTGTAATTTTAAGACACATAATATCGTCAAGGCAGACAATTGAATAATGGTGTTTTTCTGCATGCTACAAATTTTTCGTTACAAAGGGAGACATTGAAAACTCTTCCCTTCTGCACTCCCCAAACCACTCGATTAACATGCATTAAGCTCCCATCATGTCTTGTGTCTTCAGCATAAAAGCAAAAACCTTCTGCACTTATGAACTCAAGCAGCTTAGCAGCAGAAGAGAACAAATAAGATTATATCTCTTGCCTACTCTTTTCATGCCTCAAAGGAAATTCATGCATCTGCTACAACCAAGGGTCACCTAAAGTAACGTATGGTTGATATCCTATTGCAACATATGCAGGAGCTTTTATTTTTATTTATTTTAAAATGAATACACGTACCACAGTTCCCACAGCAGTTCTGCTGACATGGTAAAATGGTTCACAAGATGCACCTGTCAGATTGCCACATTCAAACACAACCCAGCTGCTCAGAAGCTAACGATAGCTCTGTGAAGGTGATTCAGGGAAACAGGTTTTTCATTTTGCAGCTCATCCAATACCAACAATGGTCTTATATTTTTCAACATGATTCTCTGTCCTAAGTGTTTCTAACTTATTTCTCCCTCCAGAATAATAGCCATAGGCTTGAGAAAGTCACAGAGCAAGCAATTCTTGTTTACATTTCCTTACAGTCAGCTGCATTTCTGTAACAAGTTATACCAGCCTATGATACACTGCACAACTTTCCATCTCAACCCTCCAGCACTGGTGTTGCCACACTAAGACTTGGAAATGATGGCTGATGCTGCTGAGCCACACACTGTGTGTACTATGCAGTGGCTTTATCTTTTTAAAGACAAACTTTATAAACTCTTGGTAACAACATCATCCCACTATGCAGCAAATATAGGGCTGTTACCAAAAGTGAATTTTCTAATGTTTTGTTTTAATACAGGAAGAGGAGACAAAGGCAGCTCTTGCTGTCTGGGTCCCCCCCTGCTGACATTGACTTATACTTGAAAAAGGGGACCAAGGATAGCTCAAGATATTTCTGTTCCTTACAGGTTTCCTAGGGAATCCCAACAGCCAAAGGAATCATGTGCCATTCCATCACTTTTCTGCTCAAAGATTATATTTTTTTTAATAGTGACCACACAAATAACTTAAGTGGAATGCACAGTGATCAGCCAGCCAGCAAGTTAAGGTTTGTGGCCCCTGAGTAGTGCCAATCACCATAACAGTAAATTAAATATTAACTTAGTAAAGGACATTGAAAGAATAGTTATATTAGGAGACTTCCAAAAGCAAGATCAATATAAAAAAAAAATACTTGAGTATCATTTATACACAGAAAAGGGTTAGATCTAAGTCATCACCTCTGAGCCAGTATACACTGGTGAATAAAGCATCAACAGCAAAACTACCTAGGCAGGGAGCCAGAGTACTCTTATATAGCAAAACAGTCACTCCCCTATCCTCACTGTCTCATATCTTAAGTTGCACAACACACTGTACAAGAAATGAAGCCTGTACCGGCTAAATCAACTGCTTACAGCTCTCTTCCAACTCTTCCTCCCAAAAAATATACAAAGATCACAAAGCAAAAACAGCCGTCCACATTAATTTACAGCTATACAGCTATAATTACATTAGAAGAGATCAATCTAGACATTTCAATATACTCTACAAAAAAACATTTGTACTGGGAATGGAATAATGCATAGAAACATAGAATTGGAAAGGATGTTAAAGATCATCTAATTTTAAGTCCTCTGCAGGGACACCTTCCACTAGGCCAAGTTCCTCAAAGCCCCATTCAACCTGGCCTTGAACGCTTACAGGGATGGGGAATCCAGAGTTTCTCTGGAAAATCACCACTCGGTGCTTCACCACCAGAGTAAAGATTTTCTTCCTAATACCTATTCTAAACATACACTCTTTCAGTTTAAAGCCATTCCCCTTTGTCTTATCACTCTATGACCTTGTAAAAAGTCCCTCCCCATCCTTCCTACAGGCTGCACTTAGGTCACCTGAAGCATTCCCTTCTCCAGGCTTAAGAAATCCAACTCTCAGCCTTTCCTCCTAGAAGAGATGCTCCAGCTCTCTAATCATGTTTGTGGCCTTCTCTGGACTCGCTCCAACAGGTCCGTGTCCTTCCTGTGCTGGAGACCCCAGCACTGGATGCAGTGCTCCAGGTGGGATCTCAGGAGTGTGGAGTAGAAGAGCAGAATCCCCTCCATTGACCTGATGGCCATGCTTCTTGGGATGCAGCCCAGGATACAGTTGGCTTTCTGGGTTGTGAGCATACATTGCCAGCTCATGTCCAGCCTCTCGTTAACCAGCACTGCCCCCCACGTCCTTCTCAGCAGGGTTGATGTTGATCAGTTCATCCCCCAGCCTGTATTGATACCAGGGGAAGTGTAGCTTTATGGATAACCCCTCCCCCTTGAGAAAATGAACTGCACTAACAAAAGTGACAATTCTGTAATTAATTACACCAAGGAATTTTACTGGTATGGCTGATTCTGGCTGGGAATTATATCTCCATTATCCAGCTGAAAAATCTAGATCTGCAAATGTTTGGGGTGGCCAGAAAAGTCTATAAGCACCTTTTCTGTATCAAAAGCACCTAAATCAATTCCAGCTCACCACAAACAATTTTTTTCAGGAAACTGTTATCCTATCTTTCTTCTTCCCTTTATTCAATCAATGCCAATTTCACCATTCACTCCACTTAATGTGATAGCTCTCACAAACCTGTATCAGGACTAGCAGTGTATTTTTTCAGAAAAAGGTTATGGCTAATTCAGAAACAGCTTTCTGTAATATGCCCACAATTTACAACCCCACAGAAATAAAACAAGAGCCAGGAAAAGCAATAACATGTCTACAGAGAAATGTCAGGTCTTCTAGGAAAATATCAAAATATTTTAAAATACTGACAAGTATTAAAACTCAGCTCTGGTATCCTTTGCATGAAAATGAGCTGGCTCAGTCATCTTTGATTATCCCATATAAAACCAATGTGATCGTTTCAGTGTGTCATTAGGATCTGGCATTTTAGAGAACTTCAAAACATCCAGTGAATTTTTTTTTTCCAAATGAATGTGTGAGTCATGTGCCAGTGAAGACAATTGTCACATAACAGGAAGTAGCCAGGAGAACAGAGTTAAAATAGGCAGAAATATTTTGAGAAATAACGATGCTCTAGCAGGGTCACATTTGTTTCGGACCCAGAACAAATCAAGCTAAGCAGATTTGAGTACAAATTGACAAATGTGCACACAAGAGTACTCTAAAGAGCTTCTCTTTAACTAGAAAGGAGTGTTCTGACTCAAACAACAGTTTGTCTCTCACTATAATAAAGAATACAGGGGTGATAGAGTTTGTTATGTTGAATAAAAATGCTTAATTAAGTCTAGTTTCAAAACTTTCTCCAAGCAAAATGGTTTTCTGGTCTATATTTCATTGAAATTCCAGTACAATGTAAGAAGCATCAAGCAACAGCTTGTGTTACCAGCATAAGGATTCAAGTCTTTTATTGGAAAGAACTATCAGTTTACTGGAAGAATTGTGTTTAATATTTACTTTCTACCTTTTGTGGTATCTGAAATGCTGTTTAGCAAGGCACACATCATGTCTCCTTCAATGTGGTGAGGATTTAAGATGCAAGCTGACCGCTGGGTCATCTTAAATTGGTTTTCCAGTTCCAGGAAGCTTTTGTCTCCAGAAAGTACAGTGAAAGGAATTTGCTTGGGCAGGTGCTCATCCAGACGACCAGCCTGTAGGGAAACAAATGTTGAACTGAGATCATGTTTTTCTCTCGTGGCATAGCTTTGTGCAAGATAGGTCTTCATTGCTTTCTACAGCAATTTACTCCTGCTTTTATGATCCAAGCCACGTTATACCACTGTGAAAGGTACCGTTTCAACAGTTTGATCCTGCATTTCTTCTCTACATACAATAATAGATACAGGTAATGGCTACCAGAACAGTACAGAGTATGGAACAAATTCCTAAAAAGCAGCATTTTAGAACAATCTCCACATAAAATTAGTCATCTGTGCAGAGCATTTTAAGAATAACATAGAAAGTGTAATGTAACAAAATCACTGTTGCAAAATGTGCTTATATAATTAGATATTAATAGTTTTATCTAACTGATAAAGCATTATATGGCATCAAGCTGCACCAGGGGAGGTTTAGGTTAGATATTACAAAATTTTTTTCACTGAGACGGTTGTCGAGCATTTTAACAGGCTGCCCAGGGAAGTGGTGGAGTCACCATCCCTGGAAGTGATCAAAAATTTTGTGGGTATGGCACTTATGGTTTAATGGTGAACACGGTGGTAGTGCTGGGTTCATGGTTGGACTTGATATTAAAGGTCTTTTCCAGCTTTAACGATTCTATGATTCTATATAAAGAACTTAAGTGCCCGTGGTATCCCAGGTTCCTGTCTTTCACCTGCACATCCCCAATCTTGCCAAAGTCCAAGGTCTACTGAACAGAGGCACTGCTTGTCAGCTCAACAGAGTCTGTGAAACCGGCACCCATTCAACTCCACTGTAAAGATGGCCCAACATTTGGGTTACTTGGAGAGAGAGGCAGGAGTTAAACAGAAACTGTAAGAATTGTAGGGTTTTTTTAATTCTGCATAAGCAGCTCGCCTTCTTCTCCACAACAGACTGATGTCCTATTTGGGCTAACTTTTAAATCACTTCTCAACTGTCTGCCTTTACTCAATCCAGTGACAGGTTTATCATTCTTTATAGTGGACACATAAGTATCATGAAAAGAACCTAAGAATCTCACCTGCAATTAGTATTTAACACCAATAGCTGATATCATCTGCCACTCTCCTCTGGGTACAGAGACATAGCAATAAAGACAGTATGCCCTAACTTACATGAACACAGAGAGCAAAGTCTGCTGCTTCTCTTCTGGTACCGCAACGTGGATGAAGAAAGAAACATCCAATCCTCTTAAGATAATTGTAAATTTTGCACTGCACTGGAGGTTTCCAGTTGCTGTATCCTCCTAAACAGTGAAGAGGAATAAAATTAATAATAAAAAAACCAAACATGAAAAACAAACAAACCATGGGTTTGTTTGCACTCTATAAATTAAGAGTGCAAGAAGGTAAAAGCACAGATAAATCTGTCTTTAAAGGCAGAATTCAATTTTGACCAATATGAAAGCTAAAAAATCCAAAATCCCCCCAACCCCCTTGTTCTTTAGTTAGAAAGCCAAAAAAAAAAGTAGCTAGCCTGATACTACCCATTCAATTTTGTATGATTTTTTTGTTTTAATTCTGAAAAACTTATCTTCTAGATATCATTTGCTTTTAGACTCAGGGATGTGGATTTTTTTCCAGTTTGAAGCACAGTTACGGTTAATGTGCAGAAGCAAAGGAACTCTGGGAACATAGTACAAGTAACAGAACTGCTTCTCTTAGGGAAACCTGTAATGCAGGAGTTATAGATATATGCTATATATATATATATATATGTACATATATATGTACATACGCTATGCCTGACACATCAGAACTCTTTAAAAAGAAGGTCCAAGAACTGGAACAACAGCTGAAACAAATGCTAGAGTCCTAATAAACCCTTGGATGCAGTCAAGGATAAGCAAAATGAAGCTACAACTAGGAAAAAAGTGCAGAAATTTTCTCAACAGTATCCTAAAACATGTAGTTACTGGCTAAGAAAATATCTGGATAATAAAGACGAGCTGAGTAATGTTGTCTGCTACAAACAAAACCAATACCAGGCTGAAACAAGTTGCAAGGAAAAGGAAAGAAGCAGGAAGTCTTTCAAGCAGAGAGGGAAAACCAGAGGAGCTTGCAGTTACTATGATACCATAAAAAGGCAAACAAATGAAAGGACAATTTGAAGAGAGCAACTAAAAAATTCATAATATTCCCAGTTGCTAAGAAATAATGGCTCTGCAAAGGGGAGGAAAAAGTGTTGCTTTATCTGCCAGCTGATAGAGTGGCTGGATGTAAGAAAGGATTTTGAATGAAAAATGAAAGCAGTCATTGATGGCACTTCACAGGAGGACATGGGAAACTAAGGCTCAAGTACACAAGCTGCAGAGGATGGTGTATGTCAACATGGCCACTCCCAGTCCAACAAACAAAAGCATTCCTCAGTAGATTTCTCCTGGGTTTTTTTCACCCTTTCCAGCCTAATGGCAAGAAGGTGGTATAAAAAATGATCTCGAAGATAAAGATTTATTAAGAGTCCACACAGAAATGATTTAGTGGTATCTATCTATGAGAAAAAAATGCTATTTACAGCTTGTTCTAATCTGTTGTGACAGTCTCAGTCACTGCTATTTGGGAAAGACTTGTAATCACCAAACCTAGGGTTTGGCTGCATAAATGTACAACATAAGCATTTGACCAGGACAACTGAAAACAATGACAGAACTGTATTTAGTCTCTTTATTTGTTAGCTGACAAATGGACGAAGACAACTGAGTATCTGAAGACAGAAACCATGCAAAGAACTCAAAGCAAAGCTAAGGGTGTACTAGCAATAGGAATAACAGAAATTATGTAGATTTATCATATAAAAATAATAATTAAAAAATTCAGAAATGTTGTTCGGGAAATGCAGGAAAAAAAATAGAAGAGACAAGGACGTTTGCTATATTTTCATAGGCTAAACAAACAAGACTAGCATGCCTCAAGTAACTGAGTAAACCATTATTATTATGAGAGGGTATCTACAACAATAAATCCAGATGTGCCTGGGAGACTTAGTGCTCCCAGGCCCCAAAACAATATAATTGTCACTAATAAACTGTTAAATTCTTCTCTAATATTAATATGGCCCTTTTTAATCACAAGTAACTCTTTAGTATGTTTTTTCAGTTCAGGTGCATCAGGGGCCATTCCCAGGAGGCAGTGTGCATGCAGCGAACCTGTCCAAAAGTAAGACATTGAGTGGTGCTAATGTGGGCTGTGCTGTGCCATCAGGCACCTGTGTTTGGAACATCTCTGGGCACAGAGTCTTAACTAGCACAAAGGTACCTTTCAGTAAGAGTATCATTAATACTAGAAGTTCCTGACAACAGACTAGTAACACTAAGATTGTACTATGATTACTTCTCCTTAAGTCAGAGAAGAGAAATTTCTGACAACAATACAGCTCAGACATCCCTGGGTTCAAACAATTTTTTCTTACTGAATCAAAACAGCATTTTAACCTTGGAAAATAGTAAGAGCACAGAAGTCATAACAACGAGCTTAAGTCAATTAAAAACAAACTAGTTTCAGGTAAATTAGACAGAATAACAAAGTATGACTGAAAGCCAATGTCTGAATTCACATGGGGAAAGTTTTACATAACTGTGAAAAATTTTTCTTAACTAAGTAATTTTTTATAATAGATGATCTTTAAAGTTCATTCCAACCCCTTAGCATTCTATGATTCTATGAAATAAATCCTCAAAATCACAATTTTATGTGGCTTGCATGTGCACAAGAATGCTGTTACAGAAAGGTCAAGGGCTAGGCAATGGTAATACAGGTAGTGATACAGAAGTAATGCCTGAGCAGAACACAAAACTCAGGAGCATAACCTGCTTTAACAGGGAAGACCAGAGGATTCATTCCCAGAACTCCTAACAACCAGATATTAAGGCTACAGGTCCAGGAGCACAGATGACTGTTTGAACAACTAACACTTTACATTAACAGCCATACTTGCTCTGCCTTTATCAGCTAACTGGAAAACCTGTTTCTAAGAGGGAAAAAAGACTGATCCAGGCATCAACAGGCCTTTCTGTCCAACCTGAGCAGCATGACAACTCTCAGCTTCCAGGATGTTCTTGATTATCTTTTGAAGGAAGAGATACTCAAAAACACTAAGCAAAGAAGTGCAATGCAATGGTGTTTACCAAGTATAAAACATACCCGACAATTCCTACAAGTCTGTTAGGATGATACCTGTGTTTCAGGCAAAAAATATTTTGAAAACATCCCTTATCTAGACTTTACTGAAGAATTCAAGGTACTACAGGCAAAATAACTATAAAGGCAGATACAGAGAAAACCAGTAAAAAAACCATGAGGTGGCCAAGAAGTTGGTTCAAAACCAGTCAGGTAAGCAAAAGTATCAAGGTAAAGGAATGCTATTGGCAGACTCTGCAAAATGATATGATCATTTTCCCTTTCAACCCAAACCATTCTATGATTCTGTGAAACTCATGACAATGTGAGTTCCATCAATCGCCCTGTACTAAACTAAATTTAATAAGACTAAGAATGCAAAATCATGCCTTCTAGAACTCATCATGGCCAGTCTTCGCGAATGAAGATTTGGGAAAGGTCATTACCCTTCGAGCCTGCGCAGTGAATTTTTTAGGTGAGACACAGTGTGTGATGAACTGAGCCCACCCTTTAATCCTGAGGTTCATCTGCCAGGGCCGAGCAAGCTTGGACAGTAGGTTTGTTTAGAGCGACCTTCTCTTAGATGGATGGCCTTACAGGGATGACGAGCTCCATCTGCCCGGAGGGGTTCCCTGACCGGGAATCGAACCTGGGCCGCGATGGTGAGAGCGCCGCATCCTAACCACTAGATCACCAAAAGGGCAGCAGCATTATAAGAAGGACTTGGGAGTTAAAGTAATCTCTGAGTAATCTACACGGAATAGTAAGAGCAGTGGAGGTTAAGGCTGAGTTTAAGAAGTTCAAGAACATTTCTGTTACATGGTGCCTGGGCCACTGCAACTTAAGAAGCCTTAGTGGCTGCTTGCTCCTGTTAATTTTCTCAGATTCAAGGAATCTCTGCTCAAGTAAATGTGTAGACTTGTTAATCTTATCTTCCAATTTCCTTCAAACATTTTTTACCTTGAAAGCCCCAGATAAATGTCCCTTGGTTCAGGTTAGCTGGCAGCTGTGTGAAAAAGCTTCCCCAGTTGTCCAGATCCACCAACACAATGTGAGTCATGGTACTCAGGTAGTCAAGATCAGGAAGCTCACCATCTATCAACGGGATAAAAAACACATTTAAAATTCACCTGACTTTCTGGTCAATCAACACACATCAACTTGAGACACACTTCTGACAATTCACATATTCGACTGTTACGTAAGCAAAGTTACAAAACATGGTCCTATTTGGCAACTGCATAGATTTTAAAATCAACTGAATTAGCATTTAATCATGCACAAATCAGACATAAAAGCAGCATCTGGCTATATGATGCTGTAGAGCTGGATAGTTTTGTGGTAAGCACAGAAAGCTTGTTGTCCTGCACCAAGACATTTTAATAGTGCATTTAATATTCAACTGTGCACCCCCAACTATGGCAAGTCTCTGTGACATTCCATTGCTTACATGCATGTAAAACATTTAGGTATGTACTTTTTGCTGTACATCTAACATAAAGGTCAACATCTTAATCAAAAGTATTATGACACCACTAGTAATTAAGAAACACTTTCAACTTCTGAACACAAGGTACACCTTCAGCATACTTGATGTCATTCTTAAAAGTGATCATGAACTTAAAGAAAAAAATTGCATGTTCAAGGAAAAAAAAACACACTACATACTGAGAATATAAATTCTCAGCAGATATTGCTATTTGGCAAGCTAAGAAAACTGAGGAGATGGTGATATAACAGGACTGCCCACACAGAAAGCACTACCAGGATTATAAATATTTATACAAGTTTCTCTTGAACATGTATTATAGATCACTTTTAGATTTCTACACATTGGATCTCAAGCTGAGGTCCTTGATTGTCCTCTTCCTTTTAACACCAAATTATGCTCCAAACTAATTAGAAAACTAAATGTTTCAGTCTCAGGACTGACACTGAAACAGAGTGCATTAAAGACAATAATATTTTTCTAATGTTTAAAGTAGTTTTCTACATACTTTCACTAAGTTCTTCAGCGTGTGCCAAGTCCTCATTATTTTCTTTCCTTTGCTCTACTGGTCTCTGCAGAGGAGACAACTGTGGTCTGTCCTGAGTTTTCAATGGAGATGCTTGAAGTTGTAGCCTGTGAGGTTTTCTGACCTGACAAGCCCCACTTGCTGTGAACTTGAATACTGTGTTGTCTGATTCTGATGCAAGACTTGATATATTAGGTTTCTGCAAGAAGCAGTGTTTCATGTGATAGTGTTGATGTGCACTGGGAAGATCATTAAAGTTTTTGTTGCATGCAGCACATCTAACAACATACATCTCTCCCTTAGGTTTCAGTGACGTGTGACTCTTGAGATGATTCTTCAAATCAGCAATATTCTGTGCCGTTGCAGAACACAAGCAGCATCGAAACCATAAGTTTCCTTTTTCCAGCATGGCTTTCTGACACTTCTCATAATCGTTTTTCCTGTTTATTTTGGAGACATAAGTTGTCCGGCAACCACAGGTTAAAAGGTCTCCTTGTTCGACTGGGAGGAAGTCCTCCTCTTTTTTTATTGATACTTCCATCTGCTCAGGCACAAATGTATAGTCCGTGCTATGAATCTCCGTATAATGGATTAGAAATTCTTCTTCTGTGTCAAAGAAGAGATGACCACAAAGGCCACAGAAATATTTAGTCTGTGTCTCCTGATTATGATGCTCTTGGAAGTGCCGCTCCAGCGTTCCTACTTTCCGAAAGTGATTTCTGCATAAGCCACAGGAGTACCTGTGAAATGCATGGCTTTCTAAGGACATGCAATGTTGTTTAACGCTCTCTTCAGACTCGAACATCTCCTCACAAATGCGGCACTGCCATTTTCCCACGATAGGACTTCTTTCAGGGGAGACTTCCATAGGGCTAGAAATGCAGTCTTTATCTTCACCTGCAGAAATGCATGCTGTGTCAGAAGCACATGGCATAGGTTCATCTTCTACATCTTGCTCATAATAGTAACTATGTCCACCATGAAATTCAGTTATATGTCCCATAATATCCTCTTCTCTAAGATCTGCAGAACACGCTCTGCACCAGAGAAGAAAATTAGTCAAGTGTGCTCCTCCATGAAATCGACTCATATGGAGGCGGATAATGCTTGAATTTTCAGCAAGCTTTCCACACACAGCACACTTGTGACAGATCCTATTTGCTGATAAAATGTGATTTTCTACTAACTCTTCTGTAAAAAACTTTTGAAGGCATTCACAAAACCAGGCTTTTACTTTGTAAGCACTACCTTGACTTTGGTTTGCTACATTATCTTCATTGTTATCTTTTAAATCACTCTTCCTTTTTGAAGGTGTAGCCCCCATTTTACTGGCAGACTCATTTGAAGTCAAATGTCTTTTAAGCAGAGGTCTTGACCTATCCACAATATGGCACAAATAAGATTGATTTTTCTGTTTTCCATTGATATGACAGAACATCAGGATGGACTCTTCCATTGTAGTAAAAACTCTAATGTTATGTTGAGTGGTTTGTTTATGTTGGGTTATCTGATTCTTATTAGCAAACAGTTCATCACAGTTCTCACAGTAACCTTTTGTTTTAAATATCTCTGCAACTTGGGAGATGCTTTTCTTCGACAGTGCCACAGGCCCAGAATTATGACAACGCATTCTAGAGCGGATTAAAAAACATAAAGAAGTTATATCATAACTTGAAACATTTTTAAACTTTCAGATGTACTTCAAAATATTACCTAGTAGCTACAGCAATCAGTGCATGGAAATAGTGTCCTCTGTATACTTTAACCCACCTACTAGCTTGCTAACGAAACCATGCAATGTGTATCTGGTCTCTGCACTTCAAAGAGAATTAGGTGCTAATTTCCAAAGCCAGCATTAAGACTGACGGTTATGTTGTTGACTCCGTACATTTTCAAAATCAAAGTGTCAACTTACAAACAGCAGAACAGACACCAAGTTCTGTTGTTCTGTTACAGAAAATACAAAAAGGATCCTGACATTGATCAGCATTCTGCAGTGTGGGGTAAAAGACATGAAGAAAGGCACATTTTTGATAGTTTACTCAGGAAGTCAACATTCAGATGGCCCTACTTGCCTGGAAATCCACTAGGAGCACTAAAAACACATCTGCCTATCTGTCACTGATCTATGAGTGTTCACAATATAAAAGCAGCTGTCTTTCACAAACCTGAAATGAGCCGTTAATTCCATATGCGATCGTAGTATCTTGCAGCAGGATATACACTTCACTTGGAAGGGGACCTCTTTGCACAGAGATATCAGAAGGTTCTTCGCATAGGTTGGAAAAGGTAGAGGATGGCCAGTCTTCATTTCATCTATAAAATGGAATGGTAGAAAGTGCAAGTTCTTTCAAAGTATTTCAGCTCTCTGATGACATAGTTACTGTTGTTACTTCTTTGTCACACGGCTCAGAAAGCAAATTATCATGTGTCGGCTGGCCCACAGTAACTGTGCTATGGAAGTTTTAACTAAAAAGACTGAATTTTTTAAATTTCTGTGACAATCTCATTTCCAAATCTGTTTGGATCTTGTTTTTTCATACTCAGTGACTGACTCTACTTCCCTTCTCCTCTTCTACAACATCAGGTCAGATATGTCTCTTAGAAAGCTTTTTATTGACCTTCTTTCACTCCATCTATGACCAGCTGTCTACTCTTACCACATATAATTTTCTTTTAAGCCACAGAGTGCTTAAAAAAAGAAAAAAAAAGCACACAATTCATTTAACAAGTTCCCACATACTCTGACCATCTCTTTCTCTCTTTCCCATCTTTAGTGTTAATTCTTACATTCTTAGATGCAGGACTTTCTGTTGTTCAGAGTACATGCTCCATATCTAAATTCAGATACCATCAGAATAAAAAAATTCTATTGAAAAGAGAATGGGGAACGGCTTATGGATTAAATGTTGTTCATGTTCTGCAACTTAGGAGGCAAATTCTCTTTGATTTTTCTGTTTAGTAAGATGTGATGATCAGCAGGCAGTAATTTGAGGTTATGCCTTTTAGTGAATTTCACTGGCAGATCTTAGACCATGCTGGTAATTATTAATCATGAAGACCTACTAACGCAAAGGAAAAATTGGAGTACTCGATTTTTTGTTCTGAGCTAAGAACTATCCACCTCTAAAGAAAAAATCCACTAACTTGTGCTTTTAATCTTTTCAAAGCAATAGCTCACCAGGAATCTCTTTTAAAATCTATGACTTGAATTTAAAAGTATCTGCAGGCATCACATTCAGAATTAATAACCTATTTGAAAAAAAAAGTACATTAGATCTTCAATACATAAGAGAACATATAACCATGCAGATGACTGTCACTTCCATGAAGATTGCAATACTGACTCAACCTGCAGCACGATGCCTTCAAAGCCTGTCTTTTCTGCACACTTCCTGCAGCCACTCAGGGGGAGGGCAGAAGTCAAAGATATAGTTATGAAGATGAGAAATAACTGTATCAATCCTTTTGGCCACACAGGCTTATCCTGAAACCTACAGTGTCTAAAATACGGCCACTTCCTGCATAAGAAGTCAACTCCACCTATATGTCAACTGCTTCAGCCATTTAGCTAACATTAAAGTAAATGCTTCAATGCCTATTGCTTATGCCAGAAATAAAAAGTCAGCGTAGCTATGACAAGCATTAACCCTGTTTTCAAGCCCAGGATCAGACAGGTATTTCCTTTTAAGAGTGGTTCTGGATGTTACCAGCTCACAACATAACCAGTATTTCAGCCTTCAGCAGCAATGCAGTCAGTGCAAGCCATCAGACCAGCAGCACTGTCCCAACTAACCAGGCTAAATTTGCAAATATACAGAGAAGAAATTTTCACAGGTCTTTGTCACCAGCAATGCCAAGGACACTGACAATAGCCTCCAAGCAGACTACAGACAGTACAGTAAAGGGAAGGAACTCCACAGCCAGTCTCACTGGAACTGAAAAAGAAATTTATTTGTTTTGGTCCAAGTCTCTATCAACATGCTAAATGTAAACTTATTCAGGACAGCAGTTGCACAGAGTCACTGGAGGATGAGAAGCATATATGAGAGCCCTGATGGCTTCTCATTACAGCAAGTGTGATGGAGGAATCATTTCTACACAAAAATACAAATTTCAAAGCACCAAATTTAAGACCTTAAAAGAAAAATAACAATTCATTAAAAACAAACTTTAAAACCTTAATCTTTTTTAAACTGCAAAAAAATGTAAGTCAATTCATATCATAAGGGTGAATTATCAGAAGAAATTAAAAGCAGTACACTTAGTAGTAACATACCATTCAATTGAGAAACCTGGAGGAAGTGTTTCTTTCCTGACATATGCTGCAAACACTCTTCGCTTTTTGTGAAAAGGAGGAAGCAGTTTGGGCATGCAAAACACTGAATATGCTGTGGAGGGAGACCTTTTTTATGCCCATCATTTTCATTTAGCTGGAAGAGAAAAATTATCTATTTAGGAAAAAATTAAGCAAAGAAACCAGTCCCAGTCTTCCCCATGTCCTTCCATTCCACTCTCCCTTCTGTGGTAGTATTTTCAACTTTTAAGTTTTCAGATACCACATCTATGTTTATCTACAGCCTACCTCTATGCACTTCAGCTCACAAGACACAAGGGATTGGCCAAACTTCCATTGTTAAACTCAGCAACTCATCTATCCTTACTACTCCAGCAACTTCTCCATCCCCTTCTTGCACCACTTGCAAGCACCTTCCCCAGGGACTACAGGCTCCAATTCTTAGCTAATCCCTTTACCCTGGCTCCCAGAAAAAGCTCCTTCTATTACCAAAGCAGCTGCTTTTCCTGATGTCAGTTCTTCCCTGAGATCTTGCTAGCTTCCAATTCCTCAAAATGCTGCTCCTCAGAGTAGCCTGACAGGTCCATGATTTTTCTAAAAGTCAAATCCTTCCACCTGCCTTGCCTTCTACATCAACTCTGGATCTCTGCCTCCAGGGCAAAAATCCTTTAGATTTGCTTCTGATATTTTTTTGCTTGCTCCTTCATAAGTCATTCAGTGAATCTTCATTATATGCTTATGCTTTCTTCCACAGCTTTGATTAGTATTATCTCCCCATCCTTCCACACCAAAGTAATTCATTCTTGCCTGCTGCAAGAGTCAGTCCTTTCCCCAGACTTGGCTGCAAATTCCTGCTAATGCCCTTGGACATGTCACAGGCACCCAACTTGGAAGCAATGGAAAAAGAGCAGGGACAAATTACAATGCAATCTTTCAAGCTTGTCAGGTATGACTATGCATCAGGAGTTATTACCACAAGCTAAAATTATTCTGATTTTCAGAATGTCTACAACTTCCCTGAACTTAACACAGCTTCTGGAGACTAAGTGAGTACTCAACAATACTTGTTATTAAAACATTCAACTTTGAAAATGCTATCCATTATGCAGTTCAATACCAGATTGTCTAAATAAAACCACATACCCAGAAGGTAACAGCTAAGCATCTGTTATGCAACTGAGGTTTTACAGTAGCATGTTATGAACAGAAGAGAGAGAGTGCAACCAACAACAAAAAAGCAACACTACTAGCTTATATTCAAATCACAGCTCAAATGCTAGATTATCCTTTCCCTTCTGTAAGTTAACTAGTGAGTAGCAGCAAATACCTCTACTGGAGGGACTGGAAACAGATAAATCACCCAAGTTTCTTTTCTCATTCTATTGCCTCCTTCCCCCCTCCCCCATCTCCTTTCTGCTGCTTCTCTTTATTTACTTCATCCTAACTTGCTGCATTTATCTTTCATAGTTTTGAAGATGTGAAAAAAGGGAACACCTTTCAACAACACCAAAAGAGGGACAAGAGGCTCAAGACTACGGTCCTCTCGAAAGTATACCAAAAAGTAAAATCTAATGATCAGATCTAAAGAGAATTCTGTCAGGCTACATCAGGTGTTTGAAACACAACAGAATAAGAAAAAAAACAAAATGTCTTAAGATTAAAACAAGAGAGGTGAGAGAAAGAGGGTTAAAAAAGAAAACAAAAACCTAAAATCAGTGCATAATTACACATCTTGAAAACTCTCTACTACATTCAGTCAGGCGAGTTACTCATCCTTATGATCTTGCCTTAGATAAAAGATGATCACTATACTGCTGAGAGGTTGAAAATCTTTCACAGCATATCACACAGGCAACAGCATTATTTGGGGGTCCACGTAACGTGACAGTTGGGTCACAAGGAGAATGATCAAACCTGGAGAAGAAGAAATAATTAACAAACTAATCCCATCTAAACAGTTAAAAGGGTTTTTTTCTAAATGAGAAAAGATCTGTCTTTTGAAACAGTTGGACAAAAACCCTTATCCAATCAACCTAAACTATAAAAATTCCTCTCTTCCACTATCATCAACTGAATCAGCTGAAATACCTTGCATAGAGGTGAATCTCCCTGCAGCTTACCTGTTACAAGGGTCAGTCTGCAGAGGAACCATACTGTTTTTACAAGAACTAAAAAAAGCCTCAATTTCCCAGAGAGGGAATTTTTTTTTTATTTTTACCTCCCTGCACTAGTTCTGGCTGGGATGGAGTTAATTTTCTTTGTAGCAGCTTGTACAGCTGTTGCGTTTTGGATTTACAAACAACAGTGTTGATAGCACAGAGATGTTTTAGTTATTGCTGAGCAGTGACTGCACAGCATCAAGGTCTTCTCTGTTTTTCAGACCACTCCATCAGCATGGAGGCTGGGGGTAGGCAAGAAGTTGGGAGGAGACACAGCTGGGACAGCTGACCACAAAAGGCCAAAGGGGCAGCCTGTAGCATAAGACACTGTGCTCAGCAATAAAAGCTGGGTGAAGGAAGAGGAAGGGGAGATAGCTGGGAAGACAAACACATCACTCGAGCTAACTATTACATACGAAAAAGCTGTGCCTGTTTGTCTCCTTATATTGCTTTGCTTATGCATGCAGCTTTTGCTTTACTTATTAAACTGTTTTCATCTCAGCCCAGAGTTTTCACACTTTTAATCTTCTCGTTCTCTTCCCCATCCCAGAGAGATGAGTGAGTGAGCAGCTGTGTGAGGGTGAGTTGCCTACTAGGGTTAATCCATGACACTTCCCTCAACTTCTCACCTTACCATCTTCCCCACAAACACACTCACTAGTTAAAAGACAGTATCTCCTGGGATTGACCATAGACACACTGAGTGCTGACTAGCCATCATCAGCTATGAACAGATGTCTGACCTATAGCTCTTGTTCCTCTTTCCATTCATTATGGGCTCTTTTTTTTTTTAATCTTACCATCAAATTGTGTAAGGTAGCCTTTTTCTCTTTTTCAAGTTTGAATGAAGATACTACAGAACTGGAGAATAGAAATCTTGTTTCTCAAAAAACCCATGTATTACAAAATGCTCAACAAGAAATAAATTCTGAATGGAAAAAACCAAACAACTTTCCTACCCACCCAAAAAACCCAAACAACAAAAAACCCCCTATGAAGTTCATCACATCATCTATATAAATTGTGTAACATATTAATTGGCTCTCAAAATGGAACTTTGTCAGTACAGGCAGTTTAAAGTAGACTTGATGCTGATGTCCTAAATTAGAGCATATTCTTTCATTATGATATCTTGCATTGAGCTCTTGTACTATGTCCTTACCTTTGAAGGTGACCTAGAAGAAGATGTACATTATCAAACTCTCTGTTGCAATGCATCACAGGGCAGTGTTTGGGACTGCTGTTGACTTGTGTCTGAGCTGCCCTCTTACAAGCACCCCTTCTTCCACCATTAACAGAGCCTGGTTTCAGACCTGTGTTATAAAACAATGTACTTAACCAGAACCTAAATTATAGAGGCTTAAGAAAACAAACAAAATAACACATAACCCCTAAAGCATTTAAAAATCAAGTTACAGTGATTCTTAAAAGCAAACTAACAATGTACAATCCTACTCAGGAAGTCTGCTCTTTCATTTTCTTCAATTCCCAGCAGTGTAACTTTTTAAGCACTTTCACACCCTTCATCGACGTACTATTTGAAATTCACTAAACATCCTGAAATTACACTTACTCATGTAGACATCTTCCTAAGCAGCAGTTCAATAGTAGTATTTTTTCTTCCTAGCAGCTTCTTTTATAAAAATTGTTAACATTGCCTTAGTGATTTCTAGATTTTGTATCTTACGTTTCCTAAACAGTAAGGCATTAGAAGAATGGATTTTATGGAAATGAGTGTTTAAGAACTTTCAAATGCCATATGCTAGCAAAGTTAATATTGTAGGATTAGGTTATGCACATGGCACCTGCAAGCTCAATGCAATTATCACGTGTTCTGTTCTCCAATTCAGGATTTAGAAACCATCACTGAAACTTAGCTTCCTACTCTTACCTGGCATTTTTAACCACTGGTCCACACATAACCTTGCAGCTTCTGTATCACTATGTTCCCGAATAAATTCTAATTCTTGCAACCCGTGAGCATATTGGGAATCAACCTTCTCCTGCGAGAGAAAACATACCAGGCAAGGTGGTGATCAAATTATTTTTAAAAAAATGAAAGATTAGGTATGTATCCCAAAACTTACATATGAGTTTCTAAAAACACAAGGAAAAAAACTCCAAAAAACCAACAAAACCCACATCCACAGAAGCCTAAAGTAGGGGAAAAATAAAATCTTACAACTTGATTCATTTCTATTTACCACAATAAAGACAGAACATAAGGGCAATAAAAAAATTTAAAAACCAGTAATTTTTTCCCCCAAAGCAAGAGCTACATCCTGCATCAATTAATTTACTTTTACTGTAACTACTGAAGTTTCTGTAGCGTGTACATAAGATTATAATCTTATAAAGAGAAACAAATAATCACGAAGTTTTAAACAAGCAGCATAAAATCATTATTGAAACCAAAGAGCCAGTTTGTTCCACTGACAAGGAAAAAAACTGGCATCTTCACTTTGAAAACTAAATTTAATTCTGCAAGTTGCATTAACTGATGAGGAGTAAAGAGCCACCCAGGAGGAAAATATTCATCTTTAACAAAGGATTTTTTAGCTTTCATTCTCAAAGTACATCGAAAGCTACATAGTTATCTCTGACTCCGCTTGACACATGGAAAACTGTATGTGGAAACATTAACAGATTGCCAAATTCTCCATAGAGGAGACAGGAGAGGGATGTAGGCTTCTGGACTTCAAGGCTACCTTGGACTATATCCAACATCCTTTTACTCTGTTGTATTACAGTTGCATAGTCTAGTGTAGAATATAAAAAGCTGTAACTGTAGTACAATCATGTGATTTTAAAAGTGTTGAGAAAATTAGGTTGGAAAGACAGCATGTTCCACAAATACTGAATTTGACTCTGTTCCTGTTCAATTTCATGAAGTTCTTGTAATCCCATTCCTTCAAGCGGTCCAGGTTCCCACCGAGAGCAGCCCTTCCATTAAGCCCACTGACTGCATCTCCCAGTTTGTAGTAGAAATAGAAAGTACAAGCCTTTCAAATCGCTGCCCAATGCAATTAACAGGATTCAACTTTAAAATTATGCCTTAAACACAGAAAGTTGTATCACATAATAAAATATTACTCAATACAGAAATTTAATGTGGCAAACAGTTTCCCAAAAATCTGTCAAAAACAAGTAAATGAGTAGGCTTGCTGCATGGCTGTTTGTGATAACTCTTATTTTTCAATTACTCAGCAAGAGTAACTGATGTTAAGGTTCCTCTGCTATATATACGAACAAGAGAAAAAGTTTTTGCCATTGATTTTCACAAATTTTTTTTTTTCCCATCCTCAGGAACTGCAATAAGACTAGCAAATTTATCAGTAAAAAGCCACTGAAGAGACAAAGTCTGTATTGTGTTTCGAATGATGCCACAGAAGCCTAGTTGCTAGTTCCAGGTCTGGCTCACCAATCTTTTTATTTATTTAGTAGTGAAAACAAAGACACTTGTGACTACAAGGCCTTTATGATGCAGTTCTACCAAAACAAAATACTCCCAATACCTTAAAGGCTTTGTTTTTCTCTTCTTTTTGCTGCTTCTCTACTTCAACATGTCGTGCCAGACGATCCAGGGTTGATGCAACTCGTTCTTTCTGATAGTCAATGTGATCCTTACGCTTAGGTCTCTACAATTGAAAAGTTAAACACGTATTTGGTGACTAAGTAACAGGCACTAATACAGTGAAAAGTGATGCCCAAGCATCAGGACATAATTCAGTACAGATATTCTTATCCTAAGTTCCATGATCTACCTTGCTAGTTTTCTCTTCCTATTTATCAACATCTGTAACTTCTATTAAAGAAGCAGCTAAAACAACTCTCCTCTCCACACATTCAAGGCAATTCAACATAAACATTAGCCTCACCAAAGCAGTAGACGAACATGGATGATTGTGCTGGGTGTCCTAGAAGTCTCCAACAAATGAAAAATTAAGTAAATTATTTTAAGTAAGTAAACAAAATATCTACTGATTTGAAAGCCAACATGCAGACCACCTGAAAAACTGAGAACTGATACAATTATTGCTCTAACTACTATCTTCAGAAAGGCAGATCATTAGCTTTTTCTAGCATAAGGGATAGGCCATACACTGTAATTTGCTCCTATTACACAACTAGCTCTAGCAATCAACACCATAGAGTCAGCCTGTGAATATACAGAAGATCCACCTTTCCTTAAGCACCAGTATTATTACAAACATCCTCTACTGTAACACTGTAAAACAAAAGTCAAGAGATGGCTACTGCTGCCAAAACCAACTCCAGTAGGGTTAATCACTGCCTCTCTCCAAGGCCCTACAGAGCAGGCACAATAAGATCGGGGGATAAACAGAGCCTGCTTCTGACTCATACAGTCTTAGGAGGGATTATGAAGGATTAGGCAGAGATAAAACCAGCCTGTCATTGGAATAAGGTCCTCCAACCTATACATCTTTCTTAAAAAGTTATTTTAGAAAGAAAAGGCCTGGGAGTAGACCAGATACATTTGCAGGCTAGAAACTGGACACAGACTTCTGAGGCTGCTTGCAAAGTGATATTTTTCTTCAACACACTCACTAACATGACTGAAAGACAAATAAAAGTTCCAAGCCCATTTCAAGGAGGCAAAAAACAGCTCTGGAAAAAAATGGAAGTGCTGGCATTCTTGCCTTCCACTCAACAGTAGGAAAAAAAAAAACCAAAATACTTAAATGTTATTTATTTAATTATTACTTGTTAAAAATACCTCTAATAAGGCTTTTGTGAAAAGTAACTGATAGGAAAAAATACAGAAGAGCAATTATTTTATTCAACTGAGATGTCTTAAAATATATTACAACATACTCACATGAACATAAGAACTGCTGTTAGGTTCTTCATCTTCACTGCTGACAAGATCAATACATTCAAGTACAGGTCTTAAAGGTCCTTCCTGGAATAAAGTATTAAAACACACACACAAAAGCACTGAATTGTTGTCCTTAGAGATAAAATGTTGCATACATTATAGCACATTGTCAGCATTAGCATTTCACCAAGGTTTCAAGAGAGTGCAGTAAAGGAAATTCTGGCATGGGAACTTTTCCACTAAACAGACTATTCCACAAAACTGGTAAAACATGCAAACAAGTATTCAAAAATAATCTAATACACAGATGTCAAGTAGAAAAAAATCAAATTAATAATCTGGACTTGCCTAATAACATTATATTCTTCACTTTCTCAATCAACCCAGACCTACATTTTTAAAGATACTCAACCTGTGCCACTAATTCAATGGTAATAGGGTAGCAGCCTGTTACCAAGATAGGAACAGCCTCAGATTTCACTATGCAATGTTAAATGTTTTCTTCTTTCAGAGTTTTTTTCGCTTTGTTTTTAAAAACACAAATTCAATTCCAAAAGCGTGATGGCCTAATCTTGGCTGGACACCAGGTGCCCACCAAGCCACTCGATCACTCGCCTCCTCAGGAGACCAAGGTTGGGGACAAAACAAGATGAAAAAAAATCCTCCTGGGTCAAGGTCAAGGCAGTTTTAAAGAGAAAGCAAAGGCCACATGTGGAAGCAAAGGAAAACAAAAGATTTATTCTCTGCTTCCCATCATCATGCAACGACCAGCCATTTCCCAAGGGCTTCAGCACACACAATAGCTGCTCCATAAGACAAATGATGTAATGGTAAATCACAGAATGGTTTGGGTTGTAAGGGACCTTAAAGATCTCCTCGTTCCAACCCCTCTGTCATGGGCAGGGGTGCCCACTTTATCAGGTTGCTCATGCCACTGTCCTTTTCCTTAGCTTTTATTACTGAGTAGACATTATATGGTACAAATATCCCTTTGGTCAGTTTGGGTCAGCTGTCCTGGCTATGCCTCTCCCAAAACCTTGCCCATCCCATGCTTACTGATGAGGGAGAAAGGTTGGGGAATGCCTTGATGCTGAGGGAGCTCTGCTCAGCAGTAACCAAAACACTGGTGTGTTATCAACACCTTTCTAGTCACCAGTGCACAGCACAGCACTGTGAGGGCTGCTATGGGGAAAATGAACTTCATCTCAGCCAGACCTAATAAACAAGAAATTAAACTCCTTGGGCATTTCAAACATTAAGAAAGTGGGAAACAGTTCATACACATTTAAGCCCTGAAGACTACTCCTCTCTGAGCAGATATTCCACAGACAGGTCACAAGTGTTTTCTCTGTATTGGAATCACAATGAGGGGGAGGTCATTTTATCTTAAAAGGAAACACATTTTACCCATTCACACCACATACTCAGAAGCACAAAGACACATGTCCAAACAGTCTGTCCAGCACTCAGTTTCAAAGATATACATCCAGGAAGCCTTGTCAGGACTCCATGCAGGAATATGGAGGCCCAACAACCCTGGCTATCAACAAATACTCAGGTCTTCTCTATTCTTCCTAGCTTGACAGCCATATGCTTCTTTTGCATGCATATTTCCCATCTTTTGTCCCTCTTTTCCATTCCCTCTGTGAGTCACTAAAGGTTACTGACTGGTTTTGTCTCCTCCTTAGGATGTCTCCAATTATACCAATTTTACCATTTCTAGTACAAGCTTCCAGTAGAGAGTACAATGTCGGAACAAACATAAAAAAGCAAACATAGAAGAAAAACTAGAGTCAGCAATCCAAACTAAGCACATAGGCTGTAAATTTTTTAAAGAAGATGTACTAAATAATGTGGAGCTCCATCCATACTCACTGCTGTAAGTCTTCAGTTTTTAAAGGCAAAAAAAGAAGCACTATGTCCATATAACATGATGTCATGCAAAAAAACCCCAAACCTGCATCATGCTAGAGCATCATCATATGCCAACTAAATAATCAGTATAACGAACATGAAACAGAATGAGTAAGTCCACATACACCAAACAAAAATATTCCTAGTGACCCTAACTCATATCCATGGTCATGTGTGTTTGTATCTTCAATGAGAGGCAAAGAGAACTAAAATCTTCACATGCCACAGAAAGATTCTGCACATAGATGCAGATTCTGAAAGTTATTATCTAGCTTCAAAGTAAATAAATGAAAATCAAAGATAAGTTTATTTTTTTTGTAATGCCAGGGGTGATGGTTTGGTTTTCTGTTGGGTTTTTTTGTTTGTTTTAAATCTGTACATGCAATGCCACCTAAATCATGACAGAGTTTTTGACCAAACTACAGTATTAGCCGTTTGTCTGGCAATATATCTGGCAGATACCACAGAGCTGTTATATACTCCATATTTATGCTTTATTTCTTAGAAAGTTAAGTTTTCCAGGCAGAAGAAGGACTTACAGTACCCAGCAGACTGACTTCTTGAAGAGGTACAGTACCATCTCTGCCACATATTTAGCAGTTTCTTCAAGATATTAGCAGCGAACCACATAGGGCAGGCTAGGAAGACTTACTGCCTCACGAGAAGTAGTGGAGAGAAAAGCAGCATGCAATCCTCTCTACTGCTCTTACTGCGTCTCATTCTTTACATTGTTCCACCTTTCAAGGCAGTAAAGCTGTTCAGCTGGCCAGGCATAAACAATCACCACAGAGGAAGAGGATTGATATCTTGGACAGATAACAAAAGCTTATATGAATCAAGCTGCAGGCCTCAAATTACCCCAAAAGAGTGCTTAATTTTTTAGGATTAAATAAACATAATGTGGTTGTTAAATGAAATACAAAAAAAATCCATTACAGTTTTGTTTCTGTAGAAACTGACAGTCTCTGTACAACTTTTAAGAAATTAAATCTTTATTAAACAGCTGTTAGCAAGTAAGAGTTCAAAGACACACTCAGATCACCTGACTATCCAATCAGCTTAATAATGTGTTTTGAAATGTTCAGCTCTGATCCTAACAGCTGTACCTTCTTCAAAGGCAGAGATTTCCCCTATTTGTGTTTATTTACTCTCTGGGTTCAGCAACTAAATAGAACTTACAAAACTGACAGCTGAAATGCAGAATAACTTGCTTTCAAGTCTAGGAAGCTCTAATGACAAGAACAGTAAATTTAATGCAAGTAATATTACACTTGTTTAAACGTTGTTTGCACACATGAAATGTTCTTTTTTCCTATCAAATTCTGTGCCTTTTTCTATCCAATTTTTGCATAATGCTCACCTCCACACAGGATGAACCTCAAATTCAAAGTAATGAGAATTTTAATTACTTTGGTTTTTTCCAACTGGTTCAACTAAATAGTAATGCCAACACTGAGGATTCCATCACCATCGGAGAGCTAAGAAACTGTGGATCAGATAGCTTTGTCCAGTTCTTTGTAACTCCCCACAAGATTAGCACCACCAGCTAAATAGTATCTTGGCATAAAAGAGCCTCAGATTACAGGAAAACAACATGCTCTCAATGAACAGCTGAAAGCTGGGGCCTGTCTAGCTGACTATACTGGCATACCTGGCACCCAGAAAGACATCAAGTACTAAGTACTCAGATGCACTAGCACTAAGATATGCTCAGTCTTCACATCTTGTAAGCACGTCCTTCACATTCAAACAAACAAACAAAAATATCAAAACCCGAACACAAAACAAGCAAAGAAAACCAAAACCCCAACCAACCAAAAACACCCCAACCATTCTCCACTCCTCAATTACTTCTCTAAATAATCTTCAAAAGCCACTCTTCTCACCAACCAACAGCAATGCCACAGAGCTACCAAAAAAAAAAAAAAAATCGCACCTTTTTCAGTTAGTAGAAGAATTTCTAGGTTTTTAAGTCTCCAGGCAGCTGTGGCATCTCTGCTATTATTCACAGCTTTGCCTGAAAGCATTAGCATTAAATCAACAAAACTGTAATTTCACTATGCTACACAAAATACCAATTTTAACTGTTGATATAATCAAAACTGTTTAATTGGCAACTGGTAAAGATGGAGCTTCATATTCATCTCCAAAGACTGTCTTCTCAAGGACTTCTGTGAAGCTCATTTTTACTGCCTCCAGAAGTTTTCTCCAAAAGCCCTAAACTATGGTCTCTTTCTCTCTCTCCCTCATTTCACTCAGTCTTTGGGTAATCAGGCCTAGCTAACAGACACCTTGTCCATCATGCAAGGTGTTTTATTTGTTCAGTTTTTAGCTTTAAGTGCATTCAGACCAAATACCCAGTTTACTTAAACAGCACAATTAAACTTTTGCATAATTATACACACACTAGCATACAGAAAACATGAAACTAGCTTTCATGTATGCGACCACAAAGTTATCTTTGACAAATATTTATGAGCATAAATTGTGTATACACTATGTAAACACACTTATCATAGAACAAGTTTACAATAAAATAAATTTTAAAAATTGACACAAGTAGTACTATTTGTGCTCTAAATTTGTGCCCTAACAGACGTCCAACTTCAAGACTGAGTAACTGACCAACATTGCAAAGTTTTGATTTCTATAACCTAGTAAATACAAAAATTCAAGTCCTTGGTTAACTTGAGTGCAAAAATAAAAGTTCTACTTCGGAGATGCTTCCTAACACCACTACCATTTTATTCAGCTCCTGCTGCAATACAACTAAAAGCCAGAGAGACAAATACTTCAGTTGAATATCTAATAGTTAACATCTCAGGGAGAAAGGAAGCAAAATATTTAAATGGTAGCTACTG
Organism: Pseudopipra pipra; assembly: GCF_036250125.1. Classification (NCBI taxonomy): domain Eukaryota; kingdom Metazoa; phylum Chordata; class Aves; order Passeriformes; family Pipridae; genus Pseudopipra; species Pseudopipra pipra. The sequence goes on from NC_087551.1 coordinate 91,212,969, forward strand.
TATTTTAGTGAATCACTTGATTTGGTGTATTAACTAATTTCCCTCGAAGTCCAATGCTTTTGGTGCAAACCGTGGAAACTTGAGTTATCTATCTACTTAAGTGCTACAGACCCCATTACATCTGTGAATTTCTTCACTCTTGCCTTATCCTTCCCAAGAAAACAAAATGGGGGCAAGACCATCCAATCTTAAGAAACTAGGAATAACAGCTTGTATTGCAGATTAAATTATATTTTTCTGCTGGTATGCAAAACTTAGAATGTAATGAAGTGGACAAAATACATTGTAATGACAAAGTAAAAGGTGGGAAATTAAGTAAGAATAGTTTTAAGTTTTCTGGATGAGGATTAAACTGACTGTAAAAGCTAAAAGACTCTGGCAGCAGCAGAGATTGCCTTTGCTCCATCAAATGAGGACTTTTTGTCCTCAAACACCCTAACACAGTGAAGGAAATGGAAAAAAAAAAACAAAACAAGGAAAACCAAACCAAAGAAACAAAAAAACCCACACCAAAACCACACCCAGCTGTCAAGAAGAAAAAAAAGGGGGGAAGAAAAACACAGAGATCACATGGCCTACAACTAATTGTTGTCTATTAAAATGAACACAGGTTGAAATACCTCAGTAGCTTCTCTAATTCAATTTATACAGTACCATCTTGTGCACTGGGTCTTTAGAACATGGACGCAATCGGGTAGCATCCACATGCAACATTTATGGAGACTACACACTTCCAGCCATACACATTATTACATGGAAAGGATGATCTAAAGCTAGCCAAGTAGTCTGGAAATCCTTTTGCAAAGTCTGAAGTCATCCTCACTCAGAGCAAAGGAGAGATCTGAGGACACATTGCTGACATTAGGTGCTGGCCAGGGTCATATGCCTTTCCCCATGTATTCATCAATGACAACAGTAAGCTTCTCACTCCAGGATATAAATCCTGCAAAAGACTAAGCTCAGTCATCTTCTTATATCTAGCAGCCTCTCTTGGAAGCAACTGTCACTGGGACCACACAAAGGATCTGTATTATCGACAGGCAAAGCCAAGAAAATAAAAAGAAAGTAGTTAGAAGTGTTGATTTTAGTTCTTTTCTTTCAGTTACTGCTCCTGGTGCTCCAGCAGCCCTTCAATCATTATGCATTCCGAGCTATACCAGCTTCCTCATTCTTTGCCCAGTTTGAAGAAAATGAAGCTTTTACAATGATGATAAAGGAATTATGGAATGGTTTGGGTTGGAAGGGTCCTTGAAGATCATCAAGTACCAATCCACCTGCCGTGGCCAGGGACACCTTTCACTAGACTAGGTTTCCCAGAGCCCCATCCAACCTGGCCTTGAACACTTGCAGAGATAAGGCATCCACAACTTCTCTGGGCAACCTGTTGCAAAGCCTCACTGCCTGCACAGTAAAGAACTTCTTCCTAATATCTAATCTAAATCTACTCTCAGTTTGAAGCCATTTCCCCTGGTCCTGTCACTACATGCTCTTGTAAATAGTCCCTTTCCATCCTTCTTACAGGCTGCCTTCAGGTACTGGAAGGCCACAACTAGGTCACCCTGAAACCTTCTCTTTTCCAGGCTGAACAATCTCAATTTTTTTAGTCTTTCCTCACAGGAGAGGTGCTCCATCCCTCTAATCAACTTAGTGGCCCTCCTCTGGTCTCACTCCAACAGGTCGATGTCCTTCCTGTGCTGGGGACCTCAGAGCTGGATGCAGCACTTCAGGTGGTGTGGAGTGAGGGGACAGAATCCCCTCCTTTGATCTGCTGACCATGCTGCTTTTGATGCAGCCTAGCACACAGTTGACTTTCTGGGCTGCAAGCCCACACTGCCAGTTCATTTACCAACACCCCAAATCCTCTGCTGCAGACACACATGAATGCTTGTACGTATATAATGAACTTTGAACTCACTAGTTAATTTTGACCAAATCAATTACAAGATTAAGAAGTCTCTGAGATATTCAACTACTTAAAAATCCTTCGTACTCGAGCATCTAAACACCCCTGCAGAAAAAGTCTGTATATTGAACCTAGGCTTTAATCAAGCACCATATAAAATAGAGCAGGAAAAAAATCTAGTTATTGTTCAGCAAATCATTCAAAAATGAGACAAATCCACAGGAAATCAGCCATTAATAATCTTGGCATCAATTAATCACTTGATCTTATTTATATGACTTGTTCCTTCAGGAAAAACATCTTTAGATGTGTAGATGTGGCACCTAGGATACGGTTTAGTGATGGACTTAGCAGTGCTGGGTTAACAGTTGAGTCAATTAGGGACATGGTTTAGTGGTGTACTTCGTAGTGCTGGGTTAACAGTTGGAGTTAATGGTCTTAACAGTCTTTCCCAACCTAAAAAAACTGTGTTCCTATGTAATCCTGCAATTTAGCACCACTTCACTGATGACAGATTGAGTCCAGATCACAAGCAGCATGAAAATATTCTGCTTTTCTTGGACATCCAATAAATAAAAGTGTCTTGAAGTTACTGACATGTTTTATGTGAATGTATTAGATTACCTGTTGTACTGTAGCTACTATAGAGTGCTTCACACCTTGAGAGGACTGTTTAAGGCCGCTAACCTGTAATTTCCTCCCTCTTCTTCTAAACCAAGTACAGTATTTTTAACATTGTTTTGCTTTATTCCATTAAGTTAAGTGGGACTATTCATGTAGCAAAATGCTATGCAACGATTACCAAAGTCCTCTACAGTGACTTCTTATATATGTAATTGATCACTGTAATTCCCCACTGACCTGTTGGGATACTCCAGTCCATATTCTCTCTATAGGACCAACTGACATAATCTTATACTCTTTCAAGAAAGGGCACATAAATCTTTAAGATCAACTTGTTATCTGACACAGAGGTTCACAAATCAAATTATCTTTAAATGCAAGAGTAATGCTTTCCATCAAAATGTAATCACCATCAACAGAGTAAACAAAATCCCCCTCCTGTTTAACTGGACTATTGAGAATGTATTAATTACAACAAGCAGTGTGCTTCCAGTACAAGATCTACTTACTCCAACAAACTCAATCTCGTCTTCACTTTCAGAAGCTGGTGATTTACTCCTGTGAAGGCTGACAGAGCTATGAGACTCCATTATCTAAACAGACAGAAACCAAAACATGATACAGCATTTTATTTTTTTTCTTTAACTAAACAGCATTTTCCATTTTATGCCTGCTTTGGCTTTACAGTCTATCTGCACTCAACAAGCCTGTCTCTCATTCACTGACAATTATTACTGATACCCGAAGAAGCAATAAACGACTTTGACTCGAACCACGCTGCTGTATTTTTCCAAGTATGCAAAACATGGCTTAACCTACAAAGCATACCAATACCTATACTCCTCCAGCAGCCACCGCTGCAGTGTAGCATCCCAATAACATGCTTAAAGGCCGAAACCCCAGCGAGAGCCGAGGCCTGAGCTTCAGCGTAGCGGCTCCGAGGCACGACCGAGCCGGGGCGGGCCGGTAACAGCCGCGGGCGAGCTCGGCCGTTTCGAGCGGCCGCAGCTGTTTCCGCTGCTCCGGGCCGCTCTAAGACCGCGGCAGAGCCAGAGGGCTGAGCTTCGTGCTCCAAAACAAGCGCCGTCCCGCCCAGCTCCGGCGGGGCTCCGCGAACGGCGCGGAACGGCCCCGGCAGCCCTGCCCCAGCGGGCGGCGGTGCTGACTCACGTTTCTGGCCCCGCACGGGCCCCCCCGCCCCGCGGGCTTCGTTCGGCCCCCCCGGACTGACGGTTCGGCTGCTCACCGGGCACAGCCCCGCGGGCGCTGCGCTAAAACCGGCGGCCCCGAGCTCCGCCCCGGCCCCGCTCATTCGCCGCCCCCTCCCGCAGGCACCACCGTCCCGACCTGCCGTGTCCCCGCTTCCTCTGCGGCCCGAGGGCGGCGCGGCGGGCAGGGGTGGGGCGGGAGCGCGGCGGGGCTCGCCGGGAGCGGGAGGTGCCGCCCACTGCGCCCCGCGTTGCCCATGGCAGGTGCCTTCGCCACCGCGGCAGCGCCATGGCGCGGACCCCGGCCGCAGCTCCGGGGTCTTACCTTCAGTTGCGCTCCATTCAGTTCCTGCTCGGAGGGGGAAAACCCTCATGCCGCTTCCGGGGGAGGGGGAGGAGGAAGGGCGGCCATTGGGGCTGGCAGCGGAAGGGAGGGAAGGCGGGAAAATCGCCCATCCGCCTGCCTGTGCGTGCCCAGCCTGCCGGTGCCCAGCCCATCTCCCGGTGGTTCGACCCAACCCAGGCATCTACAAAGATCCTTTGTGAGGATCTTACCGGAGGTGGTGCCACGGGCGCTAGTGAAGTCCAGATAAACAATGTCCATTGCTCCACTCATCTACCAGGGCAATCAGTTTATCATAGAAGTTTATCAAGTTGGTCAGGCCTGATTTCCCCTTGGTAGTTCCATACTGATGACTCAGTGATTTTCTTGACACTGAAGTACCTGGAAATGGTTTCTGGGAGTAGCTGCTTCATTACCTTCCCAGGGATCAGGATAAGGCTGACGGGCCTGTGGTTCTGTGTGACCTCCTTCCGGCCCCTCTTGAAGATGGAGGTGGCATTTGCTTTCCTCCAGCCTCAGGCACCTCTCCCAGTCACCATGATCAGTGAAAGATTATTGAGAGTGGCCTTGCCACAACATCCATCAGCTCTTGTCAGTACCTGTGAGTGCATCCTGTTAGGGCCCATTGACTTAGCATATGTCCAGTTGATCCTCTCCCACCAAGTGTTCACCTTCCTTGGTCCAGCCTTTCCCCCTGGTTTCTGGAACCTGGGATTCCTGAAGGCTGGTCTTGCTAGTAAGAACTGAGTCAAAGAAAGCATTCAGCAACTCAGCCTTTTCCATGTCCTGTGTCAGCAGGTCATCCATCTTATTTAGCAATGGGCCCACATTTTCCCTAGTCTTCCTTTTGTCACCTCTGAACTTACAGGAGCCATTCTTGTTGTCTTTGACATCTCTAGCTAGATCCAATTCCAGCTGTGCTTTAGCTTTCCTAACTTCATCCCTGCGTGCTTGAACAATGTTTCTGTATTTCTCCCAGGTTACCCATCCTTGCTTCCACCCTTTGTATGCTTCCTTTTTGTATTTGAGTTTGACCAGGAGCTCCTTGTTCATCTATGCAGGCCTCATGGCATTGTTGCCTAATTTCCTATTCACTGGGATGAACTCTTCTTGAGCTCGGAGGAAATGATCTTTAAATACTAACCAACTTCCTTGGGCCCTTTTCCCTCCAGGGCTGTACCCCATGGGACTCTTCCAAGTAGATCTTTGAAGAGCCAAAATTCACTCTCCAGGGTTGTGAGCCTGCTTTTTACACTTCCCCTCCCCTCAGGATCCTGAGCTCCACCATGGTCGCTACAGCCAAGATTACCTTGAGCTTCACGTTCCCAACAATCTCCTTATTGCTATGAGGTCCAACGAAGCATTGCTTATTATTGGTCTTTGTTGACTCCTTTATGACTTGGAAGAAGTTATCAGTGCACTCCAGGAACCTCTGGGATTGCTTATGCCCTGCTGTATAGTCCCTGCAGCAAATATATGAATGGTTGAACTCCCACATGAGAATGTGAGGCTGCTCTTATCTGTCTACCTCATCCACTTGTTCTTCCTGGTCAGGCAGCCTGTAGCAGACACCCTCTATAATGTTACCTTTACCTGTCCTCTCTTGAATCCTCCCCCATGAACTCTCATTCAGTTCCTTGTCCATCCCCAGGCATTGCTCCATGCACTCCAACTGCTCTTTCACATAAAGGAGAACTTCCCTTGCTTGATGTCCTATCCAGTCCTACCTAAAGAGCTGGTCTCTCTTCATTCATGGGGGCCATCCCACCATGTCTCTGTGATCCCAACAAGATCATAGCCTTGCAGCTGCACACGGACTAACTTATCAAGTTTATTCCCCGTGCTGCATGCGTTAGTATGCAGGCACTTTAGAGAGGCACCCCAGCATGCTGACTGCCTAGAAAGGGTTTGGGGGATTTCTCCATTATGATGTTTTGTAGACATTTCTTTGCTGACACTCAAAGAAGGTGAGCCCTCTTAAGCCCCATCTTATTGTTTTGTGTGTTCCTGACACACCACCCTATGCCCTTTGCTTTTCTCTGTGTCCATCAATCCCTCACAGGGCTGCTGGTTACTCTCTCCCTCTCCCTTACTTCTTAGTTTAAAGCCTTCCTTATGTAATCAATGATCCTACTAATAAAAATAGCTTTACCCTGCTTAGTGAGGTGGCTCTCACCTCTCTCAAGCAGACAGTGATCTGCAAGCATGGTCCCATGGTCATACAACTCAAATCTCTGTCACCAACACAGGTTCTGCAAGCAGTTATTGACTTGTCCTATTAGTGCCTGTCTCCTCATTTCCCCTCACTGGTAGGGTCAAGAAAACACCACTCAGACCCCCATGCCCATGATTCTTGCTATTTATCTGCTACTACTCTCCTGCTTCCTCATGTTTGGTCATGTTTGGTGACTTCTAGCCACCTAAAGCAAAAGTCAGTATGAATCATCTTTACTCAATGCACTGGCTTTGAGTAAGCTGAACAGTGTAAATGTCACCTATGAGTTCTGTGTTAGTATAAAAGAGCTGCTTGCACACCCACAAAGCACTTCACTGGTGTGTGCTTATCAAATCCTATATACACAGGAGAGAAAGAATTCAGGGTTGCATGTTAAATTTTGGTGTTACGTGAGCTTTGTGAATAAACAACTATCAGTAGTAATATATCATGTGGTATTTAATGTAAGTGTTAATTTGGTGCACTTATTTTTCTTGAAAACATAGAGTTACTAATGTTAGTTTAAAGCCTTTTCCATATATGAATGAAAAAACAGCTTTATGACAGGAGATGGATCTACTGAACTGCTAGTTATATCTACCAGTTATATACTCATTAACAAGTTCGTACAACTTAATCACCCTTGTTGAACTGTATAAACAACACTGATTTGACCAGTTTTATTTCATTGCTAAAATAATGGAAACCTGACTACCACTTGGAAAATTAAAGTCATTTTTGCAGCTTAAACTTTAATATTTTGCATTTATAACTTAAATTTGCTAACAGAATGCTGACAGCAGTCATTCTGTTTGTGGCTTGCTTTTTCATTTCATAACTTCTGATTCTTGAGAATAGATAATATGAGGAGCCATAGTAACAAGTTACTAAAACAGCAAGGTGGTATTATTTTTCCAAACTCTGAGACCCTATGAAGATGACATTAATTTGAATATGAACTTTTCAGTAGTAATTGATGTAAAGGTTTCCTCATGCAATGACCAATCCAAAATTCCTCCTTGTATGTAAACAACACAGTTAAGGAAAAAAAATAGTAAGGGAATTGCCATGCAATTATGTCAGCATTTCCAGCATGCTAACAAAACTCAGAATTCCAGAATTTGTGTATTTCATCTACTTCCATGGAAAGCACAGTTTTCAGACTTTGAACCAGCTTAGGAATGTTCTTATGCAGAGCTTGTTGGGAAGGGAAGGAGAGGGGAGGCAAGGCGAGGAAAGGCAGGGGTTTTCATAAGCTCTTCATGAGCTAAGATCTCTAAGTTCAAACATCCAAATGAGGTCTGGGTATCATATAGAATATGGAAGCTGTTTCTAAGCAGACTGTCTTTGTAAACTCAGTAGTGCTCTCTAGCAAATAATTCCACATAGTCACTACATACTGGTCAGATTATGTGACCAATACATCCGTTCTAGAGCAGGCAGCAGTCACAAGTATTGAGGCCATGTTGCTGAGAACACAGCTGCGTTGGGCAGGACACATCTCCAGGATGAAGGACCACCGCCTCCCTAAGATCGTGCTCTATGGTGAACTTGCCTCTGGCTGCTGCAAGAGAGGAGCCCTGAAGAGGAGATACAAGGACTCCCTGAAACAACATCTCAGCCTTGGCCATATCGATCATCATCATTGGTCTACTCTGGCCTCCAATCGGGAGGCCTGGAGACACACCATCTATAACGCTGCTCCTTCCTTTGAGAACGCACGCAGGATCACTCTGGAGGAGAAAAGACAACGCAGAAAGAATCGTGTCTTGTCGATACCACCTAAGGAGTCTTTCTGCTGTGCCTTTTGCAACCGGACTTGTCTATCTCACGTTGGCCTTTTTAGTCACCAGCGCACTTGTAGCAAGTGTGGGTAGAGTCCTCCCCAAATCTTCGTTTGTGAAGCCTAGCCATGATGAGTATAAGGACACATTGTCACTATGTGTCCTTAATTATAGGGTAGGTTTAGATTAGATATTAGGAAGAACGTCTTTACTTGAAGGTGGTGAGGCACTGGAACAGGTTCCCCAGAAAAATTGTGGATACCCCATCCCTGGAACTGTTCAAGGCCAGGTTGGATGGGGCTTTGAAAAGCTTGGCCTAGTGAAAGCTGTTCCTGCCCATGACAGGGGGGCTGGAACTAGATGATCTTCAAAGCACCTTCCAACCCAAACCATTCTATGATTCTGTGATCTGAATTCGAACATATTTAAACATTCTTGTTTCTCTCTTTGCTCCCTAAAGTAAGTGAAACATTGATTGCCCTTTTAACCATTGATTTCCCTCTTGTATCAACATGGCATACTGCCACTTATTCTTGATCTAGGAAATTCAGGATTTTTTGACTACTATTTGTATACCCTAATAAGAGGAGACATGAACTTGACATGCATTAAACCCCCTGATTTATTCAACAGTATAGTTTTTCAGTAAGGTCTTTATCCCATTCTTCACAGATCTCAATATTCTTCCTGCCTTAGAAAGCAAGTGCTCTTCTGAGCACTTCATGATAAACAATGACCAAATTCTTTTCCATGGTAACCTTCAAATTCAATCTAATATGCACTAATAGAAATAAATAGTTCAAAATATTACTTTTAGTATTGCTTACCTTTTCAGTAGTAACTCTACAGTAATAACTCTACAGTTATTAAATGCTATACAGTCACATAGCTGTTAGTTTCTTCTGCAGTAGCCATCAGCCTTCTCCAGTTGTGAGGACTGCAACTAACATGTCCTCTGTCACTCTTATAAGAAGAATTTTACACTTTAAGACACCACACATTTACCTATCAGCAATAATTTTGATTTTAGTGCAAATTTTGGGAGAAGCAGCATTATGCTTCCTGTCAGAGCTTTCTGACAGAGACTGAAATGGTTAATGGCTTAAGCATTTTTGAGATCACCAAAAGACTTCTGTCCACTGTAACAAACTGCAAAGAAGCAGCTGCTCATCTACCAAAACCCACTCCTCTCTAAATATGCCTACTAATTTGGACTGCAAAAGGACCTTGAGATAAGGAGGTACCATTGACCAACTATCGCAGGTGAAAGGAGGAGTATGTATCCACAAGTGTAAGAGGTTGTACTGCTAATATTCGAACACCTGCAGTAACTACCAGGTGCTGTAAGAGACTGGTGCTGATGCCTCACACACTGGATGGCTGCTTTGCTGGTGATGCACAGAGTGGCCTCCCAGGTGCAGAAGGGTATGCATACCTGCAGCTACAAACTGGACTCCAAGATAAGAGAAGAGGCTGATAAGAGGCAAATCCTGCAAGGTGGGATAGTCCTTCTTGTCATGCCAATGTCCTCCCTTACATGATGACTCAGCTGTAAAAACCCTCTGGGAAGCACAGAAGACATTCACATGTAGCCTGAGCTGTTCATCTCAGATGATGGACCATAAGGGGGCTTGTGTGATTCAACTACACTGACATAAGTGACAGCTGAAACATCTTAGAAGGTGTCAAAGACTCTTGAAATGTCCCATGATCCAGTATTACACCATCCAGGGGAGGTACAGGGAGCGTTTCCATGTAGCCTCCACATAATATAAACCCCATGAAACCAGAGTTTTCTGGACTCTTTCCCCCCACCACTTGGCAGATACAGAGAAGACCAGAAGGAAAGGACCAAACAGATGTTGTCAGAATCTATGGAGTGGTGATATCTTTTTTCTACTTAATCTGTTTCACTGTCACTCTCACCCCTCCATCCCCTCCTTTCCCCTATCTCTCTCTCCCTCCTTGAACCCTTCATTTACTGCTAAATAAAATCCATACTATTGACTTTGGTATGTGGTCTTGCTTGCACCTTATTTCCGGCAGAGGAATCTCTCTAATAACTTTAATAATTGGATTCTAACACTCTCCCTTTCTGTTACTTCTGAAGTTTCTAATCTGTGATTATCTACGCTTCAATTTTGTGTTCTCAGAGTTTGTCAGGGTCATTTTGGAAAAGCAGTTGTATTTTCTTCTTTTCTGGTCATACTCCAAGGAATATGGCTCTTTTGTTAATTGGGTAGTTATGTAAAAGCTTTTTTTATCTTCTTTTATCCAGCGGGATAACATCAGTTCTATACTTCAGGAGAGCGGAAGGAACTGGCTGTTTGCAGCTTTCTCCCTTTTTACCCTTTGGTAAAACATTAAAATATCTCCTTCTTTATGCTGTTCCTTTTGTCCAGAACACCCACGTCTCTCCCTGGCCCATGCCTAGTAGTAGGCCCTTCACCCTACCATGAAAAGCCCTGTTTACTCCTTGTCGTGAGCTGCCAGCCCCCACTGTTTTTTTTCCTTGGACAACTTACCAAGTCAGCAGAATAGACAAGCACAAAATACAGCGTGATCTGCAGTGCTGCACCGGTGCAGGGAGAGCAGCTGCTCCTGTTGGGCTCTGTGTACCTGCCCAAGTGCTTCAACACCTCCCAAACAGCTGCAGCTGTGCAATATCGGCTGTGGTAACTGTAAGGTTAGAGAACCCTTCTAAGGTTGGCCAACTCCTTTCCCAACTAAAACTGACAAGCTTTACAGAAGCTGGATTCAGAAGAGTTATTAAAGAAAAAAGAGAAAAAGAAAAAAACAAGTGAGAGAAAAATCCCAACTTTTTAGTGTGTACAACAGAGGCCAATGTAAGAAAAGGCCCAGAAGACAGTAAGGACAGTAAAACAGAACTAAGACATAGTAATGTTTCATTTTATTTGATAGAAATTCACTTCAAAAATATGATTAACTATATACATTCTTATATATGCTGTACATAGTTACATATACAAAATGTACATAAGCATCCTTCTGTTACATTTTATAGATGGTAGTTAATAACATGAGCTAGAACTAACGTATTTCATACCTGCTTTCTTCCTGATCCTATCTACGAGGAATTGTTAGACATGAGAGATGAAAAAGGATAGCAAATCACTTAATTTTTACCCCAGCCCCCACAAAAGCCTTCTCCCTGATCTACAAGGGAACATGACTTCTTCCGTTGCCTTTTCAACTTTCAGAGGTTAAAAGTCAGCTGCTTCTTTGCTGTGGACATCTTGAGAGTTGCAGTTTCATTGCCTTAAGAATGTTTTCTTCTTTCCAATTTAATCGTGTCCTTAAATACCTATTTTATTTCTTCTTCTCTGCTCACATGGCCCTGGGCTTTCTAATCCTGTGCTGGCTATAGTGTTCATTTCACTAGGAAATCTTTCTATTCTCTTTTCATATCAGTATCTCTTTTTTGCATTAATATACAATAGCTTTCTCTGCTCGTTTAAAGCAGTTTTCCCTCAGCTGTCAAGGTGAAAGGAAGGGGATTAGGACTCTTCATATACATTCTTTTGGTATTACTTTAAATAATGCTTTTTTCTAACTAAGGGGAACTCTACTTGTATTCTTCAGAACACGTTTATATTTTTTAATTACTGCATAACATGCATATATCTTATAATATCTTAAATTTAAAGATATTAATATGCCTTCATTTCTTTTCTAAACTGTGGGATTTTCATTTGTTTGAGAAAAAAGTTCTCAGGGTTCTATCTCGGTCCACTGTTGGACAGTACCCAATATCTAGTACCATTTAGGTATTATTTCTTTTTTATTTTATACTACTTCTTAATCTCTGTTGAGAATGTGAACTGGTATGAAATACCTTCAGTTATTCCTTGTCTGAGTTTCTGAGATCCTGTCCTCAACTCTGGTTGGGAGAGGGCGCTGGTGAACTGCTTGAGAGTTGAGACTCCACCTTAGAATTAGTGGGCTTGAGACACTCCTGCTGACCCTCTGGGGTGGGAGGTGGAGGAGTCAGGCAGCTGTCACTTTGCTGAAGTTGTGCATTAGCAGCTGGTGAATCATCATCCTGCTGGTCTTGTGTACTGGGAGGAACAGCCGAAGAGATGATGCCCTGAGGAGCAGCTGTTGAACCGCTGTTGAGACAATTTATAACTAAGTTTGAGATATTAACACTAAATGTGCAGTTAGTACTGTTCCTAGTTTCTGAGCTGCAGAGTTTGTTTATTAGCTAGTTAAATAGTTTTCTTCATTGTCACACTCCCCTTTCCTTGTTTCACCTCACCCTTACGGATCTGAGATGGTGACTTGTCTGTCTCGTTGGATTTGACTCCAAACTTCTTCTCTTGAATTGTAATTGTATTCTGGGGAAAGGGGGAGAAGGTGGGCAAGGAAGAATTAGCAGCAAGGGAGGAGATAAAGGTGTAGTATCACCAGTTTTAAAAGTTAGTAACTTGTGTGTATAAGTGGTTACTAAATATACTGAACAACAGAATTTTCTCGACCCCTCTCTGTACTTCATTGCTGGAGGGTGAACTGCAGGAGTAACAGTGAGATTATGAGCACTTTTAAATTCTCTTACTTTTCTTATAGAGAATATATGTGTCATCTGAGTTAAAGGAACCACTGCTATTATCTTGATTACTTACACCGTGCTTAAATGTTTTTACAGTGAGGAAATTCTTAACAGCTGTAAAATGAATCCACTATAAATCCATTCTAATAAGCATCTGTTCAAGAGAGATTATGCAGCCAATATGTTAATTTTTTTCCATGGATGTTAGATGGGATTTTAAATAAGTACTGATCAATAATAGATATAAAGACATGTTTAAAATATCAAGTTTAAATTGAAGATCTATAGGCAGTATTAAAAAACAGTCCAGAATTGTTATAGTATAGTCAAGACCTTCCCGTCAAGGTTTCGGGAATATTGTGTACATGAGAAGACTCAGAAATTAGCAAAATTTATGGATCCATCTGATGAAGATAAAGATTTAAAATTTAAAATATTTAAGATTTAATACTTTCAAAGAAGATAAAGTCTGTGTTTCTGGGCTGTTATTTTTCCTGCCTGTGTCAAGGACAGGGAAAAATACTACAGTGAATCACTGCACACTGTATGTTACAAATACAGAGGACCTTTGTTTTATGAAGTCTTCTCATCTCTAGAATAAAAGTGTTAACATGATAAACTTTATTTTAGCCAGGCCAGTGCATCTGTTTATTGTTTCCAGATGGGAAACCTGTGTATATGGATTCTTCCAACAAATACTCTCTAAGTATTTCTCAAATAGTCATTCACAGACCATGGAGTCTGTGAATGAGTCTCCACTCCATGGAGTGGTCCATGGAGTACTACCACGTGGCTTAGAGAGGAATTTTAGTAGTAAAGCACTTCTACTTTTCAAACAATGGTGTCATAACATAGTCAAATACCTTGGGGTGATTTTGTTTGTTGGTGGTGTTTTTGTGTTGTTTTTATTTTGTTATGAAGTGTTTTACAGTTGCAAATATGCAGGAGATGATTGAACCAGGAAAAAGAAAAATGTTACTGCAGTATAGAAAGTCTAAGTAAGGACAAATCTCTCTTCCCTGTCTTCCTATTTTAATCTATTCTCCTGTTCCTTGTTCACCTTTTATCCTGTTCCTGAGGAGAGGCTGAGAGAGCTGGGACTGTTTAGCCTCAAGCAGATTTTACTATGTGCATTAATGTCTGACTGGGAGAGTGTAAAAAAGATGGAGCCTCTTCTCAGTGGTGCCCAGTGGCAGAACCAGAGGCAATGGGCAGAAACAGAACACAGGAGGTCCTGTCTGAACATCAGGAAATGCTGCGAGGGTGACCAAGCACTGGCACAGGGTGCCCCGAGAGGTGGTGGAGTCTCCATCTTTGCCGATACTCAGCCAAACACGGCTCCGAGCAACCTGGTCTAGGTGACCCTGCTTTGAATAGCAGGGTTGGACTAACCAACCTACAGAGGTCCCTCACAGCCTCAACCATTCTGTCATATGTGCATTAGCTGACTTCACCAGCAATTTTAGAGTAGTTTCATTCACAAGGTAAAAATGCCCATAATAAGTAGAATGTTATTTAATAATTCCTCTGCCCCAATAATTTAGACTCTTCTGCCAGTGAATGATTGCTAATTTAGCTCTCCTGTGGTACTTTTATCAATATGTACAAAATAGGTGTGATTTTCCTTATCTTCACTTGTGGGTTAATTGGAGCAAAACAGGTGACACGAAAATGGAATTGACTGGTCTCTGGAGAGCCAAAGAATAATAAGAAAAGTAAGTAATGCCAAATCTAAAAACAGATATATTCAGCAAAACAACTCTATATGTTTCCTTCTGTATTCTTTTCCTGTAATTTAATAGTCTTGTACTGCTTTGTCAAGAATCAATAACTTTTTTGTGCTGTAATGTTAAGCTTCTGTGTTACATACTTTTTGTACAAGTTTATGGAAATATTTATCTACTTGGTAATGCATATATGAATATGCATTTTCATTGTGATTTTAAGAGTGTTTTTGGGTTTTGTAACTACGGAGTAATATATGAAATTACACCTTACAGGTTATTTTTTTTTAAAAAAAACTTACCAAAAGCTTTGTTTCTGAAAAGCACCTGAGTTAAGATCTTTGCTTAAAATTGGCTTCTTGGTGCAATTGTTCAGTTTTTGTCCCATCATTCGCCTAATTAAAGCATCATCTGTGTTTGGAAACAACTGTTTTGTGATTCCTGCAAAATAAAGAGATCATATGAATGAGGCCTCCAAATCAGGGAAACAAGAGATATGTGATCTAAAATCCATTTCTTTCACCTTATAAATTTCCAGCTACTTCAGCTTCAGATTTAGTTACTTCCCTGTCTTTACAACTGTTTCACAGATTTTGCAGATGCCAGCTCTTGCTTTTCTCTGTGCCTTCCATATTGCTGTGCCTGCTTTTGGCAGACTCGAAAGGAACTCCAGGGCCACAAGGGCTTCCTGTAATGAGTGATTTGTGTTTGCTAATCCTCCCACCCTTTGTTCTGTTCTTGATCAGAGAGTCCTTTTCCTACCCTCATCAGTCCTCATGCCTCTGAATCTTACTTTTTTTTTTTTTCATTAATTTTCATTTGCAGATGATGTCTCTTTTTCTAAAAATTTCCCTTCTGTTTTGCCTGGCTAAATTTTCTGAAAGCAATACTAACAGGACTCAACATGAGGAATATGATTCCTGCTCCTGTCTTCTCCATCTTCCCTCCCCTGGATTTCCCCACCCTTTATCATTTCATTTTATTTTGAAGTCCTACAGTTTCCATTTCTTTAAATAATCTTATCTGCTAACTCATTTTCTACAGTCCTAGAACTCCCAGCCTTCCTTCTAATGTTTCTTTTTCTCTTATATAATGTTGACACTTTTCAGTTTGAATTCCAGTGTTCTCTTCTACTTTAACAGACTTCTTTGATTTCTCTTATAGGCTTTGTCACTGAATGCTCTGCAGCATGCTGTATTCCATGTCCTGATTATCTTCTCTGCTTCCCTTTTCAGTTTTGCCTAGATCCTTCCCCAGAATCCACTTTTAGAAAAGTCACTGGTAGCATTTAGAATCATAAAATCATTTAGTTTAAAAAAGACTATTAAATTCATTGAGTCCAACCATTCTTCTCAACCAGTGAAATCCTTTTCATTTTTCTCATACAGCATTCTGAAATTGTCTCATCTTACTTCCTCTAAACATATTTTCACTATCTTACACACTGTTTACTTTTATCTCTCTTGACTTTGGGTCTTTTTCTCTAGCTAAGTTCTTAAGGAAAAGAGGTTTTTGCAACTGATAACTTTTGAAACAGCTGTCCAACTTCAACAAAACTGGACCAGGGTATAGGAACTGGAGTTAAGCTGGAAAGGGAACCGAGAGAAGTGGGGAAATCCTAGGGAATGGCAATGGAGAAGGGATAACAGATTTAGGCTATGTTGTTCAAGTATTAAACTATAGGTGTGAATGCAATAAAAATCAGGCTTCGTGTCCTCACAAAATACTGTTTTGTTAAAGCTGCTACTTCCATCTGAAATTCTCTTTCCTATGCATCAAATATTTTCTGCCTTAAACCTCAGCATAGAACAAATTTTATTTGCTTCTCTGATCACTATTCTTGTCTTCTGTACTTATTGTCTCCTTTTGCCTCTAGCGCTATTTAAAATGTCAGAATTCATAACATTCACTAACTTCAGAACACAGCAGACATAATTTTAAATTTGATCCAAGTGTGTCCTCTTTTTGCCTTCCCTTATCCGTTATCACCATGCTCCAAATTTGATTGTCATAGATTAACCTTTCAAAGGCTAAAAAATTCACAATATCACTGTGCCTGAGCAGGTACATAAATAAAACCTGCAAAACTCACACAGTAGAAATACTACTACTTAGCATTTCACTGACAGTATTTGTAACAGATGGTTTAAAAAATTATGTAGCTGGAGAAAGAAATACAAAACAGTCCATCACCTGAGTAGACCAGCTGTTAAGCACTACAGCCCCTCCCTCAGAGAAAGCCCCCTGTCAAGCCAGTGCCACATTGAGTAATGTTAAGAAGTCATCACCTATGATTTCCTGAACTTCATTCTGATTCATAGCTGGTTTTGCCGCTTTATCCTTTGAAGAGGAGGACTTTGCACCTGTCAGGCTGTGTGTAGCCATGTATTCATGTGTATAAAGTGCTTGCATCAAGTCATTTATAAATTTTTGAGGTTTGCTTTTGTTACAAAGTGCGATCTGCCACTTTTCGATCTTGAACTGGAAAACAAAATTGGTCATAAGCATAACTATTGCAGTTTACTAGAAATATTATATAGTATTATTGCTGAAATATCTTTTTAATTTTCTATTTTTAAACCACAATTTCAGAAGTAATCTCTGCAAACCATGTGCTTGAGATTAACACTAAACTTGCATACCACTCAGCATTTGGAACTACAGATACACCTTAGCTTTTTTTCAGAAGCATTGTGGCGCAGACTAAGGACCCCATCCACCCTAGAAAACCCTTCACCAAGCAATCCTTATTACTCACTAGTGGAGACAGGACATGTTCAGACATATCAAAATCCTTCCGCTTGCACTCCATGCAGGCTGGCTGTGGTCCAGTTCTGGCATGGTTTCTGTACAGCCTCAGTAGCATGGCACTATGCCCAAGCTAATATTCCTGCCTCTGAGCACACATGCCCTAAGAACAGTGACATCTGGTACTGAGCTTTGACAGTGCCTTCTACACACAGCAGTGGTAAAGCCTAAGAATTTGAACTCTCCCAATCAGCAATTTTGAGCTACCTCTTTTAAGTAAGGCAGGTTGCTTAGAAAATTAGGTCTTTTTATTTCTTTGAAAATGTTAGGTCAAATTTTGTATATTACAATAAGCAGTCAAAACATCTTTAGAATACCTTGATAATTCTAAATAGACTTCTTTGGGTTTTAGCTCCCCATGACAACACACGAGAATTATTTGAATGGATTAACATGACCCAGTGCATAAGAATGTTTATGTAAATTGTGCATGCAGAAGCTGAAAGTATTCTTTTGGCTGCGTCTTGATTTTTTTTCATGTATAGCTGTTGTGCCTCAGATTTCTCAATCATGTTCTGTTATAATTACAGAGAATAGGAGAACTTCTTTACTCAGTTTCTCCATATACTTGTATTTTTCTACTTAACTGTAGAAACAATACCAGCCTCCATTTACAAATTAACAATTTAAACAGACCGTTGGTATTTTTCTTAGATTCTATCTCTGAAATGCTACCATTCCCCTTTGGCATCCAAACCATTAGACTGGAAGTTATCCCTAGTATTTTCTTCATGCATTCCACATTCTGCCCTTAGACACAGATGTGCAAGGTCACTGAAATTAAAGCAAGTTTCAGAGTGTACAGGATGAAACCTAGTACTTCGCATGGAAAGAGCCTTCTGCTCAGAAGGAGCTCATTAGTCACGTCATCAACAGAATGATGACAAAATGATTTTTCCTGATGCTATTTTTTATATTTGTTGTACTATAACAGTGAAGTTTGTACTGTATAAACTTTTAATTTTTGTGCCTGAAATTGCCTTTTAACTGACCTGTTTTTCGGTCTGTTGCTCCTCATCTTCCACATTCAAAGTTACTGGTGAGCTGGAGTTACTATGCATAGCTGCATAGGAATCTGCTAATGGATTGTGAGATGCCTTCCAAACAGCATGTGAGTGCAGACTGGACGTAGATGATGTCACTCCTCCTTTGAGCAGTGCTTCAGCCATCCCTACCAGTTCCTCAAAATGAGTGACTGCCTGTGGCAAGACTGAAATCAGACAGAAAGTCAGGGGTAAAATAGTAGTTGAACCTTTCAGACTCTAATTGCATAAGCATGTATATTTTTGCAATTAGATTCCTGTCATAATGCAAAAGTAGTCAGCAAAGGCTTTTCAACATACTGTTTTCCTCTTCTTCCAAATGCTTTCCCATCATTCTGCTGTCCCCACCCATGAAGATCAGGCCTTAGTTTCTAGGATAGATCATTTCTGTGCAAGGCTAAGGGGAACTATTAGTTTATGCCCATCATGGCACTAAGCAGACTATTTCTCTTTTTACTATCTCAAAATCTCTACAAGTCTGTAAAGCTATTGAATATGGGCTAAGTAATATCTGATGCTTTTTTCTTCAAAGAAGTTACATAGACTGCAGAGACTTCTCCATTTTTTTAATCTATAAAGAATATGTTTTAAATAACCTTTTCTCCAAGTAATATTTATTTTCAAATATAAACTTTTATTAAGTCCATTAAGAAAAATCAATTCGGAAGAAAAAGGATCCAAGGGATGATGGATCAGCAAGATACAGAATCACTAAATTACAGAAAATTGTAGCAATCCAAAAACTCAGAAGGGTATTTGCAGAAAAGGAACTGCTAGGATTATGTAGCAGGCCGTGGACAACAGGAGCTAAGGGAAATTCCATCATCTAAGGACCAGACAAGACCCAATGATATTCAACCATGTGCATTGTCCTATCTCCAGCAGCAGGATATGGAAAGACTTTGTGATGATGCTATCAGTCCATGCAGAAGCCCCTTTGTTTTTTCCCCTCTCTTGTAATCCTTGTTTTGGGAAATGATAACCATCCTCCCCCAGGTGTAATCCTGGTTACTGGAAATACTAATCCTCTTCCCCCCACATGTAATCCTGGATATGGGAAATGCTAATCAATTGGGTAGTCCCCTAGTTGGCATAACCTGACCTCCTCATTAGCATATTCTGCCCTCGAGACCCTGTGTGTGTTCAACAAAGATTCCAGTTTCTACCCCAAAATTGAGATTGTTTTAGTTTTTGGACCTTTACAGCAAATACTGTAAAAGACTACTACAAGTGCTTAAGATGCAAGAAAAATGGACTTAAATGTGTGAGAAAAGTTGTCAGACACTAAGAAAATGCTTACAAATAATATTTAAAAAGGTGGAGATGAATGATTCAAACCAAGATGAATAACATAATGGAGTCAGGTGGGCAATGAACTGATAAGCAGTTGCAAAATCATATGACAATAAAAAAATCAGATACTAGGCTGTCTAGGGATGGCATGGTGTAGCTGGCAAGGGGAGGAGCAAATCCTCTTTAAACCTTAATCAGTCACTCATGTTTTGAAATTTTGGATTTTGTCTTGGCTGCGCCAGAGTAAGGGACAGGAACAAGTGAGAGGGGCTTCAGAAATTATCACTAAGTGATCATTTATATGGATTATTATGGATATTATTATGGATTCATTTATAGAAGAACAAAATGGTTCACCTCTGGGAAAGGATTAAATTTGGTGCACCTGGAACTAACTCAGATTATCAATAATGAAGAATTACAAAAGTAATTAGAAATTAAATCATTCCAGAATAAACAGAATTCCAGCAGATCAAGAAAAACTGCTAATAAATAAGGTTAGTTGGACTGGTCAGTGAAGCGTTTGAGCTTAGCCGATGGTTATATGCAGCTTTTGGAAAGGTTCTCTTGAGAACAACTGACAGGATTTAGACAGATTTTTCCATTTCTAACTCTATGATTACATGGCCTCCGTGTAAGATAGTAAGTGCTGCTGGAATTAAATGTTGCCATGTATCAAAGACTTTGATGCTAATGGCAGGCCTTGATCATGTCAGGTGTTTGAGCATCCATAATTTCCAGCCAAATAGCCTCTTATAAATCAAACTACAGGCTTTCCTTTCATCAAAATACTCCTGATTTTACCTTGAAGCATCACCAGGGACTGCCTTAGGCGGCAGTTTTCTCTCATGGTGTCTGTCAGCTTCCTCTTGAGACTTTTAATTTTGGCACACAGTTCTACCTTGGACAGTTGAAATAAAGGCTCTTCATCATCACTGCTGCTTTCACTATACAGAAAGTTGCTTTCTGAATATGGTTCTCTCTGAAAAAAAAAACGAAACAGCCATGCTATCTAGAGCCACGACAACAGAAAATTAAATCATTGAAACTAACATTAGAATATCTGGCTAAATCAAAGCATTCTCTTGTATAAACAGATTGTATAAACAGACTGAGTGCATTTTAATAAAAGCTGTTACTGAACATAGATATTACTATTCCTATTACGATTAAAAATGAAAGATCAGTGTAATATGTATGTAACTGTTACGCACCTTTGTCTCTGTTCTCCATTCATCAGTTTTCCAAGGTAGCATCTTTTAGACTTCACTAAACTTCCCTGAAACAAAACTCTTATGCCCCTCTCAACAAATACATTTCAATTTGCTTTTGCTTAAAACATTAAAATTGCTGAAGATGGATGTTTACCTGTTTGTTAATTAAAGATGTTTCAAGTTGACTCAGGATGTTGGCAGGAGCAGATGCCTGCAATGATTTCTTTCTTTTTATATGTTTCCTCATCTTCCCCTGTAAACAAGTGCATAACAGTGCCTTTGCATTCCTATAGAGCCTTTCAATACAGTATCTCATAGTATAACATAAACTTTTATTCACTGTGCACTTGACAGTATTTTTAAAAAATATGTATGTAACTTTTTGTTAAGTTTTATGTTTTTCTTCCCTACATTTTGTCACTGTGGATCTTGGCAAAATGCAGAGCTCAGAAGACCTGGTCTCTTCCCTTTTTTACGCACTGGTCAGATTTCTGTCTTACGGGAGAAAATGTAATGGAGTTACAGAGCATCCATGTCTTGAATAACACTCTTTTTAAATAGCAAAGGACAAAATCTATTGGCCTAACTAATTACTCTGACAGGTTATTGTGCTGAGGTACCATGTGAAGACTACCTGTATTCCTCCTACCTTTACCATACATGTTTTGTGTGTTATATTGTGAAGAATCAATAGTTACAGTCTATTTCATTCCTTTATGGGCCTACCAATATCACACACAAAAAGACAGAAACTCACCTGTTCGTTATCCAGATCACTGTCCTCACTTTCTGAGAATATCATTTCTATCCTCTTCCTCTTGCCTTTTCCAAGGACTTGTATTTTTGTAATTTCATCTGCTCGCAGTATCTTTTGCATCATTTCCACCAGCTCCTGGGGATCATCTGAAGTGATGGGAAAAAAAAGGCCAAAGGCCAACAATCAGGTAGTAATACCTTACAATTAGATTTTGTATCAGATAAATGCTCTGGAACTGCACTCACCACTCATATACACAACTTTCACCAGGTGCTTTTCTGTCTTCCTTTCTCCCACAGGCCAGTTTACTAGCACATGCTCATTTGGCTTCAGAAGTCTTTCTAATTCATTGTCATCACTGGGAAGGTCCTGTATCCATGAAGTCTCTCCAATTTGCAGTGAATTATCATTTACAAAATCAAACAGTGTGAATTTTTTCATTGTTAAGTGGTTTTCTTGTCACACAGACACCTCCTGCAGGATAACATAGGAAAAATAGCAATTGCTGTGTCACACCACAGGAATATTACAAAAGCCCCAGCCAACCCTCATTTTCCTGGATATTGGTAATTACCTTGTATGAAAATATCTGGGCTAAGAAAATGAAAACTAGCCAAACAAAGAGTTCTATCTCCCTTGAAAGATGGGAGATGGTCAATACTTGTACATCTGCTCATTACCTGTACATCAGACAGTTGCCTCCAAAATTATGCACAGAAAACAGCTTTCACTTGCAGAGCCCTGGCTTCCATATTACTACTATGCTTAATCTATCTCTGACTGTGATCTCTATTACTACTGCATTTGCCCCAACAGAAGTTTTCCATCCAGCCTCTGACTAAAAGATATAGGTGCGATAAAAACTTTCCCTAGGATGAAGGAAAGTACTAGCTATACATATTATTAAGAGGGATGTCAGACTTCCAGGGCTGTATTAATCATGGACAGAAAACCAACCCAGAACTACCCAGAACAACTGACTGGGTGAGGTATGACACATCGTGGCAGTGGAAAACTTGACATACAAAAGAAATGACAGGCTGAGGACTGGAAGAGAGCTGTACTGCTTCATGAAAAATAATAGCAACAAGGAGAACCCAAACCCAAATATACAGCTAAATCATTTGTTTCATAAAACAATACTTTTAAAGCAAAGGAACATTTCTGGGCTTTTTAAAGCATTGAAGTTCTATACCAGGAGACAGGAAAAGTAATAATTTCCTAATTAAGCTGATATGCCTTTCATGAAAGTGTGAAATGTAACATACATTATGACACTCTACTGGAAATGTAAGTAGTTCATCTAAGTGTTGCTATTATACTCAGAGAAGATATTTTCTACTTTAAACTTATTAAATCAGATAAAACAAATAAAAATAGAAAATCTGATTTTGTCAAACCTAGATCTTTCCAGCAAACATATGGTCAATTTATAGAGGTGAAGTACTTTTACAGAGCGGAAAACTCATGAATTCCCAGATGTGACAGTGTGATTTGTGATCTACTTGGCCTCAATCAGTCAAAAGCAAATTTAGTGCCTCATGCAGAGGCTGTCAAAAGGTAACTCAGAGCTAGAAAGGAAGAATTACATGGGGCTGTTATGTCAAAGTGAGAATGTCTAGCTGTAGTGCTCTACAAAGCAATGTCAATTCGTTTGCAGAAGCCCAGCTATTCCCCAGGTCTCTCTGCTACGCCTCAACAGAGCTGGCTTTCCACACACCAGTGGACTGAATTTGCAAAAGACAGCTGCAGTCTTGTCAACATGTTTACTGATACAATGAAGCAAGCGTAAGAAATCACCATTAAAAAGAGTATTAAATCATGCTTTTATGCAGAATGTGTTGAGTGTGATAGCAGAGGGATTGTTAAGATTGTTCCACTGAAGAAAGGAATTGCTATTAATTTTCTTTAAAGTGTTAGACAGACCAGGAAACATCCATCCCATGTAAATTCTGGAAAGTAGCCTGAATATCTCTGCCTAGCATGAATCACCGGAGGCCTCATTCTACTACTGATCCATGCCCTCTGGATCCTCATACCACAGACAGGGATCATTCAAATGAATAAACATATAGACAAAGCAAAACCCAATGGAACAAAAAGTTTCAACACTGATCTCACTAGGGACAGGTGAGGCCCGAAATGAAACTGCATGTTTTAACAACAAAATATCGGATTTAAACCACCTGGTGTACGTAATCACACTGGGCATCAGTATTCTTCCTTCTTTTTCAAAATGCTTTTGTGTGTATACCTCAGTCAGCTTAACATTTCTCATCTGGCTCAGAGATGTCACTTTCTGCCTCTGATCAACCCAGCACAGCAATCCCCACTCCCTAGTTCTTCAATTCTCAAATAAAGCACTTTGAGCTTTCCCTCCTTGGCCTTGGCAGTTGCGAGTTACTTCATCACCCTCCTAAAAGCCCACATAAAAGCAACAGAATTGCAGCAAAGCCGGAGCTGCCAGCGTGCTAAGACTAACAACTGATTGACCGACTTCTATATTTTTTTAATGTTTCCCTGCAGTCCTCTAACAGTCTGTCTGTTGTCTCTCGTTTTGTATCAAGACAAATATTCTTTGAGCCATGGGACGTTCTTCTGTTCTAAACTTGTACAGGGTTAGCAAGTTAGCCCGGATGCACTGAATACACAGGCTGTTCACAGCATGGAGGGCACGTGTTGATTCCCCAAGGCACTGGGGCTATTGACGTACACACTGTGCCAACACTGTGCACCTCAGTAGCAAGTCCAACAGCTTTTGGAAGGTATCAGACTTGTGTACATTGTTAAACAGACTAATGGAGTCAATGGACATGTGGACTTCTGAATGCTCAAAGCCCATGACAGCAGCCTGGTAGACGCTGTGAAGCACACAGACAACAAAATTTCCTGCACAGTCTTTACACCAGGCAAACACCTGGATCCATGAAAACCCATCCTGCCACTCCAAGCTAAGGACAATTTTTACTATGGTCATGGTAGGACTTGGAGCTCAGCAATTTGTCTACATCATCTATAAAGCTCTTCTGAGCTGCCAAGATTCTTGCCTGTGGTGGGAGGGTGTAGTAGTAAACAACTAAACTGATTTCACTAAGGACCTTAACAGCTGCCATGCTAAAATGTAAGTTACACAGTATGCTGAGAGAAATAAGGAATGGATTTCACAAATAGTCATGGAGGAGGCATGGCATCAATCCACTCCTTGAGCTCCCAGTAGGAGTCTGAAAGCCTCCTGTCAACTTTGTGAAGCTTGTGCTCAATCCTGTTGTTCCTGCTGTTGATTAAGGGACCAAGGCAGGAAAGCAGTTGTGGGGCAGCAACAGTGACTGGCCAGGTCCCCTTTCCTCTGCTGCAGCTCTTCTGGGCACCAGCCCAACTGCTTGTGTTATGGGTAAAATGATGAAATAATTACATTGCCAAATAAGAGGAACAGAGTGCGGTAGTTGATTGTTAGTATTTTTCTGTTACAGAGCGATGGCTTCAGCTCCTGCAACAGACATTAATCAAACTATGTCTTTTCACAGAATTTATTGTGACAATCCATGGGCTCTGGGGATAACACCTAACTGTCTGCTGGCATCATCTCTAGCCAGTGATTAAAGGGAATGGAAAGGTAGAACAAAATGTCACTAATAAGGGAAAGGAAAACACTTTACTTTCCAGAAGTCCTGCAGTGTTTTCTCACCCTGTTCTCCCACTGGAGTCCATATGAACCTTGGGTGAGTCAGGACTGCTGGAAATGCATCTCTCCTCTAAAGGGTTTTATTTGCCAAAACAGATCAAAGGCAAAATATACTATATTAACATCACAAAAAAAAAAAAAATAAATCTTGGGGACTGGCATTAACCTTACCAGATTTCTACTGCCTTAAAAGTGAGAGGTTGTCTAACCACATTTGGCTCAGTCAAAGCAGAAAGGGAGGTGATTCATCTCACCCTAAGACATGTCTAAAAGACAGCAGATGACTTACTGTCTGGGAGAGCCTCTTTCACTCCATTGACTATTCAGTGACTATGGGGTTAGGTATGTCTCCTTACAAAGCTGGGCTGATCCAACCTATACTATATTAGCTTTTTCTATTTTTGAATAGGTTTTGGATAGTAGTATAGAATCCAGTAGACCTTCTGCTATAGGGAGCCAAAAGGATGGCATACGAAATCTGTATCTGGTTCTCTGTTTTAAATCTCTATAACACAGTTCTGCAAGTCATCAAGTAAGATTTCTGACACTGAATGCTTTGTTCAGTGCTTTATTTGGAGGATACAAAATCATTCATGAGCATTACCCCATGTGCAGCTACTAACCACAGAGAAAATTATATGACCTTTGAAAGTCACTTCTGTTTTGCAAGTTATTCAATTCTGCTATATTCTCTATTTGAAAACACTAGTTACTTATTTGAGAAGTACTGAAATGTAAATCTATGATTTTTCACTGTTCTAGGTCATTTGTAGAAGGGGAAAAAAAAGGAAGGAGCCATCTAATTTTAAAGTTTTGAAGAGGAAACATTAATTAGACTCTTAATTTTTACAAATATGTTAATACCTCACATCCTGCACAAATGCTATAAATTTGCATACATAATATTTTTATTAAGCAACCCAAAAAGCCAGAACAACAACAACAACAACAACAAAAACCCCACTAAAATCCACAAAGGTCGTTTAAAGACATATCTCACCCTTTGACTGACTTACTCTGTTCCATTCAGCCAGAGAGCTGGCAGATGGCATGCTGAGATCATTATTTCTCTTTCCTTTCAGTAAACACAGAGCAAAATATTACATGTTCACAACATGAGATTGTATACCCACTCGATGGGTCTGATTCTGATGGCTTAAAACAGGGCTTTGCCACTGGTTTCAGCAAGTCAAGGAACCGTACCACAGCCATGCAACACAGATATATAATTGTCTGACTTGCTGCAGAGTTGCTTTAAGTCAGTAAGAACTGATGAGGCTGGTTTGAGGAAAACACGAGATGTGCCCCTGCTTAGTTTGCACCTGGCTCTAGCAAGACATAAGGACTGAATGATGCCTGGGGTGGAGGTCTGACACCCAGTGTTGTCTCAGTGAAGCACAGGAGAGCACCCACATCTCTGCACCAGCCTTTAGCCTTCTCTCCACTGAGCATAACCAGTGTTGTTATAAACATGGTCCTTTAAGGAGATAAGGATGTACTCAAAGACTCTCTGGTGAAGATCAGACAGCCTTTACTGCCACCTTAGTGGATGGAGGAGGACCGTATGTGTATGATAACCATCAAAACCCCATCTACAACATAAAAGAAGAGGGGTCTGGGGGCAAAAAAAGAAAAAGAGAGAGAGGGGGAAACACCTCTGCTTGCTTGGGATTGGTTGATGGATTGTGTCTCTCCTCCTTCCCTGGAGGGATGCCTCTAGGTGAGCTTTGTGCCTCCAGCTAGTGTTGCAGCAGACCTGTGAGTATTTTTTTATTTATATCTATATCTATATATCTATATCACTAATAGATCTCTGTTACTATATCTTCTGTAGCAACATACATTAACATTCTGTGGTTAGTACATTTATCACTGGCAATCCTGAACCTGCCTTCCTAATGCTTCAATAAACCATACCATTGGTGAATCTGGATTGCGAAAGTTCTTACTGAACTCAGCCAGATTTATAGTATCAAATCAATAAATTGCAGTATGTGCAAATCTATGATCATGGAAATTTATATTGAACATGACCAGGCTGATAGTGCTGAATTGGTTCTAATCAGAAATTAAGCCCTGCCACACCCAGTTCTTCCGATTTCTAAGGAACAGCTGTAATGCAAAGGAGTTTATTTTCTGCCAAATTTCTACAGCCTCAGTAAAGTTAGTACTTTATTATGTACTAAGATTTTATGTTATCTACTGTCTAAGTTCAGTCTTCAATAATCTCAGTTTTCCTTTGCAAAAAAAACCCACAAACAAACACCGAAAACCCATTTACTGATCTTGAAATTAATCTACCTCATACAAAACTATTTATTTCCAATTCAGCGTGATAAGTGGTAATCACAGATTTGATTTGTGTTACTTAGATTGTGGCATTTTACAGTGAACTTGTCAGGACATTAAATACAATGTCAATGTAAAACTCGGGCTTCACTGAAGTCTCAAAATTCTAAAGTGTATGATGGAAAATATGATCATATTTAAATATGTTACATGCCCTGTTGTAGGTTCTTATCTTATTCCTATGAAATCAGTGTAAGATTTACTAATTAATTCAGTGGAATTAGGCACTATCAGAAGAATGCAAAAGTGTTGTTACTGCTCAAGAGATTTACCGTGCAATATCTTAGTCATTTTATGGGAAAATATGATTCAAAAGCACAAATCTGCTGCTCTCAGCTGAGAAATACAGATTTTCCAGAATCATCAGTATCACTGTGTTCCAAATTCAGCTGGGAATCTGGGGGAGCATCTATCAAGACTAAAAGTGCACAGAAATGATCCCACTTGTCTTTCAGTGGAAGGATAAAACTGATTTATTCCTGATATCCAACAGGTCACTTCCTGACTGTAGATGACTATCCTGGTTCGACTAGCTATGAAATAATCCGAGATACTTTTCTGAAAAGTAAAAGTATGGTAAAGCAACATCTCTGACCTTATTTATGCAGATCATCTCCTTGACTTCAAAGCCTCAGCAGCATTCACAACTCACAGGATTATACAGAGAATTTGGCACAAATCTTGTACCACATTCCAAAATGCATTGAGTGACCCAAGGAATTCATGAGGACGTTATTATTTTTCACAGTAGTGCCCTCCATGCTGTGAGTTTTAGCAACCTAGATGTTCTATAAAATAACATTAATATCTAAATATGCCAAAGCCTTTTGTAGTACTGTGGCTTAAGTTGAAAGCCTGAAGAAGTTTATTGGTAAAGCTCTGATTTTTGCATCAAACCATTAGGAAAGGATGAGTAATGAACTTCAAGCAGGTATATTTAGTATATCTGGAAGTCCTAAACTTCTGTTCTAATGAATAATTTATTCAACTAACAGTGAAACATGGCACTCATTTTAGTAAATTTCAAGATAGCAACGTAGCATCATTATTGGGCTTTCAGTACAGGATTCAGTTCTAGACTGAGATGCTTACATTTGCACCAGGTATCTAAGTTATCACTATAATCACTGGAGATCTAGGGGATCAACTTGGCTTCCTAAACATGCATCTAGCATCAGTGTCATTCTGCTTGGCCTTCACCTGCCACTCCAGAAGTGCAAATTTCCCCAGGGTATTCCATCACAGCGGTCACCCTTTTGGAGATGTCTCAGCCTTCAGCAACTCCAACAGTTGTAAAGGTCAAGTCTCTATTGAACACAATTAAAGCTCCCTGGAGAGCAATTCAGCATATTTCAAATGCTGTAGGGTTCAATTCAGTTGCCTAAAAATAAATGCATGGTGCAATCTTAGATACTATAAATTATTATGCCTGGCCTCCAGCTGTCTCTTCTGATAGGCACAGACTTCACAGAGGGCTTAGACCCTCCTCCAGGCTTATGAGGGTGGTTACTAACTGCACGCATCTCAAATAGCACCAAACACATAAATTCAGGGAAACAAATTGTTCTCTGGGCCCTGATGATGAAATTGAGCTTAAATAGGAGCCTAGATACCTCACATGCCTATAAACCACACACATTTATTTATCTGTATTTTAATCCCACACTTAGTGAAAGATTCACATAAAGGTAACAAGATGCCAAATAACAAGATGCAGGAAGTTATCTTAATTCTATATCACAGGTATATTTATTAAATATACACACAGCTATCTTTATTAAATAGCTATTTCACAGCTGACAGATGGAAAGCTAATACTCGCTTCAATTTGTTTGTTCACAAATGCCATGCACAACGAAATGTATTAATATACAGACCAACAAAAAAATCACTTTATTTATTGAATTGGATGAGATACCTAAGGTACCAGAGTTTGAATAATCACATGAAAGCTCCTTCCATGCAGATTAATTTATCTAAACACTTAGAAGCAGTAAGTAGCCTGGAAGGAGAAACAAGTCAGCATGGCTTTGTAAAGTCAAACACTTGGCTGTACTCATTATAACCTGGCTTGGGTAATCCAACACAACACTTCCAAATGATAAAGACCAGTGACGCACTCACTTATTTTGTCTAAAGATGTTTATGGGAAGGCGAGTTTCACCACAAGCAAATCTGTGCTGACGTGCAAAACTGTGCTTGCTCTGTATAGGAGCCCAAGGAGTCAAATAACCTTTTCCTAAAAGGCTGAAAAAATATTAGGCATACTTACCATATGCAACTAATGTACTTTCAAATTGGATTTGTTCAAACAAACCCACTGATAATCTGATATGAGAGTTTATAAGAGGATGTATCTTACTCTTTTTATAAGATGGCAGAAGCTATATATTTCATGCTGCCCCAAAGTACCACTATTTGTGGCATTCTCCCTCGAAAACCATAGAAGTCAAATAGCAGCTAGAAAATTCCAGGCTTGATTTTTGATCAGTATTTAATAACCTAACAGCATCTTATCATCTCTACTTATATGTCTTTATTGGCTGTCATGGGTGAGTGATGATAGACAGGAAGTCATGCCTAGTTAATACTCAAAGTGCCCGCTCTTTTACTCCAAAGCTCTTCCTCAATTGCTCTGGTTTTGCAGCATTTTGGTAGGTAGGAGGGGAAAAAAAATCTGCATTACTATTAAAGGTCATGAGCTAGAAAAAGAAACATATATGTTGTCCTTTTTCTTCAGGGAATATTACTTCAACTAAGAGTAATTCTGCATGCACTTAGGAGAATTGACAGTGAGGCATCTTCCCTGCAAGGACAAAAACCTCAAAACTTATTAGAGGTAATTTTTCCCTTCCTATAAAATCAAATGTCTTTTTACTGTATGTAGTTCAACCTAACTTTATAAAGTAATATGAGTGGAATGACCAGTGTTGTATATCAGCCTGAAGCAATCCTTAAACAACTTCTAATTATATACACAAAAACACTAATGAAGTTCAATTCCCTCTGGGATGTAAGGCCACATTCAGATTGACAACTGCTACATTCAACACTGCCAAAAATGAATACAGAGCAAATTTTACCCAAGGACAAAGGGGCACACTGCTGCTGTAATAATAAAAAAAAAAAAAGCGCCATAGGAGCTTCAGCAGTATATTTCCATGTAGGCTCAAGATCAGCCTCTCTGTCTGCAAAGTCAATTTATGCCCACAGAATTCCTGCCAGCATTTTTCTAGCAACACTCTAAGCCATGAGTGTACAACTGCATGGGTCATTCTCCATTTGATTTACATTCAGTCTAATAAACAGAGGGAATTAAAATATGCAAGTTGTGTGAGTTGATGAACTCACAAAATAAGGACAACTACCTCTACGTATATAAAGCTGGCAAGAAATTGGTTTTACATGGTCACCTAAGACACCTGCAGATGGCAAAATGTTCCAGTCATGGAGAGGTCTAGTCTGTAGCACTGGAATCACATTTTGGTCTTGGGTAAATCACACAACCATTCTAGTTCACCTTCTCCTTTTAAAGGATCTGAAATAATAATACACATTTGCCTAACTTCAAGGGTATTGTGAGAATTAACTAATGCTAGTGTGCCCTCCAAACATGCAAAGGACTGTATGGAGCAAACGATTTAACAAGTTTTGCAGAACAAAGATTTGCAATAACCTTGCCGAATTTAGAACATACTATTTCACATAACAGATTTTTTTGAAATGGAATGTCTGTATCAAGCTGGAAAATGTTATTCTTTCAGCTGAAGAAAATATTTTATAAGCTTTAATTGTCTACCAGAAACTTTCACATCATCTTCTCATATGGTATGTTTAAGCTGCTAGGAAGCACACTGAGGGCAGCATGTAATCCGTGAGTAGAATTTCAAGTGGGATAGTCAATTATTTTATTGAATCAAGTTGGTAATACTCAGACACTATTACGTTTTCTATATTTACTTTGCTTGCTTCTTTAGTTTTTACTGTATTTTCTTTGGTTCCCATTTGATTAGAAAAAAAACAAATATTTTGTTAAGAAGTATTAGATGATTAGAGAACCCTTGTAGCCAGGTAAGTAGTCATTTAAGCAGAATATTTTACTTAATTATAATTAAATACTACAAACACAGTCCTTAAAGCATAACTACAAACCAGTGAAAGGAGATGATCTTACCCTTTCACTTACTCAGCAACTCTTCTGAAATCATCTCATGTATCATCTCCTATTCTTATGTCCACATCACCAGATCCATCATGTGACCTTTTTCCTTCAGCTCACTGATACAGGGAGTCTTACAGTTACAAAATGAGGTCTGAGACTGAGGTTTGCAGGAGCAGAGAGGTGCCTTCGCAGAGTTGCGGAGTGCCCTTGAATCCTGCAGCTCACATTGAGGGAGGTCAGCAGATCTCTGCAGACATGGTTTCTCACCTAAATTATCAAGGAATATGCACTGGCCCAGAGACTGTACTGCAAGTCTGCACGCAGGGCAAGGGTAAGGGAAGAACATATCTCTGCCTTCAGCCTTGCTGGGCAAGACTGCTAAGTCAGAACAGGTTATCATGAAAGACTGGCTGAAAGAATATTTGAGGTCAACACTGCCTTGTCTCCCTGCAGGAGAGCTGTTGCTGCTACAGCACATTCCCTGCTCAACTCTTACACTGAACGGCAGAAATATGACATAATTTTCATGCTGTTTCCCTTCCTCACACAACTTGGGAAAATAGGTAAACTCCATCCAAGAGCAACTGCAACCACAGAAGCATCCTCCTGATCCTTTCCACTTGCAAGTGTTTGTTGATCACCTCTTTTCTGTGGATTCTCTGAAGCAGAACTTTCCTTTTTCATCCCTCTGCTAAATACTTATCACCACCTCCTCCCTCAGCATTGCTCAAGTAAAACGCTGCTTCCCAGACTCCTGCCAAAAACGTCAGCTGTGCCAGTGACTTTGTCAATGCTCTGTTTGCCTGTGATCCCCATCAAAACAAGCATCTGCAGGACACTAAGTCCCACCTGCTAACACCTCTGCAAAAGTGCAGCTACATTATGTGTACTCTGAAATGGTAGCAGGACTCCTTACTTATTGCAGGATCAATAACTGCCTTCTTAGATTATAAAACACTTAATTCCAGTTCTCAACAACTTCTGACTTCCCCTGCCATTCCACACACTGTTATCACAGTTAGTCTCAAGACTTTGTTACCTTCTTTTACTTCCTCTTCTCTGCAATAGCTTCACCTCCAGGATTCTCCTTCTGAGGTCAAATCTCAGCTGAGAGGTTTTGTTTTAACCTTCTCTCTTCATTTCTTTTCTCTTCTCTGTTTGTCCTCCTTAAGATTCAGGAAAAGTTTAGGAAAAACATTCCATAAAGAAGCTTAAATTAAAAGTGCTATACATAAAAAACTTCTTTTAATTTCTCTTTATTACTATCTGGGGTAAAAAATTCTACTCACATATAGTTTGCTTATTTTTAATGTGAAATAACTTCAGCAACTTAAACTTTATTCACCATGGAAGTAACATTTTAACCATGCTACCAAACCCTGCGGTATTTAACACACACAGAGCAGTAATGAATATAAAGAAAGCCATAGCAGCAGTTTGGTATACATATGAGACAGTTGACTCAGAAGCCTGTAGCAGCAGCTCTCTGAAAAATCATGCATGTCAGCATTTCTTGTACTAAACTGTACTCTCTTTTGCATTTGAAAAAATAAATTAAGCAGTTGTCATGAAATTTATTATATCCTTTTGGAAAAACAGTATCCTCAAGACACCAGTGAGCTCTAAGTCTTAGAAGGGAAAAGCTATAAACCTTAAACTAAGGAGCTAACACTAGAGATTCATCTGTCAGATGATGCACTGTTTCATGAGAACAATGTGAAAAGAACCATTCCCTCTCAGTTCTCTGCAGTTTAACATGCAGCCACTGCCATGCTACATTTGCTCCATCATCCCATTCTGAAACACTAAAACAGTGGAGACACTGAAGGTCGAAAAGTTTCCTCCTGCAATATCCTGCAGCAGGGCACTGCAGCAGGGCAGTGCCATGCCAGCAGAATCACACAGATTTGCTTCATGTTTCAGTGAGGTAACATGAACTGTTTGAACAATCTCCAGGTAATCTGCATTAAAACCATTCTACTGCAGTGTACTGCGGTATTAGGAAAGATTTCAATATCGCACCATGTGATGCAACACAACCTTACAGCACTTGGCAGTTCCTAGGCAGTGATGGAAAGCTTTGAATCGATGGCTGCAATGTAGCAACTTTCCATTTTACAAAGTAATATGACAGACTATTTTGGCTCACTATGTTAGGGTATAGCATGAAATGATACAAAATTCCTGGAATAAAATATTACAGACCTAAAAGCCAATTTTTTTTTTCTTTCTTTACTTGCCCTCCCCAATTCGGTATCATGAGGCTCTTTCAATGATAATGGACTTCCTTAACTGTAAGGGTACAGTACACTGGTACAATGTTATTAACTCAGTGATAAATTAGTTTTGCTAATCTATAGATTATTTTTCCTGTTCTTATTTAAGCTACCACAGATATGTCTCTCTGTCCTTCCAGGTTGCATATTTTGTAATTTAATTTAAATTTGCACATATGTTTTTCATATATAGTTTCATGGCAGTCATATAAAGCTGTAACATTTTAATGTTATTTCAATATTTACACAGAGATTTTAATTAGTTCTATAAAGTTTTGGAAATGTTCCTCAGATTTATGTAGTGACATCAAAGATGCATGAAAAGCACAAGAATTTTGCCTTGAATGAACCTTTTTCACAAGGGACACAGGCAAATGCCATATTGCAAAATGGTACCTGGATATATTTTCAGCAAATGATTTTTTTTGTGCATGTTTAACAGTGTTGAGAGAGTCTTTGAAAGTCTGGAGCATCACAGTAACAGCCACAGAGGTAGCAACGTAGGTGAACTCCTGTTATCATCTGCATTAGCAACCTGCACATGCACATGCCAGGATTTCGATGCTACCTGCGATGCCTTAGCTCCGGCCCGGCGGTACGCGAAGGGCACGGGCTGCAGCGCGTTGCAATTTCCTGCAATGAGAGGGTCCCTGCAGGTGCTGCTCTGTCCAGCCTCTGCGCCAGACAGCTTCCCCGCGGCTTTCATGTAGGACACGGCTGGGAGAGTGTGCAAAGCACACACGGCGCGGGGGGCGAGGACAGCGCGGGCACCGCCGGTGACAGCCCTCTGCGGGGCCGCGTCCCGGAGCGCTCCCGGGGCCTCCCTTACACAGCTGTCGCCTAAATCCCGACATCGGGGACACGGGGCAGCACCGCACGAGGGCCCTGGTCACCTTGTCAGGGTGGACCTCATTAATGCTTCCCAGTCCCTTCCCCCACTACAGCTTTGCCACGAAACCCGCTGCGATCGGCACCTCGGGTCCAGGGTCCACCACAGAGCCCCTTCCTCCGCCAGCGCCCACAGACCTGGGCGGGCACTCGCTGCCGCCCCGCGCCCCTCAGCCCAGGCCCCTCTTTCCCCCGGGGGTCCCCCCGTACCTCGCACCAGCCATTTTCCGCCTCCCTCTGCCGCAGCTCCAGCGGTGATGTCACCGGCCGTCCCGGCCGAGTCCCCGCCGCTCGGCGATCCTTCCTCCCTCCCGGCACCGGCGGCACCTTCCTCCTCCTCCTCCTCCTCCTCCCGCCGCCCCGCCCCGCCGTGCCGTGCCGTGCCCGCCCGGCTGCCATGCGGCGCCCGGCCCGGCCCCGCCCCGCCCGCCGGTGCCCGCGGGCGCTCCGGCTCTGCCCGCCGCTCTCCCCGCTCCCGGCAGCCGTGCGGGCGCCGAGGGGAAGCCCCACCGCAACCATCACCGCGGCGGCGGCTGCTGAGTCACGGCCTGAATCTCATCCCGCTCCTCCTCCTTCTCCTCCTCCACCTCCTCCTCCTCCCCCGCGCCGCCGCCTCCCGCCCGGCTGCCGGCTCCAGCAGCGCGGTGCCGGCGGCGATGCCCGCCCCGCTGCCGGGGGGAGAGGCTGCCCGGCGCTGCCCGGCCCCCCGCCGCTCGCCGCAGACCCGCGCACGCACAGGGGCAGCCGGGCGCTTGAGCCATGATTGCCGCGGCTTTCCTGGTCCTGCTGAGACCCTACAGCATCCAGTGCGCCCTCTTCTTGCTCCTGCTGCTGCTGGGGACCATTGCCACGATTTTATTCTTCTGCTGCTGGCACCGCAGGCTCCAGAAAGGGAGGCATCCCATCAAATCCGTCTTTTCAGGTCGCTCAAGGAGCCGAGGTAAGAGATGCTGCCAGTCCCCGAGGGCGGCGGGGGGTGCTCCCGACCCATCCCGCGGTTTCTGCCAGCGGAGGGCCGCTCTGCCTCGGTTTGGCCGGGCAAAGGCTTTAAAGAAAATTCAAGCCGAGCCCAGGACTGCGGCAGCCTTGTCTCCACCCATCCCTTAAAGAAACGTCGGCTAGCGGGAGCAAGGTGAGGGGATGGGAAACCTCCCAGCCCTCCCCGGTCTCTCAAGTGCAGCAGAACTTTATGCTGAACTTCTTCCCGATGAATTAAATATAAATGCCGGGCGGAGCTGCCAGCTGCGCCGGGAGGGCCAGACCCGTCCCGAAGTGTGCGCCAAAGGGCGAGCGGCGGGGTAAACCCGTTAGCCGGAGCGAAATGCGAGGGGGAGCTGGTGGAGCCTGTGTGTCTTTCTGCTTGCCTTCCAGATGCTGTCATGAGAACTCATCACTTTCGCTCTGAGGTAATTTATTTAGCACGCAATTTCAAGGTCAGAAGTTGTTCTCTTTACCCGAGTACATATTGTCGTGGTCTTTTGTTAATGAAATCGCATGGTGAACTTTTCATTTTGCATGAAAAACATAATGCCCTCTTTCATTTCTTGGTCTGTTTTTTTCCCCCCCAACACAAAATGAGCTCTTCATCTGTGTTACCCTAACCGGCCTGCCGATTTGTTTCATTCCCAAAGGTATTGGTTACTTGGAGGAGAGCTGTGCTTACTGTATGTGTCAGACCTCCCTCTGTCCAAAAGCAACCCGAGCCCAGTTATTGACTGCACTGTAAATACGTGCAGAGCTGGTCAGTTTTGCAACTGCAGAACCTCTTGTTTTGCCACCAACTCTCACCTGCGCCCTGCTCCTTGCCAGGGAAGTTGCCTGCTTGGCTTGGATGTTGCCGTGGGAGATCCCAGAAGGATCCAGACTACAAGCCTGTTTGGCATGCAGCTCAGTGTGTGACTTTGTATTCACAGATCAGGGGAATCAAAACTCTTACATGCCAGTGCTGAAAGTATAACACAAACCCCAGACAATTCCTAGTGATTCTGAATGAGGAGCATAATTACTGGGAAAATATGTAAAATAATATTTGGTTTAGTATCCACTTTGTTTCCATGCTGCCCTGTAGAGCTCCTGTCTAGATATTTCTCTTGCCTGGTTTCCTGCTATTGATTTAAGGCATATCTTCATGCCATTGCCTCATATTCTGGAAGCCTTGAAAGAGAGTCTTGCACAAAAATGATCTTTTGTTTTAAATGATTTGCATTTTTTTCTTAGCCAGCTGTGGGTGTGAAAATTACCCAGTTATGACTAATGTTTTCAAAAGTGTGCACGGGATATATTTTTGCAATGTGGTTCATATTGGCAATTAGTTTTAAACTCCTAAGTATTTTGAAATTTGTACACACTGTCACAAAAAGAAGATGACATAGGGAGTGTCCTATCTTCGTGAAAAGCCCAGGTTTGTTGTTGACTGAACAGTGCTTCAGTAAAGTCAACAAACAAATGTGTCCCTCTAGAAATCAAAAGATTTTTTTCATTATTCAGTTTATCCAATATTAAATACTTGGTTTCCATGTAAAATTCATTCAATCCTGAGCCTAGATAGAGATGAAGTTTAATGTGTTACACCCTTTTGAAATACGTGCCATCCTGCATGGTGACCCTTAAAAGGGAAGTTTGCCGAGTAATTTATTTCTATTGCTTCACCATGTGGTTATTTGCATATCACCCAGTCAGAAGTAGATGAATATAAAATATTTCCTAGAAGCTTCCATTTAGTGAAACACTCTAAAATAAAGCAATAAAAACTGTTACATTCTTTCATAATTGTCTACATTTTGTTAACATAGAGTATCACTACAGCTAGTGGTCTAAACTGCCCTTTTAAATAAGTAGTGGAGCTGTTTTCCCCTTTATTATCTGATGAGACTTTTGATTCTTAAGAGAAAACAATGACTCATTTGACATCATTAAATTTTCATTTTCCAATTTTTTTTCAAGTAAGATGTTATTTTAATGAATCTAATGGAATAGATTAATGAAAAAATTACAGGCATACTTCCATTAAAAATATTGGAAGCATTATCTGAAGCAGAATTTGACATTCTCAATCTATATCATCACAAAACATCACACACTTCCAACTCCAATAAGATGCTGATGAAAACAAAGAGTTATACATGAAAATATGGGCTTTGCATACTTCCCCACCTCCCGAATGAATGTAACATCTCAACTCCAAGTTTTATAGCACAAGGTACATCTGCTAGCTCCTGCCATACTTAGTTGTTTGTCAGGTGTAGTTATAAATGGTGTTTCTTAATTAACTAGAAGATAATGAAAATTGATAGTAAATAGCAGTGGGTTGGCATTCATCTCCTGAGAGCTGCATTCAAATCTGACTTCCCTCACATGTGAACGTGCAGGTGGTCTAGCAGCAGTGCACAGAGAATTATAATTGCCCTATCTACAGAACGGTTGGCAATTCCTGCAGGATTGACTGCCTGCCAGGAAAGCCTTATATTTGGAAAAATAGATATGTGCAAATTTATGTTGAGATGCTTAGCCAGAGCCATAGCTCTTATGGTGCATGCCTTCATTGTCTATATGCAGTGAGAACTATTGAATACCTTTCCTTTAGTACTGAACCCCCATATTAAAAAATAAGACTCTATACTATGAGAAGGTAGATACAAAATCTGAAAATGTATTTATGATCAGCTCTCCTGTTTTGAATTTTATATGCCACTGATGAATTGAATTCACAAGTAGTTGATTTTTGGAGGGGCTTGATTTTTAATGTCTCTTAAAAATATATCTCATTATAATAGAGCAAGAGTCTATGCAGATATTGCTTATTATAGAATGAACTTAAACACTTGACCCCCTGCCTCAAAAACAGATAAATTTGCATGAATCATTATGAATATAAAGTAGGTTAAAGTCTGTCTTTGTTAGAGGTGCTTCATAACAGAAAAAATTTACCAGGAAGAAGATGTGAGAGTTTACTGAGATAATACACTTCACCACTAACACTTATTTACTACCATCTGAAGTTTTTCAGTTCTATTTTTTAGGATATTTTTATTACAGTCCTTAAGATCATTATGACTATAATTGCTCTTAAGAGTCCTCCATCCCCCAGGTGCTATAGATATTCCATGAAGTCACAAAGGAATCACACCCAGAATAGTTAATGTTTCTAATCTGAGGAAGACCTAGATATGCCATTGCTTTAAAAAGAAAACAAGTAAATTTCCAACAGAAATATTCATTGTTACATGACACGTCAGACTTTGATGTAGCAGTTTGCACTATTCTTTCTTTATTTTGAAAATCAGTTGTAGAACGAAATGTCAGTGTTGAACCCAAATGACACCAAAATAACAATATAACTCAGTGAGAGTTTTACCCAACTAGGGACTATGATTAATGGTTGGTATTATTATTATTGTTATTATTATTAACCCCTGTATATTAAAAATATTAATGTTACTAGTGATTCACTGATTTAATTTTTCTTGTGCTCTCTGTACAAGTTTGTTTTCCCATGAAATAGAGGAATTTTCTCTGAGTACTTTGTGGACTTGGGCTTGATACATTTCAATGTTTAGCATTTTACATTTGTACCTTTCAATTTAAAAGCATTGCTTACTGTGTTGGTGTTGCCACTTCTTGTGATTTAAATTTCTTTCTGAATTAGTTTTCCTTATTGTTGAAGCCGCTGGAGTCACAGGATTATGTGAGATTTTTACCTTTCAATTAAAAAGGAAGTAGGCTTCTAGCCTTTAGGCTGGAAGGAATTAATCCAAATGGTATAATTCTTAATATCTTTTGATTTGGTGGTAAGAACTGTTGAAAAGGAAGTTCCTCATTCAGGATCTAGAAATGGTTGGGTTTTATGAGATTGTGAAGGGATAATTTTACTAACTGCTAAACCAGAAGTTAATGGGTTTCATATTATTGGGGAAAACATCTTTTGCCTGAAATTTTCTCTGAGCTTTACAGTTTTCCTTTATCTTACCTTTTAAAGAAATACTATGATCTCAGGAACTGAAGGTATCAGTGTTAATGGGTAGTCATGAGCAACATGGTTTCATTTAGTATTTATTTTATTTTGACTCATACATTTTGGGCCAGTTTCCTGTGAATGCTTCCACTGAGACCTACAGGTATAAGTCTACTAGGAAACAAATTCATAGAAGTTTTACAGTCCACTGTAAATCCTGACTTCACATAACCCAGGTGGGACTAGACACACCAGTAAGGCAAACAGGGGTTGACACTTTATGAAAAGACTCTTTGGGAGGGCTGGCAGCATGTGTTAACCACAGCTGTAGCAAAAGAATAACATTTGGTCGTTTGAGTTTTGCAGACCCCACGTTTTCTTCTTAGTACACTAAACAGTGCCTACAATGTTGTATGTATTTGGTCTATTGTTGTGACAAGGCTGGTAGTGAAATAGGTCAGCCAAGACTGACGATAATTTTTAAGAGCAAATGGATTTTCAATTATGGTACAATGGTACAATGGATGCAAAACAATAGTACAACAGTCTCTGGGAAATGTATATATTACTTTGCCCAGAAAAAGTGTTCATAAATTTATCTCTAAGCATACCTTTGCCATAATCATCTTCCTTCTGAGACTGATCATGAGACAGTTGCCTAAAAATACAGTTCAGGTATCTTGCAAAACAATAATGAATAGTCTTTGAAGAGTTGCACAATAATTCATCCTGAGCATTGCAGCTATTTATAAACTGCTCCAGATATGTACAGCTTCAGTGAAAACAGAAATCGGCAGACCCTCCAAGCTGAATTTGAGGCTTCTGTTTGACTGGAGGGAGTGCATTCAAGGAGCACCAGAAACATGCAGGACTAGCCAGAAAAATACATTCACTCACCTATTGAAAGGATGTGTCCTTGTCTTTGCAGAGCTGAATCAGCCTGAAAATATTTTATCTTTGTGTTTGACGTGCTTTTCCCTCAGGATGTTTAAACTATTTTTCCATTAGCTGTCTAAGAGTTAAGGAGCAGGTTCAAGGGAATATAAATTGTTTTCTTAGATGTATGAAAGCACTTATGTACAGGAATGAATGAAGAGCTATATATACAGGTTATACTGTATAAGGACAAATCCGTCTGTCCATTTTTCAGTAACATGTCCAATAATGTGGCCCAGAGAGGGTACGTCACACTGAGCTGTCACATGGCAAACTAGGTATCACTGAGATTTGGCTTACTATATGTCATCTGTCCATCACTCTTTGTCAGCTTTAGTCACTGCAGTGCTGCCTTTAGATAGCCCAGCAAGCACTGACCTATGCTGAGGAACAGCTTGTTTGGTAATTGTATCAAAAACCATGGCAATTGCCTGGTTGCTGCAGCAAGACCACTTGGGTTCCTGAACTAAACTAACTTCAGAGGAGTTAACTTGGGTACCTCTACTCTGTGCTAAAGTGTAGTGTAGAAATGCCTAACATATTTATATAGCCTTCTGGTTGTCTGAATCTCTGCTCTGGCTTCTGACAGCCTGCAGAACATTGAAATGCTGAGGGGATCTCCTCTTAGCTCCATCGATCACCTGATAAAGTACTGACATTGTGTCATGGTCCACATCAGTGGTCAGGCATGGTCTCGGGACCTGCATTATAAATGAACACATCTCCACGGTTCTCTAACAGGATACGGACAACCACTGGATAAAGATAAGCTACCTCATAAAAGTTCTTACTCTTTAGTTTCCCATTAATACAGTTATGCCAACAAACTCATAGCTATCATCTAAGTATTTAGATATCCAGGCTTCTCAGTATCTACTGTTATCTCTGGAAATGTGTTTTAGATGAGGCTGCAGCTTCTGTTGTGCTCTATGCCAGTGCACACTCCTGGTACACACAAGCAGAGCCCTGGTTTCAAGGGGATGCAGGTGGAGCATGGCTTGTGGCCATCTGTCTGTTAACAGCCACATTGTACAAAGGTACAGAATGGGAACTTCTAGCTAGATAAACTAACCTCAGATTGAAACTGTGAATTAAAGCAGCTGAGGTCATACTTCAGTTTTACCACATCTGCACGGCTATAGAAACTGTTTTTACATGGACAGAAAGGATAATGCAGGGGTCCATAGACCACATAGAGCTAAGAGAAACTTAATCATCTGCATTGATTTCTCAGTTACTGTGGTTAGATTATAAGGGTGACAGATGAGGTTGTGGATGCCCCTTCAGAAACAGCTCAGCACTTTAGGCTGAGGGTATTAAATGAAAGAAAGCCACATAAACAGGGTAGTGTGACCCTCAGCGCTGTGGCTGCTCCAGGGCTGTTACGTGTGTTTTCCTAGGGCATGGAAACCTCACTCACACTCTCTTCCATTCCCAAACTTCTTTAGGAAGAGGCACCTTTGATGCGCTATGGAAGAAAGCGCAGAGCACAGGGTGAAGTCACCTTGCTGTTTTCATATAGGATCTGATTCAGCTGAGCTGGGCTTTTCTGGCCTGGTCGTATCAGACATGCAGAGCTGCAGCCTCTCAACCTGCCCCCCTTGCTCTGCAGCCTGGAGGGGTCTCAGACTCTGTGGAGGGAGCACGTGGGCTCCTGCAGCCCCCCAGGGCAAGGACTCAGCACTGTGTGGCAGAGATCCTTTAGCATATTGTCAGGCTCACAGCTGAGACAGCTGCTCTAGACCTAGATCTAGCAAAGCTGCCTTGTTTTTATTCTTATTCCTTGCGCTTCTAGTTCACTGGTGAGCCTGGGTACCTGCTACGTGGATCCAAAGTGTCTGAGCCCCTGC
The DNA here is from genome assembly GCF_036250125.1 of Pseudopipra pipra. Taxonomy (NCBI): domain Eukaryota; kingdom Metazoa; phylum Chordata; class Aves; order Passeriformes; family Pipridae; genus Pseudopipra; species Pseudopipra pipra. The sequence goes on from NC_087551.1 coordinate 91,255,549, forward strand.
TGTGCTCCCTTGTGCCCTACTGCCTTGCATCAAGGACAGTCAGAGCTTTGCAGTTCCTGACTCATCAGCGGAAATGAAATACGAGTTGTGACTAAAGTGTGAAAACACCACATCAGCTACAGAAACTAACTGCAGTTGATGTTTGGGCAAAGGCACATTTCTTGGAAGTTGTGCCAAAGTCCTTATCTTGCCTGTCCACTCAGCTGTTTAAATACAGCACTCGGCTTCAGGACGGCAAGGTAGATAGTAGAGCGAACTGGAAGTGAAACACAGTTCTTACAGACTTATTTGATGATTATATAAATTGATAGCATTAACTGTACTGAAATACATAATGTTCTAGAGAGAACAAAATGATACAATCAGCTCAAGGTATCATTCCCTTCTGATCTGCTGCCACTACCTTCCTTCATGTGAAGTGCTGCTGGAGTTGGAAAGTGTCTTTGCAAAACCAGCATCCCCTCATTCAGCCCAATAAGCTCACTGTAGGCATTTACAGATTATAGTCTATAGAGCTAGAGCTCAGCTGACCTAGTGTAGGTGTCTGCTTCAGGATGAGCTGAATGATTCTTTGAGCCTCACTGAATGCGTCAACTAAATTTTTTATTGGTAATAACAGGAGCTTAGTCTAGTTGCTGCTGAAGCAGGGACCCATTCAGGTATCCTGTTGGTATCTGAATCTGGGTATCTTAATAGATATCTGAATTCCAGCCTAGATATCTTTTTCTAATATATTCCTGCTAAGTCTTCCATCAGTTATGCATCTATTTTATAATTGAAAAAACGCAGACCCATCTTCTCATGCTGTGGTAGCATAAATTTTCTTAATGGTTTGTTTCAAACAAGCACACTGGACAGAGGACAGTAATTTCTTTGTACTAGATGTTGTGCAGCACTGCAATGCTTTAGCAATGTCTGTTATTTCTTATTCTCCTTCTTACCGTATTTTAATATTTAAAGCTAATTTCTAATGGCAGATTCTTAATGTATACAGGACACTGCCCAAGACAAGGAGACATGATGAGATGGAAAATGAAGGAATCAGGGGTAGAAAAGGGACATGCTTGGGGAATGCACTAGTATATTTTAAATGAAACTTTCCCTTGCAGACTACTGATTAAGGAGTTTTCTGATTTATTTTTTTTCTTAAATAATTATTCCCTTCCTACTGTAGGCTTGCAGTGCTGAGGTAACAGGGGAGGAAGTGGGACAAACTATTGTAAAGGCAAGGCAGCCATGGAAAGCTGCAAGCCTTCTTGTCAGAGAATGATAGGACTGCTTGGAGAACAGGCCAGCTTTTGTGGCTTATAGGTTTAGACAGGAAAGAGTATTTAAAGGGTATCTTGAGGCATGACTGGGCATGCTATTTGGCTATTTGCTTGCAGATCATCAGATTTTCCTAGTGTTACAGCTTACCTGTGCTTGACCGGAATCCTGACCTTATGACAGGAACAACCAAACACGGCATGTAAAATAGAAGTGTAACACGGCATGGGTGATTAGAAATTGTATTCTAAATTCACACCTAAACCTAGCTTCACACAAAGGCTCCTGTGTACGTACTCAGGTACTTGCTTATGAACTGGAAAGCAGGTTATTGATGTTCTATTTCATGAACTCCGTTGGAAGAGCAATCTTGTTCAGGTTATGTAAAAGACAATTGCTTTAGATGCCTTTGAATGTGTGGACTTATCTTGGAATATGACACGTGCCAAATCACAGTCTTCAACATTTGAGAAATGGTTCCAGCACTGCTTAGAGTTTAGGTTTAGAAGATAAGAATAATATCTCCTAAAATAACATAAGGCATGAGAAGAAGCATCAGTGAAAGCTTGCTAATGAGGGAGTGGAATGGGAAATTGAATGTAAAATCATACATTTTATGTTTTAAATCCTGATTCAGATCTTTATAGGAATAATCCTTTGCAAGATTAAAAAAATAAAATCAAGAGAACCACACACACACAAAAAAAGATTGCAGTCTGTTTTTTCAGTCCTGATAGAATTAAGAAAGAATCCTGATAGAATCAAATGCAGTTGCATCCTCCTTGGGTGTTTGTGAAGTAATACAGTCAGTGAGTGTAGATAATCTTCCTGCAATAGAAAATTAAGACTTTGCATTACTTAGCGATCTTCACTATTAAACAGGATGTATAAATAGCTCAGAGAATTTAACTTGAATCTTGGATTTTGGGTTGAACTTGCAGAACTGGCAGTTAAATAAATGTTTTGTTTTGGTTTTTTTTGTTGTTTTGTTTTGTTTTGTTTTGTTTTTGTTTTGTTTTGTTTTTATTTCTTTGTAAACTGATGGTATTTGGGATGGAAATCACTATGGAAGAGGAATGAGGAGAATAATGCAATCCTGGTCACTTTTTGAAACTATTCTTACAATATAGATGCATATATATATATGTATGTTTGTCTTTGTAGCAGATAGAATCTCAGATTTTTCTCTTTCAGTGTGCAGGGGAATTTCATACAATAAAGTTATTGAATTAAATCTGCCTTTTTAGTTCAAGTAGGTACTCCAACTGTAGGGTTTAATTCTGTTTCAGCCTGACTGCAAAACAGCTGAGAACACCAGCATCTTGAGAACGGATCTGATACCATGCAGTCTAATGGCTCAGGCCCTAAGATGTTGTAGGTTGCATATAAATGAGTTTCAAGCTTTAAACAGGCGGTAACTGACAATTTGAAAACTCTTTCTTGAGGCCATTAATTGGCAATGGTAATAGATTGACAATTCTCATGCACATACAACCACTGTCAAAAACCTTAAAAGCAAGCACATGAAGTTGGATATCCTATCTGAGCTTCTTTTGGCTTTAATATTCATTAGTGCACCTTAAAAAGTGCATTAATCTACAGGACTTATTCAAATATCTGTACATGCCTTTGCAAACGGAGTTGAGTTCTGTTGTCATTGAATTATGGCTTGATGCTAGCTAGCACTTTTTCTGTGATTTACTGAAGTTCTGCCAGAAGGTACACTGGGCTGCAGTCCAGTGCCCACTGAAGTTAATGCAAAGATTTCTGTTGATTATAGCTGGATGTGAGATAATGCACTCTTACCTTCATGATATTAATGTTTGTTGATTCTGAAAACACATACTGGCTGGAAAGGTTGGGTTCAAGATCATCCAATATATTCTACATAAAATACTTATACACTGGAAAAAATGAAAACTGAATATGGTTTCTTATCAAGCACAAAAATAATAGATAATGTATGATGAAGGCAGTAGGGTTAGTAGAAGCTAGAATGGAGAGGAAAAGGATCTGGTGAATTAATACAATTGTGCATTGAAAGAATGGATAAGTCAGAGATTCATATCACTAAAGCAATAATGCACACATGGGATAGCACTGATGTATTCATATGGTGCTATTCAAGTACCAGACAAAGAATTAAAATAAATACAGAAAAACTAAGACAGTGAAAGAAAAAGGTTCAACACATTATGCAAAATATACTTTTCTGTAAATTAAAAAAAAAAAAAAAAGCAAAATTAGACAAGTTTTTTAGGATGTTTCAAATTCCTGTTTTTTATGATGAATGAATTGGGAATGAGAATAAGCAAAAACATAACAAGGAGAGCAGAGTATGACGTACTTGGTTATCAAATACCAGACCACACTGAAGAAATAGGGCAAATAAACAGACAAATGATGTTCAGAAATGCAAGGTTGAGTATATTAAAGAGAAAAGTCTTTAGCCTCTTTCTTAATTTTTAGGTTTATGGTCTCCAGAAAGGGACTTCTGAATGACTTCTGACAGTTCAGTGAAGACCACTTTTAGATGTATAGCCTCATCAGAAAGAAGGTGGGATGGGAAATGTTCTACTATTATATATATCAGTAATATGGATTTATATAGAGTAGTGTGCTGAATTGCAGGGTTCCAGCAAGAGTGATGTCTGTGAATAAGGAAATGTAAACATCTCAGAAGAAAAAAAAAATATAGAAGAGACCAGAATAATTTCATCTAGAAGGAGGAAAATAAGAGGAAGTCTGATGATAAAATATGTATGGAATGATGAATACTGTATTGGAGGCAGACCAAAACCTAACCATCATAGGACTGATCCATCCTATCTAATTTTGAATACTGACAGTAGGGATGTCTATAAGTAAAGTAGTCAGCCTGGACTCCCATCACAGGTAGAGAAATAGGTTCTGTTAAGAAATGGTTCATCTGCCCTGCTGGCTTCTGTGGGTCAAAAGGCAACCCAGGGAGGGGAGGTCTGATGAACTTTGGTCAGAGGAAACCCACACCTGTTTCTATAGAAAAGAAATTGGTCACTGAATCTGAGATGTGAAGTTAAAACTTGGCTGGATAAGAAGATATTTTTTTACAGAACACCTTACCGTGAAAGTAATTTTACACAGTGTTCTCTGGCATGCAGTGCCCAGGCTGGCAACAGTCATCGTTGATCTGGGTGTAAAGATAGACAGAACAGGTTCTTTCAATATTATCACACTTCATTCCAGGAAAAAAAAGCCCACCCCACAATTTCAGAGAAGACTTTAAAGGATGAATTTCAGGTAAAAGAGGCTGATTTCCCTAGCCTGCTTCCTCAGAAAGAAAAATTCCCTCGAGAGCAGGTGGACTAGGCTTTGGCTCTGCAACAGCCTCCAGAGACACCTCTATTCCTGCTGATTGATTAGGGAGATCATTCTTCAGGGATTCAAACAGACTCTAACTGGAAGGATGCACATGAATGCTTTTGGAGAGAAGATAATCCCAGGTTCAGTTTGCCTCTTGTCTTCCTCTGATATATCTAAAACTGGTTCTGGTGATCATCTGTGTTGTTTCTTTAAGGAAGTTTAGTTTCCTTTAGTGTAAATATTTGTGCAGCTATTTTAGTTTTTGGAAGACAGATTTTCTAAAATACATAGTTGGAGTTTTGTTTGTTTTGCCTTGTTTCAGAATTTTACAGGCACAAAAATGAGTCAGGCAGTAGGGTCTAGTAATGAGCAACTCCCTTCCAGCACAAAGAACAAGAAAAAGTTTGTCACTGCCCAGTGACACAGCATTCACATGACAGTGGAAATTATAAATTGCTTAATGGTGTTAGAGCAACCTCACTGTATTATCAGTGTGATTTTAAAATCTCCAGCGTTTCCTCAGTAATTTGGTCTCAGGTGATGTATTGTACTTCCCTACATATTTTGTAACATTTTTCTGCTCTTCTGTGAGCACTGAGTTAACATTTAAAATAGTGCTGTCTTTGCCAAAGAGATATTTTTGTGATTTCCACATTTTTTTATTTTGACTGCTGTATTAATATGATGTTTTCAATTCTGGGCTAAACTGAAGGATAAATAACACAGATGACACAAAAAGCTTCTTTTCACTTCACTGCTTAGATGGAATTACTGGCCATTCTAGTTTTGCAGTGATCATAAGAGTAGCAGCTTCCATAATTTACATCACTTTTGACTCCTGTTTTCATTTTTGACTACCAAATTTTGAAAATTTCCAGATTTGGGTCTTCGTTCTGGCAAAGTCTCATTGCAGGAATGAGTAAGCATTTTGGGTTTTGGTCTGAGGACTCTGCCCTTGCAACGTTATCTTTGTTGATACAGAATTAATTTTCCACCTGAAATCAAGATCTTCTGCCTTTATCACATTATAATCCTCCCCACAGCAACCATTTGTGATACTGCAGGCAGATTATGACTTCAAGAGAAGAATAAGCTTCAGCAAACAGAAGCAGATGAGCTCTTAAAGAGATAAAGATCCCATTTTCCTGTTAGTAATAAACAGCAAAAGAGAAAAATATATAAAATGTCAAGGCGAAGCACTGTCTACAAACAGATTGTTCTAGGTCACAGGTGACTTTTTCATATTGAAACATAATACTTAATCAGTGAACCTTGACATATTTTGAGGTGAAGCCACTCAGTGAGACAGATTCACATTCTTAAATCCCTATCTGGCATGTGTTTCTGAGCACTTACAGAGCTGCTTAGCTTCTATCAATGCTTCTGTTACATAAACATACTTTCCAGAAGAGTTTTATCTGGCTAATGGGAGTGTGGTGAGGGAGCAGCTGCAGTGCAGGGTATATCACAAGGCTTCAGCCAGTAGCCATCATGTGTGAATGAACAATAATGCATTTAGAAAATCTATTTTGATTTCAGAATTTCGAATATATTTGTTGGGTATTTTAGTCTCTTGAGGAATATTTTAATTTAGTATGGAATAGTCCCTGATGCACACTAACCTTTTTTCTAAAAGAAAATTTCCATGAGCAGTAAGCTCTGTAATAGTAGGCTCCCTCTGTTGTATTTTTCCCTGTTATCCCGAATAGTCCCTAGTATCACGTTGAATGATACATTGTAAGTATCTGTTAGCTATTTCACAGTGTAGAAACAAAATGAGGCAGTAAGCTTTGTCATCGCAATAGTGTGGCAGAGTGTTTCACAGATCTACATCTCTGAATCTTTGGAGATCCTCCTAAATCTGTGCAGATCTTCTGGTGCAGTGGCTTTCACTGTGCTGCTTGCTTTGGTTGATATGGATTCCATTATGATACAGGGTGTCAAAGTCTGTCCCTACCTGTAGTCTGAACAATTCTATTGCTTCAGTAGAGTAAGAGGGATCATAAAAAAGATTGAAGAAATTTTGTCCGTACCTTTGCATCATATGTATTTCATAGCCCTGTTGCACCACATATATGAACCTCCCAGACTGACTTAGTAAAGCTGGGCTCTATTCCTGTCCCTCTTCTCCAGTGTTCAGGAGTAGAAGGTTGTTACCTGGAATTTACTTCACCATGTCACTTCACCTTTTCACATCATCTGTTGCATGCCATGTGTATCTGTAGCAATCACTAGCATGTGTATGTAAATATGTGTTTGTGTGTTTTGGCCATTTAAAGATATATTTACTTAATGGAGAACACCTTTAAATAACCAAGATACCCGTCTGTCTGTCTGAGTGTCCAGAACAGAGTGTTGCTGTCCTCCCTTGCAGTCTCATGAACATTAGACAAGTAAATCCCATTTTCACAGAGCCATACATCTACTTTTGATTGCTTCAGAACAGCATTTTAGCATAACTTTGCTATGCTGATTTCTTAATTAAAACAACAACAAAAAAGACAAACACCTCCAGAAAACACAAAAGCTAAGGGAATGGGGAAAAAACTCCAGCAGGTTTATATGGAAATGTATTGTTCCCACTAGTTTTCTGCTGGTAGGAATGCAGGATATTTAGATTTACAATACAAATTTCTTGAGTTTTATCTAAAATCTAACCATGGAGAAGTTCGAATCTTTACATGGACCAGCCATTTCTGAATGTTGGCTTTGTTACATAAGGACTTCAGCAGAGATATTTACCTAGAAGAGAAGAAGGTAGAAAATTAGGAATTGTTGCATCTATTCTTAGTTTTGAAAGGAAATGTAGCCTTTAAACTGCAGTCTGTCACTAAGGACATAGATTTGGCTCACTTAATCTGAAAGCTGATGTGACTAAGTGAATGGATATTATGACTTGGCCAAGTTTAATATTAACCAACATTGTATTCAGTACAAATGATGCATTTCAGGCCCTGTGCATGCTCATGAGGGGACTCAATAAAATGAGAGAATTCTCATTGTAAATGCTCTGCAGGTAGCAATAGAGGGATAGCATGATACATGTTGCCATTAAAGGAATGAAATTCTATAAGGCCATGAACCCTTTTGGATGTTGCCCAGAGGTTTTCTCAGCAAGCCTCTGAAAAGCATTTCTGAAGGGCAGCTTTTCCTGAGTTTATTAATTTGGCCAAATATATCTGTATTTCTCAGATGATAATAAAAGACATCACTCTGTCTTAATTATTTATTCCAAATGGTAAGATTTTCCCCAAACTCTAGCACTATCTGAACTCTTAACAAGAAATGTTGGTTATAATTGTTGCCATCTACTAATTTTTCTTCATTTTCAGTCTTAGGGGAAAAAAAAAAAGGCACCTTCGAAGTTCACACTCCCTAAAACAATTTCTCGTGAGGCCAAGAATTAACCAGGAAAATTTTAATTATAAGTTTTAAATTAGAACTATTCAGTTATAAATAACTAAAAGTATGAGCTTATAAAGAAAAGCAACAGGAGTTACTGGTACTAGCTGTATCAATAATACGTGTGATTTAGAAATATAAAACATATGTGATATTAATAGCACTTGGCAACATCTCTTTATTGTTACATGCAGTATATATGGACATTCCATTAATGTAAGGTGAGCATGCCTGTACATCAAGTCGTTGTTAAGATCCTGTGTGATTTTGCTGATGTCACATGGCTCCATTCGGGGACATGCCAAACACGATGATGCCTTTTTCTGTTACAGGGCTTTAGGTCAAGTCCTCGTCATGCTCGAAGACGTGTAGCACCTCGCCTTGAGGAAACACAACCTATAGTGGAAGCTCACCATCTAAGTGAGCAGGAAACTTCTGTAAGAAAAAGAAAAATCAAGAAAAGCAGCCGAGTCCAACCAGAATTTTACCATTCTGTTCAAGTTACCCCAACTCGAAAGCCTGTAAGTATTCTACCTTTAGGGATAAATAGCACTCAAAGTATATTAGAGAGTCATGTGATACAATTCTATTTTTTGGGCTATCCATATTCTGTTCCTCAGTTTAAAAATCTTTTCAGTTCTTATGTTCAGCATAAGAAGAATGTTTTTTGAATTTTGATATTTTTATTTAATATTCAGTCTACAGTCAATATTCAAATAAGATATTTAATTTGATAGTTTATAGTGATATTAGTAAACAGGTTTTTGTAGCGCATATGTATGTTATTGAAATTCCTCACTCAGATTTATCAGAGGTGCTATGTACTGAACCTGATTTATATGAAATCTTATTACTAGATCCAATTTTGAGGTCTCTTCTGCTTTATAGAGTATTTATAATCTTTCTGCTCAACAAAACTTAGATGAAGTCTTATCATTCTTTGCTTCTCAACTTGATCTACGTCCAGTTCTATTAATACTGATAACGTCCTTTTTGTGTGGAAATATGACAATTCATTGAAACATACAGTTCCTAATGTAAATGTGCATGAAGACATATTATGTCTTGCAGACATAATGCTTTTCTTTTATTAATGAGAGCTCACTGCTTTGATGCATTTGCTGACTAACTTATTTGTGCCAATATGAAGGGGCTTGAACTACTTCTAAGTCAGTATTATTAAAATGATATTGAGCATACCCTAAAAAATATTATCTTGACCTTGCTGCAGTCTAACTGAACCTTCCTAGACTGGTGGTAATTGAACACCAAAAATTATCAATGAGGTCTGAAGATAGTTTGAGAAAGCCTTCCTTAGTGGAATTACATTGCCTCAGAGAGAGCAAGAAACTTGTGCAAAGAAAAGAAAGCCAGAGCTGCCAACAACTGCTAGAATGTTTACTTATTAGCTGATCCATTCCATTTCTCTGCTTTCACTCCACTACTCCCCAGTTTCCTCTGTTCTCTCATGTTTCTACTTATAATTTACTTTAGAGTGCTCAAGATTCTGTGGTTTAATTTGACCTGATGGATTCATTTTTTGCTCTTCTTAAAGGATCTGATCGTCCTTTCTTCTCAACCATCTCCCTTTCACTCCCATCCTATTTTGCTCTCTAGACCATTTTGTCTAGTTCTGTAATTCTTACTGGGTCTCCAGCCTCCCACCAGGCTCTCCTCTGTTCGTTATTCACTTCTGGTCCTCTCCCTGCTATGTTGTCCTTCTTTAATCTCTTCTATCATCTCCTCTATTACTTTCCATGTCACTCCTATTGGGTTTTTTAATTCCCTTTTCAGTTCAGTTGTTCATAATTTTTTCCATGGTAGGCCTATGCCTGCCTGTAATTGCTTAGGCTGTTACTAACTACCACTGATTAACAACACTGGAAAAAGAGCATCAGTGCTGCTGAATTAAAGAGCTAAAACTGTATAAATGGTGTAAGCAGCAAAACAGGCTTTGAATAACAGATTATTGAAGCTAAGAAAACCCTGCTTTCCCCCAAAGTCAGTAACACGTCAGGGGCTTCAGGACCAGCAAAAGAAAGAAGTGTAAGAATAGAAAATGTTCAATGTTACTATATAACTTCACTTTCCTCTTATTTCATGTGTCTGCTGTGTCTGACAAGACCTACCACTGAAGCAGTAATAAATCTCAGATTTAGAGAAAACTTCTCTTAGTGCTGTCACCATTATGTCACCTCCTTGAAATTGCTTTTGCAGTGTATCTTTTATGCAGCGTTATGCAGCTCTTTTGATAGCCTTTCCTTCTACAGCCTTGATGAACTCACATTTCTACAGAAAAAGAATAAATCATTATCTTTATTAGACTACAATCCAGAAAACTTAAGTCACCAATTTAATTTGTCATGGACATTGTAAGTTATTCTGAATGTATTATTAATGCCATGGTGACAGAGTGAATAAGGTTTACGCAGTGACAAATCTCCGCAGCATTGTGAAGTCCCAGGCAATCACAATATCGTCCATCTCGCAGTTTGGCACATCTTCATCCCACTTTGTTTCAATGTCTCAAAGCTCAGAGACTTTTGGCCTTGTAGAGTTTTACGTGTTTCAGTGCCAGAAATACTCGTTAGTCTGCATAATTTCTTTCTCTTTTTTCCCCTGTTATTCCTAGCTCTGCCCACCTGAACTGCTTTAAATAAATAATCTGTTGTCTTGAAGTTCATATTACAGAAATATTTGTAGGCAGGTATGGCCATATTCTGCTTAGTCATCACTTGAAAAAATGATGTATGATGTCTGCTAACCAGAAGACAGTTTCTCCTCATGAAACAGTTCTCAGTTTTATTTTTCCTCTACTCATGCCTTTTTGTCCCTATTTTCTGAAAAGAAAGGTATCTCCAAAGTAACTGTAAAACAGTCTTCTGGAAAGCTTTTTCTTTGCTCCAGGAAATTTTTGAGTAATCAATCCGAAAACATTAACCTGCTTTGTTGCTATATTAAGATGTATGCTTAAAGACTTTTTAGATATTTTGTGAAAAGTTTTGGTGGATGTTTAGATGCTGGGTTTTCTTATTCCTGCTAATTTACACCATTTTGTATTTGTTTGATTTTGTTGTGCCTAAGTCTTGTTTTTCAGTTTCCTGGCTGGTGTTATAATTATCTGAATTTGCTTGTATTATTTCTCGCTTCCTGCATAGCAATCTGAGATCTTTCCAGCATAGTCCCTGATCTTGTCAGAACTAAATTAGGTGTAATTGTGTGGATGGGAGTAATCCTGCTGAAGACAATAATTGCTCCCCTTGAAAATCTGCACAAGCAGATGTTTGCAGAAATAAACTTCAGTTTTCTCTGAAAATTTCATTTTTTTTTACACCTTCCAGGTCATTAATGAGGACATTAAATACATTTTGTGCTAATACCAATTCTTACTGTACAGAGTTTATAGCCATTTTCACTTTTACTCATCTTATTTGGTGCAACATGAACACAGTGCTGTGAGGCTTACCCCTTTTAAGGCACATTGTTCTATTTTGTGCCCTGTAGGTCACCCTCTCATTGGTGGCTGTATTTTTTGTGCTGACATTCTCTATAGGTGACAGTTTTACATCAACTTCACGCTGAGGAGAGTAAAGATACCTATTACTGGAGCATGCTTTGAGTTTTTGAACACAACAGAGAACTCTTGAGAAGAAACACATCTGTGTTCTTTAATTTAGCATGACTTCGTGCAAGTCAAAGGAGTGTTATACATCACTCCTTTCATGAATTGGGTAGCTGACTCTGTAAAGGTAGTTAAATTTTCTGAAGGTGTGGAAGGATGCGCAAAAGTCTCCTGTCATGAGCTTGCTGCTGCATAGCAATACTTCTCCAGAGTAAATTTTAAACTAAGGGTTCTATTACAAGCATTTTGCAAATATTATCCATGTTTTAAATAGTGGTCTGCTCTGAAGCAAAAGTATAAGACTCTGCAAATTATTAACATTTCTCCCCCCCACACCTTGTGCTGGGCTGGAACAAAAGATAGCCTTGAGTTTGTATAAACAAATCTGGCTCCTGAGCTGTGGAGTCAGTTAGACATACAGTTCTGCCAAATTCTAATTTCACCTCTATGTCTACAAACATAGTGGAAAAGAGATGCCATCAAAGCAGCATCTTTTGATATCTCCATTGTTAAACAATGGAGATATCAAACTGCCCAACTCATGCAGTCACCAAGGATTATTTAAGATCATGACATGTATCAAAATTTACACTTGTGTTTGTCATAACAAGATCATTGTAAGATATGCATCAGGTGAGACTACAGAGATTGGGGCATAAATAAATCTGGTTGCTTCACTTTCAGATGTGAAATCCCTGTTTCTTCTCAAATCCCTGTACTTTACACATCCAGAGTTATTGGTCTGTTGTGCCCCTGAAGTGTAGCTACAGCATATATTGAGTGGATTATCTATGGAATAGTGTTAAAAAAAGTATCTCTGAAGTAACCTACAAAGAATAAACTGATGACAAATAATGATCTCAGAAGCACTGATGCTTGCCGGTATTCCTTGAGGTCTCCTAATGAACCTGTTTTTTATTAATTAAGACTAACCTTTGCTGCAGCAATTTAGCTCCTTAGGGGTGGGTGCAGCATTGCTACAAGTTGCTACATGGAAACCTGAAGGAGGTCAGATGTCTGGGAGGTCACATGTGGAAAAAAACAACCGATATGAGCAGCTTCATTTGGCTCCACTGAGGCTACTCCCAAGGTAGCAGAAGTGAAACTTTCAGTGTAAAGACCCTGTTGAAGAAACCATGAAAGCAAAGCTAAATCAGTTTTTAATGCATGTAAAGCCATGAGTTGTCCCATTCAGCTATCCTGGCTTTTGCTTTTATGTGTTTGAGCCTTAAAACTTATGGGAAAACCAGTATTACAATTCTGTATAAAAAACACTTTGGAGTTTTTTTTAAACATCTGATACCAAATAATTTATAGAAGAATTCCGGGTGTTAGTGGACACTTAACCTACCTGAGATGAATTATTTCACGTGGATGAAGTTGTTCTACAGGGCTTTGTAGAAGGTTTTAATATGTCTCCTTAAATAATCGCTATTTCATTTTGTTAATTTCCTTTTATTCTTACTTCGCTGTTATTTACTAGTTTTCCAGTATCATGTGTCCTTTATGTGCTATTTCAATGACCTAATACAGACGACAAGCAAATATTACCCATCACCCTGCACAAGACTTGGTTAATTCCAAATGTTACCTATTTAATCTATAGATTGCATTCATATCGTCTTTCTTTTGGAGACATCTGCTAGTGTTGGATTTTGTCTCCTGTGAATTGCATTTAGAAGCAAACTTGGCAAAACATTATCATACCATCTTTCACTTTCAGCATTTTTCTTAACATGATGCTGGAAAGCAGTGCCACAGAAAGGGACCTGGGGATCCTGGTAAACGGCAAGTTGAATATGAGTCAGCAGTGCCCTGGCAGCCAGGAGGGCCAACTGTGTCCTGGGGGGCATCAGGCAAAGCATTTCCAGCTGGTCAAGGGAGGGGATTGTCCCGCTCTGCTCTGCACTGAGGTGGCCTCACCTTGAATATTGTGTGCAGTTTTGGACGCCCAATATAACAAAGATATTAAGCTGTTGGAGAGTGTCCAAAGGAGGGCAACAAAGATGGTGAAGGGCCTTGAGGGGAAGCCATATGAGGAGTGGCTGAGGTCACTTGGTCTGTTCAGCCTGGAGGAGAGCAGACTGAGGGGAAACCTCATTGCAGTCTACAAGTTCCTTGTGAGGGGAATAGGAGGGGCAGGCACTGATCTCTTCTCTGTGGTGACCAGTGACAGGAGCCAAGGGAATGACCTGAAGTTGTGTCAGGGGAGTTTTAGGCTAGATATTAGAAAAAGGCTCTTCACCCAGAGAGTGGCTGGGCACTGGAACAGGCTCCCCAGGGAAGTGGTCACAGCGCCAAGCCTGACACAGTTCAAGAAGCATTGAAGAGTCACATGGTGTGACTCTTGGGGATGGTCCTGTGCAGGACTAAGGGTTGGACTCGATGATCCTTGTGGGTCCCTTCCAACTCAGCATATTCTGTGATTATATTAATGTTCTCAAATGTACGACACAGCTGTGAGCTACCAGACTGTGCATGCACGTGTGCGTGCACACACACACACACACACACATGTCCTCTCTCAGGACCATTTGAGTATATCCATAATGAAGAAACACAGAGAACATGTTAATGTATATAAAAAGGGAAACCAGGACTGCATTTTTTTCATTTTTATGACTGCTATGGTTTAACCTGTCAGGCAGCTAAACACCACAGAGCTGTTCGCTAACACCCCCCCAGTGGGATGGGAGATAGAATAAGACAAAGGTAAAACTTGTGGTTTGAGATAAAGACAGTTTAATAGGACAGAAAAGGAAGGGAAAATAATAATAATAACTATAAAAGAATATATGAAACAAGTGATGCCCAATGTAGTTGCACACCACTTGCTAACTGATGCCCAGCCAGTCCCTGAACAGGAGGCTGCCACCCTCCGGCCAACTCCCCTCCAGTTTTATTGTTCTACATGACACCAGATGGTATGGAACATCCTCTTCATCCTTTGGGGTCAGCTGTCCTGGGTGAGCAACATGAAAAGGTGAAAAGTCATTGATGTAGTGTCAGCCCTGGTAAGCAACAACTAAAACATCAGTGTGTTATCAACATTATTCTTACCCTAAATCCAAAGCACGGCACTGTACCAGCTACTAGGAAGCAAAAAGCCCTATGACAGCTGAAACCAGGACAAAGACTTAAAGGATATTGATGGGGATTTTGAGAAGATCCTGACAGTTTATTAATTGATTGTTTCATAAAGTTTTTAATAAGATTTAAGCATCTAGCCATCTTAAACATTTTTTAAAATACCTCAAGGAATCTATTTTAGGTGTATAGGATCTTTGCAAATATGACTATAAATGCTAAATCCAGTCATCTTTGAAATAAAGAGAAAGTCTTCAGTGGCCCTTAGGTTGACTTCAAAGCTAGTTCTCTTTCCAGACCTACACACAAGAGACTGTTTACACCTTTTTTTTTGGACTGTTGTATTACTGTTTTTCTCATAATAAGTAACTCCTCACTGACATATTCTTCATAAACTGTTTTTCCCAGAAAGTTCATTTTCCCACTGTTCTTCCAGCTTCTGTGACCTCCTCCCTTGTTGCCTGCTCCAGATTTCCTCTTGGCTGCTTTTCCCTCTCCACCCTGAAGCTCATCCATTGCATTGCCCATTTCTTCCACTCCTTTTGCCCAGCTCCTAGGCAGTTTAGGCTTTTGAAGGGATTTCTTGAAGGTGTATTGTCATGAGTTTCACTAGTCCAGGGAGGTGATAGCTTTACAATTTTACAACAACTACTTTTTCCTAAAACACAACAGTGATATGCTAAGAATTAGGTCTGGGATTTAAAATTATTGTTGTCTTCCTAGTGACTTTTTTTTTTTCCTGTAGATGAGTTACTACAGCTATCAGACATAGTACAAAAGAAAGAAGTTAATGGCAACAGTGCTAATAATTATTGATGACACATGCATGTAAAATGACATAGCAGTAACGGTACAAATCCATATTTAGAACCCCTTAACTGACTTCACTGCTAGCTCTTATTTGGAAAGTTAAGGTCATTTGATTGTCGCCTGTGGTGGAAGATCATGATTGTTTTGAATGTATTTACTTAGACTTAAAGTTATGTGTTTGAAAATCATATCAAATCTACGTTATTTTTCTATACACTGTTGCAAATCATCCTACACCTATGGGCAAAGCCCTCTAATGTAGCAGGATTTGTCTTGATAGGTGAGCTGATTCTATACAATTTTTGTCCGAGTCAATTTTCATTCCCAGGGCAAATGCTTATTTACTGAAAATGGGATGAGAGCTTAAACCATTCTGACCCACTTTGACCTAAAGTGTTGAAAGAGGGTCAAAGTCCACCCTTGGTCCTTGGAGCAGAAGCTAACTTGCTACTAAATTAGAAGCAAAGGAGATAAAACATTCTTCAGCTGTTGTATCAAAGAAATAGAGCTGTAAAACTCTGGCTTGAAAAATATCTAATAGGGTTTTTTTGCCACTGTCATCTTGCCATCATTTGTATTAACTGGGATTCTGTGTTCACTGATAACATTTTACTATATGCATGCAGCATAGCCTCACTGAGAAATTAAATTTTTAACTGTTCAGACTTTTTCTTTTTTAGATCCCAGTGTCCTTCTGTGAGAGATAGTAATATAAACCTAAGCTGCTAAAATGTGCTAGTGCTCTTAATTGTAGGAAAAAAACATTTTATGTTTTTTCATTATAAATGATAAATTCTGTACAGTAGCTGAAGGTAGGTTAAAAAAAAATTATCAGCTCTGATCTTGTTGATAGTGTTGTTTGCACAACTTAAAATGGCCAGTAATTGTCTCACAAATGCATAGTAATTATAGTCTAAATGCAGATGTTTCCTTTTCCTTCACTGCCACAGTTGTATTGTGTAACATCCTACTATGGCACATAAAAAGTACATCTTTATATAGCAAGGGACTCCCTTATCCATTTGTATTTATATGTAACACTACACATGGGTATGATGTTAAAAGAATAGTTTGGCAGAGGCAAGCCTTCAGATATTATGAAGCACTGGAATTAAGGTTATACATGCAGTTTTCATTCAGAGGATTATGCATCTGCGTTGTCATATGGACTTTAATTGTATGATGGTGTACTGGTTTTTCATGGAATGTACTCTATATTCATCACAGGATGGAAGTGCTCTTAGGATGACTCTTATGTGTAGGAGTTTTGCTGAAGAAGTTGTAAAGTGTGTAAATGAATAAAACAGGAGATTGCAGGAAGAGAGAGGATCTCTTATTTCTTTTAAAAAGCAGGAAGTGTTGCCTTGGAGATTGAAAGGTGGGCACAAGGTTACTGTGAATGTGCTGAACAACTGGCTTAAAACATTTTTTTATCTTCCATTTTCTAAATGCCTGACAAAGCATGTTGTTGGGTTTATAGAAGTTCTCAAGCTGTCATTCACCACTGAACTCCTTGTGTTCTTGTAGTCTGAATATTACTGATACATAATTTTTATAACTCTTAAAAGTCAGATCCCTGGCATCTCAATTTCACCTAGGTAATAAAACTGACCTCCTGGTTTCAGTTTGCATGCTGTGTAATGGGAGTGAAGCAGTCAAATACTACTGTAGTAATAAGCAGCGCAAAACAGTCTATGAAATAATAATTTCTTCTTCACACCAGTATTTAAATAGCATGAAGTAAGTTAAATTCTGAGGCTGCCCATTGAACTGAGGATCACAAAGGAAAACACTGAATAACTGTTTATGGAGTGAATATCACCCATCATTTGCACTGAATAAGAGAAAGACACTGAGGATGTAATAGTATACGATCACGTCATTATGACTGCATCATGACTTAAAAATAAGCAGGCTGAATTAAGGCTGCATGGTGAACCTTAAATATGGAATCCGGTAACATTTTAGTGCTTAACTTTGCAGCCTTAAGGAAAGTATTTTAACAGGAGCTTTGTGTTTAATTTCCTAATGTTGTTAAAAACATAAAAACAAAGCTCTGTTGTGTAGCTTATAGGCAGCTTTTGACACTTCAACTACACCGCATAAAATTCTGCTGTTGGATTTCAGGGAGAGATTGATGACACTTGTATTCCTCTATATGAATCACTAAAACAGGGGAACAGGTATTTTTTTCTAGAGGAACTCTCAGATGTTTGCTAATGGTTGGAATTGGGGTGAAATTTCTGTTTCCTACCACGCTCCTTAGGGGAATGTGCTTTCCTGTGCTCATTCTTCCCAAATGTGGCTCCTTCTGCCATGTCTCCTCCAGCCTTCTCCTGACCTGCCTCTGCTCCACCACTAGCTCCTTCCTCACTGTCCAGTCCTCACTCCTCTGCTGACCTTTGCCCTTCTCCTCTCACTCTTAGTTCTTGTTTCACTCCTCCATGTCACAGCCCTTCCCACGCTCGCCTAGTCAGTCCTCTCATTGCTCTGAGGCACTTGTTCAACCATTCTCTTTGATTTCTGTGTCTCCTGTGGCCTCTGGTTGCATACTCCATTCCTTGGTCCTTGTCTGTTCTCTGACACATTCTCACACACAGTTCCTCCCCTCCTTGTTAATCAAATACCTTGTTCAGAGCCTTTTGCTGAGGCAATAGCAGTTTCCTGCCAGTGTGTCAGATCCTTAGCTCTCCCCTGATCCACTCTCTCCAGCAGTGGTGGTTACTAGTCCCAACAGTTACCTTGCAAGTCCATTTCTCCTCTAGTCTTTATCCACAGAGTCTGCTGCTCTCTTGAATGCTTTTCGGCTGCAGCTCCCAGACTCTGACAGTCTCTGTGTTTGTCCCTCAGGCTGTCAGTCCCGGTGTATTTCTATAGCCCTTTCCTCCAGCACGCTGGTTCCGGTGTTTGTCCTCTCTACATTTAGATCATACAGCTTCCTCCTCTTGCTAGCTAAGCACGGCCGAGCGAGTCACGGAGAGCATAAAAGAAACAGTCTCCTGCTTGTCAGGTCTGGTGCCTGCCCTCCCCTGCTCTCCATGCCTCTTGTCCGTGCTGCCATCAACCTGAAACCACGGCAGGTAACTATTAGATGCAAAGATTAGTTTTGCCTCTGGATCTCCAAGCTGGAAGGATCCTGTTCAGCTCCTTGGTGGGGATGGCAGGTTTGTGAGTGTGGAGGTAAGAGCTGTGAAGATGAATTTGCTGGGTCATTCTGTGATGCTGGGGTATTGGTCTGGCAGCTCTAAGACCCCTGGGAATCTGGAGAGTCTTTGTTTAGTGAGTGCCAATCTGAAGGGATTTTAGATGATACATTGAAGATGTTTTAGTCAAGAAATTCCAACACGGTCTTATTAAAAAAAAATAAATCTGATAAAATTACTTTGGTAGTTACCTGAGTGCTAGGAAACTATTAAATCAAAGTATTTAACTTTGCAAAGAAGGACTACTAATAGGTGAGGAGAGGTTAAAAGAAGTTAACTTGCTCAGCAAAACAAAAAAAGCTGAAAGGAGGTACAATGCAGGCTACGAATGTATTGAGGAAGAAGAAAGGGTTATTTAAGGAAATGAACACTGTTGTTGCAAAAATACCCCAAAAGACCAGGAATAAGGTTGAGGTGGCAACTGGAAGATCACTTGTAATCAAGACAGCAGTAGGTTCTGGAGCACCTTTCCTGTCAGAGTAGTGAGATCAAACCTAGACTTTAAAAGCTTTACTTTATACTCCCTGATGCCAAGAATGGCAGATGATATTTATATCTCAAAGACTTATCACTCTGACAAATGTAGACAGATTTTTAACAAAGATGGCAAAAGGCCTGTGTCTAGCTTAAAGCATATTCATGCTTGAAATATCCATCCCAAAGCCTAGAGTCTTCTCAAAAAGATCACTGAGATATTTTTTAGTGTTTACAAATAACTACAGGATATTTCCATAATCTTGCTCTCAGGCTTTTCAGACAGTCTTTGACTAAAAATTTCAAGGAAATTCCACCCTGGGCAGGGAATATTTTCAACCAAGCTTAAGATAAGGCAACTTAAAATGAATTTTATAAAATAAAACAATCTTAAATTAATAATTTAATTTTAACATGTCTTTGTGTGTAATTATAGGAATATGTATTTTCAAATAGTTAAATGTTGATCGATTCCTGGATCAAGTCTTCAAATTTAGTTTTAAAATATGGGACTGAAACAGTTTGAAAAGGGCAAAACAATGTTTAATTATATAAGGAGGAAAATTTATAAGTCAGGAGTGTTAACAGTTGTTACTAAAAGCAGAATATCAGTACTACTGGTTTAGATTTTCTTAATATAATTTAAAAAAATTCTTCTATGTCCTCTTCTTAATTTTTCTTGAAAACAATCTGTGTCCATCAGAGATTCAAAAGCTACTTAGAACTTTAATTTGCTCTTTATTGTCCAGAGTGTTATTATACTCTGATATACCTTTTATAGCAAGAGTAATTTGGTTTACTATTAAAACATAAATATATAATACAATACAATCTACAATGAAAAGTTTAGGAGCCTGAGGAAAGGATTTGAAGCTAGATGATTTCTTATTCCAGACTCTTCCTCTGTTACTTGGTTGGCCTTGTAGGCATAGTAGGCAGATACCACTCTGTGTGCCTTCCTCAAATCTTAGTTATTTGGTCACCTTATGCTCTTTTGTGTCTGGCAGACCAAGGGAATAATTGCAGCAAGATAGCTGCAATTAAAAATTAATACCAAATTTATTTTTACCTAATGGGAAGTATTTTGTAGCAGTTATATTCAACATATATTCAACAATATTCATCTAAGGTCTATGAATTTGTTGTACAGAATTAATTCATGATTTTGAGACCATGAAATCCTGACATTTTAGGTATTAATATATGAAGCATTAATTTTGAAATAAGATAGTGATAATTATAATGGAAGACCACTTATATTTTGCTGATTGTTTTAACATAAAACTGAACTAAAATACCTATTCCCTATGCTGTAACTTCTGAGATACTCAGAGCTCCAAACATTATTTCCCCATCTGCAAAACCTTTAGTACCTTTCTGTTGGCTACTATAATGTAGGTAAGCTATTTCAAGATGAAATCCTGCAATTCATATTGCAAAACTAAGTAGAGGAAATAGGTGAGGAATAAAGGAATGGATCAAATATGTAACATATCATGGCTGTCATGTTGATGATATTAATAATTTTTAAGTGCCATTCAAAAAGAATCTGCCTTTTTGTTAGCACAATTTTACTAAGCAGCTTTTCAAAAGAACTAATGGCTTTGGCACAGTTATTAAGCTGAATGTTATTTGGCCCCACTTGCATACAGGTTTGCTTCATACACTGGATGAAGCATGCCTTGATTTTCAACATATTCATTTGAAAAAGAAAAAACAACAAGCAGGTTTTCCTTGCACAGCAACATACTTTAAGTGCCCTGTTTTTCTCTTATGATGACTATCTTCCTTGGTGAAAGTTGCTGAGGTCTGTGGAGATTATCTTGACAGCATCTGATCCCTCAGCTCAATCTCACAGCTACTAGGGAGTTACAAATGTGTCTATCAACTTTCTGATCCTGAAAGAGATTATCAATAAATGAAGTAAATGAAACGGAAACTCGACTTGTAGTTTAATATTCACTAATTTCTTTTTTTTAGCTAATAGAAGATGGTATCACTTCAGACCAATAAGTACTTGAAATTTGGTGTATTTCTGCAGAATTCATACATGAGCTGTGCAGTGGTTCCTGTTGCTTCCATTGCACATGTTCCATCCAAGGACTACTTCAATATTTTATCCAATTACTACTTAAAACAGAATGTATAAGCAGTCATTACAGCAGAGATCAGAGCCCAGCACTTTCATCTCCCCAGAGAGAGTATTGCGTGTTCTGATGTGGAGCACTACTCTTCCTCTTCCTATTTTCTCATCCTACATCTAAGAATCTTAAATTTCATTTTTGTTAAACATGTACCACTTCCTCAACCAGGAGGTTGTTGTGGAATAATCTCCAGACTGGCTGCTGGGAGATGAGGGTTTCAAGCTTCTTATGACAATAAGGAAAAGACAAACAGCTGCTTCACTTTTCTTAGAGTTCAAAAGAAACTAGTGCTCTCTGCTGTTATGAAAGGATGACTAAGGAGCACTTTCAGAAGAAGGTTTTGGGATGCCTTATGTCCCTGAAGAATGATGGTGCATCATGCTGAGTGACCAAGCTTTTCTGACTGCTTGGTTCTACCAAAAGCTGTTTCACATCACATCACTTTTAGATATGTAAGTAGGTGGTTATCCAGTAAACACAGTTTGATGTTACAAAACTGTATTGTAACACCCAAGTGCATACATGGATCTAGCCCTTATATACACTTTGAATTTCATGTTCTCAAATAACGTATTTCTTCCATGAAAGTTGCATCCATAAGATTATTTTCAAAGTGGGGGAGTGGTAGAGGATGACCTACTTAGCATCCAGAAAATATCCCTATGAAAGCCTATGAAAGCATCAGAATTTCTTTGTATAAATACAGGCACGGGCTCAAAGTGCATGTGATAGAATAAACACTGAATGCTTATTTCCACCTTCTCCTATCTTTAGAAAGAAAGAACATAAGTTCTTCTTCTACAAAGAAAGTAGATGTTGTCTTGATGTTTGAAAAGCCTATCTGTTTGCAAAGGCAGTTTAACGTAGAGTCAGATCCCGGATGCTCAGGACTTTCAGATTTCGTATATTTGCCTTCCAGCTTTCTGTTTATTGTTAAGTAAGATTAAATACAAACCCAGAAAATCTGTAATAATTTTTTATATCCTGATAAGTATGGATGTCCCCTTAAATGACTGGCACAGAAGCAGAGAAAAATATTCATTTAATATGTCTGTGTCTCCACTGGTGAATTTTTTTAAGCTTATCATAGTTGGTTTTACATTGCCCTTGTTTGTACTATCATTTGTGTCGTTTTGAATTCTGATAATTTCTGACAACATGCAGTTGCATAGCCTGATTACATACGTTGGATGTTTTGTATTCTGCATTGCATTATCATCTAATCAGGTTAAAGTGGTAAAGATTTACTAATGGGAACATTCAGTTGCCCTAGATTTTGTCTTAAATTTGTAAAGTTATTTTACTTTAAAAGTTGATCCACTTTAATATAATTTAATCTGGGATGTTAAAGGACAAAAATAGCCTGTTACTTTCAATTGATTATTTTAAATTAGAAGGAATTTTGCTGAAGCACACTTAGTTAAATCATTATTCAAATGCTTCATTTCTGTTCATATTTATCCATTTTCCAACAATTAACATAATGATAGAAAAGAAAATGTATTCCAGGAATTCTTGAGATAGTGTAGTATAAACAAAATATAAATAACTCATAACTAAACTGTACTTCCCATAGCTTCCAAAAGCCAGTGTGAAAGGATTCACTGCAGTGGAAAATCATCTTAGAGATAAAATGCGAAAGTACAAGCTATTTGATTATAATTCAGTTGGCCAGCACAATATCTAACGTGTCACAGGGTTGGGGAATTTTTGCAATAGACAATAATTTGGTATCGGCCTCGCAGCAGCTTTTCCCAGCTGGGTTGCCTGACTGAATTTAAAAGCTGACCTCGGCTAATGCTTCTGCCCTGAGGAATGACAGTGCACTGGCCACCAGTGTTCTTGACCCTATCAGGTCCTATTCACAGGTGGCTTACCTGATCTATGGTGGTGTGCATTACTATATACCATTTTCCAGCTACACCATCTTCCAGCTAGCTTTCACCTGATCTTCCACAGCACCTTACCTATGACAAACAGCACTCCTTTCCCTCCTCAAGGGAAAGCATGCCTTGGTACTTGGCCAAATCCCTCTTACAAGAAGTATGCTAAATATTTCTTTGAAATCATCCCCTTTACTGGAAACCAACTCGCTTTTATAGCACAGTAGCAAGGCTGACTCTCAGGCGGCTGCTGCAAATCACCTGATTACAGAGAAGCCAGCAGGCTGTGGCAGAAGGGGGTCTGGCTCTGCACGTCGCTTCTGTGGAGCCCTCTGCCTCCCGGGACGCGGCGGTGGGGACTCCGTGTGCGCCGTGCACCCCCCTGCGGCACCGGCAGCGAACGGTGCATCACGTGCAATCCCGGGCTTTGGATGCTGCCAGAACTCCGCTCAGGGGTGCTCTTGCGGGACCACGGGGCTCCCGCGCCCCGGCTGCCGGCTGCACACTCGCACTGCAAAGGCAGCCGCTCCTGCGCATCAGCCAGAGAGGCTGCCGAGAGGCCCCCAGGCTAATGAGCAGGAAGAATGCATAATCGGAGGTGTAGAATAAGCAGTTAGAGCATCTGGGCTGTGACCTTACAGGCCTTGAAGCTAAGAATGGTCAAGCCCTGACCCTTGCTAAGTCCCAGAGTAGGCTAAGTAAGGGGGATCAATATTTTAGCAGATATGAAAGACACTTGACTCACATAGCCCCCCAAAATTGTTTGTGTTATTAACAGTTACATTTTTCACTTGCGTACAGCAATATGCTTTATGGAGAAATACCAGAAGTGCCTTACATATTTTGATTTTAATAGAATATAACCATGTTTTTTTCCACATGCTGTCCTAATTGGCCAGGGACCCTTTTCAGAACAGATGTTCTGCTTCATTTCCTGTTTTTAAACAGTTTAATTTGTTGCTATAATAATTGAATCCTTATTTGGGACTTACAGCTATATCATGGAAAATATGTTTGCTAGAAACAAACAATCCAGTGGGATGAGTGGTACACATGTTGTGAACAACAAAAGGGGAGCAACTACAGACTTCTTAACAAAGCTATTAATTTACTCAAGCAAAGTTGTTCAGTTCATTATAAACATCTTTGGAATAGCAAAGTTGAGATTTTTAAAAATACTTACATTTTCAATAGCTCTGTGTACACATCACTCAGAGGTATCTCCACACTGAATAAGAAAGTAAACTGTAATTAAGTTAGAAGTTAACATTTCTTAGATATGAGTTTGCTAGATTTTGCTGTTATGAACTCCTTTCTGAGTTTCCTACTTTGTTCTGAAAATGAAACAAAATGATTCTTGAAGAGTTAGAAGCTAAAGTGGGTTTTATTCATTAATTTTGTTAATTCATGCATTAAGTAAGGTCGGACAACTTAAAAGCTAGTTGTAATACACACAGATGCCAAAGACTGCTCTACCATTGCCTCTTCAGTTTGAATGCTCATAACTGTGTGAGTGGGGTTTTCTCACACAGTTTATCTTCCAGTATTGGAGCAAAGCTGACTAGAAGGATGGACTCCCTTTCCGTAAAATTGACATCTCAATAGAGCGATGGTGCATATGGGACGACCACTCAACAGTGCTTTTGGTTTCTAAGGGTATAAGGAGGTGTTATTAAAAGTAAGAATGGGCTATGAAGGCCTCTTTTGAGAAAAGGAAATCCTACTGGATAAAATTTATAGCTTACTTTCAAAGATAAATCTGTGAGTTGAAAGATCTTTTCCAAAAGCTTCAATAACAACTGCTATTGTACTTTGTCCTTGCATATTCCAAGGTGCTACATAAATACCAACAAACTTGCTGTAGCACCCTCACAACACCTTGTCTGGGCTCTTTTTAATTCTCATATTATAAGCTAGAAATTAAGAAGGTGAAGAAGTTGAAAGGCTAAATCTGTCTCCATGGGTCTCTGTGATCCAAAGATATAGAGGGTTGCTGAGCAGCCAAAAGAAGGTGCAGGCCTGAAGCAGGATGTTTAGAGCTGGGATTAAAGGCAACACTTTCTTTTCTAGGGCAAAATCTGGAGCTAAGGACAGGCCACAAGGAACCTAATTTCTGACTAAACACATCAGGAGCCCTGGTAGCCACACCTGGTACAGCAAAGTGCCCTTTATACCTTGCAGCAAGCTAAACACTTCTAGCTCCCATCAGGAAGACACCTGTATGTGACTATCATGCTTTATGAGATCCTACAGTTTTAACTTATACAAATTGACAGAAAAATAGTTTCTGCAGTAAAACTAATTATGAAGGCAATCAGAGCTGGTATCAGACATCTCATGTTTCTGTTTTTCTGCAGTTACCTCTTGCTCTCGCCACATCACAGTACAGTGAACAAGAATTCAGTTAACTGTGTTTTTGGTATTCATTCCCTCCCTCTCAACTCTCCCCTTTAGAACTTCACCAGGAAGTATTGCAGAAGGAGAAAAGAGGATTGGGATAGAAGTGAAGGAGGGAAAACTACTAATAAGAGATCCCCTCTTATTATAGCAGATTATTTAACTGTATATTATTGGCACCTCTATGCATAGCAAAGAGTGCATCATGTTATTCCTCTGGATTATGCAGGTTCTGAGTTTTAAAATGGGTAAAATACCCCCTATGATAACTGACAGTAAAAAGGTTAAGACAGCAACAATAAGTTTTATCAGATCTCAGTCACCCTACAAATTTCTTCCGTACATAAATGTACCATTTAAGCCCCTAAATAATAATTAAAAAAAAAAAAGACTACAGGACAAGCCTAAAATATTAGCTGTCTTAGTATCAAAAAAATCTGGAATTTAGAATGACTGAATGAGGCTGTCTCTGTATAACAAAATATGCTGGCTTTAAAATGGAAGTGGGTAGATTTAGGTTAGATATAAGGAAGTAATTCTTCACTATGAAGTCAGTGAGGCACTGGAACAGGTTGCCCAGAAAAGCTATGGAAGTGTTCAAGGTGAGGTTGGATGGGGCTTTGAGCAACTTGGTCTAGTGGAAGGTGTCCCTGCCTATGGCAGGGAGGTTGTAATTAGATAGTTTTTAAAGGTCCTTTCCAACTCAAACTATTCTGTAATTCTATGATTTTACTACACCTCTCCAAGTTGAGAAGAGCATACACCTAAAAATGAACACCATAATTGGACGAGCATCAGGTTGCACTTTTGAAAGACTATCACAGTAGATCCCGCAGGAATCACAAATCAAATCTGTAGTTTTCTTGTCAAATGCCCTGTAGAAACCACAAGTCTCTCCAATCAGAAAATGCAGTGGAAGAGAAATAGCACCTTGCCCTCCATTGTGTCCTGATAACCTGTGTATAACAATGTACTCTAAATTTCAACATGGTGCTGAAATGCTGTATTTCAGACATCTCTGTTTCCCACTTCACTCTAAACAGGGAAGCCAGAAATGGCAACAGCCCTCTCTCTGCTCTGCATCAGTGTTTATTTACGCTTCTGGAAGAACTCTTTTTATGGGTAGCTGGGAAGCCTGAAGGTGGATACAATCTACATGCCGAGATCAGTCGTTTGTTTGCCGAAGCCGCCTTCGCAAAGTGTAACCGAAGGCCGCCCATGGTGCCCTGCTACCCAAAGGGGCTGCTCTGAGAAATCGTATCCCTTCCTTCCCTCTCTCTCTGCCCCCGGTTACGCGGGGCAGGAGGGGCCCTGCGGGGCCCGGGCCGGTAACAAAGAGCCCGGCGTGGGGCTGCCCCGGGGGCGGATTTACATCAACGATTTCACCAGCAACTCGGGGATGGCAAATCTTCCCCTTGTCCTGGCGGGGGAGCCAAACGCCATCGATCTGTAGCCGGGAAGGTTGTTGGTTTTTTTTTCGGCTGTTGTTGCTGCTGGGTTTATTGTTGGGGAAGTGGGAGGCTCATTTGCGAACCGGTTGCCCAGCCGCAGGCCACGGCTCTCCCCAGACATCCCTCCAAATGCACTCCTGCTAAAGACCGGATATTTTTTGGAGGATTTCCCTCGGCACTCCGCACACGCACCCCTCTTCCCCCCTAAATTCACGGCAATGGTGAGCGGCGTCCCTCTCTCCTATCCTCCTTTTCCCGTGAGATGCTTTTCCACGCCACGCGGGGCGGGTATTCGGCGGTGCCACCTGAGGCCCCGGTCCCGAGCCGCTCCCCACGCACCCTGTCTGTCTGTCTGTCTCCCCGTGCAGAGCTCCGGCAACGCGTCCTACCGATGCTCCATGTCGTCCTCCGCCGATTTCTCCGATGAGGAGGACTTCAGCCAGAGGTCGGGGACGGTGTCGCCGGCGCCGGGGGACACGCTGCCCTGGAACCTGCCCAAACATGAGCGGTCCAAGCGGAAGATCCAAGGCGGCTCCGTGCTGGACCCCGCCGAGCGGGCCGTGCTGCGCATCGCCGGTAAGGCGCGGCCGGGGACGGCCGGGCAGGGGGCGGCCGGGGGGTAGAGGGACCCCCGTCCCTTCCTTTTCAGAGCGCAGCCCCGCCAGGCAGTGACTAAGCTCTTTGGCCGCGTTTTCCGGCTGGGTGAACTGATGCGTGTGGAAGGAGAGGCGAAACGCGCGCAGGTGCGCCTATTAAACTTTCATGCGAAAACAGATCAGGGGGCTGCAGCCGCGGCGGGGGTCGGCTCAGCCGCTGCCGGTGCTTCCTCCGGCCCGCAAGGCCGAGAGAGCACCGGGCCGCCCGCCCGGGGGGGAAGCGACGCTGGACCGGCCGCAGGGCGGAGAGGCCGCGGCGGCGGCGGCCGATGATGCTCCGCGCGGGCGGGGGACCAGGCGCCGGTCTTTGTCCGCTCGGGGCCGGGGCTGCGCCCGGGGGAGACCGGGACCGGGACAGAGCGCCGGAGACGCCGGCGGGCGCTGGTCCGCGGCCCAGCGACAAATGTTGTCGAAAATAGGGCGGAGGTCCGCTTCTCCCCGGCGAGAGCTGGAAAACGCCTGTAAATGAATCCCAGAAAGATGCAGCAGGCTCCGGTGCTCCCCGGGAACACCGCTGTTGTTCCCCCCCAGCCACCCCCCTTTTGTGTGCGCCTCGGTAGGTCCCTTCTCGGGACACCATTTCCCAGGGTAATCCATCTTAGCGGCGCTGTTAGAGGGGGCAGCGGGCGCGCTGCGGAGCCGAGCTCCCCCGAGCCGCAGGATGCAGCCGCGAGTGGGGGCGGGGGGGAAGCTGCGGAGCCGGTCCAGCCCAGCCCGGCGGGCAGGGTGCGCAGGGCGGGGGACCCGGAGGGCCGGGGCTAGGGCAGCAGGGACCGCTCCGGGGCGGGGTCAGGGCCAGGGGGCGGTGGGGGCGCGGCCGGGGGCGGGCGAGCGGTGGTGACACCTGCGGCGGGGCCGGTCCCCCGCCTCCGCCCGTATAGCGGGGGCTCCCGCCCCGCCTGGTTGCGGGCGTCAGGGTTCCTGCTCGGTCCCTGCCCGCGAGTCCCCGGCGGTGTCCGTCTCGCTGCGGCCCCTGAGCGCCAGCGCCGCAGGGTGACAGTGTCCCCGCCAACCCCGTCAGTGCCGCGGGCGCCGCGTCCCTGCCTCGGCGGCCGCCGCCCTTCTCATCCCGCAGGAGGCCGGGGCAAAAGCACGGGGGGCGGTGGGAGGTGGTGAGAGCTCGCCGGCTTCGAAGGCGGTGCCTCGGCGATGGGGCTGGAGCCGAGGTCTGCGGCTGGGGCCGCCTCTCGGAGCGCAGAGGAGCGGCCACCGAAACACGAGCGGCCGGGGGGGCGTTTCCTCGGCCGGGCTGGCAGCGCCGCCCCCCACCCGCCTCCCTCTCGCTGCTGCCGGGGTTTTTCTTGTGCCGTCCCTGGGGCTACCCGGCCGTCCGGAGCCGCTCGGGCGGGCGGCAGGGCCGGGCTGGGCAGGGCTAGGCTAGGCTAGGCTAAACTAAGCTAAGCTAAGCTAAGCTAAGCTAGGCTAGGTTAGGTTAGGTTAGGCTAGGCTAGCTGCCGGCCATGGCTGGCTACCTCTCCCCCGGCGCGTATTTCTACGCCGAGGAGCAAGAGTACCTGCAAGCCTATGAAGACGTCTTGGAGAGATACAAAGGTAGGGCAGCGCTCCTTGTGCCACCGCAGCCGCCCGAGTGGCAGCTCGCCCCGCCGGGTGTGGCGGCTGCGGACCCAGGACGCTCTGGCGCTGGCGGCCAGGTGGGGACATTGGTGGCCCCGAGTTGGGTTGATCTGGAGGCAGCGGACGTGGGCGGCTTCTGCGATAAATAGAAATACCGTGTCACCTCACCAGTGGGTGACACGCTCTCTCGTGTGTTTAAAAGTCTGTTTTTCAAGTGCAGTGCGGGCACAGTGGTTTACGTCTCGATGTGCATTCGTATTTAAAGCTTCGGTTTATTTTTACCTTTTTATTTATTTACTTTTTTTTTTGGTAGTCGAGCAAAGAATAAGCTTAGTTCCTGTAGCACCTGCGTTTTCTCATCAGATATAGAAAAATAAGGATAAAACCACGTTTATTGTAACAATGATATGCATAGCTAAATTCATCTTGCTAGAAATGTAAATTACATTGATTTATTAAATGCATCAGAATGGAAGGAGTGGTTTGGATGATTCATTGCTGTTTTTCAGTACATTTGCTAGTACTAAATCTGAAAAAGCTTGTCAAAAGTGTTACAGGACTGATTTTAATTCAAGTGCGAAAGGGATGGAGTTAACTGTTTAGACTGAATCTTCATCCCTGAAATAGTCTTTACAGCATGTCACAGCATATGCTGATATTTGCAGTGCTGAGTCCTATTGTAATGTTAGAGAATGAGGTAGGTTAGATTTCATATCTGATTTTTTTTCAGCTGTATGTTTCCAGTCAGTTCTGAAGATTTTTGTTAAATGATTTCCACTGATGGGAATGGGAGTGGCATAGTTTAAGACAGATTGATTTGAAGATCCTGATAACTGATTTTACTTATTCCAGGTTGCTAGTGGTAATATTTTGAAAAATAAACCCTCTACACATGGTTATTTTGACTATGAGAACTTGCCAGATCTGAGCTTACTTTATACCGATGTCACTTGCGATTTCATGTGTCATTAACAGTATTGACTAATGACTCCTTTGTGTCTGTTGCCCGTTGTGTCAATGCAGCTATGGAGCATGTGCACTGTTTCTGTACTGAAATGCATTAGGACATTTTAGTTGAGAGAAATAATTACCGTTTGTTCATTACCCTCATCTTCAAAAGCACGTCTTCATTCCATTCTCCCCTATTTCTTAGGTCATCAGTTTATATGTAGCTGAACTGATTTTTTGCAGAATTTTAGATCTAATGGACTGTTTACTTTGTAAATAAGCACTGAGAAAACTTGTTTTTCTGTTCTGGTTCTAACCCAAAGCACTGCTATTATGCTTTGGATTACCTTTGATTTCTTGCTTAAAAACCTGGGAAAGAGATTAAGCCTCATTTCCCCTATTTCAAGGGGAGCTTTATCAGGAAAAGGGCTGAAAGATTTAGTTTTCAGTGTTGGGGAACAAAAGGATTTTAGTTAAACTCCAAAAACTAATTTACATATCTAGTTCTGAAAGTATTTGAGTATATTATGTTATGGTGGTAATATTGAATCCATTCACACGCTATTTTCAGTGACAGCCAAATCCTGAAATTATTTGGAAGGATCTAGTTTCTGTTGTCTTAGTTTTCCGTGTCATATTTGGTATATTGGTGTGCTGTGTTTTGCTATTCGAGGTATACTTTATTCAGCCATTTGGAGCAGAGGTAAAGATTTGGACTTGTTTTAATTAAGATATATTGGAAACCTGGAAAACACATTATTTTTTAAAATGTGTTTCCAAGCCAGTCATGATTTCCCATTCGAGTCCCAGTAGTATGACTTCACTACAGCAATTGTTGTTCTGATGACTTGCTATGGGAGCTGATCTAATCAGAAAAGAATTGCTACAATACAGGCTTTGAAGAGGGAGTGCCATTTCTCTGAATTTCTCATTTTTGTAAACACCTCTTTTAGTAACTTTTTTAATTGAATGCAAATCATGTTGACTTTAAGATGAGCTCCAATCTATAATTTTAATGCTGATAGTTCTTTTTTCTTTTTCTTTTTTTTCCTTGTTACAGTCTGTAGAACACTCTCATACTCATTTAGGGTATTATCAGGGTGCCAGATTATCTATGCCCCAGCTGTTGAGTACTGTAACTAGCAGAGTCAGCTGTACAAAATTCATTGCCTGTCTTGGAAGTCTTGGGATCATGTGATGCTGCATCATTAAGATGTTGATTTAGGAAGATAAAAGCTGCCCTTTTCAAATGTAGAAAAGTGAAATTTTACTTTTCATCCTTTTCTGCAGCCAAAATAGGCTGCAATCTTGAAGACCTTGCAATGCCAAGTACCTTTTTGCTTTAACAGTTGAAAGCAGGATATTTGTGTGTCTTGAAATTCTGTCTGCTGATCGTATGACAGTAAATAATTAGGCAACTGTTTGCTAAATCTGAGATAGCACAGAAGTGCTGTTTGCTATGGGAGAAGAGAATGTTATTTTCTGATTCCTGGTCCACTGAGCTGCTGGTTGTCAATGTTTTATTTATTTTTCATTGATTCATGTAGTAAATATTTGACAGTATTTATGAAGTATTTGGTGGAGAAAAGAAAATCATCTGTTATCTCAGATGATTTAGAAATCCTGTTGAATCAAGCTACTTATTCAGGGGAAAAAAAAAAGCTTCTTTATTGGTAGCACCTTGAAGCATTCAAAGCCAAAGCCTTTATTGTGAGAGTGGCAATAAAACATCTAGCGAAATATGTAAAACGCTTCAGATAAACTGTACATCTTGTTTGTGACTGAACAGGAAGATGAGAAATTGTAGAAATATTTGTTATTATAACTAAAGGTTCGACTTTATCTCAAACTATATTTGACTCTAGGAGGTTGTAAAGAACTTAACTTACAAAGCAGCAACAATAACTGTCTCACCATTCCCTGGGAACAAAATTAATAAAATTGTTAGCTGCAGTCTTCTTGATAAGTAAGAAAATGTCCAATAGTATTTCATATACATTTAATTGTTAAAACATTAAATGCCACCTCTATCTAATGACATAATTATGCATTGTTCCATACCATCATTATTTGAGCATTAAATATTTGAAGATTACCATTTTAAGCTGTAAATGCAGTATTTTCATTAGATTTCCTCTGCTATAAATCTGAAGTAATACACTGGCAATGAACTTATATCCCTCTGAAATGGTTAGTTAATTTCAATAAAAGTTCTTAATATATTTTTCAGTTGAGGTAGTAAACATTTATTTGAATAGCAATTGCAACAATCTTCTTTTTGCTGCAACATTTTGAACAATTAGGTAACTAAGTTGTCTCCCTTGACATCCTTATTGATATGGGCATATCTGTTAATGACTGTGCGCTTGTGGTATCTGAAAAAGAGCTAATTCATTGAGTTAAATGTTGAATAAATTACAGTTATTCGATAATGTTCTTACAATCATGTAAGCTCTAAAAGTTTAAAATATATAGGGTTATCTGGCCATGCAGACCTTTTAAGGCTGTAGATTTATATATCTACATCTATAGGAAACAGATCTGTTAGGAAATTAAGCTTGACGTGACTGCCCATGAAAAACACAGCCTTGCGGTTCAGGGACATCACTAAATTGTTGTTAATGCTAGGAAAGGTATCACGTGAATATTTTGTTTGGATCAGGTGCCTGATTAGGGTTTCCTTTGGGTACTTTGGGCTCACTGCATAGCCCCTGTCTTTGTAGGAAGGAGGGGCAAGTCTGGGACTGGGGACAGCAAAACTTGGGTTGGGTTGTTTAAACTTTGGTACACTGTGTTTCACTATTGGCATTGCTCTCTTGCTTTAAAAAGATCTGTAATACTACACATTCAGCTGAAGACAGCAAACAGCTCTGGTTCTGTATTCTGAGAACAATGACGCTGGAGATGGACGAGAGCTAGCGGGTCATCTGATGCATTTCATTGCCTGTGTAGGGCTCAGAAGCAATGTAGTTTTTTCTAATGATTGATTGATGGTAGTGTCAAGTAAAGCTGTTCTGGCATTGTTTGGGTACAGTTTTTGAATTGAGATAAAAAACAATAGATGCCTGTCATGCAGCTCCTTTGAGCTGAATTCAGGAAGGGGGCATTCTCACAGAATGGTTTTTGTACATCTAAAAATGAACTGCTGCTGTATTTTAGGAATTTGGAGGGTCTTACATGTGTTTGGTATCAGACTTGGTCCAGAGATATTCTTCTTCAGAGGTGGCTTCCTAGAGCAAAAGACAGAAGGGGCCCTGACAGGTGCTCCTGGGTTCAGAATCTGTGAATTTCTAAATTTCCTCATTTATGCTTTAAAATTAGTGACCTGAATTTTCAGTCAGCAGAAATCTTGCTCTTTGGGCTCTTAGCTGTGAACTACTTGGATCTCCTGCTTCAGGGCTTCTGATTTTGAACATAGAAGGAAATCCTGATTGATTAGGTGCTTTTAATTTCTTTTCCTTCTTTGGCATAACAAAACCTGATGCCAGATATATGTTAGTTTTGCAAGGAATTTCCACCATGGATGGTGTTCTCTGACTTCTTTAAGGTGATGGTAGTAACTAGCCTTGGAACTGATCCCTTTTTTTTTTTCAAATGGGAAAGTCCTTTTTGCTGATTAGTGGAGGGCACGTGTGGATTATCCAGCTGCATGTCACCTAATCCTTTCTTTGCCACCATGCAAATCTTCAGCAACAAGACACTGTTTCCTATGTTCCTAGTACATTTCCTACAGCAGGTTAGCCTCCTGGGAAGAAAGGATTTTAGCCAACAGAAAATGTCTTCAATTAGAGATGGAAACATAATGGCTCTTGTGCTGCCTGAAGTCAACCAAAATTAATGGACAACTTAGGCTACATAAAAATATAAAACCTGCAGTCTTACTCTGTTTCAACATCCTCTTTATTTAAGCAGAAAGTTTTAACTTTCAAAGTGCTTGGAGATGGGATATCTTGCTGGGTGCATTTCATCCTAAATAAGAACCAGATCTTGCTGATTTGACTTGTATGAGCTCTTCACTTCAGCAAAGTTTAAGAGGTCTTGGAGTAAAATAACAAGAACTTGAATGTTGGCCAATTCAGTGAGATTTGCCTGCGTAAAGGCCTCAAGATATGGGCAGCAGTTTCTGAAGCTGAGTTTGAGATATATATATATATATATAAACTACAGTTGCTTCTCCATGATTCTAATAGATACCTGTTGGGTTGACTAAGAGACAGAATTTGGCTATCAGTTCAAATATCTTTGGTAGGTGAATTGGGGCAGAGATGAAAGGTCTGCTTCATTGCTTTGCTGGTACTTCCCAATTCCCACTGAGTCAGCAACATCTTTAAATAGAGCTCACAGGAATATTTCATCATTCTTTTTGTAGAGTGAAAACTGCGAGGGGGGAAAAAAGGAAAATCTTCAGTCATTATTGTGTTAAAAAGCTTGTTTTGGCTCAGTTTATATTTTTGGTTGAGGTGTTTGCAGTTGTGAGCTGTGATCTAGCTGGGTTATTTCTAGTGACACTGTGCTTGAAAAACAGATTATGGATTATTTTTTCCCCTCTACACTATTTAGAACATGCCTGATTTGAGGAATTTATTCCACCATTTCAACATGTACTTGGAATTAAGTGCGTAAAATAAAAATGGGCCTATTCACATGCTTTTTAGTGCAAGTATTTTATAAGTTCAGCGTTAAAAGAATAAAATTTTGTAAAGGTCAAATATGAATGCAGCTTATTGCTGCATGCCTGAAATGTTTCCTGTAAAACACCATTAAAGCCGTTTAATTTAACAAAGCCTTGATTTTCTGTAGTGGGTGAAAATATTCATGTACTGAATGCTTCCAGTCAACCCAGCTTTCAAACAGGTGAAACAATGCTTACAAAGACACTTCAGTCTGCTGGTCAAATCCTGAAGGGCATGTTAATAGCCAGATCTTACAAGTTGATCTGTGTAGGCAGACTCTGATGCTTTTGTGGGGAAAGACTAGCTTTGGAAACCCACCCATGCAAGCCTCTTCCCAAGACTTGGGCTCAAGTAATAGCTCAGCCTTTGATAAGGCATATTCCTGGCTGAAATCAGCCCTCCTTTAGGGTGTTCCTATTTGGCTGTACCTGCATTAAAAGCAAGTCAGTATGTTTCCAGTTTTAATTTTACGATACCCGGTGAGTACATAATTTTGCTGTCAATTGTTAGTCTATCAATTCTTTGGATTTTGTACAAGATGACAATAGCTGCCAGTAAATCTATGAAAGGATGAAGATTCTAGGCAAGTATGTTGAGGGTTAAATTCTGCACATTGCAATCACACAATTAGTGTAACTATTTCTGTAAGACAAGGAGGATTAGGCCTCTGATGGGCTTTCCAGTGGCATAGGCCAAAATCAAGAACTTGATTATAGCCACATGTCCCTTTTTAACTTTTTGTTTGCTTTTAAACATATCTTGATTGTTCAGTTTCATAGTTAACGTGAAATTACAGGATTTAATGACGTGTTCTGCAATGCATATAAATATAGATCAGCACTTAAATGGGGATCATAGATTAATGGTGTTGGAAAACCAAATTAGTTTGGCCTGAGGTTCAGGTATCCAGCTATCTGACAGCTATGACACTTTGCACCACGTGGATCTAAAATTAGTAGAGCTCTTCTATACTGGGATTAGAGAGATGTGTGTATGTTTTAGTTCACCAAATGGGTAAAAGTGTGACCCTTTATATACAGCTTTCAGAGGCATGTTTTGGGCAATTTGAGTCTATAGGTGAACTGAGTAGCATTGGAAAGTTTCTTGCTGGGTACTGAAATGAATATCCTGTCAAAGTCTGCCTGTAGACTTTGCTTCTGCCTGATCAGATTACCCTCTGGGTGTTCCTCATGTGACAAAGTCTCTTAGGCATGGTAGAAGCAGCATTAGAAAATGAGTGTGATCATTTGGACAGACATTTTGCAGTAATAATAATAGTAAAGCATCCTGAGTGGTTTAGCAAAAGAGCTTTTTTGAAAGATAAATAGCACTTGCAATGCAGTGCTTTTTATTCAAACGAAACCTCTGTTAAGTTTACTGTGAGTCAGGAACTTAGCTATTGATGTTTGTAAATATTTAATACCTTAAATTACTTTGTCTTTAGATAAATTTTTAATCTAGAGAAATAGGGTTTACGTTACATCCTAGAAATTAGGAAATGACTAGTGCATTTGTCTGGAGAAGCCACTGCTATGTAGTTATACATAACTTCAGGGAATGAGGTACTGTTGCTAAGGTAGTTCTGTTTTCAGACTAGGATGTTTTCAAAAGCACACACAGCAATGTGATTACTAGTCCCAGTGACTTCTAACAGCAATTAGGTGCTTCACTACTGTTTGTGCCTTGGAAATTCTCTCCCAAGTGACTATACGTTGTTCAGATCATAACCTTATGCTGGAAACCATTTCATAATACCATGTATTACAGATTAATTCTGCCTTTAAAATTCAGTTTTTGAAAAGTTTTAAACGTGAAAACTTATCTGGAGAAAAATTAAATGTAATTTTTAGAAAGAAGGTTGATTTCTGAATTAAAAAGAACATATATTTCAAACATACAGAAATTTTCCTTTGTATTTTTGAGCGGCCTTGTTTCTCAGACTTTGTGTCTTCTGCCCTCTTCATTCAGTTTTTAACAAAACAGTTGCTGAGAAACATTTGTTGTCATTTGGGATAGGTTTTTGTTTTTCTTCTTTGCAGGAAATTTTTGTCTGTCTCCAGTTTACACTAGAGTTAAAGCAGCATTTGGCTCCGTATCTCTTTAAAGGAGAGAAGAACAGACACACACAAGCTACAGGAAGAAAGCCAGAGTTGATTAGGTCCCTTGATGAAATTACCTTGTAATTTTCCCATGTTCAACAGGATACTTTTGCATTGTTCTGTTTCAACATTTTAAAATAGAGCCCTTGTTAATGAAGTCCATATACTTCTTGTGAGGCCAGATCTAGCCTACCTCTGAGAATATCAACCCAAATTCTCATTTTCTGCTGTTGCAAATTGTATTAAATGAAATCACACTGATTCTTGTAAGCATTGTATGTTTCTACTTAAATTGTACATTTATTTTTGCTTTCTTGGATATACATTTCCTTTAGACATTGGATTACTCTGAGTCCAGCCATCCAACATGCTGTTTAAAGTGGATGTACAGTAGGACTGAGCAGCATCAAAACAGTTATAATCTCAGTTATAATCTAATTTATAAAGATTACATTAGTGTTGTAAAAACAATACATATTTATGCCTTGATATTTTAACTGTCATACTGAAGCATTTCTTTGCTTTGGGAACCACAAGAGAATTTAAAGAATTAAGTTCTTTAAAAGAATTCTGAGATCGCGTGTCTCTGCAATAATTTGCAACTTAATAAAAAATGTTAGGATTTGTTTAAATAAAAATAGCAAGTGGGGAATCATTTTTATTCTAAGCTTTAAATGTACTTTGAATTTGGTGCCTAGATTTTTGTAGCCATTTCAGTGGCCAACACTGTGAATGGTCTGTTGGAGATCTGGAAGTATGACTGAAATGTTGATGGATCTTTGTGCAGTTTGTGCTGGATGTTGCATATTTTCTTTGCATTTCCTCAACCAATACACTTTGAGCCTACTCACTTTTGATCTTTGGTCAGTTGCCTTTTTGGGGGCATACTTCTTCATTGGAGGTTGGGGGAAGCTTTTATCTTTTTAAAGAGACTCTGTTCCTAGCATCTGGAAGACCCAGTGTGATTCTGTTACTCTGCCCTTGGTTCCCCTTTCTTCCTTCCTTCATCACCTCAAGTTATTACAGCTTTAGTACTATTTTAGCTGTAGATTGGATTCCTTGTGGGCATGCACCTGCGATGGGCGTACAGAAGATGGACTTGCATTGAGGGGCTTCTCGTGGGACACACTTGAACTCTCCAGTACCAACTTTGCAGAGGAGTGAATTGTACTTCCTCATCAGGCTGGTCTTTCCCCCCCATGGTGGAAAAAGAGAAGACCTTTATTCCACTCTCGTCCTACCTGCCACTGGCACAGAGAGAACCCTGGAGCACTCTCTCTGGTCCGAGAAAGCGGTGTGGGCTTTGCTCCCTGAACTGTAGTTGAAGCTGTAGAGAAATCTTTAAGCTTGTCCTTGTCCTAATCAGATGTGAAAACTGTATGTGTGTGGAATGAGATTTCTCAGGCTACGTGCCTGTGTGCTGGTTCCTCCTGTGAACTTAAGTTCCTAGAATCAGGATAAAGCCTGACTGGGACTTGAGTATCAGGTTGTGTACTGACATGCTGGTGTCCTACTGAGAGAGAATTTCAAGTGTAGAGTTTAATGCCTCTCAGGGAAAGTACAAAGAGAGGGAACACCACCAAGGGGACCGACACTGGCATGGGTCACTTAGTCTGAAATGACTGTATTTCTTTTGCTGTTGGTTTCAGTACTCTGACTTGCACAAAGGTGTGTGAGCATTGCTGTTCAGGCTGAGAGTCGGTGTGGTTTTGCACTGCCAGTGAAAGCAGTGCACCTCCCTGTTGTGTGTGACCAAGTTAATTAATTATAAAATGCACCAAGATGTTTTCTATATCTTAACTGCATTTGAAACTCCGAAGATGTGTTTTCCAGGTAGTGGTTTAATGACTTGACTGATAAATAATTTTAAGTTGATTTGTTTGGTTTTTTTTCTTTCTAGTAAATAAACAGATTATCACACTATTTATCTCCATGACTAGGAGTTAGTGTTGACAAATGGCTTAGATGCTATATGAAATAATGGAGTCTGCTTGCAATTGGATTTTTTCAGTCTAGCAAATATGCAAAAAGCAGTCTAATTAACATTTTTGGTATTTTCATTTTGGTTTTTTGTATTTCAGCTAAAATGCTCTCAGTTCTGTATCTCATTGTTAAAAATCTTAGCTTGTACAATTTCTTTATACTTGTAAGTTCTTTTTGTGCCGTAGTACTAAAGCATTTAATGTCGGTACATGCACTTCAGTCCTCTTACTATTGATGTTCTCTGTGATGTGTGATTGTATGTAGTACTTTTGTTGCATTACTGTTTTAAGTAGTATCTCTTTGATATGTATTTAAGAATTCCCTTTGATTTTTTTTTTTTCTTTTAGATAGTTCTTGAATACCAAGTATAAGATTTATTAATCTTTGGGCAGTTAGCAGACAGTTTTCCACTGATGGTCTTGGTAGTTCAGAGATGCTTATCTTCTTGTTTTTAGTTACAAGTATTTTTTTTTACTTTTTGTTTAAATTATATTTCGTATCTTGCTATTGTCTAATAATCTTTCTAGTTTCAATAAGTTAGTTTATGAGTCTTAAAATTTTGGAGTTCTCCCAATCTGAACACATTTATATCATCAGACAAAATCGATTTTTTTTGTTTACTGCCTTTTCCAAATCTGTGATAAATGTAGAACGCATTGTTGACTTCTAGAAAATCACACCATTCTTCTCATTGGAAGGCAGCCAGAATTCAAGACTTTATTATTCTTCAAGTAATTTTTCAGGCTACAGTACTATTGTGTACTGTATCCTGGTTGGTTTTAGTAAGCTTTGGGAAATGTGTCAAATTTCCCTGTATTTACACATATATATAATATATATGTAAACATATATGTGTATGTTAGTACATATATGTGTATATATACCCATACACACCCCCCAGATTTTTCTTTAACTCAGAGGATGTCAAACAATTATGGAGGAATTTGGTTTATCGTGACAGAAATTATGGGAATTTGGCATTCTATTGTCAGTACTTTCCCCAGTTTTTTAGGTTTGGTTATTTTGTTTTAATTTATGCTTTCTAGTTACTCTTGGTTGGAACCGATCAGAGTTATATCAATAATTTCTCAAGCTTCTTCA
Source organism: Pseudopipra pipra (assembly GCF_036250125.1). Classification (NCBI taxonomy): domain Eukaryota; kingdom Metazoa; phylum Chordata; class Aves; order Passeriformes; family Pipridae; genus Pseudopipra; species Pseudopipra pipra. Next base: position 91,295,665 of record NC_087551.1, read on the forward strand.
TTTATTTTTTACAAATAATTTGGAGAACAGTAATGTATTTTAGTGTAAGTTTTTGTAAGCAGTTTTTTTCTCTGACACCTAAGTTCTTTCTGAATTTGTAGTCAGTTGATGGTAGTTGGTAATGCTTGTAGGTGGATGTGTTTAGGTTTCCTGTGAGGCTACATCACCTATTCTTTGAGATTCCTTCCTGTGGTGGAACTTGGTAATTTTTCTGTAAAGGAGGCTGTGGTGAGAGGAAAAACAAATTGTCATCTTAAAGACTAGGTCATTTTTCAGTAAAGAGTTCATTCAGATACTTAGCCATTGCCATGGCTTGTCTAGTCCTGCCTCTCTGATTCTGATCATCCATGAACATGTGTGTTGTTGTCTGATTTTGTAAAAAAATTCTCCTTTCTTTTTGATAGGTACTATGTCTCCTGCTTTATTTGTTACCTGCTTTTTTCCTGCCATTGTCTGGTTAGGGCTTCTATCTCACTAAGGAAAAGTTTCTGCCACAGCAAACTTCTGTAGCACTGTTTACTGTCTGTTTACTTGTTAGCATTGGACATTTAGATTACTGGCCTTCTGCTACCCAAGTAAATTATACTCCCTAATGTTCATGTGAAAAGGGATCAACACTGCACTCTCTATCATTTTTTAAAAATTACTTTATAACTTCCCTCCATCTTCTAATCATGTTTATGGTACATGTATAGGATGGGAAAGTTTTAGAAAAATAGGAGCACGTGTGTATTGTAAAGCAAAAATTTCCCTTAGTACCCTAATGTTTTTTTGTTTTATCCTGTTAAGATATGTATTTGGGCAATGTTGCTTTGATTTCAGTTACTCCTGCTTCTGTGTCATTTACCTGTTATGCTTTACTGTTTTATAACTATAACAGGGCTATTTTTAATATAAATAATTTAAAGATACTACTGTTGGCCATTTGAAATCCAACATCACTTTTGACACTTGAAATCTTAACTGCAGTAAGATTTTCTGCTGTTTGGTAGCCACATATTGATCTTTTAAAATTTTTCTAAAACTTGAAGATGTCATAAGGAGCGTCATCCTTGTTATTAAATACTAGTGATATTATTGTCCAAAATACTGACAGTACATTCAGTAACCATGCAGATAAGTGTCTTGTTAAATTATATCTTCAGGCAACTAAACAAAACAAAAGCTGAATCATGATTTCAAGATTTAACCTTTTAAAATTAGCAGTATAATTTCTTTCTGATTTTGAAGGCTCTAATGACATTTTTATTAACTTCAGTAATTACATATTTATATTTTCCTCTTCTCCTGATTGTCTTGCCCATGCTGAATGTTTCCTAATGGGCACTGTTGGCTGCTTTGTGAAGAGTGGCATGATTTGGCTCTTCCTGTGAGTTTGTAAACAGGAATTTTTGTGTGTCAGTTGCTGCTGATATTTTTAGTATGACAACAGTTTTATCTGCAAGCAGAGCGTTTTATCACATACATTGGGCCCCTTTTGCTTTTGACATCAGGCTAAAGCTATTTTTATGTTTAAATTGGTATCAAGGTTGCTGTTAGTATTGGTTTTGTGTGGGCCCTCAGGGTGGTAATGGCCTTGACTGTCCCAGCCCACCCTGATGGGCTCCCCCACCATCTCACAGTCTGGGACCCTACATCAGCCTCCTGGGAATGAACCTCCTACTGACGCTGCAGCAGGGCTGGTTTCCAGCTCCCCATAGCCCAGCACTGTGGGGCCCCACTTGTTTTTTATTGTTTGGTCCTGCCCACCCCCCCCCTCTATTTCTGATTGGACTAAAATGTAACATCAGTAGTGTAGATCTCAGAAAAACATTTAGAGAATATGGAGTATGTAAAGTCTTGGAGGGAAGGTGAAGAATTGAGATAAATATGCTGCCTTTACATGATGACTTAACAGGAAGATCAAATATGTGCTTGAAGATAATGGCTTTTATTATTAGCATTAGCAGTGCTTAATTACTTCAGCCTAACAATCCTGTGACAGAGAAGGAATAGCCATCGAATAACTTCATTGCACAACTTAAAAGGTTCTGAGAAGTGACTTTAACAAGACACTAGGGGGGTGGAAGATCTCTCTTAGGAGCTAGGAGAGGCTCATGCTTCATGCATATATATTGCTAGTTGGAAAAATAATTAGTTAATGTTTAGAAAATACTATGATTCTTGAAAGAAATGCTCTGCAGTGTGTTGTTATGGTGATTTGATACTCACCCCTCGGACCACCCAGTGCACAGAAAGCTCCTTTGTCTGGTGCAACCAAGAAATGAAGTCTGAGAGGTACTAAAGCCTTAAAGCAAACTCAGTGATGTTTAGCAGTATGGACATAAGCAACAAAACCATATAGAAGACAAAGGACAAAATCCAGTCCTAAATCCTAAGTTGGGATGTGTCATACTGTGGTCCTAAGTTAGCTGCTTTCCACCACTGCCAACATCTTTATGCATCTGAACTGTGAGGAGTATTAGTGTATCTGTGTCTTCTCACAAATTGCATTCTCAGAGATGATGCTCTTGTCCTTTGCCTAGGGTGATTCACTGTATGCTGAAAGTCAAATAGCAAACTGCCTGAATGTTGTCTTCGGTTTACAAACCAGGGAAACCTAATCCAAAACTGAATCCTGATTCTGTGTTAATTTGCATAAGAATAACAGTGATTTGAGTATCTGAGAATTAGATGTAATTTTAGGCCTCTTTGAGCTTGAAGAGTTTTGATTATCTGCAACCCAGAATGACATGAGTTTTTTGGTATTTGGGTAGGAATGTAATATTTTACTTTTAAAACTGAATTACTGGGTAAGCATGTAGGAGTAAAAAGGCTTAAAGGAAAGAAAGTTATAGGTTGGTGTGCAGGAGAGGAAAGTGTAGGTTCTGATCTGTGCCTCTTAAGCCATCATTGCTTTTTATTCATTGATGGTTTTTATATTCATAAAAAATTCAAAGGATAGAATGAAACACTGAGCTGTACTCAGTGTATGGCAACACTTTCCTGAGGTATCAGAGCCAAAGAAATTTCACTAACATATTCCACAGTGACAACCCATATAAAATGTAGAGCTGTCAACAAGAATACCAAGAGAGGTATTTGAGGATGTAGATGTCTTCACTGAAAGCACTGATAATGTCCTTCACTTTGCTGAGAACAGAGATCTGTGATAGGAAGCTATGAAAATTCCAGCAGAATCAGACTGGCAGGCAGCTGGAGCAGTTTTTATAAAACAGCAGTGAGGATTTTGAAGGTATCAATGATTTCCCTTCATAATACCTTCTACTGTGCTGTCTGGCTAAGAGCATGGAAACTCTGAGGAACTTGGGGAGCAGTGAATGCAGGCTGCTCTATAAGGGACTGGCAGCCCAGTGTGATAATTAGGCCAGAAGACACCCTGCCCCCAGGGGGCAACCCCACAACCTTTGAGCAGGGCCGGCCCGGGGCAGTAGCCAATTCACATCTTCCAGGTGTTTTGAGATGTGCCCAGTATTAAGACGACTGTGAAGGCTTTGGAGCCTCCAGTAGTGCTGTTGCTGGCTTCCCTTCAGCAGGGGCTAATAAACATCTTGCTGCTGAATCTATTTGTATATGCTACATCACTCATTTCCTTCCCCCCTCCATACAATTTTACTTCCCTCTCTGGATAGGGTGCTTATTTCTAACATTGTTACATGTTCCTTAAAGGAGGGAGCCAAGGTTGTTTTGCAGCATCCTATATTGCTCCAAAGGGCAAAGTTCGAGTTGTTCAGGTGGACAGAAGATCTATTTATTCCATCCCTGTGGATACCAATGTGCTTCCTTGCCTGTTGTGATCTGATGTCCCACTGTAACGAAGGAGGTACTCCAGCCAGCCCTGGAGTACCTGCAGCAACAGCTGCAGCACATGTGTTAGGTTGTGGCTAGTTAAGTACTCAGAGAGGGACTGCTGTGTGTAGGCCCAGGATGTTTATCTGATAGATGAGATTCAAGTGTGTGTTGATATATGGAAGAGATTCTTGCAGGGTCTTCAACAGTCTTGTTTCGACTTCATTACTGGCAGTCCTTGACCATTTGTTTTCTTAAAAGCAATTTTTTTAAAGTACATTTCAGCTTGCCACCCAGTGATGCGTTTTTCTGCATCTTATCCTTATCTCATTATGCTAAAGCTTCTCCTACTATCAAAAAACCCATTGCTGTGAGGTCATCTTGGGATCCCGTGACTTTGAAATTTATGAATCTCCCCTCACATGTCTCTGAATGTTGCCTTCATGACCTTATGCCAAATGAAATATCACTTGAGCTATTTTTGGTAGTTCTTACTTCAGTAACAAATTTCTACCTGAGTCTCCAAGCAACAACATTTCACCAGGACCATGAAATTCCTGTGGTTTATTTCTGAATGATGAATTTTCATCTAAAACTTCCCTTCTTTTTAGAACCATATTTAGTATAGAAGAAATAAAAACAGGTTTAATGTTCCCAAGATTTTGATTTTCTTCTACTAATTTTTGCCTCCCCTGTTTGTTTTGGTATGTGGAAGTTAAGAAGGCACAGCTGTGTCTTCATAGATGATATTAAAGTGCATAACCTAGTTAATCTTGCCAAGATGCCAGCTGTCGGGTAACATTTTCTTCCAGCTGAATATCAGGGCTCACTCCAGGAGACCAGTTGCTGCACTTTCAAAGATAGGTGAGAAATGGAGTTAGTGCAGTAGCAATGTGGTGTGGACTCTAAAGAGCTCAGCAATACATTCAAAATGCTTTGGGCTGAACTGCTGGATCGGATGTTGAGTTCAAGAGAGCAATGTTTCAGCTGCTGCTTGTCCAATACAGCTGAAATGGCTCTTCCATGTCTATCATGGAGAGGATGGTGTTGGCCAGTCGTGCAGTGGGAGTTACATTGGCTCACTTGCAATAGAGTATGAGAGTTTTGTACACAATAGTCTAGTAAGGCACAGGGCATGTGATCATTTCTGCCGTTCAGAAATACCCAGCCTCACAAGCATCATGGATTTATGCACTGCCTGTCTGCATCTGAAAGGACTGTGACTTCTCTGTGGTGTTGCAAAACGGACCAGTTGCTCTAGACTAAGATAAAATGAGAGATTACAGTGTGTGAGCCAATTTGTATTATCTGCCTCGTGTGTCTGCTCATGCTTAGTGGTGAAATGGGATGTAACTAACTTTTCTTTTAACAAGCACTGTGCTTCTAGGCACATCTGACATTTGCCTCGGAGTAACTGTGACATATCTGATATGCTCTGTGTCCCTTTGTTGCCTGGCCTCACAGTACCCCACTTGTCTTGGGAAGGCATTTCCTTTTCCAGAATGCAGCAGACAACATGATTGATGTTTGCAAGGATTAAAGGTAAGGAGTTCAGGACAGTCACTGTGGTTCTTTGAAACCTGGGTTAAAAAGTTGAGGCAAAAGTTACTTGTTTTGGGTTACATCAGTGCTAGTAAATTAGTGTGATCAGGACAGTTCTGTGACACTGATGCCAACTGCTATGGAAGACCCTTCATCCATGCTCTGAAATTTTCCCCAGATTGGGCTGCAGCCAAGCTCTGTTGGGAATGGTGCATGACCCATGCTCACCCTGAACTGTCCCTGAGAATAGTCTGGGAGATGGGCAGCTGGCACGGGCTGAAAGCAAGCTAGGGCTATCTCTGTTGAAAACTTACTAGAATTCAGGGATTTAATTCCATGGCCCAGGAACACCAGGCTGGTGTTTAATTTGCTTGGATGGAGGTAGTCTGAAAACTGTCTTAAAAAAATGTTACAGGTTTAGTTTTTTATAATAACTAGGGTATAATAAGTGTCACAGTTGACGTCTAGTCACAATAGTTAAGCAATCTAAATTCTGATGTCCTATTTTAAGGAGAATTCATGGCAGTAAGATCGGAAAAATGGTGCATGAAGATTTAGAGCAAAACCTTTTGTATTCTGAATATGAAGCTATAAGGAAACTTTCCAAGTTAATAAGTGTTATTTAATTTGTTATGATTTTTATTTGTTTGAGAAAGTATTCCATCAGCTTGAATAAGAAGCTTCAATGCTTTTCCTGACCTCTTTATAAGTCATTGTTTTGGAAGTATGAATTAAATTTGTGTTTTAAATGGGTATTTTACAAGGGAGTATTTCATTGCATAGGATAAGCAATCTTAGACCAAAGATATTTCAGGAAGGGTTGAAACATGAAAAAAGATATAAATTTAAGGTTTGATGCTACTATTACATGTACCAAACAATGCTTAAATGGTCAAGAAAGTTATATATGAGCATTGAGAAGTTGGCTACTTTGCTGAGAAACTAGCAAAGTTTATGAAGTGTAGGTTACAACAAAGGTGCTTGCTTTCTTCTTAGATCTGATGGGCAAGGAATATGCACTAATACTTGCATATATTTTTAGTAAGATTTTGATATTTTTGGTAATAGAAAAGTTACTTGAACGTTGAAATATGTCAAGTCCATGCTGGAGTTGGCTTAAGTGCAGTGGAAATGTAGCTACTAGTTAAGAGGAGAAAAGTGAATAATTAAAGATCTACAATAGTTAACGTTGAAGCCTTACATATGATCAGTATTTGCAGAATTCTGTTGTAGTAAAAACTTGGAAGAATGTGAAATGGTTATGAATTGTGTGGTGCTGCTGTGGTCTGTCCTGTAGCCTTTGGCAGAGTTGAGTATGAAAAGTAATTTTGCTTGGTTATGTTGATAGAGGGTTATATTCCTCAGTGTCTGTTCTGAATAGGAGTTTGTGTAATATGAAGAAGATAGTTCTTTAAGGCAGAACTTATTACTTCTAAAAACACCATCAATTTGTATGGAAGGAGATTTTTGAATCCTTCTTTGTATGGAAGAAATTAATTTTGTTTTCTCAAAATTTAGGATAATTTTTTTTTCCTAAAAGTAACTTGTCTCCTTAAAGCAGAATAACTGATTTAAGGCTTCTTTAGAAGTTCTTCAGAGAGCACTTATTTGTGTGCTTGTGTACACACAAACATGTGCTGTAGGTGTGCAGCATTAAATTGTCATTTTTTAAAATGTAGTGACCATATGTATTCCAAATATTCAATTGATTAGTTTATGGAAAAAGGATTTTTCTTTTTCCTCAAAAACATTTCTAAAATATCAAAATGGCATTTATAGTTTGGAAAAAAGACTAATTTGGCAACTGCAAAAAAAAAAAAAAAGTAATAAATCACCTAGTGTGTCACTGGTACTTGGGAATTACCAGTCACTCTCTGCTATGCATGGACATGGAATGTGACATGCAAATGATTGTCAATCATCAACAAAATTTTGACAGCCTGTTGGAAATCCTGTGGTAGCCCATAAGTGTTTTCAGCCACCAAGCCTGAGGGGTTGTGACCTTTCCAAAAAGACACGGGAATGTGCTTTGGATTCTGTTGAATGCTAGGAAGCATGGATATCCCTGAAATGTCTCTTGCTCTCTGCAAGATCACCACCTCACACTCTCCTGGTGGGATGCTCCAGCTTTTGATGTGGTTTTATGATGTGGCCAAGTGCCACATAAATTGTTTTGAACTGTGTGGAAAGAAGTATGTGTGGAGAGTCTTGTACAGGTTTGTTTTTAGTGAGATCTGGAATAGATGTATTGAACTGCAGGAGTGGTGTGAGTCAGTGCTTTGTGGTCCATCTGCCATGGCTGGTATCTTTAGGGAATCGGTGTGCTGTCTCACTGTGCACATATAGTGCATCAGGTCCAGAGATGAACACACAGTACACTGGTATTTCTTTCTGCTTGGTAAAGTAACACAGTGGGATGGATAAAAGATGTATTTTATGACTGACCTACTCCTGCGGAAGTGCAGCCAGAAGTCTGTGTGTATTACAAATGTGTTGTCACTTGGCATAGCTGAAACAAAATCTAGAAGGGATCCTCCTGTGTTCGGATTTATTTATTTATTTAAATGCAGTTTATATGTTAATACAAGCTCCCTATACCATGGTGGTTGGTTTTGTATGTGCTTAGTGTACCTTGAATTGTGAGGTGTATGTACTTGGCCTGATGGCTGACATTTCTTTTTCTTATTTTAGATGTTCATAATAACTGTTTCATGCACATTTCCTTTGTCTCCCTTCCCAAAAAATTATACTTGTTTGGTGCCATTGCTTTGCAACTGGTATATGATATAGTACTTTGTAACATATTTGTCTAATTAAGCTGTAGGATACAGAGATTCTCTTTATATTCACTTTACCCTGGATGCCTAATTTTATGTTCAGACTCACTCATTTGGCCACATTTAATTTATCTTAAGTCAGACAAATACATTTTTCCTCCATTATATCTTTCCTGAAAACCTAAATTGCTCACAATGCCCTTTGGCAAGTTAGCCTAGCTCAGGGGAGAACACTGTCAATAATAATACACAAGATGGAGAGTGACATTGAATTACTGCCCAGTCATTGTTTTCACTGTGATATGAAGCTAATGAGTTGCACTGGTTTGCATTGTATCCTCTGACAGATTAGACAAGTTGAATAGTAAGCATCAGCCTCCTAGAAAAAAAGATTTTGATGCATAGGGTGTTAATTAGTTAGCAGTAATTTCAGCTTCTGTTAACTCTGTCGAGAGAGGCAAGGGGAAAAAGAATGACCAAAGAGCATATGGTATATCAGTCCATCAAAAAATGTATAATATGATGGCACATATGTTTTGAGCTGCAGGGTTTGAATTCAGAACAGTTTCAGGAACATCCGATTCTCCAGTTCTAGATGCTGCTGGCTGATTTACTGACTTTAGGAAAATTTTTATACTCCTCCTCTTCAAGGCAGCTGAACCTCACAATTACATGGAATTGCCAACACTGTTTGAGTAATGTAAAGATGTAGCAAAATGAACAGAAAATGAAAATGCAAACAGTAGATAAAATTACTGCTTTTTCAGCAAACTAGAATGCATTTAAAAGACCAAAAGAGCAGAAAAAGATCTAAAAGCTGTAGTAAATACACAGATCTAGGCTAAGAATATCATGATATGCTGCAAAGCTTTATTTTTACTGTGGCATATTCATTATGCTTGTAGAGCTGTATGTAGCAGGAGCAGCAAAATAATAGAACTATTTAAGAAACTGTACTGGAAATATAGCAGACTAGGAAGAGAAAACTTTAAGTAATATATACTAAGTTTGTACATACTTACTTTATTCCTTAATCAGCATTTACTTTTTCTTTTCCTTAATACTTTTCTGTGATCTGAAATAGCATCAAATGCTTGTGGGAGCCAAGTTGCAGAGATCACCTCCTACTTGAAATGCTGACATGGATATCTTGTTCCTGTTCCCAGCAGCGCAAAACAGGCTCTCCAGAAGCGATGTGGGGTAACTGAATTTGTAGCAGATAAGATCAAAGGCAATGGTTACTTTACAAAAGTCAATAGTTTCTTTTATACTGCCACTGCATTTTGTGGATTAGGTTAACCTTTAGAAGTATGAGGAACGTGTTCATTGATCAATTAAATATCTTTTTAAAGCAAAACACTCTGAAAGCATGTGAGTTTGTGTGACCACCCAGCCCCAGAAGACAAGACCTCATTCAACACAGTGTTGATTGCTGATCTGATACTCATAATAAAGCGCTTTACAGATACTTCTGGAAGAGGATGATGTCTTTAGTGGGAAGGAAACAACTCTTAACTCACAAAGACAAGAACATTATTTTTTTCTCCCATGTTGGAGTTCCAATTACATTGCATGATTGAAATGGTCACTGCATAGGGTTAATAGAAGTTTATAGGCAAAATGTGAAAATTAGTTGAGCAGTGAAAATTAGTTGAGCATAATTATTTTTATTTATCTAGATTTTTTTTTTAAAGAGCAAGTAAATAGCCGTGTTATATGGAAATCTTTTCATGTGAGAAATAAAGCTGTGAAAAGGAATGCGGAGGTTTCTCAAATAAAAAAGCACTCTCCCACACCGGGAGCTGAACAGATCACTGCTGTAATGAGGTATCTAAATTCAGTCATCACTTGAAGATCTTGATAAATGTCATAGCAATGTTACTGCAAGTCTTGTAAAGGCAAAAAAAATAAGGTTTGCATGAAGGGTTTACAGCTAACCAAGACTTAAAAGGTGGAGAGGATGAAGTTGTGTATGTATCGGTCTGCACTGTATGTATGGGCTTTTATTGCCCTCATTGTCCAAAGTGCTTGATAAAGCAAAGGTAGAACAGTTGTGCTCAGCTGTACAGCTGAGGGAGAAGATTATGGGAAAGGTTAGCAGAATTAGTGATTTTGCTTTGCTTTTATTTGTTTGAGGGAAGGGGAGGTATCACTCCTTCATTCTCTTAGATATGGAAAAGGAGCCTTTCTGTAGAACTGAGCTGGTCTGGGTTTGTGAATCTGGACCATGTTGGATCCCCTACAAAGGGCTACAAATCTGAAGTTTGTCCATGGACTGCTGTTACAGAAAGGTAGGAGAAGGACTAGTAGTTGTTCTCTTCTCCCCTGAATAGGCCATAATAACAGGTATTTATGCTTCTAAGGGTTGATATATTTCCACTAGATGTTAAAAGGGTGTTATGATTATATAATAGATGAGGAACTTCAGGAGCATTTCAAGACTTTAAATAACGCAGCTTTGCTCCCCTTATCTGGTCACTGAATGTTTGTTGATTTCCTGTGTGTAGAAGTTGTTCTGGACAAATGTTTTGAAGTTAGGGTACGTAGATGATATTTGAGCTTGAATTAAAACTGGTTTTTGACTTCAAATTTTTTGGCGATGAGTTACTGTGATGCATAGCTTAAGACTGAGATGCCCAGAACTGGTGTTGCTTTATCAAATAATTTTGCATGTTCATATCAGTTAGTGGTAAGAGTATTCCACAATATATAGGGGGTTTTTAGTAAAAAAAATGTAACTAGCCTGGTTGCATGAATCATTTCCAGAGGAAGATATGTTAAGTAGTGCTGCTGAGACCCTTACTAATTAGAAAAATAATAATAATAAATTACATAAGCATTATTTCAGACATGGACTTCTAAAAATATTTGTGTGATACTTATTAAAGAAGACAATACTAAATCATGCCATTACAGTTTTTCCTTATGGCAGTTAATATTTCAATGTATTTAAGCTGTTTATATATTTTTAATTGCACTACTAGTTCTACATGGTGTTGGCAGAATGCTAGGGAGTAATATGTTTAACTGTGAGCAGCTGTAATAAAAGACCCTGTTATGTCTGTTGTCACTTTTGTGATCAAGGCTGTGATTTCTGTAACATTTTGTCAAAAAACTCCACTGTGTTCGTAGCTTTGTCTTTTACTGATATAAATGAATGATGTGTTTGAATTTCTTACTCTTGAGCTCACTATTGTATTCAAAAAAAGCAAAAAGAAAACCATCTCTCCCTTCGTCCCCCCAAAAAGCCAAACAACTAACCCTCCCTTGCCAGTCATGGTGGCATTGAGGGGCATACAGAGGGCTAAGACAGAAATGTCATGGCTGAGAGTAATCTCACTGAATTGTCAAAATTAGGAGTGTGGGGTCTAAACTCAACCACTTTTTTTGGTCATACCTCTTTTTGTCTGTTGACTGCAGAGCACTTTCCAGATTCTGCCTCACAGCCTGTCCATGTGATTTAATATTGGGGTGAGCCCCAAGCACATAGTACTAATTTTTTCTTTTCTTTTGTTTCTTCATTCAGTATGAATCCCGTTTCCAAGGAAAGAAAACATGGGCATAGAGGTGTGAAAAAGCTGTAGTGTACTCAGATCAGGCCCTCAGTTTGAATAATCTTACAGCCCATTGCAGAACATGGGCAGTGTAGATGTAGCCTAAAAAGCAGTGAAATCATCTGAGGGGTCACCAGCAGATGACCCAAGACCTCCTTCACTGAAAATCTAAGAATGGTGGTGACTAATATGTTGTAACATGATGGAGACAAATACAATGATATTGGCAGAGAGGAAAATCAAGAAACTTTTATTTTATGTTTTTGCAAAGCCCACTCACAGATGATGTGCTGCCTAACTTTTAGGGTTTATTTCCTATTTAGAACCAGTGGATTCAGCCTTGAAATGGCTGTTGAACAACACTTGATATCAGTCTGCTGGTAGCAGTGTGGGAGAGCAAAACCTTTATTTTGAGGAAGTGATCTCACGTGCTATTTTTGAGTTAACATGAGAGCATGATTGTGTTTCAATAAGGATATTCAAGGCCAGATGTCTGCAAAGCTTATTTCATTAGGATGGTGAACTTAGAGGAGGACTGTAGAAGTAGGTGGTGATGGTGAATTTTGAGCTCAGGAAGCAGCTGATGTTCAAAGACCATGAGGGTATTTATTTTAGAAACATAATATGAAGAAACAAGTCTCCAATATGTAAAGCTCCAACCATGAAAACCTGATGATATTTCTCTGCTAACAGATTTGCTTTTGCTTCCTTCCTGAGAAACAAATCTGCCTATGACTGTGAATACTGACCCTTTATTAAAGCTATCACAAGGAAAGTTTTGATTGTGGCTCATATATGTGGGAGAAAAGTAGCAGAACACCTTGAATTGTTAATTATGCCACTAATCTTTGAGTCACATCTCTCTATAGGCTGACAAACATTCTTACTTGCGTTTTTGCTCACATTTTCTTTTACATGAGGAGGCATCATATTTCTAAAGGTTTTTAAATCTTACATTTCATGTGGTTAAAGAGCTTTATAAAGTACCAATGGTAATTCTGAATGTTACAGCTTACCTTGTTATGGCCAATTGTTCTTTCAGAATGCTAACAAGTGTTTGTAAATCCATCACTATCCTGCCCTTGGTTTTGGTCAATTATCTTTAAAATAAAAATGTGGATAAGGACTAACTTCTGCAAGTTCTCATTTTTGTCTTCAGTACAACCACTCTAAAGTCACAACACTTGCACAAGACTTACTGCTGGTGGGGTCTAGCCTGTCCTTTGGTTAGTAAAGCATCGTCCACTGTGGTGTCGAATATAGGAAATGTAGGGTATGGTTGCAGAAATTGTATGACTCTGACATTTTCTCCCTTAAAAAAAAATAAATTTTTTTGGCTGATCTAAATGTTGTAAGACAATCTTTGTAAAAAAAAATCCACAAAAAACAAACCGACAATGCAATGTTAGACCTAGTTTCTCTGAGAACTGTAAGATGGAGACAAAAGAACTTGAGCCTGATTGGAGTTGCAATTTTTATGTGTTTTCATTTTTGCCATTGTGCCTTAGCAGTAGAAGAGCTGTGCTTTGTAAGGAAAACTCATGCATCAGTTGACCTCCAGAAATACTAGATTTTTCCATCTTGAAGCAAGAGAAACTTATTCAGTAGCCAAACTTAGATTTTCCCCCACAGTAAGAAAATTTCCGGCTGTTAAAAATGTCTTCTGTTTCCAAAGGAAGGAGTTGTATGTTTAGGATTTTCCACTTGCGCATTTACAGTATCAGTAAGAGCTCCAGATTTGTTTTGCTTGTGAGGGAGTGCTTGTGCCCCTTCATAGAGGGACCTGTGCTTCTGCAGATCGTAGAATTAAGACCCCTGAGAATTTCAGCTTTTAATAATCTTTAAAAGAGGTGACTTTGAAGCAGAAGAAAACATGACTAATGTAAATGGTAAAATGTACTTGTAAGTCACTAGCACTCCATGCTGAAGTCTCCTTCTATTAGGCTAATAATAACATCAGTTTCATTAACCACTGTACTTTCCATATGCCTTGAATTTTCCTTAAGCACTGTGATAAATACGGAGGAAAAATGGGGTGAATGTTCCTTCATGTTTCATGTTAACTTTTATTCTGAGTGATTTCCAAAATACATCAACACAGTTCAGTACTGTTCAGTTCCCCTAATGGGAATAAAAAGGTGTGCAAGCTCAGAATGATTGGAATGGGTTACCAGAAGGAAACAGGGAAACCTGGTGTCCTCGACATGATTTTTGACTCTTGCCTGGTAGGTTAGCTGTCTTCATACATATTTTAGGATTAAAAGGTTATGCATTTTATCATCCAAATATGAAAATGTTTACATGGTCTGAGTGGAGGCTTGGCATTGGACAAGGCAAGTAGACAACAATTGTTTCCCCAAGTTCCTCAGGGTTTGTGGTCCAGTGCTGAGGGAAGTTCCACCTTCTCTAAAACACTCCTGGTTGCTTCTTGCTAATTACAATTTAGAACTGTGCTTTCTTACTTTAGACATCTCTATTGTAACAGAATTTCCAATTTTTTGCACTCAAATGTTTACCATATTATCTTTTTAATCCAATTTCATAATATGTGTTGCTTCCATTTACACATTTCTGAGATGTAAAATTAACTCGAGAAAATCTAATAGGCACAAATAAAATGTGAGGAGTTGGTAAAGGTTAGGTGATATTGTAGATTAATTTCCTGAAGCAGCCCAGGGAATTTGAGGATCCAGTTGGAGATTGATGGGCCCAGAAACAAGACTTGACCTTCCATAGTTGTATGATTGAGCAAGATAAGAGGCTTGCTGAATTCACTTCTTATAATAAGCATCCATTAGCTGTCAGACCAAAAAATTACCAGGACCTTTAATATTCTTCACTAGCAAAATTTTGTTCGGATGGGGTCCAATGGCAGAATGTTTCAGATGCATAAATTAGTGGTTAAAATCCCTTTCCATCTATAACACAAGACTGGACAATGTATGCTCATTATTGTTTACTTAAATTATTTCACTTGCATTTCATGGTCATTAACTCCGAAGTTGCATATGATTTTCCTAAAAGAAATTACCTTTTTATAAAAAACAAATAATCCTCAAATGCCATAAGCAGAGAAGAAACCAGATATAAATAATAAAAAAAAGATGAGAAACCGTAGTGAAACGAGCACATCATCTCAAGTTCAAACTATAGGAGTGTCATTTTCTAGTAGTGAGTTTCTAAGGCTGTTAAGTCATGAACCTCCTACGTGTTTTTGTAGTAATAGTGTTATGATGCAATTACTTCATACTGGGAAAAAAACAATTACTGAACCATAATCCCTGCTAAAAAGATCTATTATGATTTTCCTTATTTGAAGTTGAAACTTGACCTTGTAAATATCTGGATTTATAAAAGGAGAATTGTTCAACACTTTTTATTGATTGTGGATTTTTCCTAGTGATATGCCAGATACCTGGCACCAAAGAGTAAAATTTGATTTTAATGTTTTTCTGATGAAAAATAAATGGGAAAACTTTGAAATAATATTTCTGTTGGCTATTTTTGAAAGATAAAGAATGTGGTAAAGCAAAGAGAGTGCATGCACCATGCTGACCTATTTAGTCTGTATTTCATCTTGCTGTGATAATCCTGGATTATATTCTGTAATTCTGCTAAAAGTTTTTACAAGATGTGGTCTTTTTCTTTAATTTTCTTAAGATGGTTTGAAAGTAAAACTATTCTAATAGCATCGGATAGTCCAGAGTTTTAAAAGTAGTTGTACTTTGAGAATAGTAACAGTTGACAAAAGAGTTGACTTTTCAAAAGTGGAAAAAAATGAGTCAGATATTTTCAAGGTGAAATAGTCCAGAAAATTGAAAAATTGTGGAAATTGTTCAGATGGAGGCAACAGAGCTTGCAGGCCTCCCCCAGTGCTTTCTTTTGCCCTGTAGTAAGCACCTTTACCTCTTGTAACCACGGTAGGCCCCTTGCCTGATATGAGTGATTAACAGGCTTGTTTGCAACTAGATTTGAGGGTAAGATCACAGTGTCCCTTCCTTGTAGTTGATTTGACAGCACTGGAGTAAAACAGCTTTTGCTGTGTGAGATGTTTGTTTCCTGTCTATGACTGTTTTTCCTTTCCTTCTCAGCAAGGAAAAGCCTCTTGCTTTTGTTCACAGAAACATGCTTTAATGTTTAATTAATAATGAATTAAATGTTTCCGAATTCAAACATGTCTATGAAAGACGTTATTTTTAAGGTCCTCTAAACAGTTCCCCACACTTCCCAGGTTGTGCTTGAGGAAAGAAAAAAAGATTTTGTGCATGTATACTTGCATCTTCTATAATTTTGAGTTGAAATAACAACTTTGGAAGTTGACCAGTTAAATATTAGACACTACACTATTGTGCCAGTGCACACTGGCACTACCTCCTGCTGCACATTGAGACTAGGCATTTTTGGGTAAAGAGGACACTGATGTTCTAATTTCCCATTCCGCTGTCTGCAGTAACGAATTTTCAACATGCTACTGAAAGGTCTAGGAAAATTGGAAGGCAGAAACTGGCAGGTAAATGTGATAAATTTATTTTGGCCTTACTGTTGGCTAAAGGAGAGCTGGAAAAGTCAGAGCCTGCCAGACTGAGCTTCCTGGCAAGAAGAACTGATCTACCTCATACCTTTGGAAAAAGCACTCCGTATGACTAGATGTGATACAAAAATCTTTCTCCTTGCATCTGGGAAATCATTTGCAGCCTGTTACTGTCGGTCTGGAGACTGGAATGTTCATGCTTCTGCAACTGATTTGCATACTGTGCCAAAGCACAATAACTAAGGTTGACAGAGAAAACTACCAGTGATAGTCATCCTTTTTTTGTTCCAAGCCTGGTGATTACCTAGGCTTACAGTGGACTTTGTCTTTTTATACTTCAATTTCTTTTTTTATTATTTTTCCTTTCCATTTCCTTGGTACCTGTGTGTCCCAGATGAACCTTGACTTCTTGCTTCTGTTGGACTGTGAATGAAGACCTGGCAAAGAGGTTTTCTTGTGTTTTGTGGCAACCACACAAGCTGCATGGCAGAATAATACTTTCAAAAGGTTCAAAACAAGCTTGCTCTGTTTTTTTCATTTTAGTTTTATAAATTACTCTTGTTAATCTAATGATAGTACTACATTTTAAAATTTTTTTGCAGTGTCTAGTATCTATTGCTGTGGTGCAAGAGCAGTGTGATCTTATGACTGGTGAAGTAACTGTTATTTCAGTAATTTTTTTAGTTTATTTGAAGGAATCAGGGAGACCAAATTGGCTGGAGAAAGTAAGTTACTCTTACAAGTCATCCTAAACAGGAAATTAAGGAGAAAAAAGCACCCCACTGTTAAAGTAATAACTCGCTGTGAGCCAGCATTGAAGTGCAGTAAATAGGAAAAATGTGTTTTGGCACTTCTACATACTTATATGTGCATTAACTGCATTTATGAATTTCACATACTAAATATGCTTGCACAGTTCTGAATAAACAGTAACATCAGTCTGCTAGGGTAGTACTGAGCAGAAGTTGTCATCAGAGGTTCTTTTTTATAATGGATATAGTTTTTACCGGGTGATATAATTTTTTCTGACCATACAAATATAATTGATTAACAAAGAAAAAACCCACATAGTTTCTCAAAGAGGGGAAAGGATTTATAGATATGAGGTATTTAATTTTTAGTTTGTGCTTCCGGTGTGGTGAAAAAATGGTGTTTTGCCATCCTTTCTATTGTTTTTCAGCATAAGAAAATTTTTAATTCTCTACTTAGGATAGTTAAGCATTCAATTTGGCTTAACATTGTCCTAATAGGCAACATCATCCTAATTCTGCAAAGATGGGGTAGACTTAATGTTCTCTTTCAGCTGTGTTTTAGAGTGCAGAAATTAAAAGTGATGTAGATTATATCTACTTGAGTAACTCTCTTTCCTGCATGATCCAGCATGAAAATTGAATTCAGCTGGTCACGTTGCGGTAACAGTTCTTGACTGTAAGTATCTGGGGTCTGCCAGGGGACCTTTATGTTGTTGGATGGTGGAGCTGGCTTCCTCCCTCGTTTCACAGACGAGAATTCAGTTGACCTTCCAGGGATAGTCCATTTTTTTCACTTCACCTGCTGTATGGAAGAGTCAACTTCTGTTGAAGATAAGCATAACGTTAAAATCACATCTTTATGCTAAATATTGAACTTTTGATTTTTATAGTTCTTACAAAAGAAATTTATTTCTGTAGTGGGTTGACCCTGACAGGATACCAGGTACCCACTAAAGCCGCTCTCTTCCTCTGCAACTGGGCAGAGGAGAGAGAAATAAAAAAAACAGCTAAGGATTCATGAGTAGAGATAAGAGCTGTGAGAGGTCAGTTACTGGTTACCTTCATGGGCAAAACAGACTCAAACTGGGGATATTACTTAAGTTTATTACTAACAGGATAAGAGCCAAAGAGTGAGAAATAAAACAGTCTCAAAAACACCTTTCCCCCATCCCTCCTTCCGTGTTTTCACGGGGAATGGGGATTACGATCAGTTGTTTCTGCTGCTCTTCAGGAGTCCTTTCCCTGCTCCCATAGGGTCCCTCCCATGGGAGACAGTCCATGATGGACCCCTCCAGTGTGAGTCCATCCCTTGGGCAGCAGTTCTTCCCAAACTGCTGTCCTGTGGGTCACTCCTCCATGTAGTGCAGTCCTTCACCAATGAAGGGATTCAGGGATTCAAATTATCCCATCCCACCTCCCGGGCTTTGCTTCCCACCCCAAACCCTTTGGAATTCTCTCTCCCCACCCCCCTCCCCACCCCCCCACCCCCCCCCCCCGGCTCTGGGAAGGGCCGGGAATTCTGATCCCACCCTTCCCTCTTTTCCGCCCTTTTTCCTTCCCCCTCCCTTCTCCCCATCCCGGGGCATCTCCTCTTCCTCCTCCTCCTCCTCCTTTTCCCGCCTCCCTTTTCCCTCCATTTCCTCCTGTACTGACGTGGGTCCCCCACAGGGGCCACAAGTCCTACCCGGGAAAAATTGCTCCAGTGTGGGCTCTGCTCTCCACAGGCTGCAGGTCTCCGGCAGGACCCTGCTCCATCTTGGGCCTCCCATGGGGTCACAGCCTCCTTCATGCATCCACCTGCTCCAGCATGGGCTCCCCCATGGGCTGCAGGTGGGTCTCTGCACCCCAGTGGTCCCCCATGGGCTGCAGGGGCAGAGCTGCTCCACCAAGGTCTGCACCACGGGCTGCAGGGCCTCAGCTCCGGTACCTGGAGCATCTCCTGCCCCTCCTTCTGCACTGACCTTGTTCCCATGTTCTCACTCTGCTCTTTCCTGTCTGGAATTTCTTCTGTGCAACAACCTTCTGTTCTTAAATATGTTATCACAGAGGTGTTACTATCTCTTCTGATTGGCTCAGCCTTGGCCAGTGGCAGGAAGCCTGTCCTGGAGCCGGCTGGCATTGGCTCCATGGGAGAGGGGAAGCTTCCAGCAGCTTCTAACAGGAGCCACCCCTGTAGTCCCCCCACTACCAAAACCCAGCCACAGAAACCCACTACAATTTCATAGCTTAAATCTTCATCTGTAGTGATCATGGAGGCCTGCATTTTTTTCCTGTTAGTGTTTTTATTTTAGCTTTAGAAACATAATTCTGTTGGAAGACTGCTTGAAGCTATTGCAGGTTCTCATTGTGATACCCAGCTGCTTAGTGAGAAGTAACAGTATTGTACTAGTAGTGAGAACTACCAATATTCAACTGCTACCAATTGCATCCTTTACCTAAGGTCATCATTTAGGTGATTTGAATTAGAATTTGAATACTAATAAAACCAAAAGAGCTTTTTGGAAGAGTGCACCTCAGGGGCTGGGGGTTAAGTTTGAGGGAGTATGAATCAAGAAGCTGGCCTGTCTGGGAGAACACAGCCCTGTTATTCATGCTGCATAGCTTTAAGATTTCTTTTGCTAGCAATTTGCTTCCTGATGCCAGTTCTGGTTCTGGAAGCTCTATAATGAGATGCCTCTTAAAAGTAGCTACGTAACAAGACAGAATCCCTCAGTGTTTTCCAGTTTCTCATCCCTGGAAGGGAAAAGTTGATGCTGGTTATTTTTACTTCTCTCTGATTTATTGATATGCTGAATCCATTTTCTTGGTGGAAAGACATATTGCATTCTGGCATTGCTACCTCACATATGGCTCAAGAGGCTCAGATCAGGTTCCTGAACACGGAATTAATCTCATTCTCTGGCTATTTCAGCATCTCTTCCATCATCCTGAACTCTATGAGACCCATGCCAGGTTTCCACTGTATTAAAACTTAAGAGTCTAATAATATTAACCCTGCCACCCAGCTTTCTACATTAAAGATGTTGAACAGTGGTTTTTTTATTGTTTCTAGAAAATGAGAGACAGTGAGTGTAATAACATGCTATTAGGTGCTAATAGTTCATGGTTATGAGAGGGTTTAGGGATTTATATAAAAGTAAATTTAAATCATGTTACTTATTTTCTTCGCAAAGAAATAACACTGGATGCTGGCAATTGCCCTCAAAGTAAAACTTTAGGAAGAATTTTTTTTTAACCACTATTTGGTTGTTTGACACATTTAATAAATGAACAGCATTAAGATTGGTAAAAGAAAAGGTGAATTTATTCAATTGAAATGAGTTGCCATTTTTTCACAGGAGAATTTTAAGACTTTTTTCCTAAGATGTAAATATTATATTGATACACAAATATACATTGAAGTGTTGCTATTTGGGTCTTTCTTTTTTTTTTTTTTTTAATCAGACTGCTGAATCAATCTTCCTTGCTTTGGCACCCAAATTTTAGGTACTCAAATGACAGGCTTAAAAATATTGAAGATTAAATCTTCCAAGATTGTTTTCAAATCCTGCTTTCTTCTTGGTTGCTGTAGCAGATTCCAAATGTGGCTTCTCTACATTGTTAACTCTATATATCAATTAACTGTTTATCTGCAAAAATGTACAGGTACAAATTCTGATAGCGTGACATCAGTCGATATTAGTCACCTCAGATGTTACCTGCTCCTTTTCTGCTAATAAAAAAAGATAAACTTAGGTGAACTAGCAATTGATCGGAAGTAGGTGACTATGTAACTATGTTGCTTATTTATGTTGTTCCAGTTGTTATAGAAAGTTCACATGCTTCACTTAAGAGGATGGGCAGCTCTGTAGCTTAAATCCTCTTGCTGATGTCTGCTGTGCCCCTTTCTGTTGAGCTGGGATGCCTCCATTTTGCCTATTTTTTTCGCATATTATTTTGGTAGCAGTTAAGCAACAATTAAGGAGTGCATTCCTAAGCCTTCTCTTCCCCACCTTTATTATAATAATTTGTGTTTAAGCATGGATGTACAATAAAACTAGCCAATTCAGTATCAAGGGATCGTGGTGGTTCCCTACATACTTCTGAATCCTCTTTTCCTGTAATGGAGGAGAGCATTTGTTCCCCAAAAGAGCAGTTGTAATGTAGATGTTCTCATTTTCACTGCTGCTGCTTTACTGTGATAAATGTCTATGAAGACTGTATAGCTGATTATTCAGACAAATACAAATGGTACACAAAGATAATGGTCTGCTGTTATGGAAGAAACACACCTTTGGAATCACACAGTGTGAAAAATAATTTACAAAAAATGTAACAGAAAGAGAGGAACTCCTGAAAAATACTCATGAGGGAAGATGTCTCTCTGCTAGGTCTCTGTTTTTGACATGCAAAGCCCCCGTGGGTGCCACCTGTACAGGGAGAATTCTGTCAGGAAGCATTTTGGTTGCCTCCTTGCTGTTTGTCTCCTGTATTCTACAACAGAAGTGGGAGCTGAAAGACTTGAAACTCAAGTTTCTAACTTCAATCTCTTTCAATACTGGGGAGATACAACTCCTCTTGCTCCACAGCTGTCAACTCAAAAGATTTTAATTTTCATCTGTAGTATTACACTGACATAAAAATATGATTTAAATATAGTATTGAAGTCTGTGGTGGGTTTATACTTGTCACTGCTTTTTATTGTCTTAGTCATCACTCATAGCTGCTTCAAAAGGCCACTACTAAAAATTGATGCTATTATTTTTCACTTTATATATAACTCTTGTTCTGAAGCATCAGAGCTTGTCACTGTGTTTTTCAATGGCTATAAGTGAAAGCCAAAGCTAAGCCTTTGTTTCTGCAGAAGTCAGATGCTGTGAATTTGGATTCTCATGTTACTCCTCTTGGGTACTCCCTCTAGGTCATCAGGCCTGTATCTTTGGGTTTGGTGGTCCTTTTGAAAATGCCAAAGCGTTTTAGGATGCTTGTCATACCATGGCCATGGGAGTGAGATTTTGCCTCTGGATAGTTTGATCTTTGTGGCTGCACAGCTGTTGTTACAATGACGGTGGTACTTTCCTCTTTGGAATCACAGTCAGCTCCCAGACTGTTATATTTATATAAATAAAGTATCTGTTATATAAATAAAATATCTGTCTTGATCTCACAGAGGTTAACAGAAGTGTTTGACTGTAGGATCTCTTGTTTGGACTATAAACTTTTAAGAAAATAGAAGTATACAAGGTTTTAATTGTTCATATTAATATTAACTGAGATTATTTGAATTGTTTGGTATTTAGTGTAGTCATTAAATAAATGCTTATGCTTCACAGTGGTGCAACATATTTGGGAAACTCATGTCACTGAAGTTTAAGGGGTTAAATGTAAAACTGATGAACTCTAATACGAATTGAGTCATGAATATCTTACCTTTCTGTTGCATTTGTCACACGAACATGATTTGTGACGCTTCCTTGTTTTTTCATTTGGGATCAGAATTCTGCATTTTCCTTAATATGTCTTTCTCTAAAGACCAGCTCAATAGACTGTGAGTGAAGTCAGCTCTAAATCTGCCCTGCAGTAACATTCATTGTTAAACCTCAGATGGTTGAATTGACAGCTGCCACCCAGAAGAAATTTCTGTTGTGCTTTTAAATCTGTAATGTTTTACAAGCATTTGCACATTGAAGTCTTCTCTGTATTTCAGACCATTCCTCAAGTGATGCATCGAGGGTGTTGACCCATAAAGATCTTTTCTTTGTGATGGGCAAACCATTTAGTGCCAAACAAGTTAGAGAAGAACAGTTCAAAAGTAATAACAACAGCATGGCTTCATCTTAGTCTACATGATGAATGTGTTGTATGTGTCATGTGAAATTATTGCTGGGAGATGCTGCAGAAGAGGAAAAACGGAGCTGACTGCTTAGTGTGTTCCTTATACAATGACATGGAGGGTAAGAGCCTGTGCTGATGCAGGAGCTGCCCTTATCAAAGAAGAAAATAGTTTTAAAAACGTATGAATCTTCCTAATTTTTTTTATGGGCGAGCATGAGGAAAAACTCAGTTGTGCCTGGAATGTGATAGTCCATTTATTTTCATCATTCTTGGCCTGGTTTGTTGTTTTTTTTTTTTTTACTTCTGTTGAATAGTGACGCGAATATCTCAGTTTCAGTGGTGATTTAACTTTGGCAAAGGAATTGCATGGATGCAAGGCACACCCATTTGTTATTATTTAAATATTTGTATTACAGTGCCACTTCGGTAGGTGGGAGGGGAGGATACATCTGTCCTCTGCATGAAGGAAACAAAGTGCTTGGGAATGTGTGGACTGATGGGATAAAAAGAGAACTAGAAAGATTTGGCAGACTATTGATTAAAATCATACTTATGAATATCCAGTTTTTGAACCAAGGTATCTTTCTTAAATGAAAACAGAAGTATATACTTTGTAAAATTCTAACTCTCTAACTTACTGTTTCTGTGTATTTTGAGATCTGAAAGCTCTGTTGATAGATACTGTTTATTACACTGTTTATCTGCAATCATTGCAGAAGATAAATAGCTTGCATTAATACACAAATTCACATACACAGCATGTGGAGTGCCATTACATGTTTATTTGTAACTTTAAAATGTCTCTTACAAGAGACTGTATGACATGCTAAAACTGTTTAGATGAAATGGTAGTTGTGCATAGTTGAGCTTTTCACCGGCAGCTCACTGGAGTGCATCCAGCCAGGACCTGATGAACCTCCAGGCCCCAAGGGCACTGCCAGTCCTGAGGGTCTACCTGCACTAGGACTCCCCCATGTGCCCATGGCCGAGGCCCCATGGCAGCTCCTGCCCCAGGATTGCACAACAGGGCCAGTCTCCAGATCCCTGACCTGCTGCTCCTTCCATGGGGAACTCCTGATGCCCTCAGCACCCAGGTTGTTGCTGGCTCCAGATATGCCCTGACAGGAAAAAAGTTGAAAAAAACCCCAACCAACTAAACAGCTAACAACAGGAACTTCTCCAGATTTCTTTTCTTTGGCAGCCATTCAACTGCAGCATTGTTGGACAGCCAAAGACAGAAGCAGACATGCTGCAGTAGTCACCTAGATTACCTCCTGGTCTTGCTCAAGATGGATTTGATCATTTAAATGGTCTATGTCCTTTTTTATGCCCCTTTCTGGCACCAAGATGAAGTAATTTCTCCTTCTTGGACTACTTCAACCAGAACATGTTTCCATTTGTTTTAATTTCTTCTTCAGGGTGTGATCTGCTTTACAGCTGCAGTGAGACAAGGTCACTTTAACCTTTCACTCTGTCTTGGGTGGTTTGTTCACCCTGTCACTCCTGGAGCCCAAGCAGGGCTGTTGCCTTTTCCTCTCTTCTGCCTTGAGCTGGAGATGGGACTTGACAGGTTGCTGGATGAGCTGTGCTGCAGACACCATATATTGGCACTGTGTTAATTAATTCTCAGACGGTGAGAGTTAGAGGGAGCAATGGCAGAAGCCTTCCCTTAAATGAAGCCTGTTTTCATAGTTAGAAAAGTGCAAGAGGACTGTTATTTCTGTTTACAAGTGCACTTGCAGAAAAAAAGCTGTTGAAAAAGGCAAAGAAAATGGTATTATCCAGTTTTGCAAAGAAAAGAGCTGAGTTTGGAGAGATTGAGGGATCATGAGTTAAAGTAGTTTAGCTTTTGTGGCGAAGAACAAACATAAACAAATCAATTTGTTTACTAGTAGTAAACACTGCTGCCATAATCTTTAATAACAGCATGTGTGCAGCCAGATGATGTTCTGTTGCAGTGAACTAAAATGAAGAGATGAAGTTAACATGCTGTAAACACCTAAACTATTTATAGAAAATGGGAGAATATTGGATTTTAAAATGAGGAATAAAAGAACTTTGTGCTGCAACTAATTAAAAAATAATTAAAAGGATTGCTCTAAGACAGTTACAACTTCATGGCTGTAAAATTTAGGATGAAATGTGACATCATTTTCAAGAGCACGACTGTCTCACACTTACCTCTAGGACATGTGGTTAATCCATGTTTTATAGGTGGAGCTGTGATGTTTCCATGCTGAGCATCTCAATTACATTATATCTGCAAAGTTGTCTCTTGTATCTGTTCTTTTGCTGACTTTCATGTAACATGGAGGAAAAGGGGCACATCCTCTTTGGATGAGGAGTGCAGTGGATGGAGAGATTTAAAACAAGAATGAGGGGATGATGAAATAGTGTAGGGACAGGGGCATCAAACTGGCAGAAAACAGGGAGGAGGAAATATCAGTACAGTGGAAGGGAGTAGGAGATCAGGAATAGGACATTTAGAAGGAGAAGATGGTGGGGGGGAGAAAGGAAGGAGAGTCACAGAAAGCCAGACACTTGCAGAGGAGGAATGAGAAGAGCTGCAGCAGTAGGTGGAGAAAGGGCTTTGAAGAATACTGTCTGGAAGCCAAGCCCAGGAAAACTTGATCTGCGCTCAGTTTTTCTGTCCAAAAATACATTGGAACTGCAGACAGCATGTGTCATCCTACTTTCATGACTGTTCTGTATAGCAGGCAAAGGCCTTTTTATTGTCATAATTTGCTTCATCAGACTACTGGTAGAGAGAGAAGACCCTAGTATTGGACTAGTTTAATATTTTTCCTCAGTTTTAAGTTAAAAGACTATATGATTACAAATCAGCACTCTGACTTGGAATAGAAATTGGTAGGATGAAAGTTGCAAATCTGAGATAAAAATGTCAACAAATCTTTACAGTTAGATCTGGCCAAATGTGGACCAGACTACATGAATGGGTCTTTAAAACAAAGTGTTAATAGCAGTCATTAAAATTGAACTGCAGGGTTTAAAAGGCTTGTCTATATGCCCAGTTACAGGATTCCTCATGTGGAGAAGCTGGCTCCAGAAGAATGATTTATTTTCATTGATCTTAATCCACTGTTATCTAGTTTGTCTGTACGTTCAGTTTAAACTGGAATAACATAAGGTGATGGTGTTCATCAACTTAGGTGAGATTAGTTTAAAATATTTTTTTAAATATATCTCATTTCTTGACTGCTTCTGAAGCTGGTGCTCCCTCCTTCCAATTTATTCTGTAGATGTGAGAATTGGGAGTATCACTGAAAAAAAAAAGTAGCATTTCAGAAATTACTAAGTTAAAAAAGTTACAATGAAGCTCCCAGTAACATCATGGAAATCAAGACTTGTGCTAGGAGCTAGTTCAGAGGGCTTGTACCTGATTCTGAGGCAGCATGGGCCTTGTAGGAATCTTCTGAATGAATGAGGATTGAGTGTGTGGCTGAGCTGCAGCTATCTGTCTTGATTATTTCCCAAACCAGTTTAATTTTTTTTTCTATTAATGGGCCTTGCACCATAGTTACTAAAATGATAAAATCCTATGCTCAAAGTAATATTGGAGGGAGTGGTTCTTTGAAAAAAGATTTGTGGAGAAGGGGCTTTCCTATTTCATTCTGGATTTGCTTTTCTCTTCAATGATCCCATTGCATAACAACCTGGAGTTTTATTTTAATTATATGTACATATGTTAAATTTATATTAATTTTTATTAATGTAAAAAATAAATATATACTTTTACAAATATATATATATATATATGCTCTTGAGTAGACACTGTTGCTTCATCTTGCTTTACTTTCTGTGATCATTGCTGATGGACTGGGTGGTACAAGAAGTGCAGGTGGAGCTGTAAGATTATTTTCACTTACTTCCTTTAAACTTTTCTCTGGAGGGGCTTTAGTTTGAAACAGTTCTTGCAGAAATGTGACCTAAAGATTAAAAAAAAAAATTGCAATAGGTGCCCATTCCTATATTTTTGAGTACTTTGCACGATGGAAGGCAATCAATCACTACCATAGTACTAACAAGGAGATACAATATGTTATCTTTTTCCTGTCTTTTGTCTTCTAACCTTCTATTGCCTCACTTAGTTGTGTGAAGACCAAAAAGTGAAATACAGCTCATGCTGTATTGCAAAGACAGGGCCTAGTGAAATAATGGGGAGCAACCATCAGAGTACCCTGGCACCTGCTTATCTGATGCCTACAGGCATGAGCAGAGGGCATGCTGCCTGTAGGGAGGTGATATGAATAGCTTCAATGCCTTTGTTGTTACTCTCTTTCATACTAAAGTGCTTATTTTTAACTGTCTACTTACTTAGGTGTGTTCAGTGCAAGTTAGAGATTTTCCTGTGAGAACATTTAATACGTCCACTAGTCCTCCATAGTACTGGCAGTTTCCTAAATATATACCAATGGACATGTTACTGCTTTTCATTTATTATGACTTGATTTCTAATTAAAGTTTCAGATTTTTGTTTTATTTTCAAGGGATTTATTTTGAAACCGGGTGTGTTTGTGTATTTATAATGTTTCTTTCTGAAGATGTCTAAGCTTGCCACTTTGAACAGGGCATGAGCTTCCATTTGCTATTGGTAACCATGACTCATCTGTGTTATTTTTAACATTGCAAGCATGAATTTATTTTTGCTTAATGATTCTGATTTTTTTTTCCCTACAGTTGACTTTTTCACTTTATTTACCATAAATATTGAAACCTGTAACCGAGCAAGCTGCCTAGAAGTGAATATTTTAACAATTGCTATTGTGTTATAACTGGAGCTGTTCAATGTAGAGTGACATTCTTGCCCCATATTAGTCAATTGGCTTTGTGCAGCTGTTCTGGGGTGGCATTTGGAGAGTCAAGATCCATCACATCTACAGTGCTTATGAGTTTCAGAAAATGAGGAATGTCTGTGCTGTAGGCTGTGTGATTTAAAAAAAAAAAAAAAGTATCCTTGAAGCTCATGGACAGAATTATGCTTGTAAACACATCCCGAGTCCTGCTGATTTGGTTCAGTCAGACCAGTGAAGGCCTGAAGGAAAGAATTAAAGATAGACTTGGGTTCACTTTTTTTTTTTTTTAACCTCCTTAGGAACACTGTCAGAGCCAATCTTTACAAAATCATGGTTTTCTGAATGAGCTTCTTCTCCATCTGTAGCACTGTCATGTATCCCTCAGAGATTTTGGTGGCAGCACTGTGTAATTGGTCCAAGAAAATACTGATCTGCCTGGGAAACTGGTCTCCGATCCAGCCTTTAAGATTTGTAATGTTAATAAGTATTGCAATTTTACTTTTTTTTTGTGATGGAGTACAACCTCATTAGGAAATTAGTCTATAAAATGTTTACCTCTGCAAAGACAGTGGTGCCAAGCCTGGCTGTTACACAGCTTTTTTTTACCTTTTTACCTTTTGTGTTTTCTTTATCTTTTGCTTGTTAATATTCAATAGTCTTTACTTCTTTAATCATAAAATACAGTGTTTAAAATATTTCTTGTAGCACAAATGTCCTGGACTTTTGCTTGAAAGATCTTGTTCTGCTTACTGGTTTCTAAGTCATGGACTGCTGCAGCATCTGTCCCAATTACTCCTTGTTTCAGGTTTCTAGTCTGTACAACTCTGAATCTAATATTCTTTTGTGACTCACAGAAATTGATATTCTTATTAGCAATTTATGGCTAAGAAATATATAGTCCCATTCTGGTATGGGAACAGTTTCAGAAGTTCTCTGTGTTGGGGCTTTGCTGGATCATGTCTTCATGTGGTTCATGGAGCACTTTTGTGAAGTTAATTCACACCTTCTTCATTGTTATTGGCAGAAAATATTGCTGATTTTCTAGGGGATCATTTAATCAGGTCTGTTAGTCTTTACCTGTACCTTACATGAAAGAACACAATTTTTGTGAGGTTGAATTTGCTGCAGCAACTGTAAAACAATCCTGATGTGTAGAATGTGGCATTAA
Source organism: Pseudopipra pipra (assembly GCF_036250125.1). NCBI lineage: Eukaryota > Metazoa > Chordata > Aves > Passeriformes > Pipridae > Pseudopipra > Pseudopipra pipra. The sequence continues at coordinate 91,324,406 of NC_087551.1, forward strand.
CAAAATCCTATGCAATTGAAAATAAATTTCTCTCCATCCCAAGTTGTAATCGCACTGTTACTGTAGTACTGTAAAATCAAGTACTTCACATCTTGTCAACATCTTGTGACTAGGCAGACTGTATCTTATTTTGTTACAGTAATTTCAGACAGTAATTCATTTGATCCTTTTACCTCAGGCAGTAACTATTTGTGGCTTACAAGCCAAGCTTTGGACTCTTAGCTTTTGGAGGAAAAAAAAAACTTCTTTTAAAGGACTGGGAGAAATGTAGACACACTTAAGTGGCACGTGACTTTGTTTTTAGTAAGGTAGTGTGGGTAATGTAGCAGTTCAGCTGGGGAGTGTCCTGCTCAGTGGTTGACCTATGTGACCAGGTGCCATAACCTGACCTCCTTTATGCCCTTCCATATTCCCTCTGGCTGGTTTGGTCATGGCCTTGCCTGCAAGCTGCAAAACATCTATTTTGGCCTAACAAACTCAACTCTGTGGTGTTTCTTGTATGTCACCATAGTATTAAGGACAAATCAAAGCCTTATATTACATATGCAATGACACATATGAGAGAACAGGCCCGCTCAACCCAGTCCTTGTGCTGTTAGCCTTCACAGAGGTTTGCTCTTGGTTTCAGGAGCGTGGTTCTGGCAACTTTGTCCATCCGTCTGTTGTAAGGATGTGTTTCTTTCCTATTTGAGAAACAAGTGTAAGTGAGAAGGCAGATCTTCTCTGTGGGTGAACACATGGTTCAGTTTTCTTTTGCATTATTGCTGCTGTGGGCTGTTCTGAGAGCCCCTTTCCTCCCTTGTGGTCATTGCTGTCACCTGGTTTCCTTTCATCAGTTCTGTCATACAACCTTGCATGCCAGGAACCCTCCTTGACTTGGTGCTTGGCTGTTGCCTGTCAGGGTGCAAGCTCTTCAGGTCATGAGCTAAGTTCATGATTGTTCTTATTTAGCATATGATTTCTGCTTTTAGGGTGTAAAATTCTTGTGTATAAAAGCACTGTTAATTCTATATTGCAATGATAATAAAAAGCTATTAGGACGAAATACATTAATAGTACAGTAATATTTTCAATTACTAAAAATATAACCTAACTTGGACAGAGAGGCAAATTTTGGTCTGGCAACTCCAGTGGTGGTAATCAATCCCTCTGCCTGGGACAGGCAGGTGGCACGTCACTCAGCCTGTCCCCCTTGCTGTCATCCCATCTCTGTTGGCTCGTGTGTTCCCTGTCTTGGAGTACATTAGACTTCTTAAGGTTATATTTAATCTCCTCTTATAGCACAAATCTCCAACTGAGTTTTAGATCTTTAAAGATTTAGGCAGAGCCAGGCAACATAGAATGCAGTCCTCACAGTGACTAGGTGGTAGATCAGTCTATAGTCTGATTTAGAGTTCTTCCCAGGACTCAGAATTTTCTGAAATATTTGTGTTCTAGTTGTGTTTTTCATGATTTTTGTCTACCTATAATTTTTGTTTTTTGAGCTTGAACTACATTATTATAGACTTAAGAGTTCCAAGAGAAAATGGTGATTCTTGGTGTTCTTCCGTACTGTTTTCCATCCTTCTCCATCAGATTAAATGAAATATAACAAAAATTCAGATTACAGGACTGAAGAAAATCAGCTAACACAAAAGTCAGCATATGCTTTGTTTTAGTTCTGTGAGAACAGAAACTGGCTGTTGGGTTTTTAGTGAATTATTTGTTTTGCTCAGTTGGGACTATATGTTATGGTTTTTAAAACATGTGAGTAAGACTGAAACTGAAAATTTGGCTACAGATTATTTTGAAGCCTTTGGGGATGAAGGACTCAAAATTAATTTTTTTGGAGCAAAGGGAGGTGGAACTTAGAGTACAGTCACTTCCTGAAGAGAGGTGTTATACAAGCACACTCATTTGGTATTATAATTTGTATGAAATCCAAGTACCTTTCTGCTTCTGGCTAGGCAGCTAAATCTGGAAGATGGATCTTTTGGGGTTCTCTGGTACAATGATTTTTGGAAACAGAATTGGGGTAGCTGGTGTATCAGTACAGTTTATAGTGGAATTTGTCATAGTATGATGTAAAGGTATGACAAGATGTACAAATCATTTGTGTGCTTCTTGTTCTCCAGATCTGAAGGGTGCTGAAAACCCCTTCAAACTCCGTTAGCACCCAGTTTGTGGGCACAAACCTTTCAAATAATTGAAGCTTCCTTGCTGCTGAAAAAAAAAAAGTAATATCTGTACACATTGTGTCTAGAAACAGAATTGTATTGATTTTTGACTTTGCCTTTTACTGAAAATGTTCAAGTGGCTTAATAATTTAAGACTAACAGTAATAAAGCATGTTGAATGGATTAAAAAATGTTAATTGTACAAATTGCAAAGTGAAACATTTGTAAATTTAAGTGACTTAAATATTTTGGTTTTTCTTTTAGGCTCACTTCCAGTTCAGTAGTTGGAGTATCCTTTGGGTTTTCAGTTGGGTTCTTCAGAACAGATGGAGATATTTTAATGTGTTAGCTGTGTAGGTCTGTTTTTGTCATTAGCAGAGCAAAGATAGTCCTAAAAGAGATTGTTTTTCTTCATTGCTTAAGAAGAAAGCCTGTTGACTCCTTTAGTTGGATGCCTTCATACTGTAGACTTCTGTGGTTAGATCAGATGGATTGTGTTCCTATTGTTTTAGTTTTTAAGATTGTCCGAGCAGAGGTATTAAGGAGTAGTCTTAGGAGGAAAAAAAATCTATGTATTTTGTACTGTGCCTACAGAGTTGGGGATGATTTATAGCCAGTGATATTAATGTAATTTTGAAGAAGGCTTTAGATATATTATGTCATTTATTGACATAAGGTGCAATGCTCCAAGCAAGATTCAGAATTCACTTAGTAAATTTCAGGGTGCAGAATATCAGCCTGGCACTTGCTTTTTACAGACTCATATGGTCACATACAAAAGGAGAGAGTTTAAATTGACAACAGGATTATGGCCACATGTAAAATGATACCTCTAAGTAGACAAGTGTACATTTTGCTAGTAATTTTTGCTAATAATTTTTGATTTATGCTCTTGGGTTCAAAACTCTCTGAATCTTTCATAAAAACAGTGTGGCTCTGCGTCAATTTAAATGTACTTTGTATCTTTTTTAAGGTATAGCTCTTCTGTTAAGTAGGTTATCTTAGGTTACAAACCTTCCCACCTTTCTCTTTCAGATACATCAGCAATGTGGCTATTTTAGTAACTTCTGCTTTGCAAAGAACAACTTGGAGAAAAGAGAATTGTGAACTCTCTGAAATGAAGAGTTTTGTCACTGAGTAGTGGGGCTGAGATGCATATGCAGGCTTGGTTGGTTTGTTTGTTTCAACAGACTTTGTAACAGCGACTACATTTTTACTCAGTTTCTGGGGAATGCCACTGGTTTTATTTCTGGACTTATGAGAAAGACCTAATATTAAATACTGCAAATATTAAATAATGTGTAAAATCCATCATTCAGCTGTGATTTTACATATTACTGTTTTGTTTATTTCCTGAGACTGTTTTGACACATTTAGAGCTGTGTATTCACTTTGCTGTTTTAAATAATTCCTCACCTTCTTTGACCTCCATGACTACACTGAAACAACTAACTGTGCTCCCCTTCCTCCCTTGCTTTTCTTTTTTTTACTCTCTCTTTGGTTGTTCCAGTGACTTTTCCTTGAACGGAGTCCTCCTTGTCTTTATTTTCCTTACTCCTTTGAGACTGTGTTGGCCCCTTGGTGGTCTTACCTACTGTTTAGTATTTCTGGGTTGTTTTATGCATCCTTGTGACTTTATCTGTTGCTACAGTGAAGATGATTCAGTTATGGTTTGCCCCATCTTTTGTATTTCCTGTTTGCCTTACCATCCCCTTGGGTGAAATACGTCCTTGGGTGAAATACAGCCAAAATAAAACTTCCTGTTATATTGATCCACAAACTTCCCTACCTTGTGTCGAACCAAGTTCAACCACCTTGTTTTTTTCTTTTATTTTGATCACAGTTGAGACCACTTACAGTCGCTAAGGCTGAAACATGTGACTCTTGAGCTTTTATTCTGTAGTGTCAGACTAAGGAGTGTTTCTGGAACCTTGCCTTTCTTTCTGTGCATGCAGCGTAAGCTGAACTCCAGAGAGGTCTGAGTCCTGTACTGACTGCCACAGGATCCATCTTTTTGCTATTCCAGATGCCAAGCTGAACAAGTCATTTCAACATGTGTGTTCACTGAAATCATTATCTTTTGTATATTACTGTCCTGGAATCCTCTTCTTCCACTATTTAACATATCAGCTTCTTGTCTTTATCTCCAGTGCCACTCACGGCTCTCTCTGCCGTATCATTTCTCATTCCTTAAATTTTCCTGTTCTTCAGAGAGTACCATTTTCAAAACTCCCTTTCTCTGTAGTTCTTGTGGTGTTCCTTATCAGCTGTTTTCTATGCATGGCAGTGAGTTCTCAGAAGTGACCTTTTCATCTCCTTGAAACCTTAAAATCTCAATCTGTGGTGACACTTGTCTTATCTGTGGGACAGTGGAGAGCTAGTAATCATATAAAGTCGTCAGAGGTCCATGGACCTTGTGAATTTAGGTGTCCCAAACTCCAGGGGATCAGAAGAGCAAAGGTGTCCCAGCTCCTTCATAGCTGCCTTGGTGCCTGCACCTCTGAGTAGAATTCCTAACAGGCTGGCTGTGGTGGTGCAGTTAGATGGGAATGGGCATTTAGGTGGTTCTAGTCAGTTTAATGAAGACCTGCCCTAATATCATCCCAAAGCTCTGCTGAGCCCTTGTTCAATAAGTTTTAGTATTATTGCAGGACTTGATAAATTTTGCATCATCATAATGGATGATTCAAATGGTACTTACTGTATTTTCTTAATCAGTACATGTGGCCATGAATGTGGGAAGGAAAGGACTAATTTAATAAAATATGCCATTTTAATTAGCTGTTTGTATGTGGAAATTAATTTTCAGAAAGAGTGATAATTATTGCAGGGTAATTTATGTGTGACTAAATTAGCACTATTATTTCTTTTTCTGTCCTGAGTTCACAGCTCTTACACTTAACTTAATTATACCAGCATAGCCACATTATGAAATTGTGGTTTACCTCTTTTACTAGCATAGGTGGGTTGTTTGTTTCATTAAGAACAGGTAAGTCTATATGAAGTGGGTTAGGACTGTAGATATTTTGTGAGACACAAAATATACTCACAACAGTTCAACTCAGTGAAAGTGTTTACTTTGGGTTTGTGTGATAATCAAGAAAAGCAGTCAATGAAACTTCCAAATTATTGCAGACTTGTTTTAAGAGTCGACTGTTTTCTTTAGGCCAAGTCTTATAATGAAATTTTAATATTTTACTATTTTTTTTATGGGAGTTGGCATTAAATTTCTACAAGTCTGTGATTTCAGAGCGTGTGTGTTTTCTTTGTCCTCCTACAACACAGAAAACACCCTAGTAGTTATTTTTACATTTCTTTGTGGTGGAGGAGAATCTTTAATTGTTCATGGAACTGAAGGGAGAACAATGGGTGAGTGTGCTGATGGAGATGAATGAGGAGCAATATCATATATGTCTGTGGCATAAACATCAGCTGGTGAGATTTATTTTTTTTAATGCCCAGTGATTCTGATTCATGTTCCTGTTATTTTGATACCACATGAAAACCAAATTATTCTCCTTGAATATCAATGTATCACAGTGTGTGAGGATCAGAGGGGGAGAAAGACCTACTGATTTAGCCAAACCTAGCAGCACAGGTCTCTGCTCATAGTCCCTCTTTTCAAGCTCTCTTGATTCTGTTAGTGAGTATATTCATGTACTTCGTATGTTACATTAAAGTATCAGAGTCTAAGGTGGTACTGAGGAAATAGCTGTTCAGAGGTGGTGTTTGTCACATGGAAGCATTGCTGCTCTCCCTCCAGTTCTTCATGCTCTGAGGCAGTCTGAAGTTAGTACAGTCATGGAAGCACAGGACCTGAAAGGCCAGCTGAACTGTTTGCAAAGGGAATGCTATTCTGGGTCTTCTTTTCTTCTCTCAGGACCTTTCCATGGATTTCTTCGAATGTATCCCACTGCTTTTTCTCCAAGGGAGAGTATAAAAAGCAAAGCAGGAGGACTTCATCAAAGGACAGTAGTACACAAAGTCAGCATAGATCTCTGCTGGCTTCCAGGGGCTTGGGGAAAATGACTGCAGTTTTCTTAGTGCAGTGATGCTTATTGCTGTGACCTGGGTTTGCACTGGATTGATGAAATAGGCTTTAGTCTCATAAGCCTTTGCTGTTTGGTTAGGCATATCTTTCCAGTGTAGGATTTCTCCTAAAATTTGTATCAACATTTTAAAATATATAAACTGTCATCTAACAGTGTATAATTTCTTTTTAATTTATATCAGAACTTCCTTGATTACCCAAAAACCCAACAACCACCCACCCAAACTTTGGTTTGCTTTTTTTTTATAGACTTTTAAAATCTAAAATGGGGTGATCCAGCCACAAGTCAAGGGGTGCTGCAATACACTTTGCAGGACAAGGTAACGTCTGCTGAATATTTTGTTGGACTATGTGAATGTTTTATGTGTCTTGATAGCTGGAGCTGATGTTTGCACATGGGTGTTCCCTTTCATATAAAGTGAAGAAGTAAAATAATACTGAAAATTGAATCAAATTGGAAACCTTTAATTCTCATAATAGTTTTTCAGTACTGCTCATTGCTATCTGTGCAGTTTTGCTTTGTTGCGTTCTTTGCAACAGTTAAACTTCTGTCCTGCTATAGGGCTTCAGGGAGAGCTCTGCACAAAAGGAAATACATTAGAAGGTCACTGAGCTTTGGGAGTTTTGTTCACAGGGTATTGTGCTAGTGCAGTACTTGCCCAGGAGTGATTTTCTGGGCACAAAAGAAGTAGACATGGAGCTCTGTAGTGCTGCAGAGGAGAAGAATGTTTTCTTATGTGACTTTAGTTAATCTGAGTTGGTTAATGATGTTTTTTAAAAGCCTAAATAAGGAAGTTGAAGGCTATATTGATTTGGGGTTTTTTCCTTCCTAAGTGAAATATTATATCCTTGTGTACCTCCTGTGGTCTGCTTGTATGTCTTGTTGATTTCTTGTTTAATTCTTCAGCTATCAGCTTTCAGGGGCTGAGAACCTTGTTTATTCTGTGGTTCTAAACCTTTTGGAACACTCACTGCTGGGACTGGAAGACACTAGAGAATTGCTTTTTGAGCTTATTTCGCGCCTCTCGTCCGATGTGAGGTAGCTACTTAACAAGGCTAATGCTACAAAGGGCTGGCTGGGATCCTATGAATCATCCTTTGGGATTCTTCTTGATTTTGATGTATGTGCACACATATAGCAATATTTCTTCCATACTGTTGTGGAAATCCCTAATTTATGTTGCTGCAAATCATATCAGAAGTATAGCTCTTGTTCCAGTAGTTTAAGTTTTACGTGCCACCTTGTGCATAGGATGGTAAAGCCAGGCAAGCCTGCAGATATTTAATGCAGTGTTTCAGGCATAGGACAGTTGAATTGTTCATCCTGCTTCAAGCATAGATGGAAAGTAGTGGCAGAAAATGGTCCAAGTGAGACTTTGAGTGCAGTTTCTTATTGAGCCAGATGGGTGTGCAATTAGCAAATTTTTGAATGTTTTCAGAACAAAGCATTTATTTACTGCCTATTGTGGTTTCGTGTTCACCTGCATTTGTAGGGTTGAGGTGTGGTGCATTACAGAATATGATAAGCTTAAATGGTGAACCAATCATTCTTACAGTTTTGATTTTTTTTATGTGGTTTTGTCTGCATATGGTCTTGATTTTGAAGGTGGTCATAGCTCTGTCAGAGTCAATGGAAGTTCTGTGGTTGCTCCTTCATCTGTAATTAGGATTAAACTCTGACCTCCAAAAATATCAAAAAGTCTTGTTGTGTTTTTTAGCAAACTATAGAACAATATTATTTGTTGTGCCTTCTGTCTATTTGTTTCAGCAAATATCTTTTGATATCAGTTATGTCAGTCTGGATTATGAATATTGATGTTAGTCAAACACATCTGACATTCATGCTGTCATGAGTGATCTGGTATATTTACAAAGCAGCTACTTTGGAAATCGGTAAGAGTTTAACCACAGCAGCTGTTCATAAGCTGAAAAATCTGTCTTTGGCCTGGGGTGTGAATTCATGGTCTCAGGTACAACTGGTTTACTGCGGTTACCCAAAGTAGCTTGTTAAAGAACGTCCAGAGTCTGTCAGCAGGAGCCCGAGGTCTTCCATGAGGCCAGGAGGCAAGTTGTACCTAAGATGTCTGGGTAGTTTGAGATCCCCAGACTCCAATGAAGTCTTCTCCTGGTTGCTTCATGGAGTTCTGCTAGATCTGGACCTTACATAGACTCAGGAAAACTGTGCTTACTTGTTTGCTTATGGAATTGGGCCTTTTGTGTGAGAAACAAAACATGAACTGCTGTGTGTGTAGCTGGAGGGAACGGTGCAGCTAATGGTATGATTTTATTGTTGACTCTATATTTGAGAACTTGATAAGCCTGTCTAATCAATTAACAGATTGTTGTGGGCATGAGTCAAAATTTCTTTTACAGCAAGATATCTTTCAGACAGAGCGCTGTATTTTGCTTTGTATTTTGCAAAGCCTCAAATAGAACAGTTTGCATGTGACTAAAGACTTTATTTCCCAAGTCTTTTAATTTCATTGGAAGTATACTGCTAACATACCAAAGCAATTGATTTCAGATTTTGATAGGTAGACATATTAATCAAACAGATTATGCTGGTACTTAGTTATGATGAATTGCAGAGTTTCAAAAATAAGTGTTGTCCCAGATCACAACATTTTAACTTCTAAATTTTAAGTCTTCTCTCCATCAATTAATCTCCAGTTTTGTTTCATTACCTGACTTGCAAGACTGGGAAGCTGCTCACTGGAGCTGGGTGAACAAACATGTATCAAGTAAAACACAGATGAAAGGATAATATCTTTGGATTCTGTTTGCAGCTGTTGCTGTCAAGACAACTTCATTAGGAAACCCACTTGATGGGCAACAACTGAATGTAATGCAAAAAAATGCTGAAGTTTCCCAGTTTATTTTCAGTCTTTGTCATTTTTAATATGTGTTTTCTTTCCAGCTTTTATAAAATTGAGCACTTGCCAGCCTTTGATGCATTTATGTCTGTTGCCAAATTTAGTTCACATTCAGTCTACAGATTACATTGCTCACTTTTTAAAAGAAGATTTTTTTTCTGAAAACATTTGCATTTTTACAGCTGAATGCATACCCACAGAAATGATTTGGCAAGTAAAATTTGCAATACTGTTTTGTGAAAGAGAAATAAAAATATTCTGTTTGAAAAATATATCAGAGATTCTAAACATTGATTGTTTTTTATTTCATGAAGGCAGAACTCTAATGACATAGGAGCCGATAGGGGTTTTACTTAGTAAGGTTGAGCTGTTAAATTCACTGTCAGGTCTTAGTTTGGTCTTATTTGACTGAAATTCCAGGAAAACCACATAATTTCTAGTTCATCCTCAGCTTTTGGTGCATATAGTTCAGAGTTAATAAAAATAGAGCATGACGAGGCATCAGATTTTAGAATAAACAGGGAGAAATTTTATCCTGATTCATCTTTGTCATCAGACCAGCTGTATACGTGACCTTTCATTCCAGTGTGTAAGAAATCTGTTTGGTTTTCAGAGGAAATGAAACTGGAGAGAGACTTAAATTCTTACAGAATAACTGGAACAGCCAGAAAAATTAGAAGGCCTAAACTGAATTTATATTTCATTGTTATTTAAATTAACAATGCAAAGCTCAGGATAGTAGTAAATTTGAAATGCTTCCAGAACTATGCACATATATGATGTGACAAGACATAAAAGTGAAGCTTTCTAACAGTCGATGATTTGCCTGATAGGAATATGCAGAAGAGGAGCCATTCTTTTGAAAGAACCTTGCCATATCAGTGCAGACCTCATCAGAGGGGCAATAATTGAGTGGGATACATTTTCTGGAAAAACATAGGGTAGATGATGTCAATTGTTGATTTCTGTTTGTGAGGATAGCAGTTGATTGTGTGACACATTGGGGTACCCACAGTTTGACTTCAGTGTCCTTCTCTGAGAGCATCTGGTAGTGAATGCCTTGGTAGAAGTAGGAGAAGGATCTAGTGGGGCTTTTCCCATCCTTGGGCAGGTTGTGGTTAAAAGATTGCAAGCAGTGATGGAAACACTAGCACATAATGCAAGTTTTTCTTCAAGGGTTTAAACATAAATAATAAATATTTTGGATGTGAGCACTTTCCCTTAGGTTCTTCTGGTGCTGATGGATATCCTTCTTGCATAACTAACCCTCTGTGGCATTGCATCAGTTCCAAATTTTAGATATTTGGGAGTAGCAAAGTGAGAAAGAAGCACCTTGTGCCTTATCTTTTTCTCTGAAAATGCATTTGTATATCTGCAGATATATTTGTATATCTTTCATGCCTCCTTATATATGTGCGGAACACATCAGTGGTAGTTGCAACTTCACATCCATGAGTCAGATGAGTTGTAGTTGAAGCTTATCATGAAGGAGGGAGCGATGGCAAAAAAGCAAAAAGTAGGAAAGAGAGATGAAGGAACTTAACATGAATGAAATGAGACTCTAAAAGAGGGGTTTAGGCTTTCATAATTTTGAAGTGAGCCTCAATTAGACAATGCATTTCAGGAGTTTGTGCCTTACTTATGAATGCCTAACAGCGTTCATTTTATCTTGCATTTCTTAAATAGTATTACTCCCTTCTTAAATAGGATTACTCCTTTGAGTAATCCTTGTCTGTCCTGCTGCATCTTGGGGTTCTTTTTGACAGTTCTTTCAACAGGGTGAAACACCATCATTATCTCGTCTGAAGATCTGAAAATCTCTTATTCAGATTTTGCTATCTAGACTCATTAACTATATATATATATATGTATATAATTTTTCCTTCTCACATGTGGACCATATCTCTCCCTTGCTCCATGCCCATACTATCTTTCATCTTCTGTGTTTAAACTGTGCACCTTACCAGGTGCGTTGTCTTTTTTCCTCAAGAGTGATCCTGCAGCATTATAGATGCTGTGTCTCCAGGCCTCCTGATTTGAGGCCAGAGTAGACCAGTTATGTTGATCAATATGGCCAAGGCTGAGATGTTGTTTCAGGGAGTCCTTGTATCTTCTCTTTGGGGCTCTTCTCTTGTGGCAGCCAGTGGCAAGTTCACCATAAAGCAAGATCTTAGCGAGGCGGTGGTCCTTCATCCTTGAGACGTGTCCTGCCCAACGCAGCTGTGTTCTTATCAACATGGCCTCAATACTTGTGACTGCTGCTTGTTCTAGGACAGATGTATTGGTCACATAATCTGACCAGTGGATGTTTAGGATTGTGCGGAGGCAGCGTTGATGGAAGTGTTCTAAGAGACGCAGGTGGTGGCGGTAGATGACACATGATTTGGAACCATATAAAAGAGTAGACAGCACTATGGCTTTGTAAACACTGATCTATGTACTTTTCTTCAAGTGTTTATTTTACCAAACTCTTTTATGGAGTTTTCCAAAAGCACTATATGCCTTTGCTAACCTGTTGTCTATCTCTCCATCGATCTTACCATCTGAGGAGATGAGGCTGCCTAGGTAATTAAACTGCTGGACTGATTTGAGCTCTGATTTGCCAATGGTGATATGGGGATGATGGAAGACTTCCTGAGGTGCCGGTTGATAGAGACCTTCAGTCTTCTTTAAGCTGACTTCCAGCCCAAAGAGCTCAGCAGCATCTGCAAAGCAGGATGTTAAACGCTGCAGAGCTGCTTCTGTGTGGGCAACAAGGGCGGCATCATCAGCATAAAGCAGCTCCCGGACAAGATGATTTAAGGTCTTAGTGTGGGCCTTCAGTTGCCTTAGGTTGAAAAGGCTTCCATCAGTATGATATCGAATGTAGATACCGTCCTGCTCATCGAGGTCTGCAGTGGCCCTTTGGAGCATCATGCTGAAAAAGATTATGAATAGAGTTGGTGCAAGAACACAGCTTTGTTTCACACCACTGGTAATTAGAAAGGGCTCAGAAAGTGCATCACCATATCTGACTTGGCCGTGCTGATCCTCATGGAGTGAGATGATCATTTTAAGGAACTTGGGGGGACATCCTAAACGTTCCAAAATCTGCCACAGACCTTTTCTGCTCACAGTATCGAAAACCTTGGTGAGGTCGACAAAGGTTACATAGAGACCTTTGTTCTGTTCCCTACACTTCTCTTGCAGTTGTCTGAGAACAAATACCATGTCTGTGGTTCTCCTGTTGGCCCTGAAACCACAGTGACTTTCAGGAAGAATTCCTTCTGCTATAGCGGGTATTAGTCTGTTCAAGAGTATTCTTGCCAGGGTTTTGCCAGCAATGGAGAGCAGAGTAATACCACGGTAATTTGAACAGCCTGATTTAGCTCCTTTCTTCTTATACAAGGTGATCATGACTGCATCATGAAGGTCTGATGGTAGTTCACCTAGTTCCCAACAGTGCACCACAAACTCGTGAAATTTAGCATGGAGTGCAAGGCCCCCATGTTTCCAGATTTCCGGTGGAATTCCATCAACCCCAGCTGCCTTGCCAATTTTCACCTGCTGTATGGCCTTGAGGGTTTCTCCCAAAGTGGGGGCAATATCCAATTCATTCTTCACCAACTGTTGTGAGATGGACTGAATTGCTGAGTCTTGGACTACATGGCTAGTACTGAAGAGAGTCTGAAAGTGTTCAGACCATCGATTCAGAATGGAGGTTTTATCTGTTGGAAGCGTTTGACCATCTGCCCTGAGTAGAGGGCTTTGGACTTGGTATGTAGGCCCATATGCTGTTTTCAAGGCCTCATAGAATCCTCTGTGATCACCTTTATCTGCGCATAATTGTGTTTTCTCAGCTAGATTGATCCACCACTTGTTCTGGATGTCATGGAGTTTCTGTTGGAGCTTGCTGCATGTGAGACGAAAGGCTGCTTTTATTGTTTCATATAGTAAGAATTGATATACAAGGCCTACAGGTAGGAGTAGTTTAAACCCAGTGATAGTTAAGAATACCCTCTTGTGGTATGAAAGATCCTGTCATAGAGATTATTTAACCCTTCCATATGGAAAAACATGTAGTTTTAACTTTCCAAACTAGACTTGTTTGAACTGAGATGCTACCTTCCTGGAGACTGTTTCAGATTGTGGTGGGTTTGTTGGATGTCCCCTGGTCCTTAATTAACAAGCAAGAATGAATATTTGGTACAGACATGGAAGGCCTGTGAGAAGTTAAGGTAAAGTTTGGTCAAGCAGGAGCCTCCAAGATCATTTGTTTCAGCACAGACTGGAGAATTGGATTTATCCCCTACTTCTTACGTAGTTTGTGATTCTGAGTAATGTCCTAAACCAAATGTTTTCCCAAGAGTTCATACGTTAATTATTGGCTATTTTTTGAAGGTGATGTTTCAGCACCAGGGTCTAGCTTACAGAAGGAATTTTAGGAATACCAGAGGAAAACCTGTTGTGAAATGAATTTTGTCTTCAGAGCTTGAAAAATGATGAGTGAATAGGTATGGTGCTTCATATTCGATAACAGCATGAAACACATTGAGTAACTGTTCCTTAAATGAGTAGCATTTCTTCTATGATGTAGACAGTAATCTCTTTAATAAATACTAAATGACTGTGTAATTAAATATAATGTATATTACTTAGAAGGTTGTATTAAGGTTTCACAGCCAGTTTTAGTTCGTTATAACTCTACTTTTGAGTGCTTCCCTTTGCAACCCTAATAATGTTCTTTTAACACAGTTTTTTGAGTTTAATATAAATAAGTATTATAGCAACAATTTGTGCAGAAAAATAGTGCATTTATACGTGAATGTAAATATAAGTGAGTTTTATGAGTATTATATGAGCTTTCTTATATAAACGTAGGAAAAATGCCTTTCAGGGCTTTTGTAAATACCTGGACAAAAGTAGAAAAACCTGTTAACTATCTGGCCATTCATGCAGGCAAACAAATATCAGCAGAGAAGCAAACATAACAGCAATACTAGAAGCTGATGAAGAAAAGGAGATTTTTTTTTTTTTAGTAAGTCTATCACTAGGTGTAGGAATTCCAGACTTCATTCTAATGGTGAAAGTATCAGAGAAAGAAGCGTAGAAATTTGCAGCTCATCTGGAAACTGAGGAGTTTGTATTGCTGCACTTATTTTGCATATTTTTACGTTGGTGTAGAGAGAAGTGGAGACAAGCTTGCTCATGCAAGCTGGTGGCATCTGCTGTGATTGCTCAGAGAAGATTTCATGTATGCCTTCAGGTAGAGAGGAGCACTCAGTGGCTTCTGCACATGAGTCACAGCAACCCCATGCAACACTACAGGCTGGGGGCAGAGTGGCTGGAAAGCTGCCTGGTGGAAAAGGACCTGCATGTGCTGATCCACAGGGACTGAGCATGAGCCAGCAGTGTGCCCAGGTGCCCAAGAAGGCCAGTGGTATCTTGGCTTGTATCAGAAATAACGCAGCCAGCAGGACAGGGGAAGTGATTGTCCCTCTGGACTTGGGACTGGTGAGGCTGCACCTTGAATCCTGTGTCCGTTTCTGGGCCCTGCACTACAAGAAAGACATTGAGGTTCTGAAGTGTGTCCAGAGAAGGGTAATGGAGCTGGTGAAGGGTCTGGAGCACAAGTCTGATGAGGAACGGCTGAGGGAGCTGGGGTTGTTTAGCCTGGAGAAAAGGAGCCTAAGGGGAGACCTTGTTGCTCTCTATAACTATGTGAAAGGAGGTTGTAGTGAGACGAGTGTTGGCCTCTTCTCCCAAGTAACAAGTCACAGATCAAGAGGAAATGGCCTAGGGAGGTTCGTGTTGGACATAGGAGGAATTTCTTCACGGAACAGTTGTCAAACATTGAAACAGGCTGCCCAGGGAAATAATTGAGTTACCATCCTTGGAGGGATTTAAAAGACATGAAGATGTGGCACTTAGGGACATGATTTAGTTGTTTGTTAACTGTTGCTCTTGATGATCTTAAAGATCTTTTCCAGGCTCAATGGGTTTGTGATTCTCCCTAGGAGACCACTGAAGAGGCATCAATGCCATGTGTTGCCTTTGGTATAGTTCTGTTTCTCTTCCAGAGTAACTGTCCTGATTTCCAGACACTGTGAACAATGTAGGTGATAGAGATTCATATTGGTATTAGAAGGACCTGGCCCCTGAATTTGTGCCTGGAATTGAGGAATGACAAGAACACAGAGCAAAAGACTTTAGTTGCAGCAACTGTTTTTTAAGTGCAGATACTCTAATCTGGAGCCTCTTTAGATGCTTCTGTATTGTAGTATAGGTTCATGAAGTAGGTTGTCAGTTTATTAAGACTGGAGACATTTTGTTGAGGCACTTTCCAGGCACATAAAGTACAGGAGACTTTGAGTTTGTCTGATACCTCACATTAATGTCTGCAATAATAGGTAAAAGCAGACAAACTTAAGTTGATTAATTAACTACTGAGGGTTTATTGTGATGATCTACATAACAGATGATGTAGGAAGATGTCCTTTCTTTCTGCAGCTCCTGCTTTACCTGCATTCTTAAATTATCTCGGCTTAAACAGCACTCCTGCTGCTGCGTTCATGGTGACGCTCTTTCCTTGCTGTTCACTGCTGGTAGAATTAAAAACAGACTTCCTGGTTTGGAAAACTCAGCATTTGCACTCAGATGTGTATTAATGCACCTGAAAGTTCAAAACAAACAAATGCAGACGCTTAATTTATTTCTTATTTGAGTTAAAGCCAGAGGGCTTGCAGTTTTGCTTGCTCTGACAGCACATGGGCTGTTTGCTTCTGTTTTTTTTTTTTAAAAAGGGGTGTTGCTACTTTGTGTCAGCTAGAAGTCCTGGTCACTCCTTGGCTCTCCTTTGCCCTGAAAAGAGAAGAAGCTCTGAACTTTTGGAGGGGGCAATGAGACAGTATGATGAAGATGAAAAGGACGAGAGTGCCAGACTGGTGGAAGTCATGTGCTGCATGGGTCAGTAATGCAGCCCGGAGCTGGGCTGGCAGGGCGGCAGGGCTACCTGTGGGACAGGGCAGAGCTCTCTGGGGGGAAGCTTCTCTCAAGGGGCTTTCTGAGGGTTTCTTTCCTTCATTAGTGTTTCATTTTTTTTTTTTTTTATAATTTCCCTGGTTTTTACTTCATTTGGGGAGTTTGATTTGGTGTGTTCTGCTCTGAGCTGGAGCACACTGAACACTGTTGCACTGTATTTTCCTCTTAGTATGCTTTTACCTTTCTGGAAGCATTTGGTTTTTTGATAAAAATCACAGTGAGGTGTGACACTGAGATCGGTTAAAACTTGGTGCTAACTATGACAAGGTTATGGGTTCAATCCCCTGTATGAGCCGTT
The DNA here is from genome assembly GCF_036250125.1 of Pseudopipra pipra. Classification (NCBI taxonomy): domain Eukaryota; kingdom Metazoa; phylum Chordata; class Aves; order Passeriformes; family Pipridae; genus Pseudopipra; species Pseudopipra pipra. Next base: position 91,340,804 of record NC_087551.1, read on the forward strand.
CACTTAAGGGTTCAACTCGATGATCCTGTGGGTCCTTTCTAACTCGGAATATTCTGTGATTCTGTTTTGATGATTTTCTTTCCTTCCTTTAATTCTGGTGTTTTTCACAACATGACAGGTGTCAGCTTTCCTCCTCATGGCACATTCGTGTCTGTCAGTCACAGAATTTTTCTGTGAGTGTTTGTGTAATACATATGTATGTATAAAAGGAACAAGAGTAGTAAGTATTACTTGTTTTATGAATGTTGGCATTTTAATTGAAAATAGTGTTGAAACTAATAGTGACTCCATAGTCTTAACAAAATACAAGCGGATTTTTTTCAACTCTTTTTTTTTTTTTTTAACTGTTGTCACAGTAACATTTCCCAAAATGTAAACTTCTGTGTGGTCAAAACTAGATGAGGTTACCTGAGGAGAAAAGACACATTGTACACATTGTGAAATTTTGCAGCTGAGAAACCTTGTTTTCCTTTTACAAGAGCTGCCCATAATGGAACAGTTAAAAGTGAAAGTGTTTCTAGATTTCTCTTATTTCTGAGATTTTCTGTTCTCTACATCTACTAAATCAGAGCTTCCACTTTATTAGGATAAATAACTGATGTCAGAAATGATGTCTTGCTAGATGAAGGCTATAGGGAAGTGTATATAGCAAAAAGTTCTCCTAATCTGCCAATTTTTTTCCCAGTACTTCAGCTTTGCTCTTTAGTTTTTCTATTTCTCCTCTTTTTTGAGTCTTCAAGTAGAATAAGAGAGTGTAAAACTGTGAAGTAGGGAAAAAATCATATGCCAGTAGCTTAGAAGATCTTGAGTGGTGTGGAAAAGGGGTTTAGGAATCAGCAACTATTCTGTACAGAGCCAAATATACAACTACAAATACTGCCTGAAGATCTCATTGTCACAGTAAGCTGTGGCTATCAAAGTGATAGGTGTGTTAAAAAAGAATTGGAAAATATAACAGGAAAAATGCATCTATGGCTCTTAAATGCAAAGATATGTATGAGCACGTAGAAAGTCTGTGAGTCACATAAGAGAGGACTATACAAAGGCTTTTCAGGCTTTTACTTGTCTTGGTTTTGCATTTATTCCCCAAAAGTAATTTCTCACTACTGTTAGGAACAGCATGCAGTGCTCAGTTTGGCCCAACATGTACTCTTGTATGATGTCATGCTGTTTTGAAAGACCTCAGTATCACACCAGAAACTTGAAAGTACTTGAAAGACTTTCAGTCAATTTATTTTTATTTATTGTTCTCTTTGACTAACCTGAAAACAGTATTTTAAAATGTAAAATACAAGACCTGAATCAGTCTTCTAGAGATGGCAATAGGTGCAGAGGGGTCTTGTTTTGCTACCTGAGCTCACTGCTTATTCTCAACCACACTGCAAATAGCCTGAGTCAATGAAACAGCTGCAGTTGTGTTGTACGGGGTCAGAAGGAATCTTGCTATTTTAGGCTTGCACAGATGGTCCTGGTCCTAATGCCCCGTGACTCCTGCTCTGGGTAGCTCTGGGACTGTGAACGGGCTCTGTAGCAGTTGTACTGGCTCGTGACCCTACATAGGTTGCTGGAGATAAATCTTGTGGTGGTTAGTTTTCCTCTGAGTAGAATTCACGTATATGCTTCCTATCTATAAGTAGGATGCTTTCTTACCCTGAGTCTATTACTTATGTTATATCTCCACACTGTTTTGTGGGCAATCATTGATGCTAACTGCCATGCCAGGGAGCAAACTGCTCAAAGTGGCTGGGTCCCATATCTGGGTTAGTGGACATCCCTGTTGATTTTAAAGAGAATTAAAGGAGGGTACTTTCTCTGACTGAAGCTGTAACTCATCCCTGTGTGTTGGAACAAGGGATATTCCAGTTGAAAAGCATGGTGATTAAAAAAGTTAGCTTTCATGTGGTAAGAGATTTTCCATTGCCTAATACTTTAGTAATTAATTGATTGTAGAGGCTATGAGTAGTATTTATAGCTCTTAAAAATTTCCCATGACTTTTTAAGTACAATTTGAGTGGCGGTTGACTTCTCCTAGGAAGTTATATTTTTATTAGTAGTCCTGATGTTGTACCTGTGGAACCATTATCCTGAAGGAACTCAGCTGGAACTTCAAGAAACTTTTTCATTACATGCTGTGATGTACTGCAAAAACTTTTATGTGCTGTTATTTTGATTAGACATTTTGGAGCTTTTGAAAATTTAAATTTTATAAATTTACTAGAATATTAATTTTATAAATCTCTTAATAAAAAAATCTTCTGCATCACTTGTAGAGCTGTTAAACCCTTTTCTTTTTCCTTTTTATCTCTAGATGAGCGGGACAAAGTACAAAAGAAGACGTTCACAAAATGGATAAATCAGCATCTCATGAAGGTCAGTTATATCTGTCATGTCTGGATGACTGATTACTACAGCAGCAATTGTGTCTTTTACTACATGTTTGGTGTCAGGATGCAGCTGTGTCACATATAAGGAAGATCTCAAATTGTGAGGTTTATGCATGTGCTTTGTCTTTGAGGAGTCATGGGGGAATTGAAATGCTGTTATCTAATGTCCCAAGGTGATCTAATTGCGCATTTGAATTTGAAATTAAAATGAGTTGAAGTTTAAGAGATATGATTTCTTTCTATAAGGCTTGACTGTTTTCTGGAATTAGTATGTCATGGCTGTAGTACCATAGTTAAGGCAAATGAAAAAAAAAGTATTTTAAGTACCATGTTGTGGATGGGGAAATGACCTTGAGAAAGAGAGGTCCAGATCATCCTATGGCATTAGTATGCTACTTGTGGATTAGAAATAGAAGATTCTAGAGACAAAACTCACATTTCAATGTCTTTCTTTTGAATAGGAGTGAACTTTGCTTCAGGGACAAAGCACATTATTTTAACAACATGTACAGCTTTTAGTTGACAGATAACTAAAAGCTGAATTCACCTTCACTGTATGGCCTTTCAGTTCTAAATTTAATCTGCTGTTTCAGTGCCAGCTGTCTAGCCCAGACATTTCTTTGGAGAAACAGATTGTATGATTATTTAACATAACTTGCGTTGATATGCCCCCCAACTCCGAGGTTGAATTCATGTAAGAGTCACATTAAATAAAAATGTATCTGCAAACTGTCAGAGTTGAGATTTAATTAATGAGTACAATCTTCAGACACTGTTGGAAAGATCTCCTTGCATTTGTATTTAGAGCAGTAGCATACCACCTTTCTGTGAGCAGGGTGAGTCTGCAGTCACAGGATGGCTCATACCAATAGATTTTCCTTTGTGGGTTTGCTAGACCCAAAGAAAACATGCTGTATAGAAACAGTTGCTCCAAGGACCCTTTCTATGCAGATACCTCCTCACTGTAATCCTGAAACATCAAAGTGGCCCCATGTCCTTGCAGAAGTCTTCTACTTGCTAATGAGAAAAGACAAAAGGCAGGTCTGCAACCTTCCCTTTCTGAATTTTGCCTCCTGTTTATGGTGTAAGAAATGTATCCATTGTCCAGTACTTCAAACAAATTAGATTTAAAGAAAAAAATATCCAGGAAGGTTGCCAGTACCTGGCAGTAAAATGCAATATCCAAATTAACCATCAGGCATTTATTCTTCTTACTGAGGGTAATTGTTGTCATGTTTGTAGAGGCTACTAATCTTTTTATATATTAAAGATGCATTTAAAAAATGAATCTGTGGGATGGGGAAAAGCCTGTCTGAAGATTTTTAGAGAGCAATACTTTAATACAAGTTAAAAACAGTGCATATTTTTACAGAAGAGCAGTGTACTGATAACGATATTTCTATATACCATTGTCTTACACCCTTCTAAAACATGCACAGTCATGATTTCCATACTGTCAACCTCTTGGGAGTAGCTTAAAAAAGATTTAGACTCTAAACCCCTAAGAAAATCAGAGTAAAGAGCTCACACTAAATCCTGTTGCCTTCCTTGCCAATGTCAATGGCCTTAGGCCTTCATTTTCAGGTAGTTCTCACTGTGGGTGATTGCAGAGGTATAGATACAGATAGATAAAATAATGTGTGTCTGTGTATATTGCTGGCACTGATTTTCATCTTGGATTGCTCACTTTAGAATTCAAGTAAAGGATAGTTAACTTATATAAATATAGTTTGGCTATAGCTCTTCCATTAACTTGGAATTTATGTAGCAACTCACCTTTATCTTCTGGAAATGGTTTGAAAGCAGTTGGTGATACAGTTGTCAAATTTCTGTTCTTAGAACAGAATAAATGAGTGGATTTCTAGCAGAGATACTGGACCTGTCCTGGTCAATGCATTAAGGTGAAGCTGAGCCCTAGTTTTCATGTACCTTGGATTTAGTACAAAACATGCAACTCACGTTTGCCCATTCACTGCACATAACTCGTTGCGCACAAATGAAGGTGGGAATTGTCTCATCTCAGGCATCTCAATAGCTTTATGTGAGCTGGTTACCTGGGCTTCTTTAGTAGGTGGCAGAGGGAACAAGCCCTTATAGATGTCTACCCATAAGGCATCTCCCTAAGGGGAAGTGAATTGTGTCTCAGAAGTGCTTTTGTTGCACTGATTGAAAAAGGTGGGTGTGCTTTTATCTGATGCTGTGTAGGGTTCAACAAGAAGCAGAAAAGATGAAGGTGATCGTGGAAGTTATGAGAGATCATGGCAAACACCAGACCATATATGTGGACAGGACCCTGCTATGGGCATGGGGACGGATCACATTTTAATTTCATCTCTTTTCTTTCTTATTTTTTTTTCTCTTTTCCCTGTTTCTTTTCTCTGTCCCCTACTTGTTTTTTTGTTTTCTCTATTTTTCTTTTCTCATCTCTTTTTATGTTTTCCCTTCTTGTTTAGTTCTTTCCTCACTCATTTTAATTGATCTTCTATTCTCCTGCACTCCTTGGGAAAATACCAGACCTTTGTGCCTTTGTAGAGGTGTATTCAAGAGGTTTTTTTCTAGGTCAGCAGAAATGGTGCTTTTACTAGTTACCATAATTCTTTGGGGGTTGGCAAAGAAGCCTACTGTCACTCTTGTAATTGATCTGTCTGTGATTCACTGAGTAACTTGTAAATATTTACCATTCTGCTCTCCATTGCCTATCTCTAGTTGCATTGGATTCAAAGCCTGTGTGTAGTATTTAAAATTCAGTGTGTAAGATTAGTCTCTTGACAGCTTAGTTGATTAGTAAGGCATGTTGTGTGCTTTGCTAAACTAGAAACATAGTCATTGCAGAAATATTTTGTGCTAATTATTTTGATATACATAGTTTTAGAGACAAGTACATAATGTATTATGTGCAAAATTCAGCTGTTGAATCTTTGAATTCCACAGTTTAAGATGAAGTGGACGGTCACTACATTTTTTAAATGCCGAAGTTTTTCTTTTGAATTGATAACAGATTTTCTGAGGACTGATTAGAGCATTGGCCTTGCTAAGGCTACTGTTTACTGTCTGATGTGGGGCTCCAGTTTAAATGTTATCTTTTGTGTCTTATTGACATACGGGCTGGAGAGGTGAGATATTGGACTTTAGACTCTGCTACTGCTGTGGTATGAGCTGCCAGGGAGAAACTCACATACCAAAGTAGTGTGGTGTTGGGGTAGAGGTCTCCTCTCTTCTCTGAACTGCCCTCTGCTTCCAGCAAGCATTTCACTTTTCTGCTGCCAAAATAAGATGTTAAATTCTAGTACTTGCTAGAGCAGTAAGTAATCCTTGATGTGACAAGAAAAGGTATATTTGTGGTAGCAAGGGGTTTAGTGTAGTGGTTGCATAGTTCTAAATCACCTAAAGAGAAATCCAGCTTCCAGGAAAGCCCAGAAATTCTTCCTGACATCCTTTTAATCCCAAACCCCAAAATTTAAGGAAAGAGTGAGGCTAGTTTGAAATACAGGTGGAAGATGAGATGAAAGTCAGAAAATGAAAAAAGTTGATGATGAAAAAGGAGTAAAAGCAGGCAAATTCTTCTTTGTTGTTCAGTTCCTTTCTCAAATCAATTTAAAAATAATTTTGTAGTGCCAGATCTTAGTCCTGACAAATTAAATGGGATATTATTCTAAGTTTCTTCACCAGAAATTAGGACTGAAGGCAAGGCAACCAAAAAACGGGCTAGTGGTATGATGAACACCCAAGTATCTTCCTACTAAGGAAAATATCATCCTTCTCATGGAGGAAAAGGTTGTAGAGAGCCTCTTAGCTGACCTTCTAGCAGCAGTATGGGCCTCTGGGTGCCTGAGCAGCTCCCTGGAGAGGAAGAGCTGTCCTGTTCATGGCATTGACAGAGTGGGTTGGCTTTTGGGACCCTTGACTGACTGGACCTTGGGAGAAGCATGCTGCTGACAGGAGGAATGGGCAGCATCCCTGCACAGTCATTAATTGTTCCAAAAGTAATTTTTGAAGGTCTTAAGAGCAAGAAGCATTTATAAGTAGCAGGATAAAATGCTTTTAAAACTATTGTTTTAAAGCTCAGTGTTCAAAATCATGTACTGTGTTGCAGTGATAGTGCATTAGAGAGAGAACAGCTTTCTGTTGTGCAAAGACTGAATGAATAATTCAGAATAGAAACCTGAAGTTATTGATTCCTGTGCGTCCTTCAAGCAGCACAGGGTTTGCAAATGGCTTCTTGGGTCGATTGCATTGTGAGATGTTCAGGTATGACCTTAATGGCAGCATGACCGACCATTCCTGATAAAGCACAGTCATTCCCTTGCTGAAAGCTGGCACTTTACGGACACTAGTAGTTATTGTTTTTAGATTAATGCTACTCTGCAGTGTCTCAGTATCTTCTTTTTAGCTGTGCATTTAAGATGTCATTTAAAATTCCCCATCTCTTCTTTTAGAAATGAACACTTTGTAGATCTACACTGATATCTGAAGGATGAGGAACCTGGTGTTAGTCTTATGGTAGTGACTTTTTAAAAAAGTCTCAATTTAACACCTCTAGATTTTGAAACATACTCAGAAAACCTGCTTTCTTTTTTCTTTTTTTTTTTTTTCCCCCATGTGTGAAAATAAGACAAAGATTCCTTGCTGTGCTAGTGCATGTAAATGAGCCTACTATGTGTTCCTCAGAGTTTATTCTGACAACTGCTGCAAACTGTGTTGGGAACAAATTCTGTAAAATCCCATTTCAACATGGCCCACAGCTTACTTTAGGCATTGGGTGCAGCCGAAATGTTAGTGTTTCCTCCTCTGTTTCGTTTTTCAGTTGTTCCAGAAGGCCCACTGTCTGCTTGGTAGACAGAAGAATATACCATTTTTTCTCCTAAAATTTTTGCCATTGTATGTTCAGGACTGTTCTGAAAGGTCTTGAAGTGTGTTTTACCTTTGAGATGTGCTCCTTCTGAAAAATAAATAAAAATAACTCTTGAAGAAGATCATCATTTAATGGTGTAAAGAAGTTTTTGATTTTGTTATTTTCCCTGGAAATATGTATAATTATAATTTAATCATGCTGCATTGCATACAAATCTTTCAAAAGTCTTCTACTTGGAGGTAAACCACATGACATCTTTCACCTGCTTAGTGTAATCTATAGCTGTTTGCAAGGCAGCTCAGCAAGCCAAACTCATGGCTTTTTTACTGTAATGGAAATTTAGATGACGGAGGAAGGTAACCAGAAGACAGTGAGGAAAAGTAGTGACAGAATGCCAGAAGCTGAAGCTGCAAAAGAGGAGGAAATTGTACAAGTTTTAAGGCTACTGATAAATTGCATCACAAAAAACTCTCTGCAGTCAATCAAGCAAGCAAGCAAACAAACAAATTCAAGTCGATAAAAACTGCACCAAAGCTTTCAAGTTTATTTGATAGTCTTTAATACATTTAGACTTCGTGACTAAGAGAGTAATTGAAAACAGTAAATTAAATATGCATGAAATACAGTATGACCTGAGCACATCAATATTTTTGTGGCATGCAGTCCTATTGTACCAGTTGAGCATATGCTTTTATGTATGTTGGGTTTAAAGGTTTTTTTTTTTTATATAGGTGATCATATATGAAAGAATGAGTATAAGGCAAATTAAGTGTATCATGTGATTACTGCATGATGGACTAAAACCAATAGAATCAATGTTTCATGTGATAGACTAATATATTAATATATTAATTAATTCTCTTTGTGTGTGTTCATTGTTTGCAATTAGCTCTCAGCCCAGATTTTATTTAATATTATTTGTTCCTTAGAGATTGCAAGAGATGAAATTCTACCATTTGCAATTAGGTGTTGGCTTTTTAATTAATTGTTAAATTATGCATGGAATTATTTTTATCTATTTTATTTTGATGTATCTGTATTTAATAATAATTTATATATCAGTTTAGAAGTACTATGCCTTGATCTAACTCCCTTGGAGCCACTGTAACTGTGCCATTGGCTCCAGTGGGAGTAATATTTGTGGACTTCAGACAGTGAGCAACTTCAAACATTTAATCATAAACATTAACTAAGTATTTTGTTCTACAGCAATATTTCATATAATCTGGGAAGCAAGGCTTGCCCTGAGGTAAGGTAGATGTGTGACTGCATGAGGACCTAAGAAGGCATGAGAATAAACATGTTTCTCATATACAGAAACATGTGTTATCTGTTAAAGGCATTTATGGTGTTTTGAACAGGGAATTTAAAGGTAGTCACGTAGTGTTCAAAATCTATCTCTACTTAGAGTACCTTGAATTTAATTAGAATAAAGTTTTAGCTGCCAGTTTTAGTACTTTACCTGCTTCAGGTATGTTTGGAGTGCATTGCCTTTGGTCAGAGCTAGTTTTAAGCTGTAGGAGTCAGATCTATTTTCTCTTTGATGTTATTAGCATTATATTTGCATATTTTAAACAGTTCCTCCCTGGTAAGTTACATTTGGCAGTGTGTAGTAAAGGTTGCGAAAGGCGAGAGCAAGCTGGAAGCACAAGGGGTGGAGACAACCGAATGCACATTATAACTGAAACATTGGCTTGTCTCTGGCCAAAGATAAAACAGAACAAAAGGTGAATATGGCTGCTGTCAATTGGAAGTCTTGAACTGGATTAAGGAAGCTGATGGTAGATTTTTGGTCACCAACTGGCATCAGAAGGACAGCACTGTATAGCAGTGGGGAAAAACATTTATCCTCATAATTGACAGGAGGAACAATGTAGAGTTCTGCATCTGAGCACCTACAGAGGAGCCCTCAGTAGTCTATTCAAGAAAAAGGTGTTTCTGTGGCACAGCTCAGCTCATCCCCAGGCAGGTGTGCAAACCAGATTAGGGCACACTCACTGTTCTGTTCCCTGCCTGCTGCAGGAGTTGGGGTGGCTGCCTGTGTGTCTTGTGAGTGAAGTGCCAGCCAGAGAGATCTTCAGCTTGTCAAGTTCAAAAAGTTGCTGTCAAAGTTGCCTAGTTAGATAGGTCTGGACTGGCTGGGAGGGACTGCTTCAAAATTTAAAACAGAAAGATAACTAGGAAGCAAGTGTCGCAAAATCCCAGGCTCATCTTCAAAAGCAAAGAGAGAAGTGAGAAGTAAAGAGAGGACAATGAACTGGGAAAAGCAGTAGGTAGGGTCTCCTGGGGTAGTAATACAGTAGAGGGAGAAATGCAGGAGATCTGGCAGTCATTGTAGATGTTTGCGTCAGAGGCACAAAGGCAGGTTGCTGACAGGTAGAACAGATAGGAGGCTTCTTATAGAATATACTGCTGCTTTCAAGAGATGTGTGAAATACAAAGGAGCTGTACAAGAAGTGGAAATAAGGGCAGCAGGACTAAAGGGTTGTTATAAAGGAGTTAGTAAAGCAAGGTGGGGTAAAGTCCAGCGGAACTTACAGTGTGACATGGAAGTCCACAGGTAGAAAGAAGACTATTCAGATAAGTTGTTTTCTGGTTGAACAGCTTTATTTACCCATTAGTTAGTAACTAGTGGAAATAATTTGTAGCATTTTATCATTCTGTTTAAGAATTCAGAAGAGACTGAGGACTCCCAGGAGTCTGCAATTATAGTAAGCATAATACCTTTATCCCCAGCAGAAGAAAAGAAGGAGTTATAGACCTCTCAGGGTAATTTTTCTCCCTGGGGAGACTGTGTTACAATGGGTCTTTGAAAGCAGATGGACAAAGAGGAAGTGGTGTACATGGTGTATCTACACTTTTTCTACATGCTACCACATGTAGTCTCATTTGCATACTATCACCACAAAATTTGAACGAAAGGATCCTAGATACAGCTTGTTGGGATATTGCCATCAATAACTGCTGCAACTGCAGCTAGAACTGGCACTGGGAATAGCCAGTGCCGTTGGTTGTTGCTGCTGTCATGGCTGCTGTCAGGTGTTGTCGCAGCATCATCTGGGTCTGGGAGGCAACGCTCATGAACAAGGACCTTCCACTCACGGGAAAGATACCAGTGCCTTCTGCCCTTGCTGTGCCACATCCTCAAGTGAGGTTTTGAGCTCAGTCACTTTATCTTTGTAGTGATACATCTGTTTCTCTAACACTGCGGCTGGTAGAGCCTTTTCTCTGGCTCAGGCCTTTTGTCATGTCAGCAACAAGTGTCACCCTTGCCCTGCCACGAATCTTACAGGGTCCATCACCTGTGCAGGGCTGTGTTGGCTTAGGACCAGGGAGCTCCAGGAACTACACATGAGCTCTGCACCCTGCCTGTGGGGCCATCACAGTGTTTAGGAGTCGGAGAGGCAGCTTGTAATTCAGCCTTTTCATGGACACGCTGGTGTGCTTGTGGGCACGTGGCTGTGAAACTCTGCCTGCCTGTGTAACTTCTGATCTTTGCATGGACAAGAGGTCTGCAGCCATCTGTAATAAAGCAGTAAGAAGATAAGTTTTCTTGGAAGATCAAGGGCAGGTTGTGATAATCTGACTTTGTTTAGTCTGAAACTGAGAAGACTGAATGGAGACATGATGGCGTGTCCGCAATACGTAAAAGGTGTTTATGCAGAGGCTGGCAAACAAATGTTTTCTGAGGTCAGACTTTAGGGGAAGGGACAACAAAAACCTCAGTTCAGTTAATGGAAGATTTAGTTTGAAGATTAGCAAGCAAAAATGTCCCTCTCAGAGAAGCAAGTAAGTGTAGAGAAGCAAGTAAAAACCTGGAAATATGTGTTTTGTGTGTTACATTTCCTTCCTTTGAATTTTCAAGAATAAAATAAAGAAGCAGCTCTGGTGTTTTATAGCCAAACTCAAACTTCACCGCACGGGGTCAAGTGAGGTGATCTATTCAGTCCTTTTTAGCCATAGAGTTGTACTATTCTGTGACTGCTTTGTAAGGCACAACCCCTCTCTGGTGAAATAATGTTCAACTTTTGAGTCTTCAAACTGATCACTGCCAAGTTCTTTACCAAAGCTTGTGTTTTCATTAATTTAGTGATTTCAATCTGCATCAATTCTACAATTCCACTAAGAATGCCCTCTTTCAGTGGGCTGCCGTGTAAAGTGAAGCTTAGTGATGTTTGCTTTATATTCTTCATTAATCAGTATTTATACATTTGTAAATAAAATATTTTTAAAAGAGGTAAGAATAGATGTCTCAAGTGAGACTTTAAACAGATTATGTCACATTTCTTTTTTTGTTGTTTTTAGTTTTTCTAAAATTTATAAATATCTTCAGTCTCATATACAAACACATCTGAACAAAGTGTACTGCACTGAAAAAAAATCTTGAAGGATTTTGCAGAGGTGCAAAAGAGGGAAGAGAGATGGACATGCTCTGCTTTGAAATTAAAACTGGTACAAAAAGGGTTAATAGGCTAGGAGGATGTGTGGAGTCTCATGGGACCTTGCATGACCTATGCCACATGTGGCATCTTTCCCTTGCATCCACTGAGATGTCTACAGAATGAAGGTTAATTTGGTGAAGTAGATACTAAAGGTGGCTGGACATCTCTCTAACTTTATATTTTAGGACTTTAAATTGTGATGGAGTAGATGCCCATTTTAAGTTAGTACGTACCCATTTCTGCTTGTGAATCTACACAGCATGGGCTGAGATGGATTTGCTGATCCCAATATGCAAATTTATGAACAGATGAACAAGACTGTGCCAGGATTAATACCAGTGAGAGTAGTGCTGTGATAATAATAATGAATAAGTAGAGTGGAACCTCTGGATATACTCTGAGTGGCTGAACCAGGGTTGGTTGGAGAGAATCTTTCAGCCCATTCCTCAAAAAGTTTTGAGATGCATCCAGTTCTGGGCTCCTCAGTACAAGAGAGACATGGAGCTCCTGGAGTAGGTCCAGGCCAGGGCTACAAAGATGATTAGGGGACTTGAGCATCTGTCTTGCAAGGAAAGGCTGAGGGAGTTGGGTCTGTTCAGCCTCAAGAAGAGATGACTGAGAGGTGACCTTATCAATGTATATCAGTACCTGAAGGGTGGGTGTCAAAATGATGGAGCCAGGTTCTTCTTGGTGGTGCCAAGCAATGGGACAAGAGGCAACAGGCAGCAACTAATGCATAGGAAGCTCCACCTGAATAGGAAGAAGAACTTCTTTACTGTCTGGGTGACCATGCACTGGAACAGATTACCTAGGGAGGTTGTGGAGTCTCCCTCACTGGAGATATTCAAGAACCGTCTGGACAAAATCCTGTGCAATGTGCTCTAGGATACCCCTTCTGGAGCAGAAAGGTTGGACCAGATGACGCACTGTGGTCCCATCCAGCCTTACCCATTCTCTGATTCTGTCAATGGAACAATTTTTTTTTCCCCCGTAGGAGGTGCAAAGAAGGATTTTTGACATTTATAAAATTTGGTTCATGTTGTTCTGTACAATAATGGTGTTTCAAATATCACACAACTACTGAAATCCACAAAAGGACTCCTGAATGTGCATGTTTATATGTCCTAGTGTTTGATATATATGTAAGATTATGCATCTGCTTGCACACTTGCTGATTTGGGTTTCAGGAAAATACTGGAATGCATTTCATGAAACCAAATATGGTAAGATAAGAAAAATGTAAGGACAAGATTTAGCAGTGGCTGGATTTTTTTTTTTTTTATGTGAGCAACAGTATATTTACAAGTGTCTTTTTTATGATTAATAGAGTTATCCAGAGACATGGAATAATTGAAGACTGGGGGCAAGATGCAAAATAAAGTATGCGAAAGCAATGGATGAAATGGATGATTGAGTTATCTGGGACAAATATGAAGGTTAATGTGGAGGAAAAAAAGCAAATGATTTCAGCTTTTAGATACAAGAACAGCGTGTTAGGCGGGTGGAACACTGGAAGGGTGTCATGGTTATCATGTTAATAGAGTGTAGAGCATTGGCCGCCTGAGAAAGTGAAGGATGAATCCAAGGATGAATCTTTATTTAGAAAACATCCATTATGCTTTCAGGGTTGTTGAATTCGCTCTGTACAGGAGAGTTGTTTAAATGCAGCTTAGTAAAATCATAAAGGAACTTTATGAAATGGAATGACAGTATCTGTGTCTGCTATTTGTGAGAATTAATATGCAGAAATGAAGTAAAAGAGAAGAATTACTCGTGTTTGTGAAATAAAGACCTATTTACTTTCCATGAACTACAAGAATTGTTTCCTGCAGAGTGGATTATTAGACTGTTGAGCAAAAGAAAAGAGTGAAAATGAGTTATGGACCACTAGGCCTGAGACTGGATTTGCCAGACTTTATTTACAAATGAACAGGCACACAGAAGAGACCTGGCACAAGTTTTCTCCCTGCGCCATCTCACTGCCAACCCTGGCTGCAGGCCTCTGCTGTTCGGCGGGGGGGAGCAAATCGGGGTGTCCTGGGCCATGGGTGTCCAGGGCTGGAGCGTGTGTGCCTGCGTAGAGGTGGGGGAACAGCACCATCTGCAGCCCAGCGCTTGGGCTGACTGCGCTCTGCATCCACCCCTGGAGAGCTGTGACCGGGGGTCACTGCTGCAAGGCTACCCAGTGATTAAATTCTCCCAGAACTTGTGTGCTTGTTTATTTTTAACAGAATGAGTGAAGTTTACGGTGAGATTCAGTGCAAAACATGGATTGTGACCAGGGTGTGTATGTGGACTTTGGTTTTTTCCTAGCAGTAAATTTTGGGTTTAGAGTAAGGAGATTAAAAGCATGAGAGACTCGGGGAGGATGTCAGTGTGCGTGCCAGCCTGCATGGAGCTCTGGCTCCCTGATCTCTTGGAGTGACATCAGGTTGGCCACGAACCACAGCTCAGAGCCTTCCTGTGCCACGCAGAATGTTGGGGTGGAAATTACCCGAGGTTCAGTGGCCCTGCAGCATGTCAAGCAACACTCGTGCTACACATGGGAGAGTCTAAGAAGTCTGTAGAACAAAATAAATACTCTTGAAGATGCTTAAGGAAGCAACTTCCTTGGCAGATCAGTCACATGGGGATATTTTGACAAATCTGATATTTTGACAGTTACACGCTGCATGGATCTTGTTACAGCCTGTTCAGAATTTTAGAGTGTTAATCATAAATCATGCTGCATGTGTTGGCTTAGTAAATTTTTATTTTTTTTACGTAAATGCAACTTTTTATATGAGTTTATTTTTTATTCTTTTCTCATGGCATAGGTTTATTTGTTACCATGCTGTTAGAATTGCCACTGTGATTCCTTAATTTCAAAGGTGAAAGGACTAAAACATACATATTTTCAAAACTTATAGAAAACTCTTTCCTCATGAGTAGCACTTTTAATAAAATTTTTCCTTTTAAAACAAGCTTAAGTATGTTTTTAGAAAGTTAAAACATTAGGGAAACTCATCAGGATGTCAGGATCTCATGCAGTGGCCAAAGCAATTTTTCAGCTATCTGAATGCTGACGGCATTTGCCGAGGAACACTGTAATTATATGAACCCTTAACCATCTGTGTCTATTATCTTGGAGAAAATTGTTTTACTGTAGTTGAAGTGAATGGGACTCCTAAGGGATCTTTTTTTCATGGACATTGAGTGAGATTCTTAAAGAATAAGTTTGAAATTTATTGTGAAACTCGTGGTGGCCTTGTGCCAGCTGTTGTTTGGACATACTGGTGACCTCAGTGGTAATTAAGGCCTGACCCTTTTTTTCTCAAACACCCCCCTTACAGTTCTAACTTTTGAGCCTTTTCCCATTTTCCTTTGGAAAAGCAGTAATGCTTTACATTTGTGCCAGGCATTTGATTAACTTTGCTTCCAGAAATGAGGAGAGCGGTACTTGAAAAGACTTTCCTGGGCAATGTGAGCTGAAAAGGCTCAGTCGGATCCCTAATATTATAATTCTTGATAACATCTGGGAATGACTCTGAATTTATAAAGACTTGACAACTGAACTTCAGTTATTCAAAATAAATGTGGTTTGGATTTAATTCTAATTTTGCTTGTTTTGGGAGTGGTAAGAAAAGGTCTAATTTGGCATGTTCTTATAATGATCAATTCAGCTTATTTATAATATAGATAGGGAGACTCCTGGGGTTTTTAAGAAAAATATTTGATTACTGTAGTCTGCTTTCCTAACCTGTAAAAAATGAATAATTTTGCAAGTGTGTGAGCACTCTGCCTTGTTTCCAAGTTGTGCAGCTTGCCAGGGCCACAGTGGTTGTCTCACCACCGTCAGGGAGTTCCTGGTGGCTTCCAGTCCATGGGCGTTACTTATAGTTGTTCCTGCCCCATCTGATTATATGCTGTCTCCTGCCCCTTTTACCTCAACTTTAGATTCTGCAGCACATTCATGTTTGTTTCTGCTTCTTCCTACACTATTTCAGTTCAGAATCAGTGGTCCTTGCCTATTTTAGTTGCCTGTTTGGAACATGCTGCACCCTAACACAAAAGTCTATGAGATATCTACATGTATGCTGGGTGTGCACCCACTGTATACACAAAATTGTGTGTCTTATTTTCCTGCCATATTTACTTCTGAATAAGAAAAAAGCTGTGTTTTTTGTGTTTTCCTAGAATCATCATAGAATTTGGGTTTGGGTTGGAAGGGACCTGTAAAGGTCATCTGGTCCAATCCCCCCTGCAATGAGCAGGGACGTCTTCAACTAGATCAGGTTGCTCAGAGCCCTATCCAATCTTATCTTGAATGTTTCCAGGGATGGGGCGTCCACTATCTCTCTGGAAAACCTCTTGCAATATTTCAACATCCTCACTGTAAAAAAAGTCTTCCTTATATCTAGTTTAAATCTACGCTCATTTAAAACCATTGCACTTTGTCCTATTGCTACAGTCCCTAATAAAAAATAGGTATGGCAGTGTTAGATAAAGTGACATGTGCATCTGCTATGTGTCCTTGTCAAGACCAAGCTGCTTTTGCTTGCAGAAGCAGAAGGGGCAGTCCTTCTCTTCTACCATATAACCATGAGTGGCCTCTATAGTGTAAAACTGTAGATTTTGTTCTAGTATCAACAAACACAACTAATAATATCAAGAAAAATTGTAAGAAACAGGCTTGCTGTGGAAGATGGCTTCTTTTTTGCTGTGACTCATAGCAAAACCAGAGATCACTAGGTGCAAGTTTGGTTCACTAAGCGTGGGCATCTGGGGCTGTTTGAGATGTGTAAGGGTATTCAGGACAGATACCTGTGAGAGTGTGGCCACACTTATGCAAACCTCAGTCCTTCTGGAGAAGCAGGTGGAGGCCAAGTGGCACGGCCCCTAAACATAAACCAGCCCTACAGATGTGTGACCAGGAAGCTGAATCACGTCTTCCTTCTCTGTCGGTGGGAGCAAGAACCAGGCAGACTGAAGGCAGTGATGACACATGCTGCGATGCCAGCCCCCTGAGGAGGAAGCTGAGCCTGGCAGGCCAGGTACTTTACGGCAGAAGCAGAATGGTACATAAGGGTGGAACTGATAGCAACTTGATTGTAAAAACAGCCGGGTGTGCCAGCTGAACTGTAAGATAAAGCTGTGTGAGTTAGGTGGGGTGTCAGATTGCTAGCTTTTGGAGGTGGTAGCCATGGTCACAGTCTTCATTTGTCAAGTGCCTCACATACTGGAGTCTGGAGGCAAGATTGTGGCTCTGTGACTGCTACAATTTTAAAAGCTGGTTTTTACTGGCAGCACAGAGATTCTCCAGGGCACTGGACTGCAAAGCTTAAGCTTGCTGGAAAAGGATAATATGAAAATATGTTATGCTCATATCAAGGAGAATGGAGCTTTCCTTACCATGAATATAGTATACATGCCAGAAGATGAAGATCAGAAGATGAATCACTTCTGAAACAGTGCCTTACATTCATTCTGTTCCTTTTCAATGATGAAGCCATTTTGCTTCTCTTTAAGTTTTGTCAGATGCCCCTCAGCCACTCAGTGTCTCCCACATCTTCCTTAAAGAATTTCTTCTCATGCCCAAATTATCAAATCTGCCACACTCACATAGGCATATTGCAAAAAGTTGCTTGAGGCAACCTGTAACCTACTTTGCATGTGGACCTTGCAAAATGTAGGGCTGACAATTCTGCGATTTTATTGAAAAACCACAAGAACTGTTACGAAATATCACAACATCAGCAGATCCCCACACATCCATCCAGGGAACCCCATCTGCATCCAGTACTTGTGCTACTATCTGTTCTGAAAAAGGCTAAATATGGCAGTTAAGGAGCAATGAACTAGTTATATTTCTTGTTCGTTTCAAGATCTAAGAATTCATTATATGTGTTGAGAGACAAGAGTTGCCTAAGTGATAGAGAGGGGTGATTTTGCAAGCTTTTCCTTAAGTGGCAGTGTAGGATCTCTTGAGAAGCTCAAGATGCTTCTTTTAGAAATAATCTGCTGCTTTGAGTGAACATGTTTGCTCACATCAGTTGCCCAAATACATAGTTTTAGGTGCACATCTGCTGCTCAGAGTCATGGAAGAAATTCCTTGTTATGTTGTGCTGTACTAGAATGACTGACGTAGTATGTCCTAAATAATTAATCTTCACAGTAAGTGTCAGCCAGTGGCAGAACTAAGACAGACATATAAGGTGTACTGCTGGTTTTCCTGTGTTGACAGCTCTATGCCAGTTTCTTCATAGCCAGTTGTGAGTTCATCTCTGAAGCGTCTGTGATTTCTAGGAAGATAAGCTGGGGAAGATGGTTGTCTCTGTAGTACTTAGGAAACCTCACAGCATAAGAAACAAACAGAAGGTCAACAGATGTGTGCTGTGAGAGACAAAACTAGCAGGATAGCAAGACATCTTGCATCTAATGGAAAATAAAAGCAGACAGACCAGAAATGGTAATATTTTCTCATCCCACAATTCAGATACCTGCATATTGGGCAGCTCCCCTGAGTTGTATGTTGAAAAGAGTGTAGGCGTTGACTTGGTGTTGCACAGACAATTCTTTCAGTGTCTTTCAGATGTACACCCCATTCCTCTGTCCTTAACCTGATGTCCTTCCATCCCTCTGGCCACCAACCTGTACTGTGAATCTGCTCTGGCTTGGGATTCTGCTCTCCAAAGGGAAGTGGAGAGTGATACGTCCTGAGGGACTTAGCAGGCAACCCTCTCACAGGGTTTATCTTAAAAAAGACTTGCCTACTTTTGTCAGGAAGAGCTTAGCACTCAGTTTGGCATAGTTCTTTGAAAGTAAAATTAAAAAGTCACAATTGTTTTGGGTTAAAAATTAAAGACCCTTGTGCTTTTCATCTTTTAAGCATTTATCATGATCAACTTGTTTGTATCAGGGACTTCGGTGATTTACATGGCTTCTCTTTTCTTGCCTTTCACCAGAGATGTAATAGCAGAACACCTGTTTTGTTTCTTCGTTCAGCTTAACAGTACTTCAGTATTACCAGAGAAATTTTCTCTTGGAATTTTTTTTTACACTAATTGTTTGCAGAATTTTTTAAAAAATTCATAACTAAAATTAAAATGATACTGTATGGACATGAGTTTGTAAAGCTAGGTATGTATATATGTAAGAATATTGTGTTGTAACTTGACTGTCCATGCAGAGTCTGTATAAGTGTTTTGGAAAACATCAGTTGTAATTCCTTATGGAACAGTCTTCGAAATGACTTGTTCTGGCTAGTCTTCAGCACAAGCATAAATATGCTGTGATACTACTCTAAATTAAGATCATGGTCTTTATGAAACAGATTTTAGGGTAATTTCATGTTTAAAAATAGGAGTAAGAAAACTTGAGAACACAAAAGCATTTATGAAACTAAGCTTAGGTATGGAGACAGTTATTTATTCAACAGAAATTCCCCTGAAAGTCAGGTAAACAGAGTTCTCCTATAAAGTCAAAGATCTGGCTTGATTCTTGTTGCCCTCATCATACGTATAGAAATGTTGGCAGTCAGTGTCCCATAGATCTCATATTGGAAGTACAGCTCATCTGTGGTATAGGTGATGAAGAAAATTTCTGATGTTGCATTTTATTCTCTCAAAGCTTAGGAAGCTTCGAGTCTGGTGGTTCAATGGGAGCACCTGGAAACTCACATTAAATTATAGCTGGGAAGCCCTCAACCTCTGCCCTATCTGGCAATGTCAAAAATCTCTTCTGAAAAATTAGGTCCTTTTTGTCACGTTCAAAGAGCCGCTGGGTGAAATTGTTAAAAATATTTCATTTAAGCTAATGCTAAGAAACAAGAAGTTGGCCTGTGAACAGACATCTCCCAGCTTTGTTGTGCCTGTCAGAAAAGTTAGGGCTTCTGGCTGTCTCTTGTCATCGTACCTGCTCCCTCACTTGTGGTTGACCTTGCAGAGTCTGCTGGTTATCAGCCCTGCTCAACCATTTATTATGGGACACCACAGGAGGAGATCATTTGGATTGGTGTCTGCTCGTGGTAGGGTGGTGCTGAGTGTAGGAAGCATTAACCTCTGCCACTGGCATGGCAGGTGGGAAGGGCTGTGCATGTCTTTGGCTTCACTAGATCAACCTAATGTCATATTTCTTTGGTATGGTGGATAAGGCGGATGTGTGAGTCGGGAAAACTAAGTACTGGGAAATCTGAGGTGACAATACATGTTATTAATTGGTGGATGGTATGCTTTGATTAGTAATAAGTTTAAGGCCAGAAAGTATGTTACTTTTGTTCTGACTGGAGTGAACATGCATGCTGATGATAAGATATATGTTGTGTGTATTTTTTACAATTCATTGGACCTAGCTATTTTTGTCTTAGTTGTCATTATTTAGGAAGTGGATATCTGATATAATTTAAATTGTCAGATACTGATTTTTTCACTGCTATGTGCATTCATTACCTGTAACTTCATATTATTTTTCTTTTCATTAAAATCATATAAGATGTGATAGAACTGTGTGAGTTCAGATGTAACAGTAAATTTTGCCTATTAAAATTGATTTAGATTTGTAAATTTGTCATGAATGTGAATAAATTTAGAAAGCAATGTTGAGGTATATATGAGGTTTATCTGTATATTAAAAGATGTATGCTAATATGAGTGTGAACTCTCAGGTATAAATGGGGATCTTGTATTTAATTTTTGCATTTTTCTATGCAGGTTCGAAAGCATGTGAATGACCTATATGAAGACCTAAGAGATGGACATAACTTGATCTCACTTTTAGAAGTCCTTTCTGGAGACACCTTGGTAAGCTTTTAGATCAGCATGCAATGATTCCATATTGTTGTTTATGCATTTTCTCTGTTTGTTAACTCCTTGTGTATTGACTGCTGGAGGTTTCTTTGATATTTTCTGTAATCTGTGACCAGATACCAAAGACACAAGTTATATTTCTCTTGGTAAAATATGCTACTGTGAATTCTGTGGGGGAATGCAATCTGTTTCTTCATTTCTTGTGGTCAGAGAGACTTCTTTCTTAGTAGGGTAATGCACTATTTTTTCTGTTCTTTCTTTTTCTTTCCAATTTTTGTTTTAACAAGTATTGGATGCTTAATATCTTTTTGCATTAAAGGGAGTAACTGACAAATAACAAGGATAAAATGTCCCTGAAATTGTCTAACACACTCCTCAGGTGTCATTTCCTTTCTTTGTGAGCATTACTTCCCTTGCTTTGTATTTGTTCTCTTCATTATGTTCTTCTTTTCATGCTCTTCTTTTCATTTGTGGTCTGTCTTGTGTTTTTGCTGTCCTGTCTCCCGTCTGTTATATTCATTAGCCAAGAGAGCGAGATTTTTTGAAGACCTTACGGTTGGTGAGTTCAACAGAAGCATGCGCAAATGAACAGCATGAGGATGTGGAGGATGAGGATAAGGGGGTAGGTGCCGACCCCCATAACTGTACTAATGTAGTGTTTGAAGTGTGGTGTCTGCTAATGCAAATTCGTAGTTTGATGTGCTGCAGTAGTCGGCTGTAGAAAGGACAAAAGAAACTCTGTTGGTAAACCAGGATATGTGTGTTCATGACGGAGGTATGGTAAAGACAAATTTTGATTTAGCCTTTTTGTGAACAGCTGAAATGAAAATGTTCAAGATTTTTTACTTGTTTTCTTTGATTAAACTGTAAAAAACCATGGCGCAAATGTGTACTGGACAATGCTATCTAGATGTTATAAGCTTTTTTAATAATAGATAGGGAATTACCATAATTCTGTTAAACTAAGACTTTTTTTTAAACTTGCAAATAGTATTGTCCATACACAAGTAATTTAGACAAAGACTTGAAGGCTCTTCTTAGTAAAGTCAATAGCAAAATATCTATTTGTCTCAATTAGAAGCACCAGTCTACTGTGCCTGTGGTATACATGACATAATGTTGGATAATATCTTGAAATAAGAAAATTCAGAGGCACAGATCTATTTGTTAAAATTTACCACATGTAATAGTTATTTTTATCAAAGCAGATAGATGAGAAGTTAAGCGACAGCTTTGGGTAGTGGCTACTAAGAATACAGATAGTTTGCAGAGTTTATCTTTCTTGAAATAAATACTGAATTATTGTTTCACCGTATTTTGTCCATCCAGAAGGGAAATATCTACTTAAGAAGTGTAAAACACCAAGTGCTTGTTAGTCCGAGTGAGCTGTTTCATGCCTTTTTAGACCTTGCATCATTGGCATTTGCTAAAGCAACTTGCTGTCATAGGGCCTGAGTGCCTCCCTGGCTCCCGTGCGTTGTGTTGCAGTTGTGATTTCAGTGGAATTTGTGTGCTTTTTTCTGGAGTGTAACATAACTCAAAAGGCTGCACTTTTTTAAAAAAACACATATTTCCCCTCTGAGATGCTATACCTAACTATATAGATGGGGATTTATTGTACCTTCTTTGTTGTGGAAAACCAAGTTCCAGGTCTGCAGTCCTTTGTTCCCTCTGTAGAAGCTACTTGATAACAAGGACTGCAATGCTTGATCCTGAGATATTGGTGTGAAAAACAAGGGGCTAAATAGAAGATTATATAATGGAAATTAAAATTCAGTGTTTCAGTTTTTGCTTCTTATTCAGCTCCATTTTCCCTGTTTCTTTTTGGCAAGCATCTCATACTCCACAGGGGGAAAAAAAAGGCAGTTGAGGAAGGACTGGGCTTATCTGTGTGTTTCGCGGTGATTATCTGAGGAAATACTCATATTCATGGCTGTTCTCTAGCAATTATAGTCTGCTTCAGTTTATTGCTGTGAACGTTTGTGAAAAATCTGAAATAAGGAAGAATAGAAGGATTTGGATATGATGTTGATATTAGTTTAACTGCTTTCCCATGCTGATCTGTGACAGCTAAGTATGCGTTTTCTGTGTGGTTCTTCTTCTTGGTAATTTTACACTAACTGCATGCAGTTTTGCCATTTTTTCCATTAACACACCGCTTGTGCTTATTTTACAGTTTTTTTCTTGATGGTTTTGACTTTGCTTTGGGAAGAGTGATTTGTTAGTTCTTTTCACGCTTTAAAATATTCTACTCAAGTCAAGAGTTTAAACTTACACTCTAAGACTGTATATGTTGTATTATTCTGTTTGGAGGAAGATACTATCTTTATTAGGTGCTTTAAATAAATATGTATAGATATCATAGTGATTATGCAGTCATACCATTAAGTCATGAAGTTGCATACAGAGGTAAGCTTTTCCATCACAGAGTTTATCAGAGCAATGTAAAGGTCCATGACATTACTTACATTTTGCTTTGCTTAGCACACTGTGAATATTTTATAATAATAAATTGCACTTTAGTTTCTGTAGGTAGTAGCCCTCTTGGCCTTAATAGTACTTTACAGGGAATGGTTATCAGCCTGCATGGATCAAAGTTGCAGTTGGGAACCACTGATCTCTCTTGCTATCTACTCTGCTAAAAAACTTCAACTATAGTTAAAAAATAATATTCAAAGCACACTTTCCCACCAAAGGTATTGATTTCATTAAAACTGCAGTGCTTCAAATGTTCTACACGGTATCTTTTAAATCAGACTGTTCTTTTGTCTGATGAGAAAATCTCACAACTATTGTTTTCCAATTTTAGCCCCGAGAAAAAGGTCGGATGCGTTTTCACAGACTCCAGAACGTCCAAATTGCACTGGACTATTTGAAAAAACGCCAGGTATGATGAAAATTTAAGAAAAAAAAAATCATAAAAATTTTGTCACCTATAGCTAATAAATAAAAAATATGTCCTACTTCGTCTTTTATGCATGTTGTGTAAGAGCTGCTTGTGTAGGCTTGGCTTTATGTCATAGATGGATAAGCAAGATGTGGCAAAGGTAACTTTGCACCACCCTTCTCTGAGCAATAACAACACACTCTGTGTGATATGTAGTATTAAAGAGGAGAAAATTATGTGTGAGATCCTAAGGAGTTGCTTATAGTAAATTTAACTGTCTTTCATGCTGCCCAGACACTAGCTGGTTTGCTGGTTCAAAGTCTAATTTATAGTGCAAAATGCAGATTCAAGGAAATTAGAATGTTGTATGGGAATTCCTTATTTTGATTTTATTTGTTTTGGGAAAATCTCAAACCTTGATCCTGATGAAAGCAAAACTGGTCCTGTAGAAAGGCAGCAGAGTTACCTGGACTGTGGAAGATTCAGTCTTAATTTCACCTGTATCTCCTTTAAGCCAGACACTTGAAATCCACACTGCTAAGTGGTTTTCTGCTACTGCTTTTAGATTCTTTTAAATACTTACAGCATTCTTGCTTTCTCCCTTCACAAAACAGCAATTTAAAAAAATATCCAAAATATGGAAGGAAAAACTGTTCCTCCCTATCCATCCCATCCCATTCCAATGAAGTGACACTGAGAATCTGCTTTTTGATTGGTTGATATAAAAAAATAATTATTTGCTACTTCAAAGGTTTGAATTTATCTATGGTTAGCAAACCATAGATAGATACTTAGTTTGGTTATAAAACTAAATGTCCTTTTGTATTTTGAGTGAAATTGCAAACTTGTCTTTTGGGTCACTGAGTATGTGTGTACTGAGAACTCAATCTCCCTTTGCTGAGTTCAAAGCAAACTTTTCCTGTTAACCTAAGTGAGCCAACAAATAACACTACAAAGTAAATGAGTGGTTACTTGAAATGATGGTCACACCGATATTTTTATGCAGCAAGACCTCAGCACTTGTGCTGCACCATGCCTTATTTATGCACGGCAGACCATGTATATTAAAGTGCAGGAGCTATAGGATCAGATCACCCCCATGTTTATGAACGTGTGTGTTGATGGGAACCACAAGACTCCGTCACACAGGTGTTGATTGTGATCTGAGGATTTTTGTGTTTTCTTTAGCCTTATGGTTTTGTGAAGATGACTGTATTCTAGAGTACAAAATGCTTGTAGGGCTTTGGTCTTCTTGGTAAATTGTCAGTAGGACTTGCAGTTGATTAAAGTTTCAGCCCTCTGGTAGGTGTTTCTAAACCATATTTAGGAGATAACTTGCTCAGGTTGGCTGTATAACCTCCAAAACCGATGCTTTATTGTGATTGCAGGGCAGAGAAATCCTACATATTGATAATTTTGAAACCTGACTTGAGAATTAGACCAGAACAGACTGTGGAATACACTGTCTTTCTTGCAGATAGGGTGGTTTGGCACTTTTTTTCCTTCCAAATAGTTAAGATTTTGTGGCAAATCAAGAGGAGGACATGCCTTTGCTCATTCAATTGATAACAGGGTATATGTTCAAAAAAGCATGTGCATGTAACTTTACTAATGTCGGCATAAAATGCCTTTTAGCTGAGTCATCTTTAACTGCTAGGCTATATGGATACATAATACAAATAGGGAAATTAAATTAATTATTAAAATATGACAAAGAAAATGGAATTATTGAACTCACTCTAAGTGCGAGGTTTGGGAGTGGCAATAATAGCAGCTTTTGTTTTCATCCTGTTAACCATTTCTTGTTTATAGCACTGTGATTGAGTACAGCATCATAAGTGATAATAATAGTTGTCATTAAGCCATTGGTTATTTAAATGTGATACTAAATTCTTAGTTTTATTAAGCCAGTGCATTGTGTTTTAGTAAGCCAGTTCTCCTGCTGCTAAATTCTTACTCTGGCACAGGACAGTGTGGGGTGGAAGGAAGACAGTGGTAACTTCCCAGGGCTTAGCACTGCCCTGGGACTAATACACCAGCTACAGATCATTATATTCTTGTTATCTTTCCCTGCTTTGTCATACCTTCTCCTTTTGACAAGAACGGAGGAAAAGAGTATTTGGCATGGGGAGCAGATCTGCTGGCCTAGTGACAGCTGAAGATCTTCTCAGCTTGATGTGAGTGGGAGAGGGCAATTCCTAGTAGGCTGCTTAGAGCCAGAATGCAATTCCTTTCTGCTTTTGAGAATTAAAAAAACCCAACAGACTAGGCTCAGGAAGTGAGTAGTGCATCCTTTACAATCATACCTATGTAACGCAGTATGTGTTTGTGGCATATTTATTTCAATTTTGTCTGTATTTTCTTTCTATGATGGCAGGTGAAACTGGTTAACATCAGAAATGATGATATAACAGATGGGAATCCCAAATTGACTTTGGGGTTGATATGGACCATAATTTTGCACTTTCAGGTAAGCCTAGTTTTGCTTGACAGTATGTTTTTGGTCATATACTTGCATACAGTTACGATGAACGCATCCGCTTAGACAGGACTCCATAGATTATGTCTCTTCTTTAATGTATATTTGAAGGTTTTGATGATATATCTTATTTTATAATGTAAACTGAACCTCAAGATATTTGCTAATTGCCTGTTTGTGGAGTGAGAGAAAAATAGCTTCAGTTTTGAACATCATTAAAGATGATAGTTGATGTATTCCTTCCAGCTTTTGGACAAACGGGTCTTGTTTTATTCCATAGACTTCTTTTGATGTGTATTAAAATATATTAAGAAGTTTTAAATACTTGTTTTTCTTCAGGATCTGAATTTCTCTGCTGATATGAGTATTTTAGCAAGCAGTGCTTTCAGCCTCTTAGAGCAATTCGTAACACATCAGCATTTGTTTCTAGCCCCAGTGATGGTAGTGCAGGTCACACTAGGTGGCACTCTGGTTGTTGTACACTGGCGGGATTGTGTACAGTATAATGCAGCCTTACAGTGTGTGGTGTTAAATTGCTCCTCAAAATGAGGCTTTCATAATGGCCATGGCTGTGGATGATGTAATTCAGATGACAGATAGTTCCCATTTAGTGACTGCAGCATTGTTAGCGATAAACTCCCTGCACTGTTGGCATTTTAAAAGATCAGAAATGTACACAATCACACAGAAAAAGCATGGTTCACTTAAGAATGTTCCACACTGGATTTATGACTGAAAAAAATTTCTTAAAAATTAAAACCCAGAAAGGATGTTAGGATCTAATGTGCCTTTCTGCAGATCCTAACGAGGAGCAGAAACATGAATAGGGACAGTGGGGCCCTGGTTTAAACAGGGTGCACAGGGTGCACAGCTTAGCCAGTAGCAAAGACTGAGTGCTCCCCTAATTGTGTCAGTCTTTGCTTCCACATAGTTATATGGAGAGAAAAAAGACTGGGTTTAAATATATTTAAGTATGACATACAGAATTAGGCAGTGATTGAATGTTGCTGTATTTTAAGAAATAAAGATTATTAGCAACTTCCTAATAGAAGCTGTTAGTGGAATTTAAGCCTTTACTTGATATATATTTTATCTTTCTGAACCCGATTAATAGGTTTTTGCAGAATTGAAATTGTGTTTCTCTCACTAGCTGAAGCACAGGACATCTGGCACAATTTTGGGTGCTTATAAAAAGTAGTGAAAGTTAGAGCTACTACTTAGTTACAGTTGTAAAAATTAATGAAAAGGAAAAACATTTATATAAAAGAACTAGTTTAGGTGAGCTGGTGTAACAAGGATTTTCTCCTGTAAGGTATCCAACTCCATATGAAATACATTAAAACATTTAGATTGTACCTGAAACACACTTACTTCACTATATCTTGACTACAATAATTGCCAATTAAATGTCTGCAAGTGCAATTCAGATCTTACAGATCTATCAGAATAGACTATTTCAGTTGGAAGGGACATACAATGCCTGACCAATTTAGGGCCGATTAAAAGTTAAAGCGTGTTGCTAAGGGTACTCTCCAAATGCCTCTTAAATACTGACAGGCTTGGGGCACCAACCACCTCTCTAGGAAACCTGTTCTAGTGTCTGACCACCCTCTCAGTAAAGAAATGCTTCCTGATGTCCAGTCTAAACCTCCCCTGGCACAGTTTTGGATCATTGCCAAGCCTCCTGTCACTAGATAACAGGGAGAAGGGCTCAGCACATCCCTCTCCACTCCTCAGGAAACTGTAAAGCAATGAGGTTACTCCTCAGCCTCCCTTACTCCAAACTAGGCACTCAAAGTCCTCAGCCATTCCTTTTAGGACATACCTTCCAGCCCTTTCACCAGCTCTGTTGTTCTCCTCTGGACACATTCAAAGACATTCAAATCCTTTGTAAACTCTGGGGCCCAGACCTGCACACAGTTCACAAGGTGAGGCTGCACCAGTTCTGAGTGCAGTGGGATGATTGCCTTTCCTCTGCTGTGTTTGATGTACACCAGGAAGGGGTTTTTCCTCTTGGTGATGAGTTTTTTAACAAAATAATGTCTTTAAAAAATTGTGAAAAAATAATTTTAAGAATGAGTAGTGGTTCTTGACTAAATATCAGACTTCATTAGTAAATATGAAATAACTGAAGAACAGAATTTTAACAAAAAATATTTTCTGTCTTTTTGCTGTTAATGGCTGCAGTGCCTGCATGACATTTACTGCTATACCACTTCTTCTGAAGAATATGGTAATTTGGTGTCAGTCACTGACACCTGTACATGACGAATTCAGGTTCAGAATGTGAAGTTCAGAAGAATGTGCATACTTAACACCTCACGTATTTTTTTTATCTTCACTTAGATTTCAAATGAGGGAAAAATCTGAACAGAAAAGTCTAACAGCAGAGTCTTCACAAAGACATAAAAGCTTCATGATAATAACTGTGTATTGTTAATGTAGTGTGCATGGATTAATCCTCTAGTTATCGGGAAAGTTGTGATCAGATTCAGTTTGACATTAAGACACCTAAGTCCAGGTGCTTATGGGGAGCTACGTTCTTATGCATTAAGTGTCTAAATTGTCCCTATAATCTGATAATCTGAACCTTGAATAATCTGAGATTTAGTCTATACGTTTAGTATAGCCTAGAGAGTGAGTCAACTAACTAGCTACTAGAGGTTCCTTCTGTTTGACTAAACATAAATGTCTCTGTCGTTGGAGATTTATGAGACAGCCATGCAAGTATGAGAAACATGACATAGGTCTTATGGGAAACCCACTCTCATCTGGGAAGAGACAAAGCAGGCAGGATAAACTACTTCTTAAATTGTGGTAAACATGTTTAGCAGTGGATTTGATGCCTGGAGGGCTAGGCAATACGGTGGGTGAGGTTGGTGGA
Source organism: Pseudopipra pipra (assembly GCF_036250125.1). Classification (NCBI taxonomy): domain Eukaryota; kingdom Metazoa; phylum Chordata; class Aves; order Passeriformes; family Pipridae; genus Pseudopipra; species Pseudopipra pipra. The sequence continues at coordinate 91,369,515 of NC_087551.1, forward strand.
GCACTTCAGATCACTTGAAGTAGATGCCTAGAGCACTTACGGAGCTATTCATTGTCCAGCATAGGTGCTTAGTGTGTTCTGATGTGACACATCATATCCTGTACCATATGCAGTGGGAAGCAGGTTTCCTTAGGTCTTGTGCTGTGTATGCTATCCCCATGTAGATATCTTAGGTAGTTTTAAGTGTTACAAATGTTCTAGATGGTTAATTGGCTTTCTCCTTATGTCTCTGATTCAGGGTGTGAAACACTGCTGTTCAATTGGTTGATTGTACTAACAAGATCCCCAGGACTTTTGATTTAGTTTCCTAAAGACATTTGAATGATATCTGAGGTGTGCTAGACTATCCAGGATATGCATGAGGGGTTCTCTGATGAGACACCAGACCTGTGAGAGAGCCATGCTCTTCTAGACCTGTAGCTGGAAGCCAACTGGGATATAGGAGGATATCTCAAAGAGTTTCAGAAGCCCATGTTGAGGAAACTAAATCCTGCCCCTAGTGGATAAAATGGTCTCTTCAAAACCTAGCTAGCATGTAAACATGAATATGTAGACACCTGTGCTGGGATGTCTTAACCTGAATTACTCCTTACATTTTTTTTTAGCATTTGCAAAGGTAATTAATTTCTTAGTGAGCGTAAGAAACTGTTTGCTGTGTGATGTTACTGGCTCTGTTGCACATCATTTATGTGTATTCTAATAACACTGCAGTCTGGGAAGTAGTCAAGATGCCAGAGGGGTTTTTTGGCTGTTGTTTGTGGCTTATTGATTCTCTGAGTCATGGTCCTTATCTGGAGGATAATATTTCCTCAAAATAGAAAATTCCTCCGATTACTGGAATGAATTTAGGAATGATTTAGGGGAAAGACATGATGAACAAAAATAAAAGATAATACACATTTGAGGATTATGTTTCTCTTGCATCTGAATTATGTCTAAAGATAGTTATAGCTTTGTGACTTGGTACCCATAATTAGATAAATACAAATGTTGTTCTGAGTTACACTACTGACTTCTGCAGTTACACAAGTCCATAAATTGTACATTCTTCTGTGTCCCAAGTAATTATGTAAAAGATACGGAAAAGATGGTGGTTTATTGAGTTGAGTGTGTTATAAAATAATTTGTCCTGTGGATATTGAAAAAACCCAAGACATGTATGCTGCTAGGATTTAGGCAAGCTTTCAAAGTATGCATTTAATATGCTTGTAATAATATGTGGGTTAGTTTAAAATCAGTTTCATAATGTAGTAAGTGTTGTAAGTTATTTTCCTGGCACCTGTAGAACATGCTAAATCAGATTACAGTATTTTGTATAATCATAAGCTGTAAGTATAAATATCCAAATTAATACTCTAATGGACTCCTTCAACACCCAGTATATTTTCACTGATGACATTGGAGATGACCAACTATAGATTGAAGCAGCATTTGTCCTCAATATGTAACCACAATTTTAGTAAGATTTAATTTTGGTAAAAATTGGTGATAATTTCTTTTCAAAACCACTGCAAGCATTGTTTAACAAATGTTAAATATTTAGAATAATTTTCACTTGGTTGAAAAAAGCATGCCAAACCAATGTGAAACTTTTAACTTCTAGCCACCTAAAATTAGTCCTTTGTAAAGTAAGGCCTTAAAAAAAATTCGGAAGCTTTGAAGTCATGACTTAATAGACTTTTTCTATTTCAGTTTCATCATCATTTTCCAGCTCAGAAACTGCTGTGAAACACGTTTTTCCCCACTCTCTCTAGCTCCTTGGTGTCAGACCTCTTTGCAGGATGGTGCTTTTCAAGGCTCTGCTCAGTGACATTTTTGTCCAGATGTTACAGTACCATCCAGCCCCCTCCAGCCAGATGAGTGCTTTCTTTCCCCACGGCCTCCTTGGGGCACATGTAACCTCTTCACACTTCTCTTGCCAGCCAGAGAATCCTTTTTTTTTTTTTCTGCTGACTCTCCATAAACCTTTGAGAAAAATTTATTCTTGATCAGTCTGCCCCCAAACAGTCTATTCATTTGGTCCAGCATCAGCAGTTAAACTTTTACCAATGTTGGGCAACAAGGTGAGAAGGGTAGATTTGCTTGCAGATGACTTGGCTGAGATAAAGAACAACTACCCAGCCCTTTCTCAAGTTGCTGATACCCCTTTCTGCAGATAGGTTTTCAGAGCCTGCGATGCAGGTAGTAGTTTTGCAGCACTCTTGCATTGGTCATGAAGGTTGTGGCCTTCATGCAGAGTGGCCAGAGGAGGAGGCAGCTCAGCTGTGGTGGCCCATTCCAGTAAATGATGTGCAGATGACGGAGGAATAATGTGATGTTCTGGGACCTGTACACCTTCCTCTGCTTCAGCAGCTCTGCTGTTAAATCCCATGTTAGGTGTCACCATTCAATGGACATGCTGCTTTCTTTCTGAGGTGGCCATGTATAGTTGAGAGATCTGGGTCTGGCCTTCACTCACTGTTCTCCTGGCAACTATTTCTGCTGGCCATAGATGGCTGGTGGCAGCTGACTCTAAATTTTGCCCTGCCTGAGCTGTGTGCCTGCAGACCAAGGATTGAAGTTTAGTCTGCCTTTGCTTTAAAATAACTAGAACAGTTCAAGATTTGATCTTCTCAAAGATTTAAAGGTGGAGCTATGTGGCCAGTTGTCCAGTCTATGACTATAAGTCGTTGTAGGATAAAGCGTATTCCACCTGGGAGCTGCAATTACCCATCATTAGCCATTGCGGAAGCATTCCCCTCCATTCAACATTTGGTTAGAGTATACTCTCATGGTATTTTATTTCTCAACTGAACTCTTAGTTGTCTCTTCTGGAATTCTTCAGCAATTTATTAAAAATACCCAAACGTGCTAACCCTCAAGTAAGAAAACGAGTTCTTGGAATTTCTGAGGCTTATCTGAAACACGGCAAGGGTGAGAAGCATTAAGAGTCCTTAATGCCATAAAACTGCCAAGGATCAAATTCCTCTTTTTGTAAGCCATCTCACTGGATATAAAACCTCTCCTGTTGATGGTTCGGCTGAAAGCTGAAGAGCTCTTTCAGAGTTTGAGGAGTGGTTGCCAGTACAGCTCAAACAGCTCCAATTATAATTGTTCATGCTGGCAAGCCTTTATTTTTTCCCTTGTTCTCTATCTTGTGTACTTTAATTTTCACTTTCTCTTTGGCTTATGTTTATCTCTCTGTCATTCTGCATGTGGCCTTAGGGCTGTGCAACAAAATGCTTGCTGGTTATCTGGTATGCTACTTTAGTACCATGAAATGATATGCCCCATTTATGCTAAATGCTCCATTGCTTTTGCTGTGTTGCATAAACACACAAAAAAAGAGGGTAAAGGGATCTTAGATACAAAGCTACCTGAAATGTGTTCCTAGGAAGCTTTTGGTAAAAGATACCTGGCATGATTTGATTGACAAAGTGGTATAACTTCTCCTTTGCAATAATTGCTAACTATTTGAGACCAGTGGTAAAGTATAAATTAGCAGTGTACAAAGGATGAATAGTCTCATCATTTTTCAGACTAACAAATACAGATATTCAACAACGTTGCCACTATAATGGGTAATGCACCTGTCCTATGTTAAGAACATAATGCATCTCCCAGTCACAGATGTGCTTGACAAGTTACAAATATCCATGGTTAAATGCAAACCCATACAAATCAGCGTGAGCTATTTCATGTCTCAGTGTTAATCTTTTGTTTGCCATGTCTTAATCTTAACCTCTTGTTTGTGATTAAGCAGTCTCTAAGGTCAAATTGCAGACAAGTATTGGTCTAATCCTTTATTCATGTTATACTTCTTAGGGGGTTTTGTGCCAGAAAAAGTTTTTTGCTAATCTCCCCGTAAAACTTTGCAGCATTGGTGGGTATAAGTTTGTATCTTTGGGGATTTTGTTTAAAAAAAAAGAAAAAAAAAGAAAGAAACAGAACAATCCGTGGTAGTATTTGTAACAGCTTTGATCATCTGGATCTTTGGCTTAAACTAGTGCTGAGCTTTTATTCAATTCTAGTCAGGTGTCTAAGACAAAGCCTTTGGTGTGGTCTTTGCTATGTTGTGATGGTTCTCATAGGCTTCAGTGGTAGTGTCTTTTGATGCTTTAAAATATCATCTGTCTATGCTCTAGCAGACAGGTTTTAGAAGAAATTTCAATTTCCCTCTTCTGAGTCTGCAGTGTAATCATGTTACCTCTGTCTCTTTTCTTTGGATATATTGCTTTATAGAATTTCTGTTAGCTGAAAGTGGTCATTTTGTCTTTAGTTACTCACACTTTCATTTATCATCATCTTCCCTTAACATGGAAATTTATTTTGCTTAGGGTTTTTATATAAAAAAACTCACAACTGATAAAAATGTAATTTATCAGTTCTGTTGTCCTTGATCTGTTCAAGAGCACTTTGGTTCAAGTTACTTAAAAAGTTAAAGTGACTATAAAGGTACTATTTGGTTAATGGGGAAAAAAAAGGAATAGCCCCATTCCTTTAAAAGGAATAGCCCCATTCCATTAACAGAAAGAATTGTTAATAGAGAGATGATAGCCTTCTCTGGAACAGCTGGTAAGTATTGTTAAAATGATTATTAAGTCTCAAAAATATATATTTCTTACCTATTTCTAGGAAGATCAAAAGGCACAAATACTACTAATCATCTGTAGAGGTATACTTGGAATGGATTTATTCCTAGCTAATATTTAGAAATGGTTAAATTCTAAGACTACTGTAGTTATACTGGCTATGACCTGTAATGCAGAAGTAAGGCAGGATCGTTGGGAGCACTGGTCTTATAACTAGTGTTTCAGAACTGATTCTTTTATTTTTGCTGTCTCAGTTTTTTTAAAATTCTACTTCAGAATCACCCGATTTTTTGAAAAATTGAATTACCTACTCTTAAGGAAAAGTGTTCAAAATTTAAGGTGTTAATGAAAGAGGATATGCAAGATCAGGGACTTTCTAAATTACTGATTGCATTACAAAATGCGATAGTCAGCTGTAAAATAAAAATATAAATATATGTTTCTTCTGACCTATCTTGAATTAGATTTGATTTGAAATTTTTTACAACAGTCAGTGTGCCACTGAATCTACAGGACTTTGGACATAACAGAGAGTGCTTTAGGAACATTTTCTCTTTGAAAGAAGGTGGTATAATGCTGGCTGTTAAGCAGATGTAAACAGTTTAAAGGAAATACATATTACATCACACTTCATTAAAGCTCAGTTAAATAGTCTAATATAGAAGTCTCGGTGCTCATGTGTATTAATTTAAATATATACTTACTTTGGAAATTTAAATTTTGAAGTATTTTTAAGCAAGTTCTTAACCCCTGTGAAGTTTGTGGAGGGCGAACACTGGCAATGTACTTGTGGTAGGTTGTTTAGATACATTTTCAGTAAGACAGCATGAGGACTTGCAGTCAGTCACTCAAATGCTGGACACTTGTCTTTAACATTTTGCATAATTTTTGCTTTACCAAGATAGTATTTTTTTAATATATTTTAATATTATTATGCTATGATCTCTTTAACCATATCTTATTGTTATTAGACATCTTGTTGTTAAAACAGAAACTATATTTGTGTGAAATGAAATTAGCCTTGGCCTGTTGCACTGCAAAGTCCTGAATATTTACCGATGAGAGAGAAGCAACAGAAGTATACATTTATGTGTAAAAGCCATTTGTTTGTACAAACACAGTGATGTAGTTCACAAAGATTTTTTTTTTTTCAATGTATTTTTCTGTTAATTAAGGGTGGCCACATCAGGACCCGACTCAGGCTCATGTGGAAGTGTGCTTCAAATCAATGAGTCCTCTGGCCTTAGCTGAAAGTCACTTTTCCAAAATAATTTTTCTAAGCTAACTAGAATACAGCTTTTTCATTTTTGGTAAAGGGAGTAAATATCGTAAGTGCATCTGTATATTGAGCATGCTACAAATACAAATTGAGGTAATGAAAGAGTCATAGCATAATGTTTACTTTGAAAAGAAACGTTAGCATTGTGCTTGTACATAACTGCCCATCTGTCACGGTATTCTGTAGTGTTACAGTACAAAATTTTCTAAGCATTACTGTCAAATTTTACCTCAGTGCCCTGAGAGTAGGCAACAGTGAGCAACTGTATTCTTGGAAATTCTTTGGAGACACATCCTGGTTCTTTGCTGTATTATTCATTCTAGATCCTGTTAGTAAAATGTGTTAGTAAAACTTCAGTGGAACTGGCCCCTGGGGATAAAATCTCTGGGTTTCGTTATTGCAATTCCTTTCCAAATAAGCCTGGGAAACTCAATGGTAACACCTGATAATGCCTGGCAAGTCACTTGGCAGTTCTTTCTCAGCATGAGAAATCATACACATCTGCCCTTGTTGATGTGTGCTGGTTTTAGTAGATTTCACATATCCATAACAAAAAGCAGAAGCTTAAAAAGATTTTTTCCAAACAAAGTATGCTGGAGATTAGACTCGCTTGCATTTTCAAAGTGTGTATTTCTACCTAGTTTTAGGCATAGGTGCTTCTTGGCTGTTACATTCAGAGCTACATAGAAATGCCTTACAGGAGCATGGGAGAAGGATAAAGCTCCATTTTTATAAACAGTAATCTTAAGGTCAGTTTTCTAGATAAATGAGCTTTTATGATTTGTTTCTCCTTTATCTGCCAGAAGGTTTAACTCTGTTTCGAAGTTTCAGCCCTGGTACACAGCATCACTGCCCTGAGCAAGCTGTTGTGCTTGTATGATAGCAGTGAAGCAGCAGGTTATTTATAGCTGACAAATCAGTGAAAAATCACATCAGCTGCTATGAAAACTCCACATACAAATAAAAATTTGACCTCCAGCAAGCTGTCAGAGCAATTTCTGATCCTTCAGTTTAATCTTCCCATTTGTGAATCGTTGGATATGCAATAAAAACATATGAAGTTCAAAACAAATCTGCTACCTAAATCCCTGCTATTTACTGTGCTGCTTGCTTTTGGATTTGGAATGTAGCTAATAGTTTCAAAGGTTGCTACATATTTTTCTACTTTATCTTGCTTAAGTTGCTAAGTGAAACGACAAGTTAAAAGGCATGTGAGAAATTTCTATTGCTCATAAATGCTATGTCATCTCTGTGAAAAGCAATCAGCATTACAGCCCAACGCTGAAGCAGTGATGTTTATTTAAGAGGATTGGTGGCCAGAAATAAGCCACAGTGTCTAATCAGACACAGGCCCTGCCTGGGCACCGTGCCACAGAGTTTATTGCGTGTGCATTTCTCATAAGCAAAATGGCTACGTACGGAGGCGGATGGATGTGAAGTCTGGAAGAAATTACAGTGTCAACAGCAGTTCTTAACTTTCTGAGGAGGATTTAAGTGTGTATATATATATATACTGGAATGAATGAGACTGTGCGGCTGTGAGTTACAGAAAGCCAAATGGGGAATGTCTGTGGATGTGTGAGGGCTGAAAAGGAAGAACAGTGTTTAGATCCTGCCAAAGCTCCCTTAAGTCCAGATAAACATTCTCCTGGAAGAAAATATTTCAGAAGAAAAAGGAGAAAGAAATCAACAGAGGAGGGATCAAGTTCAGTGTACGTTAAAGAAAATGAAGAAAAACGACAGTATGAAGTGGAGATTTCAGCAAACATTGAGATTCACCCGAAGGGTGCGGGATTGGCTGATTCCTTCCCCGGGAGAGTGACAGTGGCTGGTAATGCTCTGCCTGTGAGTACAGACCTTTCAGTTGATATTGTTAAAGCAAAAGTTTTACTAGGTGAAGCAAAGAGTGATTCTCTTTGTGGAGAGAGCTTTCGTGGTGATAATCAGAGGCTCACCAAGTATGATGAAACAGAGTCATGGTTAAAGAAACAAGACAAGAGGAATTCAGAGAAACACTGTATAGGGAAAAGGAAATACTCAGAGGATGGCAACAGGACAGAATTAGTATTCCTGAAGAAATCTAGTGGTCTTTGTTATGGAAAAGCAACTACCTTGGATTCTGCTATCCACACTTTAGGCAGACAACATGAAGAAGCTGAGTTAAACATAACTTCTTGCAGGATCACTGAAGATATTTCAGAAAGCAGTAAGTCTGCAAAGTTGCATCACTTTCTTTCCGAAAGCAATACTGATACACTACTTGAACAAAAGAGATTTTATCCTGATGCTGTGCCTTCCCAATTGACAAAAGAAAAGGCATTATTTAGCACTCCGCCAAACAGGAGCAAGGTAAATATTTTGGCACAGTACATTATCTTTGAAAGTTAGCTCAGAATAAGATTTTGAACAATATTTTTTCTATTACAAAAATATCTTCACTTTGCTGTGTATAAACCTTTTACCCATGCTATGATACTACAGCTAGTTGTAGGACAGAACATATCACTTGACCTTTTTCAAAGGCTAATTAATAACTGTACTTTAAGAGCATTGATATATTCTTGTTCTGTTTTTCTGTCTATAGTTTTATCTGTTTCTTAATTTAGGAAAAAGATTTTCATGTTAAAATGTTGCTAGAAGGTGGAGTGCATTTTAGAGAGTTCTTATTCAGTATCTGCAGTAAATTTTCTTACCAACTCTTGGTGGTCTTGTATCAAGGAAAGGCATATTTCTAATTCTTTTTAGTTCTGACCAGTAGAAATGGAAGAATGATAGAACTACATAGACAGCCTCAAATAGAATAAGTGAACATCAATCATGTTAATAATTCTCTAAACTTCTTTTAAAAGATCTTTCCTCCCAAACTGTCTAGATGACCTATTAATATTAATTATTGAAATTCCATATTCCTCTAAGGGTAGGATTATTTTAATTTTACAATAAAAGAAACCAAAACATGATCTTAGTTGCAGAATACCTGAAGGAAAGCAGATTTTTGGTATCCATGCTTACCAATTCCATCCATATATCAGAGCAACTGAAATCTGTATGTGTGGGTCAAATGCCGATAGCAGGATCTGGTCCTAAACCGAATCCTCTTTCTCAAAAGAGACACCTGAGCTTTGACTTGAGTGAACAGAGGGAAGGGGCATATGCCAAAGGTATTATTTCTGGCAAAGATCTAACTAAACTTCTGTTGCTTCTATAATTTCCTTTTGTAACAGAAATCAAACAATACTTTGTCTGAGCTTAGTTTTTAAACATAGATAACACACCCAATTACAACACACAGTACACACTAGTACAAATAGCCTCCTAATACACATGGAGATCTTTGCCCTCCTAATCTTAGCTGGAATTCAGGAGGGGCTTAGGAATGTTCTTTGATTTGAACAAAACGTCATTGCTGAGTAAGAGAGTATGAGGCCTTCTCTGTTCAGCCAAACATGGCTGTGTTTTCCTGTGTAATGAGAGTAATACAGTTTCTAATACTGCTGCAGTTATTACTGCAACCAAGTGTATAACTCTTGTTAGCACCGAGGAAGGGGAGGGAAAAAAAGATTTCTGTTGAGCACCTACATCAACACTGATGTTGAGAAAACACTGCATAATGATACGAATATGAAAACTACTGACACATAAGGCTAAATGCCTCAGTTACTGAAATGTCTGACTTTCAGTTCAGTTCCTTTTTCAACCCAAGATTCTCAGTGTAATTTTAATAGCACCGAGGTTTGACCTGTAAACAAATACAGGAAAAACTAGATTACAGACTTTAATTACTTTACAAAGTCATGATCACTTTCTTTCTGACTGCTTTTGAGAACTAACCAAGCATTTTAATGTCTTACATTTCTGTCTTTTATATACTGAGTAAAGCTGTTATTTATGCAAATCCACTAACTTCCTGTTACCAACCAGCCTGAGCTGATACACAAGGTTTGCAGTTACCAATCTCAATTTTTACTATTTTCTTTGCCATAATTACAGAGATCAGTAGCCTTCCCTCACCTTGTCAACTTATCTATGCCTGTAATCTAGTCTTAGCTTACACAGTGCCTGAGATAATGGAAAGCATGTTGGCTTTTCAAACAGAGGCCACAGGAAACTCATTGGTCCAGCCGGATGATTTGCACTGCCACAGAGATATGATGTTTTACTCTCTGAAACAGCATAGTCCCCTGTACTGAAACATATTCTTTGAGTTTCTTTCTGTGGCATGGTTTCATATTCATGTAAAAAAATATGATTTTATGTTCAAATATATGCTACTGCATTATCTCTGTTTTCCTGTTTGCAAAACAGTTTAGAGGGGTGTTCTGAAGCATTGCTTCTGACTGCTCACTAATAGATTTGAGAAAAGTTTCTTACTCTCTGCTGAGGCCTAATTTTTACAGCCCTTGTTCCTAATACAGGATGGTGAATTCCTCAAGGAAGATGTGCTCTGGTACTGTTCTAACTCAGGCCTGTAGTAGAGCAGATGGCAGTTAAGGTCAAGAAGTTGTGAATGAAGAGTGAAACAGGCTTGCTGCAGCAACTCCCCTTCTCAGTGCTGTTTTAGCACAATGCAGGTAGAGAAAATCAAGGCTGTAGTTTCAACTTCTCTACAGAGGATACTGCTGTTGTGATATTTGCTATCTCATGTGTTGAAACAAGCCATGGCTTTCATTCAGTATCAGCAAAAGATAGGTACCAGCTCGCGTTACCACCAGTTTTTGGTGGTTGTCAGCTTCTGTTGAATTTGACTTAGTGTATCATACTGTCTATCAGTATAATTGTTTTTCCAAGATAATTTGTGGAAGTTTCATTTCTGATTTATGGATGCAAATTATTTTTTTAGAAAAAAAATCTAATATGTAAACAGAATCATTCATCTACTTCCAGTATTCAACTGTTGTCTTGGCAGCAAGTTCCTCAGCTGTTTCGTTGCCATGCATCTACATAGGGTTTGATGCAGTGTTTTTCTTACTTCATCTACAAGACTAATAATAATCTGCAAGAAGAAAAAAAACCAAGCACATGTATTAGAGTCATGTTAAAGGCAATATACTTGCTTTTAAGTTAAAAAACTTAGATTATTTCTGATCAGCATATTCAGTGGAATACTTCTGGCTAAGTAGCCCTCTGTTTATTGTTGCAGTTGTCATTGCAAATAGTTGTAAGATAACAAGATACCTTCCGACTATGTCCACCATCATATGATCATGTCTTATTTATTCATGTAGAACAGTCAAATGAGAGAGAAATGCCAGTTGATCTTCTGGAATGTGGTTTGCAGGGCAAAGGTGCAACAGTCAGGAGTTTTGCTTTATTGGCACAATATTGTTTACTTCCTTGTAATACTCAAAAGAAACAGGTGTAATCCGCCTTAAATGCTCGTGAATGAAGGAGATCTGTAATCATTGATAGAACTAAAAAACTAGGGCTGGAAAGACTCTGGACAGCTCATCTAGGTGATCTCTGTACCCAAAGGCAAGATAACTTAATGAAAACCATTCTTGACTGACACTTGTTCTTCTGTGTCTGCCTTATTGGTGGTTTCACATATTCTCTGAGTGATTTTTCTATTGCTTATCTGTCTTTTCTATTGAAAAGTGGTTTTAGCAGAAGCTTCTCATGCTTATTATCATTACTTTTTTCCCTATTCCTAGAAGAGTTGATTTATTTTCTTTATTTTCTGCAACAGCATTTTTCATATTTGAAGACTGTATCACATCTCCCCTTGGTTTTCCCTACTTTAGACTAAATAAACATAATTTTTCAGTGTTCCTAACAGGTCACATATTTTTAGATCTTTGTCATTCTTATTTTCTCTTCCTATCTGCTTCAACTCATCTGGTATTTTTTGAAGAGTTTTGCTCAAAGCTGGACTCTGTATTTGCAATTTTCTGGTTTAGGCTAGGTGACATCTGAGTACATGTATACATCATACATCTCTATCCCATTATATATTTTTGCGCAGTGAAGTACATTAAGTCAAGTTTAGACTTGTTTCAAAACATATGGGATAAGATGAAATCAGAGGAAAGACATCTTACTATCTATATGAGTTTTGGTCGTCTTCTGTTTGCAGTGTAAAGATGAATCACAGAAATCCAGCACCAATGCTGATTTCTTTTGGAAAGTCTTCTCCACCTTGCTCTTTGGGCTCAAAACTATAGCACTGAAATCAATGGAAGGAAAGAGCTTGAGGCTTTTTGATGTATGGATTTTTCATACTGTGTGATGAAAAGAGAACTGACAGGCTGAGAAAAAACATGTGATGTAGCAGAAGTGAATGAGTTCTCCCAGTGACAAGCAAGAGCGTATTTAGTGCCAATTAAGACTTTGATCCTGAAATAGAAGGGATGTGCAGAGAATTACCTCTGTCGCTTTCTCTTGCATAACTTTTAATTCACAAGCTTTGAGATAATTTGGAGAACTGGATCTCTAGCAAACAATTGTTAAAACTCATGCAAACTCAGTAATTTGCTCCATGTTTAATGAACAAATGTCCGCTAGTAACAGTTTACAGCGAGTAAATGATAGGCTTGTGAGATATGAAAGGTTCATGCAAACTTTGTTTGGAAGGACAAAATTTGACTAGTAGAAGATTTGATTGCCCATTAACTTATTTTCTGTTCTAGTATTCATAATTTAATAGTCCTTCTGTTTTTCTGCTATGGAAAATGATATTAGAAATATTGATGGTAATGCACAGTTGTGAATGAGTATCTATACTATCCTTATGGGGCTATCAAAGGAAGGATGTGCACACTCTCTCCCTCTCTCTGACAGCTTATTTTGTGGTGGTAGAATTTTACTTGTTAAGTAGTTTCAAGTTATTAGGGCATCTTGCAAAGTAGAGCTTATATTTGTAAGTGTAATAAAATATAGCCCTTTGACTCACCATTTCCCTCAGTGTAGTTTTATACTTTTAAAAAATATTAATTTCGTGTTTTGAAAGTCTCGAATGTTAGCCTTGGAATCTGAAATACTTTATTTAGAGAACATAAGTGCTCAGGCTGTTTCAGGTCTCAGGCTGATGTTAGTGTTCCTTAACCTGTAGTGAAATGGGCTACCTCCATGAGTGAAAAGCAGTTTCAGTTTTTAAACTCAATCTAGTTTATTCCTTTTTCTTCAAATGGCTAAACAGGGTAGCGAATGGTGCTTGAAAGATTTTGGATCAAAAACGTGTTGATCTTTGTTTAAGGAGCTAAAATAAAGTTTTAGCCATCCGAAATTTCAACAGTGAGCTTGCCTAGTGGTCATGTTCAGAGTAAGAAATGTTCGCTTTGTGTTTGTGTATGTAACAACAGATACAAGTACGACCTTCAGAAGTTGCCTTGATGTTTGAAATTACTTGTTTCCAGAGGAATCTAATGTGCACTCAAACATGCTGTGTTAGCAGTCTGTGCAGTCTGAAATGTACATAGCCATCCCTGGTCAATTAACCGTGAAGGAGACTGAGCGTTTGAACTTAGCAGTAAGGAATGGCCATTAGCAAATTATGTTGTTAGCTTGCTCATGCTACAGTATATTAAAAAATCTGATAATTAAGGATTATACACAGAAGACTCTGAAAATGACAGGGAAAAAATATAGGGTTTGGGGATTTTTTTTTTTTTTTTTTTTTTTTTTGCTAGACATCTGGCACTTCCAGATGACATCATCTCTTTCAGAAGCGTTGTCCGGATAAGCGGTAAATGGTTGACTTGGTTTATATTGTGGTCTGGTTGTTCTGTGATGAATAGAAACTAAAGCTACTGAAACAACACTTGGTTTGCTTTCTTGCTTTGAAATACCAAACAATAAAACTAACCCACAGAAAAAAGGTCTTACACTACAGATAAGTTCCCTGCATTTTTACAGTAAAATTTTCAGAGTGATTTTAAGTTGGTCTTCTGCCACATTGGATTATCTGTCATCTTCACATACACAACTCATCCCATCTGTATTTTTTGCAATTTCATGTAGTACTCTTTGCAGGATTTTGATATCTAGAAACTTACAAACAATCACAACTGCATGTGTTCTCTTCTTTGTTTTGAACAAGAAAAGGTGATTTTTTCCTTTCTTCTTTCTTGAAAACGTGCAGTGTTGAAACTGGAGACAATAGGATGCAAAAAAATGCTCTCAAATCTTCTGAGGTTATTTATGTGCTAGTTGAACAGTTAAAACTGTTTTGCTTTCTAGCATTGGTGCCTGTATTTTTCCCTTACCTACGTATCTGAAGAACTGCATTCACAACTTGTGATTTGTGGATACTTGAATAGAAAATAATGTAAATTAATTTTTTCCTACATTAAATTTACTTGCAATTTACTGTTTAGCTGTAAATGCTCATCATTGCCTAAAAGTGTGAAAGGTGGTAAACCAGCAATTGTAGTGAGCACTATGGAAGCTCCATTGCCCTGAGATCTTCAAGGCTCTTCCTTTAGTCACCTCCTTCCTACTGCTTCCCACCACCTCATCTTAGGCAGTGACATGGCAACATCAGTAGGCAAGCTACATCTCTTTCTTCTTGGCATTGTGTTTTGTGTGGCTCTAATGTGAGAAAACCCTGTAATTTCCAGCCTAGCCTGTTGGAATTCCCCCTGTCAGAGCCCAAACAGAAGATGTATTTGTGTGCAGAGACTTTGAGGCCAGAAGACATTGTTATGACCGTTCCATCTGACCTCATGAACATAACTGTTTACACTAGAACAGGATTGCTGGAATTGGCACAGCTCAAGCTAAGGCTCTTCTGCAGCTAACTTGAGCATCCAGAGTTGTCTATGGGCAAACCTCCCTTGAGCCCTGGCCTCAGGCTGGCTCCAGAGCCAGAGCAGACCTGTCTCTCCCTGCAGTGCTGGGTGTATACTTGTGGCAGGGCAGCCTCTTCCAGGTGGGCTCACAGAGGTCCTTGGTGTCCACCCACAAACCATGGTGTTGTCTCAAGCCTTCTTGCCTCTGCTTAAGCTCCTCTGCCTGCTTTTTGTAATGGCTAAGCTACAGTACTTTGGTGCTTATACAGTGCCTTATAGTACCTGGGTTCCTAGCATTCTTCATGATAACTCTGTATTATCTCTTCTTGTTTGGATAAGTGGTAAAAGGTGGTCACTTAGAAGAAGGACAACATATTTATACAGTGGTAGTTTTCTAAGCAAACTGACTGAACTTCATTAGGGGAAAATTTAATGTACTACAATTTAATGTACTATAAATTAGTATTTGAATGTAAAATTCCCAATATTTCCTTGCTTTCCCTGACATGAAGTTGATAACCCTTAAATAGTACAACCTGTTGATCCTCGTATAATGAGGTCAATTAATGTTTTAGCCATCCAAAATTTCAACAGTGAGCTTACCTAGTGGTCATGTTCAGAGTAAGAAATGTTAATAATACCTAAATAATATGAAAACAAGCTTTCTTTATCAGATAAAATTTTTATTGATAATCTGTCAGTCTTTCAGTAATTTGTAAAATGCTTCCCAGAAAATTTTGTCCTAAAGCTTTTATTATCAGCTTTCACTCTAAATGACTGTTTTGTTATGGAATTTTAGAACAGCATATACTATAAATTAACCTTTTTTAAGAGAGGAACTTTGTAGCTAAATGAAGTGTATGAATAATGTAAATATGGCTATTGTATAGGTGGGACTATATACATATAAAACACATTACATTTTATAAATAATTATATAGCATTTATGTATAATAGATATTATACATAAAAATAGATATATTATCTTCATAAAATAGACATAGTTAAGAATTTTGCATTATGCTATATTGTCCCCAGAAATTAGGAGACTGAGAACTGGCTAACTGAAGAAAATTGTGAAGCTATGAATTTTGTATTTCATATTGAAGACATTAAGAGTACATGAGCATAAAATATGAAAGTGTTAATATAGTACATGAATAATCATCATATTCATATATGAAGATAACAGACAATAAATTCTTCAGCAATTCAGAGTGATTTCCTGCAATATTTTAAATATTATTATGGGTTAGATGTAACTGTAATGTTTATATTAACTTTATTTTAGATATCTGATATCCATGTTACTGGAGAGTCAGAGGACATGTCTGCTAAAGAGAGACTGCTCTTGTGGTCGCAGCAAACAACGGAGGGTTATGCTGGAATACGTTGTGAAAATTTCACTACCTGCTGGCGTGATGGAAGATTATTTAATGCCATCATTCATAAATACAGGCAAGTACTCCATTTGTTCTCTCAGAAACTATTAAGTGCAGCATTTTAGTGTACATAGAGGGGGCTCTATGGTTTATGCCTGTAACAGCTGTGGAGATGACACTGACTCTTCCTGGGCGATTTCCTGCTCTTTACTGCCAAAGGATGCCTCGTTATCCTTTGCATGCCCCTCCTTCCTCAGACGAGTATCTCCATGAATCCTACTCATCTCTCATGGGGCATCTCCAAGCAGCTAAGAAGAATGTTCCCAGAGTTCAGTCTTCTCCACAGTCCCTTTTTGTCATAATGATATTTAAGGGTAGGGTAGAGGCAGAACTGATCACCAAAATCCACAATTGTGCTGCTGGGAAAAACCGTCAACTACTGCATGACCTGGGATATGTCTGAGATCCCTGGATTCTTCCTTGTATGACTTGACCATGTCCGTGGAATATAGAGCTTCTTCAGTGTTTATGCTTAAAGCCCAGATCTACTCTGAGATGCATCTCCTATAAAATGGCAGAGTATTCTCATGGCTGGCTTGAATGTTCTCAGTCTGAGAAGGGATTTGTGCTACTGTATGCTTGTATACTACACTCTTATAAAGTGAAGCAGGCATTGTTAGAGCCACTGCTGGCTGTGACTACGGGCTAAAGGATACAGTATGTTAACTTGAAATATAGCTGAAGATGTCTGCTGACAGGAGAGGCTTTCTAATTCTGGGTTTGAAGTGAGAACAGGTCTCTCTTGACAAGCTGGCTTTGGTATCTAGCTTGTCAGAGGAACAAGATTTAGTCATTGCTGTGCTCAGTGTTCCCTCTTGGTTGGCAGCATCTCTGTCTTATTGTGTATTTTTTGGTTCCTTAACTGAATAAGAAGGTTTGTGTCTTAGAGGACCACATGGAAGAGTGCTCTGGCTGCTGGCCTAATTAGTGTGTACTGATTTGTCCTTCACTACACAAAGCTTTCTGGGTTTTATCATAGCATATGTAGTTTGTACTGTATGCCCTGGAGCATATCATAAGGAAGTCTAAGAGTACACAATTTCCTTGGTATAAGGTGAAAGAGTGTCCCTAGTAAAGCCAAATTTGGTGTGGTTTCATGCAGCTATAGGGAACAGAGCCTGCAGCAGACTATTCTGTTCTTGGATTTCCTCTTATGAGACTACTTGGCCAACCACAGAAAGAAGTCTAGGCAGACATAACACACATGTTGTCCTTGTAGGGATTAGGACACTGAAATAAAATGGGAGACGAGTCAAGCAGGTGCAACCTTTTCGTCACAGGCTGTGTGTAAAGGCTGTAAGCATCACGTATAGTGCTCAAAGTCCCAGAGAAGTTAGCTGTGGCAGTGCATAACTTTGTGGTAAAATTAAGCTGCATCTGAATCAATGAGGTCTTTTTCTGACTATGCTTCTGTTCTGGGTAGCCAGTCGGGGAGGAGGTGCATGCCAGCAAGAAAGTCTCTTTTAGTAACATTGGCAAGACAAAAGGAAATAACTGGCAAAAGACTAGACTGTTTTACTTCAGGACAGAGCAGCCAAAAGAATGAACATAGCACAGACAAGTATTTGTAAAAATAAACAATATGAAATATACAAAGAGATTGGAGAGAAAAAAATGAAGAGTTTAATGAGATGGAATAATGGAAAATATTTTCCAGAGCTTCTTCATATCTTACATATAGCAATGTAGCCTTTATGTACATCTTACATAGAGCAGTGTAGCCTTTGCAGCTCAGCAACTAGTAGTTGTGGTACAGATCAGTTAATAAATAATGAAAAACTTGAATTCTGTCCTCCAGCTGTATGAATGTTAATGTCTGAGTTGCTTTGCTGGAACAGTGTTTCTGGTGTTGCTCCATGAGTTTCATTCACAGTGTTTCAGTGGGGAAGGACGAGCACCTTTGACATAAGTGTGTTGCACAAAGCAAATGATTCATTGGTTGAGGAGCAGAGTCCCCATTTTATGTGCTTCTGTGCCAGTTTCCATTTAGCTTATCTTCTTCCTGTAAGCATAACTTCTCCACATAAGGATCCCGTGTCCTTCCAGGGAATGTTTACCGTGCTTATCTAACGTGTTTTTGCTGTGAGAGGTTACAGGTTCTTGGATTCCATGTGCTGATTAAATCAGTGAGATTCTTCCACTGATTTTAGTGAGTTTCTATGTTTCTTTCCTTTGCTGTTTTGTACCAATAAAACAGAGATAATAATTTCCAGCTATTGCTCACAAGATAGGAATGATCTTCCCAAACAATCATCTGATATTTTTAACTACAGTGTTTTACTCCAGAGAGCTCTTTTAAAGCTTGGTTTGTGTTCTGAGCAATATGTAGGTTAAACACTAAAAAATTCAGCACATTTTTGGCAGTGGTTCTCCATTTCTCTGTTTGTCTGTTCGAGTAACTTCCAGTTCGTGGATCACAGGTGGTCTCAGAATCTAGGCTGAGCATCCTGCAGATGCTGCTGGCTGGTGTGCTCCATCAGGGTGGATGAGCAGTTGTGCCTGCTTGGGTGGGACTGTGATGCTGCCACTGTGGAACACACCCCTGCCAGTTGTGGTGCAGCGTGGCAACCCCCCTGCACCAGGTATTCTGTGTAACTGGAGATACCTCTCCCTAGAGAAGCACTATGCACTCTGGGCTGGGAGGAGTATCTGCTCTCTGTGAATGAGGGACGGGGCTCTTCAGGTGGGACATGACAACTTCCAGTCCTGGAAGGGATTTAATTGGACTTGGACTTAATTTTAAGAGCGTTGACACTTTGTGCTATGACAGTAATAACCAGAAGGCTCAAATACCCAGGCATGTATCTAGAACTGCAGTTGTGCTGAGCCACAGCAAGTTGTGTGTTGGATAGAGAGCACACGCTTACCCATGCCAGGGCACAGCGGTGGGGGCTTCCCAAGGAGGTCTGTCAGGGCAGGGCCTGGCAGCCAGGGCCTATTCCACTGCCCCAGCTGAGGGGGCACCAGGGCTGCCCCAGCCCTCGGCATCAGGGACCTTTCTGGGGGTGTGCTGAGGCTGGACTGGCATGTGTGCTGCTCTCAGGTTGGCTGCACACTGCAGGGGCCACAGCTCAGCCACAAGCCAGAGGTAAGAGCACCAGCAGCTCTCGGAGGATAGGAGCCACAGTGCCTCTCAGCTGAACCTGGTTGCAGACAGGCAAACCCCATGCTCGCAGCCCTGACACCAAGGCTGAGAGGCCTTTTCTGGCTGCACCATCGAGAACACAAGCTACATGAGAACAAAATGATCCCCACAGTCAGTTGTCCATGAGACAGGGAGATGTCACTATCTGGTTCTAGGTGACAGGATGGGAGTGGCAGGTCATAATTACCTCCTCTCCAGGCATAAGTGATTTTTTTAAATTGCAAGTATGCACCAGCTTCAAGACTTCAGGAAATTGCTGAAGCTGTGAAGGGTTGGGCCATGAGCTGGGCTGTGAGTCATGCACCAGCAGGCAGGGAGCCTCTCCCTTCGGTGGAGCTGGCAGCCTGCCTGCTTTTAATGGTGGGTTAGAATTGTTTCTTTTTTTTTTTTTTCTGTCCTGACAGAGGATCCCGGTACCTTTTGGTGCAAGCCAGTTAAAATTTACGATGCAGAACTGCAAGAATAGTGCATGGATATGTCATATCTCCCTGTTCCCTCCAAGAAGCACGGGAGAAGCCCCATAAGGCCAGGGTTTCCCTGTCATGACTAACTAGTACGCACTGCAGCATCTTGGCAGAGATTGGTGGGTTCAGTGGGTGATCCAGCTGCCTTCCTGTCTCCCTGTCCTTCCTGCACCCACAGCCATGCTGGCAGTGCTCTCAGTCCAGTGTCAAGCAGGGGATGTGGGCAGTGTGCAGGTGCTGTATCACGTGCACTGAAGTCAGTCACCTGCTCTCCTGAGCAAGTGCAGGATATTTGTCTTCTGTCCTGTTGAGCAACAAGGGTTAGGTTGTCAGAGCTTTCTATTGTTGTCTTAAGAGACTGTGGAAAAAAAGACTCCAGGCCAATTTAGTGTATAAGATAAGATAAAGAGAGTGGGTCCTTTAATTAGGCCTCGGGCCAGGGGAATACACATTGCAGTGGGCTCACCCAGGCAGTGATTCCAATTGATTTTATAATAAGGTCCATCCAATCCAAGATCTGCCCATCCCCCGGTTTTGCTCCATGACACACCCCTTTGAGAATTAGATCTGGGGGCATTTGGGACCCTTTCTTCCTCATTCATCTTCTTCACAGCACGTACAGTCCTTGGAGCTCCTCCAAAGTTCTGGGCTTGAACAGAGTTGCTGTGTCTGTGTGATATCTTCTGGTCCAGGCCTAGGGTGCTTTTCTACAATCCTACCTTGAAAAGAAGACTAAACACCCTAACGGAATTTAGAGGGATTGATATGAAATGGTGTAATAGGGTTGGATATGTGTAAACATTATGCTACAGGATAAGGGATACAATACAGCTACATTCAAATCTACATTTACTACACAACTACTTCTGAAATCTGCAAAAGTTAAAAAAGTTCAAAAAGCTCTGAGGCATCACTATAAAGGTCTTCAGTTACTTTGTTACT
Organism: Pseudopipra pipra; assembly: GCF_036250125.1. Lineage (NCBI taxonomy): Eukaryota > Metazoa > Chordata > Aves > Passeriformes > Pipridae > Pseudopipra > Pseudopipra pipra. Next base: position 91,390,084 of record NC_087551.1, read on the forward strand.
TCCATTAAGAGTATGAATGAGTTGCCAGTCATTTTACAGTGCTCCTCAAATCAAGGAAAGTAATTTTACGAATAACAGAAATGAGAGGAAAAAATTGCTCTGTTTGAGGTATTTGGCTCCATATACAACTTTATTTTCTCCCCCCCCCCCAAATTTAGAAAAGAATAATTTATTCTCATGTGAGAAGATTCCTTATGTTTTCAACAGTTTCCAGCGGTTTGTGTTTATACGGTAAGATTGAAGATTACTTGGCTGAACTTTTGAAGAGTATATATAAAGCTTCCATTTACATCCTGTAGATGGTTAAATCCCTGGGAAACGAACTGTACTTCATGCTGGCCTCAAGAACTGCCTTGGGGGGGGGCTCCACTGCAGACCCTGAATTTTGCTTTAATCATAAAATCATAGAATGGTTTGGGTTGGAAGGGACCTTAAATATCATCTAGTTCCAACTCCTCTGCCATGGGCAGGGACACCTTTCATTGTACTAGGTTGCTCAAAGCTGCATCCAACCTTGCCTTGAACACTCCCAGGGATGGGGCATCCACAGCTTGTCTGGGCAACCTGTTCAGTGCCTCATCACTCTCATAGTAAAGAATTTCTTCCTAACATCTAATCTAAATCTACTCTGTTCTGTGGGAATACTTGTCCTTACATAGAAAGACCAAATCAAATTATAACATTAAAAAATGAGTTTTAATACTGAACATTACCAGAGTTGTTAATGGTATGATTTTATTTAAATATATCAGTTTTCACACTCTTTTTTGAACCTCCACACCTTTCTTCAGGTATGTGATCAGGCCATTAGTGAAAGTTACAGATACATCCGGGAGATTCAAAAATATGCTGTATGTCTCATATGTTTTATCATTTGCCTCTTACAGCTTAATTTTTCAATGAAGACGTGTGTTATTTGCTTCAATATGTTGTGTTGGAAGAAATCTGACTTAAGGCAGTTTCAAAAGTACATGATGTTTCTTTCGTGCCATTATATACACATAGCAAAATCTTGTCAGCCAGACTTAGAGGTTGGAGGCTGACTTTAATTAGCATGTGATGCCCAGATTTTACTGGAGATACTGCCATATAACCCTGGGATCTTCATCTTGCAGCTCTATCACTTTGTGTATTTCTAGCCACTAGGCTGTGTTTTAGGTAAATGCTCTTGATTTGTGTTTTCATTTTTTCTCTCTACGTGCCTTTTGCCCAGGAAAAAGAAACACTGATCTTTTAGAACTCTATCGCAGTTATACCCCCTATATATAGAAACAGTTTGTGTCTATGGAGTGAAGGCTGCTCTTGTTTCAGTAGGAGTTGCATGACAGATTGGAACTAGTAATCTAAGTTATAGATCTGCATTATGCTTTGCAGATGCATTTATTTCAAAGTAAAGCAAATTCAAATAAAAAGTTATACCAAAGTAGCAAACTAGTTTTTTTTGATCTCAGACTGCCCTGAACCTTTAGTACCTACAGACTACAGGAAAATTCGGTTAAAAAGTGTCTGAAAATGGAATTTAAGAAATAGCAAAAATAATAACTGTAAGATTTACAATTAAATGTTACCTGTAGACACTTCATTAAGGACAACGGCTACTGATATTCAGAAAACAGACCGACCAGCTCGTCTTACTTTCTAAAGGAAAAAGATGAAGTATGGAGGACAGAAAAAGATTAATGTCATACCTGTATGTTTTTGTAAAAATGTGTGCACTTATTTTTTAAGTTTTATTTTTGTATTTTCACAGCTTTTATAATAGAGAGGTAATTTTGCTTTAAGCATTTACAAAAGGAATTCCAGCAGGTGTAATATGTGCTTGTGTAACTAGATAATAGCATTTAATGAGTAGCCCCAGTGGTGCCAGTGTGGTGAAAAAACATCTGTTCAGGAAGCCCTGCAATCTTAGTTCTCAAATAAAGCCGTGTTTTTTAAGTTCTAGTCCCAGTTGTTAGGTCTGTTCTAGTAAATGAAGTGGGTCTAGACCCTGCTTTCCAGCCCTGAGGGTGTGATACAGCGGGGCTGGTGCCTGCATGGCTGAACTCTCCTTCTGTCCCCCATACAGAGTGCAGCCCCTTGAGTCCTAGGTCAGTGTTATCCCTTGAACTGAGCTCATGGATTGCCTGGGAGACTGTGATCACAATGGACCATGGTCATGCTATGGGAAAGACTAGTAATTAAAGGTCATGAGCCCTTGATCTGCCTTCTGTACACTTTCAGCATAGACATGTCCAATTATGTCTGGACTTCTAGGTGAGTTTCAGCAACCATACCAAATTTGAAAGACTAGTTAGGAGAAAAAGGGGTAAACTGTGTTTAGGTTGAGCAGCAGTCTGATAAGCAAGCAGGACTGTAGTCTTTCAGGGTTTAAGACAAGAAAACAATTGAGGTTATTTCATGTAATGCTATACCCAGGCTTGCTGAGACCACATGCAAACAGTTGTCTACAAATTTTGGCATCCCCTTACAAGAATTTAAAGTATTAGAAATGCTGCATAGAGGGAAGGTGGTGATAGAGCACAAGAAAAATGCCTTTTTACTGTATTGTTAAAGAAATGTGGGGATCTGATCCAGAGGAGCCTTTGCTATTGGTAAGCTTTATGCAAAACCTTAATGATGCCTATAGTTTTAAGTTGCATACAGTTTTAGAGAGTGAACGAGGAGAAGATGGCTACTATTCCTGGACAAAAGAGGAAGAGAGGCTAACAGTGAATGTAGCATGAAAAGAGTATAGGTACACTAAATGCTTCATGTGGGAGGAAGAGGAATAGATGCTGCAGCATGTTCCCAGAGGAAGTAGCAGTGTGACAGCTCCATAAATGCTACATAAAGTGAGAGAGGGTCACAGAGCTTTTCTTTTGAAATATTTCTATACTAACTCCATATACTTTCAGAATTACTAAGTGGATATATTTTTCGGAGTGTGGTATACCAGGGAGAAAGCTATATTCCTGCCTGCTAAATAACTGTTTTGGTTTAGAACAAGCCATTTCAACCTTACCCAGGATGATTTGCTATGTATGTAGAGTTAGTTGAACACTAACTCCTGGCTGGCATTGCATATGGCATCCCTCTGATGTTAAAACATGTTGCAACCGATCAGGTACTGACATGAATACATTCCTTAAGGGAAGGGATAGTAATGCCTCAATTTGCTGAAACACGTTTAACACCCTTGGGGAATGACTGAGAAAGAAACTAAATATTACACAGTGTCAAGCCTTAAAATGCTAAGGGATATGTTTTAAATAAAGAGATTGGGTGGGTCTGCTAGTTTTGGCTTGCTGTTTTGTGACTTGTAATTTATTGTTACCCAGCTTTAACAATAAGAAAATGTGAGTTTGGTTGTGGTGCTTTCCCTTCCCACTCACCTCATTGTTGAAGAGTGTGGTTCTTTCTGTTTTCAGTAGTTTTTGTTATGTAGAAGAAGCAAACTTGGTGTTAAGAATTGGCAGTTTGGGGAAAAATAAACTGCATTGCAGATGCTTAAAAATACTGACAAGTAGACATGCTTTTAACATTACTTGCCTGAGTATATTTCTCATGAGTTTAGAAATAGCAAGTTACCTCAGCTGCAGTTTAATTAGATGCACTCAGAAGAATTCTGTGATGGCACTGGGTAAAGGCACTATTAAAATAGTGCTGGAAGCGTGCCTGCAATTTTAACATCTTGTGTTGTGGTGGTGGTTAGCCTTAGTGGGTATTAGATGGAAGACTTCCAGTCAGTTGGATTGATTAATTTCAGATCTGGACTTAAAATGATCCCTGTGTATGTTGTACTGGATCCTACTGCTAAGTAGCAGCTGAATAACAGTTTCCTTTTTGGAATAAGTCAGAAAAAAAAAATGTTGGGATGAAATCAAAACTTTTCTCTTGCCTAGACCAAATGGGAAAAAAGCAAAAAGTAAAGCTTTGGATTGAAAGGGTAGTTTTTTGTGTATCATGTGTTTTTTACTCTTTGATCTGCAAGACCAAGACATCTAAGGGTGTTGGAAGTCTTTATCTGAAAGGGTATGGTGTCTGAGCAGCAGTGGCATATGCTCCCATGATAAATTGCACAAGGAGAGGTCTTGGTCTTCAGGCAATGCCTTGGCAAATTTATGGCACATGGAGAAATGGTTGCCTCCAAGGCAGGATGGCACAAGGAGCCTTTAGGCAATTGCTTGAACTCATTGCAGTACCTCACCGTTCTTCCTTGTTGGTAACTGTATTAATCCCACTGGGAAGCCAGTGTGTCAAGCAGTCACTGCTGTGGTCTGGAGGGGGTATTCCTAGGATGCAGAACAGAAAAATAATTTGATTTGGGTTTCTTCATTGTCTTTTTGGTTTTCAAACACTCCATTATTTATGATTGTTTCTGTAGATTGCACAGTGTGGGTTGAGGTTAACAGCTATGAGCCTTTTTCCTATTTAAATTTTATTCTAAGTAAAAAATTGGCAAAGTTACTGCACCCTTTCTGGTTTTGTAATGACAGAAACAGCTCTTAGTACAAAGAGAATGTAAAATCTGTTTTTAAAGCTAGTGAAAGGACTGACAGGTCCTTTCTAATTTCATTCATGTGTGTACTGATCTCGAAACCTACATTGCAAACTTATTGCCAAGTTATGATTAGGGTTTGTTTTGCATGGCTAAAGCTGAACTCCACATTTAACTAATAGATCTTTGATAGTACAATGTCTTAATTGTGTCTTTATCTAAATCAGTTGGTATGGCATGTTACAGGTAAAGTTTTGCAGTGGTAACAAAGGTGGGACAGGAGGCTTCAGTAGGTTTATTAAACTCAGTGCTTATCAAATCAAGGGCATACACAATAGAAGGAATGAGCTGTGTATATTGCTAAGGGCTAAATGATTAAGTTAGGGCATCTGATGGTTTTTGTTTTCCTTATTTTTAGTGCAGTTAAAACATTCATTAATTTTTTTAATTGGAAGTCTTGATATAATATGTTGGGATGTCTGAAGAACAGACAGGAAATGTATCTGTAAATAGTATGCCCTTGTTGCACCATTACTGGAAATACATTTTTCAGATTCATTAATTGTATCTGAAAACTTATGTGAAAAATTATGAAAAAAATATACAAAGGAGAGCTGAAGAGTTCAGATCACATGAAAATTTTTCAGCTCTTGAGCTAATAAAAAGGCATTATTGTTCATCTTTATAGAAGTGTTGAGCGAAATCTGTAGAGACACATAAAATCAAGTATAGTGCAGGCATTCCTGTCACACCAACACAAGACAAAACCAGAAAGAGGATACAAGTCATAATGATCATGCAAAATGCGTTAATACTGTATGATATTGATGGTAGGGACTTGTGGAGCTTGAGATAAGTATTTGCCTCATACTTGAACGAATAATATGCAACTGTATGTAGCAGCATGCTTTTTGGTTTATTGCAGTTGTAAGAATAAAACTTTCCTATAATGATAGTTTTCAATTAGAAAACTTCAATTTTCTCTGAATTCTGACGTGTTGCCATGATGACACTGCTCAGCTTCACCCACTGGTTTGATGCATTGGAGTAATTTTTGTATCACCATCTCATGTGGTAATTGAAGATGTTATCGTAATATGGTTGAACAGTCATCTTAGTCTCACATTTGAAGTTACATGAAATATTTTCCCTGTCTCGCCGCCCTAGGAGATATTTCTAAAAAGTCATAAAATATTTATGTAAATTACTTCAAATAGTCTGTGTCAGGTGGCCAAGACAAGGGTTTCATGGAATACTTTGCACTGGTTTCCACCATTAAACTTCCAGTCAGGTGTTGAATGATGAGCTACCAGGTGTGACATACCATGCTTCTCCGTAATTACTGTAGTAAAATTTGGTAGCCTTTCTGAATTTGTTTTGTATTAATTGAATGAGAACATTTTCAAGAAGCCCTAAACAAAACTGCAGTAATCATTGGTATAAAGTCTGTGAGATCCAGTTAAGCAATTCTGAGTTTAAAATGTACAGTATTGCTTTATTTTTCTGTGAGTGTCAGTCTCAAGTCATGTGTGTTCTTTCTTGTCCTGTCTGGGTGAATCTGTTAAAAAGAACCAAAACTATTCTTAATAAAAGTGACAGTGGATAGTTACATGTCCTGTGAATGCTCAAGGCTGATTACTTTTCATCAGACCTGTCCTGCGCATCACTCTTTGCAACTCCTTTTCTGGACAACTTCACTTAATAGTGTTGTAACCATAGTTTGGAAGTCCTGCTTGTCTTTTGACTATTTCCTCTGAAGGACAGCTTCTTCATTTAGGTGCTTCATCACACTTAGGTCTGTGATTTATCTTTCATGTTTAGTTTTCTAGCTTTTTACTCAAATGTTGTTTGTGAGTGTTGAGCAAAACCATCCATCTAGCAGACCCATGAGCCCCTGGACTAGTGCCAAAGAGCTTGAGGCAAGAAGGGTCACCTGGTTCGGACATCTGGACGTCTGGTTCAAAACTTACTTTTGCCAGTTGCAGATGTTGGCATGGAAATTGGTGCTCACATTTGTACCGAGGTCTGAGTCTGAACGTATCTTTCCTAAACATAAATCAATTAGCAAAACTAAGCTAAAAAAACTCCTCATGTGATTGTTTTGTATACAGATCCTTCTGAGACAAATCCACAGCTTTTTTAAGAATCCAGAGCTTCTGAGAGGGGGGAAGCCTAGGATATAGTGATTCAGGATAGGGTTTTTGACACCAAGAAACCTGCTACAGAACCTTATGCTGTGTGTACACATTGTGGTCCTTGATTCTGATGATAAAGGAGATCTGTTCCTCTACAATGCTACAAAGTCATACCTCCTTGCCATTTTTGAGCAGAAACTCTCCTCTTCCTCTTCTCTCTAAGTGATCAGACCATCTCTGAAAAAGGATCAGGAAAATATGGTAGGCATATGTATTAGGAAAGGGTACTTCCAACACTAAAATTAGATCTCATGGTTATGGCAGTGTACAGAGCACTGCATATGCAAACATGAGGCATCCACAGAAGTGTGTGGGTCACAAAAACAATATGTATTAGTTGAAGTCCAGCAGTCATTCTCATTGTGTTGCTTCCTCAGTCTTTCTGAATCTTTGGCAAGCTGTCTTGAACAAGACTTTACATGAACATTTTGTGTTTTCAAATTCCCTTCTTTGCAATGTTCTGCCATTAACCAAAATCTTCAGAATAGATGATAATATATTTCTTGTGCTCTCTCCTGAAATACATGTTGAATCCTATCTGTTTCAGAAGTCTGTCTTGTCTTTTTTCAAATTTTATTTTATGACTGTGTATTCTGGCATGGTCTTTATTTTGTTCCGGTAGTCCTCCCATCCCTGAAAAATGCATGAGTCTTTCTGGCACACATCCTTTTCATTTGTCTATGATCAATGAAACAAAGTACTTTTTTAATTTTATAAGCATTTTCTGATTGCATCAGTGGAAAAGCTAACTGGACTGTAGTGATGTGATACACTTCACTGCATCTTCAGTCATATTTTCTTTGAGAGTTCTGCTGGTAACACAATATTGGTATTTCTGCTAAATATAAGCTAAGAATGAAATACCCTTTAATATCAGGTATTACTCAGGCAGTGTGCAGACTTTTGACTGAAAGAGAGTCGTGCAGATTAAACAGCTTAGATGGTTCATGTAAATAACTTCAGGCTTGTCAGCCTTCTGAACCCAGTAACAGCATTTTCAAGTGGAATATTCCTCTAATGTGTATATTTATGCTTTAGGAAAGTTAAACACTGTTGTAACTTGGGCAACTGTCATCCCGGAACAGTGAGGAGAAGGATGTGATTTCTTCATCATTGACTGGGAAAATTAAAGTTCAGTTAAACATCTTTTTCCATTTTGAGATGTCAAATCCCTGTCAAATCTAATCTTTTGTTTTGTTGGGCAAATATTGTAGCTGCTAGTTTGGATATTGAACTGTTTTGCTAGGTATTAAGCTCTGGCAATGAGAAAATCTACATGTACCTAACTTTATTTATTATGTACAACTCTTTGATTTCAAGGAGTTTTTGCAGAATAGAAAACTTGCATTTGAACCATGTAACTTGCATTTATAACCCCCTTAATTTCTTTATGCTGTTCTGCAGATATTGGTTACTTGCTTCTCTTTGTGATGTTAGGCATTTGTTTTCTTGAATTGATCATAATTTTGCCAGTTTCCTAATTGAGGTGGTATTAATCACACCTTTCCCCCCCACTTCTGATACAAATTGTGTTAATTTCTAACACCTACACTAAGATCTCAAATGGCAGGCATCAATCTTTTTATAAATGGAATGATTAAAGACTCTCAATGTAGAAGCCAAACCCCTTGACTTAGGTGTGGCTGCAGCAGAAGCATCTTCTTTGCATGCAATGTTCCAGCTCAACTAGTGTTTGGGATGTTTATGTACGTGTTCTCATGGCAAGGCCCCAGCCTGCTGAAAAATATTCCATAAGATGACTCACATTATTATGACAGAAGGTAGAGTCATTGAATGTTGCTTAAAGTGCATTTAATTTAATTTGTTCTTGATTAAGCATAAAACCACTTAATAGTGCTATTCAAATTGATATAAAATATATTTATAATACATGATAAATAGCTTCTAAAAAATTCATGTATTTTTGCTATAGCCTTAAAAAATGAAAATGTTTGCCATGATAGATGATGCTTTTAAATCTAATGTTTACTTCAATTAATACAATTAAATAAATATGTATTAGAAGGATACTCATCTCAACAGCAATTTCAACAGTTAGTAGTATTTCCATTTAGTGGACAGGTATCTCTGCAAGCTTACGGCACATAAAAATGACATTGTTTTCTATTTTAAATTGAGAAACCCCCCCCTCCACTACTAAACAAAAGGAACAATGTGGCAATCTGATTTCCTGAGCCATGTTTTTTGGATGCATTTTTCTTGGGCTAAAAACATTGTTTACTGAGCTCTGGGAGGAAAGCTCCTTTTCCTGTGGCTTTGCAAGGTGTCCCTCTACTATTTGCTAAGAGGAAGGGGTGACCTGCAGAGGGGTAGGCCCCAGACCCCAAGCAGCATGCATTTGCTGTGGCCAGTACCAGGTGCTTTAGCATTCAAGTCATAATACTTGTTGTTGCCCTTCCATAACCCATGAGTAGGCTAGTTCTCAGGCAGCTGTGTAGCTTTCTGTCTGCTTCCAGAAACCGAAGGCAAGCACTATTAAGACAGACACAAATGCCATTCTCTGTAGTATTTTCTTCTAGATCAAAACTTTAGAGAAATATAGACCAGTTAATCTAGTTCAGTATGCTATGTGCTAAATGTATAATTAACTGAAAATAGCAGTACTCATTGTAGTTTTTCTATGTTCTTAAGGAGAAACGGGAATAACCGTATTCTGGTAGGAGTTGCAGGGATGGGAAAGTATGTTTAAAAGATGGGGAGGCATCTCACAAAGTAGACTTTTCTTCAGCTGGGGAGTGAAGCCACAGCACCAATGTAAAATGATGTATTATGCAAGAGCAGTAGTTTTTATTGATTTTGTTACCCATATCACAGTGAGAAAAATGTTACCTCTTCTTCATCTAAATGAAAGCTTTATTCTAAGGAGATTATTGTGTCAGTGTCTCTGCAGCTTGCAGCTTGTTTTCAGGGAATAGTCAAGGCCTTTACAACTTGTTCTTTCATGTTCTGAGAGTTGGCAATCGAACAGGCAGTGTAAAAGATTATTCTTGGGACATTTTTATCAAGCGTGAAACAAATTTAAAGAAGGCAGGAGGAAAAAAAATAACCAAACCAACAGTGTTACACTTAGAGAAACCTGATTGTCTTTTCAAAACTGCTGTTAAAGCAGTCATTATTACTCATACCATCTCTATTATTATGGCTGAAACAGGAGTGTTCTGTTTTCTAACACTGTCTTTTATTTTTCATTAATTTTCTGTGCTGCTAGCAATGGAAGGTATTGGTTTCACTGCATTGTTTTTGTTGCACTGAAATTTAGAGAAGAATAGTGTGAGCTTGATCATGCTTCCACTAAGCATATTGGAAGTGGAAATTCCCACTGCTTTAGAAGGATTATATTGCACTGCTAAAGATTTATTATTAATTAAATGTTCTTTATAGACATAATGGGTTCTGTGTTACCATCTGTCTTATAGACTGGTCTTCAAAAAAGCACAAGGAAACCAGTGATTCTAAATGCCTGAAAAGCAATAGATTTTTATTTACAGTGTCCTTGTAGTTAGTTCAAAGATGAGCTTGTATTGAGTTTCCCAAAGTTAATACTATTTTGTTATCCATGGAATTTGGGGTATTGCCAAATGAAATGTTATCATTAATTTTGAACAATGTGATATTTAACAGTTTTATTTCTATCTGTTGCAATTATTTAAAGCTTCTGCTACATACAGCCAAGAAAATAGTTTCTCTAGAAACAAAAATGAGAAAATTAAAGAACTGAATTTTTCACTAAAAGTTGTATGCCATATTTTTTTCTTTTGGTGTTTTGTGAGTCTGGTTTTCAGTAGTGTAGGATTTCAGTAGTAAAGGTTTCAGACCCTTGTGGCTCTAGTTAGCTTCAGTGGGATGAATTTTTGCTCAGCATCTTTGGAAGTCCCTTACTTTTTGGTGTTACGGCTAACAGAATTCCAGTGCTGAAAGAGGCAGAGAGTAACATACTCTGCACTGAGAACTGCAAAATCTAAAAGCCAAGTCCTACACAGCAAGCTAAAAGGACAACAGTAGTTTTGGTCTGTTCAGCCTGGAGCAGGGGAGAGACCTCCTTACAGTCTACAACTTCCTCATTAGAGGAAGAGGAGGGGCAGACACTGATACCTTCTCTGTGGTGACAGTGACAGGACCCAAGGGAATGGCCTGAAGTTGTGTCAGGGGAGGTTTAGGTTGGATATTAGAAGAAAGTTCTTCACCCAAAGAGTGCTTGGGCACTGGAACAGGCTTCCCAGGGAAGTGATCACAGCACCAAGCCTGACAGAGTTCAAGAAGCATTTGGATGATACTCTCAGGCACATGGTGTGACTGTTGGGGATAGTTCTGTGCAGGGCCAGGAGTTGAACTTGATGATCCTTGTGGGTCCCTTCCAACTCAGCATATTCTGTGATTCTGAAGCTTTACATTAATTTGAAACATTAAAGCAATGATGCTGATACAGAATTGGTACAGGATAATACTTTTGGGCCCTAAAAATGTTTACAGGTAAGATTGGCTTAAGACAAGCATTCCATTAAAACAAACGTATTGTGGCTGGCAGTGGAGTTTAGCAGGATGAAGGTGTGAATGTGTAAGTGCAAGGAGCTAAGAGTTTTCTATAAGAGAACTGGCGGCAGTGTTTTAACTGAAAGCAGGGCTTCAATGTCAATGTCTGCCATTAGAAGACTTTAAAGCTCATCAGGAATAGGTTAAAGTGATATTTTTTGTGACTAAACTTTTTTACTCTGTGGGTTCTGACACGTGGTGAAGAATTTGATGAAGAATGACTAAAAACTTGTAAAAACAGTAGAAATTAACTCCCTTGTGTAAAAAAGAAAAGTGAGTTCAACGCACACCCCCCAAGTGCAGTGGAAAGGACAAGGCATCATAATACAATGGCAGTGGACATGAATAAATATGCATAAGAAAATAGAGATGGATACAAGGGATGGATAGAAACATTAGCTTGTAGATAGAGAAGTGACAGTGTTGTAATTGGTTGTGTTTCTCAATTAGCAGTGACCTCAGCCTATTCACCTGATTTTAGTGAAATCCTTTTTAATGAAAACTCTGTTGCTGTATCCATCCATGCTCTTGGTTTGATTTACCAATACAGCAGTGATTTCAAACCGGTAAAGAGTTGTAACCAAGTGTTACTGTTCTTATTTGACAGGCCGGACCTGATAGACATGAATACCGTTGCTGTTCAAAGCAACCTTGCAAATTTAGAACATGCTTTTTTTGTAGCAGAAAAACTTGGTGTTGCCAGACTTCTGGATCCTGAAGGTAAGAGAGTTGCAGAGGGCTTTGTTGCAAAACCCCTAGCATTAAAATAAAATTCAATCTGCCTGCAGGTTGTAGCATATTTGCGGGCATTCTTACAACTATGTGATAAAGTGGTGTTCTGTCTTGCTCTTTTAGATGTCGATGTTTCCTCGCCTGATGAGAAGTCAGTAATAACTTATGTGTCATCACTTTATGATGCATTTCCCAAAGTACCAGAAGGTGGTGAAGGCATCAGTGCAAATGTAAGTAAGAGAAAAATACTTGTGCTTCATTAATAAAATTCTGGATTTCAGATCCAGAATGTTAGCTGGATCTTCCATAGGACTGCTGTCACACTTTTCTTTGACATGATTTTTCTAGGTTGAGATTTTAGAGTCTTAGCTGTTTCATATTGTGGACATGAAAATATCTGTGCTAAGAGCTTAACTAAAAACAATATACCTGAAGTTGGAAAAAGATCAATTCATAGTTCTTACTTTTCAGTCATGGACATATACATTTTGCCTCTCTGATTATTATCAATCTCAAGTTTACTAACCTAGAAAATACCGTGTTTTCAGTGGAATTATTTGGGACCAAATCATATATTTGGAAACTTTAAGTGGGCTGTAATGAGCAAGTCAATATTGTTTCAGAATTGCAGGATTTCAAAATCTTTTTTTATATGTGTGAAGACCTCAGTCTTCAAAGCTGAAGCAGAAATGATGTCTCAGATGATTTTCATCTGTTCTGTAATCTGGGTTTTGCTTTGGCAGGATGTTGAAGTCAAATGGGTTGAATATCAGAATATGGTGAACTACCTCATGCAGTGGATCAGACACCATGTCATGATAATGTCTGACAGAACATTTCCCAACAATCCTGTGGAATTGAAGGTGAGATGTGATGACTTAAACTTTCTGTTGGAATTACACTTTATGTTACTGACTCAAAGCAAGCTTGAACAAATGATGTGCTTATTGATTTATTCAATTAAAGCAACTCTAGAACAGTACTACTTCTTGACCTTTTCGAAGTAAATAAATACATTACTAACATATGAACAACCAAAAGCAAATCTTTAGTTTGACACTGATCATTTTTTGTAGAACTGTGGTAGTACAGTATAAAGGTAAGCTTGTGAAGAATATTAGGAAAGGGTTTAGAGAAGAAGGTTATATTAACTATAAGTAAAAGCTGACGATGTTTTTTTTATGTTTCTTTAGGCACTTTATAATCAATATTTACAGTTTAAAGAAACAGAAATTCCACCAAAGGAGACAGATAAATCAAAAATTAAACGTCTATATAAACTGCTAGAGGTAAGTTTTAGCATGCATTGAAATGTATAGAAGTTCCCTTTCTGTGGCTTAAAATAACAAATATGTATGAATTGTTAAGGTCTGGATAGAATTTGGACGCATCAAACTTTCTCAAGGCTACCATCCAAATGATATAGAAAAAGAATGGGGAAAGCTTATTATTGCCATGCTGGAAAGAGAGAAGACTCTTCGACCGGAAGTGGAGAGGTACGGTAGAGAACGTTGGACAGGCTTGGTTAATATCTTTTCTGTTGTTTTAACCCATACTGAAATTTGTAAATACCTTCTTCCATGTTAAATTCCACATTATTTTACTAGATCAAGTAATTCTACTTTTGTTCAAGGCCTGAAGCTCTTTACCTGCTTCATAGAGGCAGGTCCAGAGAGAAATAACTTCTGTGGTCTCAGATGGTCAAGATGAACAGTATCTGTGCCTCAGATCATCAAAGCACTTACACGCAAATATAGCCACCTTCTTTGTACAGTTAGTCAGAGCTGGGTTTATATCAGTTCACTGTCTCATATAAGCACCATCCTCATCCTTTACATGAAATGTGTATTTCACTTGCTGCACAACTTTGTGGGCTAACATCCTGTTTAAAGATTGTTTGAGTTAGTTGTTCTCAAGAGCACACAAAACACTTAGATGTGCAAAATGCATAGTCGTATTCCATGGTAGTAGGATGTGTGACACCGTTTTGTACATTGTAGTAACATACCAGCATACTAGCAAAATACTGAGCATTATTAAACTCTTGATGCAGTCTGAGAACATTTCTCGTTTTTAATGGTATTTCTTAAATTCTATGGCGGACACAGGTGTCATCCGTTCATTAATTAAGAAAAACCCTCTTTTCTTTAAATTCTTTTTGGGGCTTCTGCATGGGGGTAGATATAGACACCTGGGTCTGGATTCATTCTGCTTAACTTTAAGCATCCAAAGGACACACCTAAGATCTGAATCACTTTCTAGAGAATCCTGTCACTGACTTTCTGGTGACAATAGGGTGATCCTTCTCCTTGCTCCTAGGTACCTGAAAGTAGGTATGAAGAATCCGGATCATTGTATAGGAATTCCTCAGAAAGAGACAGATTTCAGCCAGAGAAGATCCCAATGACAGTCAAAGTTAGTTAAATATGTGTCATGCTTACAAAAGCAAGAGCATGACTGAAACAGCAGATTCAGTGGGAGGTGTTGATTCACAGCACCCTACTATGGAACAAGTTCCTATAGAGGAATACAGAGTTGTCCCCTGCAATACAGAGGTTGTCTGCTTTATGCAGAGCAGAATACTGGAAAGAAGCAGCAGAAATACAGCCTGCTAGGTCTTGTAGGTTAATCTATCCCAAGATGCCAAAAGCGAAGTTAGTGTCTGGCTTCACCAATAGAAATTCTGTTCATACTTGCAGAAAGCTGTATTATCTTTGTTGAGAAGATGTGTAAATGATGTTAGTTTATTTATTTTTTATTCATATGGATGGAGCACAGGTAAACAAATGTGAACCTAAACTCCTTCCCATATTTCAGGAATGGTAAACAGACTGACAGATCATAGAGTGATAGTCACTACACGTGGTGGTCCCTGTAAAATGAGAGAGAAAATTGCTTTAAGTTATTCTGGCTTAGTCACCAAGTTAAGATTATCCGTTGTTCTGGGCACAAGAATGTCATCCATATCTGTTGTATTGGTTATTAGTGCATCTCATTAATATGAGGTGTTAATACAGCTCCTGGGGTAAAATTTGATTGTGGCAAAAATGTGACCTGTAATACTGAAATTTGGTAAGTAATAAAACTTTGCCTATAAGTCTGGTGAACACATCTGAAAGTATCAACACGGATAGACAATGTGTGGCCAGATTGGTGTATGGGATCAAACTTATTATGATGTCAGTGAGGAAAGTGCCAGACTGAGTTCTAGTTTGCAAAACTAGCAGAGTTTGGCATGCAGCAGGGGTGTGTCTGTGCCTTTGCTGTGCTCTTCTGTGTAAACAGTCACCTTGTGGGGTGGGTGTGGTTGTTCAGGAATCCTAAAAGCAGGGGGTGAAATACTGAAAAAATCACCCCTAACCCAGGTTCTGAGTTAAAATGTAAAGGAAAGAGCAGTGATCAGATTTTTCTTACTTGTTTTGTGGTCAAAGCAGCAAGAAGCAATTGTCTGTGAATGTAGAAGAAGGTAAGAGGAAATTTTCAGGACATAGTAGTGAGACGGCAGATAGTAAACATGCATGCTTGAACAGTGGAGTAGTGATGGTGGGTTGGATGGTGTACAGGTGTCTCAGATTATATTGTTATGAGCTGATTAACCATGATACTCTCCCAGTTTTATTGTGCATTTCCGTTTGAAGAAAAAGGAGTCAGCCCAACCTAGAAGTTATTTGTACTGAACTGTTGAGTGAGGATTTCACACTTTGCTTGTTTTTGAAACTTTTCATTGAAGAGTGAGAAACACTGCAAAGAGTTCTTTTAGTTCTTACTTGGCTTTATAGTTATTTAGTGACACTTAAATAAAATATTTGGCATGTCTGTTTCCTAGAGACGCCCTGATGTTGCTGCCTAGTCTGTACTTGCAAAGCTTTATTGCAGGGTAGAGAAGCCAAAAGCAAGGTAGCATACATAGCCCCAGGTACAATCCTTTGAAAAGCTGGCAGAATATTAATTGCTGGGTTTTGAATGTGCGTACTCAAGCCTATTTAAAGGAGGAGTGCTAGGTGTTTCAAAAGCCAGTAGTGGAACTACATCCCTAGAAGCTGTACATTTTGTAGGAGTTTTATCTTTTCATTTTTCAGCAAATGTAAACAACCAGAAGGACCGTGCTCTGGATGTAAAAATGAATAGCAGCAGTTATAGCTATCATAGCAGCGATTCACTGTTTAGCAACAGTACTAGTACTCAAACCAGCGTTGATTCTAACGAGAATTTCCTTTCTGTTAATTGTGGTCCCACGCTGATTAAATCTTGTATAAGCTTTGGTAATGGCACCTTAGAAGGGAACAGGTAACTTGCCATATGTATTTGTGCTTTGTGTTAGATGCTGTTGATTAATTTGTTTGTTTTTAAAGTCATACAACACTATTGGTAAATATAAATAACTTTAATACTTATTGATTTTTCTGAAAAACTTTGGCATCACCTAGGTTGGAAATGCTGCAGCAAATTGCAAACAGGATTCAGCGGGACAGCCGGAGCTGTGAGGATAAACTGATACTTGCCCGGAACGCTCTGCAGTCTGTAAGTCAGTCAGTGATTTTACTTGTCTGTATTCATAAACTTATAGCAGTACAATGGCTACTTAAAAAAAAACCTCTTAAGGATTTTTGAATGCAACCTTCATAGCTGCTACTTTTGTTTTTGTTGTACTGTTAATATAGCATGTCTTCAAGAAAATACCACAAATTGCCTAGAGTAGGTTGTGTTACCTTCTCTTTTTGTCAGTAGTTAGATAAAATCCTTCACAATTGTTTTGAGATCAGAAGAAGTTTTTACAAAAAAAAAATAAATTAGAAATTCTTACATCTGATTTCCCTTTGGTTTAGCTGCAAGCCTTAATGACTTTCTCTTATTCATTAAGGACACCAAGCGATTGGAGTCAGGGCTCCAGTTCCAACATGAAGCAGAGATAGCTGGCTATATTCTTGAATCTGAGAACCTTCTCCGTCAGCAAGTGGTTGATGCCCAAATTCTTATTGATGGAAAATACTATCAAGCAGACCAGCTTGTTCAAAGGTACTTTACAGTGTGTTTATGTAAACAAGTAAATGTCCCAAGTGTGGATACCCCTTACGGACAACATTTTCAGTTCTTTCTGTCGGTGGATAAATTTATCAATCTGTCACTAGGCACCCAAATATCAGGTGGTTTGGTGGGTACATTGTCCACAAATATTGAAGACAAGAGGAACTGTTTGTACTTATTTGTGAAAATGAAATAGTTCCCCTGAACATGTCTTAATGTTTAATGTCTACTAGATATTTGTGTGTAAAGATGTTAGCTTGTGTTATTGTACCTAAAATGTGTTTAAAATTCACTAACTTTGATTTTTTTTAAATGGGGGCAAGATTTTAGGTGATACCTATAGGTTTATTAACAGGTAAAAAGTGAGGTAACATGAGGTTATATGTGGCAGTGTGTACAGTCTTGGCACAAAGAAACATTTAAACAGCATAATTCAGTTTTATGAAGAAGTGGCTCTAAAGTTTTTTCAGGATCCGTCCTGGACTGGTTGAGATCAAGCACATAGCTCCTTGGCAGTGAACTGCAAGTGTTTGATCTACTGCAACATGTAGTATCTTGTAAGATTTCTGGTTTGCTGATTGTTCACTGGAATCGTATATAGTGCATGTTAGTGCCCATACCATGCTGATTTTTTTAGTCATTGCCTGATTTCTTCATCTGTTATCTGTTTAGAAGTATAAGCTGACATATTCTGTACTTTCTGATAGAAGAGCTTTTTTATAGATATTTAAGTGTGGCTAAAGTGTAAGAGATCATGTGAATTCAAATCACTACTCAAATCAGTTCAGCATGATAAACCTTAATCATAAGCATTCACTGAAGTTATTTTTATTTATTTTTTCTCTTATTCTATTTTAATAGAGTTGCAAAACTTCGTGATGAACTGATGGCCTTACGGACTGAATGTTCTTCTGTGTACAGCAAGGGGCATGCACTGACCACAGAGCAGACAAAGCTTATGATATCAGGAATAACCGAAAGCTTAAACTCAGGATTTACAACAAACCTAACCCCTGAAATAAATGCTGCAATGACCCAAGGTTTAACACCTACTTTGACTTCTTCCAGCTTGACATCTGGCCTTTCATCAGGTCTTACTTCCAGACTGACACCAACTATAACTCCCGCTTACCCACCAGGCATCCCACCACGGTTAATCCAGAGCTATGTGACAGGAGTAGACAGTGGGACTCTGCAAACACTCAAACTGATGCAAATCAGAAAACCTCTTATGAAATCAGCTTTTGTGGATCAGAATTTAACAGAAGAAGAGGTGAACATGAAATTTGTCCAGGACCTATTGAGCTGGGTG
This sequence comes from Pseudopipra pipra, assembly GCF_036250125.1. Taxonomy (NCBI): domain Eukaryota; kingdom Metazoa; phylum Chordata; class Aves; order Passeriformes; family Pipridae; genus Pseudopipra; species Pseudopipra pipra. Next base: position 91,408,376 of record NC_087551.1, read on the forward strand.
GAAGAAATGCAGGTACCCATCTTTATGGAAACAGTCCACTTTTAATTATTATGTTTACTTCTTGTAGAACATGGCTAATTTTTTCTTTCTTTTTGTAAGGTGCAACTTGATCGAACAGAATGGGGTTCTGATTTGCCAAGTGTTGAAAGCCATTTGGAAAATCACAAAAATGTCCACAAAGCTATTGAGGAATTTGAATCCAGCCTTAAAGAAGCCAAAATGAGTGAGGTACTGCACCATATTCTTTATTTCTTTGGTTAATTTCTCACTGGGTGATCCATAAACTAATGTTGAATTTTAGAACTATGTTTGGGTTTCACAGTCTTACTTTTACTTCTGATCTCTGGATGACTTTTGATGAAATCGGGAGATCTAGCAGTTTAACATATCTAACCTTTCTGTTGTCTTTTGATCTCATATGCCAAATACAGATCCAAATGACTGCTCCTCTTAAACTCAGTTATGTGGAAAAATTGCACAAACTGGAGAGTCAGTATTCAAAGCTCCTGGTAAGTTCATCATTCCTCTTCCATGTCCAGCTTTTCAGTGTGCATAATCTCTCATAAGGGATGAACTTTAAATTCTGATTCTTGTAAATATTTTTCTTTTCTTTTTAATAAAGAACACATCGAGAAATCAGGAAAGGCATCTAGATACTCTTCACAATTTTGTGTCTCGTGCTACTAGAGAATTGATATGGCTGAATGAAAAAGAAGAGGAAGAGGTTGCATATGACTGGAGTGAGAGAAACTCCAATATAACAAGAAAAAAGGAATATCATGCAGTATGTATTGTTAGTATAATCCAGAGAGAATAATTAAGTAATCTTTGATAATTTAAGAGGTTTCTAATACTTTTTTTTTTCTTTGTCTGGAAAAAGGAATTAATGAGAGAACTTGATGAAAAAGAAGAAATTATAAAATCAGTACAAGAAATAGCTGAACAGTTGCTTCTTGAAAATCACCCAGCCAGGCTAACCATTGAAGTAAGTTAGTAAAAACAACACAGAAACAGCAAAAGTTTTGGGATTTAACAGAGCTTAATTTTGGGGGAAAAGAAGGGAAGTGCTAACTTAGATGAAATTAAATAAGACTCTAAATAAAAGGGCCTTTTTTTCTTTGTTCTTCAGCATCTCTGTCATATCTGTATTCCAGTTTTCAAAAAATAACAACACTTTTATAAAGTTACGGATACATCTTGGATTGCTTAGATGAAATTCCCCTAAACTGTAAAATTAAAATTTTCAGAGTTGGTCTGTACAGAGGTTTCTGGTCACGCACGCAGCTTTTAGTGTTATTGATACAAATTGCATTAGCAGACCAAGGGCACAGAACAGTCCTTATGTGGTTTCTTTCCTGTTGGATTGAAAGAAGTTTCAGTGAGAGCTTTTCTAGTCGTTTACTCTACCTGCAGCTTCCTATTATGATTTAGAGTTGGTTTCATAACTTATTTGTCAGTGAATTATGAAACCTGTTTGGATGTTAAAAATATGACCAGGTGATGTGATTTACTTCAGGCTTGAATCAAGCGCTATGTACAGAAAATTTACTGTAGCTGTTATAGGGTCATAACAGGTTTCCAAAGGAGAATGTAAAATGTTTTTACTTGTAGATCTTCAAGAAAAGAGTAGATACAGACAGTAGGTGGTAAACATTGAAACAGTGAATAGCTGAGTTATTATATAGGAATAAAAAAAGTCAGAAAAAATGGATTTTTATTGTTCTTCAGCTCAGTGAGTTCACATCTTCCTAAACTGGAAACTTGAAGAAAACTCCTCCCTTCCTTCCTTCTCTGAATAATAAATGACTTTTTATGTAATGTGGGGATTTCTAGTCCTTAAAAGTATATGCTATTCTAATGGTTTCCTATCAGTGTAATATACTAATGTATTAAAGATGCGTGTTATGAAACCAGGCCACCGCAGTGACAATGACTGTGCAGGTTATGCTGTCTCCAGTGATGCTACGCTGGGATATTTATTAAAAATAATAATAAAAAAATCCTTTTCTACAGAAGAACCTATGCATTAATGCATCACTTTGAAATTCCTTGAAGCCAGTGGAAAAGCTGTTTTGAATTCCCTGAGAATGGGAATTTAAAATCCGAAACCTGTGGCTGATTTCCTGGGGGCGAGAGCGGCCCCTGCTGGTGAAGGCGCTTTAAATTCCTGTGCGAGTGTCACACTGAGTTATCCATTGCAGCGAGTCCTGGTTATTTCTTTTGTAATTGTGTGGTCAGTGGTACTTTAACATCCGATTTATGCCCAGGAAAGAATGCATCTGTTTTGATTGAGTAAATAGAGATACAGAATTGTAGATGAGCTTAGACTGGAGGAACCTTTGGAGTTGTACTCCAGCTCTTGCTTGAAGCAGTGTCAGGGATTTGTTTGGCCCAATTCTGACCAGGCCAGAGGATGGTGATTTCACAGTCCCTCTGGGCAAGTTTTCTTATGTTTGACTATGCTGTAGTGACAGGGGTTTTTTTCCTCACATCTAATTGGAATTTTCCTTGCTGCAGCTTGCCTTTCCAGGGTGAGGAGGTCAAGTTTAGCTTCTTGTGTTTGCTATGTTGCTTGCATGTTTCCTAAAGGTATTCAAGTTTTAATTGTAATTTCCTTTTTTAAAATATCTCTCTCTTCCTTAAAGGCCTATAGAGCAGCAATGCAGACCCAATGGAGCTGGATTCTCCAGCTCTGTCACTGTGTTGAACAACATTTGAGAGAAAATGCTGCGTATTTTGAGGTAAGAAAGTAAATCAATAAAATTGTGAAATGTTTTAAGTTATGTCCATGGTCAAAAAGTTCCACCGGAAGTGCTAGTTGTTCTCTCACAGTAGTTGTAGAATTGACATTTGTCATGTACAGTCATTAGATGATGACCTATGCTCCCACAGTGTTACCATGCCTGTATTTCTTCACTACAGTTATATCAGTTCACAGCAGATAAAAATCTGGCCTTAGATTTTTTTCACTGATGCAGCTGGAGGTGGAGACTCTGAGAAAGAAGCCATGTTCTCTCCCTGTTGTGCACAACAGCTGTTAATACAGCTTCTGCAGATGATGTAGACTGGAGGATGGGAGAACATATTCTAAATGGTTATTCCAGGACTTCTCAGAAGGAAATAGAACGTACAGTATTAATAATAAATGGAGCAGAGAACACCCTGACAGCAGACAGGTCCAACTAAACACCCATTTGCTTGCCTGATTATCATCCATCCACTCAGCAAATGATGCAGAACTCAGTTACTGAGTTTTTGGTTTGTTAGTTTTTTTGGCTTTTAAAAAATCTACTTTTTGAAAATATTTAAATTATAAAGAGTAATCTTTAGTGTCTTCTGGGTTAGATGACTGAAAATAAAAAGGATGTGGTGTTGGGATAAGATTCCTTTGGATTGAGAAGGATGGAAGCCCAAAGTGAGGAAAAGGCCACTGTAGAAGACAAAGCAATTGCTGCTCCTACTGGTCAGGATAAGAAGTGGGAATTCTGGATTTAAGGAATGAGATTTAAGGGACAGAATGGGGTGAGGATTGTCACAGGGCATTTCTGTTCTCGACTGTGCTTAACCAGGACCCTAGTTTGGGGGTGCAGATGCCCAAGCAGAACTGTCAAGTGTGGCAGCTCACTTCCCTTTCTACACAAAATGTTTGCCCCTCTGCTCCCTGGATTTTGCAGCTAGTTTCTACACTATATTCTTTATATATGAAAGTAATTGTAATTCCAAAGAAAGCTTGACTTCAGAAAATTTTTCCACTTCAGGAACAGTAATTAACTAAAGTTCAATAACTGCTCAATTAATTTTGCATTTATATAGTACCAAGAATAACCGGTGTGTACCTTCTTGAAGAGTACATTTAGACATGAGGTCATGAATCTCTCTGCATGTGTGGTGCAATGGTCACTTCAAGCAACTAGAAAAGGTTATTTTTAAAAAGTCAGCACTTGAAATAAACTTTGGTGTAGCTGATTGTATACTTTTTAGGTTGTTTAAAAATAACCCTGGTATTTATCTCATCCTAGTTTTTCAGTGATGCCAAAGAAGCCATGGAATATTTGAAGAATTTGAAAGATACCATATACCGAAAATACAGTTGTGATAGATCAAGCAGTGTTCATAGGCTGGAAGACCTTGTCCAGGAGTCTATGGTAAGAATTCGAGGACCCTATTAACATGAGTTACAATGAAACTAGAAATGTGTAGAATTATAGTTGGATATAAAATGCGTTAAGATTATTCATTTAAAGTGAAGGGAAAATAGTTCATTTTTCAGAACTTATAAATAAATAGTTGTATTTATCCATTTGCAAAGACTGTTTTTCACAACTTTAAAAGACAGTATTATGTATTTCTTTATATTTACAATACCAGATGTGGTAAACCAGTGGCTACAGAAAGATACTTTGTTCTTGTAAAATGTGTTACTTTTAAGATACACAGTAGAAGTCAGGAAAAGTAAAGCTTAACAGGATCAAAGAGGCAACACTGAATTCTGACCATCTCTTATGACGTATTCTTTTCTTAACTGTTCTAGGAAGAAAAAGAACAACTCTTGCAGTACAAGAGCACAGTAGCAGGCCTTGTGGGGAGAGCAAAGGCAATAATTCAGCTGAAGCCAAGAAACCCTGACTGTGTACTCAAAACATCCATCCCAATTAAAGCCATCTGTGACTATAGACAAATTGAGGTTAGAAACTTGAGTTTCTTCAAACCAATTACAGATGTAAAAATTCAGCTAAAGTTTTGTTAATTACCATGTTCTAGAGAAAGCTGGGCTCTAAATTTCTTCCACCCTAGTAAACAAGAGCAAATCCCTGTGTTGGAACATTGGTTTTGTTGTTCTGTTGCTTATTTGTAGACACCGTTTGCAGAAGTGCTTTGTATGATTATTTCATAATGCTTGGCTCATCAAATTATTCTGCTTTTCTGTTAATACTAGATAACTATTTACAAAGATGATGAGTGTGTATTAGCAAACAACTCCCATCGTGCTAAATGGAAAGTCATTAGCCCAAGTGGTAATGAGGCCATGGTTCCATCTGTATGCTTTACAGTTCCTCCACCAAACAAAGAAGCAATAGATACAGCCAACAGGTAGGGACAAAACAAAACTGTCTATTTTCTGTTAAAATTAATTTATGTGAAGCTTGGGTTAAAAGAATATCTTACAGGGTGGTTGTTTTTTTTTCTTTTTCATGTGTTACCCTGATCTAAAGTTGGAATTTTTTCATATTTCAGGATTGAACAGCAATTTCAGAATGTTCTGGCCCTTTGGCATGAGTCACATGTAAACATGAAGAGTGTGGTGTCCTGGCATTACCTGACAAATGAAATTGAAGCTGTTAGAGCTGGCAATGTTGCCTCGGTATGTGCTATGACTAGGAAGGGCTCTTAACCATTTGCTGGGAAGTCATAGGATACACTTCCTGGAAATGTATAATCAGTGATTTGCAGCAATCCTCATCTTCCTTGTGGGATTAGCTGGCAGCAGTAGCCATGCTGGTTACCAGTGTGCAATGTTCTGCCCTGATCAGTCTTTTCACAGCTACATTTGGGGAAGGAGCAGAGCAGTGGTGTTAGGAAAACTGCTCGCAGCCTGGTCTCCTGTCGTGAGCAGAGACCTCTTGAAAGCAATGAACAGTAACTAAATTCTGCATTTTGTGCTGCAATAGTCTACCTTTCTTCATTTATGGGAAGATTAGCTTCATTAGGCTAAGGTTTATCTTCCTGAAGATGGCCATTATTTATTCATGCTACAACTTTTGACTAACAGCGGAACAACTGTGAAGCAACATTTAGTCTTTCAAGCTGAGGACAGCTGAACACTCATTCCTCCATAATGCATTTTTTCATTCTTGTACATATCTGTTACTTGAAATGGGAACTGTGTGAGTGATGCATCATCTCTGACTGTGCTTTGGGTTTATAATCTGTTGCAGATAAAGACGATGCTGCCAGGTGAACATCAGCAGGTTCTAAGCAATTTGCAGTCCCGCTTTGATGATTTTTTGGAAGACAGCCAGGAGTCCAAAATCTTTACAAGCTCCGATACAGCACAGCTGGAAAGGGAGGTTAATGTTTGCAAGCAATACTATCAAGAGCTTCTTAAGTCTGCAGAAAGAGGTAAAACTTAGTTTAGTGTGCTAGAAAGATGCCCTCATGAAAGAGATTTTAGTTCTTGATCTTGAGACCTGTTTTATCATATTGATATTGTTATCGCCTCAATTCTTTTGAACAGAGAGTTGTTTTCACAATGTACACAATTATATTGTACTGAAGCTCTAATTTTTTGTATTAACTTTGTATATATTAACTTGTGTACCAAATATTGTTGTGTTACTTAATATATAGAGTACTACAAAAAATTTACACCCAAGAATTTATTACGTGCCTTACAGCTCACTGTTTAGTCATGCCTTTCTTGCTTTTGAGTGCTGGAAATACAACTTGATTACTTTGTTGATTTCATAACAGAATTAAAACTCTTTTTCAGACTGTTAAGGCAAGAAAAGCATCCTAGGTATTTCCCTAGCTTCACAGAATGCTTGTAGTTACTGTTCTCTTAATGTACTTTTTAATACATTGAGAATAGAAAGCTTAAAACGTCTGTTCTGATTTACTGTTGAGTAAATCAGTAATTTAAAGAAATACAGTAGGGCAAAGCTGATTGCTTTATTAGCATAGTTCACTGCACTTCAGGAAAGATGTGTTACCCTGTGCACTGGAAAGAGAGAATTTAAGGTACCTGATATCACTGGTTGAGAGAATCAGTCACTGAGTTTAGCAAAGTCTGCATAGGGGTGATACCTGTGCCTGGGATGCATGGCCACAGACAAAAGTTTTCCATGGGTGAGGAGATGATCTAATAACAGTAAAAATTAAGGGTCCCTGAAATTTTCCTTGTAGCCAAAATTCCAAAGGAAACTGATGGCATTTCAGCCAGTCACAGAAAGACTTCACACAGAATTGCACAGAATACGCCAAGTTGGAAGGGACCCATAAAGATCATTGAGTCCAACCTTTGTAGAACGATGACTTTATGAAGTGTTTCATGAGACAATATGTTGAAAATGACATGATGACTTTGCTTATAACATGTGCCTTATTTCTTTCAACAGAGGAGCAGGAAGAATCTATTTACAATCTGTACATCTCTGAAGTCAGAAATATCAGACTACGGCTAGAGACTTGTGAGGAGCGGTTAATACGGCAGATCCGAACACCAATGGAAAGGGATGATGTACATGAAAATGTGCTTAGGATTTCAGAGCAAGAGGTGAGCCTTTGAGAAAGTCTGTTTTACCTGGGGAAAGAGTTTTATTTAAAAACAAATATATGCAGGCATTTTGAGTGTAGCCAGGGAGGTTTACACTGCATCTTGTAAAGACGAGTCCAATATTATGCTTGGGTTTATGAGAAAAAGAAGATGATAAATGGTGATGATAATCACCATTTGATAAATCACCAGATGATAAATTCTGTTAGTTTCCCTATTATACATTTGTTTCCTTTCATTATTTTTTATGTTGTCCACATAAAGCAAGCAAAGGGCATACCTGTACTGATAGTGATATGTAGAGTATGTATCAGGTTGATGTAGGATGAAAGCACTGTCAGTCACCTTTCATTTTACAGAAACTGAAGAAAGAACTGGATCGACTGAAGGATGACTTGGGAGCCATCACAGATAAATGTGAAGAGTTTTTCAGTCAGGCTGCTGGTTCACCTTCAGTCCCTACCCTGCGCTCTGAGCTCAATGTTGTTATTCAAAACATGAATCAAGTTTATTCCATGTCTTCCATTTTCATAGATAAGTATGTACTATGGTATCTTTCATCACACCTTTTAGTTCACAGTTTTCTCTTCAAAATGAAGATATTAGTATGAATAATATTGATCTAGGAAAGGGGAGTTAATATTTTAACATTTTATAAAGGGGTGCCCCATGATATGAAAAGACTGAAGAACACAAATGTGTTGAATGTTGTTATTGATGGTTCAGCTAACAGGAGATTACTGTTTTTCAGATTAAAAACTATAAATTTGGTCCTGACGAACACCCAAACGGCAGAATCATTAGTGAAACACTATGAAACTAAGTTGTGTGAAGAAGAGGCAGTAATGGCTGACAAAAACCATATTGAAAACCTGATGGGTACATTAAAGGTAAGAGTTTGCTGGTGCCTTCTCATGGGCAAATGAAAAAATAAGACAAAAAGTATCTATCTTGTAACACCTGACTTGGTTATGCTATACTGTATAGTGTATCAAAAATTGGCTTGTGTATTTAGTTTTAGCCTTCATTGGGATTGACATCTCAGAAAAAAATTACTTCAGAGCATTAGGAATTGGATAGTTTGAAAGCATGTTCCTGCTGTTATGAAATGCTGTGAAGTATTTGAACTTCCAAGCGTGGCACTTGTTAATGCTGCAGTAAGATTTTTTCTCTTCACAAGGTAGCATATATGTAAGGTAACATAAACATAGAGTTATATTTATGTTATATAAACATGACCACACTAGCATTCCTACTACTGCTATAGTATATTAATCAGGCTTTCCTAGGAAGCTGGGCTTATATCTTTGAGAAATGGAAAGATTGAACTTAAGCATTTTTTGTTTGCTGTATATACCTCATTTTGATATTGCAAAATATGAGTAATGCTTTTATTTGTTAGAGTGATTGGCATCTACCTAATGATTTTTTTGAAAGATATAGTTTATGAAGTAATTGTGATAATTTAATGGCTCTGTTTTGATCTACGTGTCTTAGGGGTTGCTGTTACTAAGAATTATTTTGCATTTTATAGCTATTACTTGCTACAGACCCATTCTGGTACCGTTTGAGTATTTGAGCAAGCAGAAGTAAAATATTAATTAAAACATTTTGATTGATTAATTTATACATTTTACTCATGTAAAATACTAATTTATAAAATAGTGTCGTAATTTATGAGTTATTTACAATTTTTCATTTCTCATATACTAGCAATGGAGATCTGAAGTAGATGAAAAAAGACAAACATTCCATGCCTTAGAGGATGAACTGCAGAAGGCAAAGATGATCAGTGATCAGATGTTTAAAATGCACAAGGAACGTGATCTTGACTTTGACTGGCATAAAGAAAAAGTGGACCAGTTGGCTGAGAGGTGGCAAAATGTTCATTGTCAAATTGAAAATAGGTTTGTGTAACTTTTTATTATAAATTGTTCATGTTCTATACTGGTTTTATTATTTCTGAGGAAAAATAATCAGAAATTCATACTAAAACAGGTCTGAATAGTTTTCTGAGCTGTTTTTGAAATTTGCTAAGATGAATACCTGTTCTGTGCTGCTGACATCATTGCCTGACTTTTCAACAGGCATTGTCTGTAACTATTAAGCACCAAAAGATGATCAAGATTATTTACTTACAACTTACTGATACATAGTAGAGATACATTCTATTTCTTCTTCTTCAAAAAAAAAAAACAACAGAAAAAGCCTACGGAAGTGGCTGGCAGTCCTATGGAAATACCATCTGTTTCTCCTCATAATTAGTTCTGCCAGGCTAAACTGATGAAGTGATTCATCAGTTATGATTGGATTCATGTTAATTTGCTTTTGATGATCAAGTGCTAAGTCTGGAAGCCCTTAGCTTCCATTGACTTCTGTGATAATTTTGATGCAATAACTTTTTGGCAAAGTGCCTCTTTTTTTTTTTTATGTGTGTGTGTGTGTGTGTGCGCGCAGCCTCAATATCCAGTTGAGATGTTGGTCTAAATTCAAACCTTTACTGTCAAGTTGATATTGAAAAATGTTACTCAAATACACAAGCCTATACAGATGTGCAGATACAGCAGAACACACCTACCTGTAGTTCTGAAGGAGATGTCCATACATGACTTTCCAGGAAATACTTTTGACTTCAGCCTCTACAGTTCTGTTTCCTATATGTAAAGGAAGCAGAACTGTAAGAGACTGAAGGACAAAATATAAGCAAGTTGAGGAAGTCTGTACTATACAGTCTGAATTTATTTTCTTTAAAATGTACTTCAGTTTGTCATTTTAGATAACCTGAACAAGAGCATTGAAGATAGTGCTGTTGATGTAAAAGTTCACAAAACAACCTGTCACATTTTTGTCCTTCTTTTCTAAGGGGTGAATATCCATTCAGGTGCAATACTGAAGTTTTTCACTTGCAATTAACTAATTTAGTTAATTTTTCATCATTTGATAGTTTAACATAATTTAAATGATTAAAGTGGGTTTATGAGTTACTGAAATTTCCTTATTTCCTCAGAGAGTAAACATGAACCACATGCTTTCCTCACAGGACTCCATCCTGAATAGACTATGCTGAAAAATGGCTGTTAAAGCATAGTGGCTTCTGGTGTAAACAAGACAGACTGTGGTAGTTGCAGCACAGAGCTGTAAAGAGGCTGCTTTCTGCAAATGTTGTCTCTGCTGCTTCCTACCAGCTTAACACTGATGATCATTATACAAAAAATATGTACAAATATTGGCTGCAGTTACCATGATCCTTTCTCTTTTTCATGGTTATTAGCTTTAAAACATGCTTAAGTATGAAACCTGAGTAATACAATTTCCTTTGCTTGCTCTTTTTGGTATATTGAGAACAACGCTAGAGTGATTCCAAGTATTCGTTCCTAGTCAAACTGTAAAAAGTTGTGTAATAAGTATGTTTATCCTGCAGTGTTGAGTGGTCATATTTATATGATCTTTTAAGTAGAATCTTAGAATATCCTGAGTTGGAAGGAAGCCACAAGGATCAAGTGTAACTCCTGGCTCTGCACAGAGCAACTGCCAAAATCACACCATGATAATGCGTAACAGTATAAGGATCATGAAAGAAGAAGTCAGTATTTCTACCAGTATGAAAATGAATTTGAAAGAATACACAGAACTCTCTTTACAGGTCAAAACCATGGTTTAAAAATGGCCATACAGGATTGATTACTTTTGCACATTAGCAGTCTTCAGTTTTAGTGTAATTCTGTTGTTTTGTGGGCACAGAGTATATGCTACTGCTACTTAACTCCAGCATAGCACACTTCTTCTTGTCCCATAGGTCACATTTGAAATACTCTCACTTCTTGTAACAGAATTGATTGCTGTTGCAGAGCCCTCCCTCTTCCTTATGGTTTCCTGTGCTCATTGAGTTTCAAGCAGATGAGCACACTAATAAGGGATATATGCAGAGCTTCTTCTGTAGTAGGATCTTTCCTGGATGTCCTTTATGACAAATGAAAAGGCTTCATGAAGCTGGGAGTCTTGGTGTTTGAGAAGTGAATTTACTGTTTATTGAGTTTTATTTTAGTATGTTTAAGTGTGAGTTGTAGCAGAGTTAAGGCATTCAAACCCTTTAAAGTTGCATTTTTTGTCTTTAATAATCATCTTCTCCCCCTTTACCTATCTTCTAAAATAAAATCAGGTTGCGTGACTTAGAAGGTATTAATAAATCTCTGAAGTATTATAAAGATACTTACAATTCTTTGGACACTTGGATTCAACAAGTAGAAGATACTCAGCGAAAGATTCAAGAAATACATCCTGAAAATAGCAAAGCATTGGCTAAACAGTTGAACCAACATAAGGTATGAAAGGGATGTCCTTGTGGAAAAGGACTGCTGTAATGACCAAAGAATTATAATACCAGTTTAACCCAGTGATGTCAGTCTTGTTTATTATGAGGTGCTT